>NC_136063.1:1249758560-1251038274 GCF_964261635.1 Lissotriton helveticus
ATGGGTGAACAGTTCAGTGAGCTCAGCACCCTGAACAAAACGACCACGGACACCCTCATCCTCATCAGGACCAACGTCCTCCTCAGGAGCAGCCGTTGATCCAGAGAAACACGAGGCACCTTGGGAGGAGGCCCAGCCGCGTCCCTAGCCAGGATAGCAGCAGCCACAGCCTCATTAATAATCAGGCGTAGGGCATCCAGAGGGGCCGCAGAAGAGGCTTCAGAATCCATCGCAGAAGCACCAGTCCAAAAACACCCCAACAGGCACAAACAAGTACAAAAAACCACAGAAGAAGGACCCCATATATAGGTCGAGGACCCGAACACCTGTGGCAGGAAGAAAAAAATGGGCCGGCATAAAAAGCCCAGCCAGCAGCCAAAACGCCCCCTAAATGCACAAAATCCACAGGAGAGTCACATCACCAACTACACACAGCCCCCGCCCGCTAATGCAGGGCGAAAAAAGGACCGGAGACCACCCAGGAATGGCCGCTGGAGCAGGCCAACCAAAGCCCGGTGAGTACCTGTGAGAACAAAGAGCAGAAACGGCCGCTAACGCGAGCGGCGTGTAAAATCACAGCCCAAAACAGAGACGGCCGCTAACGCGTGCCGCGTGCAAGAACACAGTCCTAAAAAGGAGACAGCGCGGGGGAAATGGCAACGTGAAAACAAAGGCGGCCGCTAAAGCACGCGGCCGCACAGAAAAAGGAAACAGCAGGGAACTTACCAGGAACACAGGCCGCCCTCGAACAGCACAGCCAGGAAACGCGGTCGTAGATCGCAGAAAACAACAAGCACTGGCGTTGCCAATAGGTTTCGCATTTGGAAAGTTGGAGCTATTGGTTTTGTAAATGACATTTTATATTTATAAATCGTTATTGGCATTGTCAATAACAATATATAAATATAAAATGTCATTTACAAAACCAATAGCTCCAACTTTCCAAATGCGAAACCTATTGGCAACGCCAGTGCTTGTCTTTTCTACGCAGTTAAAATTCTAGACGAACCCTTGAAACGTTCTGTACGAGAACCAGTAGGGGAGACGGATTTTTAGACACATACTCATGTTTTTTTTAATTCATGATAGTAATCCAGTTTACTTGTTCCAATCACTGGCAAAGCCAATGGGTGTATCTACCGTTTGGAGTCCTACCTAAACGATTTAAAGCCTACAGCAGGGATAAAAAAATGTGTCTGTATACAACGTGTTCATGAGACATAGATGTAATGTTTTTGGTATACATTGGAGATGTAAAACACTCCCATGTACATTGCAGCGCGAGCTCGCCATAGGAAGCAGGATTTTCCACCAGAATTATTCTGAGCAAATCACTTAATCTCCATGTGCCTAAAAAATGAATGTGACCTCGTGTAATGTAACAGGCGCTCATGCCCCCAATACCATTGACTCGAGTTTGACTTATATTAAAGTGTACGAATAAAAACATATAAACTCCTGTGACGTGCTCAAGACCACGGTGCCGTGAGAAAGCCGACTTTCATTATCACTCCAGCGGCTATTCCGTTTACCACCACAAGGAGGTTTTCAGGCGCCCGGGGTCAGGTCAGGCTGGCCCTGAGAACCACTGGTAATCGCAGCATAGGAGACGTGCAAATGTGAAACCAAACAGACGGGGTGGGGGAGTCGAGCTGCAGAAACATTTCACGTGAGTGCTAGAATGGCTTAGAATACAGGGGCATCTGCGAGCGGCTGCGGGAGCCACAGACAAGGGGCATGTGTTCGGCTGTAGTTCACATGCATGGGAGTCCTCGGCGTCCCTAAGTACTTACTGTGAAGAGAGGCTGGCTCGCAGTGAAGAAAGGGAAAAGGCACACGAAGGCTGCAAGAAGGAAAGGAAAAAAAAGGGAGGAAACCAAAGGAACGAAAAAAAAAACCTTCGAAAAGAAAGAAAGAAAGAAAGAATCTTCAAAAGCGCTCCGGCATGTTGTGTCTTGCGTGCTACATTACGTACTGGTGAAAACAGGAGTTGTTAACTGATTCTTTGTTTAATTTGAAGTACATTTTATTTATGTCTAAGTTTCGCCTTTGTGTCCATGTAAAGGCAAATGGCCTCGCAATGCTGGCAAATGGCCGGAGGGAAGCCGGATGGGGGCGGGAGAGCCTGGTGGGGGGGCGGGAATGCGAGCGAGGGGAGAAGTGTGGCAGGCGGATTAGGGAGATGCGCGTGCTTGTGTGGTCACGTGACCCGCTTTTGTGGTCACGTGACCCTCACATGCACTGTGGAAAAACCGCAGTGGTTTGACGAGTCGATCGAGCCCTTGAATTTTCGCCTATTACATTCGCAAGCGAATGATAATAAGCGAAACCTAAAGAACAGGATGATTCTCGGATGCACTTCCCCCTTTGTACTCACGTGATGGTGACGTCATCCTAGGGGGAAGTGCAAACAGCTCAGCTAGGTAGGGATTTCTGTAGAGCAGACTAGCTGCTCACTTGTCAGGAATGGGACGGGGAGACAGGACGAGGAGGTAATGCGCTGTATGTATCCCAGTACGGTGCATTCCTGCCTTTTCCAGCGCTGGTGCTCAATGGGCTGCCTAGCGCCAGCGCAGGTACCCTTTTTTTTTTTTTAAATTAGATGTTTTTATTGAGATTTTGTATGACATTACATCAAGTTTGCCAGTGAGCGGAAATCATTTTAACATGAAAGTACATTAACCCATGGCAAGTGTCCATTTAAAGAGCATTGGAAAGATACAACATTAAAGAAAGGAAATGACCTCTTACATATGTTTGTTTTGTACATTTTCCATAGCTGCCAACTGTGGAAATATCCCATGCCCGCCCTCTGATGTAGTGTTAGGGAATGTTCGGGTTGTTAGGTAAGCATTTCCAAGTGAGTCAAAGGACTTCGTGTGAAGCTTCTGCATATCCTTGTGGTGCCCCTCACTTGGCATTGGATGTATGTGTTCCTGTTAATTGTGCATCGGAATTGGAACCTCCGATATAGGTAAGAACTGTTAAATCAAGGGGGGGGTGAACTGGGGGACTGTACTGCAGAGACTCTAGTGAGAAAAGGTCTATTCTAGGTATGTTCTGTGGAACTCAGTAGGACAGTTTGGGGGGAAATCGCGGAAAGTGAGCTCTGTGTATCCCTTGGGGGAGGTAGGGGTAGTGTCATTGTAGTGACCTTCCTAGGTGTTGGAAGTTAATTGTGTGTTATCTTCTATCTGTCTCTGGGGGGATTCCAATGGGGACAGTGACTGGGAGGATGTTGAGGAGAGTGGCTGTGTTGTCTCCTAGGTAAATTGATGCATCAGTTGTGCCCATTCGCCAACGCAGGTACCCTTGCACCATGGCGCAAGGGTTCCCCTGTTGCACTCAGGATAGTTTTTGTGCAGGAAGGTGCACCTTCCTGCACAAAAGCAACCCTGTGGGGCATTTTTCTCTTTCTATGTGTGCAGCAGAATGCAGCTATAACAGAAGGAGGAAGCAACAAGGAGAAATAAAGAGATTTCTCCTTGTTACCCCTCCCCTGGGAAGGCGTAGCATTATGGTGTACTACAGGTCTACAAGTATTGGTAAAACTAAGAATGCATCAAAATCCATGGGAGTTGTGTGGGAATACCCACGCAATGCCCATGCAACGCCATACTTGGGGAGAGTAATGTAACACAGTGATTTGCGCTGTGTTACTCCTGATGTAACAAGCCACTCAGGGCAATGCAAAGTGGCCTTGCGTGGTTTGATAAATCACATTTTGGGGTTGCATCATGCTTGCACCATATTGCATGGTGCAAAATCGATGCAATCACTTGATAAATAGGGCCCTCAGTGTCCAACACCGGAATGAGACAGTGTGAGGATGTGATTTGTGTTGCCTAGGTGTGATATATATTAGGTAACGATCAATGAATTGATCCATTCATCCATCAATTCATTAAGGAGCATTTGGTTCACAGTAGTTTGCCAGTGGAGGAGCATGGAAGGGGTGATTTGGATACGGTGGTGAATCTCACGTAAAAGTGCTAAGTTATGTAGAAAGCGGTACAAAAGGGGGTGGTGATGGATGGAGCATCTGAACCAATCAAACACTCACACCCAGTCAAAAGATCTGGGTTTGATCCATCACCGTTCTTTAGCCCACTCTGCCACCCCAGTTCAGACACGGCTATATGCAAATCAGTCTGACCCTGTGCCTCATGGGAACAGTCCTGCAAACACAACAATGATGGACAGAATGTGGATCAATGTCACACATTCACCCCAGTCCAAAGATCTGGGCCCAAATCCATCGTTTTTCCACTCCACACCACCCTGGGTTAGACAATGGCGATATGCAAATCAGCGCTGACCCTGTGCCCCATGGGAACAGTCCAGTCCGAACTACAAAAGCCATGTCCTTCCCAGAACGGAAACAAGCATCCGAGGACCGGCCCGGTTTCGAGGTAACACCTCTCTTCAGCCCGGCTAGCTTGATTCCAGTGGTGTGGAGTGCCTGGGACTCACGTCTGAGCATCCCCAGTACACTTAGAGCGGTAACTGCAAACACAACATGGCTTGGCAGTTCGGGCTGGACTGTTCCCATGAGGCACAGGGTCAGACTGATTTGCATATAGCCTTGTCTGAACTGGGGTGGCAGAGTGTGCTAAAGAACGGTGATTGATCAAACCCTGATCTTTTGACTGGGTGTGAGTGTTTGATTGGTTCAGATGCTCCGTCCATCACCACTCCCTTTTGTACCGCTTTGGCCGCCATAAGTGTGGCAGGGTATGCTCAGACGTGAGTCCCTTGCTCACTTTGCCAATGGATTCAAGCAAGCCAGGCTGAAGACGGCTGTAATGCCAGAAACCGGTCCTCGGAAACTTGTTTCCGGTCCAGGGAAGGCATGGCTTGGCAGTTAGGGCAGGACTGTTCCCATGAGGCACAGGGTCAGACTGATTTGCATATAGCCTTGTCTGAACTGGGGTGGCAGAGTGGGCTAAAGAACGGTGATCGATCAAACCCAGATCTTTTGACTGGGTGTGAGTGTTTGATTGGTTCAGATGCTCCGTCCATCACCACCCCCTTTTGTACAAGTTATGTAGAAAGCCAGAAAAGGAGGTCATAGGAAGATTGAGAAAGGTAATTACGATAAGCAATATGATCATAAGTGTGCGGTGGAAGTGGATTGTGGACATTTCCATGGCTGAGAAGAGGAGATGGATGATGACGATTGTGATGAAAATACAATCAACATCACTGACGATGCTGTGGTCGTACATACCTAGATACAATGAGCATGACCACTTAAATATGTACAACCAGTTTACGCAGACAGCAAGGAGGCTCATCATGGAGAGATGAACCATGGGGATGAGATGGGCAGTTGTGGCAGAGAGGTTATTGTGAGGAGCTTTCGTCCATTAGCAGGCACCGCTTAAGGCCTCTCCATTGCTTGACATCGCTCTTCAACATACACCTCATTGGTAAATCCTCACATTGTATCCAGGACGTTTTTCAATATGCATAATTATTGATCTATGCGACACACGATGCTACATTTGTTTCGTGTGTGTGATCCAACAATTACATATTTTTGAAATTCCAGCACACTGCTTTATCATCTTGGTTGCAGATCTAGGGTTGGTTCAATGCACCTGCAGTGCTCTGTCACTGGAATCCAGCTTTGGTCAGTGTTCTACTGTGCCTGGCCATGACCCACAATGTCAAGATTCAGGGAATCCCCACTTACCGTGCTTCCATATGTCATTGTGTCTATCACTGTGTTCCAAGGTAGGTGTTACCTGTAGCTATTTCTTGAGGCAGCAGAGAACCCCTGTTTCATGTGCAAGCTTAGTTTAGCAAAGAACCCTCATTTCCTGTCCAAGCACAGTTTAGCAAAAACATTTGTTTCTTAAGCTTGCATGGTTTGTAGGGGAATTCTTGTTTCCTGGGCTAGTACAGTTGAGCAGAGAACCCTTGTTTCCTGTCAAAGCACAGTTTACCACAAACATTTGTTTCTTAAGCTTGCATGGTTTGTAGGGGAATCTTTGTTTACTGAGCGAGTACAGATCAGCAGAGAACCCTTGTTTCCTGTCCAAGCACAGTTTAACACAAACATTTATGTCTTAAGTTTGCATGGCTTGTAGGGGAATCCTTGTTTCCTGGGTGAGTACAGTTAAGTAGAGAACCCTTGTTTCCTGTCCAAGCACAGTTTACCACAAACATTTGTTTCTTAAGCTTGCATGGTTTGTAGGGGAATCCTTCATTCCTGAGCTAGTACAGTTAAGCAGCGAAACCTTGTTCCCTGAGCCAACAGCATGCAGCTGTCATTACATGTTCCCTGAGCTTAAAATGAATATGATGAGTTTGCTGTTCTCATTCAATATGGTCTCCTTGCTGCCAGCTTATGTTTCCTTCCTTCTCTTGGGTGAAGGAGTATGATCAAGGATTGGGCTGATGCAGTGAAAAGGCATCATTACGTGGTGCCATCTGCAAGGGAGCAAGGTTCCTGTTGATGCACCAACATGGCCCCATTGCCAAAAAAAGGACGATTGCACAGGGTGTCGTTATAAAGGGTTACAGAATACTTTGCACAGGTCTCCTTTTTCGGGCTTGACACCATTTTCCTACATTGCTGGGCTGAAGTATGTGTTCAGCTTTATCATGCGTTTAATTTCAGCTCAGCATTTGCCATTGTTTTGCCCTTCATCCTGTGATGCACTGCCTGTACAATCCTCCTTGTCTATAGATATGTATTATTTTCTTGAACGTTTGCTGTTACAACCTTGCAAGTCCCTGTATTGTTTCTGATCCTACGTAAGCATTGTCTTCCAGTAGAGAAACATCATCGCATTTGTTAGCTTCTAAAAGTCTGTCTTGTATTTTCTCCCTGTTGATGTTGGGTAGGCATTATTGTAGCCATCACTGTGGGGAAGCAAGTCTCGGCTTCAGTATGCACATTTCCTTTAATGTATATATAGGTACGAGAGTTATGATGCCCGACGCAACCTGGCTATTGTGCATGTGATTTCCTCCTAGGTGCATTGTCTTGATTAGTAATGACACCTTGTTTGAGCTTGGGCAGCTCTCACTTGACTTTATATTTATCTTGATGTCTCTTAATGGCAGACTTTTCACCCGTAAAGTTGGTGACGTATAGCATCCAATAGGCTTTGAAAACTAAACCAGTGAGGAAGAAAATGCTAGTGTCACTTAGAAAGAGATGGATGCTAAAAAAGGTCTCTGATAACAATGGAGAATAGACTGACAAGGAGATACAAGTTAGTGGAGATGAAGAGGAGAATAATCGGTTGATAGTGATACGGTGTAGGTTGGTGGCAACAGAGAACTGAAGATTATAGACGAGAACAGCAAAGAGAAAGTGAAAATGAAAACCCATCAAACAATTGAAGAAAGATGTGTGATTGAGCAAGGCCGTCAAAGCATTGCGTCAAAGAGTACATGGCAAAAAACTGGGAGATGATGGAGAAGGAGTATGAAAAGAAGGTATAAACTGAAAGACTGATGAAGAAGAGAGAGGGCCTAGAGAAAGAGCACAGTGAATTAATGCAGAAAAAGACCAGTGAAAGCAAGATGAGGAGACAAAGAAAGACATGGGATAAGAGTGTGGGTGATAAGGCTGATGAAAGGAATTTGAGCAGCTGAAGGAAGAATGTTAATGTTAATGCTGGTAAAGGATTATTGAGATGATGGCGGGCCCATGAGAGAACAATGCTTAAGCAAAGGCTTGAACATGAAAGTTGATGTTTTGGGGGTAGAGGTACGAATGATATTAAATGTGAAGCCAATGTTAATAAGGAAAACAGTAGCATAGACTGCAAGTGCCTAAAGGTCTCACTCACCTGTCTCGCCCCAGACCGGGAGGTACTCGTCCTGCTGAATGTCCAGCATAAGCTCTAGCCCATTGCCGGTGCCTCCTTTCAGCGTGGTAAGCAACCTGTGCCCGGGTTTCCCAGAATTAAAGGTGTAGCACTTGCCGTAGCGGGTAAAAATCTGCACAAGAAAAACACAAAGGGATATCACCAGAAAGGCTCAGAAAATATCCTTTCTTATGCCTATATCATAAGTACCTGCTCCTCCATAGGATGACCAAATAGGTTCTTGAAATCTCAGCACTTCACAAGACAACACTACCCCCTTCACCTAACCTTATTGGAAAATTCCTGCACCAATGTATGAAAAACACCCCATCCCACCCAAAATACTTTCCTGAACTTCAGATCTTACCAGCACACTACACTGAGTATTGTTAAGTGTGCACAAAGTACAGTATGCCATTTCATATTTTTGGTAGCTTATAAGGAGGTCTTACATTGACACATGCAATCATTTACCCAAATAAATATTCCAGGGCTCTAAAGCTTTTTTTTAGGTGAAATCATGAAGTCTCCATTTTGGTCTTGTGTTTTTTAAATGTATTGATTTTTGTTGCCAGGACATAATATATTACTATCTAATCTGATAGTTTACAATCATGAAAAGGAAGTATATTGACATTTTATGGCATCTTTGTGCAAATGCACAAATAGAGAGGAAGAGGAAACTGCCAGGACCACCCCCCCTCCCCCAGTTCACAGATATCTACACATCTAGTCCCCTGGTACACATAGCGTATCTATTTTAAGCTGTTATAGGAGCGAGAAAGAAAAGAGACTATACAGCAAGATCAAACAGCTTTTGGAAAGATCACCTCACCCACAGTGTATCGTGACATGCTTCATTATAGGTGACCTAACCACACCATAGTAGGTAAATACTACTCTGGTGGACTCAGCCTACGGAGATGCATAAATACATTTTTTCTTGGAATAGTGTAGAAGTCCAGATAAAAATATCTTGGGTTATTCTCAAAGGGTTTTTCCTTTATTAGTTTGAGAACCTTTGAGATAATTTAAAAAAAACAGGAGGTAAAGCTGAAACTTTTATGTTTCAATTACCCCTAACAAATTCAAGTTCATTTCTACACTTTATGCATGGACTGCCATGGACTTCAATGGAGTCGTCCTGATGATGAGCGTACAGGATGCTGTACAAGGGTGGCTCCTCTGCTAAGGCAGAGGGGCGTCGCCCCACTGCCTTTCAGCACTTCAAGAAAGGAAAAATAAAATGATAATAACGCAATGGTATTATCATTTTATTTTTCTGTGCTGGGGCAGTTTTGTGGGTCTGGGTTGGGCTGCCCCTCTGGGGCCGGACAAACATTCATGCACACTTAGCATGATCTCCAACCAGGCTGCATTATAGCCTGGGCGAAGAACATGCCCAGGCTTCCATTCCACATCTGAGCACCCATCCACGGCGCTCAGACCAATCACAATGCTGCATTGCAGCATTGTGATTGGCTAAGAGGAGCCTATCCTGCTTCCTGTTCAACCAGAAGCCAAGAAGAAGACGGAAGAGAGGCCGATAGGTAAGTGATTTTGAATTTTTTTTATCCACCCCTTACCCCATTCTCCTCCCTTGCCCTCACCCCGCCCCACTACTGATTCAAGGGACCAGTCGTGACTGATGCTGTGGGTGCTGTATAGTCAGCAAGAGTATTCCTGGTGCTATTTTTTGGTCCATGGTTGAAGTGGGGAAACTTTGGCCAAAGGGGTCTGTGTTCCTTAAATTTTATTGGGTTTGAGCAATCAGATAATACAATTCCATAGTGGGGATCCCAAATCCTGCTTGCTCATACAGGAATTGCTTCTTGGCCTAGCTAATTCTAGGTTGTTTTTATCCCATTTAAGTTTAATAAGGAGGGTGTTGAGTTGTTTGAAGAGTACTTTAGTTCACGGAATTGGAATTTTTAGAATACGTACAAGGGTTCAGCAATATAACCATCTTTTTAAGCTACACCCTCAGGGGCCAGAGACAGGGAACATCTTATCATTTTGTCAACCAGCGAAACAAGGGTGTCCATGCAAGTGCCATAGTTTGTACTCAAGATGGTCTGGAATCTGTGTGAAACAAATTGCATAATAACTGTTAGGGTCTGTATGCCACTAGATTGGAAATTCATGTGTGGGCAGGGAGGCAACAGCAGTGAGAGCATACATAAGAGAAGTTCGCCAATTTATGGAGACCCCTGACCATCTACCAAAGATGATTATCTTCCTCACAATAGGGTTTAGAATTGTTCATGGTTCTTAAACAGAAGAAGAATGTCATCTGAATACATTGATAACAAAATCATCTGCTGGCCAATTTTAATGCCCCCGGTGTGAAAGAATTCCTGCAGGTTCCACTGCCAAAACACTTGTGGTGAGTGCCTATGCCTAAATCGATTGGATTGGATATTAGATTATTAACCCTGACTAAGGCAGAGAGACAGATGCATAGAGGATCTTAATCCAGGTCACCATTGTCCTCCCCAATCCCATTCTTTCAATTACTGCAAACATATACGTCAATTCTGTGGAACCAAAGGCTTTGGAAGCTTCTAAAAATACTGCCACTGCTTCTACCAAGCGAAAGCAATGTGTGTAGGTTGGTAAACAGTCATAATATCGATTCCAAAATATAGAATGGACATAATATCGAAGTAAAAATATAGAATGGACAAAATATCGAATGGACACAATATAGTGGGTAAAAATATCGAATTTAAGGTAAGTAATATCGATTTTCAAAATATAAAAGTCAAAATATCGAAGTATACAATATAGGCATTAAATATATCGATTTTTTAATAATATCAATTTTTTTAAAGTGTCTTGTATGTTAGTATATGTGTGAAAAGTGTATATTAATTTTTGTAATGTATGTTTAATGTATTTTAAGTAATGAATTTTATGTTATTTAATTTTTGCGTAATTTTATTCTGTAGCGGGTTGTGGGTTTATAGGGGAATAGGGTGGGAGGTAATTTAATTATATTAAATTAAATATTAATTTTGAGCAATTATTATTAATTTTTAATTAAATTTTGCTTTTTAGTTCTGTAGCGGGTTGTGGGTTTATAGGGGAATAGGGTGGGAAGTAATTTAATTGTAATTAATTAAATATTTTTAATTATTTATTGGTATTCATTTTGAATTTATTGTTCTTTTTTAATTGGTAATTAATTTGTATTAATTGCCAATTAATTTGTATTAATTGATTAATTGTTAATTATGTTAATTTTCAAAATGTATTTTCTGTAGCGGGTTGTGGGTTTATAGGGGAATAGGGTGGGAAGTAATTTAATTGTAATTAAGTAAATAATGTTTTTCATTTATTGGTATTGATTTTAAATTTATTGTTAATTTTTAATTGGTCACTAATTTCTAATAATTGGCAATTAATTTTTATTAATTGGTAATTATTTTGTATTAATTAAATATTTGATAATTATGATAATTGTATTAATGTATTTTCTGTAGTGGGATGTGGGTTTATAGGTGAATAGGGTGGGAAGTAATGTAATTGTAATTAATTACATATTAAAAATACTTTTTGTGTATTGATAATTAATTTACTGTTAATTTTTAATTGGTATTAATTTTTATTATTAATTAGTTTTCGTTATTGAAAATTAATTAGTTGTTCAATAATTATGAATAGGTTATTACTTTTAAATACCTAATATGTAGTTGTATTTCTAATTAATTATTACATAATATTAAATTGGTTATTAATTTCAATTAATGTTTTATTGGTATTGATATTTAATTTATTTTTAATAATATATTAAATCATTACTTTCCCTACTGTTAAACTCACTGGAGTGGGAATAGTAATTTTCACCCTCCCGCTATCCAATGCTTTCCCTACTGTTGCACTCTCTGGAGTGGGAATAGTATTTTTTACCCCTACGCTATCCAACGCTTTCCCTACTGTTGCACTCTCTGGAGTGGGAATATTAATTTTTACCCCTACGCTATCCAAAGCTTTCCCTACTGTTGCACTATCTGGAGTGGGAATAGTAATTTTCACACTCCCGCTATCCAACGCTTTCCCTACTGTTGCACTCTCAGGAGTGGGAATAGTATTTTTTACCCCTACGCTATCCAACGCTTTCCCTACTGTTGCACTCTCTGGAGTGGGAATAGTAATTTTTACCCTTCCAATATCCAACGCTTTCCCTACTGTTGCACTCTCTGGCGTGGAAATAGTAATTTTTACCCCTAGGCTATCCAACGCTTTCCCTACTGTTGCACGCTCTGGAGTAGGAATAGTAATTTTTACCCTCCCGCTATCCAACGCTTTCCCTACTGTTGCACTCTCTGGAGTGGGAATAGTAATTTTTACCCCTACGCTATCCAACGCTTTCCCTACTGTTGCACTCTCTGGAGTGGGAATAGTATTTTTTACCCCTACGCTATCCAACGCTTTCCCTACTGTTGCACTCACTGGAGTGGGAATAGTATTTTTTACCCTCCCGCTATCCAACGCTTTCCCTACTGTTGCACTCTCTGGAGTGGGAATAGTAATTTTTACCCTTACGCTATCCAACGCTTTCCCTACTGTTGCACTCACTGGAGTGGGAATAGTATTTTTTACCCCTACGCTATCCAACGCTTTCCCTACTGTTCCACTCTCTGGAGTGGGAATAGTCATTTTTACCCCTACGCTATCCAACGCTGTCCCTACTGTTGCACTCTCTGGAGTGGGAATAGTATGTTTTACCCCTACGCTATCCAACGCTTTCCCTACTGTTGCACTAACTGGAGTGGGAATAGTATTTTTTACCCCTACGCTATCCAACGCTTTCCCTACTGTTGCACTCACTGGAGTGGTAATATTAAATGTTACCCTCCTGCTATCCTACGGTAAAATATTGTACATTTTTTATTAATAACTTACATTAATTATATCTTAATTTTAAGGTTATTTGAGTATTTTTAAGTATGTTTTAGTTAATTATATTTATTATTTCATTTATTTTAAATTACTTTTAAGACATTTAAAAAAAATCGATATTTTGACTGACTATATTTTTTACAGACTATATTTTGGATTCGATATTTTTGTACTTACCTGTTTGTAGATAGGAATTCGATATTTTGGCATTCTATATTTTGGTGACTATATTTTGGTAAGTCTATATTTTGTCATTCTATATTTTGTCATTCTATATTATGTCAGTGATCCGTGTAGGTTATCAGCAGTAATCCTCTCGGAGACGAATCTCGTCTGGTATGGTTGCACCAGTCCAAGCATCAGAGTAAACAGTCTATTAGCAATGATTTTAGCTGTATCTTACACTCTAAGTTGTTAATGAGGGACAGTAATTTTTGTATGAACTACATGATTCAAGTGATTGGCCAGGCTTTAGTAGGGTGATCATGACGGCCTCCCACATGGTTGAGGTATAGTTCTGTCCAAATGCCTTTTCATATACACCCTGTAAGAATGGGGCTGAATCGTTTGTGTATTACTTATAGAACTATATTGGTGGACCTTCTCTGCCAGGAGCAGTACCATTCTTCATGTGTTTAATCACTCTTTTTAATAGCCGCAGGTGAGCTACACAATAGTATTTTTTTATATCAGGGAGACTAACTCCCCCGTCATACAAGTTCAGTGTGAGTTTGGCTAAAGATATCTTGGGCTTCCCGTCCCATAGTAAGTCTCGTGGCAGGTCCTCGATTTCTTTAAAGTACGACACTGGCACAGGGTCCATGGAGTTCTGTAGACCATATAGAAAGCATGGCAGGGACATCATTTTAAAGAGGGCTGCTTTACCGAGAAGTGAGAGCGGGAGTGTTTTCCAGCTGGCAATATCGCGTTTCAATCTTTGCAGTGGTGGGAGAAGGTTGCGATTGAAACGGATTGTCTGATCCAGGGAAACAAAAATACCAAGGTAAGTAAAGCCTGTCGTGTTGACTTGGATGGGGCAGCCCCGTGGCGCCCCATCCGCTTTGTAACTATGGTACTCTTTCACGCAGGAATCTGTGTGAAAGGGACATGCTGTGGGTGTTCCACCGCAACACCCATTGCTTTTTGACGCAGCACCAGACTTACATGGATATGTAAATCTGAGGCAGCGCCAAAAAATAATGCAATGCAAGAGCAGGTGTTAGAATGGTGATACGAGGAGAAATACTTTAATTTCTTCTCGCTTTTGATTTTTCAATGTGTACTGCATTTTGCAGCACACATAGAAAGAGCAAATCATCATTAATGATTGTTTATGTGCAGGAAGGTGCTCCTTCTTGCACATAAACCATCATTAAATAATGGCGATTTGCTACTTCTATGTGTTTGCAGAATGTAGCACACAAAGAAGTAACAAATCACCATTCTTGATTGCTTATGTGAACGAAGGGACACCTTCCTGCAGTGCTTAATTTGAGACAGTGCTTTCCAGTGCTCAGTACCAGCACTTAATTTGGCGGTTTCTGTGCACGGGCATCAGGGCTCCCCACCCTTTATCATCACAGTAAAAACAAACGGAAAACAATCAAAAGAAAGTTAAATCTTTTTTTAATTAAAAAAAAATACTCAGCTGTAAGTTTGAACGGGGGGCATTGACTGGTCCACTCACGAACTGCTCCGCTCACGGACACCAGCAGTGTTGTTGCGATGCTCAACAATAAACATTTGGACACGTGACTGACAGAGCACTTTAACGCATCCTCTGAATAGGCCCAAAGTCTAGGTATTTGCCGGGTTGACAATTTCACTGCCCTGAGGCCTGTGAGGTCATCAGCTCGGTAAACACTTAGCAACAAAGCCCAGTCTCCACACCATGATGGTGTGGAGGTAAAATTGGCCCCAGCCGTTTTTGATACAAGCCCCGTAGCGCTTAGCCTCCACATCAATCAGGGAGTGGAAAGCATTGTGACCCCACCATTTCCTAAGTTGTTACTGGGTATGGGTGGGAAAGCAGCCTGTGACGAGTTAGGAAAGGGTGTGGCAGGCGGGAAGGAAAGAATTTCATTCTGCGCAGACTCTATTTCATTCAACGTGTCTGAGAATGTCATTAGGCCCAGTGCTCTAACACGTGAGAGCTGGACGTCATTTGAGCAACACTGCATGGGTCTGGTTAGTACACAGGTGTTTGGCTGTTTCTGATCGAAGGCTGAGAACACCTACATGTGTCGAGAGAGAGCGAACATGAAGCCTCGTGTGAGATTGTTGTTGGTTGATCCTTTCCTCCCCACGCATCTTTCAGTCATTGTAATAAGAAAAGTTATTATTTTTCCACGGTGCTTGCAGAGGTGGGACGAAGGGCTGCAGTCTAGCACAAGCCGTCAGGGCTGCTATCAGGGAGACAGGTTATGATCTGAGTAATGTGCAGCTGGATGTAGAAAGAAACTAAGGTGGGGGTCGTAGGGGCCCATAAAAGGCAGCAGGGGAGGGAGGCATCTGAGAACGATAAAAACACACTTGAGCCAAAGCTGCTTTAAATTAAAAAAACTTAACTTGGCGCAGTATGTTTTGACATTTGTTGGTTATAAATTCTGTGCCGTATTAATGGGGGAGGAGGAGAGATACGTATAGCTGGCAAGATCTTAAAAACAGAAGAAAGAGAGGCTTATTTCGGATATTGCATCAGTGCACTTAGAAATGAAAAGAGGAAGAAAGGACAGGGGGTACATACCAGAATGGTCTTTAGCATGCTTTGTTAAGAAGTTTTGCATCAGTGATGTCAATGGATACAGATTAACATTTTCTCTCTACTCCTGGCTCGTCAATAGTATACATTTTACAATGGCTCTGTCTTAGATGTCCCACCGGCGTGCAGGGTTTCTGGTATTGGCTGCTGATGAATCAGTTTAAAATGTGCCATGCCGTTTGGTTTTATGGGCGGGAGGTGCTTTATTTTGTTTTTAATAGCAAAGCGACTCCACCTTACTTGTCACTTTACTTGCGTTAATTTGGTTTATTCCCCAAAACTTTTTTTCATTTCAGCCCTATTGCAAGTAGCAGGAACTTGTTGCTCAAAAGAAAAAAAAATACATGTGTGTTCTAATCTTTGACTGGCTGAAGACCGATTTCCACATTTCTGTACACCCTTCATTAAATTATAGGGTGCAGGTTGGGTTTTCTGAACTCCTGTGAGCAAAGGTCAATGTGGCAACCTTTGTGACCTGACATAGTTTCCTGGTTTCATCCATTTCTTAGAAATTCCCATCAGCTGTCAATAGAGATTTAACTTGATTCATACATTCAAGATATTCCACATACACGATTGTTCAAAGCTCAGGCTAACAAATTGTCTTCGGAGATGGGCCTGTTTTGATCTGTGTATTAAATTTCCCACTTGACTAAAAACATATTACCAGGGAGAGCTTATGGAGCTCAGTGAAGTTTTAAATCTCTAAGAGGGAAATTATTGCCTGAAACTCAAAGTTCAAAGAGGCGAGGTGCTTGTTAGGGAAAAGACTTTGCCGAAAAAGTACAGACTCTTTGCCGCCACAAGCTGGACCGTTAGATAGACTGTAAAGAGTCACATTCCCAGTGCCACGGTAATTCACTCGGTAACTCTGCGCCCTACTTTCAGTTTAGAGATACTAAGGTGCTGCTTACTCTGGGTGTGCAGAATTCACAAGGAGTACAAGTGTTTCACCGAAAGATTTCAGTTGCTGTTAGGAGTGTGAGTCACTGGTTGAAACTTAATAAAGTGGAATTCCGGTTGTGCAGGCCTCTTTGATTAATTAGTTAATTAATGACTATGAACAAAATACATGGACACTGGCTTGCGTACGCATACAGGAAACATGTACAGCAGGGGCGTAACACAGGCCCACGCAGCCCCCGCGGTGCGGGGGGCTCTAGCTCCAAGGGGCCCCCTCGGCACTGCACTGTGACCGGAGAGCTCCTGATTGAGCACGGAGGGGGCCCCTCTAAGTACCGTGCAGGGAGGCCCCCTCACTTTTCGCTACGCAAGTGATATACAGTGAAACTGTTTTCTCAGACCCATGTTGTCTAACACACTTGAATGAAGACAATTAAGGGTCTGTGACCATTCAAGAAGCTGGTGCAAGGGTTTGAGACAAACTGAACCTTAACTGCTTCCTCAAATTTGCTTGAAATGCACCATTTATCCACTCTTTTTTCAAAATTTTCTCGGGTTAGAACCTCCTGAACCCTCCGTAGGTTGTTCAGGCTTGCTTGCTACGCTCCCTCGCCGCAGTGCAGTATGGCAAAAAAATTACGCTGCACCACTTTCAAATGTCACCAGCCGCCACTGCTTAATGTGTTTCCGGTGCTCAACACTGGCACCTAATTGTCAACACCATACTTAGAACAATCCATCACATGGTGGCGCTGCTCATCTAATTTAGAGAGGAGCAGAGCAATGGAAGTTTAGGACTACAATATACATTAAAATTGCTAATACCTGCCTCCCCTGCCATTCCTTTAGCTTTGGGGACCAGAAATATTATGAACTGTTGCATTTACATGCAAAAGAGATGGTTAGTAGTTGTTCTGGCAACGATGACAAGGGCGATGGGTGGTGCAAGATGGAGTGGCCTCCTGGTCAGAACCCTGGCACTTAATATTTTACAAATTAACCACTACATTCCTGCACATAAACAATCATTCTCTGCAGTGCAGGCACCCCTGCACTATGGCACAAGGGTGTCTGTGTTGGTGCTAGGCAGCTATTTTTAGCACCAGTGCTAGGGAAAACACAGGGGTGAGCAGTATTGTTGTAAATATGGCACAATTAGCAGAGGCTCTGCCATTTCCTTGTAAATATGCCCCTTAGCTGGCAAAAACATACAAAAACCCACAGAAATTACTTATCCCAGAATGATGACATTTACGTGTGGATAATTTACAAGGAATGTGCATTGATGCATCACAGCACTGCATTGTATATATATATATATTTTTTAATCCTTTTAATTTACTGCTCCAAGATGACAGACACCCCTTTTGAAATGGTAAATTATAAAAGCCTAAGAAATTTGGAAAAATGTGTTTTAGGAAAAGGGCAGATGACAGGGGCGGAGGATCAACACAATTGGCGAGGGGTCAACTTAGGAGCCTGGGGTGATTTGATGGAAAAAATTGCTAAAGCAGAGAACAGCTGGAGAAGCAGAGGAAGAAATGATTAACAAGCATTGAAAATGCAATAGGTCTCGCAATAGAAGAGTTTGACATTTTTCGTTTTGCATATGGATGAGTGGCGTTGCGTGGATGAGTGGCGTTGCGTGGATGAGTGGCGTTGCGTGGGTGAGTGGCGTTGCGTGGGTGAGTGGCGTTGCGTGGGTGAGTGGCGTTGCGTGGGTGAGCGGCGTTGCGTGGGTGAGCGGCGTTGCGTGGCTGAGCGGCGTTGCGTGGCTGAGCGGCGTTGCGTGGCTGAGTGGCGTTGCGTGGCTGAGTGGCGTTGCGTGGGTGAGTGGCGTTGCGTGGGTGAGTGGCGTTGCGTGGGTGAGTGGCGTTGCGTGTGTGTGTGGCGTTGCGTGTGTGTGTGGCGTTGCGTGTGTGTGTGGCGTTGCGTGTGTGTGTGGCGTTGCGTGGGTGAGTGGCGTTGCGTGGGTGAGTGGCGTTGCGTGGGTGAGTGGCGTTGCGTGGGTGAGTGGCGTTGCGTGGGTGAGTGGCGTTGCGTGGGTGAGTGGCGTTGCGTGGGTGAGTGGCGTTGCGTGTGTGTGTGGCGTTGCGTGTGTGTGTGGCGTTGCGTGTGTGTGTGGCGTTGCGTGTGTGTGTGGCGTTGCGTGTGTGTGTGGCGTTGCGTGGGTGAGTGGCGTTGCGTGGGTGAGTGGCGTTGCGTGGGTGAGTGGCGTTGCGTGGGTGAGTGGCGTTGCGTGGGTGAGTGGCGTTGCGTGGGTGAGTGGCGTTGCGTGTGTGAGTGGCGTTGCGTGTGTGAGTGGCGTTGCGTGTGTGAGTGGCGTTGCGTGTGTGAGTGGCGTTGCATGTGTGAGTGGCGTTGCATGTGTGAGTGGCGTTGCATGTGTGTGTGGCGTTGCGTGTGTGTGTGGCGTTGCGTGTGTGTGTGGCGTTGCGTGTGTGTGTGGCATTGCGTGTGTGTGTGGCGTTGCGTGGCTGAGTGGCGTTGCGTGGGTGAGTGGCGTTGCGTGGGTGAGTGGCGTTGCGTGGGTGAGTGGCGTTGCGTGGCTGAGTGGCGTTGCGTGGCTGAGCGGCGTTGCGTGGGTGAGCGGCGTTGCGTGGATGAGCGGCATTGCGTGGCTGAGCGGCGTTGCGTGGCTGAGCGGCGTTGCGTGGCTGAGCGGCGTTGCGTGGCTGAGCGGCGTTGCGTGGCTGAGTGGCGTTGCGTGGGTGAGTGGCGTTGCGTGGGTGAGTGGCGTTGCGTGGGTGAGTGGCGTTGCGTGGGTGTGTGGCGTTGCGTGGGTGAGTGGCGTTGCGTGGGTGAGTGGCGTTGCGTGGGTGAGTGGCGTTGCGTGGGTGAGTGGCGTTGCGTGGGTGAGTGGCGTTGCGTGGGTGAGTGGCGTTGCGTGGTTGAGTGGCGTTGCATGTGTGAGTGGCGTTGCATGTGTGAGTGGCGTTGCATGTGTGAGTGGCGTTGCATGTGTGAGTGGCGTTGCATGTGTGAGTGGCGTTGCATGTGTGTGTGGCGTTGCGTGTGTGTGTGGCATTGCGTGTGTGTGTGGCGTTGCGTGTGTGAGTGGCGTTGCGTGTGTGAGTGGCGTTGCGTGTGTGAGTGGCGTTGCGTGTGTGAGTGGCGTTGCGTGGCTGAGTGGCGTTGCGTGGCTGAGTGGCGTTGCGTGGCTGAGTGGCGTTGCGTGGCTGAGTGGCGTTGCGTGGCTGAGTGGCGTTGCGTGGGTGAGTGGCGTTGCGTGGTTGAGTGGCGTTGCGTGTGTGAGTGGCGTTGCGTGGTTGAGTGGCGTTGCATGTGTGAGTGGCGTTGCATGTGTGAGTGGCGTTGCATGTGTGAGTGGCGTTGCATGTGTGTGTGGCGTTGCATGTGTGTGTGGCGTTGCGTGTGTGTGTGGCGTTGCGTGTGTGTGTGGCGTTGCGTGTGTGGCGTTGCGTGTGTGAGTGGCGTTGCGTGTGTGAGTGGCGTTGCGTGTGTGAGTGGCTTTGCGTGTGTGAGTGGTGTTGCGTGGGTGAGTGGCGTTGCGTGGGTGAGTGGCGTTGCGTGGGTGAGTGGCGTTGCGTGGGTGAGTGGCGTTGCGTGGGTGAGTGGCGTTGCATGGGTGAGTGGCGTTGCGTGGGTGAGTGAATGGTTAGCTGTTGCTTATGCGACGTATAGCACTTAATACTAAAGTAGGCAGACCTTCTTAGCCTTTGTGAGAATAATAGCAAAATAAAAATAAAAACCAGATCAAGTCAAGGACGCAAACGGCACCATGCTATTGTTTATTTACTCAGATGATTTGCATAAAAATGTAACTTGTGAGCACGTTTCTCTAACTCTCCAATAATCCCATTACAACACTTTGTACAAATGAGATTGGGACTCATCCTTCCGAAGTCGAGAAAAATGTGCAACGCTGTGTTGAAGTTAATTTTTTTAATTAACAAAATGCAAATAATGTGGAGAGATTTCAAGTGATTCAGGAATGGGCGCCCTTGTAAAGAGAAAGTACGGCCGGCCTGGGCAGTGATAGGGGAGGAGGGAGGAGAAATGCGAGTCACGGCAGCAGCAGCCTTTGATGTGCCTGCCGGCCGGCCGTGAATAATTAGGGGGTGAGAAATGCGCTCGGAGGGCTGCCTTTGATGTGGTAATGCGAGGCAGGCAGGCAGGCGGCTGGTGGCATTGTGCACGCGCTTTTTAGGGCTTGCGCAAGCGCAATGACCTAAAAAGCACATGCACTTGAAGGAATCGCCAGTGGATAAACACTGGATAAGCCCCTATAGAGCTTCGCCAGCTATGCGCTGAAGCGCATCAGCAGGCGAGCCCTAAAAAGGAGAGTGCAGGGGGCAGATATGTGAGGAGGAAAGCAGGGGTAAAGCAAAGAACCACAAGCAGTGCCATGAAGTGTTCAATCAAAATGAAAAAAAGTAGGTCTCTGAATGTAAACAGTGCAAGGATTCAAGTTATCCAAACAGAAAGATGGTAAGGAAGCTACTTTCCAGGCGAGGGACATACATAAGCATAGAAAGGAAAGACATCACATAAAGGGCAAGCAAATGAGATTTACAAGAAAGCCAGCATGGTTAATGATGAGGTGACCCAAACCCACACGTTTGCTTTTATTTGCACATGTTCTGTCTACCTACATAGCCAAGGGCGCCTCCTCCACGTGGGCGGAGGAGCGTTGCCCTACTGTTTTCTCGCAGTGCGAGAAGCAGAAACATAAAATTGTGTTTTAAATACCATTTTATGTTTCTACTTCTCGCACTGCGAGAAAGCAGAAGGCAGGATTTTGTTGGGTTTTGATCCTGCTCCAGGCAGGGGAGGAGTGGCTAGCCCACTGTTGTGGGTGCTGACTGTTTGGTCGGCCACAGGGCACACCAAACCAGTCATGCACACTCTGCATTTTCTCTAGGTAGGCTGCATGCAGATTACATAGAGAAAACAGCCTCTTCATAGACGCCTGTGGGGTCGGCATCCTAGCCAATCACAATGTTGCCATTGCAGAGTTGTGATCTTCTTAGGGGAGGGGAGGGAGGCTGCTTCCTTCCTGTATGGATAGGAGAGAGGAGACATGAGGCAGGACTGGAGGAGATGGTAAGTAACGTATTTTTTTAAAAGTTACATTAACCCCCCACTTCCTGCGCGAACATCCGCTTCAACACGTGTGAGTCATGCTGGCCGCGACTGTCCGTAGCAACAGTTATGCTAGATTGGGTTAGCGTTTGTAACAAATAACAGTCATGAGGCGTAGAGGAACTGGGAATTTGATAAAGTGGGGAAGAGAGACTAGATATTATGTGGGTTAGGAATGCCAACAATCTGGCAAGAAACATTTTTGGGGAGCAACGTATTGATGAACTGAATGCGTATTTTGAAAGTGCAATAGATATTATTTAGGCAAACATATGTTATAAATTCAGAAAATTCTTTAAATACTTCAGATGCACTTCTACATATAGCATAGGTTCACGTTTATTAATTCCTGACATCTTTGTAATTAAACAGCTAGTAGGTGAACCGATGTTTTGATAAACACTGCTTCAGAAAACGTAGTGCACAGTATAATAGGGATTACTTTACAGTAAGATACACCGCTGCACAAAATGACCAGTATTTAATTGAGTAGCAAGAAAGCTCTATAAGGTAAGCGCTCACTGGTCAGATATGTTTAACCCTATAAGCGAAAGTGGGCCAGATGTGCTAAGCATTTTGACGGTTTCAAAGTCTCCAATGCAGCATTTGTGACTTATAAAATACTTTTTCTTATATACTAGTCCCATTTTAGGAGTCAGAAACTGATCCCAAGTTCGAAAATGGGGTTCTGAATGGATACCAATTCAGTATCTGGAAGGGGTGTGTTTTAGGCGTCCCTTCCAAATACTAAATCAGCAACCTATAATTCAATGTTTTCCGACTGAAATATTGTCACAAAATATTGATATTTTATCAACACCTCAAAGGAGGCTGTAATGCATTCACAAAAGGGAAGGGGCCCTTTGGGACCTCTTCCCCATTATGAATGTAAAACAAAAGTATGTTGAAGAATATGCAGTGGCCCAGGGGACCACTCCACCTCTTAAAGAAACCAACAAACAAAAAAGTTAAGTTAAGGAAAACAGTCTGCATTTAAAAAACAAGTTTGTTTTATTAAAAAGCAATCACAGACAGGTGGTTTGCTGGCCACTGTCCCTGTGATGGCCCCAATCATATACTCACAAGGTAGTTCAAATTCCACACCACTGCGATTCGGAATTTTGAGTTCTAACTTATTGCTGCGATTTGAAATGTTAAGATCTGATCTATTACTGCGATTCAGTATTTTAAGATCTTACCTATTTCTACGATTGCAAATTTTAAGATCTGAACTATTAGTTCATAAGTCAGATCTTACAATTATTTACTAGCTGCAAAAGTACTCGTACTACATCTAACCCCAAGTTCTCATTTCTATAAAACCTTCCTGAACTTAGGTGTGATTCAGCACACCCTCTTTGACTCCAAAGTAGACATTTTGATGAACAGAAGAAACATAAAAACATACTGCTTTATAATGAAAAACATGAACCCTGCCCCAGTGGAAGTTAATTTTTTCTTAAAAAGAGATGATTCATACTTCTTAGTGTCTCTACAATCTGTATTCCTGTTATTAGCCAATGGTTTTATTTCCATTACTCAAAAGTACCTGTAGTGTATGTAGTTGAAAGGAACAGTTTTTCCTGACACTTAGAATGATCAGGACAGCTAGCAGAAGTGAGCAGTGCAAAGTACAGGGGGAGCTTGTGTTGTGCCCTGGCTGTTAAATAGCTCCTTGTGTGCAGTGGTGATAGACCAGTTTGATCATACACAGAGATTTAAGTGGGACAGGTCCTGCCGCATTTTGGATCTGGCAAGAATTAAAAAACAACTTTAAATGGGCCTCAGTCAGGCTTTATATTCATATCCTTAATTTTACTGACAGAAGCACTGATCAATTTCTCAATAATGGCTGTAAAAACCGTTCAGGTGTTCCAGGCTGGTGATGTAATCCCTGTTCATATTGCACAAGTTTTCTTTATCTGGCATTCCTTGAGAGTATTTGCTTTTTTCCTGATAAGTATCTATAGTATTTCTTCATGCAACATTGATTCTTATATAGTGCACACTGAAAACTACTGTCTCTAGGTAGTGGATAATTTGTAAAAGAATAAGGGCTGAGAACGAAACATTTGCACAGAAGCCTGCAGACAGCTCTACCAAATGTCAGGGATGCTGAACACCAAGGCTGTTTAGTCTTGATTCCATCTCTTGCCTTTTTGTCTACCATCTTACACTCCTTGTCCTTTTATCTAATTGAATTTCTATTTGATTCATATTGTTTGAACCCCCACCCACAATTTACTATCCCATGACTTTATTCCGCCCAACAATATTGGCATACAAATCATATACATTGTATTTATTTGAGTCTTCTTGCTTCCTCTTTAGAGGTCAGTAGAGCAGGTTGCCAGGAACATCGTGGGTAAGAAGGGTGTTGACAACCATTCAATGCCAATGCTTCAGCAATTTCAGAGTCAGAGTGCACGTGCGCGGCATCGTCCAAGATGGAGGATGTGACAGTATTAAGGCCCAAAGTACGAGCTAGTAGCAAGGTAAAAAAAGAAACATATTAGAATACAAAAATAAATTAATGCACTGTATACCACCTATCTCTACTCTAACCCCATTCCTTTATTTTAACTTTTGCATTACTGGTTAAGCAAGACGAACAAGCTTAGTACAAGCAGCAGCATAAGCATTAGCAGACGCATACGCAGTGAAATTCCCGCGTGGCAGCGGCCATTTTAATGCATTAGAGTTACTGTTAGTAAAAGCACATAGGCGAGCTTCCCCTAGATACTAGAAATGTCGTAAAATGCAAATATTAGGTAATGAAACATGTTGGTTAATATATTACAGGTTATTCCGAGAGGGTTGAATACAAGCAAATTTCTGTATGTATGAAACCTTGCTCCATCAATCCCCTCTTTGATGATATTTTATATCATCACAAATTAAGGAACCAGATGCCAACTTCAACATTCTCCCAGTTCAATTTCTTCAATTACTTTGGGAGTTGTTTTTCCACTCTCATTCTGGAACACTTTCATTCTCTTATATATTTCCCCTTTTAGTTCTTCCATTTGAATTTCATCAAATGTTTTTCTTCTTTTTCTCATTTACTGTATATCTTTTTCTATTTCTGCACCATTTGCACCAGATCATTATCACTAATATTATTAGTGATATTGCCATTATTGACATCAGTACTTTACCTACAATACTTTTACCTACATTAAAAATCCAATTACCAACAGAGGAGAGACTATCAGTTAGTCTCTTCCATGCACTATCAACTTCCAGTGGTTTCAGTTCTTCTTCCAAATGAGTAATGTTCCTTACATACTTTCCAATTTCAACACGTTTATCTGGTATGTAAGTGCAACAATGTTGCACTTTCAACATTCTACAGACTCCACCCTCCTTTGCTAATATGGTATGAGCAAGTCGATTTTGTAAAACCATTGATTCGATCGCAACCAATTCGGTATTGATCAATAAGAATCCTCCAGCAGTGTCAGTCGATAAGCGATCCCTCACTGTAGACAATTTACAGATTCTTTGAGTATTCACTATTACTCCCACTGAAGGTATCAATGCACTAAATATATCACCTACAATTTCTGCAAAACTAGCTCTTTTATATTGGGTTAGTTCATTTTCGTGTTCATTGCTTCCAGTGATTCTTTTTACATGGTACCCGTTTGGGGATACTATTCCAAAATAGCAACTCCCATACCAATGATGGGCAGCTTAAAGTAAGCTTTGTTCCCACAAATGTAATAGACTCCAGGAAATACTGGATCAGTTCCCCCTTTTAGTCCCCAACCATCAATTATGAGGAAACTGTGTTCACATTGACTGGAACCGATGAATACATTGTTATACTCAGTTTTCTTTCTATGGAGACAGATTTTGCCCTTCTTTTCAAAGTCCAAAGACATAGCAGCATGAGGTTTGCCAGTTGCCATAAATTCCTCCCTTTAAGCCCATTTGGGTATCTGGGGTTTCAGTTCAGTGGCTTTCTATTGGAAATCCTGTCTCCTTTTCTCTACTAAATTTAAAAATATTTTCTCTTCTTAGTTTACATGTTAAATTGTCTTTGTGTGCATCAGCTAAATCTATACTTTTCATTGTTAGAAAATATTCACCCATGAATTGTGAGTCTTTACTACTAAGGACAGGATTCATTCTTCTTCGGATAGGAATTTCAGAGAAAATGACATCTATGTTAGAATAATAATACTATAACTTTCCAGTTTTATGAAACAGGCTAGTTAATATGCTACAGGAAATACCATAGATCAGGGGTAAATGATGGTAGGTAACACCTTCAGCTACTGAAGTGGGTAATTTCATACAGCCATAACAATCACTAATTTGCAGTCTCTACATGATGTACTAATAGACTAGCAAATACATTCATCTCAGTTTCGTTTCTGTTTCTAAAGTGATGTAATTCTATCTCATCTGGTGCTTCTAAATCTACTCTATCTTGTTTATGGTGCGCTGTTTTTCCGTGTATACTAGTGTCATTTTGCTTAGCAGCCATCAAATACGGTATTGCTATTGTCAGTCCTAACCATACTACTGGTACTATCAATACACTACAGTTACATATCCTACAGCATGTCTTTATACAACTTATTTTCGAGTTATCAGTAACGCTTTTATCAGCCATTTTGACTAAGGAGGCATAACCCCTTTTTGAGAATTTTACACAGAGTACACCTGTGTTTTATCTCAAGCTGGCCTCACTTCTTCAATATCTTGATCAGCAATCAATTCTTCATCACTGTCATCACTGATTTCCAGATTTTTGAAATCTTGAAGGATGGCGTATGTCCAATCAGGGACTTTAAATTTTCGATTCAGCTTTTTCAAGCGTGGACTTCTCCTTTTTAGATTGCTTGTAGATGATTCCGTTTGACTTGTCACTTCATCTACTTGTTCAGGTTCTTCATCTATTGTGACTAGGCGATATTTCAGTCTTTTAACAAAACCAGGCCGTTTATCACCTTTTCTGAGTCTTTTAGCTGGCACTGTGGTTTCTGATTCTTCAAATGTTCTTTTGTTTTCTTTAAGTTGTGGCACAACTTGATTTTCGTCAACTTCAGGTTTCTTCTCTAACTCACCTTGTCCAGGGCTTATTTCTGCTGACTGTTCTGCCTGGATGGATTCTTCTAGACTAATCTGACCTGATTTAGGATATGACTTTGTTGGGCCTGGAGTTTTTTCTTCGTCCTGAACCCGTTTTACTAATCCTGTCTGGTCCTGCACAGGTCTTGCAGATTCTTGATTATCTTCCGCCTGTGAGTTTTGACTAGTACCGATCTGTCCCTCCTCAGACAATGGAGTTCTGGTATGGGTTTCGTTGGTCTGAGTATATCACTCTTTCCTTATCTGGTCCTCCTCACGATTACCATTAGCTTGTATTTCTGTAATATGAGTACGTTCTTCTATACCTATCTCATCCTCATTATCAGTCTGACTATCTAAATATGTTTGACTTCTTGTTATCACTCTGATTTCAGGTATGTCAACCACTGGGATCCATTCATCCCGACTGGTGCTCGGTTGCTCTTCGCCAACTACTTCAGGATTAAGCATGAGCGCAAAATCCGCTCCGATCGCGGATTTTGCGGATTTCCGGTAAATCCGCGATCCGCGAACTCTCGCGAATTTACCGAAAATTCGCAATTCGCGAGCGGCGGATTCCTCGGTCAAAAGTTCAAGCCTTGCTGGTCTGTAACTAATTTACGATGGCGCCGGCAAGCTGCCAGCGCCATCCTAAAGTTACTTAATTAGCTTCAGCAGGAAGCTCTAATAGATAAGATAAAGCAGGGGCTCGAGCGCCTGCTTTATTTTACCAATTAGAGCTTCCTGTTGAAGCTAATTTAGTAACTATTTTAGGATGGCGCTGGCAGCTTGCCGGCGCCATCGTAAATTAGTTACAACAGGCACAAAACGGTGGTGTCTTCTTGAATACATATGAAGGGCAGGGTTCATTCTGGCACGACGGTCCTGGCACAAAAATTACACCTCAACAGGAAGCACTTACAGATATCAATACAGCATGTGCCCTAGTTGAAGCTTTAATTCAGTGACTCATTCATCAGCCCAAAAACAATCCTGAGCGTTGTGGAGGCTGGGCAGGTGTGCCTTCTTCCCAAATATACCGTCGAAAATCAGCTGTGACGCTGCCTTTGCATCTTTGACCTTCACGAGCGCAATCCCCGTGCTGTTCTGTGACCAGGAGCTTCTGTCTCTACATCTGTTGCTCTGATCAGTCTCTGACCTTTTATACACACAAGAGGCATGTGCACTCGCATGGAAGCCCCGTCCGTTTGGCCCCGCCCACACACTCGAGGTGTGCACCGTCTTCCCGCCATTTACTCACTATGATAGGTCACTCAAGGGACCCCTGCGCCCTTCGGCGCGATTGCATAGTAACACACACCTGGTCGCTGTTGACAACTCTCGGGCACTTTAGGTAGCTGTAGTGTAGTAAAAGCACTATACATTTACCCAACGAGGTAGCACTTACTGATTATCCAGTAGAAAGTACTCCAGTTGAATAGAGGTATGGCACAAAACGATGGCGTCTTCTTGAATAAATATGAAGGGCAGGGTTCAATCTGGCACGATGGTCCTGGCATGGAAGCCCCGCCCCCAAATCCGCCGATCCGCAAAATCCGCGGATTTTGCGGATCCACGATCCGTGAATACGCAAATTCGTGAATCGTGGATCCGCAAAATCCGCCCATGCTTATTCAGGATCAACTTCTTGAGACCCTTCAGCTGCACAACCTTCAGCCTCAACTTCGACAGGTTCTGGTATGGCGTGGATCCAGCTGGGGATTCCCTTGCACTTTACAGTTGTGGTGGTGACCAATATTACTTGTTCTGGCTTTCCCCACCTTGGTGCTAGGCAAGATTCCTGGGTGTGATTCTTTATCACTACCCAATCTCCTGGGTTCAAATCATGTGCTGGAGTTAAATGTCTGGCTTCAGCGTCTTCCCCAACCTGGTGAGAGATAGAACGCACTGGGTTCCTGAAACCATTGATGAGCTCAACAACAAGCTATATAAAAGATACCATGCAAGCCATCAACATTCTGGAAGACCAAACATTCTATCATGAAAACGAGCTTCTAGTCACCTTGGTTATAGTTAGTTTGTACACTAGCATGCCACAGGATGAGGGACTAGAAGCCATACAGTACTTTCTGAAGACCAGAGTAAGACCACATGAGATTCCCTCTTCATAGCTGTTAGAAATTGGGGAAATTTGTCTAAAATACATATTTTTTTAATTTAATGGGGAGAGGTATCTTCAAACGAAAGGAACCGCAATGGGGAGTCCATTTGCCCCAGAAATGGCTATCCTGTTTATGGCCCTATAAGAGCAACGTTGGATCTACAATAACAACCCCTTTAAAGGCCATAAAAAATCATGGCACAGATATATCGATGATATCGTGATGCTGTGGAGGGGATCAACAGAAAAACGAAAAGAGTTCCACATCTGGCTAAATCAATGCAATCCAAACATACAGTTTACCCTCACATTCAGTAAATAAGAAATCAGTTTCCTAGATTTGAGGATAAAACATGAGAATGGTATGATTTTCACCTCATTATTCACGAAAGAAACTGACCGCAACACACTTTTTTTTTTTTTTAATTAGTTTTATTGGTTTCAACAACAATCACAGGCATTACAAAGCAATATGGAAGCCACAACAAGGAGTGACAAGCAAGCTGGGCGATCATTTTTGAATAGCTAGACATACAACTCACAGAGTTCATAGCCCCTGTTGTCGTCCTTTCGTGTTGTCTCTCCCATAAGTGGTGGAGAGGAGCGAAGATCTGCCACAAAGCCTGACCAACAAAAACAACAATAAAAAGAAAAGCCAGACTCACCCCCCTCCCCCTAACCTCCCCCCTCCCCAGTGTGTCGGATTATATGAATGTAGAGCATAGCATTCTCAGCGTCCTCACCGTGCTCCTTCTTCGGACTCTGGAGGACCATTGTTTGCATCTATCAGGTGCAATAAACAGAGATATCTAGGACATGTGATCTCATTGAACTCATGAGAAAGAAGCGTTAGCAGTGGCTGCCAAACTGTGCGGAATGTTGCCGTGGTTTGTGTGAGTGTGGCCTGAATACGCTCCATTCCCAATGTGAACCAAAGTCTGTGCAGCCAACCCGTGTGGGTGGGTCGAGTGGTTGTCCCCCAGAGGGATAAGTTGTGTTGGGTACCAGCTTGTATCGCAAGGCCCACGCAACACACTTTTGCATTAATCCAGTTTCCACCAGAGGAATTTAAAGGATAATTTGCCATTTGGCCAATTTCTTCGAATAAGATGAAATTGCTCCAAGGAGGAGGATTATTTTGCATGTGCCAAGGTCCTAATGGAGAAATTGATAGCACGTAACTACCCTAAAAAACTGACAAAAAGGGCTATGAAGAGAGCGAGGTTCACACCAAGAGAATCTCTATTAACACCTAAAGAAAAGAATAAAGAAATGCCATTGGTATGTGTGACTACCTTCTCAGACTCCACTAATAAGGTCAAAAAAATCATTAGACGCAACTGGCAATGTGTAAGAGGACTCAATGAATTCAAAGAAGTGCCAATATTTGCGCTGAAAAAGAACAACAGCATTAAGGAACAACTGGTCAGGGCCAACACCAAGAGGAACATAATTCAACCTTCCATACAATCGATCCTATCTCTGCCACCGATAAAAGGGCACCACCGATGTGGAAACTGTACAGTTTGAAGCAGCACGGTTGAAGGCACAGATTTCACATATGGCACCAAGAGCGTAAAGCATGAGGATTTTACTAATTTTAATACCTCAAATGTGGTATATTGCGTGATCTGCCCATGCGGACTGGCTTATGTTGGAAAAACTACTCAACAAGTGAAAACACGAATAATCCAACACAAATCACATATCAACTGCCAAGTACTAACATGGTAGTGGTCAAACATTGTTTGGAGAACAACCACACGACCCAACAAATGAAATGGACAGTTCTAAAACGTATCAAAGGTGGTGGTTCAGCCAATTCACTAACGAACTGTGAAGTCAAAATGATACTGAGATTGGGTACCACGGAAAATGGTTTCAACGAGCCAGTACTGGAATGAGCTCTCGGAGATAATGCATTGTTTGTAACAGAATCTATGACAGAGTTTCATCAACCACCAGAAAATAATCATAATGGAAGCCAGAACAAACGAAAAAGTCATGTAGAGTAATATGATACCAACTAGAAGATTGTATATTTAGTTAACAAACATCCACCTCTCATAATAATCTCCCTTTGCACCATTCCTGCAAAACAAGACAACAGGACATGTGAGCATGCGGTATTCTGTAAGTGCTTTAAGGGTAAGATAATTCGGAATTATCTTACATGGAGGAGATCCAGACAAGCAATCCAGATGCACCCGTTGCGCCTAAAGAAGAACCAGCGTCTGCCAAAATGACTATTATATAGACATAAGCATTAATATGGCGCGCCAAACTCGATGTGCAAAATTTGAGAACTGGTGGCCATTAAAACGTGAAGACTGCTTTTGTACAACTTTATAATTAGAACACGCTAAAGTTAGAGTGCGCGCACCAACAGATTTAACAAAGGCCTTGTGAATCGAAGGAGACGATCTCCAAGCCAACTGCGAGAAACAGGAAGTCAGGCACAGGCTCGGGACAGCACGTAAACGTCAAGCACAACACGCAACGAATCATCTACAAACCATTGGTTTGTGCAACAACCATGTGACTGATCCGGAAATCGACTAACCCGAGGAGAAGCTCGGATGAGCGTCTTCACGCCGAAAGAAAAGAAAGGAAGTCAAAACCCAGTAACTACGGATAAAACTGTGAAGTTACGATTTGTGCTGCACTAATGGGACTGGGATAATGTAACTACTAGGCACTAAAGCATGTTTCGCTGATGTAACGCATGCCGCCAAATAACACAATCGGCATTGATAACAACAGCATGCCCACGTTTGCGAGCACTCCTTCGAGTCAAGTATCACGCATGACCAAAACAACGAGGAAATCCCCACTTTTAAAGTAGAATATGATGTGGCAAATAAACAGCACAAGTTCGGAATCCATGGAGACAAGAACAGTGGTCCCTTTTAAAACCATCCAACACACATGAAGAGTTCTTTGCACATGAGGGCAATGCACTGGTGACACTAACATACACAATGTGCAGGCCTGAATTTGAGCATGGGCAACTATAGAAGTCTAACCGAGACATATTGCTTACACGGCTATGGTACAAGTCAGGGCATTTTATAGCACCACGAAAACTACACGAAATGAAAGATGTTGAGAACATGATGCCCCTTGATAGTTAATACTGTACAATCTTATCAACAGACACAAGGAAATAACAAGGACCTACACCCCCCCTTTTCTGTCGTGAAGAACAGGATAACAGGACAAGCTCCAAATAAACATACCAGCACACCAGGTATTAAATAAGAAGTACATACAGATGGTGTGCCCAATATTAGATTTATCCACTAAATAGTAGAATAAAAAAATTCCCCCTTTTGTTTTTCCCCCTTTCTCCCCCCTCCCTATTTTAGATCACTGAGTCCTACACTCACAGCCCCAGCCCTGAGGAAGACCTTCTTAGAAAACCTCTCGGTCCCCTACAAGAAGGTCGAAACGCGTCGGCACAAACACAATTCAGTCTTTTTCATGTGACTGAGGATTTCTACAGAAAGTCATAAAGTGGAAATGACTTACAAGTTTAGCAAACAAAAGCTGGTCTACACAGTTGAAGCATATTGCATTTCACTCTGAGCACAGATCTCTTTGGACCACTCAGTTAAAGATTATCGAGGATAATTTGAGTTCAGTTTATCCCAATAAAACAGCAAAATTGAGTAGGACACATATAATCTAAGAGTTCTTTGTTTGATTTATGATTTGCACTGGTTTTTTGACAATTGTACAACCTTCATGAATAATGATTGTTTAGGACAGTCTGTATCAAATTAGTAAGAAGTAATGTATAATGATTTGTACGATTGGTTTTTAACAACAATCTTGAGAATATGAAGTAAAGTACAGCCTTGAAAATGAACAAACTGCAGTATCCATGTGTTGTGTTGATCATTGCTACACAAGTATAGAGATGTAGTGTATGTCTATCTCCCATAGGTGTGTGAAATTGCTACAAGTATTGTGTTCATTTATAGAACATTGGCATAGGTAATGAATTTAAGCCTAGGCCGTGCAAGTTGTATGTAAATGTATGGTCACAGAGGTATCTTTGCATGTACACTATTATACAGGTTCCAGCCTCTGGTGTCCTCAATATAATCAATCCCCTTATGCTATACACACTTTATGTACATGGACAACATTTTTTATTCCAGCGGGGAATACATTTGTTAATTCAACATAGTTATTCAAAAACAACAATGTTAACAGTGTTTCAATAGTCACACTCCTTTCCTCACTTGAAAGTAAGGGGCTATAATCTTTTCAGGAAGAAATGCTAGTTCAGTGGCTGGTCCCAATACCATCAAGAGCATTTCTACAGCTCTTACTGTAGCTTCAAAGTACTTTAATTAACAGATGTCAATGTTAACTAATGGTACTGAATTTATTAACAGCTGTATGGTTAAAATCTAAGTGAACTCCATGGTTATTGCAACTTATGAACTGCAGGTCAAACCAGTGCTAATGCCATACTGACTTGCATACTATTTGATTATTAATTTGATTTTCTTGAATCAACCACTGTAATTCCAAAATATTTCAGTTTTTTGCCTGGCTTTTAAATCACCTAATAATCAGTGGCACTACACAAAATAATGCTCCCCTCAGAATATGATGAGGGTCCCCGAGTCTCCTATATCTTACAGATATTACTTGGCCTTCGGCTGAATGGGGGGCACCCCTTAAAGGACCCGTTAGGTGATGACTGCAGAGAAAGTTGTTATCTGATGTCGGCAAGTGTATTTTGTCTCAGCGAGAAAGCGCTTCGGTGCTTCAGTAGGAAGCTGCTTGACTGGATTGGTATTTCATCCGCCATGCTGTGAGCAAATATGTCCCCACCCGTAGCGGCTGCTACCGGTCAGGGGTGGTGGGGTGAGGGGTCACGGGGGTTAATTAACAAAAATAAAACACTTACCTTGGAATGGCCTGCCGGCCGCCGCCTCCCCTGCGTCCTCTTCCTTATTCTTTTCTGAAGTCCACCGGCAGCAGGAAGCACTCAGCACACAGGCTCCCCTGAGCCAATCACAATGCTGCAGCGCAGCGTTGTGATTGGTCTGAGCGCTGTGGATCGGCGATCAGACTGGAACAGGGAGCCTGTGCATGTTCCTCACAAGGTTGAGTAATGCAGCCTGGCGGGGAACATACAAAGTGTGCATGAACTGTTTGGTCGGCCCAAGAGGGTTCATGCACACTTTGGGAGTGCATACCACTCCTCCCCTGCTCTGGCCAGCCCCGCCCCACATGGCACACAGGCCACTGGCTGCACGCAATAGTAAAAAAAATTAATAACTATACCTTATTGTCATTTTATTTTTCCATTTTGCGCAGAGGGGCAACGCTCCTCGACCGTAGCGGAGGAGCGGCCACTGGTTCCCATCATCACCCATATACAGCAGCTTTCGGTTTCAGCATCCCGAGGGAGAGTAGAGGTGGGCAAGCTGACAAATTCGCACGGAGAGCCGAGCCACAGCCTAGTTAAGGGTCTGGCTTCCGTCCTAGAGCCCGTGCAAGAGCCGGCCCCTAAAAATATTTGCTATGTAAATAATGCAACAAACATCATGTAAAATATGATAAAATCACTTAGAAATTTAAAAAAGTGTATCTCTTTAAGATGTGGAAGCTTTGATATTAATAGTGCACATTATAAGACTGCACTGAGAACAAAAAATAAAAGTCATAGTTTTGTACAACGGTCAGTCCGAACTAACATATTTGAAAGTACTTTAACCACATGGGTGCTGCTGACGAGCTCAGCTCGTCACGGCCGTTGGAAAGTTTGCACGCGGTGCTAATTTCCCGGCTGTGCTGAACGTTCTAAAAACGGGTGTGGCCGTGACGAGCTGAGCTCGTCACCAGCACGGACGCGCCGCACGCGGCCCCCTTCACCCCCGCACAGCGGGGGGAAAACACCCCGCAGCGAAGGGGTTAATGCGTGATAAAGAAGAAAACAGTTTTGGGGAAATAGAATGTTTGCCTAAGATCACACAATTAAAGCGGAAGCCACGATTTATCCAGGGTTACTGGTTTTACTTTGTACAAATCAACGAGTAAATGGGTATCTATTTTTCTTTCCTTATGTTAAGACTTTGTTTTTACCTGAAATTGCAGTTTTTAAAGATAGTGCAAAGTCAACTGGATGGCCGATCACTTCACATGAGCATCAGTTACAGTTACCCAAGGTCATATGAATTATTTATGGGCATGGGAAGATTATGTGGTCTGCCCAGAGTCACAGAATGCTGAGCTGCGACTCGTACCTGGTTCCCAGCTCCACAACCGTCAGCTCTGACTGTAACGCCACATTCTGGATAGAGGTAGAGCGGCAGGCAGAAGCCGCATGAAAGCTCGGCTCGTTATGGGCGCAAGCGTCCAATAGGTCCTCGAGCTGAACCAGAACTAGGTTTCAGGCTCAAGCCTGGCTCAAGCTTTCAGTGGTCGCCTACCTCTAATGGAGAGAGAGTATGAGATACATTCCCGAAGAGAGGAAGATAATTAAAGATTAGGAAGGACAAGGTGCGAGGCAACATGAGAGAACAGTGGCTGCTAAGTGCAGTAGTAGAGGAGGGGGGGATGCGCAAGACGAGCTATGGATGAGAGAGGGAGCAACAAGAAGAGCATGGGGTGGTGGGGCAAATATTTCGGGGGGAAGCAGCAGATGAGGGAGAGGGCTAACAAACACATTCACATGAAGTGCTGAAAGCAAAAGAAAAGAAAGTAGTTTACTGAAAATTTAACAGTACAAGTTATCCAATATAAAGGATGGTAAAGAAGCTATGCTTCACGGGAAGGACAAGCACAAGAGAAATGAAAGCCATCGAATCAGAAACAATCAAATAAGAGTGACAAGAAAACTTATCAATGGGCAGCAATGGGCGGGCACTAAGCCCGCTGCGAGTTTTAAGGTTCACAAGAGGTCTTTTGACAACAGGCAGATAAAAGCTGTCTGTAGGCGGGACCTACATACCTTAACTGACCCAAAAACACTTCCAAGTGCCAGTCAGTTTCCAACTATGCACAATCTTGTATGTTCCTGAAAGAACAAGCGACAATTCCATGCTTTTTGGGGCACCCCACAACTCTGCGACTAATGATCTGCGTACAGACACTCCAGGGACAAGGAAACTGGCTTGAACTTAATCAGGGAATCCCTCCTTGTGCATTAAGCTTGTAACCTTTGATCCAGGTTAGATGTTTGTGACTCTGTGATTTAAGACCTTCAATGCCACATCAATACTATGGAACATAACACAGTCAATTCTTAAAGTCAGAGAGGTACTGTGATGACATTTCATGGCTCTATGTGTTTGTGTTTTTTAAGGATAATACGTGTTCGCATATATAGTAAAAGAATGTGCATTTTTCATAGTAGTTGCTTGCATAATCTAGATTCGACTGTCATACAGCTGGGTACAAATAATTTTCATTAAATTCAATTCAACTAAATGCAGATATATATATATATATATATATATATATATATATATTTATTTATTTATTTATATCGCCTCCTTCCTTACCCTTCACAATCAGGCACAATTAGTGCACCTAATCCTCCTAATGTGGTCCTGTTAATCTCTGTGTCTTTTAATGCCTCTCTGTCTTAATGTCTCTTTATTAAATGCCTCAAACATGGTCACTGAACGTCACTTGTTAAAGGCAGTGGTTAATTTGTAAATAAATAAGTGCCAGGGGTCTTGTCAGGAGGCAGCTTGCACCAGCCCATTTCTCCTGCTAGGGCCCCCTAAAACAGAGCCAACTGATGAGAATGATAGTGGGGAGAGGATGTGGCGTAATGGCCAGAGCTGGGTACTTAGGACCTGGGGAACCAGGTTTTAATCTTGGCGTCAGCTCAACATCCTCTGATTCTGGGCAACTCGCTTTATCTACCCGTAAATTAATGTGTCCTTAAACGGTGCTCATGAAAAGCGCTGGTGTTGATGATTAAGTGCTGGTGCTGAGCTCCAGAAATCCCCAGCTCAAATTAAGCACTGTTTAAACACTCACATATGCTTACAGATGTAAAGTTATCAGCTGTTCAGTCTTTACCCTGATCCTTGCACCATAGAATAAGGTCTTCCCTTTGGTGGCTCAGTCGGTCCACAATCTCCATGGTGTTGACCTCCGAAAGGTTCTTTTGCCAATGATCTTGAAATATAACCAGTGCAGGATCTGCTTCTTCTTCTCCTCGCTGAGCGCAGCCAAGCCAGCCAAAGTGACTGTGTGGTTGGAGTACAGAAGCCCCATCCAGTACCCAGCGTGGAAGAGGTCAATAGTGGCGAGCGGAGAAAGCCATTTAGGGTTAATGTTGCACATAGTGACAGCTGGGAAAATCAGCTGTGTAGCCCATTCCATTTTGTTGTTGGTTGTTACGTGGTATGACATCACGTAGGGGACATGCACCAGAGACCAAGAGATGAAGAACAGCAGAGAGAGGAGAACGGCGGACCCCCAGACACCGCGGCGCACATTGGATGAGCCACTGAAAATGTGACCCAGACCATAAAAAGTGAGAAGTCATGCAGTGATATCCTTCAAGGATTGGTGCATTTCTCCTTTTGAATCCTTATTTGAGATAACATCAGGATTTGAGTTGTTAGTCATCTTGAAGGTAAAAGTTAACTTTTTTAAATAATACGCTGGTTGTAAAATAAAAGAATTTGACAGTTAGGGAACGGATTAAACTTGGGGAAAAAAAAGCAGAGTAGGAACAGAATATTAGAGGGTTAGCTGAATTGTGGCTTAGAACGACGCTCTGGCATTTGGAGACCTGCTCCTCACACAATCACTCCCATTCTAGTAGCGATACAACAGATATTAGTGGGGGCATTCATAAATGTGCTTCAATCATAGTTGAGGATAGAATGCAACAACGGTGGTGTTTCCTGAAGGAGACAATTAATGGTCTCGAGGAACAGTCACTACTGTAGTGGTGTTAGGCCGGAACAGACGTCACCAATACAACAGAAATTTTGGTGGGAGCTTTATTCTAACACTTCCGCCTTCTTACTTTCCCTGCTCTTTTACTATCCCCCCTGACTTCTCCTCCTTCTGTTACCTGTGCCCTTCCCACATTACATGGGCTGGGCTGGTCCTAGTGCTCGTCATATCCCACAACATGACATCTCCCCCGTTCTTACACAATTTGAAAACACCCATGAAATGTCAGTCCATATCAAGCTAAACAACAGAGAAAGAAAACATTGTAGTTACAGTTCTTTAATGAGATGAACAGGTCTTCGATGAATTTGTTGGGGTTGGGGAGCCACCTCTTGCGTCGCCATCTCCCCTTCACCAGAAAACGTGGAACGCCGATGCTCACTTCTTATCCCCGTTGTAGTCTCTTTCAAGGCACTATCAGGCACATCCAAATTTCTGAAAGTGCGACACATTCCTTGTGATCCTTTTATCCTCTGATTCAGCTGTAACCATAGTTCCTTTTTGTTTGGTCACCAGCAGTGGGCATGCATGATATCGACAGTCAGCTTTTCTTGATTGTTCTTGACGTACCAGCACCCAATTTCCTTCCGGAATGGATGGCTGTGTAGCTTTCCTCCGACTGTCTGCATATTCTTTCATCTTCTCCTTTTTCAGTCGGTCTCTTGTGAATAATCCTTTGTGATCAGAATCTCTATGAGTACCAGTAGCTATGTCTTCCCAGGCTGGTATTCTCGTGCGCACTGTGCGACCCAACATTAAGGTTGCGGGAGATCTGTCTGTGGTAGTATGTGGTGTGGTTCGATTTGTTCGTAACACCTCATTTAAAGCCACTTGAACATCACACTTTGAAAGTTCTGCTTGCTGGATGGATTATTTTAGAGTGGACATAAATCTTTCTACCATCCCTTTGGCCTGCGGTCACAGATGAGTGTTCTTCCGGTGATTAAAGTTTAAATGACTTGCAAATGCATTCCATTGAATGGCGGGCCATTATCTGTTTTCACCACCTTCGGTATACCCCATGCTGTGAAAACGGCATCCAACACAGGTATGGTGATGGCAGCTGTGGTTGACGAAATGAGGTGTGCAATTTGGAACCGTGATTACTCATCCATTATGACTAAGATGTATTTGCCAGATTGCATCGGGCCAAAGAATTCTACTGTGACATGTTGCCATACGCCGTCCAGCAGTTCTGACATTTGTAAGGGCGCAGGTGGTTCCTCTTGACTTACTAGCTGACATTGTGGGCAATCTTTTTGTGTGAGTTCAACCATTTGATCAAGCTTAGGAAACCAGACCTGCTCACGCAGCGCTCTCTTCGTAGCTACGATACCTCTGTGCCCTTCACGTGCCAAGTTGATAACTCCTTGATGCAGCTGTTACGGAATGATGATTCACTTGTCTCATAGTAAAAGACCATCTGAGGTGATGGACAGTTCATCCTTCACATGTCTAAAAGAGGACAGTTCATGACTGTCAATTTGTTTGCTCTGTCCAGGCTCTTCCAGATGTCTCCAGCTACTTGTCTGAAAACGATGTTTGACATTTTGTAAGGTGGTATCCTCGTTGGTGGCTTCAAGGATGGCCTCTCGAGGGAATGCAGGTGGTTTGGCTTGAGCCATTACAAAGTGAATGTATTCCTCCGCTACTGACGGATTTGATTTGGACGTTGACTTAGGATGTCTTGACAAGTAGTCCGCAGGATATGCAGCTTTTCCAGGTTTGTGGACGATGGTATAAGTATACTCTTGAAGACGGATGCCCCAACGCTCTATCCTGGGAGGCATTTTAGCTTGGGGATTTCCAAAAATGGTTAACAGGGCGTGGTGATCCGTGATTAGCGTAAAGTGTTTCCGTAGATGAAAATGTAAAAATGATCACAGGACCAGACTACCGCCAAGCTTTTCTTCTCGGGTTGAGAGTACGCTCTCTCTGTATCAGTTAGGCTCCCGCTAGCATATGCTGCGATGTAACATTGATCACTCTCTCCATCATATTGAGCTAGTATAGCTCCAAGTCCTACGGGACTCGCATCCACCGTGATTTCAGTTTTTCACCTAGGGTTGAAATAAGCAAAGTTATTGCCAGACTCAACAGAAGCTTTAATCGAGTGGAAGGTTTGATCACATCTCGTGGTCCACTGGAATGGGTGACCTTGTTTGGTCAGCTTTCTTAGAGGGTAACTGATAGTGGCGTAGTCCTTGATATAACTTGCACAGTAGCTTACCATGCCTAGAAACGAGGGCACGTCACCATCATCTCGAGGTCTGGGGGTATCATTCAATACTGCAATCTTTTCTGGATCAGGTCTCATGCCTGTGCCTGAGAAAATGTGTCCAAAGAACTTCAATGCTGATTTGTGGAATTCGCATTTGTCTTTATTTAATGTGAGGTTGGCGTCCAAAAGAGCGTGACACACACGGCCCAGCGCTTTGTCATGTTCTTGTATCGTTGCTCCATTCACAAGAATGTCATCACTGTAATTGAGAGTTTTGAGAATGTGATGAATTACCATTCTGATTGCCTCTTGAAAGATCTGCGCAGCAGAAGAGACCCCAAAACTGAGCCGTTTCTATATAAACAGTCCTTGGTGAGTCGAGAATGTGGTGATCTATCTCGATTTTTCATGAAGTTCAAGCTGATGATAGCCTTTGTTAAGGTCTAATTTGGAGAATATTTTCGTCCCATTGAGTGACACAATCATATCACTGATATGCGGTCCTGGGTGTCTCTCTCTTTCGATGGCTGTATTGGGTGCTCTCATATCAACACAGAGACGCACTTTGCCAGCAGAGCCTTTTTATGATACTACAAACACTGGAGAGACCCAGGGAGTGGGTCCTGATGTTCTCTCAATGATGTCAGCCTGGAGAAAATCCTGCAGTTCCTCCTCTACAGACTGTTGAAGATGAAATGGAATTTTCCTGTGATGTTGTGCTACGGGTGGCACAAGTTCATTTATGTGCAAATGAACTTGACAATGAGCTATTTTTCCAAGCCCGGTGAATAGTTTTGGAAATTTGTGAACTATGTCAGATTTGTCTACTAATTGAAGTCGTTCCGCCGTGGGCAGGCTAAGAAGACAATCTGCTTCAGGACCATCAATGACATGAATGCGAGCTGGAATGGTCCTATCCTGGTATGTAAGGTTAGAGTGGAATTGTCCTAGGAACATTAAGGGTTCTTTTGACATCCATGTGTATACTCGCACAGCAGCTTTGTGCAAGTGCGGTTGTTGATCCATTTTATTGTATTCTGCAACTGAGATATAATTGAGGGATGCCCACTGTCCAGTACAAATTTAGCCATGTGTGTATCCATTTGTAGATGGAGTCGCAGGTATTTCTTCAGCCTATCAGGATCTGCGACCATGCATACATATTCATCACTGTCTTAAGATACTGGTGAGGGTGATCTCGACTCTCGAGATTGTGACCATCGTGATTTGTATGTGCCATAAGAATGAAGGCTGGATCTTGAGGAGCCAGTGGACGGATCTCTGCGGTCCCACACCGCCTTGGCATGATGGCGAGTGATGGATTGTCTCGATTGTCTGTAATTATCTCTGTGAGTGTCTTTGCGAGGTGCTTTGCAGACATTCTCAAAATGATTGTCCCTGCCACACTTCCTACATCTTTGGCCTAGCTCAGGGCAAGTGTCCGTGTGAGGGAAGTCATATCCACAGCGATAGCATTTAAGTTGGCGCTCTCATCGTTTGTCAGTCCGACTGTGACTGCGACGACGATTTGTGCGGTGAGATTGAGTTTTGGAACTTGAGAATCGTTGTTTTGCAGGGGAGTGCCGGTCTGTGGCACAAGATTGGAGCCGGAATGCCTGTTCTCGTTTTTCTCCTCTTCCATCTTCCATTTGCTTCGCATGTTCTTCTGCCTGATCCTGAACTCCTGTCATTTCTTCAATCTCATCAAGAGAGTAACGTTTCTTTAAGAGGCGTCTTCGTAATGACTCAGAATGGCATCCTTCTATGATTCGTAGATGAAGAGCGTCTTCCGACGTGAAAGCATCAAACTCACAAGCCAAACGTCTGAGGCGTGTGATGTATGTACTCATGGACTCACCCTTTTCTTGAGATGCCAGATTGAATGTCTATCTTTCATAATTGATGTTCTTTTTGTGAAGAAATTTCCTGTTTAGAGCATCATGCACATCTGCGTAAGACTACGCACTCTCAGTTGGTAGTTCCTTTATAATCTGACCAACCTCTTTCCCAATTAGATTGCGTAGGGCAATGAGCTGCTGACCCTCATCCGTCACATGTGAACCTTTCATGAAGTCCTCAAAATCTTCAAGCCATTCTTGCCAGCGAAGGCCCAAGTCACCCCCAGAGATGAGAACTAGTGGTTCTGGCGGGCGCAGAAATTGTACTCCGATCACGGCGAGTCTGTGGCCTCCTGTCCGGGATGTTGATATATATAGGGGACTCCTGCCTGGTGCTGGCACCCGTGGAGGCATACCGCTGTCTCAATGGCAATTTTCGGAGGAACATGTAGAAGCAGCAGCGAGAGGCCTAGTAATAAATTGGTCCCACCAATTAAGAGAAACGCGCATCTGGCAGTATTAAAATGAATGATCATCAAATGGCTGCAGCAAAACTGTGTAACCCACTCCACTTTTTTAAATCAGTCTTTGTGTGCAGGCAAGGTATGCAAAAGGTACTTCAGCAGTGCTTTGTAATGATTTTCGGCACTGACCTGACTTCAATATGGCCGCCGTATCCTCCTTCCAGTGGATTGGTGGAGGCGCCTGACCTCAAGATGATCGCCGGGGGAAATCTCGCTCCTCGCGAGATTATAGGCCAGAACTGGAGCGCTGGCAACGCGGGAACAGGCAGACACCGGGGACTCACCGGAATGTAGACAACCGGCTGCCTAGTCCACCGCACATATCCCGCAGGGCCCCAGGAAGCAAAAGTGGTCACAGGGTGGCAACACGTGCACTGTTCAGGCCAAACTCGTGCCCGACCGGGGTGGGCTCCCAGTCGAGACTAGCAAGCTGCACCGCAGGAGGCACACACAACTGGGGTGGGCTCCCGGGTCGCGTCTTTCAATCCAGATGGCAGGAGGCACACACAACCGGGGTGGGCTCCCGGGTTGCGTTGTTTCAATCCGGATGGCAGGAGGCACACGCGACCGGGTTGGGCTACCGGGTTGCGATATCGCAGAAGAGCTCCGGGGCAGTGGAGCACTCACCAGGCCATCAGGGCAGGAGTAAGCAGGCACGGACCAGGGAGGATCGGAGAACAACGCAGTAGCTCCAGGACAGCGGAGTGCTCAGCGGGACACCCTGGCACCAGTCACTCACAGCCAGGGTCCTGGATCACCTTCGTCGCCAGATGTAGTGTTGTTAGGCCGGAAACAGACGACACCAATTCAACAGGTATTTTGGTGGGAGCTTTATTCTTACACTTCTGCCTTCTTACTTTCCCTGCTCTTTTACTAACACCCCTGACTCCTCCTTCTTCTCCTCCCTTTGCCCTTCCCACATTACATGGGCTGGGTCGGTCCTAGTGCTCGTCAAATCCCACAACATTACAACTACAGAAGGCTCTTCGGGTACATTGGAAGAATTGCCAAGCAATTATTCCTGCATAAGAGACTGAGGACCAGATGTACAACCCTTTCATTTAGGGCCTCGCAATTTGTGACATTACGAGTCGCAAATTGCAAGGCGCTAAATATAATGTACAACAGTGTGTGCACACTATTTTGCAATTCCCAATGTCGTCTCAAATTGCGAGGCTCATTAATATTAATGAGCCTCTCGCGATTTGCAAGCCCATTGTGAATGCCATCCCTCCCAGGGATGGTGGCCTTCTGGGCTCAGCAGACCACCATGTCTGGGACTGCTTTTTAATAAAGTCGTTTTTTTTTTAATGCAGCCCGTTTTCCTTAAAGGAAAACGAGATGCATTTAAATAAGAAATATGAAACATTACAGTTTAATTTTTTTTTAAGGGAGGCAGTGGCGTCTGGGACCACTACCTGCTCTTAAAAAATATTTTCCCACATACTCACAAAGGGGAATGGTGAGTGGTTTACCACCTACTGGAAGTAGGTGGTAAACTGCGAGTGTTTTGCGGCCTCAAATGCAGCCTCAAAACATTAGTACATAGCATGTTGACTCGCCTTTAGGAAGGGGCGCCCCTTCCAAATAGCGAGAGTCGCAAATGGTATTTTGCGAGTCAGTGACTCACAAAATAGCATTTGTACATGTTATTACCCTTTTTTGCGGCCTCAAAAAAGGGTCATACATCTGGCCCTGAGCTTCTAGTAAGAGGTACGTAGCTTACCACCAGCCATCAGTCTGCAGGCAGTCATCTAATCATGACAACAAAGGAAGACGTCCAGTCCCCTTCCTTCCAAAATTCATTACTGTACTCCTTTGCGACTGGCATTGTTTTACCACTCCCGAAGCCAAGAAAAAGCTGTAAGCAAAAATATCTCTCCATGCATTGTTAATTAGGTTTGTGTATAATGCACTCTGACTCCCACTTGGAGGCGGTCCTAACAGCTCTCTTCCTTCCTCTAGAAACATTCATTAATTAAGAAGGAAATTAATTTTAGAATGTAATGGGCTTGTCCCTCAGGGAGAGAAATGCAGTGCATGAACAGATGGCAAATACAGGATATGGGTGTGGCTCCTACTCACTGGCAATAGATTTACACTACATTTGTATGACGAGGAAGGGGGTCAGAGTAAGAGGAAAGCAGGGCATAGAAGACCATGACATTTCCTCCTACTCCCATTTCACAACAAGCATTTCCAAAGCCAATAGTTCTTGCCTTTGCAAGAGCTTTTTTTTCTTTGCTTTACAATAGAGTGGGTGAATAGCGAGTGCAGATTGCATGTGTTTTTGATAATAAAATAGCATTTGTTTTGCCGATTAATTGATGCACAATGGTGTACACTTGTGAAATGTAACTCTGTCAAGCAAATACAAAAAAAATTCTTGAATCTCAAATGGTCTCCTTTGCGCCACTAACTCACTGTGCTCAGGCACTTTCAACTCAATTTGTGCAAAATGAATTGCAAACATAGCTGGAAAAAGACAAAAACAGCCAAGGTTAGGGAAATGATATGGCGTCCCTTTGGGAAAGGATGCGGCGTAAGGGCCAGAGCTGCTGACTATCCAGCTGGGAAACAGGGATCGAGTTTTGTGTCGGCTTAACATCCTTGATTTTGGGTAAATCACCTAAACTCTCCGTGCCTACAAATATGAATGTGCCCTTGTGTAAAGTAACTGTTGGTAATGTAAAGCATTCCAATACCTTTGGGTGGTGTAGACGCTAAATAAAAATGCACAAAAAAGTACATGGTGCTAATGTAAATCGCTCCAATAACATCGGATGGTGTTGGCGCTATATAAAACTGCACACAAAAAATCCTGGTGCTTATGTAAAGTGCGCCAATATCTTCGGGAGGTGTTCAAGATACATAAAACTGCACAGAAAAAATGTGAAGGTCAGCGGAGGCAAGCAGTGTTGAGCGGTAGGTGGACAGGCAACCAACAGAAAATGCGGGCATCCATGGAAGATTAAGTGATTTGCCCATAATCACAAAATGTGGAACTGAGGATAAGGCTAGGGAGATGATGTGGAGTTGTCTTGGATGGAGGCTTTTTAATTTTTTTAAATTTTTTTAAATTTTGGCATGACAACATTGTACTCTCTACCCCAAGGTTTAAAAAAAAAAAAAGAAGGGGCGGGTGTTGTTAAAATATTGCAACTAGAGATACATTGATTGAACAGTATATATTGCCTAAGTGGACCAGGTCATTATTGTTTGAATGACTATATAAAACTGCCCAAAAAAGTAACTGGTGCTAATGTAAAGTGTCCCAGTACCTTCGGGTGGTGTTGGTGCTATATAAACTGCACAAAAGAAATGTGAAAAAAACAGAGTCGGGGAGGAGGGGATCTGTGCAACGTAGTTCAACAGAGCGGATCTGCTGTAATCACACAATGTGGAACTGAGGCCAAGGCTAGGGAGACGATGTGGCGTCCTCTTGGGAGAGGATCTGGTGTAAGGGCCGCAGCTGCTGACTGTGAAGCTGGCAAACCGGGTTCAAGTTTCGGCGTCAGCTTAACATCCTTGATTGTAGGCAAATCACTTACTCTCTCTGTGCTTACAAAAATTAATGTGTCCTTGTGAAAAAGAACTGGTTTCTAATGTAAAGTGCTCCAAAACAATCGGGTGGTGTTGGCGCTATATAGAACTGCACAAAAAAAGTAACTGATGCTAATGTAAAGCACTTCACTACTGTCAGGTGGTATTTGCGCTATATAAAACTGCACAAAAATAGTGGTGGCTGGCATCTATGGGGATGGGCCAGGCAAGTGGGTGCACTTGGAGATAAAATGTAAAACTATTTAAAAAACACTTACCTAACACATCCCACTTCGGGCCTCTTCTTCGGTCGACTGCAGAACAGGCACAAGCAAACTCCCTTGAGAAACCCTAGTTCTGCTCACATGCTGTTAACCAGCATGACAACAGCGCCCTGCTTAAAGGGAGCAGCATCTCTCAGCGCTCCCCAGCAAACTGGAGGCCTGTGCTTGCTCTCAACCCAGCTGGATTGAGAGGTTTAAAGTGTGCATGTTTGACTGGCCGTCACAAGATGGTCGGCCAAAGAAACATGCACGCTGGGTGTGAAATTCCACTTCACTCACGGAGTTTGCTGAGTTTTTCCCACTCAGAGCTCTGCGTAGCGCGCAGAGTTCCGGAAAGCTCCACTCTACGTTAAGTTGAGTTGGCGAGCGTGAGCCAGGAAAATCTTACTCCAGACCACCTCCCGTGAGATTTCTCAACACGGATGGCCACTACTGCTCAAGAAACCTTCCGTTCGCATTGAGGAAGCTGCAGTTTGAGTAAAACACTAACTTGAGCGACAGAAAGAAGCAGCCTCCTCTTTCTCTGCGCATGGTGCTGTTCGCGCTGATTTTCCAGCACGGGGCAAACATCTGGTGCTAAAACTCAGTGCAAACGGAGTGTCTTAATGCACTCTACCACTTGCGGAACATCTCGTAGCGCGGCCGAGTAAAATGATACCTCACTTGTGTGGGTCGGCCAAGTGCATGTGACAGGGAAGGGCCAAAAATGTGTAGAGATTGAGGGGATATCACAGCAAGTTGATAAGCACAATTATTTTGTATACATCGTCAGGCTGACTCTGCTTTGGGCACCCACAAAAGTGAAGTATCATTTTAGTCGGAAGACTGAGGGAAACACTTGGGGCCTCATTTATGAGGTTGTGCGTCACTTTAACGCCACCGGTGCGTCACTTTTTGTGACGCAATAGTGGCTTAAAAAATGCGCCTTGTTGCGCCATATTTACAAAGTGACGCATCTAGGTAGATGCGTCACTTTGTAAACCCCTGCGAACATTATACCTGCGCCAGGTCTAATGTATGCAAGGGGCAATATTGACGCAAGAAAGGGTTATGGAAGTGACGCAGTGAAATCTATGAGATTTCACTGCGCCACTTCTAGGACTCTAATGGGTCAAAATCTTACACCTGCCTCACAGCAGGCGTAAGACTGACGCAGGCCCTTTCACATGGGGCTTGCCCCATGTGAAAGGACACATTGCTGGAGTTGCATCACTTTTGTGGCACACTCCAGCAATGCGTCACTTTTGCGCCTACAGATAAGTCAGAAATACTGACGTATCTGTAACTCCTTGCTCGTGTTATCAGCAGCCCAGGATTTTCGTGCTTCGCTCCCAGCTTTATCAACTTCAGAAACGTTCCCATAGATGGAATGAAAGAAGCTTCTCCACATCAGGAAGACTTCCCTGCCACAATTCATGCAACATTTTATTATTTTAAGTATTTTACATGCAATCAACTGCACACACTGGGAAGCGAGGCCAGATTTTCTCACAAGTTCAGACAGAATTTGTGTGAGTGCCAAGAATAGACACTTTTTACAACACAGATAAAGGAAGCAGCCTAGCAAGATCAATTCAGCTTATCGTGTTTTATCCCTTCACACATTATCAAATTAGAATCTACTCGTGTGATTGTCTGCTATAACGGAATTTGAGCAAGAACGTGTGATACGTGGCTACTCCAGAAGAAGGCGCTGGTCGCCGAAACGCGCGTAGAGAACCATTTGTTATGCCACCTTTTTTAATATTGTGATTTTCAACCATTTGTTGCGTCATTATATTTTCTAAAAATACTTGTGATTTGTTATAACTTCTTATTGTATATTGATGATGTTTTGTGCATTTTATGATGTTTTGTGTATTTTATGAATAATTTGATACTGTCTAAACTGATAGGTATTATGTATGTTTTATGAGTTTTATTTTTAGATAAGGTCAATAATAAAATTTGAGTACAGACCTCCTACTTCCTCTTTACATTTATTGATTTGATCGGATAGAATCCTTATTTCAAGTGCCATGGTTGTTATTTTGCACTCTGTAACTCCTTGCGACATGAAGCGTCACACTGTAAATATGATGAATCATTGGTGTCGCAAGGAGGGCGCAATAAAAAGTGACACATCGCTGTTTTCACGCAGCGATGCGTCACTTTTCATAAATGAGGCCCTTGATGGTTGGAAATTTGTGCTGGTGCACTGATCCCACACAGAAATGTAAGTGAAATGTGATTTTTTTTTTAGCTAAATCTGAGGTTTGAAGGGGATTCTGGGGAGGAATGCATTGGACACTCCACGCAAACCACACCTCCCTGGACTCCCCCGGGTGTCTAGTTTTCAGAAATGTATGGGATTGGTAGGTTTTCCTAGATGCCCGCTGAGCCTGGGATCAAAAACGCAGGTAACTCTCTCACAAAACAAGGTCTTTTTGTGATCGATAAAGTCTCCGCAGAACGTTTGATCCATTCCCTGTCGCGGGCACTAGGTTGACCCACACAAGTGAGGTACCATTTTTATTGCCAGACTTTCCATCACAAAAAATGTGATGAAAATGTGTTTCTTTTTTACAAAGTTTGAGGTTTGCAAGGGATTCTGGGTAACAGAACCTGGAGAGAGCACACAAGTCACCCCATCCTGAATTCCCCTGGGTGTCTAGTTTTTGAAAATGCACAGGTTTGCTAGGGTTCACCAGTGGACCCTAGCAGTGCTAGGGTCCAAAATCCACAACTAGGCACATTGCAAAAAAGGGTCAGTTTTTACTGGAAAAATCTGATGTGCACACATTGTGTTTTGGGCCATTTTTCTGTTGCGGGCACTGGGCCTATCCACACAAGTAAGGTACCATATTATTCAGGAGACTTGGGGGATGCTGAGTGGAAGGAAGGGTGTGGTTCCCCTCAGATTCCAGAACTTTCCATCACAGAAATATGAGGAAAGTGTTTTTTTTTTCTTTTTACAAAGTTTGACGTTTGCAAGGGATTCTGGGTAACAGAACCTGGTGAGAGCAACACAAGTCACCCACTCCTGGATTCCCCAGGTGTCTAATATTAAAAAATGCACAGGTTTCCTAGGTTTCCCTATGTGCCAGCCGGACTGGGGTTCAAAATTCCCAGGTAGGGCACACAGCAAAAAAAGGTCAGGTTTCACTAGAAAAATATGATGTGTTCACGTTGCATTTTGGGAAGTTTTCTGTCGCAAGCACTAGGTCTTCCCACACAATTGAAGTACCATTTTTATCGGGAGACTTGGGGGAATGCTGAGTAGAAGCAAGTTTATGCCTTCCTTCAGATTCCAGAACTTTCATCACAGAAATGTGAGAAAAATTGATTTTTTTAGACAAGTTTTGAGGTTTTCAAGGGATTCTGGGTGGCAGAACCCTGTGAAAGCCCCACAAGTCACCCCATCCTGGATTCACCTTGGTGTCTATTTTTCAGAAATGTACAGGTTTGCTAGGTTTCCCTAGGTGCCAAAATCCACAGCTAGGCACATTGCAAAATAAGGGTCATTTTTCTGTGGAAAAATGTGATGTGTCCACATTGTATTGTGTGCCATTTTCTGTTGCGAGCACTAGGCCTACCCACACAGGAGAGGTTCCATTTTTATCAGGAGACTTAGGGGGATACAGAATAGTAGTGCTATTACCAATTGACTTTCTCTGCATTTCTACCATCCAAATGTAAGACAGTGTGTAAAAAAAGTAAATTTGAAAAATGCTCTCTAATCCACATGTATGGGTACCCACATATTTGGAGATGTGCAAATAATCACTAATTCTAAACTCCATAGGCCAGATGTACAACCCTACCAGTATGCAACTCGCAAATTGTGTCATTTTGCGACTCGTAAACAGGAATGTACAACAGTGTCTCAGACACTGTTTGCGATTGCTAATGGGGTAGCAATTTGCCTGCCTCATTAATATTCATGAGACAGGTGCCATTTGTGAACCCATTAGGAATGGCTAGCACTCCCTGGGATGATGGACTCTGGGGTCAGCAGACCACTATGTCTGTGACTGCTCTTTCAATAAAGATGTTTTTTTAAATGCAGTCCGTTTTCCTTAAAGGAAAACGGGATGCATTTAAAAAATAAGTAGGCAGTGGTCCATGTGGCCACTGCCTGCTGTTAAAAATATATTAAATGCCCGTTACAAAGGGGAAGGGGTCCACTGGGGACCCCTTCCTGGTTGTGAGTGGCTTACCACCTACTTGAAATAGGTGGTAAACTGCGAGTGTTTTGCAACCACAATTGCGTTCTCAAAACAATGGTACATATATACCATTGGGACATCGCTAATAGGAAGGGACGCCCTTGGCTCGCCCCTTCCTAATAGCGAGTCGCAAACCCTACTTTGCAAGTCTGTAATAGGTTACCGACTCTCAAAATAGGGTTTGTACATGGGCCAGACCCATTCTGCAAAAAAGAGGTCGTACACATTGCCCCATATGTTGTTCCCATTTCAGAAATACATAGTTTTCCTTGATACCTGTTTTTCACTTTTTATATTTTACCAAATTAATTGCTGTATCACTGGTACACAATAAAAAAACATTGCACGGTGCAGCTCAGTTATTGGCTCTGGGCACCTCAGTTTCTCGGTGAACCTCCAAGTTCTATGTATCTCCGCAACCAGAAGGGTCAAGTGGACGTAACAATATATTGCTTTTAAAATCCTGCCCTACTAGGAAGATGTTACAGGGGAAAATGCAGGCACAATTGGCAGTTTCTTTTAACCAATTTCCAATATTTTTTTATTTCAATTGTTACTTCCTATTGGAAAACCTTCAAGGATCTACACAAATGTCCCTTACTGGGATTTGAAGGAATATCTATGTCGAATGTTGCCTCTGGGTTGTTCAGTTTCTTGTTCTTTACGATGGTCAGCTGATTTTACAGTGATTTTAGCACTTCAGGAGTGGCTATAGATCTGTTATGCATTATTTACATTACTTTTTATTTGTTGGAAAGGTGAGTTCAGCAGAATGTGGTGCAAGGTTGATGGCCTTCCAAGAGTTAATGAAGTAGTTAGGTGTTTTTTTGGCTCCTGAGAAAACAGAAGGGCCTTTGAGTTAATTTACCTTTTTTAGGTATTGAATTTGATGCTTAAAAGATGGAGGCTCGTTTACCACAAGAAAAAGTTGAAGTGTTGATACAACTATCGAAGGAAGCAGTTTCTGTAAAAAATGTAAAGCTCAGGAAAGTGCAATGCCTGTTAGGTCATTTAAGCTTTGCCTGTTGAGTAGTCAGAGCCGGTCAGGCTTTCTGCAGGAAATTGGGGTTTTCGCTATCTGGAGCTGCTCTGCCTCATCATGGAGTGTGATTGAAGGCCTGTGTACATACTGATTTGTGGATTTGGATTACATTTGTACAAACCTTCAAGTGTGCTACCATCTTGTCCTTCCAGGATGACTAGCAGTGACAGGTTCAGATTTACTCTGATGCCTCAGGAGCACATGCTTTTGGTCCCTTATGCGATGGAAGGCGAGTGGCAGCGCCATGGCCTGAATCTTGGTTACAGCAAAAAAGGAGCATTGCTGTTTTGGAATTCTTCACATTGGTGGTGCCGGTTTGTTGATGGGGCCATTTGCTTGCAAACAGAACAGTGGCATTCAATGTTGACAACCAAATAGTGTTTACATTGGTGAATTTACAGAAGTCAAAAGACAAGAGAGTTTTGCATTTGTTGAGTATAATTTTACTGGCATGCTTGAAATTTAACATCATTTTTAGAGGTAGATATGTACTCAGGTGGATAATAACATTGCGGATGCATTATCTCATTCAAAGTGGCAGAGGATCTGTGGCTTGGTGCCAGGAGCAGATGTGGAAAAGACAAGGATGTCCTGGGAACTTTGAGAGCTGGGGCATGAGGATACTTGATATCATAGAGAAGTCGGTTGCTCTATCCACTAGAAAAGCCTATCGTTTAACATGGCAGGAGTTTTTGCAGTCTGGGCCGCAATGACATGAGAAAGTTGGGGATTACATGGAACACAGACAGGCAGATGCAATTCAGTTAATTATGAGTTTGATTTCTAAAGGTTTGTCTGTAGTGACTATTTCAGAAAAATGTCCGGGTATTTTATTTTATGGGAAGTGTTTTTGGGGTTATGATTCCATGGTTGGGGAGGTTTGCAGAAGGATTTTAGCGGGTTAGGTTTGTGAGGAGGGAGTCAGGAAATACAGGCGAAGGCAAATTTTTTTGTCGATTTTGCAAAAAGTCTTAGACCGGCTGAATTTTTTTTGTGTATCTAACTGGGAAGTGGCCTTATTTTTATTTGCATGGTTTTGTTTCACTCTGGGGCATTTACCTTTTCAGAGTTGTTGGGAGTTAAAAGATACACCTGACTTATCAACAGCTTAGGTGGTGGCAACCACAGAGGAAGTAACGATTTGGTTGAAGAAGGCATAAAAGTGATTGGTTGTGAAAAGGGCTTGAAATTGTATTGTTGAAATCAGATATGCGTTTGTGTTGCCCGGTGAGCAGAGGGTTTCAATTTATTGGGTTACGTGGCATGTTTCTAGGGCATTGTGGGAGGGCGGGCTTTATAAACAGGCGCGGAGGCTGAAGTAGTGGTTTAAAAGAAGGTGGTTTATTGAGAACAGATGGAGTTGTGATGGGTTTGGTTGATTGTCCCTCGGTAGATTCCTCTTCTGAAGTCTCCGGTGATGGACTGGAAAACGAGATGGGTAGTGGTGTAGACTACTTCTTATCCTCAGGACCAAGGCGGTCTTCCCCGGAGGCTCATAGGAGGATGGAGAAACAAATGAGGGAACTGTGATAATTGTGTTCACAAAAAGACGATTGTTTAAGTCTCCCTTCACCACACCTTTGGTGTTCAAAGAAAAATATATCTTGGCCGTGCAAAGGAAGTGGAACACGGTAGATACCGAGGGTCTAGGGTCTAGGGGGAAAGTGGGCTATGTAAGCTTACGTGCCTAGGGAGGGGTAAAAGGGTGCTCAGAGTTCAGAATAATTTCTAGATAGCGAGTGGTTCAAATACAGCAAGACAAATCAGGTATGATGCACTGTCCTGCAACATTCGTCAAAGGTAGACCCCTCTCCTTTATCACGGGTCCCACACTGCACTCCCTCCCGCTTCCCCACTTCCCGGTGCCCTTGAGCCGTTATCACTCACCGGCTCTGCCACACTTCCTACATCTTTGGCCTAGCTCAGGGCAAGTGTCCGTGTGAGGGAAGTCATATCCACAGCGATAGCATTTAAGTTGGCGCTCTCATCGTTTGTCAGTCCGACTGTGACTGCGACGACGATTTGTGCGGTGAGATTGAGTTTTGGAACTTGAGAATCGTTGTTTTGCAGGGGAGTGCCGGTCTGTGGCACAAGATTGGAGCCGGAATGCCTGTTCTCGTTTTTCTCCTCTTCCATCTTCCATTTGCTTCGCATGTTCTTCTGCCTGATCCTGAACTCCTGTCATTTCTTCAATCTCATCAAGAGAGTAACGTTTCTTTAAGAGGCGTCTTCGTAATGACTCAGAATGGCATCCTTCTATGATTCGTAGATGAAGAGCGTCTTCCGACGTGAAAGCATCAAACTCACAAGCCAAACGTCTGAGGCGTGTGATGTATGTACTCATGGACTCACCCTTTTCTTGAGATGCCAGATTGAATGTCTATCTTTCATAATTGATGTTCTTTTTGTGAAGAAATTTCCTGTTTAGAGCATCATGCACATCTGCGTAAGACTACGCACTCTCAGTTGGTAGTTCCTTTATAATCTGACCAACCTCTTTCCCAATTAGATTGCGTAGGGCAATGAGCTGCTGACCCTCATCCGTCACATGTGAACCTTTCATGAAGTCCTCAAAATCTTCAAGCCATTCTTGCCAGCGAAGGCCCAAGTCACCCCCAGAGATGAGAACTAGTGGTTCTGGCGGGCGCAGAAATTGTACTCCGATCACGGCGAGTCTGTGGCCTCCTGTCCGGGATGTTGATATATATAGGGGACTCCTGCCTGGTGCTGGCACCCGTGGAGGCATACCGCTGTCTCAATGGCAATTTTCGGAGGAACATGTAGAAGCAGCAGCGAGAGGCCTAGTAATAAATTGGTCCCACCAATTAAGAGAAACGCGCATCTGGCAGTATTAAAATGAATGATCATCAAATGGCTGCAGAAAAACTGTGTAACCCACTCCACTTTTTTAAATCAGTCTTTGTGTGCAGGCAAGGTATGCAAAAGGTACTTCAGCAGTGCTTTGTAATGATTTTCGGCACTGACCTGACTTCAATATGGCCGCCGTATCCTCCTTCCAGTGGATTGGTGGAGGCGCCTGACCTCAAGATGATCGCCGGGGGAAATCTCGCTCCTCGCGAGATTATAGGCCAGAACTGGAGCGCTGGCAACGCGGGAACAGGCAGACACCGGGGACTCACCGGAATGTAGACAACCGGCTGCCTAGTCCACCGCACATATCCCGCAGGGCCCCAGGAAGCAAAAGTGGTCACAGGGTGGCAACACGTGCACTGTTCTGGCCAAACTCGTGCCCGACCGGGGTGGGCTCCCAGTCGAGACTAGCAAGCTGCACCGCAGGAGGCACACACAACTGGGGTGGGCTCCCGGGTCGCGTCTTTCAATCCAGATGGCAGGAGGCACACACAACCGGGGTGGGCTCCCGGGTCGCGTTGTTTCAATCCGGATGGCAGGAGGCACACGCGACCGGGTTGGGCTACCGGGTTGCGATATCGCAGAAGAGCTCCGGGGCAGTGGAGCACTCACCAGGCCATCAGGGCAGGAGTAAGCAGGCACGGACCAGGGAGGATCGGAGAACAACGCAGTAGCTCCAGGACAGCGGAGTGCTCAGCGGGACACCCTGGCACCAGTCACTCACAGCCAGGGTCCTGGATCACCTTCGTCGCCAGATGTAGTGTTGTTAGGCCGGAAACAGACGACACCAATTCAACAGGTATTTTGGTGGGAGCTTTATTCTTACACTTCTGCCTTCTTACTTTCCCTGCTCTTTTACTAACACCCCTGACTCCTCCTTCTTCTCCTCCCTTTGCCCTTCCCACATTACATGGGCTGGGTCGGTCCTAGTGCTCGTCAAATCCCACAACATTACAACTACAGAAGGCTCTTCGGGTACATTGGAAGAATTGCCAAGCAATTATTCCTGCATAAGAGACTGAGGACCAGATGTACAACCCTTTCATTTAGGGCCTCGCAATTTGTGACATTACGAGTCGCAAATTGCAAGGCGCTAAATATAATGTACAACAGTGTGTGCACACTATTTTGCAATTCCCAATGTCGTCTCAAATTGCGAGGCTCATTAATATTAATGAGCCTCTCGCGATTTGCAAGCCCATTGTGAATGCCATCCCTCCCAGGGATGGTGGCCTTCTGGGCTCAGCAGACCACCATGTCTGGGACTGCTTTTTAATAAAGTCGTTTTTTTTTTAATGCAGCCCGTTTTCCTTAAAGGAAAACGAGATGCATTTAAATAAGAAATATGAAACATTACAGTTTAATTTTTTTTTAAGGGAGGCAGTGGCGTCTGGGACCACTACCTGCTCTTAAAAAATATTTTCCCACATACTCACAAAGGGGAATGGTGAGTGGTTTACCACCTACTGGAAGTAGGTGGTAAACTGCGAGTGTTTTGCGGCCTCAAATGCAGCCTCAAAACATTAGTACATAGCATGTTGACTCGCCTTTAGGAAGGGGCGCCCCTTCCAAATAGCGAGAGTCGCAAATGGTATTTTGCGAGTCAGTGACTCACAAAATAGCATTTGTACATGTTATTACCCTTTTTTGCGGCCTCAAAAAAGGGTCATACATCTGGCCCTGAGCTTCTAGTAAGAGGTACGTAGCTTACCACCAGCCATCAGTCTGCAGGCAGTCATCTAATCATGACAACAAAGGAAGACGTCCAGTCCCCTTCCTTCCAAAATTCATTACTGTACTCCTTTGCGACTGGCATTGTTTTACCACTCCCGAAGCCAAGAAAAAGCTGTAAGCAAAAATATCTCTCCATGCATTGTTAATTAGGTTTGTGTATAATGCACTCTGACTCCCACTTGGAGGCGGTCCTAACAGCTCTCTTCCTTCCTCTAGAAACATTCATTAATTAAGAAGGAAATTAATTTTAGAATGTAATGGGCTTGTCCCTCAGGGAGAGAAATGCAGTGCATGAACAGATGGCAAATACAGGATATGGGTGTGGCTCCTACTCACTGGCAATAGATTTACACTACATTTGTATGACGAGGAAGGGGGTCAGAGTAAGAGGAAAGCAGGGCATAGAAGACCATGACATTTCCTCCTACTCCCATTTCACAACAAGCATTTCCAAAGCCAATAGTTCTTGCCTTTGCAAGAGCTTTTTTTTCTTTGCTTTACAATAGAGTGGGTGAATAGCGAGTGCAGATTGCATGTGTTTTTGATAATAAAATAGCATTTGTTTTGCCGATTAATTGATGCACAATGGTGTACACTTGTGAAATGTAACTCTGTCAAGCAAATACAAAAAAAATTCTTGAATCTCAAATGGTCTCCTTTGCGCCACTAACTCACTGTGCTCAGGCACTTTCAACTCAATTTGTGCAAAATGAATTGCAAACATAGCTGGAAAAAGACAAAAACAGCCAAGGTTAGGGAAATGATATGGCGTCCCTTTGGGAAAGGATGCGGCGTAAGGGCCAGAGCTGCTGACTATCCAGCTGGGAAACAGGGATCGAGTTTTGTGTCGGCTTAACATCCTTGATTTTGGGTAAATCACCTAAACTCTCCGTGCCTACAAATATGAATGTGCCCTTGTGTAAAGTAACTGTTGGTAATGTAAAGCATTCCAATACCTTTGGGTGGTGTAGACGCTAAATAAAAATGCACAAAAAAGTACATGGTGCTAATGTAAATCGCTCCAATAACATCGGATGGTGTTGGCGCTATATAAAACTGCACACAAAAAATCCTGGTGCTTATGTAAAGTGCGCCAATATCTTCGGGAGGTGTTCAAGATACATAAAACTGCACAGAAAAAATGTGAAGGTCAGCGGAGGCAAGCAGTGTTGAGCGGTAGGTGGACAGGCAACCAACAGAAAATGCGGGCATCCATGGAAGATTAAGTGATTTGCCCATAATCACAAAATGTGGAACTGAGGATAAGGCTAGGGAGATGATGTGGAGTTGTCTTGGATGGAGGCTTTTTAATTTTTTTAAATTTTTTTAAATTTTGGCATGACAACATTGTACTCTCTACCCCAAGGTTTAAAAAAAAAAAAAGAAGGGGCGGGTGTTGTTAAAATATTGCAACTAGAGATACATTGATTGAACAGTATATATTGCCTAAGTGGACCAGGTCATTATTGTTTGAATGACTATATAAAACTGCCCAAAAAAGTAACTGGTGCTAATGTAAAGTGTCCCAGTACCTTCGGGTGGTGTTGGTGCTATATAAACTGCACAAAAGAAATGTGAAAAAAACAGAGTCGGGGAGGAGGGGATCTGTGCAACGTAGTTCAACAGAGCGGATCTGCTGTAATCACACAATGTGGAACTGAGGCCAAGGCTAGGGAGACGATGTGGCGTCCTCTTGGGAGAGGATCTGGTGTAAGGGCCGCAGCTGCTGACTGTGAAGCTGGCAAACCGGGTTCAAGTTTCGGCGTCAGCTTAACATCCTTGATTGTAGGCAAATCACTTACTCTCTCTGTGCTTACAAAAATTAATGTGTCCTTGTGAAAAAGAACTGGTTTCTAATGTAAAGTGCTCCAAAACAATCGGGTGGTGTTGGCGCTATATAGAACTGCACAAAAAAAGTAACTGATGCTAATGTAAAGCACTTCACTACTGTCAGGTGGTATTTGCGCTATATAAAACTGCACAAAAATAGTGGTGGCTGGCATCTATGGGGATGGGCCAGGCAAGTGGGTGCACTTGGAGATAAAATGTAAAACTATTTAAAAAACACTTACCTAACACATCCCACTTCGGGCCTCTTCTTCGGTCGACTGCAGAACAGGCACAAGCAAACTCCCTTGAGAAACCCTAGTTCTGCTCACATGCTGTTAACCAGCATGACAACAGCGCCCTGCTTAAAGGGAGCAGCATCTCTCAGCGCTCCCCAGCAAACTGGAGGCCTGTGCTTGCTCTCAACCCAGCTGGATTGAGAGGTTTAAAGTGTGCATGTTTGACTGGCCGTCACAAGATGGTCGGCCAAAGAAACATGCACGCTGGGTGTGAAATTCCACTTCACTCACGGAGTTTGCTGAGTTTTTCCCACTCAGAGCTCTGCGTAGCGCGCAGAGTTCCGGAAAGCTCCACTCTACGTTAAGTTGAGTTGGCGAGCGTGAGCCAGGAAAATCTTACTCCAGACCACCTCCCGTGAGATTTCTCAACACGGATGGCCACTACTGCTCAAGAAACCTTCCGTTCGCATTGAGGAAGCTGCAGTTTGAGTAAAACACTAACTTGAGCGACAGAAAGAAGCAGCCTCCTCTTTCTCTGCGCATGGTGCTGTTCGCGCTGATTTTCCAGCACGGGGCAAACATCTGGTGCTAAAACTCAGTGCAAACGGAGTGTCTTAATGCACTCTACCACTTGCGGAACATCTCGTAGCGCGGCCGAGTAAAATGATACCTCACTTGTGTGGGTCGGCCAAGTGCATGTGACAGGGAAGGGCCAAAAATGTGTAGAGATTGAGGGGATATCACAGCAAGTTGATAAGCACAATTATTTTGTATACATCGTCAGGCTGACTCTGCTTTGGGCACCCACAAAAGTGAAGTATCATTTTAGTCGGAAGACTGAGGGAAACACTTGGGGCCTCATTTATGAGGTTGTGCGTCACTTTAACGCCACCGGTGCGTCACTTTTTGTGACGCAATAGTGGCTTAAAAAATGCGCCTTGTTGCGCCATATTTACAAAGTGACGCATCTAGGTAGATGCGTCACTTTGTAAACCCCTGCGAACATTATACCTGCGCCAGGTCTAATGTATGCAAGGGGCAATATTGACGCAAGAAAGGGTTATGGAAGTGACGCAGTGAAATCTATGAGATTTCACTGCGCCACTTCTAGGACTCTAATGGGTCAAAATCTTACACCTGCCTCACAGCAGGCGTAAGACTGACGCAGGCCCTTTCACATGGGGCTTGCCCCATGTGAAAGGACACATTGCTGGAGTTGCATCACTTTTGTGGCACACTCCAGCAATGCGTCACTTTTGCGCCTACAGATAAGTCAGAAATACTGACGTATCTGTAACTCCTTGCTCGTGTTATCAGCAGCCCAGGATTTTCGTGCTTCGCTCCCAGCTTTATCAACTTCAGAAACGTTCCCATAGATGGAATGAAAGAAGCTTCTCCACATCAGGAAGACTTCCCTGCCACAATTCATGCAACATTTTATTATTTTAAGTATTTTACATGCAATCAACTGCACACACTGGGAAGCGAGGCCAGATTTTCTCACAAGTTCAGACAGAATTTGTGTGAGTGCCAAGAATAGACACTTTTTACAACACAGATAAAGGAAGCAGCCTAGCAAGATCAATTCAGCTTATCGTGTTTTATCCCTTCACACATTATCAAATTAGAATCTACTCGTGTGATTGTCTGCTATAACGGAATTTGAGCAAGAACGTGTGATACGTGGCTACTCCAGAAGAAGGCGCTGGTCGCCGAAACGCGCGTAGAGAACCATTTGTTATGCCACCTTTTTTAATATTGTGATTTTCAACCATTTGTTGCGTCATTATATTTTCTAAAAATACTTGTGATTTGTTATAACTTCTTATTGTATATTGATGATGTTTTGTGCATTTTATGATGTTTTGTGTATTTTATGAATAATTTGATACTGTCTAAACTGATAGGTATTATGTATGTTTTATGAGTTTTATTTTTAGATAAGGGCAATAATAAAATTTGAGTACAGACCTCCTACTTCCTCTTTACATTTATTGATTTGATCGGATAGAATCCTTATTTCAAGTGCCATGGTTGTTATTTTGCACTCTGTAACTCCTTGCGACATGAAGCGTCACACTGTAAATATGATGAATCATTGGTGTCGCAAGGAGGGCGCAATAAAAAGTGACGCATCGCTGTTTTCACGCAGCGATGCGTCACTTTTCATAAATGAGGCCCTTGATGGTTGGAAATTTGTGCTGGTGCACTGATCCCACACAGAAATGTAAGTGAAATGTGATTTTTTTTTAGCTAAATCTGAGGTTTGAAGGGGATTCTGGGGAGGAATGCATTGGACACTCCACGCAAACCACACCTCCCTGGACTCCCCCGGGTGTCTAGTTTTCAGAAATGTATGGGATTGGTAGGTTTTCCTAGATGCCCGCTGAGCCTGGGATCAAAAACGCAGGTAACTCTCTCACAAAACAAGGTCTTTTTGTGATCGATAAAGTCTCCGCAGAACGTTTGATCCATTCCCTGTCGCGGGCACTAGGTTGACCCACACAAGTGAGGTACCATTTTTATTGCCAGACTTTCCATCACAAAAAATGTGATGAAAATGTGTTTCTTTTTTACAAAGTTTGAGGTTTGCAAGGGATTCTGGGTAACAGAACCTGGAGAGAGCACACAAGTCACCCCATCCTGAATTCCCCTGGGTGTCTAGTTTTTGAAAATGCACAGGTTTGCTAGGGTTCACCAGTGGACCCTAGCAGTGCTAGGGTCCAAAATCCACAACTAGGCACATTGCAAAAAAGGGTCAGTTTTTACTGGAAAAATCTGATGTGCACACATTGTGTTTTGGGCCATTTTTCTGTTGCGGGCACTGGGCCTATCCACACAAGTAAGGTACCATATTATTCAGGAGACTTGGGGGATGCTGAGTGGAAGGAAGGGTGTGGTTCCCCTCAGATTCCAGAACTTTCCATCACAGAAATATGAGGAAAGTGTTTTTTTTTTCTTTTTACAAAGTTTGACGTTTGCAAGGGATTCTGGGTAACAGAACCTGGTGAGAGCAACACAAGTCACCCACTCCTGGATTCCCCAGGTGTCTAATATTAAAAAATGCACAGGTTTCCTAGGTTTCCCTATGTGCCAGCCGGACTGGGGTTCAAAATTCCCAGGTAGGGCACACAGCAAAAAAAGGTCAGGTTTCACTAGAAAAATATGATGTGTTCACGTTGCATTTTGGGAAGTTTTCTGTCGCAAGCACTAGGTCTTCCCACACAATTGAAGTACCATTTTTATCGGGAGACTTGGGGGAATGCTGAGTAGAAGCAAGTTTATGCCTTCCTTCAGATTCCAGAACTTTCATCACAGAAATGTGAGAAAAATTGATTTTTTTAGACAAGTGTTGAGGTTTTCAAGGGATTCTGGGTGGCAGAACCCTGTGAAAGCCCCACAAGTCACCCCATCCTGGATTCACCTTGGTGTCTATTTTTCAGAAATGTACAGGTTTGCTAGGTTTCCCTAGGTGCCAAAATCCACAGCTAGGCACATTGCAAAATAAGGGTCATTTTTCTGTGGAAAAATGTGATGTGTCCACATTGTATTGTGTGCCATTTTCTGTTGCGAGCACTAGGCCTACCCACACAGGAGAGGTTCCATTTTTATCAGGAGACTTAGGGGGATACAGAATAGTAGTGCTATTACCAATTGACTTTCTCTGCATTTCTACCATCCAAATGTAAGACAGTGTGTAAAAAAAGTAAATTTGAAAAATGCTCTCTAATCCACATGTATGGGTACCCACATATTTGGAGATGTGCAAATAATCACTAATTCTAAACTCCATAGGCCAGATGTACAACCCTACCAGTATGCAACTCGCAAATTGTGTCATTTTGCGACTCGTAAACAGGAATGTACAACAGTGTCTCAGACACTGTTTGCGATTGCTAATGGGGTAGCAATTTGCCTGCCTCATTAATATTCATGAGACAGGTGCCATTTGTGAACCCATTAGGAATGGCTAGCACTCCCTGGGATGATGGACTCTGGGGTCAGCAGACCACTATGTCTGTGACTGCTCTTTCAATAAAGATGTTTTTTTAAATGCAGTCCGTTTTCCTTAAAGGAAAACGGGATGCATTTAAAAAATAAGTAGGCAGTGGTCCATGTGGCCACTGCCTGCTGTTAAAAATATATTAAATGCCCGTTACAAAGGGGAAGGGGTCCACTGGGGACCCCTTCCTGGTTGTGAGTGGCTTACCACCTACTTGAAATAGGTGGTAAACTGCGAGTGTTTTGCAACCACAATTGCGTTCTCAAAACAATGGTACATATATACCATTGGGACATCGCTAATAGGAAGGGACGCCCTTGGCTCGCCCCTTCCTAATAGCGAGTCGCAAACCCTACTTTGCAAGTCTGTAATAGGTTACCGACTCTCAAAATAGGGTTTGTACATGGGCCAGACCCATTCTGCAAAAAAGAGGTCGTACACATTGCCCCATATGTTGTTCCCATTTCAGAAATACATAGTTTTCCTTGATACCTGTTTTTCACTTTTTATATTTTACCAAATTAATTGCTGTATCACTGGTACACAATAAAAAAACATTGCACGGTGCAGCTCAGTTATTGGCTCTGGGCACCTCAGTTTCTCGGTGAACCTCCAAGTTCTATGTATCTCCGCAACCAGAAGGGTCAAGTGGACGTAACAATATATTGCTTTTAAAATCCTGCCCTACTAGGAAGATGTTACAGGGGAAAATGCAGGCACAATTGGCAGTTTCTTTTAACCAATTTCCAATATTTTTTTATTTCAATTGTTACTTCCTATTGGAAAACCTTCAAGGATCTACACAAATGTCCCTTACTGGGATTTGAAGGAATATCTATGTCGAATGTTGCCTCTGGGTTGTTCAGTTTCTTGTTCTTTACGATGGTCAGCTGATTTTACAGTGATTTTAGCACTTCAGGAGTGGCTATAGATCTGTTATGCATTATTTACATTACTTTTTATTTGTTGGAAAGGTGAGTTCAGCAGAATGTGGTGCAAGGTTGATGGCCTTCCAAGAGTTAATGAAGTAGTTAGGTGTTTTTTTGGCTCCTGAGAAAACAGAAGGGCCTTTGAGTTAATTTACCTTTTTTAGGTATTGAATTTGATGCTTAAAAGATGGAGGCTCGTTTACCACAAGAAAAAGTTGAAGTGTTGATACAACTATCGAAGGAAGCAGTTTCTGTAAAAAATGTAAAGCTCAGGAAAGTGCAATGCCTGTTAGGTCATTTAAGCTTTGCCTGTTGAGTAGTCAGAGCCGGTCAGGCTTTCTGCAGGAAATTGGGGTTTTCGCTATCTGGAGCTGCTCTGCCTCATCATGGAGTGTGATTGAAGGCCTGTGTACATACTGATTTGTGGATTTGGATTACATTTGTACAAACCTTCAAGTGTGCTACCATCTTGTCCTTCCAGGATGACTAGCAGTGACAGGTTCAGATTTACTCTGATGCCTCAGGAGCACATGCTTTTGGTCCCTTATGCGATGGAATGCGAGTGGCAGCGCCATGGCCTGAATCTTGGTTACAGCAAAAAAGGAGCATTGCTGTTTTGGAATTCTTCACATTGGTGGTGCCGGTTTGTTGATGGGGCCATTTGCTTGCAAACAGAACAGTGGCATTCAATGTTGACAACCAAATAGTGTTTACATTGGTGAATTTACAGAAGTCAAAAGACAAGAGAGTTTTGCATTTGTTGAGTATAATTTTACTGGCATGCTTGAAATTTAACATCATTTTTAGAGGTAGATATGTACTCAGGTGGATAATAACATTGCGGATGCATTATCTCATTCAAAGTGGCAGAGGATCTGTGGCTTGGTGCCAGGAGCAGATGTGGAAAAGACAAGGATGTCCTGGGAACTTTGAGAGCTGGGGCATGAGGATACTTGATATCATAGAGAAGTCGGTTGCTCTATCCACTAGAAAAGCCTATCGTTTAACATGGCAGGAGTTTTTGCAGTCTGGGCCGCAATGACATGAGAAAGTTGGGGATTACATGGAACACAGACAGGCAGATGCAATTCAGTTAATTATGAGTGTGATTTCTAAAGGTTTGTCTGTAGTGACTATTTCAGAAAAATGTCCGGGTATTTTATTTTATGGGAAGTGTTTTTGGGGTTATGATTCCATGGTTGGGGAGGTTTGCAGAAGGGTTTTAGCGGGTTAGGTTTGCGAGGAGGGAGTCAGGAAATACAGGCGAAGGCAAATTTTTTTGTCGATTTTGCAAAAAGTCTTAGACCGGCTGAATTTTTTTTGTGTATCTAACTGGGAAGTGGCCTTATTTTTATTTGCATGGTTTTGTTTCACTCTGGGGCATTTACCTTTTCAGAGTTGTTGGGAGTTAAAAGATACACCTGACTTATCAACAGCTTAGGTGGTGGCAACCACAGAGGAAGTAACGATTTGGTTGAAGAAGGCATAAAAGTGATTGGTTGTGAAAAGGGCTTGAAATTGTATTGTTGAAATCAGATATGCGTTTGTGTTGCCCGGTGAGCAGAGGGTTTCAATTTATTGGGTTACGTGGCATGTTTCTAGGGCATTGTGGGAGGGCGGGCTTTATAAACAGGCGCGGAGGCTGAAGTAGTGGTTTAAAAGAAGGTGGTTTATTGAGAACAGATGGAGTTGTGATGGGTTTGGTTGATTGTCCCTCGGTAGATTCCTCTTCTGAAGTCTCCGGTGATGGACTGGAAAACGAGATGGGTAGTGGTGTAGACTACTTCTTATCCTCAGGACCAAGGCGGTCTTCCCCGGAGGCTCATAGGAGGATGGAGAAACAAATGAGGGAACTGTGATAATTGTGTTCACAAAAAGACGATTGTTTAAGTCTCCCTTCACCACACCTTTGGTGTTCAAAGAAAAATATATCTTGGCCGTGCAAAGGAAGTGGAACACGGTAGATACCGAGGGTCTAGGGGGAAAGTGGGCTATGTAAGCTTACGTGCCTAGGGAGGGGTAAAAGGGTGCTCAGAGTTCAGAATAATTTCTAGATAGCGAGTGGTTCAAATACAGCAAGACAAATCAGGTATGATGCACTGTCCTGCAACATTCGTCAAAGGTAGACCCCTCTCCTTTATCACGGGTCCCACACTGCACTCCCTCCCGCTTCCCCACTTCCCGGTGCCCTTGAGCCGTTATCACTCACCGGCTCCGCCGCAACTCTCCAGAGTCGCGGCCGCTCTCCAGCATCCTCCGGACACCACCAGTCCTCGCACCAGCTGTCTTCGCCTTCGTCCTAAATTCACAGGGGGTCTTGCTTCCGTTATCTCGGGTCCCGCGTCTTCTTCCTCGGGTCCCGCGTCTTCCTCTCCAGGTCCCGCGTCTTCTCTCCTCGTTTCCTTACTCCGTCGTCCTTCTTCTCCTTGCACGCCACCTCTCTCTGACCCTGCCCCTTGAATTAGGCTGTCTTTCATTGGGTCATCCACATTGTTTCCGGGTCCCGTAAGAGTCACTTCCGGGTTGCTCCAATCGACGCGTCCCTGCGGAGAAACAGCAGAGTAGTATGGTTTTGGTAGTCTGGTGTTATGGCGGCGATACGCGACCCGTAATTGTGGCGCCCCTCCCGGCGCCAGTCCGGTAAGACTATCTTCTACTCCTGGGTCCTTCTCACAGGCATGTTTTTTTACAAGAGGATGGTTCATCGTTAACTGCAATTTAAGTTCTTAGAGTTTTGGTGTTTGCCTTAAGTTTCATAGGCCTGGCAGAGGATGAATATGGTACTCATTCTTTCAGGATTTGGGTAGCACCTGAGGCAAAGCGGGAAGGTTTGTCGATGAGAAGCTAAAGCTTTTGGGCAGATGGTCTTCAGGTGTTATGAACGTTATATCAGGATGCACAAATAAAGGGCTTTGTTAGTCTCTCAGTTAATATTCATATTTTCTTTCTTATGCTGTGTTGCCGGCGAATAAGCCATGTTACAAAGCATGCGTTTAGAACGCATGCCATTACAAAGCAGTCATTACAAAGACCGCGTTGGTTTTTTTTGTGGTTTTTTTTTCCCCTCATTCTGCGATTATTTAGATTAGGAGGCTTCAGGAGTCTGAGGTCCCGGTTCTGAGCCATCACTGCCCCGTTTTTTTCAACTGAGTTTGGGGAGTATCCCTTTGAGAAATGTGACCTTTCAGTTATCTCCATTGCTCTTTATCTTTATCAATAATTCTGGAGGTTGGAGGGGGAGCTAGCCTTCCTGGCTACTCGACAGAAATGATTTCTGCCTGGAATTATTATCATTGCTTTAATCATTGGAATATGTTTCCGGGGGCCCAAGACGAGTTAAGTTAAAAGGCCCGTCTGAAAGTGCTGTTCCCATATTTCCCAGAAGTTTACTCTTTTGGAGCTTTTCCCTTTCTTATCAAGTTTGTTATGTCTTACTACAGAATTTAACCAGTTTGCGTGTAAGGGTGGTGTTGGTTTGACCCAGTTTATACAAATCTCCCTCCTTGCTAACAATATCAGTACGAATAGGAGTTTTTCTTGTTTTTTAGTTAGCTTGGCCGTGCCCACCTCACTGATGTTATATATCCCAAAGATAATAAGAGGGGTACTTACAGTTATCTGGATTCCCAATACCATGGTTAGTGTCTTACCAATCTCATGCCAGTAGGAGCTGAGTGCGGGACAGTTCTGGAACATGTGGGTGTCATCAGCCTTCTTCTCATTACATTTGGGGCAGGACTTTATGTTTGTTCCTTTGAATTTCGATAATTTTTTCGGGGTCCAATATGCTCTGTGTATGGTGAACATGTGATTTCTTTTTAATGCAGCTGGTTTTATGCAGGACCAACATTTTCCTAGCGATCTTAGCCCGATAGCCTGTAAGTCTAACTCTTGATCCGGCATGTCTTTCCTCCATGTTGTTTCCGGGACTAAGAAATCTTCTTCTCCGGCCCCTATGAAAGCCCAGTACCATTTTGATATTTCTTTCTTTATTGGTAATATTTTTATCATTTCGTTTTCAAGATCCTCGTTCCCCTTTTTTCTTTCTAGTAGAGTGTTAGCCCAGCTGGTTAGTTGATAATATTAACATTTTGATAATTTGGCTTCAGTGATTACATATAGTTGGTCCCACATTATTATAGAGTTTTCTGCCATCAGTTGTCCCCATCTTACAATTCCTGCTCTTTTTAGTGGTGTTGCCAGGGAGTCTTTCAGGCATTCAGGAGTCCCAGGAGAATCCCATATCGGGGCCATGGTACTGTAATATGGTATATTTACACTGTTTCTGATCTGGTTCCACAGCCTTACCGCGCTATATAGGATCTTCAGTCTTATTCTTTTGAAAAATTTTGGGTGACCAAACTTATATAAGAAGTGGTCTGTTCTGTCCGTCAAATTCTGTAGATAGTTTGGGTAAAATTGATGTTTCTTTAGTAAGGGTCTAAAATTTTTTAATTGAAATGATCTGTAATACTCATATAGATCAGGACTTGCTATTCCACCTTGTTCTTTCCTCCTCCTTAATTTATTCCAGGCTATTCTCGTGCTTTTAGAAGCCCAGATAAAGCTAGCTATTTCCCCCTGGATCTTCTTCAGTGTGTCTTTTTTAAATTCCAAAGGGATTGTATTAAAAATATATGTGAACTTTGGAACGATAGTCATCTTTATAGCATTGGATCTTCCCAAAAAAGTAAGTGGTATTCCCGTCCAGACTCTGAGTAATCTTTTCATATCCTTGGCAACTCTGTTCAGGTTAATTTGTGGAATTTTTTCGATTTCTTTATCCAACATAATTCCTAAGTATTTTATTTTGTCTTTGTTATGTGGAATATTAGGGTTCGTGTTCCAACTCATCGCCTCTGTTTTCTCCTGGTTTATTAGATAGCCTGAAACCCTACCAAAATTATTTATCGTTTCATCTATAGCCTGATTGGAATCCTTATAGTTGTCCGTAAATATCATAAGGTCATCCGCATATAATGCGACTTTTTTTGCCCAGTTTTGATGTTTAAAAGGCGTTATTGATTGATGTTTTCTGATGGAACAGGCCACTGGTTCTATGTAAAGATTAAAAAGTAACGGCGACAGCGGACAGCCTTGCCTTGTGCCCCTGTGTATATTAATTTTACCAGTCAGATTCCCATTAATTATGATTTTTGCTCTAGGGTTGTTATACACTTCCCTTACTATGTGGCCAAAGCTTTCTCCTAGTTTATTTTTCTTGATGATTTCATTTAGAAATACCCAGTTAACTCTGTCAAAAGCTTTAGCAGCGTCGTACGTAATTATTGTTAGGGGTAATTTTTCAGATGTGGCTACGTCTATTGCTGCGATTCGCTCATGGGTAATCTCATGAATTTGTCGTCCTTTTATAAAACCTTTCTGGTCTAAGTTAATCAGATTTGGCATGACCTTCGCTAATCTTTTAGATGTAACCTGCGTGAATATTTTGTAGTCACAATTAAGTAACGAGATGGGTCTATATGACTCACATAGCTTGGGGTTTTTCCCAGGTTTTAAAAGGATGCTAATTGTTGCATCATTCCAAGAATCTGGAATTTTCCTATGATCTAGGTAAATAGTATTTATTAGATCTGTTAGTTGGTCAACTAGTGTTTCCTTTAAGGCTATATAAAATTCATTTGGAAGCGCATCAGGGCCAGCGGCTTTTCCTTTTTTCAGACCATTTATAACTGCTCTGACCTCCTCTGGTTTAATTTCGCTGTTTAGTTCTATTACTTCCTCTTCTGTTAATGTTGGAAGTTGTACAGTATCCAGGTAATTCTTAATCTGTTCTTCAGTTGGATGTATATCTTCTCTATATAGATTAGAAAAGAACTTTGAGAACTCTTGTCTAATTACGGCGTCGTCAGAGCTTTGTAGCGTTTGATCTTGAATCTGAATGCATGGTATATTGTTCCTTGATTGATCAGTTTTTTTTGTTGTTGTTTTTTTTCTGTTCCTCATCTCAACCATGGCTGACCCATCAGTACCGTGGGCTCGAAAAAGTGTGACTTGGAAGACCAACATGCTGTCTCAGTGCAGGACTGGTAGGGGTCAATCGTTATGGAGGAGCGCCAGGACCCTACAGCCAAGTTAGCTTACCACTGAGTCGCAGACCCTTTTGTACTCTTGAGATGGAACTTGCCATTAGCCAAATTACACCACTGCCTATACCACAAATTGACCTTGAATATGAAGGACAGAGGTGAATAAGCGAAAGGAGTACAACATGGCTTCGTAATCATTGGAACTGGGGGAAATTATTTTTTTTTTAAAAACCCCAGTTTCTAATTATTGAGACCCATCGAGTTTCAACCAAAAAGCTATTTTTTCTGGTTTGCCTCCTCTGGAAAGATCCAGTTTCGATATGGAAAGCATGGAGGAACTCCAGTCTTGTAGTGTCGGGGGAGAGGCCTCTTTCCAGCGCCTACAAATCTCGCGTCGAGCCACCAAAATTGAGTAGAACAAAAGGTTATTGTTTGCACTGCGTTTTTTGTCCTTTACTCCAAAAATTACCAGGCCTAGATCTATATTCACAGTGGTGCCTGTAGAAGATGTTAGTTTGTTGCTTATTGATTGCCAAAAAGACGTTAGATGTGGGCAATCGTGAAACATATGTGCGTCAGAGGCTTCAACTTGACCACACCGGGGGCAAGCTACTGGTATGCCGGATGAAAATTTGGACAACCTCTGAGGGGAATAATGAGCCCTGTGAAGGGTAAAAAAGTGGTTTCTTCGCAGCCACGCTGGTTTAACAATGTCCCATAGCACAGTGAAGGATATCTCCCATAGTTCATGCACATTTATTGTCGGCAGTAGAAGACCCCAAAGATGATCTGGAAGGTGGAATATTCCGTCTATTTCCTCTAAGATTAGGTTGTAAAAGTGGGAAACCTCTTTGGTTTTTAGGGCATTGTCAAGTAAGGAAGATTCTAATTGACTGTTACCACCCAGTGATCGTATTGGTCGGCGAGTGGGGTCAGATTTTTGTGCTATCGCCCAACTAGAGATCTGGAGAAATTTAAGTCTTGATAGGTTGGGGACTACCTTTCTCACTAAGTGTTCCCAGGAGAGCATTTCCCCTTCAAAAAAGAGATCTCCCCAAGTTAAAATCCCATCTTCTTTTAGCGGGCTTATTAATGCATCTTTAGTCCACTCAGGTGGAGCCGGAAGATCCCATATAGGAGAACCGTTAGAATAGTAGCCTATTTTTGGTAATAGTTCTACGGTTATACCAGGTTCTTGCTAGGCCCTGTAGTATCTTCAACTTAATCTTCTTAAAAAATTTGGGATCTCCAAACTTGAATAAGAATCCCGTCTGATGTAAACCTTCACATTTTAATAGTGTTGAAAATATAAGGCCGATACCCTGATCAGTTGGAGTTTTGAATAAGATTCGGGCATGCGTCAGCTGGAATGCCCAGGCATAGATTTGAATATCAGGGCTAGCCAAACCCCCCTTCTCCCTACGACGCCTTAGTTTATTCCAAGAGATTCTTGCTGTCTTGTTCCTCCATATAAATGAAGTGATGTCACTTTGCATCTTTGCTATCGTTTTCTTCTCAAAATAGAGTGGTAAACTGTTGAAAATAAAGGTTAACTTAGGTAAAATGGACATCTTGACCAAGTTTGATCGACCTAAGAGCGTCAATGGAAGATGTCTCCAAGAATTCATTAAGTTCCTGCAGTCTTTGGCTACTTGAGTAAAATTTATGTGGGCGATCTGGTTGATATCTTTTAAGATTTTAATGCCTAAATATCTCATACTGTCACAGGGTTGTACTGGGAGTGTCGTATTAATGCTGTTCCATGCCATAATCTCAGTTTTTGTGGCATTAATTTCATAGCCGGAAATTTTGCCGAATTTTTGTGCCAGATTAATAACTGATGGAAAAGCTGTGTTGATATCAGATGTTAAGATCATGAGATCATCAGCATATAGAGATACTTTTTTTTCCCAATCTCTGTGACTAAATGGAGCGATATTGATATCTTCACGAATTAATTGGGCGAATGGCTCCATATAGATATCAAAAAGTAGGGGCGAAAGCGGACAGCCCTGCCGGGTGCCTCTTGTAATAGTAAAAGGTTCCGACAGTCCACCGTTAACCAAGAGCGAGGCTGAAGGTTCGTGATATAATAGTTCCACCGCTCTACGAAAAGCTCGGCCCACCCCAATTTTTCCAAGGCCCCCGACAGGTATTTCCAATTTACCCTGTCGAAGGCCTTGGCAGCGTCTAAGGTAAGAATGGCCAAAGGCAGTGATGAATTAGTTGCCATGTCGATTGCACCTATTAGGTCGTAAATTAACTCGTAGAGTTGGCGACCCTTAACGAAACCCTTTTGGTTAGGGTGTAAGATTGAGGGAGCTACCTGTCCTATTCGTTTGGCTAATATAGACGCAAAGATCTTATAGTCAGCGTTGAGGACTGAAATTGGACGATATGAGCCACAGGCCGTAGCTACTTTTCCTGGTTTCAAAATTAGCGTAATGGAAGCTTTGCTCCATGATGGAGGGGGCAAGTCGCCTTCTATCAGTATTAGGTTAAATAATTTGGTAAGAAAAGGAGCGATATCGGCTGCAATATATTTATAGATCTCTACCGGAAGGCCATCCGGGCCTGCCGCCTTCCCAGGTTTACAGTTTGATATGGCAGATGATACCTCCTCTACCATAATTGGGTGGTCTAGAAGGTTCGCCTGTTCTTTAGAGAGTGCCGGTAGGGTGATTTTGTTAAGCCAGTTTTCTACATCAATAGGGGTGATGTTATTGTCCTCCCTATAGATAGCCTGGAAAAAATCTTTAAAAGCTGACCTTATTTCTGGGTCTGAAGATACTGTACCAGAATCCGTTATTATAGAGGCGATATTATTACGTGTTTGGTCTGTTCTGGACTTCCAGGCTAATAGTTTGCCTGCCCCTTCACCGAATTCAAAATTAGCTAGTTTACTAGCTTCCCACCTCTGCAGAATACGCTGGTTTAATAGAGAAGCCATTTGTCCTTTAAGTTTCGTAAGCTCCTCCTGTTTAGTCTGTATAACGTAGTCTGGACAGTTGTTTGAGTTTTCTAAATCTGATTGAGCTTTTAGTATATTGTCCTCTATCAGTGTAACCTCTTGAATGTATTGTTTCTTGCGATACGAAGTTTTGTTCTTGACGATCCCTCTCAAAAAGCATTTAAATGCATCTCATACTAGACTGGATGACGCCGAGCCAAGGTTAGTTTTAAAAAATTCTTGCGTCTCGACCCTAACATAGTCCAGATCCTCAGGGGATGTAAGGAAGGATCTGTCGATTGTCCATGACCTTGTCGCGTTTTGGGACTGTAGTTCAAGATCTAAAAGTACTGCCGAGTGGTCGGACAGGTGTGATGGTAAATAAGTTATATCCCTTACTGACTTTTCCAAGCACTTGTTAACCAATATAAAATCGATCCTTGATCTATGACGGTACTTAAAGTTTCTAAAAGAAAAGCCGGATTTCGGACCCAACCTTACCCTCCAAATATCAATAAATCCGTATTGTTGCATATTTTTAATTAGAAGATCCCTAGATTTAGAATGTAACTGTTGTCTGGTAGAAGTAGACTTGTCCAGCTTCGGATCAAGCACAATGTTAAAATCTCCTGCTATTATCATAGGTTCTGGGAAATGTAACAGCTCGGAGAACAACGTGGCCAGGACAGATGGGTCATCGCAATTGGGCCCATAACAGCCTACCAGTGTAATGCTTGACCCGCCAATCATAACAGACGCGATTGCCCATCTACCATGAGGATCGATCCTTTGTTTCAAGAGTTTTGTAGTGATGTTTTTTTTAAATAGAATGACAACCCCTCTAGTATTAACTGTCTGAGAAGTAGAGACTGTTAAGTCTATCCATCTATTCTTTTTTACCAAGTCTAATACTTCAGCTTCAACCAGGTGTGTCTCCTGGAGAATAATGACCTGGGCACCAAAATCTCGAATATATTGTACTATTGTGCTAGCTCTCGGTTTGGTGCGCAGGCCATTAACATTCCAGGAGTGAATCTTAATGGTGCTCATTCTTGGCATATCTGCTGATATTTATTAAGAATCCTGCCAATTCAATCCCCTTGATATTGCTAAAATAGGCAACATTCGCCCATTCTTTATTTATGCAATTATCGACCGCCATTTTAGAAATGAGAAACATTTTATTTTTTATTCCCCTAACCCCTTCCCTCGTGATCACCTCCCCCCCACCCCTGAGGAACTCTTGATTATCCAACCGGAGGGAATCCGGTTTGTGATACCCCCTGGTGCTCTATCTAGGCTCAGGCGGGACGTTCTTAGATTAGGTTAGTGGAGGGCCTAATATCCCTAATATGCCAAAAACTAGTGAAACCTGCGGTGTGTAAATATGAAGATATAAATAGGTAGCTTATAGTGGTATCTATATGTGGTTTTTTAAGGGAGAAAGAAGTTCATACACTCGTGCTCTTTATTGATTTAATATGTGGTAAATATATATATATATATATATTTTTTTTCCTTTTCTACCTCCCATTTTTTTCTTTCTTTTTTAATGAAACATTTCGGGGTAATAGAGTGATATTAACTCGATCGCCCTTGCCCTTTCCCTTTTTCTCTTCTTTTTCTTAAATGAACTGCTAAGTTTAGCCTCTATTTACCTTCTATTGGGCAGGATCATATTAAGTTAGGATTTTTGTAGTCTCACTCATGAGTAAGCGCTATAAACTCTATGAAATTAGTTTTATAGAAGCAGCTGGAATTATTTTTTAGAGGTACCTAAACTTAACAATAGTTCATCTGCTGCTTGGACAGTGTGAACGTTAAACATTTTGTTGTTTAGCATGATTTTAAGCGCTGCAGGGAAGCTCAACTGGACGGATGCTCCCAGGTTTCTGAATGCCTCCATCCTCCGACCCAACTCCCATTGTCTATCAAGGGTCGCCCTCAAACCTTCACCTGTCAAGGATTTTTGTTTTAAAGCTAGGTTTAAGATATGATCCTGGAGTTGAAACGTGTGAAAATTCACTAATATCTTGCGGGGCTTTGTACGTTGCGGATTGCGCCTGAATGGGTCCCTGTGAATCCGCTGAATGTCCAGGTTAAGCTCCTCCTCTGTGTGTTTTAGATTTAAGGTTTTAATTAGGAGTTGGATAATGTATGCCTTAATATTAGTGCCTTCATTTGCTTCTGGTACATTCAGAATGCGGATATTACACCGCCTTGAATTATTCTCCAAGTGTTCTATTCTTTCCGCCTGAGCAGTGCCTTCTTTTTTAAGCTTCAGTATTTCCTCCTTAGCGTTGTCAAGTTCTATGGACATTACTGCTGTTGTCTCTTCTAAGGCTCCTGTCCTTGAGTACAACCCATCAATTTTGCTGTCTAGTGATTCACAGTAGAACCTTATCTCCCATTGGATTTTAGATGATTCCTCAAATCCACGTTTGATGTCAACTGTCAGATTTGTAATCATAGATAATATTGTAGAGAGGTCTGAAGGAGGAGTAGAGACAGCGACTTCTGATAACATTCGATCTTTGAAAGTGAGAGATTGGGAAAACTGACTTAATTGTTGTATGGTGCCCTGAGGGTTCTGATCCGAGGTTGGAGGAACTTCAGTTTCTTGTAGTTGATTATCTGGTTACGATGCTTGGTTCTCATTTATTTCAAAGGTGTTACAACTATCAGGGTCTGCTTGTACCATGATACTCATGTTGGCTTTTAGGGCATTGATAGCGTCATTGTCGCCTTTAGAGACTGTAAGGTTTTCTAGTTCAGGAGCTAACTGTGTGCAATCCGTGATTGTAGAGACTGAGACAGTGGTCATTTTTCCAGCTAATGTTGGACTTAAGATTGCCCCAGAAAAGGTTACGCTAGAGAAATGGTCGGACTGTGCAAGGCTCAAGACCTGGGGAATTGCCTTAAAGTAAGAACGCAAAGAAGGTGTTATCTTTGTACCCGGGTCTAGCACTGATTTTTTTTGCTTAGGCCTCTTAGATCGTTTATGCTTAGCTTCTACTGAGAGGTATGAAGAGGATTTAGAAAGCGTATTTTTTAAACCACCACTAGTACCAATAATCCTGGTGGATACCTGTGCATTGTTGTCCCGAACCTCCTGCTCGGATATCTGAGAAGTCTCCAGTACTGAGGTAGAACTAGATTTTTCTGAAGTTGGCCTCCCTTGATTGTTTGGTGCGCTTCCTACTTTAACTGTTTTTTTGCCTCCTATGCCCTTTTCTAGATATTACTGGGGTCAAATTGGTTGCTAACTTAGAATTAGTAGTGGCTCTACTCCTGAGAGAGTATAGGTTGCTCACGGGAGTAGTAGTCTGCTCTGTAATGTCCCCCTCACATTCAGAGTTAGCTTGTACCACAATCCCAGTCTCTAGCTGCTGAGCAACCACCTCCTCCTCCCCCTCCCCTGCTCTTTGTGACCCGTTCACCTCGTTCGTTGGCTGATTTTGTCTCACAGAGCCTCCGATCTCCTTGGGCGGCGGTAAAAACAATGTCGAGGAATACTCGGAATATTCGGAGATATCCCCGTCTCCGCCTCCGTCCGACGCTGGTTGTTGCCCTTCTGTGTCCGGTTCCGTAACTGCCGATAGAGCGTCTCTTCGAAGAGAGCGAGCTCGCCTCTCTCGGCGGTACTCCAGGGCGGCTCGGTTCCATCTCCAAGGAGCCGACGTGGAATCGGTCAGCGAGTGTAGAGCTGACTGGGTCGGCAACACATGTGTTATCGCCGAATGAGATCGCGAGCATAACACGCCCCCAGCGAGCCCAAACATAGAGGGTTTACAGACGCTATCCGCGAACTCCGTAAAGAGATGAAAAACAACAATATTTTCCGTAAAAAGCACTGCAGCAATAGTGTCTGCTTGATCCAGACAAAAGAGCTCTAGGGTTTAGCCCTCATCGAAGAGGTTTTAGGTTGAAAACGCCCGCTTGAGCTAGAGCAGGGTATCGCGGCCGCTAGCCTGCAGCCTCCATGTTCCTCTTGATTGATCAGTTTTAATTCTCCATGCTAACATTTTCCCCCACCCTTCCACATTTTCATGGTTTGACAGTTTACTGTTTTCCCATTTTTCTCTCACTATGTCCTCTATATAGTCAGCAAGGGTTTCTTTAAGCTTTCGGTTCTTTTCTTCTAAAGCTTCCTTTGGTTCTGAATAGGATCCTCTTTCTAGTTGTATCTCCATTGATTTAATATCCGTTTCCATTTTTCTGATCTCCAATTTCCTTTTCTTAGTTTTATGGGCTCCTAGATTCAGTAATTTCCCCCAGCCACTGCTTTATAAGCGTCCCAAGTGACTCGTTTCGATGTGCCGACTAAATTGTCTTCAAAGAAGTGTATAGACATAGTTTCTAGTTGATTCACCTTCTGTGGATCGTTAAGAATGGTTCGCTCAACTGTCCATCTTGTAGGGGTTATGGTTTTTGGTATTAATAGGGTTAGTTGTACAGCGGAATGGTCGGACAGGTGTGCTGGGAGATGTTCAATGCTTTTAACACTACCTATAAGATTCCTACTTAAAAGGAGCAAGTCAATCCTTGACCTGTGGCCCAATCTTTTATTATGAAATGTAAAAGGTTGGCTTTTTTCTCCTCTTTGTTTCCACATATCTTCCAAATCCAGGTCTTGCTTATAATTCTTTAGCCATTGCCTCATTTTTGGTAGATTCAACTGTTTGCTTGGTGGTGCTCTATCTAGTTTTGGATCGAGTATAATATTATAGTCACCCCCTATGATTATGGGGGCAGGGGTTGACAGGAGTTCCGTATAGAGTTCCTGGAGAGGCGACGGATCGTCCAGGTTTGGGCCATAATAACCTGCAATAGTAAGAATATTTTCGTCTATTCTGATTTTGGTCACTACCCATCAACCTTTTTTATCTACCACTTTACTCTCGATCTTGGCTTTAAGAGACTTTTTTTAAATAATTGCAACCCCTTTTATATTGCAGACTTGTGTTGTATATATACAAGCATCCACCCAAGTTAGTTTTTTCACTATTTGATCCCACTCAGAGCTTACAAGATGTGTTTCTTGGAGAATAATGATTTGGCTTTCCGCTTCTTTTAAATATTCCATAATTCTTCTTCGTCTGCTAGTGGGTCTGAGGCCGTTGACGTTCCACGAGAGGATTTTAACTACTCTTTCCTTTGACATTTTTTATTTGATTTAGTAGTATCCTTATGTAGGCTAGTGATTGATTTATAAAACTCCTGTTTGGCTCATAATTTTTGATTAATGAGGATATTTTTTTCCCTATTTTGCTCCCCACCCATTTTTTTTACAATATTTACATTACTAAGTGTCTGTGAGAATCGAAATTCCCTCCCCGAGGAAGCCTCCCTTCTTCTTTTGGGCGGGATTTTCCACCCGATTTGAGCTCCGATTTCACCAGATTATTTTTACTTTAACTTTTATATATTGAGAAGGACGCTTTCTTTTTTTTTCATTCTTTTTATTTTTTTTATTTAGTTAGTTTTTTCCATTTGAACCTGATCTTTTATCTGTTGAATAAAATGTTCTACCTCTTGGGGTTCCCTTATATTGTGCATTTTATTACGCCACATTATTCTGAGGGCAGCAGGGAACTTCATCTGTACATTTGCCCCGAGGGACTTTAGTTCTTGTATATGCTGTCCTAGTTCCCACTGCCTATCTTGTGTGGCTTTGCAAATGTCAGAACGAAATCTGAAGGACCAGCTGTCTTTATTTAGAGCTCCACTTTTTAAACCTTCGCTTAAAATTTTCTCTTTTAGTGTATATGTCTTGAAATTGATTAAAATTTTCCTTGGTGCTCTTCTTTCTTTGGCTTTCCTGAACGGATCTCTGTGAACCCTTTGGATATCCTCCTTCAGGTCACTGTCTTTAGTCCAGGGAAAGAATTCCTCAAATAGGTTAATGATAAATGTCTTGATATCTGACCCTTCTATGTTTTCAGGTACATTCAGGACTCTTAGATTGTTCCTCCTTCCCTGGTTCTCCAATGATTCCAGCTTCTCTTTGATAGCACGGTCATTCTCTTTTAGTGAGCTTATACTTTTTTGGTTTGCGTCTACCTTATCTATCGGAAGTATTTTATTTGACTTGTCGTCAATGGGTGAGAGTGATGAGGTGTTCTTGCTCTGAGGTGAGAGATTCCCCCCTCTCACTTGTACCGTCTGTTGGAGTTTAAAGAATGATCTTAAGGAGGGAGTCACTTTGAGTCTTTGCTTTGCTGATATCGCCCCTTGTTCTTTAGGTTTCGTGGCTCTGGTTTTTATATTTTCTGAGAGTTCCACGAGTTTAGGAGGAGCTCTCTGTTTCCTTCTTGTACTCCTGGGTGTCACCGTCTTCTTTGGGGGAGGCAGAGGGTTTTGTTTAGTGAGTTGCCGATTTCTGAGGCAGTAAGCTGACCTCCCTTTGCCCTCACTCTCTGATAACGTCTTTAGTTTGTCTTCACTCCCACCTTCCGCTGTCCCTGAGGGGTGTCGACTGCACCCTGCAATTAGATCCGAGGCTGCTGCTCCCTGCTCTCCCCCTGCTCTCCCCCCACCCCTTGCTCCAGTGAACGGCTGATAAGTGTTTGCAGTGATTTGCAGTGATTCAACGTTTGTTTTCTCTGCCCCTTCAATCTCTGATAACTGATTATTTTCCTCTGCTTCCACCCCTAGAGCCTGGAGAGGACTTATCTCTTTTTGCATCCGTTTAGATTGTCCCAAACAGTCTGTATATAAAATATACTGCCTTCTGTTTTTATTAGCTTTCTGTAATTTCGTTTTCTTTTCAGGTTCAAGTTTAATTTTGATGATTTTGGTATCGTGTTTCACCCCCGTCGTTTTCTGGCCATGGAGTGATTTTCCCGTGGCTGATGTAAGTTCTTTTACCTGACCGCCGGCAGGTTCGCTGGCTCTGCGCTCTATCCCCCGGAACAGGAAGGGAATCCTGCCAAGCGCTTTGCGGAAGCTTTGCCTCGCTCCAATTGCTGCGACCCAGATTCCCGAGTGTGATGGGGTGCCGAGCTTCGAGTATCCACCACAGAGCTCGTTTATCATGCCGCGGTTTCCGTCTCAGCTCCCAACCAGCTTTCCAACCTACTCCCAGCCAGCCTCGTTTCAGCATGGTAGGGTATTTTTTTCCTCTCAGGGGGGGCGTTTTAATCAAAAAGTCTCCTACTCGAACTGTATACTCATAGTTGTACGCGTAATTTCACTGAAAGCGCCTTTCTACTCACACGCTGGTGAAAACAGTCGGAGCTGGCGACCGAGCGTTTCTTCAGCCGGCCGCCATCTTCCTCTTCTTACTTCTCAAGTCCAAAAGACCGCATTGTTAAATCGCAGACCATTACAACGCAAGTCATTATAACGACTTGCTGTAGGGGGTGCTGGATGTTGGAATAGTATTATTTACTATTCCAACTGCAGTCTGTGCAACAGTAGAGAAGGTGTTGAATTTAAAATCCAACACCCTCTACCCCCTACAGCAAGTTGTTGTAATTGCTTGTGTTGTAATGGCATGCGATGTAACAATGCGGTCGTTGCAATGACCGCGTTGTAATGGCATGCGATGTGTAAACATCATTGTAAACAATGTTTACGGTTGCCGGCCACTCCAGAGGAATTACAGCAGTGTCGATTGTGGGACGTTCATTGGGCTGCTAAATAGGCTGAAAAGAGGGTTTTTGGAAAACAGTTGGGGGAGGATGTGGCCCGAATAATGGTGTCTTGGTGGGGAAAGAGTGGCATGAGATTGGGTGAGTCACTAGGTTTTGCTCTCATCTATTAGTTTTACATTTGAGTGAAACTGACTTGGTGAAGCTTTCTGGAGTTAGTTTGCTCAAAGCATTGAAAGCCAACTTGACATGCATAAAGAAAGTTTGGGCAGAGAACCTTAGGATTTCTGATTGATGTCCAATGAAACTTTACAGTACAGATCAGCCTTTTGACATCATCCTGCATTTTCTACTAAAAACCTTGCGCAAAATGTTGCCTTTTATTCCACTTGACTTCAGAAAATCGGTTGTAGTCGCTTTAATTCTCTCTCACATTATTTACTGTAACGCCCGCTTCCTGGCGTAGATAAATGCCAACTGCTAAAACTTCAAACACGGCAAAATGCAGCAGTACAAGTGCTGCTCAATATTCAAAAATACCACCATATTTCTAGCAGCATTAGGGAGTTTCACTGGCCACCACTCAAGCAGCGCATTGAGTTCAAGGCGCTTTAGTTGGTGCATAAAGCTTTGTATGGTGGAGTCGTCGGACTTACAGAAACTTTTTCAGTCGTATTCCCCTCAGCGGAATCTTAGATCTGCCAATAAAGTCTAGTCCAGGTCCCCAAAATCCATAAAGCTAGATGGGAGGTAGAAGCCTTTTCTATCGAGCATCGAAGCTCTGGAATCTGCTGCCGGGCATCATCAGGATTCAACCTACCAGACCCCTGTTAAGGAAGACGCTTAAGACCTGGATTTTCCCTTCACAGGAATGATGCAGTATCTCCCTATTTTCACTCGCTTCCTTTCTACACTTAGCACCAAGACACCACGGCTTTTGTGCGCTCTACAAGTTCAGTTACATACTTACTTACTTCCTTACTATTGTGGACAGAGTTGGTGTCCGTATTGATTGTGCAAGTGTGCAAGGAAACCTACTGCTGTAGAAAAACAGCGCAGGAAAGTAAATAGGAAAATGCAAGGTTTTTGTAGGGACTTACGGATCCCAGTCCTTCACCGTGTTGAGATTAAACAGGAAGATCTATCGATTTTCTCGACAGGATGGCGTGCATCGGTCTGTTTTCAGGTGAGTTATTGTGGCATTGATATCTTCGGGATTTTATGGTTATGCATGTAGGGTTGTATAAGGGGGGGTTGGAGATGGGGAGAGGGGGCAGAAAACTCTTACCAGGGTTAACTGGTTGGTGGGGTCAGGAAGGATCAATTGTTGCTATGGGGGAATCACGAGATGGAGGAGCACAGACCAGTAAATGCGGGGCTATCTTCAGAAGGGCACGATGGTTGGACTGGGTGAAGGGTAACAGTGGAGCGAACCATGACATCAGAGGACAGGAATTGTCAGCCAGGTTGGGAGTGTGAAGGGGAGGAGGAAGTTTCAAGGAGGAGGGTTCTTGGAATTTTACTAATGGGGGTGGGTTTGTTGAGGTAATATATTGTCTAGTGAGGTAGTAGGTTTCTAAGGCAATGCTGTTGCCTAGGTGGGGTTTTTATGATGTTTCAATTATTCCAGACCCGTCCTATTAAAGCAGCCTTTTACCCCAATATATGATATATAATTTTGGTAGAGTGTGTTATTTAAGCGCTATCTTGCTTGATAAAGCTCAGGAGCTTTATGCCATAGTGACATGCTCCACTCGGTTCGGTGCAAAATACTCTGTGAGTCCACTGGCATTCTCCACTCCCCCTGCTCAAGCTGCTGAAGCGGGGGGTTGAGGACGCTACTGTGTGTCAGCCAGACTATTATATCAAGCATGTGTCCATTGGTGGAAAATAAAAATCATGAAAGGGTGGGATAACTTCTAATTTAAAGATAGGTGGTCAATATCTGTACAGGCATGAAGAAATCAACTTGTACGGATGGGAAAAAGTTGTTACCATTGAAGGGACTAGTATTCTTCATGGAATTATTTAATTAAATGTTTGACCAATCGGTTTTATAGTATACCAGCCAAATGAATTTTGAGGAATATTTCTAGACTAAATCTAACTTAAATTAAATAAACTTTACTTTTTACCATACGTTTCAGTTTTTCATTAATATTGCAAATTAAATAATATATGTATATATCTATGTATGTTTAGAAAAATCCTAGTTGTGATTGTCGTGTGGAACCGCACAATGTTTTGTCCCTGGAGCCTGAAATGAACCTTTCATTTGAGGCTGATATTTCTTTTCAGTAATCACAGCCAGTCTAGCCACTCAGTAGTACTGAAAAGTCAAGAGAGTTGGTGATATGTGATATTTACTCTACGAATACACACATTTCGAGGGTCAGAAGTTGCAATGGACAGTATCAAGAGAGGCAGAATCAGTGACAGACATCCTATGGTACGCCAGCGCATATACATAATTTTACGAGCTCTGACTCTAAATTAATCGGAAAGAGAAATGCCACATTAAAGTTTTTCCTGGCTTTCTTGATTGGTCACAATTAAGTCCCATTACACAAATGTTAAAAAATATGTTTTTTATTTATAATCTTCACTTGCAGCAGGTACAATCTGGAGATAGCTTAGATAACATATCATCAACATAATTTCATCAATATGATAAAAACCTTAAACATTACTATAATTCATTGTAAACATCTCCCCAAAGCTAAAAAAAGAAATTCCCTTTAAGATTTCTAAGTGCAATCATCGCACTACATTTTAAGGCCCGGCTACTCCTTGGTATAGACCATAAATAGTGTTTCCCTTTAAGTTTAAAATTCACTTTACAAATTCTAAGAATCGCGCTAGAATCTAAAGCTGACCAAATGCCCGTTATCTCTCTTAAGCAAGAACAGGCCCTAATCCTCGCCCCAAATTTTCTGGAATTTTATAACTCGCCCTGTTCCTTGGGAGTAAAGTTTTTCCTTGTGTTTAACTTGGGTCATTTTATGCTCCCAATTGCTAAAAAACGGCAATTCGGTCATTTTCCATTTTTGAAGAATAAGGGCCTTAGCCACTAAAGATGCAATAAATACAAACAGTTTTTGTTGAATGGTTAAATTACCGCTGGCAATTCCGAACAGAGCAGTGAAAGAGTTGTGAACTATCGAAATCTGCAATTTTCTATTTAGCCGCTGAAAAACCTGATTCCAAAAATCTGATAAAATTGGGCACGTAAAGCAGATATGCATTTAATCTCCTCTTTGGTGGCAACACCTAAAACACCGTCCAGACATTGATGGAAACATTTTTTTAAGCGATCTGAGGTGTAATAGAGCTGCCACTTGCAAAAGAAGGCCATACGTCGAAAGTTGGCCCATCTGATGGCTTTATATTGCCATTCGCTATATGTTTTCCATAACAGAGCATCTATTCTGCAACCTCTGGAGTCCTGAATCTTTTGAAGGGTGCTTGGAATTATCTGCCCATAAAATTGTTGTTGAAGTATCTGGTACCAATTATCTACCTTCGTTGTCTCTTTCACATAGAATGCTTGGCTAATTGTTTCTGCAAGAGTACCATTTGGGAGTTGTAGCTTTCCTACTAAATTAAGTAGTTGGATAAAGGAAAGGAATGACGAGGACAGGAGTTCTGATCTGCCTGATTTTTAGTTGGTCCAATGTTTTCACCTCCACCTCTATCAGCAGGTACCTCAGCTGGTGAGCCCCAGCTTTTTCCCAACTACATCTATTCCGTTCACCCAACTGAACAACTAATATGTCACATTTTTTATCCGGATATCGGGAGGAAGTGGTGTAAACCGGCATACTTCCTTCATTAGAGCAAACATATGATGAATTATATGTGGGACCTTGTATCTACTCCGTTTGGGCAGCTTTTGGATTTTTATAACTGGTACTAACTGAATATTGTTTTCTGCTAGCATTCACCACAGATACAAAAATGTTTTTTGTCCCTGAGGAGTGACTGCACGTCCACACCATTTCATGAAAGTGGCTTGAAAGTATTTTTTTAATATGGGGCAAACCAAGACCACTATCCTCTGTAGACGGTTGTAAGATTTCTAATTTGGTACGAGATTTCTTGCCTGCCCATAAAAATGTACACAGCATCTGAACTATCTTGATAAAATAGTTTTGGTGAACTTTGATTACCATATTTGAAAAAAGAAAAGTAAAAAGAGAAAGTATCATCATTTTTAATAACACGGCCTCTCTATAATGGAAAGTGGTAACGGCTGCCCACTATTTAAAACATTTTTTGGATTTGGCAAGTATTGATACATAGTTAAATTGAATAAGATGCGAGAAGTTGTGCCACATGAAAACAACCAACTCCATCGGAAGGACATGATCAAAGCAATTGAACCACAGAATTTCCGACTTAGCATGATTTATCCTATAGCCCCTTAGGTATGAAACATTTTTCATTTTATTGAAAATTCTAGTGATATTCTGTATTTCTGCTGCCAAATACAAAATTAGGTTGTCAGTAAAAGGCTTAAGTTTTGGTGCCCTCTTCACCGGTGCAATAATGTATAGCTCCTTTCATATCTGTGAAGCTAGTGGTTCGATATATAATGCAAATAAGACAGGGGACATAAGGCAACCTTGACGAGTGCCCCAATAAATCTCTACTGACCCTGCCTTATGAGAGTTTAATATTATTTTTGCTTCTGCCTCGTCATATAATTTCTGTAAAAGATTCATGAAGCTCTGATGAAATCTAAATCTAAAAAAATGGAACACAATATATCCAGTGAACTAAATTGCAGGCTGTTTTAGTGTATATCATAATGACTGCTCCTTTTATCTCGTTATTAGAAAAATAATCAATGGTTTGAGTTAAAAAATTGTATTATTAGTAATGGTCTTTCCAGGTAGGAAGCCACACTAGTCTTCATTCACCAGATCTTGAGTGAGTAGAATTATTATAGCTGCCATAATTTTGGTAAATAATTTGCAGTATTTATTGAGTAAGCTGATTGGACAATAAGATCATGGCCTGTCTTCCGGTTTATCTTCCTTCAAAAAACGAACTATGGTGCTTCGAAAAAGTTTTTCGGGATCTGAAATCCCTCTAGAAATGCATTAAATAGTATCAGTAGCCACGATATTTGCGGCATGAACATTTGATATAATTCTATAAGCAGTCCATTGCAGCCGCAAGCTTTTCTGCTAGAGGTATTTTTTATGATTTTCTACACTTCCTTTATTGTGTTAAGGATCATTACCTGAGCCTGCTACACGATGCTTAACGTTTGTAAATCGGTAGTTATAAGAAAATTGTTAATAATCTCGGGAGCTATCGTGGTAGGACAGGTATACATTTTGTCAATTTCCACCATTTGGTTGACTATTTGGCCTTTCCCTTCTCACAAATAGACTTGATGGCAGCATTATTGTGTCTTTACTTTGACTGACCTGGCCATAAATATCCCCGCATGTTCGCTCTCCTCATATGGCTGTAGTAGGCAGGTGGTTTGTCTGACTATTGCCTGAGAGTCATAGTACTTGGTTATGTCTTGTCTAGCTTTTCTCAGCCTAGATTCAGTTGCTTGACAATAGTGTGATAAATGCAACTGAGATGCCTAGTTTAGCTCCTGCTGCAATTTCAAGGCAGTCTCTTTCCTGAGTTTAAGAATATTTGCTTTCCAGGATATCGCCTCCCCCCTTATGAAAGCCTTGCAAGCTCCCCCCAACTGATAAAATTGAGGCTGAACCAATATTCGTCTCCAGAAATTCAGTAAGGGGGGACTGCATGATCGTAAGCCAGCCTTCCTCGGTCAAAAGAGTTTCATCTAATGTCCACCGCAGGCATTCACTTAATTTGGCCCTAATCCTAAATTCGGTCACAGGGACTAAATGGTCAGAGAAAGGGTTTGGCAGTATCCATGATTTCCCTTTCTCCCACTGATGTGAAATTAGAAAGAAATCTATTCTTGAGGCGGAATTGTATCTTTTGGAAAAGCATGTGTATTCTCTGGATAACGGATGTTGGGTCATTTAGGGGTCGATTAGTGCTAATTGTTTTATCAATTTTACCAGTCGTTTGTATCAATTTAGTTTCTTTGGTGCTTTGTTTTTACGGGTGGAATCTAAATGTAAGTTCTGTTGAATGTGGAAGTCCCCTCCCATTACTATTAAACCGGGCAATGGACCTAGCACATCTTTGAATTCATCTAGAGCAGTTGTATCGTCCTCATTAGACTTTAGAAGCTAACTAACTTGAGGATTTGTCCACCAAGCTTTATACCTACAACTATGCATCTTGCTCTGGGATCCGGTCCACAAACTCTGTTGTATTTTGTAACCTAACACAAATGTCCAAATCAGGTAGCATCAAATTCAGTCTTGTTTATGGCGCAGTACCATGCAACATATGAGCGGGAACATATCAATCTGGAGGTGTTGCACATAGAAAGTTATTTGTACATGAGATGTGATTGAAACTAGATGACAAAAAAATGAATTTGATGAGAAAAAAGTGGGCAAAGGGCATTGTAGAAACCTGCAACTGGGGATGTGCTAAATACCATACTTTATGGTTAATTTTCATATCAAATTACTGTGAATCCATCAAGGGGTTATCCAAGAAGAAAGGCATGCTCCACTTGAAGGTCTTGCATACAGACAACTTTAGTTGTCTTTTGTTGAAAGTTCTATTGTGGACATTACTGATACTTAGAGTAGGGTTTGGATCAGCCCACTGTTTATAATTTGTTTGCTTACCTAATGGTCTAATTTCCTTGCTTATTCAATGGATTCCCTTCCTCTTGTTGTGTTTATCCCTCCCCTGCGGCATAGCTTCTTTACCATCGTTTTAATTGAACAACTTGTATCTTTCTACTGCTTATTTTCAGGAATTTGTTTCTTTTGGTTTTAGCACTCCATGGGAGAGCATGTGTTTTCTTGTTTCCCTCCTCCTCTCCACTGTGTGGTGCATCCCTCTTGACATCCCCGCACACAGGCTTTCTCTGCTTTCCCATCCACAGATCGTCCACTACTTTAACACACCTCTCTATCCCACTTGGCTATTCTTTTATAACTCCCCCTCTCCTGATTCCTGCCTTTCCCTACTCACTGCTGCCACTCCTTGCCAGAGTTTACTATACTTTTTAAGAGGGACTGGCAGCTGCAATTTGCTACTGGGTCACTCCTTTCTGGAAATGTGTTTTTGCATCCGCCATCTTTGGAATGATACATTTTAAAAAGTCACAAATAGACTTACACATTACGATGAATGAGTGCGCATGCAATGTGTCGCATGCACATGTATTCATCATCACACTGGAGCCACCGTTACATCATGGCGCAGACATGCTCATATGTGATAACCCTTCCTTAAATTTACATTATCGTGGTGTTTGGTTTTTGATGATGCTGTTCAGCTTTGGCAATGACCATTTTTTGTGCTTTTTGCTGATGCTTAATTGCATTAGCAAAAACACTGGCAAAGCCAAAAGGCGAAATCTATAGTCTCTGCCAATGCTTGTTGATAAAGAATCTGATGTCTCTTTATTCTACAATTGCAGGTTCATTTTCATCCTTAATCTTTCCTTTCCTCAATATTTGTATAGATTTAGCTTCCTACTTCTCTTTCTCTCTGCCTTTGTCTCTCTTGCTCTGGGTCAAAATCAGATTTAGAAAAATAGGTCTCGGACACAACATATGAGAATCAGAACTCAGCACCATCTACCACAAGGGCAACGTATACACTAGATACGTTCATGGCAATGGCTGGAGGGTCAGCAGAGGGAATAGTGATGAGTCTCTGAAGCATCTCAATTCGCAATTTTCTGAAATTTAGTCAGAATCCCCCTACACTCCTTCATTCTGAGGACCAGGATCCACATAGATAAGTGAAGAATCCCTTTACAATGGCGTGCAATCTTACTGGTACACCTAATGCTGCAATTTTTTACAGTAACAACTGTGGGGTGGTAAAGGAAAATGTGGTTTTCCATACATGTATGACATATTCTACCTTCTCTAATCTGCCAAAGAGAGTTTAGAAAACCAGGTTTAGAAAACGTGATTTAGAACACTCTGTCCTATGATAGAAGCTCCTGCACCACAGTCGAAGGCAGGAGTCCCACCCTCCCCTGCTTGGATCTGTCTCCACCCTTCCCAGGGTCAGATTGGCCTATAGGGCAATAAGGCAGTGCCCAATGGACTGATCTGACAGATCAGTACGTGGGCTGTTTTTTTAGCAGTTGTGGGCTGGTTTTATGGCCAGGTAGGCCTGTTTTTGCTGTTGATTTACCTGATATTACCACTTTTTGGCTCCAGCTTTGTTAATGGTAGCCACCTTTATTTTGGTACCTGGACCTATTTTTTGGCCCATCCGACCCTGGCTCCTCCCCCAACTGACAACTGTATGGCACCCCCCTCCAATACTGTCACATGCCACTCATGTTGTATGCATATACCTCCATTTACTGAAACTTGTACCTGCAGTAGGAGAGTTTCACGATGCCAAAGGATTTACAGCGGTAGGTTATGTTGTCCAGGGGTTATCTTGTGACAGTAAATCCTACCTAACATATACACGTAATATTGGATTCATTTATCCCACTGGGGTGAATTTAATTATATAGTTGCATGTGGAGTTTGGGGGAAACGTGATGCATTAAGACCAATGTGGCCAGAATATGACTACTTACAAATGGAACATTTCATATTGTAAACAACTAGTAACATTTAATCCATTATGGAATCATGTATGCTCCTAACACATGGACCCTTTCAGCCACCCAGGATTGGGCCAGTGTGGTTAGCTGCAGGTAGCTAATCAAACAAGCATTGGCAAAGCCAATAAGTCTCGCCTCTGCGAGAACTATTAGTTTTGTTTATTTCAGCTGTGTTGTACAGCACTGTGGTTGTAAAGTTTTCTACATTGCTATGAAAGAGACATTATCATTTTATTAATTATTAATGTGTGAGGGATGGTGTGAGCTTCAAATTTAAATATGGAATAGTAGGGAGGTAGCCACATGAACATCGGCTGTCTTAAAAAAAGTATTATGGTACAGTCAACAAGATAAAGGGACATTTAACCCCTTGAGTGCTGCCCACGTTCAACGGACGTCGCATGCACTACCTCGGTAGTGCTGCGCACGTCCGTTGAACGTCGCGGCCCTGCCCGCGCAATAGAACGTTCCACACCAGCGCGGAACGTTCAGCGCAGGCAAGGGGTTAAAGCTGAATGTGCATGTTGCCCTTTTGGTCGCTTTTTGTACACCCATAAGCTAAAATAAGTGAAGGGTTAACATGTTATCATGTACCTTGCAAACATTCTGTGTTTTTTCAGTCACAACTATTGTTTAAAGCAATCTCAAAAAAGAACAGAAAGGCAGCACTGTTCGAGGGAAAATAAAACTTAGGTTCTGGTTGAGGTGCAGTTGGAAATATTGTTTAAAGCTGTCTAACATAACAAATGAAAGCCAGTATGATGTGGAATAAAGGTAAATTTAAAACTGAATGTAACCGCTGCCCTCTTGGTCTCTTTTTAGACACGCATAAGCTAAAATAAGTGAAGGCATTCCGTTTTCCCATGTACCTTGCACACAGTCTGTGTTTTTGTAGTCGCAACTATTGTTTAAAGCTATCTAACAATAGAATTGGAAGGCAGCTTTGTTCGAAGTGGAATAACAGTAAACAGACAAGCGCTCCCATGCAAGGTCAGTTTAATTTGAGATAAGAAAATGTGCTCCCCATTCTGCTTTCACTTGAAATGTTATGGGGCGGTCAGAGACTGGAGTAATCTTTTTATATGTCCACATTAACTAATTTGCACCACAATCACAAGAAGTTGTGATTAGCATTGCGGGTCTCGTTATCTACAATGGAGGGCCCCGGGGTTAGCGAAGACGCAGTCTAGTCTTCCCCCGGGGAATTTCACGCAGGGAAGGGCCAGGATGGGGTTGGGGGGTGGGTATAAGAATGCAGGGGGAGGAAGGCGACTTCCTCTTCCTGCATTCTGGCATTGCTGGGTGGGAGTAGTTTTCTGTGGGTGTTTTCTGTGGGACAGGGCGTTTTGTGGATTGGAGTGGCGGCGGGTTGCTGGAGGCGACGGGTGTGATTTCGAGCAGGTACCGTTAATTGTCGTGGGCCATCTGGTCGGTGGCTGGGTCTCGTTGGCGGCGGTGTTTTTTCGGCGAAGGAGGCATGTCGGGGGATTCAGATGCGGTGCAGGAGGCCTTGCGGGTGTTGGGGAGGGCCGGGAGGGCGGACCTGTTAAGGCCGGGGGTCCTTGAGCAGGCTTGGGTAGGTTTTGAACGCCTCCCGCGGGCGGCTGTGCGGGGGTTAGTGCGGCTGTGTTTGCCTGCCAGGAGGACGCGGCTCCGGCAGGCAAGACTGTGTCGGGTCGGGGGCGGGGCGCGGGCGGGAGAGGCACACAACGCGGAGGCCGGCGTAAGAGCCTGCCTCCGCGTTCAAAATCAGCAGGGAGCGGGGGCCCGATGGTGGGGGCCCGGGGGCAATTGTATGGAGCGGCAGGCAAGGACGCGTGGACGGGCCCCCCAGGGGGGGCGCATGGTGCCCCCTCGGGACCCGGAATGGGTTTAGGCGTGGGTGGGGGGCCGGGGGGCATGCGGTGGTCTTGGCTCCTGTGCTGTCTGCGGGTGGGCCTGGGATGGGGGACCTGGGTGGCACTGGGCAGGGGGGCCTGTGGCTGTAGTTCTAGAGGGGGGGTAGCGATGGTGAGGAGGCTGCCTGTGAGGTGATGGGAGGGGCCTGGAGAGTGTGGGCCCCTGGACCTGTCTGTGGGTTCCAGGGCCAGCACCCCGGTACTGTGGGGAGTTGGCGGGGGGTCCACTGGACAGGAGGTGTTGGAGGTGAGGCCTGGAGGGGCTGCGGGCCTTGGGGGGGCCTTGCCTTGGCGGACAATGCAGGGGGTGGGGCCCAGGGGCTACTGCCCACCGTTGCTGGGCAGGTGGGACGCCATGGATGTGGAGTCAAAAATTAGGGAGCAGAGGCTGTTGGTTCAGGAGGCAGACGCCAGGTGGATTGAATTGGAGGACATGAAGGCGGGTGCTGCCTGGGGGGGTGATTTGGAGGGCCCACCTACGCCCACGTCGGAGGAGTAGTTTTGGACAGAGCAGGAGGAGGCTGAGAGGAGAGGAGGTGCTCGGGGGGGCCTAAAGAGGGGTGTGGGTGATAGGCAGGGAGGTTAGGGACGGCCAGGACAGCGGCGAGGCCCAGCAATGCCAGAGCCTGCCCGGGTTGGAGCGGCCCGGGGGTTAAGGGGGGATCCCAGCTGGCGGAGGTCAGCAAAGGGGTGGGTGGCTCGGCGGAGCGCAAGACGGCTCCTGGACGCCGCCTTGAAGCAGTAGGGGAGTCGGCGGCGGCTCTCCCTCCATCGCGGGACCGGGCCTCGGTGTCTGGTGTGGATAAGGGGTCGGGGAGTGGTGTGCCAGTTCAGAAGGGTGTGAAATGTGCAGTGCGTGAGGTGGAATGGAAGCCGGTGGAGGATGAGTGGGAGTTGGAGTTGGATTATGGTGCTGAGAGTGAGGAGCTGGAGGAAGGTGAAGTGAGAGATGACGTGGACAGGACGGCGGAAGGGGTGCAGGGCAACAGTGGATTTGGTGTCTTGCAGGCCCCTAAGAAGAAGATCGGGAAGGCGAGAGGGTCTGTGGTGAAGCCCAGCAGCACGGACCGTCGGAAGCCAGATTGACAGGTGAGGGTGCTTGGTGGGCTGCTTGGGAGGAGGGCCAGAAAGGTGGCAGAAAGAAGGCGTGCAGGTCAGTTGGCATGGGGGATGGGTCTGTGCGGGACGATGGGACAAAAGGGGCTAAGGTGGGGGCGCTTGCGTTGACAGGTAAGCAGGTGGTGATGGCAGGAGTGCAGACGGACAAACCGGGGTCGGAGGACCGGTCGAAGGGGAAGGAGGACAAGGAAGAGAAGGGGGGACAAGCACCAGAAGAAGCTGCCCTATATGGGCTTGGCCATGCCTTTGGAGTCTCATTTGTCTGAAAAGATTAAGAGTAGGATTTGGAAACCCGAGTATGTCGATGTTTTCAAGCTGTTACACAGGGAGGTGCAGGCCAAGGAGGGCTCCAAGGAGGAGGAGTGGGAATTGACCAGGAGGCCAAGGGTCCCTGTCAATATGGAAAACTAGACGTCGGCGTTTTTGATATACGCCAGCATATATTGCGAGAAGCATCTCGATAGGGCTATTCCCCTGTTCAAGTACATGGACATTTTCAGGAAGGCACAGTTACAGTTTGGAGGTTTCGCATTGCTGAGCTATGACGAAGAATTTAGGGCGCGGGTTAGTGTGAATCCTGACAAGCCGTTTGGGGAGATTAATTGAAGCTTTGGAAGCAGTGGATGGCATTGACGCATTCGTCCGCCTCGACGCATACGGCTAGTGGATTGCCGGTACCCTATCGGTCCTTTCAAGCGCAGCCCGCCCAGTCTGGGGCGGGAGGGGTGGTTACCCCGGCAGGACACACAGCCCCAGGGGCCAAACCAGGCACCAACATGACAGGCGCCTGATGGAGTTACAACAAGGGATATTGCTCCCGATACCCTTGTAAGTTTAAGCATGAGTGCTCCAAATGCGGCGGTCGCCACGCGGTCACTCAATGTCTCACCCTGGCCACGCCTTCGGAGCAGTGGCGAAACTCCAATGCGAAAGGTAGGGGACAGCCTGGTGCGCAGGGCGCCTACTCCGGTTAAGGTGGAGGCGATGGCCCACTGGCTTGCGTGTTACCCTGACAGGGAAGCTGCGTTGAAATTGCAGTGGGGTTTCACTGAGGGTTTTAGAGTGGGCTACCAAGGACCGAGAGTGCGTAGGTGGGCAACAACCTTAAGTCAGCAAAGGAATTGCCGGAGGTAGTGGCAGCTAAACAACAGAAAGAAGTGTCGGAAGGCAGAGTGGCGGGCCCCTTTGTGGAATGGCCCCTGGAGCATCTGATCATTTCTCCTTTGGGTGTGGTGCCTAAGAAGGAGGAAGGGGAGTTTAGGATGATACATCACTTGTCTTGGCCGGAAGGCCAGTCCGTTAACGATTTCATAGCGGAAGTAGACTCCCAAGTCCTTTATGCGTCGGTGGATGATGCTATTCGCCTGGTGCGAATGAGCGGGCGGGGGCGGAGATGGCTAAATGTGATATCAAATCAGCCTTCTGCCGATTCATCCGGCGGATTTTCCTTTAATAGGCATGCAATTCGCAGGGGCCATCTACGTGGACAAGGTCTTGCCCATGGGGTGTGCCATCTCCTGTGCGCTTTTTGAAGTATTCAGTACATTTTTGCAGTGGGCTTTTACTCAAATTAGCGGGCACCGGGCTGTGACAAACTACTTGGATGATTTCCCTTTCATTGGGAGAGAGAAGTCGGGGGATTGTGGCAGGGCCCTGTCACATTTCCAGGACATGGCGCGAAGCTTTGGTTTCCCCTTGGCGCCTGAGAAGACTGCTGGGCCTAGCTCTTGCTTGACGTTCTTAGGGATTGAGCTGGACTCCGTTTTGTGGAGGGCTAGCCTTCCTCAGGCGAAGGTCTTGGAGATCCAGGCGTGTCTGCTATGGGCTATTGGAGAAAAGAGAATTGCGCTGCGCGCCGTGCAACAGCTGTTGGGGTTCTTGAACTTTGCGTGCCGTGTAGTGCGAGCAGGGAGGACGTTTTGCAGGAGACTCGGCATGGCCATGTCGGGAGCAGTGTTACCACTTCACAGGGTCCGAATCTCCATGGGGATGCGGGCTAACTTGTGGACTTGGTGGACTTTTCTGTCCGATTTCAATGGGGTGTCTCTGGAATTTGTGGAAGAGCGGACATTGTGGCAGATTCAGATCTTTTCAGATGCAGCGGGGCGGCAGGTTTTGGCCTTTTCTGGGACGGCAGGTGGTGCGCGGAAGAGTGGCCAGAACACTGGTTGCAGCAAGGGCAGAGCATTGCTTTCTTGGAGTTTTTCCCTCTGTTGGTGGCACTGGATGTGTGGGGGGCTGAATTTCGGAACAGGTCGGTGTTGTTTCATGTGGACAACATGACGGTGGTCAAGTTGGTCAACCGACAGAGCACAAGAGATTTGAGAGTGTTGCGGCTTTTGAGGGGGTTTATGCTGCGTTGCTTGAAGTTGAATGTGATTTTCCGAGCCAAGCATGTCCCTGGGGCGAATAACGACATTGCGGATGCTTTGTCTCGTTCGCAGTGGCAGCGTTTCCGGAGGTTGGCGCCTGGAGTGGACCAGCACAAGACCAGACTGCCGGCCGGCGTCTGGGCCTTGGGGGAGTGAGAGTGTTGGGACTGGTGGAGAGTTCTGTGGCGGAATCAACAAGAAGGACATACAGGCTGGCATGGGATGAGTTTGTTTCTTTTATGGGGTGGCAACTGGAGGAGGCTGGGGGTGTTCATTCGGTGATTGAGAAGGGAGTCTTGCAGTTTGTTCTGCACTGTATTGACAAAGGTTTGTCGGCTGCAACGATTTCAGAGAAATTGGCAGGATTGTCTTTTTATGCTAGTCTGTTTTTTGGCTTCGACCCAACAAAAGATGTAGTCATTGGAAGGATGCTTCGGGGTTGGGGTAGAGAGAACAAGGGGGGAGGGGTATTGAGGGAGGCTGTGACATTCGAGTTGCTAGTTCGTATTGTTGACGTGTTACCGTTATGCTGTTACAACGGGTTTGAGGTTTGTCTGTTCAGATTGTGCATGGTGTGGATGTTTTTTGGGGCCTTTAGGGTTTCAGAGTTGTTGGGGACGAGGTCCTGTGGTGATAGGCGGTTTAAGGAAGTCCTTGTGGAAGCGGGACGTTTGTGTATTTGGTTGAGCCAGTCTAAGACGGACCAGTTGGGAAGGGGAAAATGGGTTTGGCTGTGTGAGAGTGGATGGGACGGTGTGTGCCCGGTGAATGAGTGGAGGTCGTTTGTGGACCAGGTGCGGTTGTCGGTGGTGAGATATTTTGCCATGAGTCGGGAGCCAGGGTCACGGCGGTGCAGCTGTTGGCGGTCTTGCCCAAGGCAGTGGGCAGGTTGGGGCTGAATCCGTTGGGGTTTGGGACACACTCTTTTACCATAGGGGCAGCAACTGCGGTGGCGCGTTTGGGGTGGTCTTGGGATCGGATACGCCGGATTGGTAGATGGAGGTCAAGATGTTGTGAGCTGTATGTCAGAAAATAGGTAGCTGGACTAGGGGTGGGGTTTGGTAGGATGTTGAAGCGTCAATATTACCAGGCTGTGTATTAATACCTTTTTCTTTCGAAGGTTGCGTGGGCGGACCGGGGGCCAAGACGGTCACATGGATCGTGGAGCATTCCTTTGTGCACTGGGCATCGAGATATGCGGAGCGGCAGGTGTACGGCCGTAACCTGGGAATCAATGAAGCAACATGAGGTGCACTGGTGGGGAAAAGGGGGGAAGCGATTGGGGGCACTTATGCCCTGGCTCGCGAAGATGGTCCCACAGAGGGGATGCCCGGACTTGTTGATCATCCACTTGGGGGGAAATGACTTGATTCAGCTGTCGGGTTTGGCGCTCTTGCAGCTGATGCAGAGGGATCTGGAGGTCATGAAGCTAAGGTTATCTGGGGCTTGCATTGCTTGGACTGAATTCATCCCCAGGAAAGTTTGATGGGGTGCAAATAAGCATGGGGCAGTGGAGAAGGCTCGGAGGAAATTGAACAGGGCGAAGAGGGTTTTCTGTGAGGCAACAGACATTAAGGTGATCGCCCATCCCGGACTACGACTGGAAGAAAGGTTGCATTTTAGGGACGACGGAGTGCATCTTTCGACGCTTGGGAATGCGTATTATATGATGGAAGTGCGTGACGTAGTGAGCAAGTTGTGGAATGAAGCGATCTGGTGCCGCAGGGATGTGTGAGTGAGGGGAGGCGAAAGATGCACAGTGGCACCTGGGGGTGGCCAGGTAACCGCCCTAAGAGGGTTCCCTGGTTGGCGGTATTTGGGAGGGGTGGGGGAGTCACTAGCGGGCGCACCCACCTCTCGTGGGGGGGAGGAGTGAATGATGGAAGGGGTGACTGGTGGCATGAGAGTAGTGCCAGGATGCGAAGAGAGATTGGAGGTAAGGTTGAAGAACGGAAGGTGGAATGAAAGGAGAGTATGAGGATGGAGTTTTGGCGTTGGGGGGAGATTTAGTTGTTGTTGAATATTGTTGTAGTTTATGTTGTGCAGCCTGGTCCTAATAAATGGCCTTTTACGCTTAACAACAGTGTGGCCTGATTATTGGGCGAATGAGTGGCATTTGCAGCTGGGAAACCCAAAGGTTCTGGCATCATCTCAACTGCTTGCGATTATAATGCAAATTAATTAGTGTGCCCATGTAAAAAAATATGAAAAACATTTCTCCCGTAACATGCAAGTGAAGAGAGCTTTGGAAGCACATTTTCTCACCTCAAATGAAAAGTAATGCAACAGAGTGTGTGTATAACAGGTAACCAATTCCCGTTTGTGATAGTGTGTGCTTTAGCTAAGAATAAACACTCACATACAAGGTCCCTTCGAAGACACGCATTAAGCACATAAACGTACGTTGAGAATTATTTAAAAAAATGAAACCGGAAGGATGTTACCGAGATGAAGTTGCAAACAGTGCTGAAAGTTATATAAACAAGGGAACACAGACACTGAGAGGGTGGGTGGGAGCAGACGACAGGGCCAGATCAAAAAGATGCACTCTGTGGAGGTGCTCAACAAAAAGCAAAAAAAAATGCTTTCAAAAGAGCGATCAATGTAAGGACAGACGTACTTGTGCCACGCTCTAGTGGGCAGTCACATGCAAGCAGGCCCGGACTGGCCGTTGCGGTCACCGGGCAATCCCCCGGTCGGCCGCAAGGGTGGGGGCCGGTTTTGGGCCCTGGGGGCCGTTTTTGTTACAGAGCCGTTTAGGCAAATGTTGACCACAGAGCTGACCTGCCGGAAGCAAACAAGTAATAGTGGCTTTGAAGCCTACCAAAGTTAAGAAATGGGTGGCCTCCAAGCCCACTAATAGTTAAACAGCATGTGCTGTCAACGCAAGACCTTAAAATGGCCTCGTCAACTGCAAAATCACTCAGGACAGTATTTTGCAACTTTTTCTGCAGGGGGTAGTCGAATGAGGTTCAGGTAGAAATGTCAAGTTTAAATTTTAATTCTCATGCATATACCACAGGCAACCAAAAATATTTTGCCTAGACCTGCTACTAGCCCTGGTGGGTTATAAACCTATTCTAGTGCAGAGATGCATGTGTCGCTTGTACAGTTCTGGCAGTGTTGGTGCTAGGGGACAAGGGAGACTTTTCTATCTTTATGATATCCCTCTTGTAAGCAGGTATGAAAAGGTAAATACAAGGAAGCCATAGTTGCAACCTCAAGCTAGGTTTCAAAGTCCCCGGTTGTTTTTTTTGTTTTTTTTACACATCCATGATATTGGTGTGCAGTACATCTGGAAAAATTATTCAAAAGGTCTTCTCCAATGATAGCTTTGCTCGTATGATTTTGAAGTAGGGGTAAACATGTGACATCCTACTGTGGGACAAGAATTGATAAGGTTAAAGGTTGTGTTAAATTAATTTGCATAACTGTTGATGATTGCTCAGTTTTTTAAATGTATTTTCTATTTTTTAAATTACATGACGGCAGAAAAAAAAGTGATTGCTCAGATTTGTTAAGTGAAAGAACATGTTGTAAACTGTAGATATGGACAGAAACTATACTGCCAGCAATCGTACATTACTTATATTAGTCTCTACATTGTCTCCATCTCGGTCTTTCCCCATCTCTGTCTATGCCAGCTCTTCAGTCCACGAAAAATCTTGAAAGTGTTGGCAGACATGCAGGTTTAGAGACATAAACCATGTAATCGACCCAAGAGCTAGAAATAGCCTGTCAATACTTGGAGAACAGATGGAGTATCTCTCTCTCTCTCTCTTGGGCGCTCTCTCTCGCCGTGTAGAATATCTCAATCGCTGTAAAATGTTTAACGCACGCATGGCATGAACCTTATGGGCCCCATTTACGAGAAACTAATGCAGCGCTGTGCCGCAAGTCATTGTGCTGTGCTGCTCTGTGTTAGTTTCGAAGCACAGAAATGCGACATATTTACAACAATATGTCGCATCTTTGTGCTTTTCCCTGCGCTAGTGCACAAACTACTGCGATGCACCAGGGCAGGCACCCTTGCAACATGGTGTAAGGATGCCTGCATCATGGGCAGATTGTTTTTGTGCAGGAAGGGATCCTTGAGGGACGCCGCAGATGACTTTGGTGGCCTCTGACTTGTACGGTGGTAGGCGGACTCTCTGTGTTCTTCCGTCGAGGAAGGAGACGATCCATTCCAGTGCCTTCTCCTGAATTCCGACGTTGCTGAGGCGCTGCACTAGGGTGCGGTGACAGACAGTGTCGAATGCCGCGGAGAGGTCTAGGAGGATGAGGGCCGCTGTTTCTCCGTTGTCCATCAGGGCTCGGATGTCATCGGTGGCAGCGATCAGGGCGGTCTCGGTGCTGTGGTTGGCTCGGAAGCCAGACTGTGAGGGGTCGAGGGATCCATTCGTCTCGAGGAAGGCGGCCAGCTGTTTGTTGACGGTCTTCTCGATGACTTTGGCTGGAAACGGGAGGAGCGAGATGGGGCGGTAGTTCTTGAGTTCGGTGGGGTCCGCTGTTGGTTTCTTAAGTAGAGCGCTGAGTTCGGCGTGCTTCCAGCTCTCCGGGAAGGTGGCGGTGTCGAAGGAGGTGTTGATGATGTCCCACAGGTGGGGTGCGATGACAGCGTCGGCCTTGTTGAAGACGTGGTGAGGGGTCGGTCGGAGATCCGGAGTGGATGGAGTTCATCATGCGGACGGTGTCATCGGTGCTGATCGGAGTCCAGGCGCGGAGGGTGGTGGTGGGTGGCGTTGCTGTGGTCGTTGTGTGCGATGGTTGACTACTGAAGCTGTTGTGTATGTCCGCGATCTTGTTGTGGAAGTAGGAGGCGAGGGAGTTGCAGAGGTCTTGCGATGGGGTGATGTCGTTGTTACCGGCGTTGGGGTTGGAGAGCTCTTTCACGATGTTGAAGAGTTCCTTGCAGTTGTGTGCGTTGTTGTCTAGTCGGTCCTTGAATGCAGTTTTCTTGGTGGCGCGGATCAGTTGGTGGTGCTTCCGGGTGGCAAGCTTGAGGGTGGTCATGTTGTCCGGTGTAGGTTCCCTTCTCCAGACTTTCTCGAGGGCTCGGCAGTTCTTCTTGGAGCTCTTGAGTTCGTCGGTGAACCATGGGGCTTTCTTGCTGCCGGGTCTGCTGGGCGGGGTCCTCAGAGGGGCGAGTTCGTCCGCGCAGTTGCTGATCCACTTCGTGAGGTTGTCGGCGGCCTGGATGGGGTTCGCTGAGCTGGCGGGAGGGTGCTGACTCAGGGAGGCGGTGAGCTGGTCGGCTGTGATCTTGTTCCAGCTTCTTCGGGCAACCTGTTGCTGGTGGTGGTGGGTCGTCGTTCTTCTGAAGGTGAAGTGGACGCAGCTGTGGTCCGTCCAGTGGAGTCCTGTGGCGTGGCTGAAGGCGATGTCTTTGCTGGATGAGAAGACGGCGTCGAGTGTGTGTCCGGCGAGGTGGGTGGGGGTGGTCACCAGTTGCTTGAGTCCCAGGTTTGCGAGGTTTTCCAGCACGGTGGTGGTGTTGCGGTCGTCGTTGTTCTCCAGGTGGAAGTTGAGGTCCCCGAGGAGGATGTAGTCGGCTGAGGGGAGGGCGAGCGGGCTGATGAAGTCGGCGATGTCCTCGCTGAATTGTGTGCGTGGTCCCGGGGGTCTGTAGATGAGGGTGCCTCTGAGAGTGGTCTTGGGGTTGACGTGGATCTGGAAGTGCAGGTGTTCGGCGGGTGCGATGGTGTCGTCGGTGTTGGTCGTGATGCGGATGGTGTTCCTGTGAATGATGGCGATGCCTCCTCCTGTCTGGTTGACGCGGTCTCTCCGGATGATTTTGTAGCCGTCCGGGATGGCGATGGCGATGTCGGGCGCTGAGGAGGCGTTCATCCAGGTTTCCGTGAGGAAGGCGACGTCTGGGGTTGTGGTGTCGAGCAGGTTCCAGAGCTCGACGGCGTGTCTGTGGACGGAGCGGGTGTTGAGCAGGATGCACTTCAGGTGGCTGCTGCTGGAGTTCGGCTTGGTGGGTGCTGGTGCCGTGCAGGTCCGGGTGCAGGAGAACTTGCAGGCCTGGCAGATGAAGGGTCCGTGGGTGCGTCTCGGGGTGGCTCGGTAGCATCCAGGGGTTCGGCCGGCGTTGAGGGTGGCGGCGTCATACGTCCGGCGGGTGGGCTGGGGTCTGCGGGGGCCAGGGGTCCTGGCACTGGGCGCGGTCCAGGCGCGGACGGGCGCAGACGGGCTTACCTTTGGCGCGCCTTCGGCGCACAATCGGCGCGCCCACTGCGCGTGCACGCTGCGCGTTGATCGCTCTTCCATATGTGGAGAGTGGGGGGGCGGAGCGAGGGAGGGGCAGCTGGGAGGCGGGAGCGGGGCGGCGAATGGGAAGGGCTGACGAGGGGAGGGGCGGGGCCGCAGGGTGCAGCGGCGGGGAGCGGGGAGGTGGCGGGAAGCGCGGCAGGGGCCAAGTCACAGGGGTACAGTAGTACAAACACGGGGGAAACAGAGAATAAAACAGGGAGCAGAAGCTGCACAGGGGGTCAAAGCAACGGAGATACAGAGGAACGAGTGAGACAACATGGGGACTGAAAAATGCAAGGGAGCACAGAACACACGGGGGGGAAGAGAAACAGTCGGATACTAAACCACAGACGCGGCGCAGGTGGGGTAAGAGCGCCAACAGCGGAGACACAGGCTCACGAGCACCAGCAGCGGAGACACAGGCTCACGAGCACCAGCAGCGGAGACACAGGGTCACAGGACCCAGCTGCGAGCGGCGGCGTGCGAGGGTGCGAGGGGGTGACCAGCCCAGTCGCACCGTCTGTGTGTCACGCAACGTGACGCACCGGTGGCCCAGGGGCTTGTAAATAAGCCCTAACATTTTCAGTAGAATCTCCTTGTACAAAGTATAAACAATAAGATCACTGTTGTTTCTGTACAATTCTCATTCAGGTATGTGTTGGTGAAGCGAGGCTGAGGTACGTGGAGCTAGCTGGCAGATGATGCTGGCAAGTAAATGCCCAGGAAGCTGCTGTGCGACTTTCCATAAATTGACTGGTCTGTGCTGACAGATAGGCACAGGAGAAAAAAACAAAAAAACTCTGCCTCCCTGCACTGTGAATGAAGCAGTATAGTTACCCTACTATAACAGCAGAGGGTGGGCTTCACATTATCTGTCATCACGCCGAAACTGAAACCAACTCCAGTCAGTGGTCGGCAGGTCACTTTTACACTGACTCACCAGCAGCTCTGGAATCGGAAAAACGTTAACTCCGGAGTTCAAGGTGTGGGTGTGTGGAGTCAGGAGGGGCGGAGCTTGAAAAGCAGAGTCTGACAATGAACTTACACATTTATTTAAAAAACAAATGCTGCAAAGAAATTTGCAAAATTGACATATGTGAAAGTAAATCGGGTCTACATTACTTACCTGGCCACAAAGAGGCTCCATTTTCATATTTTTTACAGGGTAAAGACACCTGTTGCAGAGATCATCGTGTGCCCAGCACACGAGCTGTAAGTTCGTAAGCACTCCTGTAAGCACGCTGCATCGCATTTTGCAATGCAGGGCGCGCTACAAAATTCGTTTTATTTATTAAATTGTTTACTTACCTCCAGTTATCCATGTTCCGGTCTTTAGTACCCCCACCCTGTCCCTCCCCCGCCCCGCCTCTCTGCCCCACGGAACTCCCTCCACAGGGCCGCGGCTGATCAAACTGTAAGTCATGGGTTTCGATCCATATCGCTTTTTCCTTGATCTGTTGTTATTCCAAGATTGCAAAGAAGGGTTCCTTTGGGAAGTAATAACGTCTTATTAGTGCAGACAAACAAAATCACTAAATTATGTTTTAAACCCTGACTTTGCTGTGTGTCTCCGTACCATTCACTTTTAACATATAATGTCTACAAGTACCGATAATATGTGATTCCAACACCTTATAAGTTATAACCTTCATTATCTTATGTAACATTTCCTCTACACTGAGTTACACACATATATGATTTTTTGTGCCTGTGTATGTGATGTAAAGCTCTCCTACACCCAACACCGAGATAAGTAGCGCTATAAAAGAATTAAATAAAACAAATAGTAGGTGCAGTTTACATCAATATTTGTGTATTTATTCATACAGACAGATACATCTTGCATTCTTAAAGTGCAAGCACAACTCTTACACAGAGTGAAAAACCTGTCTCCAAATCATAGTTTCTTTAATGTACTTGTTAAGTGATAACATGCTGGTCTCCTCTATTTTCTTCTATTGCTTTGATGTCTAGTTGTTAGGCTCCAGATATTGCCCATCCATTATTACAGTCAGCCCTGGTCAGCCTTAATACTGGTAGCCCTTAAATTATGCCTTTGATTTGGGCCTGGCTAGAAGTGTAAATAAGAAAGCCCACTCACCCCCCTGGAGGTGGCTACTCTGAATGGAATGCAGACAATGTGCAGGAGCAGGCGCTGCTGAATTGTTTCCCTGGGTCGGCCGGATCCTACATCTGGCCAAAAATAGTTGCCTGGACCAGGTTTTACGACGCAATACCCCTATTATTCAGCAGTGCTCACCAGTCAGGAAGCCCCGAAATTACACTTGCCCTAAAAACAGGTTTTGGCAAAGCCACTAGGACAGGCCTATAAAACCTATTTGCTTTGGCAAAGCATTTAACCATGTTGCCCAACATCACAGCAGCAGTGCATTATGGCTTTTAAAAATAAATAAATAAATACATGATGGAGGAGAAGAACACAGGCACAGGCTTTTCTTTTATTATTTACTGATCCAAGATGGACCAGTAAGTTACAAAAAAAGTACTTTAAAAACAAATGACATGGTGCCTGGCCCGTGACAACGCAAAATCACAATTGGCAGATACCCAGAATAGAGTGTACGAGCATGGGGATAGGGCCAGGAAACTGATTGGCTGGTGGTTGGAGAAGGGGGACTGGGCGTCGCGGCTGGTTCCGGTGCTGCAGCCCTCTGGGTCTGATAGAGTTACTGACCCGCAGGAGATTGTGGACGTATTTGCTGGATATTATGAGAAAGTTTACTCAGCTGAATGTCACTACTCGGAGGCCGAGAATGGGGATATGATCAGGGATATCCCGATGCCCATTCTTTCGGTCGAGGACAAGGAGTTCCTTGACTCTCCCCTTACTAATGATGAGGTGGCACAGGCGATTAGAGGGGTTCGTTTGGGCAAAGCGTCAGGCCCTAATGGGCTCCCTGTTGAGCTCTACAAAGTTAATGCGAATAAGTTAGCTCCTTTCATCAAGGGCATGTTTGTGGAGAGTAGGGAAAGAGGTCGGCTTCCGTATGATCAGCGTGTTGCAAATATCATAGTCCTCCATAAGGAAGCTAAGCCGAAGACCGAGTGTTCCTCATATAGGCCAATCTCCTTGTTAAATGCTGAACCTAAAATCTTGGCGAAACTGTTGGCGAACCGCCTGGTAAAGGTTATCACGACGCTGATTCATCCAGACCAGTCAGGCTTTATGCCCCGCCGGAATACAGTTCTTAACTTGCGCAGGTTGCATGGGGTACTCGGAGGGGCTTCGCAGATACACAAGCCGACAATTTTGTTATCTTTGGACGCCACTATGGCCTTTGATAGAATGGAATGGTCCTATCTGTTTGCCGTCCTGGGCAAGATGGGCATAGGCTCGGAGTTTGTCTCTTGGGTCCACCTTCTATATTCTGGTCCGCTGGCCCGAGTAGTTGTTAATAATCACAGGTCGGCAGATTTTGCGCTGGGGAGAGGCACCAGACAGGGCTGTCCTCTCTCCCCGCTGCTCTTTGCATTGGCGCTCGAGCCGCTCGCGGCCTGGGTCCGTTGGGACAGATCGATCAGGGGGCTCCGATGGACACCTGACGGGGAAGACAAGATATCGCTGTATGCTGATGATATTTTGTTGTATTTGTCCTCTCCTCGAACTTCGTTTATAGTATTCTTAGACGTCCTGGAGGTGTTTAGTAGATATTCAGGCTTCGCCATTAATTAGACAAAGTCGGTCCTGTTTGTTTTGAGTGGCGATCCCCCGGAGGTTTCTCTAAGTTGTCCGGTTAAACTGGAAGTGGAGGGATTCAAATATCTTGTCCTTGGACCCTCAGAGCAGATATTCCAATAGCCTGTTGCCTCCTTTGGTTCGGCTTAGGCGCGATGTGGATCGCTGGAAGTCGCTTCCGCTTTCTCTTCTTGGTCGAGCTGTTCTGTTTAAGATGATGGCTCTTCCTCGTTTCCTCTATGAGCTTCAGAACTCTATGGACCCGGTTCCCCCGTCGTCTCTCCAGAGACAGCTTCTTTGGGAGGGTAGGCCCCGAATTGCGTTTGCGAAATTGACATTACCATGGTACGACGGGGGGATTGGTCTGCCTAATATTCGGAAGTATTATTGGGCGTCACAATTGGCGGCGGTTAATCAGGCTGTTTGCGGCCCGCCATTGGACCCTGGCTATATTATGGACCGTGGCCAGGTTCCCGGGGGGGAATTCAGTAGAGCACTTTATGCGAGGCGTAGACGTTTTCCCTTGGTGGGACCAACGGCGGTTGCTGTTGGGGTCTGGCACGAGGCTAACCGCTCCCTTGGGTGGGAAGGGAAGATCACGTTGGCTACACCCCTCTGGAATTCGGAACATTTGGGCAGTCTATGGAAATCCAAGGGTTTTGACAAATGGGACCTCATTGGGATTTCCCGAGTTGGGGATCTCTGGGGTAAGGATGACATCCTTCCATTTGAGACTCTGCAGGAACGGTATCAAATGAAGGGGAGCGAGAGGTTTTGTTACCTTCAGATTAGGCATGCGCTGCTTACCAGTATCCCCTGTGACACGACGCTCCCGAAGGCCTCCCCGTTGGAGGATCGAGTGTTGGATGGTCATCTCCCGACGAAAACGATCTCCCTGATTTATAAAAAACTAGTTAATCACACGGAGGATCCCTTGGTGGCACTAAGGGACCAGTGGATGGCGGATGGATTGATCCTAGATGATGAGGATTGGAGGGAGGCCGTGGCCTCTCCGAGGGTCGTTGCCATCCAGATGAGGCCCCGACGGGTTCAATTAAAGATCCTCCACCGCTGTTATGTGACTGGCCCACGGTTGGTGCGAATGGGTTTGGCCGTGAGTGGGGAGTGCAGGAGAGGGTGTGGTGAGTCTGGAACGTTTTTTCATGTGTTGTGGGACTGTGCCCTCATCCGGGGGTACTGGTCTGCTGCGGGAGGTGTGGGGAGTGAGTTTTGCGTTGGAGGCGCGGCGTTGCCTCCTGAATGTTTGGGACCCGACGGATCTCCCGTCCCATGGAAAGATGTGGGTCATGTTGGCATGTAGTATTGCGAAACGTAATATAGCTCAGTTGTGGGGGGCGGTTCAGCCTCCGACAGTCGGGAAATGGATGGATGATTTGGATTGGTGCATGTTTAGAGAGCGGGCGGTGTATGTGGCAAGGGGGAGGCCCAAGAAATGGGGCAAGATTTGAGGGACCTGGAATGTTTATAGGGGTGATATATGCACCCCCACGGTAACATTGGAAGACCCTGAAGTGCTGGAGGATCCCTGAACCCGAGTGTAGTAATCATTGCTGAGCCTTTTTAAATGGGAGGATATGTACAGGCTTATTGTGCATGAGTGGCAGTCCAGTGTATTTTTTGTAAGTGTATTATAATTTTTCTGTGTTTAATAAAAATAATTATAAAAAAAAATGGCATGGATGAGTTGGTTGGCGAGGGGAGTGAAGGCACAGGCGGTGAGGAATTAATCTAAACTGTGCTCAGATGGCGAAGCAACATTGTGGCGGGTGGGAGAAGCAACACAAGGGAGAGAACAAGAGTGAAAAGGAGTAACGTGGTAGGGGCAAAAGCACACTGGCAAGAGAGAGCAAAGCGAGTGCAGGTGGGAGGAGAGAAGCACATGGACAAGAGAGAGCAACTTAGGAGGGTAAAGCACACAAGGGAAACAGGTGGAAATCACATGCACTATCAAGGAGTGTTTAAACAAAAGAAAAAAGTAGTTTCCTAAACGCGAGCAGAGGAAGCATAGTAGCCAGCCGATTAAAAAGATGGTGAAGAGGCTTTGCTCCATGAGAGAGACAAATGCAGATGGAGAGGCTGAAATAAGAAAGCCATCCAAAAGAAAGCAAGCAAATAAGAGTGACAGCAAAGCCAACCAATGGTGAGCAATGGGTGGGCTGTAAGCCCCTGCATGCGCTTGGTAAACCCATAGTATTTCTTTTGCTGCCAGACAGCTTGCGCTGACTGGTAGGTTCTATGTAAAAAAAGCAGATATTCTAGAATTGGTGTAAAAACATGGATCTACACTTCCTGGAATTATGCAAGGGTCTTTCAGTTTGAGTTTATATGGGCCATAAAGCAGACTGTTACTCACTTATCATAACATAGGGTACATTCTCATTAAGTGTGACATAAGCTAGCTGCTCAATGGTAGACAAGCGCAGTCTTTACCCATTAAGTGCCATCCAATTGTGGGACAACAAGAGCTTGCACTTCTGTGGTCTTGGAATGGATAGGATAAGAAGGTAAGGGTCTTGGAATGGATAGGATAAGAAGGTAAGCCGGCAAGCAGTGATATATACTACTCAAAAAAGAACTGGAGTTTAACAGATTACTATTAGGAGATTGTTTGAATTTGAATCATAGCTTGCATATACCCTGGCTGAGCTATATAAATACTACCCTGTCAAATCTGGGCCTATGGTTGATATGTAACAATCTAGGCAATCATAAAAAACAAATCCACTCTCAGTAATAATAGAATCAAGGAAATTAAGCTACAACAAATTTATAAAGTTACAGTATTTTATTAATGATTAGACATGAGATCATATTTCAAGACCTTTAAAATTCATATTAAAAAAATCAACAATTAGAAAGGTGACATAATAATGAAAACATTTCACATATTAAAACATTCTTATTGTTGAACAAAAAGTAAAAGGGAAATAAGTGGCAGGTTGGTACTCTACGCGCGTTTCACCGATGTGAATTTTTTTTTTTTTCTGATCTACATCACCGCGTAGAACGTGAGAACCCGCAGTCCCGCCGCCGGAAGTCTGGAGCCCTGTTATACCTTTTTGGACAGGGAGTTATTTTAACTACATCTTTGCCACAACTATATCTATGCCAAAACCAAAGTATAAGTGCAAAGGAAAGTCTCTTTTAAGTAAGATCCCCATATCAGGTGGATTTTTATCGTTTTTCAAGCTTGGTCAAGATATCTTTAACTGACCTAAATAATCTAAAGGTTCCGGACGGCGGGAGTAACTTCAAAATCTGTATACTTTATCAGAAAAAAATTCACATTGGTGAACAGATAATATCCATCTACAAAGACAGAAAGTGCGAAGTCACTTGGACATCCTAGTATAAATACAAGACATCGACGCTGCTTCTATTTTATCCCAACCAATTGATCTACACACCAAAATATATCTTGATCATAATTATCTGTGGCTGCTCCAGAAGAAGGCGCTGGTCGCCGAAACGCGCGTAGAGTACCAACCTGCCACTTATTTCCCTTTTACTTTTTGTTCAACAATAAGAATGTTTTAATATGTGAAATGTTTTCATTATTATGTCACCTTTCTAATTGTTGATTTTTTTAATATGAATTTTAAAGGTCTTGAAATATGATCTCATGTCTAATCATTAATAAAATACTGTAACTTTATAAATTTGTTGTAGCTTAATTTCCTTGATTCTATTATTACTGAGAGTGGATTTGTTTTTTATGATTGCCTAGATTGTTACATATCAACCTTTGTTTATCCCTGGTCTAGGAATCTGATTCTTACTGTATACAGGGGGTCCTTGTTACATATACACTAAATCTGGGCCTATTGCAAGTTTTTAATTCACCAGAGGAAATCTCAAAATCAAATAGTGTAGGAGCCAAGAAGCATTTTACGAATATACTCAGGAAGTTAGAATGCTAGACTCACAGCGTAAACTCTGCTGCACACATTATGCTATGGTAAAATCTATTGATAAAATAGAATTCTATTCAACATTGGATATGCCGGTTAACCACAGAAGACTTTTAACATTTTCATTTGAGCATCCTCCCGCAACTTGCAGCAGGATGGCATAGGCCACAAGACCCTCCCATATGTTCTTGTGATGAGTTCTCTGAAGTAGACACTTTACATATTGTTTTAAATTGTCCTAAATGGGCTAATTTGCGACAAAAGTCTATTTGCCCATTATTTGTACATTTGAATTTCAATCAAGCGAGACACGCTCTCTTATATCTACAATTTTTAGATAATTTTACTGTTTGCTGGTATGTTTCGAGATTTTTAATAGCTGTATATCATGCATATGCTCAAGACTGAACCCGTATGGTACTTATTTTATGTAATTGATATTAATTGATGTTCTTATTAAGCTTATAGGATTGTTTTTATTGTACATTTATGATTGCCAATGTCAATCGAATAAAGTAATTATTGAATGATTGATACTTGTCAAGTACACATTCTTCCAGGCCAACTCAACCTTTCACTCTTTCAATGCACATAAATTAAGAACCATTACATGTACTGTCACTTAAAGTGTTGACAAACAACAGCTGTGGAATATAGTATTAGTTAAAAAAAACACTGACTACACTTTCCTTCTTGCAATAAATATTTTGTCACTTTGTTAAAAATAAATATCGTGAAGCTGCTGATAAATACAAACAATGCATCTCTCAGACATCTAGGCCATTTTTTGTTCCAACTTTCAAAACAGAATAAGCCTAATTCTCCACCAGTCCACCAAGCTGTATCTTCTGTTAATCATCCTGTCTCTTAGAAATCATCTATCTCTTTTAATGTTACTGCCAAACCAAATTACACACACCCAGTTTAAGTAAGCTATGAATCTAAAAATTAAAACCTGGGATACATGTGTCAAAGCCAGACGCAAGTTCAAAGATGCATTTAGTAATATTAGGACTGGGGAACAATAAACAGCTAGCAACAAACAAGTTGGAAACCACACAGGCGTTGACAGGAAAATGGTAGACTGTATGACCATGGTTGTCTTTATCCTGCGCCAAATGCTATATTTCTTTGGTACATGTTTAAAGTGAGTGATAAGTAAACCTGCTTCCAAATAAAAATGTAGCAAAGAACAAGAAGTGCATTGGGCCTTTTTGGAACACTACCCAAAAAGTTTTAAATTTGATGGCAGTGTTCATAATCTACTAAAAGGAACCTGGAGGTGTGGCGTCAGGCATCAAGAGGCAGTTCCACTCTAAGGGGCTTATTATGATGTTGGTCGGAGTTGCCTACGACCTACACCGTCTCGGACATGGGACCGACCAACCTAAGTTGGATGTTCTAACCGTCTGATTACGATGCAACCGAACACTGTTTGGTCAGATTCCCACTGTTCTCTATGGGAGCTTGTGTTACGGCCGTAAAACGGCTGTAATACAGGCTCCTATGGAGAAATGTGTGTGTGTGTGTGTGTGTAAAACCCTGCACCCTGTGGCAGGCACCCCATGTTACCTGCCACACAGTGCAGGGTTTTACAGGGGGATACACTAGGTACCCCCTCGACTACCAGCTGTAGGCCGCAGATGCAAGGGGGCTCTCCTAGGGGCTCCCAAAGTCACTTTCCAACAGCCTTTCTGTGTCGGAAAGGCCGGCACGGAAAGGCTGTCGGAACCAACATCGTAATCCCGACGGCGGAAACGCCATCCATGGGGGATTACAGTGAAGTTCCGACCTACGTGAATACTCCGAGAGCCTGTCGAAATCGTGTCGAGTCGATTTTCAATCATTAATACAGATACTATCGACCCCGCATTCCTAATTATTGATGAATCCACTTGTGTCCTTTCAGGTTCAGGGCTTTCTTTGGAAGGGGTCCTCTCCTTTTAAAACAGACCCGTATAAGAAATCTCCAGGCAAGACACAGTCCCAGTAGTCATCTACAAAACCAACTTGGTACTTTGGGGCCAAAACCCCTCTAAGGTCTTTAACATAGTTATATGATTTGGTGTATTGTCTGTAACTTGGTCCAAATCAATATTAATTCCAATTTACACGAAGGACGATGGATCCATCTCTGTACTGTATAGGCCATATTCTGTGATCAATAAATCATTGCGATCTACTGTGTCTTTATAAACAGGGTCTTGCCAAACACTAAGGTGCCCTACATCCTGGCTGAGATACACTGCAGATTTAGGCCACAAGTGATATGGTCGACCAACATCTTTCAAAGGCACGATCTAGGTAGGATTCATGGACCTGAGAAATGTATTTGACCACGTCAACAAACAGAAGCTATGATCCTTTTTAGACTATGTGGATCTCTGGAAAAATATGCTGAAAATAATCCAGAAAAAAACCACACCCAGCTTACTGACTTAAGCGTCATGGGCCTCGGGCAAATATACCAACTCTTACACCTCTGAAAGAGGTCTTTGGCAGGGGTGTCATGACCCGCTTCCGTTTTCCCTTTATATTAACTGCTAGGAGGAGGGCTTGATGAATTTATGCTGCTTGTTCTTCCATGAAAGACAGCCTCTAGCCTGCACAAAGGTATGTATGGATTGCCTCATTTTTTATATTATTGTTGAGTCTTTCGTCTATACAAATTTGTATAGTGCTTAAGCAACTGTTTTGCTGTGCATTTGTTTTTATGAATTGTGTTTATGTTTCATAATAATCCAAATAAACCATTTATGATGATGGTTCCGTTACAATAAGCTCATATGAAGGTGAATAAACACATGTCAGAGGTGACTTCCAAAACTGGACACAACATCTTAGATATGACGTCCAAACTTGACTCTGTGTTCCAGAAGGGGACTCCTGGCATGGACACAACAGACCAAATGTTCACAACACTCCAAAATTAGCTTCAGAAAATCGTGGCCTTTAAAATAAGGGCACCACGCTGCTCAAGGTCAAGGGAAGCTTGCACTTCTGCTGGTTGTTCAGTACCAAGGGTATGTGTGTTGGCGTCTGTCTGTGTATGTTTAAGTGGGTGTGTGCATGTCGATGTATGGGTGTGTCAGGCACTGTCCAATCATGCTGGACTCTTTCAGCGTATCAGTGGGCCTTGGCAAAATATTAACACTACAATTGTGATCAATATTGGCTTCAGAAATGCTGTTCAAAGCAGTACTTAGGCAGCACTCCTAGCGGATGGAGGCGCCATTTTAAAACTTCATTCACGGATCATAAGAGTATAATTACAGAATCGTGGAGGACTCGTTTCACTTCAGGGAGACATGGGTATGTGCAAAAAGTTCAGGGGTAATTTAAAACCATTTGTCATTCCGAGGCATCCTGAAGCCATCAGCACCAAGCGGCAGAGAGAATGTGATACTGAGAGGAAGACAGAGCAATCGATGGCACCGCGGGTCTCAGGGCTGGGAAAAGTGCTGCTCTGAACCTCTCTGAAGCATCCCACCACAGCCCCTCAGCAATATCTATTATTAACCAGTCAGAGCAGGCTGGTGGTAGGGGCGGTGTGGCTGCGTTCCAATGATAAAGATTGTATTTCACAATTCTGCAGGGTACATGAATTTCCGAGAAAAAAAGCAGGCCACCCCCTCCTACAATTTGCCCCCACCACCCTATCGCACAATATCAGTCTTCACATCGCGTTCGCTCACTTCCTCCCCCATTCTATGGAAGTATCTATTTCTCTGCCACACTCCCCTTGTAGCCTCTCGCTCACATTCTCTTTCTCTGTCGTCTGTAACCAGGAGACCTGGGGCTCTATTGCAGAATTGCACTGGGAGCACAACGGGCACGCATGTGCGCCTGCTTTGTGTACCCCCAGGGCAAGTTGATATTACAGGAGGGGCTGCAGATGCTTGTGTGACCACTTCTGTATTAATGATAGCGTGTAGCACCAGCACTATCTCGATAGGGTATTCCTTCAGTGGCATGGGGGTGTGTCCTCATGCAAATCGGGAAATGACTTTGGCTTTGCACCTGTGCTATATTATGGACGTGGGTGCAAAAGCAAAGAAGCTGTCAGGAGGCGTACTGACAGTGTGGCACAGTGCAGTCCCTGAGGGTTGTTCTCTCGAGTGGACAAAGGGGGCCCTGACGACCCTGCAAGTGGGCGCAGTCACTCACTGCACTCACCTGCAAGTGAAACATGGTGCGGTAGATTAAAGCAGCTGCTCTGCATTTCGTGAAATAATCTACCCCCAGGGAAGCCCCAAGTTCATGGCTGCCCTGAGCGCAGCACAATAATTGTAATCCAGTGTACAGTTCATGTTGGCGCCGGATGCACCTGTTTAAGGGTGCACCGTGGCAGAAACATGAACAGTGAGCCTGATTTATAATACCTCCTGGGGCTGTTTTGTGCACAGGGTGCATTTTCTGTGTTTTCTCCATGGCAGACCTTTCAAAAGGTGCACTTGACGCAAAAAGGGAAATTGAGCCCTATAATGCTGAATGCACTACCCTCAGGGAAGTCATAAATACCAATCTTCCCTGGGGGCAGCACAATCAAGTGAAATACAGAGGAGCTGTTTAAAAGCTGCTCTATGTTTCACAGTGCAGGCTGCAACCCGCCAGCACTTTCAAGAGGGCAGAGAGATGCCCTTGTAGGGGGAACAAGTAGTGACTGCACCCGCCTGCAAAGGAATGTATGGGGGGCCATAGGACGCCCTTTTGGTCCTCTAGAGGGCTGCCATCAGGGGTCACAGTGAGAGTGCACCATCTTTTTGTGGTGCGCTTTCAATGCGTCTCTTGACAGCTTATTTGCCCTTGCGCCTGTCTCCATAATATGGTACGGGTGCATAGACAAAGAGATAGCATCATTTGCATGGGGCCATATTCCATTAACATGAGGGAGCACGCTGATAGCACTGGAGCTAAATGTAAGTACAGCAGTAATATCAGTACACTCGTATATTTCTCCCCTGAGGCGGAAGCCGGGGGATCTTCTGCTTTTCTTTGCACCAGGAGTTACTGCATGTTACTGCACGCTGTTGAATAAAAAATAGTGTCTTTTTAAATACTTGTAAATATTTTAACCGTACTTTCTTAAATACCGCCCTCACCTCGGCGCGAGATTGGCGTTGCCCCGAGGCTCTTGACTCGCTCTCCCTGCCCACAGCGCAGCTGATTTCTAGCTGTTTACACCTGACTCGACCCACCTCAGCCGCCATCTTGCTGGAAGGTAGGGTTGCGGTGTAGTGGTTGGATCCTCCCGCCCTCCCAGGGTACTTAAGGGGTGTGAATCAACCCTAGCTCACTCGTATATTTCTCCCCTAAGGCAGAAGCCGGGGGATCTTCTGCTTTTCTTTGCACCAGGAGTTACTGCATGTTACTGCACGCTGTTGAATAAAAAATAGCGTCTTTTTAAATACTTGTAAATATTTTAACCGTACTTTCTTAAATACCGCCCTCACCTCGGCGCGAGATTGGCGTCGCCCCGAGGCTCTTGACTCGCTCTCCCTGCCCACAGCGCAGCTGATTTCTAGCTGTTTACACCTGACTCGACCCACCTCAGCCACCATCTTGCTGGAAGGTAGGGTTGCGGTGTAGTGGTTGGATCCTCCCGCCCTCCCAGGGTACTTAAGGGGTGTGAATCAACCCTAGCTACACTCGTATATTTCTCCCGTGAGGCGGAAGCCGGGGGATCTTCTGCTTTTCTTTGCACCAGGAGTTACTGCATGTTACTGCACGCTGTTGAATAAAAAATAGCGTCTTTTTAAATACTTGTAAATATTTTAACCGTACTTTCTTAAATACCGCCCTCACCTCGGCGCGAGATTGGCGTCGCCCCGAGGCTCTTGACTCGCTCTCCCTGCCCACAGCGCAGCTGATTTCTAGCTGTTTACACCTGACTCGACCCACCTCAGCCGCCATCTTGCTGGAAGGTAGGGTTGCAGTGTAGTGGTTGGATCCTCCCGCCCTCCTCTAACCTCTCCCACACATGTATAAAAATACAAGACCTTCCCGTCCGCGCAGCGGGCGGGCGCAGCGGGCGCATCGGGACCGGGTCTAGGGCCACAAACCCTGGCCAGGCTCTTATCAATCAAAATCTGGTCTACTCCCGAACCTCCCTGATGGAACTTCGACCCCAGCCCGTTCCAGGCTGTATAATACGTGATCCAACACTAGCTCCAAATGAAGTAACCATTCCTTGTTTACATTGCAACAGCGCGATACCGACAAGCTACGTCATGACACACACTAATCCACAAACCAATCCTAAAGATGCTACCATTGTCATGGCCCTTATTAATGCGCGCTCATTATGTAAACATAGCCAGGAAATAGCAGATCTTGTCAAAGATTTTAACTTAGATATTCTTTTTGTTACGGAAACATGGACGTATGACACGTCGGATCCTGACTTAGTAATTGCAACACCTAGTGGATATAAAGCCTATCGACAGGACAGAGTAAGGAAAAGAGGCGGTGGGCTGGCCATTATAGCAAGGGAACAGTTCGTGGTCAGAATCTTACCCATTCCTGACACGTCCTGCGAAGCCCTGCAGTTTGCAATTAAGTTTAATGCTCTCTGCAACTTCAAGGGGGTACTTTTATACCGACCCCCAGGAACAAAGACAGGCTTTCTGGACAATCTAAGCTCGGTACTGGAATCCCTAGCCATCGAAGAGTCCTTTACGGTCTTGGGGGATTTGAATTTTCATTTAGAACAAAACAATCATAAAGACACCTCCGCCCTCATTACAGATATGGAGACACTGGGGCTCAGACAATTGGTCGCCTTCGCAACTCATTCGGCGGGGCATACCTTAGATGGTATATTTTCCAATGTTGAGGGTCTGCAGGTATCAGACATTCTTCCGATGCCGTGGACTGATCATTATGCTATATTTAGCAAAATTTAAATTAAAACACTCAAGTAAGAATGCTATCCCCTCTGGCCAAGGCCCCTTTAAAGCCTGGAAGAACATAAACCAGCTAGAGCTAAAAAGACAGCTGGATAGGACACGACAATGTATCTCTACTGATCCTATTACGGCAACACAACAATTCCAGGAGTGGCTAGGCCAAGCCACTAATCTCTTAGTTCCCATCAAGTCTATATCCAAGAACAGATCCACCCGACAGCCCCGTGGTACACTGACGAATTAAGAGTGCAAAAACAACACAATAGGAATTTAGAACGGCATTGGAGAAAAACTTATGACACAGTGAGCAGGACCCGCTATAAAGAATCTTTAGCCGCTTACAAAGCAATGATTGTGAAGGCAAAAAAGTCATTTTACTCAGATCAAATAGAGAAAGCCAAAAACTCAAGTAAACAACTGTACGAGATTACTAAAACTCTGTCAGGCAACGTTCCCGATCTGACCCCGCCCCCATCACAAATATTGTGTGATGCCCTGGCTAATTTTTTCTTCTCTAAAGTGGATGATATTTATCAAGCATTTACCATTAACTCCACTAAGATGAACTTCTCTCCTTCCAGCACACTACCGGTACCTACCTTTACTAGGTTTAAAGATCTGACAATCGACCTCACAAGAACGATTGTCTCTACAATTAAAACTGGTTCTGCGCTTGATCCTTGTCCTTTTTCAGTCCTGCCACCAGTGATGGACTCTATTATTCCGGTCATCACACAAGTATGTAACTCCATACTGAGCTCTGGGACATACCCCAATTCTTTAAAAAATACTCTGTTGAAACCTTTGTTAAAGAAGCCAAGCCTGGATAAAAATTAATTAAAAAATTACAGGCCAATAGCAAGCCTCCCTTTCTTAGCCAACGTCGTCGAAAAGGCCATGAATTCTCAACTATCGGAGCATATTGAGAAACATCGATTGCTGGACGACACACAATTTGGCTTTCGAAAATACCATGGCACCGAAACTGCTTTAATTAAATCCGCAGATGAGGTTAGAGCAATTCGGGACCAGGGCGGTACAGCAGTATTGGTACTGCTCGATTTATCAGCAGCCTTCGACACGGTCGACCATAAGATCTTGGTCGACCGTGTCGGAAAGATGGGCATTGGCCACACCGCAAGAGATCTGCTTGCATCATTTCTTGCAGACAGAACTCAGGCCGTCACTCTGGGGCCTTATCAATCGGCAAAGCTTTCGTTGCCATGTGGGGTTCCGCAAGGCTCATCCCTTAGTCCGACCCTATTTAATATCTACGTGTCGGACCTTGCTAATGTCATCAAAGCACATGGGATGAGCCTAACCTCCTACGCGGACGATACGCAATTGGTTCTGGCCATCAAAGGTAACGGAGGTGAAGTGGCTCAACGCTTCCAAAATGGAATGCTAGCAATTGGAGAGTGGATGGCAACAAATTGCCTTATTTTCGGACTTTTATCACCAGCCTGGTCTTCATCTTGGTGGCCACCTACATATGGCGCACTCCCAAGTCCAGTAGCCAAGGTTAGGAACTTGGGAGTCACATTTGATGAGGCCCTCAATTTTATGGATCATGCGAATAAAGTAGCAATGACAGCCCATCACAAATTACGCATGATCAGGAAAATTAGTCCGTTCCTGCCAATGGCAGCCACTAAAACACTGGTTAGTTCTTTGGTCCTATCGTCCCTCGACTATTGTAACGGACTGTTCTTAAATGCACAGATGAGGGTCACGACGAAGCTACAGGCAATACAAAATGCCGCAGCACGTCTGCTCTCTGGAATACCTAAATTTGCGCCCATTTCAGATGAAATTAAAAAACACCACTGGTTGACGGTCCGGAACAGGATCAAATTTAAATCAGTATGTATAGTGTATAAAGCACTTAATGATCAAGGACCGTATTTTCTCAAGGACCAGCTGGTACCTTATCAACCTTCCAGACAGCTCCGCTCTTCCACCCGTAACCAGTTAATGGTCCCACGTTCTAAAACAGTGGCATGGGGTGATCGCCGCTTCTTGGTTGGGGCATCCAAATTATGGAACACCTTGCCTCAAGACATCAGGCTGAGCTCTTCACTCATCCAGTTCCGCAAGAAAGTAAAAACCTGGCTTTTTAATCAATAGCTTTTACTAAACATCTCCTGGAGCATTTAACATCGAGCAGAAGTTATGCGATTTGTGTAGCGCCGAGACGCCTGCGGGTATTTGTTCGTGCTCTAAAAATGTCAATAAATAAATAAAATAAATAAATAAATCAGTATTACAGAAGGGGACGCAAAAGAGTCCGCAGACCCTTCTGTAATACCTTTGTCCCCGGGGGCGAGGGGGGCACAAAATGGTGGCACACACCAGGTTCGCACCCAGAGAACAATATGTAATTGGTCTCCTGGTTGCTAATTCTAGCTTTCCAATTCGAAAAAAAACATGTGCAATGCCAGGCAGATATCCTTATATCCTCATTCACATTATTTCCCCAAGTTGGCCTATTTAAAAGCAAACAAGCACTGTACAAAGAGATAAATACAACAAGCAAAACCAATAGGACTGACTCTAATGTGTAACACATGCAAAGACATTCACAAAGGTTTGCATATGCTGCCTACACAAATGTTGCTCAGCACTTTAAAGCCATACTTCTTGACCTTGCCTGTGATGTGGAAAAGTAGCAAAAAAGGATTGCTTTATGTACAAAATGCATATAAAAATATATGGAATTGAATGTGACAGACAGTATGATGATTGAGAGTACTTTCCCAATGTAAAATGGTCCCTCATGCTTTCCTATGAAAGGACTTTCTAGAAGGTAGAACAATACACCAAAGATAGATATATTTATCTGGGTGGAGCAAAAGCCCACTATATGTGTATTTTAAAGAACAGGTAACAATAGCTAATGCAGACAGCTGTTCTGTCCAACCAGATTTAAAAACACCTGGACCGTTGTTTTCCAACTACAATTTCCTAGAACGGCGTGACATGGCCCGATGGGGCATAGTTCTAGGAGGGCGCATTCACGTCATATCTTTATATACTGATGATGCACTGCTTTATATGTGTCACCCTACGGAGTCCATACCTGCCCTCTTGACAGTGTTGGCCGAGTTTGGGGCAGTGTCAGGATTGGTTATCAATTACAAGAAATCCGTTACGGTCCCCCCATCGGGACTAGCTGGGGGAGACATTACGGAACTTCCCGCCTCTGCATTTGCATAGGAGTGCAACCATTTCCCCTACTTGGGCATTCATGCTGCCCATACCACCGAGGCCTAATACACCTTTAAATGGGAATGGTCATTGCAGGCCTAGCGGTGTCAATATGTTTCTGGAATCGCCTCCTATTATCCTTCATGGGACGTGCAGCCCTGGCAAGAATGGTCCTACTGCTGCGCTGCTCATGTGTGCTGCAAAATCCTTCTGGCGAATCCCCAATGTCACATTTAATAGTCGGAATAGCTTTCTAGTGTCCCTAGTGTCGCTTGGGAATCGCAATTGAGTGAAATTGGAGCGGTTAATGCTGGATATGGATCACGGGGGCCTAGCCCTTCCAGACCTCCGTCTTTTTTTTCTTGCCGGGCTCCTTCAGTACGCGGCACAATGATTTGCAGAGGGACCAAATACAGAAAAGGAATTATTGGCGGACTGGAGCACGGGGGCAGGTCTGCCACGATACCTTATGACGGACTCGATGACCCCCCTGGGACTGTGTAGCAGCAGGTGACCTCTGTGGAACATTCATTTCCTTTTCAGATGTGAGAAAATGTTACCAAGTACCGCAGGGCCACTTTTTCCAACATGCTATGGTGACGCGCACTGCACATGAAATTTGGACCACATTCTATTAGGAGCCAGAGAAGTCCTACTCCCTGATGAAGATTATAGACACAGGTTCCTTTATGGGCTTAATCTCCTGGTTGTATAAGGCCCTAAAGACTGACCGCAGAGTAGATGTAACAAGGGTCCAAAACAGGTGGTTGGAAGACTTGCCGTCGCCACTAACAGAGGGGGAGTGGAAGAAAGCGTTTGCACAGGTACAGGAAGTAGCCAGCAATGCTTGTTTCAAAGTCACTCAATTTAATTACCTACATACACCACACCTACCTGACTCCCCTCTATCACGCTTTGACCCGGCAACGCACCGACCTGCCCTCGATGCGGAGTGGAACCGGCCCATTTTGCACACATGACCTGGGACTGACCCCAACCTCTCCCTCAGCCCTTACTGGATTGAGATCCTGGAAATGTTGCAAAACGAAACGAGACTCCCAGTTGAGATGTTGATTAAACATTGTCTCTTAGAAGTGTTATCGGCCTCAAAATCAAAGACCTGCATGCAGTACAAATTTACCATGCTGGGCTTGGTGTTGGCGAGGCACCGAATTGTTAGATGCAGGCTGTGACTCCTCGGCCAACTAAGTTGAAGGAAGATTTGTGCGAATGGGGGATTTCAGAGGAACGCCGTCTGCGCACTGCAGGCACGGACAAAAATGCTTAACGGGACTTGGAAACGTGGAGTATTATGCTAGAAAGGTTACAGGCAACGATCAACCAAGTGGGAACACATCAGGTCTGCCCCGGGGAGTACCCCCTCACAATGGGAACCGCTGCCTGAAACTCCCCCTGCTGACAGATAGAGACCATGATTAATTAGAGGTGCAAGTGGATCGGTAGAGTAGGGTTGGAAACCCTGAAGTAGAACCGTATACCCCATTTGCATTTTCTTTGGGTGGGTCTTCAGTGGGGCACAGCAGGGGTAGCTGTGGGCCCTATGCCTACTGATATTGGCCAAACCGGCTCTCTGTGGCCTGGCATTGATTCTTCAAGGAAGACCCTCACAGCATTGCCCCCGCCCCCTAACCCAGAGCTAGCGGGTCACACCTAGGGGAGGGAGCTGGGAGGGACGACTGCTATACGGGCCTGTCTCGATGTTTTATTAAACAAGGAAGAAAAAGAGAAAAAAAAGATGATGCTGAATTGTGCAGCCACCGCCAAAAGCTGCAGCAAGTTCTGTATTGTTTTGCGTACATCCAAAATAGGCGAGAGAGCTACAAGTTAACACACTGTGCCTGAATTACTGCAATGTTCACTGGATAAGTGCCCACGGACAAATACCTGGTGGTTAAAGGGTGTCATTATTGCTGTTAACATATACGTTGTATTGTATGTATGCATGTTATATCGACCCTACACATTAACCATGTAACACCTATGTACAGACTTAGAGGGAATAGATATGTACCATGAGGTTTCTACCCGCACCGGGCAGACGCACTGGAAATATGCTATATATGTTAATGCATAAATGTCCTTTACATCAAATGCAATAACAAAATAATTTACTTTTTTTTATTCCTAGAAGCTATTCGATTCACAGAGATGAACTACCCAATCGTGCACATTTTTTTGCTGCTAGTATCAGGCCCCACCCACCTCTACCTCCTACCTCTCTTACCCGCTCATCTTGCCTTTGGCTAGCTTCCCCTCAGCCCCACCCCTTCCCAACTTCTGATTTTCCAGCCCTATCTGTACAACCACAAAAGGATTCAGCTAGGCTTATCATTAAAGAGTCGGGTGCTTTACTCCTCTCTTTCTCTACCCAAGTGTGACTATCCTAGGTGATTACTCCATTCTTAGAATCTTAACATTTTGGATGAGGTGGTCTCACCCATGTCATGTGGCATGCCTAAACATTGGTCATCTCATTCCTCCCTGGTAAGATGGTACTTTCAGAGCGAACTCAACCTCACAGTTACTGAGGTAGTTCTTAAGATAAAATATTCTGGATAATATTTTGGTGATCCCAAAAAATAACTTATGGTACACCGCAAACACTGCCTTTATTAGGTGGTACCTTAGGCATGAATAAAAATACTATAAAGTATAGTTAGTGGATGCTACTGGGTACAATGTCCCTTGCATCCCTCTGGTTTGCCAACATGTTTCTGTCTCTTATTAGCCATGAACTGGTCTCTGACATTCTTCAGGGCTCTAGAAGAATACCTAAAATATTCGGGGGCAGATTTACAAGCCCCTTGAGACACTTTTGCGCTGCTGTTGCGTCACTTTTGTGATGCAGCGGTGGCGTAAAGAATGCAGTCAATTTACAATTTGACGCATCTATGGGAGATTTTGTTTTACTTAACTTGAGCTGGGGTAATAAATTGTTAAACAAATCGATCTTGTTACCGGATGCTTCTCATACATCTTTACCAGTGCTTCCCAATTGTTATCACTTGCCCTCTTCCTTGCTCTTCTGATGATCTTTTCTAGGTAATGTTTTTCTCTCCGTTTCTCACTCAATTTGTAAGAGTATACTGGTAAACTTTCTTTGTCAGTACAGTTATGTCCCAATCCCAAGAATTGCTCAATAGGAATACCTTCCCACAGAGAACTGGGGTGAAAACTATCATAGCGGAGTGAGCCATTCCCATCTGTTGGCTTATAAAAAGCCACTGTTTTCAGAGTTCCCCATCTGGGCATATTCTCAGGTCCAAAAAAAGATAATTCTGATTGACTCATGTTTGTTGTGAAATTGAGTAATGGGTTTAAGCTGTTGACCCACAGGGTAAATTGATTCGATCCTGTCCAGATCACAAGGATTTCTTTTACGCATTGTATCCATAATCTCATCTGATTTCAAAACTGATTCTCCTCACTGTAGATAAAATGCATTTGAAAACTCTGGATGTATAGGCAAGCCAGACTGGGAGCACATGTGCTTCCCATGGAAGTAACATGTGTTTGCAAGAAAAACTCACTCTCATATTTAAACACATTCCTTGTCAATATCATGTGAGCACAATCTAACACAAAGTCAGTGGAAGTTATCGATTTCTTGGTTTCAATAGTTTTTTTAGGTCTCGGTAATATCCGGTCGCAGACCGGAAGTCCGAGAATTAATGTCAGTAAGAGGGCTGCTTTATCCCTCCCTCTTTTTGGCTCTCCCTCCATTGGCTGGCTTCCTAAATGGAGGCCAGCCATTGGAGGAGAGAGCCGTCCCTCCAAATAGGCTCCGTCTTTTTCGGATTTGGGGGCGTCATTTTTGCTGTTCTTTAGCTCCTGACGTAGCCCGTCACTCAGGACAGCAAAACCACGCCCCCAAATCGGAAAAATATCTGAAGCTTATGGCTGCCATTTTTCAGCACAGTAAGATGAGGTAGGTCGCTTGCTCCCGCTGCTTGTAGCTCCCGCCCCCTCCCGATGTTTGCTGCTCCCGCTGTCCTCGTTCCCACCCCCTCCCGCTGTCCTGAAGTGTACGCCTTGTGCCCTGACTGCAGCGTAGTGCCTTGAAGATACGGCTCGCACGCCGCCCTTGTGCCCTGCGCATTGTTTCCCTTGAGGCCGCGCCGCACTAGAGAGCCGCCCTGTACCCTTGAAGAGTACAGGCTGCTCGGTGCTGCATTGCCGGCTCCGGCCTGACCCTGACTGCAGCATAGCGCCTTGAAGATACGGCTCGCACGCCGCCCTTGTGCCCTGCGCATTGTTTCCCTTGAGGCCGCGCCGCACTAGAGAGCCGCCCTGTACCCTTGAAGAGTACAGGCTGCTCGGTGCTGCATTGCCGGCTCCGGCCTGACCCTGACTGCAGCATAGCGCCTTGAAGATACGGCTCGCACGCCGCCCTTGTGCCCTGCGCATTGTTTCCCTTGAGGCCGCGCCGCACTAGAGAGCCGCCCTGTACCCTTGAAGAGTACAGGCTGCTCGGTGCTGCATTGCCGGCTCCGGCCTGACCCTGACTGCAGCATAGCGCCTTGAAGATACGGCTCGCACGCCGCCCTTGTGCCCTGTGCATTGTTTCCCTTGAGGCCGCGCCGCACTAGAGAGCCGCCCTGTACCCTTGAAGAGTACAGGCTGCTCGGTGCTGCATTGCCGGCTCCGGGGGTCCCTGGCTCAACACAAAGGATCGCCGATGACCCGGACCTTCCCAGGGCCCCTCCAAGGTCCCGCCCAGACACCCTGCCCTGCGGTGCTTCTCCCCGACCGGACCCCTGCACGGACCAGGAATGTCTCCGCTTTGGCCCTACAGCTGCTGCAAGTCAATAAGGTACATTGTGCACAACACTCCCGGGGGCCGCAGTAGACCGGAAGGTCCATATTGATTCTCCTAAAGCCTCCTGCCTGCCTGGTAGGGAGCCCCCGTGAACCAGATCCACACCGAGCGCTATTTACAAGCGCAGCGCCATCTAAGTTAAAAGGATTTTCCAACTTGCTTCCGAGCGGAGACGAGCAGGCACTCGGAGACGAGCAGGCATCGCATTTGGCAATGGTCCTTGGAACAGCAGTCTCAGTCAGGCGCGCAACACCCATTGGACTAACCGGGCTTCAGTCCCCCCCCCCACCTCCTCGTGTGTGGCAGCCCGGGATGGGACGGATCCCGGGCACACACAGAGCCGCACCCGGACGTTTAACAGGTCTTTAAAAGTCTATTTGAATGTTAATTAGGCCCGCCCCCCCGAAATTTCGCTCTAGTTGCGCCTGTGGTCTCAGTAGATTGTTAAGTAAGCTGCAGCTCAGCGAACACACCACATTTTGGTTTGCTTGCCCGTATTACCCGGGACCTTACCACAAATACCTTTCCAAGCAAGCTGTATGTGATTAAGTAGGCAGTATATAGACCTCAGACCGAAAGTCCACTAACATCTGTTTCTTTCCAGAATTCTAAGTTTTTATTCAGGCAAAAGCGATGTGGTCGACTGAATACTTTCTGCCTCAAAGGGATCCTTATGCGGCGAGACGCCTCTACGTCCAACTAACATTGGATGCCCTTCCGTTGGGAATGACAATTAGGAACACATCTTGGGGTGGTTGAAGAGCCTTTGGCATGCTGTGCCATGCTGCCGTTTTGATATTATTCCACAAAACTGAATGCACGTCTTCTTATGTTGCTCTTATTTTTAAAGTCTGTGATGGTGGTGGCATGCAGACCGGAGCATTTTTCCTGTCTATTTACAAGCGCAGCGCCATCTAAGTTAAAAGGATTTTCCAAGTTGCTTCCGAGCGGAGACGAGCAGGCATCACATTTGGCAATAGTCCTTGGAACAGCAGTCTCAGTCAGGCGCGCAACACCCATTGGACTAACCGGGCTTCAGCCCCCCCCCCATTCCCCCCCCCGCCCCCCCCCCCCCCCCCCCCCCCCCCCACCTCCTCGTGTGTGGCAGCCCAGGATGAGACGGATCCCGGGCACACACAGAGCCGCACCCGGACGTTTAACAGGTCTTTAAAAGTCTATTTGAATGTTAATTAGGCCCTCCCCCCGCCCCCCCGAAATTTCGCTCTAGTTGCGCCTGTGGTCTCAGTAGATTGTTAAGTAAGCTGCAGATCAGCGAACACACCACATTTTGGTTTGCTTGCCCATATTACCCGGGAATTTACCACAAATACCTTTCCAAGCAAGCTGTATGTGATTAAGTAGGCAGTATATAGACCTCAGACCGGAAGTCCACTAACATCTGTTTCTTTCCAGAATTCTAAGTTTTTATTCAGGCAAAAGCGATGTGGTCGACTGAAAACTTTCTGCCTCAAAGGGATCCTTATGCGGCGAAACGCCTCTACGTCCAACTAACATTGGATGCCCTTCCGTTGGGAATGACAATCAGGAACACATCTTGGGGTGGTTGGAGAGCCTTTGGCATGCTGTGCCATGCTGCCGTTTTGATATTATTCCACAAAACAGAATGCACGTCTTCCTATGTTGCTCTTATTATTAAAGTCTGTGATGGTGGTGGCTTGCAGACCGGAGCATTTTTCCTGTTTTGTGGAATCCAATAATAAAACAGCTGCAATTCGTGAAATTGTGTTTTCACGTGTACTAAACAGAATAAAAAAGGCAGGACATTTCTGGAAAGTATCGGGATTTCATTGCGGTACGTGACCCACCACAAAAAAGGAAACCGACATGAAATGGCACTAAAACAATGAAACCACAAAATTCCGTGAAACTTCATGAGGCAGAACAATTTAGTGAAACATTTAGTGAAACAGCCTTAACCTTAAGCCCAGTCCATGCACGAAATTTCTCTGAGAGCAGAACAGTGCCACGCTCGACAGAAGGCCTAATTTAGGGATTTGTGGACAGAGTAAAGGAAGACAAGGTGGCTGAGGACTTTATGCCAGGCACCCTGCCTTTACCCTGCCTGCAAAATGTAGACATGTTTGCCTGCCCAGCAGACATCTCTATACATTGGCAGGAACTGCCTTCAACGGACTGTTCCATCAAACATGACAGCCGACCATCAACCTTTTGCAAAGTTTCTATTTTTCAAACACAAACTTCTAAAGCGGAAGTTTGTTTCAGGAAAGTAAACAACAAATGCCCCCTACACCATGGGAGCAATCTACCATGTTGGGGGGGTCCTGTGAGGGAGAGAGAGCGCACGGTCTCTGGTGCAGTCTAGTGTGTGTGTGTGTGCGGTCTCTGGTGCGGTCTAGAGTCCAGCTGTCGGTCACATGATGATCTGTGCGTGTGTGTATGTGTGTGAGAGAGCTGTCTTTGGCACAGTCTACAGTACAGCTGACCGTCATCTACTGTGAGAGAGAGAGCTGCCTCTGGTGCACTCTAGAGTACATCTGTCTGTCACGTGATCTACTGTGTGTGTGAGAGCGCAGTCTCTGGCCCAGTCTAGAGTACAGCTGTCTGTCACGTGATGTAGTGTGTGTGAGAGTGCGTTCTCTTGCCCAGTCTAGTATACAGCTGTCTGTCACGTGATGTACTGTGTGTGTGTGTGTGTGAGAGAGCCGTCTCGATGTCTCGTCTCTTGATGAGTCTCGTCGTCCAGCACGGGTCTCCGCGCAGCTCTCCCCGCTCAGTCCAGCAGACCCACGCTCAGCCCAGATCGCATTTCCTCTGCACTGCTACTCTGGAGACATCACTGCCATCTTGTGTCTCTCGGGCTCCCCGGGGTCACAGGCCTCCAGCACGGTTCCACCGCTCGATCTGGTAGGTCTGTGGAGGATGGATTTCGATACCGGTTACCTTGGGGCTGTGGTCATGTGTTTCGTGGGGTTTGGAACAACGTTCAGTAGCGGATTGGTGACGGATATCAAGCAGAGGCTTTGGAGTCACGCTAGTGTACGGCCTTTCCCGTCGGCTGCTGGCTACCCCCTGGGAACATACCATTTTTGAAGAGGATGCATGATTGAGATTTATATGATAAACAGAATGGATGGTATCTTTTAGAAGAAGCATAAAGTATAACTTGTACATAGATTGATATGAATATATTTATTATTTTGTATACCATAAATGTACTGTATTTGACTATACTCTGGGTTCTGTTGGGCACAAGTTAGTATGCCCCAAGTACAATAGAGTATTATGCAAGTAGTATTGATATGTATAGTTGCCTAAGAATTGTTTTAGTACAATTGGGATTAAGTGATGGCCAATCCACTGATAGCGAGCCCAACAACAGGAGAAAAGTATTAAAAGATTAGGGGCATGCGAAATTTGAAATTCAACAGAGGAAAAGTTACATTTGCTCATGGGCACTTCAAGGAAGGGATATGCTGCAGGATATCCCTAAAGTAGGATATGCTGTGGCAAGAAATCATGTGGCTTAACTATGGCAAGCAAAGCTCCTGGCACCACACATTCAGAGGTAAATGCATGGCAGTAAAACCAGAACCAAGAAGGAGGAGCTGTTAGGAGTCGTCTCACTCTGGGAACATTAGGTCACCTGATCCGTTGTTCAGCAAGTTATCTGAACAGCACCATCTGCTGCTGCACATCGTTATCAGAACATATGGGAAGAGTCGCTATCTAATGCAGAAAAGAGTACCTTTTTGATCCCTGACCACATGTGTGCTTTAGGAACACCGGTGTATACTTTCCAGTTACCTTTCAAAGTCTTGCGGACTGCAGAGTGACAGTGACTGCAGTGTGTGTGTGTGTGCAGGGTAAACAGTGTGAGTGTGCAGGGTGAACAGTGTGTAAGTGTGCAGGGTGAACAGTGTGTAAGTGTGCAGGGTGAACAGTGTGTAAGTGTGCAGGGTGAACAGTGTGTAAGTGTGCAGGATGAACCATATGTGACTATGCAGGATGAACAGTGTGAGTGTGCAGGGTGAGCAGTGTGTGAATGTGTAGGGGCAGTGTGTGAGTGTGCAGGAAACAAACACTCAAACTAAGTCCACCACACACATAACACACATAAGACCATACACACAACACACACACATACACCACACACACATACCACACACACTGTAGAGTGCTGTGTGCTGTAGAGTGCAGAGTGCTGTAGAGTGCCGGGTGCTTTTGAGTGCTGCAGAGTGCTGTTGAGGGCAGAGTGTTGTGTGCTGCAGAGCGCTGTGTGCTGCAGAGCGCTGTGTGCTGCAGAGCGCTGTGTGCTGCAGAGCGCTGTGTGCTGCAGAGCGCTGTGTGCTGCAGAGCGCTGTGTGCTGCAGAGTGCTGTAGAGTGCTGTGTGCTTTTGAGTGCAGAGTGCTGTTGAGTGTGTCTGTGTGAGGGTGGCTCTGTGTAGGGTGTAGCTATTGGCAATGTAAATGACAATGCCATTGATGATTTAAAAAAAAAAAAATGTCATGAGCAATGCCAATAGCTCTACCTTTAATGATGCCGAGACCATTGCATTGTAAATGCTTGTTTATTATTTCGAAGGTGGATTCTGGCTGAATGTTTGTGTATTACAACTCTACATCTAGGGTCATAAGTACTTCCGTTGCTGGATCGAACTCAATATCTCTCAACATATTTATTATGTCTTTCATGTTTTTAAGTATGAGGGCATCATGCTTACCAGAGGTTTTAGGAAAAAGTCACAAAACTGTGACAAAGGTTCCAGTACAGAGCCTATCCCTGACACCATTGGGCGACCAGGGAGTGTGTATTTGTTCTTATGGACTTTGGGAAGGATATAGAAGTAAGGTATGCAGGGTTCTTTTTGTACTCTCATAAATTTTAAACATTTTTGGTAGTGTGTGACCAAAGGAGTCGCCAGCCCTGCTCAGACCAGGAAGTGCAGGAACAACCCAAATAGAGTAAGGTAATACTGCACTCGAGAATGCTGCATGTATGCTCCACATGTATATTTGAACACTTTGGAGCATATTTACAAGCCCCTATCGCCATGGGAACATTACTTTTTGTGACATTTCTGAGGCGATAGGGGCTTCGCCTTATTTACAAGGCAGCGTTAAGCCACTTAACATTGCTTAGTGCTGCCTTGTAAATAAGGGTCCTCACGATATGCTTAGCGTGAAATGGGGGGGCCAGTGGGTGTTGCAGTGGCCGTTCCACCACAACACCCATTCATTTTGATGTGCCCCAAATTTATTAGGGCCGCGTAAATAGGAGGCAGCGCCAAAATTAAGACCAGAGAAAACCTGGTCTTAACCTGGCGAAACAAGGAGAAATGCTTTATTTCTCCTCGTTGTTGTTGTTTTTTCCATGTGTGCTGCCTCGTGCAACACATATGGAATAAGCAAAATGCCTTGGATTGTTTATGTTGAGGAAGGTGACCCTTCCTGCACATAAACAATTTTTAAAAAAAAAGACTGTGTAACTTAAGCAACACACATGGAAGGGACAAAACGGCATTTCAAGATTGTTTATGTGCATAAACAATCTTCCCCTGAACGCAGGCACCCTTGCACTATGGTGCAAGAATTCCTGCGTTGGCACTAAATTGCTAAGTGTAGCACCAGGGTAGGGGGAAATGCAGGGCTGCACCATATTCTTGTAAATATGGTGCAGCCCTGTGTTCCTGAAGTGGCTGAGCTTGTCGTTAAGCCAAGGAGGCTAACGACACGCTCCGCCACTTCTCTTGAAAATATCCCCCCTTGATTTGCATAGTATGTGTTTGCCGTTATGGAGAGGTAATCAAAAGACATTACAAGTATGAATAAAACAGCAGCAAAAAATCCCCAAAATCTACTTAATTTTTTCCCAGAATCTCAAACAATATTTTTTGCCTCTCTTCTCATCCACTTTTTCATTCCACTTTACAGTGCCTGTAGCAGTGGCTATTTAGTAAGAAAAAACACAGAGCACACGCCAAGCAAGAGGGGAAACCACTTCTAAGGAAGACTGAAGTGTACACACGACATGGGGGCTGAAGGCATTAAGGATTTCCCGTGACAGTACCAGCAGGAATAAGGGGTGTCTGAAGGTGCCCCAGGTGGAAGCGTGGGCAGGAACTAATACACAGATGTTGGGTAGGTGAAGAGGAACATTCCAAACTTGAAAGAGTCAGGTGCCAGGTAGTATGACAAAGGGATCCTGCAAGCCCGAATAGGGAGAATGACAAAAACAGGAAGGTGTTCATGAAACAAACATCGGTCTCAGTAAGAATTCTAGACACTTCTGGTCTTGATGTTTCCCTCATGCAGATCTTTACCCCACTGTCTTTTTTTTGTTTCATTGACACCTTCCCGTTTGGGCATTCTCCCTATTCTCACAGAGCCCACTTACAGGCAAAGAACTCACCTAGGTGTCAGGCACTACTCTGGCAATGAGTGCTTTTTGAGAGAAAAAAAATATTTTTGCGTTTAGCAAGTGCTTTTCTTTTTTATTGATGAGGACCCGGCACTTTCTTAACAATAATGTTTTGCATGTTTTACAAAAAACATTGACAAAACTAAAAGGTTGGCGACCAGTGCCAGGCCTATTGCTTTTGTATCATTATAGAAGTAAAGTTACTTGCGTGCATACACACTGCGCGCTTATGCGGATACGTACAGGTCATGCGCACTACTGGCCAGGTTGATTAGACCGCAGCCCTCCCCTACACCTATTCTGGCTGTACGTATAACCACCACGAATTGCTCACCACACAGGTGGACCTTAATAAAACGTTCCATGATTACTATGCAACTCTTTACACTGCCCCCTCGCATGACATGACGGTCGCAACCACTACATTCTTTGAGTCGCTAGTACTTCCCACTATCACGGCAGCTGAGGCTGAAGATTTGGCGGCCCCCCCTGACCGTGCCCCGAAATCTGTGGTGCTATATGTGGAATTCCTTGCAATAGGACCCCAGGCTCTGATGGGCTTCCTTTTGAGTTTTATTCCACCTTTGCAGCACCCATAGTTCCTAAACTGCTCCAACTGTACACCATTGCCCTGGCAGAGGGTACCTTGCCCCCTACGAGGAAATAGTCTTTGTTGAAACCTGATAAGTCTCAAATGGATCTCACAGCATATAGGCCCCTATCGATCCTTAATACAGAATACAACATTCTTAGTAAGCTCTTGGCATCGAGACTGCTCCCCTTACTCCCCACTCTGATCCACACAGACGAATGCGGCTGTATACCTAAACGCAGCACCTCCTTGAACATACATCGCCTCTATCCCCTCTTGCATTCTGCCAGAACCAGTTCCCCCCAAGCGGGTTGCCTCTCCTTAGATATACGTCAGGCATTTGACTCTTTAAGTTGGACATATATGCTGGCTACATTGGTTAAGTATGGGATTCCCCCAGCATTTATTAAATCGGTGACGCTACTTTACACAAAACCTAAGGCACGGGCCAACACCGGCACCAATATCACCTCAATGTATAATGTGTTTCGGGGTACACTGCAAGGTTGCCCTTTGTTGCCCTTGCTGTTTGTGCTTGCTATAGAACCCCTGGCACAACAGCTGCGCTGCACGATGGCACCATATGGCATTCCGGTGTGTCGGCTACGTCATTCTCTTTCAATGTATGCGGACAACATGTTGCTTTACTTTGCAGATTTGCATACAGATATGGCGCCTATTGCCTTGCTGTTTGAGCAATTTGGGGTAATATCAGGATTACGCCTTAATGCTTCCAAATCAGTGGCTTTTTCATTTTATGACACATACACACTCCCCACGCTTCAATTTGATCTAATGCAGTTCAGAGTGGAACCCATTACTTTTAAATATTTAGGGATTTACATTTACAGAACTACTTCAGACACCGTAGATGGGAATATTGTCCGGGCACTTAATAACCTCAAAACCCAAGTAGCGTTTTGGAATACCTTGCCTTTAACTACTGCAGGCCGTATTGCCGTCTCTAAGATGGTAATGCTCCCTAGACTATAGCATCAATTTGTGAATCTCCCCGTGGCTCTTCCTGCCTGCATCTATAGAGCACTAGATACGTTATTGACATCATTACTTTGGGGGCAAGGCTGTCACATATTGGTTGTTGCCAAAATGCAGTTAACAAGTAGTGAGGGTGGTATGGGAGCACCAGATTTTAAAGCCTATTTCATAGTAGCCCAATTACATTGATTGGCTTATTGGTAGGCTGGCCATAATTTATTTGAGATAGATTACTTGTCCGAACGCTTAAGGGCTGGGACATTACAATCCTTATCATGTCCTGGAGCGACTAAGATGAAAGACCCTCCATTTCTTTTACATATTGCACTCCATTATTGGAAACTGGGGATGCAATATGCAAACACACCAGTGCTATATGCCCCAATTGTACCCCTGTGCGATTTACCCATGTTACGAGGAGAATTATCTGCAACTAGAGTGCGCGTCTGGGTGGAGTCCGGTGCGAACACTGTAGGGGACTTATTTCTGGATGGAAAGTTATTGCTTCAAGAAGACCTTGTGCAGACTTATTCGGCTCCTCCCACACTGTTCTTAACACACGCTGCTGTCACACAATATGTTTGTAGATACTGGTTACTGGATCAGAAAGAGCCCCCAACCTTTGGATTATTTCAGACACTGCACATAATGGGACATGGTAGAGATCTGGTTAGGTGGTTGTATCGAGGTCTACCGCCCCATCTGGGTGTTTCCTTGTTGACACTTCGTCACAGATGGGAGACGGAGGTGTCCAGGGAGCTTACTGACAGGGAGTGGATACAGGTTTTTTAATATCTCAGGTGCGTCTCCTGAAATGCCTAACTTAAAACAATACAACTGTTTGTAATTGCATAGGGCTCATCTCACACCTCGGGCGATACAGCGTATGCACCCCAATTCCTCATCGGAGTGTCCTAAGTGTCGTAACCTGGAAGCAGATTTTATCCACATGTTTTGGACCTGCCCCTCCCTTGTTGAATTTTGGACGGAGGTTCTACAAGGCCTGGCATACCTCTCTGAGCGTTCCTCTTGGAACATCCCTGAAGACTGCCTCCTGGGGCTCTTTCTTCTTCTCAAGAAGGCAAAAGTGTTGCGCCGCTTTATGAGTCTCATTTTAATGCTGGCCAAGAGACTTACCACACAATGATGGAAATCAAACAGGGCACCACGCCAAGGGAAGTGGAGGGAGAAAGTTATAAAATGGGCCATTGCTGAGAGGGAAGCATTGTACTGCGAAGAATACAGAGGGTTAGGGAAGAAACCAATATCTTTAGAATGGGCTCAGCTGTTAGAACATTTCAAAATACAAAATGAAGATGTCACTGATGACTAATGTGATACTGAACTCGCAGCCTGCTTTCCCTCCCTTCCCCCCTTTTTTTCCCTGTCATGATCTACCCTTGTTGGAAGTTGAAACAGACACTTAGTTCTTAGTCGCACAGTTCTTTATTATTGTATTTTTAACATTGACACATATTTGTTGCTTAGTAATAAGATGATAGATAGTACATTCAAGATTATGGTCAATATATTGATTTTACATGTATAACGAATATTTGATGTATTAGTACTACCCATCTTTGTTCATTTCTACGAACTATATATGTAAGTGGACACCTAGAAGATGTAGTTATTGCAGTCTTATTGTTTGACAAAGATATTGTGTCATTACCAGCTGTTGTTTCAGTGACTTAACAGACGAATGTAAACGCTAATGTAATGTAATAGATTTTCATCAAAACTGAAAACTTAATAAAAAATGTTGTTAAAAAAGGAAAAATAGAAGTAAAGTTTGTTTTTAACTGATTGACTCTTGTTTGGTTTTTTGTTCATGCTTGTTTGTTTTTTACTCCTTCTTCTTACTCTCTTACTGCTAAGATGCCTTCTGGGTGTAAAAGTCACCTTTACATTTACCATTATTTATTCATTCATACTCCAATGCATTAGGCTAACATTGGTCTAATTTCCACTCATCCCTTTGATTGCCACTCTGCACTCTCAACGAGAACTATGATTTTAAAACGTACATCGCTGTGCACCTAATCCTTATTTATTTATTTATGAAATTTTTATAGCACACAACTACCCGGAGGTGTCTCGGCGCTGGGAGAGCTATTTAGCTTTCTTAGTCTTTTGTTGTAGTGGGAGGGATGCAGGTGAGATGGAGAAGCAACAAAGTGTGGTAGGTAGGTGGAAAGCTTTTTAGCCAACAGCACTTTGAATACTGGGACTTTTGAGTCAATATTAATAGTGTTAAAAAAAGCTACAAATTCCAGAATGCAATATGCTACTGACAGAGAGCAAGGACATGGTGATGGTGCTGGTAATTTTTTCTTGTGGGATTCACAAAGTACTCACTACTCACCAATACCTGTTACTAAGTGGTAATTTGCTAGATTTGAAAGTTGCAGAAGTTACCAATCAATGAATTGCTCTATAGCGCTTCAAAGCCTTGTCAGGACTAGTAAGTGCTATTATATTATAAATTATAATATAATACAATCTGCGTACGTACAATATATGTAAAACATCTGGTGCCTGTGATCTGACATAGCAGCTCGTTAGTATGTACAACATTTCTGTGAGAAGTCGTTTGTTTGCATATAAATTAATTTTAGTCCCAGAAATGGCTAATGGGAGAGGAAGCAACACATATTGTACCAGCTTGAGATAAATGAGATGAAGCCAGGTAGTGGCTTTGTTGTGGAGGTACAAGTGTGAAAAAACCTTTTCCAAACAGGAACATCAAATACGCTCTTTCGGCTGCTCGCCAAATAAATGTTTTCAGTTGGATATATAATAGGCTCTGATCAGCTAAAGCTTTTTGGGGGTTCCAAAAGCAACATCATTACACCAGCATGTAATGTAAAGCTGCCCCTTTTCAGCGCTGGCGGTGTCATTACACTTTTTAGGTCTAGCCTAGGCAGCACATGCGCTGTCTCTTCGATACATGCTGTGTTCTCTCTCTGTGGGTTTACAGCCCGGCCACTGCTTTTCAGTTTTTCTTTTCAGTGTCCTTTAAAAAATCCTTGCTTCTAAGTGGTTATTTTTTAGGTCTTGCCTAGGCAGTGCATGCGTTGTCTTTTCGAGATATTCTGTATCTACTCTGTGGGCTTACAGCCCACCCATTGTTTTTAATTCGGTTGTTCACAAGTCCCTTCGAAAAGCTTGCATTTATGTGGCTATCTGTGTTTTTTGTCCCTCCTTTGATGCCCATGGAGTAGTGGCCTATTACTTGTAACATTGCATTTTTGGCTATTTCTCTTTATGTGGGCAAACTTCTTTTTTGAAAGTTCCAGTTTCTTTGCAAAGTGTGGCATGATTTAATTTTTTTGCCTTTTTGTTACCATCAAGCTGCTACCGCACACCCCCTCATCTCCCTCAGCACTCACTTCGAATCACACGCTTCCCAGGCTCCTCATGTTCCTTCCTTCTGGAGCTGTGCGGATGTGGGGCCATCACCGTAGCACAAGGCACAGGGCATGAGACAGGCACAGTGCAGACTACGAAACTGCAAACAGCACAAGCTTTGGAAATCACCAGCAAGTGTCAGAGAAAACACGAGGGTGAGAGAGGGGCGTCACATTACTAGACGCAATCACACAGCCAAGGCGTTTTAGTAAGATCAGTCTAAAACATCATACGCTGAGCAGAGTCCCTTCTGAAACAACACGGAACAGTCATTTATCCTGCCACCAGAAACCAACATCACTTCCACCCAGGCATTAACATGGCAGTACTGGCGAGTACCAATCCTTGCATTTTTCAACACCTCATGACTTAAATTATTATAGTTATGGTCCGGCGAGTGCAAATTCCTGCTCAAATGTTTACCGATTGTCCCCATCTCTTCTTGTGGCATATAAGAAAATCCATTGTGAAATAGCTCACCAATCGCCATTGTGGGATGGTGTGGGGTGGGCAGCATGAGGCAGGGCACTGAGGTGTATGGTTCCCATGACTTTGCCAAGGGCGAGACTGAGCTGTTGTTGGGGATTGGGTGGTTTTGTCATCGTTCATAGGTCGTTACCTGTGTATTGATTTACAGCTGTGCACTTTGAGGTTAAATACACGAATCACCCAAGGTGCAGTCAGTTTGAAAAGGTGAATAACTCATGTAGGCAAGGATTTTCTATGCACACAAGCTACATTCCACATTACTGTGTCATGCTGTGTCATTTCTGACTGCACATGCTCGAGCAGTTTAAACATTCTTCCTGGCATGCTTTTTATGAGGGAGTAAGATCGGCAGATCTAGGTGGTGAAAAGCTATCAAACTGTAAATGCCTGGCAGCAGGAACAGCAGCCACTCGCAATGTGAGTACAGATTTACTACAGTTGTTAAATTAGATAGGACTGATGTCGCAGTGGATTTTCCAAGGAAGTATTATTCCTGTCATCGGATCCGATCTCTTAAACAGTACCTTAGCTGACATGGTGCAACGACAACATCCCTGAATTTGACTGGAAAGCAAAGGTGCACCACTGCTAACATGGAAGGGTTGTGTGTGATCTCGCTGGTATTACAGACCATTTCTCATTCTCATCCATGTTGCTTCCTACCCCACTCCGTGTTGTTTCACCCCAGTTATGCTTCATTCCCCACCTGCACACTTTGTGTTACGTCTCCACATACGAGTGAGTCCTCTCTGTTACTACAGGCTTAAAAAATGCTTGTATACTACATTTTTATATACAAATCCAAATTGGATCAATTAATAAAAGAAAAAATAGCAAAGCCATTGTGAGACCTATTGGCTTTGTCAATGCTTGTCCTATTTATCTGTCCCTCTTTTTTCATACTTTTTTCCGTCCCTCGGAGCAGGCCCCCATTACTTGTAGCATTCTACTTGTCCCACTATAATTACTGGCTCAGAGACTTTTTTTTTTATCTGAAAGAGCATTTCACGTGAGTGTTTGTGTTTTGACTAGATTTCACTCTCATTCATGTCTTTTTCTTCCCACCCCTCAACCAGTCCGTGCCGGTTTCTTTTCCTCCCCTCCCCACCCCACCCTGCTCATTCAAGTGGATCTGTGGGTGAATGTTGCCTGCTAGCTTGTTAGCAGGATTACATATCGCCCCTTTCAAAACCCTATCTTGCGCGGCTTCATCTCGCTCCCCCACCCTCCCCGTCACGGCTTCATGTTGCTTCCTAACCCGCACTCAGTTTCATCTCGCTCATGGGTATCCACGCTGGAGCACAGTCCCATACTCTAATGCCATATCCCGCCCTATCAGGGGATTAAACATTCTATCTGACTTAGATCTAGTGGCCCTCCTCCGATCTTACGAGCTACCCGACCCTCCTCACAACAGGGGACATCCAGTTACCCCTCAATCAGACTCCCAAATTCACTCTATTCTGATCAACACACAGAGAACCTCCAGACTCAATTCCAGAGGCATTGTGGAAAATAACCTCACTAGAATCCCCATCACAGTTGAACCCGCCATAGTAATCACCCAACCACGTCTAAGCTGCATCCTCCTTAACTATAGGTCTGCACCCAGACATGCAGCTGATATAGCTGACCTTCTTATCTCTAACAAACCTGACATTATGATCCTGACAGAAACTTGGCTAAATTAAACTTCTACTCCCATCATGGACATTCTGCTTTCCCCTAACTATGACATCACTAGTCTAGACAGAACCGACAGACCAGGCGGTGGGATAGCCTGCATACACCAGATCAGCCTAACAGTGAACAACTCCAATGCCCCCGCTATATCATCTTGCGAATACTTATGCTTAAACATCGCCAACAACAACAAGCAAATATACTCTCTACACTCCTTTTACCATCCTCCTGGAGATAACCTCACTTTCATAGAACACTTCATGGACATTCTTGCATCTAATGACAACCAACATATTAAGCAAATTTTCTTAGGGGATTTCAACCTTCAGTGGGACGACCAAAACGACCCTGGGGTAAACAGCCTCAAAGCCTTCCTCTCTGATCTCAATTTCAACCAAATATGCAACAGCCCTACGCACGGCAAGGGTGCAACTCTCGACCTAGTTATCTCCAAAGCAGACCCAACACACCGCGAGTCTCGATACTCCCGTGAGACTGGTCTGACCATCACATCATTTCGTTCCAAATCCTGGAAACCATTAAACGACTCCCCTCACAACCTCTTAGAACTAAGATCTGGAAGAGAAACCTGAAAAACGTTGGATCTGACCTTACAGACTTAGCTAGCTCAAACCCTCTCCGCCCGCCTGAAGAACTGACCGATGTACAAGAGCTGACAAATGACTACTTCCACTCCATGAACAACCTTCTAGACAAAATGGCCCCAGTGCAACTGAAAAGAACATCCTCAAAATACTCAAAACCATGGTATGAGGGGAGGCTAAATGATGACAGACGCTCGCTCAGAGCAATTGAACGACGCTGGAGAGACACACCCTCAACAGACCTCCTCAAACTTCTAAGAACATCCAGAAACGCCTATTTCAGAAAGATCAGAAAATCCAAAACAGATTTCTTCAGGTCTCAACTGACCTAGCCAAGAACCGTCCCAAAAAGCTATTCGACCTTATCAAAGCCCAAACCAAAAGCCTACCTAATGTCATCAACGCCAGCCCACCCTTTCTCCCCAACTGTGATGAATTCGCTGCCTTCTTCGCCTCTAAGACAGAATCCATTAAATCTGATCTACTCAAGGATCTAATATCCACCTCAGACTTGAAAAAGAGCCCATCTCTGCCCCTGGCTGGTGCCTGAGCAAATGACCTCCCATCAATTAAACTAAAAAACAACGCAACTTGGTCCCACTTCGTCACGTACTGTGAAGACTCCATATTAAAGACGATAAACACGTTGAAGCCCTCCAATCACTTCACGGACCCGCTACCGGCGAACTACCTAAAAACGTCATTCCCCTCCTACTACCCAGCTGGACCAAGATCATTAACACATTCCTCCTTCAAGGGTGCATTCCAGACATCCTGAAAACGGGACAGGTCTCGCCAATCCTAAAGAAAGCCACTGCGGACCCTTCGGACCTAAATAACTATCGTCCGATGTCTAACATCCACTTGTTAGCCAAACTACTTGAAAAATGCGTTAACATACAGCTGAATAATCACATTGATCGATTCAACTTGTTGAACCAATTTCAACTAGGCTTCAGAGCAGGTCAGAGCACCGAATCAGCCATGACACATGTATTAGACGACGCTCTCAAAATCCTAGACCAAAATGAAGCCTGCCTTTTAATCCTACTCGACCTATCATCAGCTTTCGACACCGTCAAACACGACAACCTTCTGGATCTCCTGAAACACAGAATGGGAATGTCTGGAAATGTATTTAACTGGTTTGCCTCCTTCCTCCAAAATAGATCCCAAAGATTCAAGGTCAACCCCATGCCAGTCACATTAGGAGTCCTACAGATCTCCTCCCTATCACCCACCTTGTTCAACCTGTTCATGGAACCTCTGACTGATCTTCTCAGCCTCTCCAAGATACACTTCTACATGTATGCAGACGACATCCAAATTTACATAAAGATACACTCACTAGAAGATATCAAATCGCTCAACACCACTCTACAAAATATCCAAACGTGGCTGGCCGAAAACCATATGAAACTTAACTCGCTCAAAACTGAATTCCTCTTAATCGCCCCCCGAACAAAACTCACACTATCCTGGACTGGACGAAGCACCTAACAGCTCTTAATGGATAACCGCTCATAGTCGACTCAGCGAAATCTCTAGGGGTAACACTAGACAATAACTTTAAGATGCAGAAACACATTAGCGCCTCAACAAAGGGAGCCAACTTCCACCTTAAGACCCTGCGAGAACTGAAACCCTTTCTGCCCGCACACGATTTCAAACAAGCAGTTCAAGGCCTAGTAATTCCCCGCGTGGCATATGGAGCAGTAACACTATGCGGCCTCCCAAGGTCATCGACTGCCCCGCTAAGAGCTACGATCAACTCAGCTGCAAGACTCATCACAGGTTCTAAGAGAAACGCTCACATTTCCCCAGACCTGAGAGCTCTCAACTGGCTTCCGTTTGAAGCCAGAATTCACCTAAAAATCGCTTGTATGACACACAAAGCCCTCCACCACAACACTCCACAATACCTAGCTCAGAAACTGGTGCTCTCCGTGGGCAACAGAGCCTCCAGGAGTGCCAAGACTCCTCTCCTACAACCTCAATGATTTTCCAAGAAAAAAACTTTAAAACGGTCCTTTTCGGAGATGGCTCAGAGGATATGGAACACCTTACCCAATGCAACAAGAATGAACCCTTCCACTGCCTCCTTTAACACCTTAGGAGCTTGTAAATAAACCTCCCCAGTGCTGCGCTGTCCATTATCCAGTGCTGAACTGGACGTCCAGCGGTCGCACGCAGCACTGGGGAGGTAGTGCCCGTGACGACCGTTGGCCGACGGCAGCACTTAAAGGGTTAAAAGAGAAGTGAAAGCTATCCTCATGGCTAAATTCACTTGAACTCTGTCTATTCACTGTAACTTTTTGTGCTGTTCTTTGTACACTTTGTGCCTTCTAATTAGGACCTGTAAATCGCTCTGATACTCGCAAGAGTCTTGTTGGCGCTATCTAAAACCTTCAAAATAAATAAAATAAAATGCACTCATGTCTGTTTCTTCCCACCTCCCACCAACCAATCCGTGCTGGCCGTTGGGGACAGGTGGTGGACGGCAGGCGCATGGGCACGTCAAAAATGTCTGATGTTAAATATGTTAGAAAGACAGCTTTTTTTTTGCTTCATCGTCTGTGCCGTGTGTCCAATAAAAACACATTTGCAATTGGAGCAATAAACAAGTTACATTGAAGAGGAGTGAGGGGTGGCAAATTGTTGCAGCTTTTTACTACTAGAGGGCAAGAGAGAGGACAATGGAAGTCCTGGTGCACCAGTTTCAGCCCAAGGACCGAGCAAGCGTAGCATGGGAAAAGATTTCTGGACCAGCAACTGGTCTGTGTTCTCCTCTGCTGGTAGGAGCCCGTCCCCTTTCTTCTTGGGTCTGCAAAGGCGGAGTTACTGCACAGAATGAGACCCTTTCTATTAGCATACCCTTTGAGAACCCCTTAAGAAAGAGCCTTAATATAGCTTCCACTCCCACAAGGTAGGTGGAAAGCAGCATCCCTCTCCTCCTCATACTTGCAAGTGTGATATCTACAGCAGTCCTGCCAAGTATCACGCATCAGACGTGACACTAACGCATCTCAGTTTGGTGCTCCGCATCACCCCACTGAAATGCATTGTCACGCATAATGCACATGAGAGCTGTCACAGAAAGCACTCTGTAAACAGTGAGTTGCAGCTGGCGGTGCGCATCAGTGCTTGCACGGGCTGCTCTCCTGTAGGCTTGGGAGCCCTCCTTGCAACTCAGGCTTAGCCTCCGAGAGTGGCAGCCAGTGCTGCTACAATGTATCTTTTTTTATTCCTGCGGGGCGCGCAGCGGGGCTCTGAGTCACTAGACAGCCTGAGTGGCGCCATAGCCCGGCCCAGCGTCCAGTGTAGCGCGTCACAGGAGGACGTCAGGTCACGTCCTGCTTCCAGTGCAGCTGGGAGTTATTAACTTGTTTGTGGGCCACTGGGGGTAATCATGGTGCGGCTCGGCCTGCAGCATGCTGCTGTTCGCACCAGTCACTCAGACTGACCTGCCCTGACCAGCCGTGCCACCCGCAATGTGAGGGAGGCAGGCTCAGGTGCTAAATGGACACGTCGCCCGCCAGCAGCTCGGGCCGGCCAACATGAGGCAACATGATGCAGTTAAGCACGGTGAGAGGCTGAGGGCCTGACGTCACCGGTGCAGAGTCACGCTGCCTTAGCCTGGGAAGAGAAAAGAGTGCGAAGACAAACTGTGAACACTGTAAGTGAACTCACTATAATTTGTCCATCACTAACACTATCAAATTAATTTAAGTTTAGGAGTGTGGCATATTTATTCTAATACTGCTGCAGCAAGCGCCGGTGCATTCATTATGGAGGCCGAACAACTTGGGACAGGCACAGCAGCAGTCGGGCGCCGCGGCTCCCCAGGAGAGGCACCGGCAGCATTCAGTGGTGCACAGCCAGGAGTGCGGAGTGACGTAGAGCCTGATTGGTTGAATTATTCCCAGCCAGGTGCGGAGATAGATTCTGGCTGAGGGATCATAGCAGGCATATTTAATGTTGTTGCTTCCGTCCGTTGGAGAGATGAAGAGCAGGTCTACGAGTCTAGCCAGGGGTTGGTGCAAGGTAAGTCACAAAGAGCCCTGCAAACTGTGCGAGTCCTACGCAGATGCAGACAGGACAGCTAATCGGGCATGGTATCCAGTGTGCAGAAGTAAGCAGTTCGAGGACACAAGCATGTTCCCTAGCAACGCAGGAGACACCACCGCGGGTTTGGGCATAGGAGCTCCCTGGGAGTGCTTTATTGATACCATTCTGCCGGTAGTGCGGGTTACTGGCCCGGGCCAGTGGCGGTTCGACATGTTTCTGCCAAATAGCTAGATTATCTTAAAAGAAACAATTCTGTGCCATATATGTTTGTTTGACCAGACTTACAGCCTGCTGCATGATACACATTGGTACAATTACTAGTAGGTCATAGCGTGGGGCAACTTACCGGACCCTGGCCAGGGTGGTCGGACGCTGAGCTTTAGAATTATTACTGCTAGTCAGTGTGCCTGAACATGTCTTTTTTTAAATAATACAGCCTACATAGGTAGGCTATGTAAACCTGAGTCAGCTTCTTCTCCTGAGGCTTGTCCTAACTCCCTCCCAATCATGCCTCATTGTACTGTAATGTTATGTGCTTAAAATAGCCATGCAACTTACTCTCAGCCACAGGTTAATAATAGCTGGTGGCGCCGTACTGTAATCAGCGAATTGATTTTTATTAAATTGCTCAATGTGTCTTTTTTGAAAAAAATTACACTTTGCGGCCGAATGGTGACCCCTAGCTATGTGTGTGCCCTTCCATTTCTGGTGCTTTCCGGCAATTTTAACATCTTCTTAGAGTTTCTTGTTGCTCTAATGGGTGTAATTTCCTAATATTTATATGTTTCCCTCGTTTTCTTTTTTTTTAAATTATTTTATTTATTCTGATACCTGGTATATTATAATAAACAGATCAATACAATAAAAGACTTTGTTGGACTTGGCCCTCTTGGCAGGGTCATCCCTGAACTTTTTGCCTTCCTCCAATATTCTCTCTGACCTGTTTTTGTTGGTTTATTGACTCTGGGCACTTTACCACTGCTGACCAGTGCTAAAGTGCATATGCTCTCCCTGTATAAAGTGTAACTGTGATTGATGTTCATGATTGGTTCATTGGATTTACTGTCAGTCCCCAGTAAAGTGCACCAGGAGTGCCAGGGCTTGTAAATGCCAATACTGCTAGTGGGCCTGCAGCGCTGGTTGCGCCACCCACAGAAGCAGTCTTTTAAAAATGGCTAGGGTCTGCCACTGCAGAACCTGCGTGCAGTCTGGTACTGTCATGCTGGCTGGGCAAGTGCACACACTTGCCAGCCCCTAAACCTTCCCTTAACTTTATATTAGTCACCCCTATGGTAGGCCCAAGGGCAGGGTGCATTGTAAGTGTAAGGTAGGACATGCTCTGATGAGTGTGGCATGTCCTAATAGTGAATTACTGCCAAATTCGTTTTTCACTATTGTAAGGCTACCTGTTCTCTTAGGCCAGATGGGCTGCTGGAATTATTACACTCTATAGTCCCAGCAGGCTCAGGGAACATGGTAGAAAATAAAGTTTAGTATGCCTGAACTCAGAATAATAAAATACTTCTTTTAGTAAAGTTTATTTTATTTTAATATCCTGTGTTTGCAAATGCTACTTATAGAAAGTTAGCATTTGCTTGCCTAACCATTTTAGCCCGCCTCTGCTAGTATGTGTATCTGACTGTCTGGGATGTGTGAGTGACAGGGCTGGGGGATGACAGGTGGTGAATGCAAGGATTACACCTTAGTGGGAGGTAGGAGTGCCCCTGGACTCTTAATAGGGCTGTGCTCTGCCACCACAATGCTGGCTCCGCCCCCTGGGGAGCGACTGATGACTCAGCCTGCACCTGGCCCAGGAAGGGCGAAGCACTGTCAACAAGGTACTCCTGGCTGCCCCTGTCCACACAATGCTGGCTCCACCCCCTGTGGAGCGTCTGATGTGCCTGCCCCTCACACTGAAAGCAGAAGCCAGAGTACACCCAACAAAGTACTCGGAGACTGAAAGAAGTTATGCAAAGGCCCCCATGGCCTGAAAAGACAAAAGAAATGCTGTATAAAAGTAGGATCCCTGCTCCTTGTAAATCAGAATCCTGTTTCCCACAACAAACCTCTGCCCAACTAGAAGGAAAAGAAGAAGCTGGAAGGACTGGCCTGCTGTCTGCCTTGCTGAGGAAGGAGAGGAAAAGACTTTGAAAAGACTTTGCTGACTTGTGCTAGAAACTTTCTCCAAGGGCTTGACTGAGCTTGCCCCCTGAACTGAACCCCAGGACCAGTGGGTTCATTGTGCCTTCAGTCGTTTCTATCTGCCAGCCGTGTGTGCCTCCCGCCGGAGTAAGACTGTGCCCCTCATCGCCCCCTCCTAGGGCTGTGGCACTCGGGAGCTCGCCTGCCCTTCACCCGTGAGAGCCTCGCTCCTTGGAGTCGCTCTCTGCCCCCGAGTCAGGCTGCCTGATCCTCTGCCCCTATATATATATATTTACAACAAGGGGTGGTGATGGACAGAGTCTCTGAATTAAGCAGAATACTCTCACCCAGTCAAGAGATCAGGGCTAGATCCAACACCGTTTTTTAGCTCATTGCACCATCCCAGTTTCAGAACCTGGCTGTATGTAAATTAGTCTGTCCCTGGCCCAGTGCATCATGGGAACAGGGCAGACCAGACTACAAAAGCCAATTCTTACACTGGGAAGGAAACAAGCTTCCGGGGACCGGTTTCTGGCATTACAGCCGTCTTCGGCCCGGCTTGCTTGAATCCTGATGGTGCAATGAGCAAGGGACTCACATCTGAGTATACCCTTCCACGCTTAGGGTGGACAAAAATATTTACAACAAGGGGTGGTGATGGACAGAGTCTCTGAATTAAGCAGAATACTCTCACCCAGTCAAGAGATCAGGGCTAGATCCAACACCGTTTTTTAGCTCATTGCACCATCCCAGTTTCAGAACCTGGCTGTATGTAAATTAGTCTGTCCCTGGCCCAGTGCATCATGGGAACAGGGCAGACCAGACTACAAAAGCCAATTCTTACACTGGGAAGGAAACAAGCTTCCGGGGACCGGTTTCTGGCATTACAGCCGTCTTCGGCCCGGCTTGCTTGAATCCTGATGGTGCAATGAGCAAGGGACTCACATCTGAGTATACCCTTCCACGCTTAGGGTGGACAAAAATATTTACAACAAGGGGTGGTGATGGACAGAGTCTCTGAATTAAGCAGAATACTCTCACCCAGTCAAGAGATCAGGGCTAGATCCAACACCGTTTTTTAGCTCATTGCACCATCCCAGTTTCAGAACCTGGCTGTATGTAAATTAGTCTGTCCCTGGCCCAGTGCATCATGGGAACAGGGCAGACCAGACTACAAAAGCCAATTCTTACACTGGGAAGGAAACAAGCTTCCGGGGACCGGTTTCTGGCATTACAGCCGTCTTCGGCCCGGCTTGCTTGAATCCTGATGGTGCAATGAGCAAGGGACTCACATCTGAGTATACCCTTCCACGCTTAGGGTGGACAAAAATATTTACAACAAGGGGTGGTGATGGACAGAGTCTCTGAATTAAGCAGAATACTCTCACCCAGTCAAGAGATCAGGGCTAGATCCAACACCGTTTTTTAGCTCATTGCACCATCCCAGTTTCAGAACCTGGCTGTATGTAAATTAGTCTGTCCCTGGCCCAGTGCATCATGGGAACAGGGCAGACCAGACTACAAAAGCCAATTCTTACACTGGGAAGGAAACAAGCTTCCGGGGACCGGTTTCTGGCATTACAGCCGTCTTCGGCCCGGCTTGCTTGAATCCTGATGGTGCAATGAGCAAGGGACTCACATCTGAGTATACCCTTCCACGCTTAGGGTGGACAAAAATATTTACAACAAGGGGTGGTGATGGACAGAGTCTCTGAATTAAGCAGAATACTCTCACCCAGTCAAGAGATCAGGGCTAGCTCCAACACCGTTTTTTAGCTCATTGCACCATCCCAGTTTCAGAACCTGGCTGTATGTAAATTAGTCTGTCCCTGGCCCAGTGCATCATGGGAACAGGGCAGACCAGACTACAAAAGCCAATTCTTACACTGGGAAGGAAACAAGCTTCCGGGGACCGGTTTCTGGCATTACAGCCGTCTTCGGCCCGGCTTGCTTGAATCCTGATGGTGCAATGAGCAAGGGACTCACATCTGAGTATACCCTTCCACGCTTAGGGTGGACAAAAATATTTACAACAAGGGGTGGTGATGGACAGAGTCTCTGAATTAAGCAGAATACTCTCACCCAGTCAAGAGATCAGGGCTAGATCCAACACCGTTTTTTAGCTCATTGCACCATCCCAGTTTCAGAACCTGGCTGTATGTAAATTAGTCTGTCCCTGGCCCAGTGCATCATGGGAACAGGGCAGACCAGACTACAAAAGCCAATTCTTACACTGGGAAGGAAACAAGATTCCGGGGACCGGTTTCTGGCATTACAGCCGTCTTCGGCCCGGCTTGCTTGAATCCTGATGGTGCAATGAGCAAGGGACTCACATCTGAGTATACCCTTCCACGCTTAGGGTGGACAAAAATATTTACAACAAGGGGTGGTGATGGACAGAGTCTCTGAATTAAGCAGAATACTCTCACCCAGTCAAGAGATCAGGGCTAGATCCAACACCGTTTTTTAGCTCATTGCACCATCCCAGTTTCAGAACCTGGCTGTATGTAAATTAGTCTGTCCCTGGCCCAGTGCATCATGGGAACAGGGCAGACCAGACTACAAAAGCCAATTCTTACACTGGGAAGGAAACAAGCTTCCGGGGACCGGTTTCTGGCATTACAGCCGTCTTCGCCCCTGCCTGCCACTGGAGCGCGCTGAAGTGCTCTCGCCCCTCCCGCCGGAATTTCCTCCAGGCCGGTGACCTAAGCCGGGACTGCAGCCCACATGAAGGACCGTGCCCTGCTGCCCCCGCTCGCCAACCCAAGGAGTTTGCAGGCTGCGCTGCCCCCCTGTTGGGAGACCCCAGTACCATCTGTACCGGGGTCGTAGGCCGCGCCCGCCTGTGTGCACCCACCTGCTGCAGACGGAAACCGGGAGACACTGCCAGAGACGAGTCGCACTGCCCGTGTACAACTCATCCCCCCAAGGAAGGAATTCAAACCGGGCTCGGGGCCCGCAACGTTTTATTTCCCCGTCAGCCTGTAACTGTGCCTTGGCCCAAGAGGCTCCTCTCATCGCCTCCCTGCTCCTCACTGCAGCCGGGAGCCCCCACCTCCAGAAAAGGCCTGGGGTTCCTCGAGGCTCCTCTCATCGCCTGCTTGCTGCTCCGCAGCTCAGCCCCCACCTCCGGAAAAGGCCCAGGGTTTCCCGAGGCCCCTCTCTGGTCCCCATTCAACCCACACCGCGCGATGCGTGAGCATTGGTAGGGCTCGGGGTTTCCTTCTGTGTGGAGCACAGAGGAGCGCTGCGAAGCCCACAGAGGCGCTTGGGAGCGCCATACCTTCCAGGAACGGGGCAAGAGGCCCCCAATATTGCATAACAAGAACTGTGGCATTATCCTTTCTAAAAGAGTAACTGAACTGCCACAAAAAAGAACTATTTTAAGCAAAAGAGACTAAAAGGAAGCAGCTATTAATTCAAAAGAACACTTGCCATTTTTCTATGATTTTGTGGCCTAACAAAAATCGTTATATTGGTCTTGTGATAAGTCTGATCTGATATATATATATATTTTTACATAAAGGAACGTATTTTTATATATTCACAGCCTGGTGTCCATTTGTGGGGGGATTGGTACATTTTACTGTGTGTGTGATTACAAATGCTTAACTCAGAAACGCCTGGAGAATAGCCTTGGCTGCTCACGCCACGCACCTAGAGGGTGAGCAAGGGGAATTCTAACGGATCATCCTTCGCCCTGACTCAGAGGAGAGGGTCCCTGCTTGTCACAAGTGAATACTTGCGCCAACCAGAGACCCCCAATTCTAACAGACTTCATATAATCGATACAGTGGTACAAACATACTTAATCATTAGAGAATCGGCAGAAATACATAATATATAAATATTTGATTAATAGAATATATTAAAATCAGGGGAACAAATTCATATCTATACACTAGGGTACCCTAACAGGAAGACTCCCTGCAGACAGCAAGGGGAGCCCAGATGCGGAAGCCCATCTCCCTGATCCTCCTACCTCTCCGATTATAAAGAGAGGACTCAATGTTATGGATACCCATAAGCCTAGCTAGCCACATCTGGAAGGTAGGTGCTGCACTGTCCTTCCATCCTGCCGCCACCAAAATCCGAAGGACTGCCACACATATGAACACAAAGGCCTCCTTATCACTGTCAAGGGCTAGATTACTATTGGAACCTGATATCATAAGATTAAGGGATAGGATGATCTTGGTACTTAGCAGCCCCTCCCAGAACTTCTCGATCTCAGCACATATTCCCTTTAACTTTTCACAGTGATAAAACATGTGGATCAGGTTAGCCGACCCTTCCTGGCATCCTGGGCATTTGTCATCCTCCCTTTTACCCCATTGGAATAACTTAGCAGGGGGGAAATACAAATTAAAGAGAACTTTATACTGTTGTGCTCTTAAATTCGTGGAGCAAAACAATTTGCCCGCAAGTTGTAAAGCTTTATCTAAGTCAAGATCAGAATCCCCCAGTTTCCCCATCCAAGAAGTCTCACATTTATCCATATCATCCTGTACCAGATCGATTAGGGATTTATAAATCACTTTAATTCTAGCTCCACCTTCTAATAGATAGTCAATCACATTTATTCTGCCCCCTGGGTGGATACGAGGTCTGATGCCCAAAAGTGTTTGGTAAATCTGGAGGTATTTAAACCCATGATTGGAAGGAACACCAAATTTACATTGGATAGTGGTGAAACTCATTAGGTTATCCATATCCATATAAAAAATATCACCTACTCTTCTAATTCCTCGTTGCTCCCAAACAACCCCATCCTGTTCATACTAAACTGCGGGAAAATTCTAGAATTCCACAATGGCGTATAATAATTAATTTTCGGAATTACCAATACTTTCTGGGCAGCTTTCCATATTCCCCAGATTCCATCCAATACTTTATACAGAGTTTTCCTGTAGTACCATCTCTCTGTTCTACGTAGCAAAAGACCATAAGCATCTCTACCAACGAGCAGTTAAAAAATGGATGGAGGTTTACCCCTCCCATGAGAAGACTCGGCGGGATTACCAGCAGAATCAAATAATATCGCCATCTGGCTCAGTAAACAGGCCCAATGGTAAAATCTAATATTAGGGACTGCTAGCCCTCCTCTTTCTTGTGGAAGCGATAGATACCTCATAGATCTTCTGATTTTGCCGTAGTGCCAGATAAAATTCGCAAATACTGACTCTATATTCTTTATCCAACCCTCTCCTACCACAAGAGGGATCAAACGGAAGAGATATATAATTTTAGGGAGCATTGTCATCTTCAAAACATTGGATCGACCCATTATGGATGGATGGATGGTATCTATTCTTTTTAACTCCTGCTCAATAGCCGCAACCAGCGGAGCAAAATTCTCTTCAATAATTAGATTGATTACCGGTGTTATCCTAACCCCTAAATAGATTGCCGAGTCAACATACCTCCCGTCCTGTCTTTCCACATTATCAGTGCAAACTATTTGGGTTTTATTTTCATTCAGAGGATAACCCGAATAACTACCATAATCCCTAGTCATACGCGTGAGAGCTATCATTGCCGCAGCTGGATCTGTGGTGATTATAGCCAGATCATCGGCATAGGCCAAAAGTTTAGTCTCATGGCCCTTACACACTACTGGTTTGATAGCCTCGCAGCCTAAAATCCTACGGATCAACGGATCAATATAGAGGGCAAAAAGAATTGGAGAGCAGGGGCAGCCCTGCCGAGTCCCACGAGAAATTAAAATGTATTCCGGGCTGCCCCCCATCAACTGAATCCTAGCCCTGGGTTTGGCATACATGGCTTTAACAGCTCTCATTATCTTGGGGCCAAAGCCCCTCCGTTCCAATATCCCCCATAAAAATTTCCATGTTACGCGTCAAAGGCCTTCTCGGCATCTAGAAGGATCATTGACATCCGTCCCCCTGCAGCAGCATGCATATCAAATAGAGTGATGACCCGTCTAATATGATCTGTTGTTCCTCGACCTGAACCCATGCTGTCAGGAAGAGACCAACTCGGCAATGACCCCTGCTAGCCTTTTGGCCAAGACCTTAGCATATATCTTAGTATGGGAATTTATGAGGGATATTGGCCGGTAAGCTCCAGGGTCCTCCTTGGGCTTGCCCTTTTTGTGAAACCCAATTATGTTTGTCTCATTCCATGATTTCGGAGTGTCCTTGGTATAGATTATGCCATTGTATAAATCTACCATCATGGGTGCTATAATATCCTGTAGACACTTATATAGTTCAAGTGGTATACCATCTGGTCCTACGGCTTTCCCTGATGCTAGAGCCTGTAATGCTTCACCTACTTCCTCCAGTGAGAGATCTTAACCACTTGGATGCTAAGGTGTTTTATGGCTTCCCATGTAATTTCCATTGAAGTCAATGGAAACTCCATGACGAGCTGGGCTCGTCATGAGCGTCGAAGGGGTTAATCTAGTGTCAGTCTATCCTGCTCAGCCAATTTAGGACCCAGATCTTCAAACATTGAGCTAGAAAAGTCTGTCCTAGCCTCCTCTATATATATAGAGCCTGGTAATAATTCTTAAAAACATTTTGAATCTCCTCTGGATCTGAATAGTCCTGGCCCCCCTCCTGAATGCTTTTAATAGTATTCCTGCTATTCTCCTGCTTGATCCTTAGAGCCAAAGGTTTTCCCGCCTGCTCCCAAGTTTCATACATCATTCCCCTATGTATTTGATATTCATCAGCTGCTCTTTAAGCTATCAGTTTGTTTAACTCAGCTTTAATAACCAAGACTTTCTGCTGGCTCTCAGCGACCTCCCGCCCCCCAGCTATATCCCTAACATGTAATTCTTCAGCCTCTGCCAGTTGAGTCAGGTGATTCTCATTTTGGGCCTTAGCTTCTCTCCTCAGCCTGGTGGAATAGCTAATTACCTCCCCTCTCAAAGTTGCTTTAAACGAGTCCCATACCATATTTCGGGATGTGCTGTAGCGACTCTTTAAATGTTCGATGAATTTGCTGTCGGCTAGCAGTCTTCTCACAAAGGTCCACCTTAAAGGAGGCCTAGGTACAGTATCAATATCATATTGTAGGATTCATGGATTGTGGTCAGAGATAACTTACGGTAGCTTTCTAATTCCTGTTCCACTTGCCTCCATAACTGAAATAAAAAAAGAATCCAATTTTGAGAATTTTTTAAAGGGACAAGTGAAATACGTAAACCCAAGGTTGCTAGGCTCCTTTTCCCCCCACACATCCAACAGCCCATGGGTTTTAATCAATAAGCTCACAGCTCGAAATACCCTCGTCTTGCGGCCCTGATATGGGGTGTTCATACCCACCTCTGTAAAATCTGCTGCGATATTAAAATCCTCACAAACTACAAGGGGGCTTGGCCAATTCACTAATTCTAACTCCACATTATCAAACACTTCCGGGTCATCCTGATTGGATCCATATATGGTGCATAGTGTAAAACCCAGCTCCAGTTCAACCAATACCCACCGACCATGTATATCTGCCAGATGACGTCTGCCCCCCCCAAACACGACTTGGCCATTGTAGCCACTCCTCTGATATCAGTTGTTTGTGTGGAGCATGCCAACAAATCATACCCTCTTATATTAAGCAGATGCTTCTTGGCCCATGGTAGGTGCGTCTCTTGTATACATAACGTCAATTTGATTCGATCTAACAAAATGACCCATCCTCTGTCTTTTACCCCAATCGTTCAGTCCCCCAATATTAATAGAGCAGATCTTAAGCTTCCCCATTATATCTTTGTAATTTATCCCCTGTCCTTACTTTCTGCCAATTCAAATACCTCAAATACCTCCAAAACATTTCTTGAGTCCAACTGCACAAAGTATCATACCAGGTACTTCCATTTTTTCCCCTTTTTTCCCCTTTCCCAGTGAAAAGCCCCCCCCCCACCTTTCCCGCCCCACCCTCCACCCTCCAACCACCCCATCGCGGCACTCAGACCTAGGTCTGTGCATGTGATGTGCGCTGTACTAGGGTCTCGGCATCATTTTCAAACAACAAATAAGCCTTAACGAGACCAAAATAAACCCCTCTTAAGTGAATATCCTAACAATCAAACACACTAAAACAATAGCACCATCACCCCCCTCTCACCCCCTTAACCCTCCTCCCTCCCACAGCTCCCTCTTCCTCAAATCTTACAGCGGAGCAACAGTAATTAGCTACTTAACCCCTCCAGCTTCATTTATGCAGAGAGTCCAGATACTCTTTTGCTTTTATCTCTGACGCAAAATAGATCGTATTTCCGTGATTAATAACCTTAAACTGGGCTGGATTTATAAAATACACTTGTACACCTTTCTCTTGAAGGGGCTTAATAAGTTGCCTCAATCTCCAGCGCCTTCCCACTGTAGAGTGGCAAACATCGGGACGCACAAAGAATGAAACCCCTCGACTGGTTCTTTTAGATTCCGGTCTTACTTTATCAGATATTGCTTGGCGTAGAACGAAGTTCCCAAAGAACACAAGTATAGCCCGGGGTTTATCGCCTTCTTTTGCTGGTGTTCGTAATTTGAATGGCATACAGTGGGCCCTTTGTATCGCTTTTGACCAGTTCCACCCATTCAGTTCTGGGAAAGCTTCCTTGAAGAGATCAATTATATACAACCTGGTGTCGGACCCCTCCACCCCCTCCTGGATCCCCAACACCCTGAGGTTGTTTCTTCTCTGTCGATTTTCGAACTCTTCAAGTTTCCATTGGATATCCATTATTTGTGCCCCCTGTGACTCTACCTGGGTCACCGCATTTGTTTCTTCCAGGTTTGTCACCCTATCCCCCATACTTGCGCATACTTTAGACAGTTTCCTCATAACCCCCTGCATCTTTCTCATCCCAGCCTGGGTTTTCCTACTGTCTTAACATGATTCTTCCCTGTGCCCAAGTATGGCTTGATGGATTGTATCCAGTGTGGTAGCCCCCTCTGATTGCACCAGTGGCAATTTCCCAGGGAGCGTGCCGGAAAGTGGCAGAGCTGACGAATAATCCCATCTCAAATCCTTCCTCTCCCTGTTCTTGCTACCACTCTGTGCGGCCGTCTTTGTAGGTTTTTTTAGTGGTAGATGGCATATTTTCGTCACTATCTTCAGGGTCGGATTCTAGGCTGCTGCCCACCAGATATGAACTCAGCACATCATCTGACCATTCTGCACCTTCGGATACCGAAAAGAAGCAGTCACTGGGATCTTTATCCTTATCTGCATCAGCCTTGTTTTGATCAGTTACAACAGGTACCTCACTTTCATTATTGACTTCAATGGTTTCATTGGTGGCACCTCTGGGGTGTTTACTACTTTCAGCATCTTTTTCATGGCCCGTTTCTAATTCACCCAGTTTCTTTCTGGCATTCATTATCTTAGTGCTACCATTATCAATAATGTTACCGCTTTGGCTCCCAGGCAGTTCCAGATTAACAGAATATTCTGGTAGGGGAGCTTCCCCATCTCTCCCAGAGCTTGTCTGCATTGGCGTTAGGGCCAATACATTCTCGCCATCTTTATCGCCTTGCTCTTCAGACCGAGAGCATATAGTCATATCCCCGTGTGGCTGAACTTGCGTAGCTGTACCTTTAATGTTACCGGCGTCTAAGCCATCCCGAGACCCCTCACGGAGAATCGCTAGGCTCACCTCATTGCCGTTGCGGGTAATCCCATTACCGGTACTTGACACTGGCACAACCGCCCCTGCTTCACCTTGCGCGTCCTTCGTCCGACGGAGCCAATCCGCTACCGAGGGACCCGTCGGCGATTTTTGGTGATTGCTCCGCCCCTTCCTCTCCTAAGCGCAGGCGGGTCCGGGGAGTGGATCTGTGGCGGGTGGCCAGGAGAGCCTTCTAATGTCGCAGCTTCCAATGCAGCCTCCAAGCGGGTCTTTCGAGATACTGCTGCCGCCGTCGCGGAATTCGCCACCACCTTTGGTGCCATCGACAAGCCGTCTCTCGCTAGTTGCACCAGAAACTGCAGCAAGTACTCCTTGATGAGGTGCCTAATCAGGTACAGCTCCGTTTGTTTTAAGCAGCTTCTGCAGCGAGGGGATTGCATCGGGCTACGGGGGAAGGGGGGTTACGGGGGGGTATCACAGTGCTTTAATCTGCCCGGACAGTCTCAATCCTGCCGTCTCTAGTGGAACTCTGCCACAGCCATCTAGCATCGCTAACGGCTTCCTACGCGGCCGCCATCTTGCCCCCTACCTGTTTCCCTTGTTTTCATTGCTTGATTTTGTTCGGGAGAAAGTGTCACTCATAGTTGTTGGAAAGTCACTCATAATTACACTGACATTATAAAAATATCACATATAGCAATCTGAAACCTTGGCAGCTATGCTACAGCCAGTACTGGGGGCTAACCGGGAGTTTCACAAGATGTACACCTGCATGGAAGTTCATTTTGTGCGGCCAGTCTCACAAATCTCTTGCACCCCACAGCTGACATGGTGGGCTCGGGACTTGCGGGGGCATGGCGAAGTAGCCCTGCACCTCAAGGCGTTAAGGGGGCAGTTATGCCTTGTAGAGAATATACGCTATGAGATGCCTGGTTTCCTTCACGACTCCTGGTTTTATGAGAGCACTGTCCAATCCAGCGAGTGCTACTGATTCTGGAGTTGCAGGGTACAAGGCACGGTGCAGCAGGGTGAGTTAGACTTATTATGCTCTTCAATATGTTTTCACCCAGTTAGTTGGCTCACTGTGGCTCCCTTACTTAGCCTTTGCGTCTTCCTGCTCTGTTCAATTTCAAGGTAGCAAAGTTCCCCATTGCTGCGGCCTGGATTCAAAATATAAATGATTGCCTGTCCCCAACCACTTCCGTATTTGTATTTCTGCGGTTTTATTCAGCAGTTTTTGTTTTGCAGTGAAAGGAACAACTCCTAATTTGCTGGTGCACATCTTCGAAGTAACTTTACAGTTTAAAATACAGGATCAGCAGTGTTTCTCCATTTTGTGCATTTTAAATAGGTTTTTGAGGCGTTTTCTTTGCTGATTTTTTTAAAAGCTTAATCAATGTGATTGTTTTGTTTTTAATGCTTTAGGGTGTATTGTGTTTAATATGTCATGGTGTAACGTGCCTCTGTTATATCTTATTTCATTAAAACTCTTTTTTTCTTCGTTATCGTATATAAAAGTATTTCGAATATATAAGTTCAGACTACCAGTTGTACCAAAAAACACTTTAAATACGTCCTTCTCAGTGCAGTACTATAATGTGCCTATTAGTGTCAAAGTTTCTTTAGTAAAGAAATACACTTTTATGACTTTTGAAGAGACGTTATCATGTTTTCATTCAATAGTATGGAAGCCCAACGGTGGGTGTGCGTGGCTGTTCACCAGTGGTATGTGAAGTAACAGTAGATGTTGCAGCATCAAGGATAATGTGGTGCATGGCTAATTACATATAAGGTCGCAAAGGTGAGACCTATTGGATATGCCAATGCTTGTTTTAAAGTGCTGGGGGGCAGGAGGTAACATGGAGGGATGACGATTTGAGCGGTGGTGACAAGGATAGAGGGTGTGGGAAACGAGCACTATGACGTGGCCTGCACTGGATGGATCATGGCGCTTTGTTTCGTTTATTGCCAGGTGGGGGCAAGCGGCAACACAAAGGGGCAGGGGGAGAGCAACAACACGGACCATGGGTGGGGTGGGATTGGGCAACAACAAGAAAAAAGACAGGGGAGCAGATAGGGGATGGGAAAAGCCATGTGAACAGTGGATTTTCAGCAAAAAAAGAAACTACAAAATGAGACACATTTTCCACGAAATCACTAGCAAGTGAGTTAACAATGCATGCAGCATAGAGGTCAGAATTAATAAATACTGAAAATTACAATGACGTGGGACAGGGGACATGGAATAAGTTTCCCATCAATGGCGTACAGGGTAACAGGTATATCACATAAATGTAACCAAAACAACTTTTTTTTTTTTTTGGGTTCGTAAGAGTTTTATTGGCATTTATCATCAGTACAGTTATAGTCGCCTCCAACCCATGGGCCGGCTGTATTACATTATCATGCATGATAGTCGTATTTTACACAGCTGTTTAGCCGACAACCAGCGGTCCGGCAGCGTAGTACTCTGAGTCAGTCGTACATTGGAACAATTGTAACTACGGATTCACATCAACTTCTTACTTTAAAATTTTTGCAAACATAACTTCAACATTTTGAATCATTGGTTCGAAGAACATTCTTCCCACTGCCCTGTTTGTGTAAGGTACCCTTCCGGCTGACCTTCCCTGCTCCCAACATTCAAGCCTAAGCAACTTGTTCGCCCCCTAAAAGTTCACCCTTTTGTGTTGTGTGTGCCAGCGCGCCCCCTAAATCTGCATTCATCACCACTCACTCATCTGAATCTTCATCCTCTGAACTGTCATGGTCATCTTCAGCCAGCGGTTCGCATATGTCTCCCCGGTATTTATTCCAGGGTGTCCACACTGCATTCCATTTGCGCGGGTTTGCGCTCTTCTCATACACCGCCCTCTCAGTCACCATAATCATATCCATATTCCTGCACCACTGGTCTAACGTTGGAGTCTCTGCTGCCCCCCACTTTTGGGCTATATCCCGTTTAGCTACCATGCAGCCCACCGTCGTCCATACCTGACCCTGACGTGTCATGTCCGTCGGCCCCCAGATGTGTAGTAAGGCCATACGGGAGTCTGGAATCAGTCATTTCTAGTGTCTGTGAGATGGTGCGAACTATGCGTCTCCAATAATCTGAGATTCTAGGGCACTCCCAAAGTGTATGCAGGTAAGTACCCTCCCCACCACAGCCCCTCAGGCAATTCGGGTGTTCCGCCCTTTGTAGTTTATGTAAGGTTGTCCTAGTGAAGTATATGCGGTGTAAGATCTTCAGTTGCACCAGACGAAACCTTGCTGATATGCCCGCCTCCCTCGGGGACGCTAGCGCCGCATTCCAATCTGTTTCATCCATGTCACCTAGTTCCTCCACCCATTTCTCTCGCAGCTTGATTAATGGGTCAGGCATATTATTCAGCAGTTTACAATAGGTGAGGGAAGTGGCGCCAGTTTGCATGTATTCTGTCAGTAGCCTGTCCTCCAACGGAGAGGACTCTGGGACCGTAGTTCCCGCTGGTATTGCAGTCATTAGGGCATGTCTAATTTGGATATATCTATATGTTTCGTTGGGGCCCAGGTGATAGGTCTGTTGAAGGTGGGAGAGTGAGACTACTCCATCCGCCGTCCACATGTCTCCCACTGTAGATATACCTATGTTGTCCCATGCGGTGAAACCCTTAGTGTATCGCAGGTTCCCCAGTGCCTTGGTGTCCCATAAAGGTGTCAACTTCGTTATGACTCGCCTCCATTTGAGCTTAGTCTGTGCGCTATGCCAGAGCGTCACTGTGTGTTTGGTCGGTCCCAGTAGCTCCCTCACCATTCCCCTATGGTACAGCGGCGCAAGAAGGCTTTGTGCGCCTAGCTGAGATCTATCCGCCAAATAGGCCGGGTCGTCCTGTGGAGCATGTAGCCAATAATTGATGACCTTAAGCTGCGCCGCCCAGTAATACAGTTGTATATTAGGCAGGGCTATCCCGCCGTCATACCAACTTCTGGTGAGTTTCACATGCGCTATTCTGGGCGGACGCTCGCCCCACAATAGGCTATTCACCACGGCAGTCACCTTCCGTAGATAACTCGGGGACACCACGCTTGAGGCGTTCTCCAGCACATAGAGGAAACGTGGTAGCGCCATCATTTTATATAACGCTGCTCTCCCTAGCAACGTCAGTGGAAGAGTCTTCCAATGTCTGACGTCTCCTTTCAATCTATTCAGCGGTGGCAGTAGGTTCTTCTCATGGAAGGCCGCGGCGTCCCGTGTGACATGTATACCCAAGTACTTGAATGACACGTCCGCCGTCAGCAGTGGGCAGTCAGGTGGTAGGACCGGGGGGGGGGGTCCTCTCAGCTCGTACATGACAGATTTAGTCCAGTTTATCTTATATCCAGACGCCTGACCATGTGTCTCGCACACTGCCAGGAGTGCTGGAATTCCCCTTCCGGGGTCTGTGAGGTAGACCAGCATATCATCAGCGTACAGGGAAACTCTGTCTTCCCAGTTGTCTCCCCACACGATCCCTCTGAGCAGCGGGGTGGTTCTAAGGACCGTAGCCAGTGGTTCCAGGACTAGTGCAAATAGTAACGGCGAGAGCGGGAATCCCTGCCTCGTACCTCTATTCAGTGGTATCTCCCTGGAGACATGCGCATTGGCCGTAACTCTTGCCACTGGATCAGTGTATAAAAGCTGAATCCAGGAAATGTATTTAGGGCCAATGCCCATATGGGCTAGTACCGCAAAGAGGTAGCGCCACTCCACCATATCAAACGCGATCGTGGCGTCTAGCAACAGAATGGCCGTCGGTTCAGTCAACTGCGAGGCCCTAGCTATAGCACCGTGAACTCTCCGGAGGTTCAATGCCGTACTTCTGTGCGGCATAAAGCCCGATTGATCTGGGTGTATTAGCTGTGCGAGATGCGGCATCAACCTGGTTGCCAGTAGTTTTGCTAATATTTTGGCCTCTACGTTGAGAAGTGATATCGGGCGGTAAGACCCGCACTCCTCGGGCGGTTTGCCTGGTTTCGGGATTGCCACAATGGTGGCTTGTCGCTGGCCTCGGGGCAACGTCCCTCCAGCTAGGCTGTCTTCGTACATCGCTAACAAGTGTGGGCACAGCGTTTCCGACATCGCCTTGCACCATTCAATCGGAATGCCCGTAGCCTTCCCGGAGCGTATCTTAATAATGGCCTCTTGCACTTCATCTATCGTAAAGTCGGATTCGAGTTCATCTACTGCGTCCTGCGACAGAGTCGGCGTTGGGACATTCTGAAGCGCTGCCACCGCTATTTCTTCCGTGACACAAGTGTCTGGGGTATAGACCTCCCGGAAGTGGTCTGCCACTAGTCCTACAATTGCCGCAGGACGTGTGTGTGTGTGTCCAACCGTATCCTTCAGTTGCAATATATTCCTGGCTCCTCCCCCTTCTTTTCCAACCAGGCCAGGAGCTTACTGGCCTTGTCCCCAACATTGTAGATTGTCTGTGCCGTTGCTGCAATGTGCTCTACGGCCCTCTTTCGTAAGTGGTCCGTATGAAGTTGTTGACTCAGTTTTAGCGAGTGTAGGGTGTCTGCTGATGGGTCTAACATGTGTGCTTTGTGCGCCTCTGCTAGATTCACTTCTAGTTGCGTGGCCTCTCTCGCCTGTGTGCGTTTGTACCCCTGTATGGTCGATATGGCCTGCCCTCTCAGGACTGTTTTATATGCTTCCCATAAAGTCGTGGGGGAGTCCACCGATGCCATATTTTCAGCGAAATATTGCCGGGTCGCCTTTTTCAGCTCCTTCATTATCGCCGGAATCGCTAGATATCCCGGGCGCAGTTGATACATTCTCTTATACGCCCTTTCCGGACATGATAGTGTAAGGAGCATGGGTGAATGGTCAGAGATCCCCCTCGGTCTAATCTGTATGTCATCTATGTTAAGGCGACCCTCTCCCAACGTAAAGAAGTAGTCAATGCGGGATAGGCTATTGTGTGTTGCCGAGTAATAGGTATATTGCTGCTCATTGGGGTGCATGCCTCGCCATATGTGTACCAGCCCCTGTGCTTCTATGAATTTGCTGAATCGGGATGGGGCCGGGGCGCACGCCCGCACCGGGAACCTGTCCTGTGTGTTATGTATAACTGCGTTGAAGTCTCCCCCTATGACCACGTCACCCTCCGGCAGGTCTAATAGGAACCTTCCCAATTCAGGGAAAGCTATGTTGTGCAATGCTGGGGGAATATAAACCGAAACTATAGTCAGTGGTTTCCCCTCCCATTGACCACATGCTGCCGCAAATCGGCCTTGGTCGTCCATTTTCGTAGATTTGAGCAAGAACGGGGAAGATTTCCTCAATAAGATTCCCGTTCCCCTCGATCCCGAGGTGAAGTCAGAGTGTACTACCATATGATAGCCCTTCCTGTTTAGCGCCTGGCTCGCAGTTCCCACTAAGTGAGTCTCTTGGAGAAGGACCAGGGCAGGATTCGCTCTCCTAATGCCCTGTACCACTAAACCCCGCTTAATTTTATCCCCCAGGCCCCTGACGTTCCATGACATGAGCTGCAGTGGCGCCACTGGTGCCATATGGGGGTCTAACCCTGGGGTGTCTGTCTGTGAATCACGTGCCATGCCGTAGTGTGAAGTTGGGTATTCTTGTCCACCACTAGGGGATCCTCACATGTGCACCGGAGTAGGTCAGTGTGTATGTGTGTAATAACCTTGCAACTTGTTCTTCTACTTCGATTCAAATCGTCAACCAACAAAAACCCATACGTTGAGGTATAAACTTCCAAACTCACCCCCCCTGAACTCCCCCCCTCCCTGCCCTCATGCCACACGGACTCGTAACTGCCGGCCCCCCCAACTCAGCAGAGTGCTTAGCCCCTAACCCAAACAGTATACTTGCTCGTTGAGGTGAGGAATGCCCCGTGCTCGGCGGCCTCTCATACTCTCCCTGGGGGCCCTTCGCCCAATGTCCAATGGCAGTCTCTCAGGCAGCCATCGCGTGCGGCAATGGCTTTTATCCTCCCGTGGATCATTGTCCCGTTCCCGGGTCTACCTCTGCTCGTTCCGTCGCTGGTGAGTGTACCCTCTCGGCGTGGTCTGGAGTCCGCGAGCCCGCGCGACCCCTAGTGTCTCGGCCACCTTGTGTCCTGCCCGTTCTCCGGTGTTGGGAGGCCGGCCTCCACCCTTCAAGCCACTCCTGTGCCATCTCAGGGGTGTCAAAAAACCAAGTTTTGTTTTCCGCTACTATTCGCAGTCTGGCCGGGAAGATCATAGAGTACGGAATGTCTCGTGCCCTCAGGTCTTTTTTAATCTCTAGAAATGTTCTCCTTCGACGGGCAACCTCTGCCGTGTAGTCCGGGAAGAAGGCAAGTGTCGCATTCCGTATTTTGATCGGGGGGGACCTCCGGGCTGCCTGCAAGATGGCGTCTCGATCACGGAAGTTAAATATGCGGGCCAGAATGGGTCTCAGAGGCGCTCCCTGTTTTGGTCTGCCCCCTGGTACTCTATGCGCCCTTTCCACCGAAAAGAACGTTGACAATCCCTTGGGTTTTAAGTCCGTTTTGATCAGTTCTTCAACGAATAGATCTGTCGCTTCAGTGCTCTCCGATTCCGGAACTCCCAGGATCCTTATGTTGTTTCTCCTCGAGCGTCCTTCCTGATCGTCCAGCTTTTCTTTCAGCGCTCTGTTCTCCGCCGTGACACGTTCCATCGCCGTCTGTAGTTCCGACACGTCCTCCACCAGCGATTTTGTGACCACCTCCAGCGAGCCCACCTTTTCCGATATTTTATGAAGGTCCGCTCTGAGTAGTGTGATCTCCGTGGAGATAGAGCCGACCGTGGTTTGCACCTGTGTCAAGGTGCGCATAACGTCATCCAACGTTGCCTTCGGCCCCTCACCGTCCCCGTCTGCTGATTAGCGGCCTGATTGCCTTCCCTCCAGAGGCGAGGGTGCTCCCTTACCGTAGGCGTACTTCTCAAGGCGTGTCTACGCCGTGCCCCCTCTGGACCCTTTCCCCGTCATTTCGCCACGCAGTGTGGTGCACTTTTCTCGAGGGCCCCGCTGCGGACGCAGTCTTGTCTGGCTCACACCCTGAGTGATGCCCCTTGGTGGTCGTCCCACGCCTGTCGCGCCGAATACGGGATCCCGGTCTTGGTGTTAGGGTCCAATCTGTCCGTATATTATTTTTGCCATATGCAGGGGCACCGCTCCGAGGACGCCTCCAGATGCTCCTGTCAACTTTATTCCAAAGTAATGCTCTCGCTACTACAAAAAAGTGTCACATAAACAGTACAGTGACTGATAAGTATTCAAGGAGACTGTACACCAGCATCAATCCTGAAATAGGCATCATTGCTATTACCAAGCTTCTTTCAAACAGACCAGCTTCACTATGGGCACATACCAACATGCTGCTACACATGATGAAGATTATCTTAGAGAACAACTTTTTCATTTTTGATCGGAATTGGTATAGACAGAAGAAGGGAGTAGCCATGGGCTCGAAATTTTCACCCTCCTTCGCTAATCTCTTTATGGGGGCCTTGGAAGCCGACCTAATCTGGGGCACCAAAGGCAAACCATACATCGACTCCATAGTCTACTGGGGGCGATACATTGACGACTGTTTTCTCTTGTGGTCAGGATCTGAGGAACTTCTTCATTCCTTCTTTGAGTATCTGAATAACAACTTGTGGGAAATTAGCTTTACCATGCGCCACAGTCTCACTAATATTGAATTCTTAGATCTTGAATTCTATGTGAAGAATAACCAATTGCACTCTAAATTATTCAGGAAACCAACCTCCTGTAACTCCATTCTCCACGCTTCCAGCTTTCACCCTGAGCACCAGCTACGATCTATCCCGTATGGAGAATTTTTAAGGGCTAAGCGTAACTGCAGTGAAGCGATGGAATTCGACAACTGCATGATGAACATGAAAAACAGGTTTCACATGAGAGGGTATTCGAGCTCATCCCTTCTGAAAGCAGAACGAAAAACCAGAGTCATCCCTAGACCTGATTGTCTGAGGACACGTACGGAGGTTGAGTCCTCCAATCAACAAATCAGACTCATCACAGAATTCAATGCACTCAACTATCATATCAAAAAGAGTTTCAACAAACACTGGAAAATCCTAACAGATGATCCTGTTCTTAAAGAATTTCTTCCAAACAGACCATCGATAACATACAGAAAGGGCTTCACCCTTAGAAATAAATTGAGCCCTACAGTCCCCCACAACACATCAGGGAGAGACTGGTTATCCACACGAGGTCTTGGATTCCACAAATGTGGGTTTTGCTCCATGTGTATCTGGGGTAAACATGGCACTAAAACTTTTACAGGCCCTGATGGAGCTATCTACAAAATCAAACATAACATCACTTGTCTGACTAAATTTGTAGTATACATTATAGAATGCCAATGTGGCAAAATCTATGTAGGCAGCACCATCAGGACGTTTAAAGAAAGAATTTCTGAACACATAAGAGCGATTCAGAAAAGAGACCCCAAGTACCCGGTGGCATTACACGTAGCAGAATGTCAACCACTGGGAGATGATATCAAAGTACGTGTTTTCGGGATAGATGTGATTCCCCTCGACATCAGAGGGGGCAACCGCGAACTGAAGCTCAGACGTAGGGAGGCTACCTGGATCATGCGTTTACAGTGCGTGGAACGGGGGCTCAACTATGACCCTGAGCTTCAGTTCTTCTTGGGCGACTAGCTAGCCGTCCAGGGGACCCTTCTTTCATAAAGATCGACTCAAGCCTTGATGTATGATCAGCTAGGAACTCACGGTGTTAAACACAGACATTGCCAAATATGCATACTATGCACTAGGAGGATGAATACGAAACCAACTGTATGTACTGTGTTGATACATGATTTCATGAGCGGCTGTACCATGTAACACTAATGATTAATAGCGAGATCTAACATTGTTATGCAACCTTTCTATGCAAAAAACAATACTGTAAATGTGATTTGAATCCTTTGATAAAAATGATACGCTCACTAACAAGTGGTGACAGTGGGGCACCTGCACTATAGAGGCCATCACAACTTTCTGTCAGCTCACAGCACAACATATCTGGCCACTGAGCATGCGTCAACTTAATCACTAAGATCACATAACTCACGATCTTCACCTCGCTTAGTTATTGTGATCGAATACTTACACCCATAGTAACTACCATGACGTGCCTCCTACTTTAAACCATGTACTGTCATATGGCTTCGCTTTCACCCCTTTAGCCTTGGTGAGAATAATGATTTCTCAGCTGTTATACCTCTCCTCGGACTTCCTCCATTGGTGAATGACGTGATTTTTTAGTCCTCTAAGACCTCGAAATTTTTAACAGTAGCGCGTCCCAACTGGCAACACGTAAGAATCTTACTATTTCGAAACTCCAGACACGCTTGTTGTGGAGGTTCTTACACTGTGGGTCCCGTTATGATACTGCATGCTTTTTCATCCGAGTAAAACGACAACCTCATAGAAATGCATACTTTGCTATGTACATTATCCATTCAAAGATGGCGAACCCTTTTCTTACGCCACCTTCTACTTGGACATCCTCGATGTCTAGTTTTCTTATAAAATGACCCCTCCCATCTGGTCACGTGTCCGTTCAGAGAGACGGCGACCGGGAACCATAGGAGGAGGGATACCAGAACACGGGTAAGCAGAAACGAATGACATACCATGAGTCTTTTACCCACCTTCGCGATTGTACGGTCTGAAGCCCACAGAACTGGGCTTCTCTAGAGCTAACTCGTGCTCTTGCTTCTCCTTTTACAGCGCACCGCCATTCAAGAAACGCACCCGTTTCTAGCGAGCACTTTACCAGACGGATGCCCTCCCGGCTACTTCCTAACACACACCAATAGTCAGGTATTTTTTCAACTTTAACCGCTTTTAGGCTCATCTCTACACGAGAAGCAGTATATGTCTTTGAAGCACTGCGCTAGTACGCGCAATGAGCTGTCAGAAGCCATGTGATGTATCGTCTTTTTTGCTATCCCCCTTTTAAACAGAGTTAAAAATACGAAGATCTCTGGCAATCAACAAGGCAGATTGCCCAGCCATAAGTACTTTCCACGTGACTATCTCAAAAGAACATACCGTTTCTATTTAGTCACATTTGAACAAATCAGTGGTAAGATTACCGCAGTTGTTGTCCGCCATCTATTTTACTGAATAGATGCCATCCCCCCCTTTAGAATGCTTTTCCTAATGATCCTTCTTGTATTTTCTCCTTTAGTCTCTCTCCGACATCTAATGTCCAACACATGAATACTAGTCCAGACCTTATGCTAATTACCACGAACGTACTGAGCTCTAAGGTAAATAAGCCATCATGTGGAGAGAGATTTTAACTTCTTATTAAGCAATAATTTTAACCGCGCGGTAACGGAATATCTTGCTTGCATTTCTATTTCACGAACAAACACTGTGTTCAAACCATGTCACGTTACCGTTACAGTCCTTCACCTACACCCCCACACAATAGTTCACCATTTTTTCTCAAGTGACTCACCACCGCACGAACCTTCGGAGTGCAAGATCACCGTGTATGTGTTAAATGTGACCACACACCCAAGCGCTATGTCACAAGACCTCACGTCAGTGCACCGCCACCCAAGGGCAACCACCCACAGCCTTGGGGTGACACACTTCCCAGATTTGTGGCATCACCACCACACACGCCCACTATGTGCGAACCCAGACGCACGGCGCTACTGCATGTTGGTTGCACCTTTGTCACCATTTGCAGTATGTCACGATGACAAGATACAATACTGAATCTGCATATGTTATTCTTGTATCATCAGCCCTGAAGAGTCGTGTTGACTCAACTGTACACGACGAAACACGTGTCGGCTTTGTATGACATTCCTTGAGTCTGGAGAGAATAAACCACCTTCTTGATGCAACCAAGAACACACCAAAGAATCTGCTTCTGTCTCCTTGAATACTTATCAGTCACTGTACTGTTTATGTGACACTTTTTTGTAGTAGCGAGAGCATTACTGTGTGTATTTGTTTAGTCCCTTGACTTTTTAGACGGTTAAGGGTGTTTTTCCGCCTGCTCTTTACGCACTACACACCAACTTGTCAATTTACACTCTGTAACGTATAACTGAGGTAGTGCGCCTGAGAGATCTGAATTTCTAAAAACCCCACTCTAGTTTTTCTCAACTTTATTCCAAAGGCCCGATGCTCTTTGCCAGCCTAGGCGGGGGGGGGGGGGGGGGGGGGGGGGGGGGGTGTCAGATGGTACGCCTCGTGGATTGCTAGTCGACTGTGCGCTGGGCTACGGGGGCTCACTGCGCCCGGTTCCCGATCGTCTTGGCGCTCCGGTATCTCGCCGCTGCTCAGTGTCCCGGTGAGGGTGTGCTGTTTCCCTTTGCCGAGTGTGTGGTCCCTTCGCGTGCGTCTGGCAGGCTCCACCGCTCCCACCCACTACGCTAGGGAGATCCGCGGCCTTCGCCCGATTTGGGCCTTGCTCTGTCTGTTCGGCGGGACTCGCCTGGTCGGAGTTGGCCCCCGCACTCTCAGCCGAGGGCTCTCTGCGCTATGACCACTCGCCTGAGCCGTGGATGCTGGTTCTCAGGTGCGGTACACGCGGTGCTTTGACGGCGTCACTCCCGTTGTCCTGCGCGCTCCGTCTTGCCGCCTTCTCTGTCGTCCGTACCTTTGCGGACAGCTCCGTCTTGTGTCCGGGTCCCGGCTGCGGTCCGGCTGCCTCCTCCGGTCTATTCTCCTCTCGGCGCCGCTCCGTTCCCCGGTGGTCGGGCACTTCCGGTCTGGCCAGCCCTCGCGCCTTCCACTTCCTGTCGGGATAGTCGGGCACTCCAGCCCCTGGATTCGGATCGTCGCGTAGGCCGCGTAGGTTTCCGGGATTACTCAGCCGTCCGGATCGCGATCGCCACCGGAGTCACCGCCTTCAATCCCGCCCGGTCTCGGGCTTCAGGTACACCCCGAAGGAGGCCTTTAAATATACGGATGACTGGTCGGATTTAGGGAGAGGCCGCTCTATTCACGGAGCTCGTCCTCTAAGCTGCCGCCATGCTCGGCTGCTAGCCACGCCCCCCAACCAAAACAACTTTAACCAAGTATGTCTTGTACCCTGTATCAGAAATGCTATTGTATCTGTTTGAAAACTCAATAAAATACTTTGAAATAAAAAAATAAAAAAAGAAATTACTAGCAGATGAGTTTACAAGTGCAGCACAGAGTACCAGAGAATGAAATTAGCACCCACTTTAAAAAAACACAATGACAATCCACTGGGGTACAAGCAACGACAGGTAGAAAGAAAATAAATTGTACCTCAATCACAGCGTAAGCCGCAGAAGTAAATTAATCAATCTAACACCGACCCTGATTGGTCATCTGCCAGATCATAAAATTGCTGAAGTTTCCAATGAATTGCCTTTTAGCGCTTTCAAGCCTGGCACGACCAGGAAGTGCTATTATATTAATCGAAATAAAGCAATCAGTACTAGGCAAATGCTCCATGATAGTTAGAAAGAAAACAAGCGAAAGTGAAACCATCACGTGCTGATCAATCAGGAAGCAGCAAGTAAGAGGGACAATCAAGCCAACAAATGGTAAGCAATAGGCAGGCTACAAGCCCATTTTACTCATCAAAATGTCTCACAAGCGACAGCACATGTGCTGTCTCAGACGAAACCTAAAAATATAAGGAAATGTTAACCACATGAATAACTGAAATGAGCAAAATGCATGAATTTGGCTCATGAACAATTTTCGTTATGCTGGTGTAATCTTTCATAATTTCAGCGGCGGCTGCTCCATTAGAGCGGAGGAGCGTCGCCTCCCTGCCACCACCAGCAAATAAAGCTGTTTTGTTATCATTTTATTTTAATCCCTTGGACAAGCCCCCAGGAATCTCATGAGACTTGGGGGCGGGTTCAGGAGAGTAAACTGCTGGTGGGGGAGTGAAGGGCGCTCCCTTCACTGAGCATAAGGTGTTTGGCCAGCTGTCTCAGGCCGGCAAAATCCCTCATGCGCAATGAAGCTCTCCGCAACCCCAGCTGCATTGCTGGGACTGGAGAGATGTTAATGTTAATGTTAATGTTAGGCTGAATTTATAGAGCGCAACTGACACCGGAGGTTTCCCTGCGCTGAGATCAGGCACAGGCTCACAGTCTGCCTGGGAGCGCAAGTTTCCGGGACACTCAGGCCAATCCTGAAGCTGCTCTCATGCAAGAGCACCTTCAGGATTGGCCACAGGGCATGCTGGGAGCCTGTTCCCAGGGCCAGAAGCAGAAAAAGGGTGATGCGGCAGAAGACGGTGGTGGCGTTAAGGTAAGTTTATTTTAATTTTTTTTTATTTATTTGTCCCCGAGTCCTCCCCACCTCCCTCCGCCCCCTCCCCCACTTTGGCAGCGGACGGTCTTCTACTGCATAATTTCTGGCATTTTGCACAACACTTGTGTGAAATTCCTGCAATTGTGCCATGTCACATGATTTCAAGTTCATTCAGGTAAAAATCATATCACAGGATCATGGGAACAATGCGGACGAATAGAAAGCAAGCAGCTTTTTGCATTTTGTTTTGCTATTTTTCAGTGAGAAATGCGGTTTAGAGTAAAAACGAACACAAGGATGCATTTCGCTCTAAAGTATATCGCTAAATAGCAGATTAGCATTTTGCCGAAATTTTGCATAATTACTAAAAGGAAAATATGTGAATTTCACACAGCCCTTAGAAATGTGCGATTTGAAACCTGCACCTGTGGTGTTACACATGAAGTGTGAAAATTGCATCTACAAGGTCCACAATACAAGAGACCAAAGAATGAAGTAGGGCTATTAAAACAAAGATTTAAACACTCTGAGTCGTTGATGCTTGTTTCCTGGAATGCAGACATTATATACCTTTTTCTATTCACTGTATGTTTGTAGTACCTATGTGATCTCAAGAGAGATGAGGGGGTGTTGAGAGCAAACCGGACTGTGTCTGCTGTTTCTGGAATCTAAGGACCCAGGTTTGAATCCCGACCATGGGTGATTCTGGGGAAATCACTGATTCTCCCTCTGCCTAAAAGTGTGAAATGTAATGTGTGTGAAATGTATTAGGGCAATCCCAAGCTTTGTGTATGTGCATATGCACAAGTGGCTTTGACTATTTCATTTACACCCTTGTGCACGGTACTAGATATCTCACAGAGATGGGCTTGCCTAAGCATCCACTGCCACTGTGATTTAAAAAACACCTTCAGTCACTTTAAGGCTGTCCTTCTGTACTTCTAGAGTGAAATCTAAGAAGATAAAAAGAAAGGAAATTTATATTTCCAGGAATTAAAATAATAAAACCACGCATAGACTGGTGGTTTCCCTGTCTATTAGGGTCTATAAATATTTGATTCCTTCCAGGAGAAGCATAGAAAGAGTTCCTTTCTTTCTGGGAAACACCGCAGAGCCCATAAAACAGCACTTAAAGGAGTCTAAGCATAGGATACTCCAGGAGCTCACACCAGACCACTTATCACCAAAGGAGCACAAACCCGTATTCCTACAGGAGCTACGTGCATGTGCTCCATCACCAAAACATGGTAGCAATGGCTCATACCGAATTGGCATATTTAATTTACTTATAAGTCCAGAGTAAAGTGCACTACATTGGTCTAGGGCCTGTAAATAAATGCTTGTGTCACCCACTGAAGTAGACCTTTAACCATGTCTCAGGCCTGCCATTGCAGGGCCCTTTGTGTGCAGTTTATTGTCACTTTGACTTGGCATTTAAAACTACTTGCCAAACCCTAAACTCCCCTTTTATTACATACAAGTCATCCCTAAGGTAGGCCCTAAGTGCAGGGTGCTGTGTAAGTAAAAGGCAAGACATGTACTGTTATATGTTTCATGTCCTGGTAGTGACAAACAGCTTATTTTGTGTTCCACTACTTTGAGGCCTATTCCTCTCATCGGGTAGCATTGGGAATCCATTAATATACTTTTAATATCGGATTCCTGATCAGAGAGATGTGGCTTTTTCATATGTCATATGTTTGGAATGGTCTTGATAAATCCTCTTTACTGGTGAATTTGGATGTAACATTACTGTTTTAGAAATGCCACTTTTAGCAAGTGGACATTTCTCTGCTATTAGCTCTCATGTGCCTTACAGCCTGTCTCTAACACACCTCGGGTTGGGTGACAGCTACACTTTGTGCATTCCCTCTAGACAGCCACAAACACAGGAAGGTGAGGATCATCTGCATTCTGAGCACTCGTATGCACTCATCTGCATTCATATGCATTCTAATGGGCCTTCCTGGGCAGGGAGGAATTGGAGGGATTGACACTTACACTTCAATACTTAGTGTCCTGTCCAGACAACAAAGCGCTGATTTATCCCCCAGGGTTGGCCTGGCATGCAGGACTGGACTGAAAGGGACTGTGGGCACTTCGAAGGCCAGCGTTTGATGTCACCTTCACTTCAAAGGCAGTTTTGGGAATAAGCACTAGGGCTGCTGATCTTGAAGGACTGTTTTTCTGTTTGCTGCCCTGTTGCCTGCTGCTCTCTGACTTTGCTGAAGGAGATCTGGTCTCTACTTCTTCCTCAAGTGTGCTCCAAGGGCTTGTTGGCTTGCCTCCTGTTGCTGGAGATTCAGTGATAACAAAGTCTCCACTCCTGCCACTCCTGACTGTGTGTAGCAAAACTAGCGATTCGAACCAGTTGCAGGAGCAGAATCGGCGCATTGCCTTTGGCATCGATGCAGTGCCTCAAGAACCGACGCATCGGACCCTCATTCGCCACCACAGCATTCTCCAGATATCAATGCATCCCTCTGCTGCATGGAGCAAACTGGTGCATCACACTTCAGCATGGACGTATCGCTGCTCCAGCGCTTGTCTTCATACCCGAAACATTGTTTTCACTGTGTGGGGCAGATCAACGCATCTCACACGCATCTTGCTGTTGCGACCAGGAAATGTACTTTGTTCACAGGAGCCTGCGTGGGTCCTGCATCAGACCTGCACTCCGTCGAGGTCGGCCCGAACTTTGACATTGCCCCTGTCCAGTGTAAACTAAAGTAACCCCATAGCGCAATTTGCTTAGAAGCGCTTATATTGCATTTACTTCAACATTTCAACTTCTACTTGATGGATGTTGATTGTTTTAGTCTTGTTTTGTTCAGAATAGGATAATCTATTCATCTAACCTGGTGTAGAGTCTTGTTGTGATGTATTTACTGTGTTGTATGCGTTATTGCACAAATATTTTACCACTCTGCCTTCTAAGTATAAGCCTGACGGTTCTGTGCCAAGCTGCCAGAGTTTGACCATAGGATAATTTAGGTTGTGTAGTGACTTACCCTGACTAGGATGGTGGTCTCATCTTTGACAGGGTGTATACCCCTGCCAACTAGAGACACAACTGCTAACAAGGAGCTCAAAATCAAGGCGTCCACTGCAGCTCACATCAGGCCCGTGATAAACATATGTCTAAGCGACGCTAACAACAAGGCATCGTCAACCACTCCCACCAGGGCCTCGATATGGGTCGCTCTACAGGAGCTGAATACCAGGGCATCCTTTGTGGCTCACATCAGGCCCGTGGAAAGGGTCTTCCACTTGAAGCTCCATAACAGAGTATTCTCTGCTGCTCACATCAGGCCTGTGATAAAAGGTCTCCCTACAGGAGCTTCATAATAGGGCATCAGCTCCTGCTCACACTAGGCTCATGATAAGGGTCTCTCTAGCTCAGCCAAACAACAAGGTGTCTCCTACCACTTACACCAGGCCTGTGATAGAGGTATCTCACTACTGGAGCTCCATAACAGGGCATCACCTCCTCTTCACACCAGACCTGCGATAAGGGTCTCCCTCTACGGGAGATCAATATCATGGCATCACCTTCCACTCACACCAGGCCCCTGATATGGGTCTCTCTTTACAAGAGTTAAATAACATGGCATCACCTGCCGCTCACTCACTCCAGGCCTGTGATAAAGTCTCTCTCTACAAGAGTTCCATAACACGGCATCACCTGCTTCCCACACCAGGCCATGATAGGGGCCTCTCTAGAGGAGTTGAAATACAGGGCTTCCCCTGCCACTCATGCCAGGCCCGTGATATGGGACCTTCTCCTCCATAATAAGGGTCTCTCTCTGAAGAGCTTAATAACTGGGCATCACCTACTGCTCACTCCAGGACTGAGGTAACAGTCTCTCTCTACAGGAGCTCAATACAGGGTATCGCCTGCTGCACACTCCAGGCCTGTGATTAAGTCTCTCTCTCATAAAGAGCTCCCGAAGCCAGGTCCCTGATAAGAGTCTCTCTCTACAGGAGTTCCATAAGAGGGCACAATTTGCTCCTCAAGCCAGGTCCGTGATAAGGGTCTCTCTCTGAGAAGCGAAATAACAGGGCACCGCCTCCTGCTCACACAAGCACTCACCAGGCCTGTGATAAGGCATCCTCCGTAAGACCTTCAAATGGATCCCCCTACTGCAGAAGGACCGTCACCCACGCACTCATAACCAGCAGACTGGACTACGGCAACGCCTTCTACTCCCGAATCAACAGAACTCTTCTACACAAACTCCAAATCATCCAGAACACCGCAGCCAGACTTGTCCTCGGGACACTGCGTCACAAACACATGACCCAACACCTACAAGGCTTCCACTGGCTCCCCTTCAAGAAGAGGGTCACCTTCAAACTCCTCACCCACGCCTACAAATCCCTCAACAACATCGGACACAAATACCTCAACAAGAGAGTATACTTCCACGTACCCAAGAGGAACCTCCGCTCCGCCGACCTCGCCCTGGCAGAGGTCCCCCGCATCCGCAGAAACAAAACTGGCGGGAGAGCTTTCTCCTACATCGCGGCCAAGACCTGGAGCTCCCTGTGAACATCAGACACTCCCCGACCCTGAATACGTTCAGGAAGGACCTCAAGACCTGACTCTTCGACTGCTCCGGAGCCGCCCCCCCCCCCCACCCCCAGAGCCTTGAAACCCTCACGGGTGAGTAGTGCACTATATAAACTCCTGATTGATTGATTGAAGGGGCTTTCTGTATGAGTTCAATAACACGGAGTCACCTACTGCTCTCACCAAGCCTGTGATAAAGACGTGTCTAAGGGAGCTCAATTACAAGGCGCCACCAGGCCCTCGATAATCAGAAGGGTCACTCTACAGGTGTTGAATACCAGGGTATCATCTGTGGCTCACGCCAGGCCCCAGATAAGGGCCCTTCTAGGGAACCTAAATAACAAGGTGTCACCGGCCACTCTTACCAGGCCAGGTCTATCTACAAAAGGTCCAATAAGCTGGGCATCACTTCTTCCTCTCGCCAGGCCTGCGATAGGGGTCTCTCTCTCTGAGGAGCTCAATGACCGAGCATTACCTGCCCCTCACTCCAGGCATCTGATACAGCCTCTCTCAACAGGACCTCTATAAAGGTACAGATGGTACAAAATGCGGCTGAGAGATTAATTAGGCAAGTACTGTATTGGCACCACATCTCTCCGCATATAAGACAGCTCCATTGGCTGCCGGTAGCGAAAAGGATTGAGTTCAAGGCCTTGACTATGGCCTTTCGGGTGCGGCATGGCAGATGTCCTAGCTACCTTAAACACCGGTTATGCCGCTACCAACAAAAAGGATCATTGAGGTCCAACTCTCAGAACTTGCTCTGCATACCTCGCTATGCTAAATCACGCATAGGGGCAGGGCGGGACTGGCTGTAGCGGGCACCGGGCATATCCCCGGTGGGCCGCCAGGGTGGGGGCCGGTTTTGGGCCCCTGGGGGGCTGTTTTTGTTGAATGGGGTCAGCAATATCGGCCCCCTGTAACAAAATCATCTGAAACCGACCCTCACAAACAGCTCAGCGGCATCCCTCTCACCCCAGGGGGGCGGCCAAGCAGTTTGCCAGGGCCAGTTTCGGTTACCAGTACGGCCCTGCATAGAGGGCAGATCCTTCATGGTGGTGGCGGCCAGGCAGTGGAACTCTCTGCCGACTAATATGCGCCTGATCCAATCTGAACTTGTGTTCAGAAAAACTTTGAAGACCTGGCTTTTTAGCCATGGCTAGAATTTTTGGCTATGTACCGCTTCCTAGCGCAGATGACCGGGAATGGGAGCCCGTGACAGAGCGCTTTGACCACCGAGTGACGGTTGACACAAGGCGACCGCCTCTATTAATAGGGGGCCGACACAGCGAAATGTGTGTGCAGGAGTAAGTCATAGGTATGCTACAACGTACCCCCAACAAGAGTTGAATACTGGAATGTTCCAGAAGTGCGTGGCAAAGACAACCCCCAGCCCTGGAGTAGTTGCCGACCAAGAGTGACAGGCAACGAAACATGTTGGCTTCCTATTTATTAAACCGAAGCACAACTGTGAAGTGTAGGTTTTAATAGGTGCAGGCACCCAGCACAGAATAAAGTGTCAGAGAGCTATGGATACCTGACCCATTTTTAATTTGTTGAGCGTCGGATAGCGGCTCTCGCTTCTTGGGGGTTGCAGTGCACATAACATGTAGTATAGGGATCACCATTTTTTGAGTTGTTTATTATTTTCCTTTCTACATCATTCTTTGCAACTTTGTTTCTTTTGGGTTGGAAGGAGCCGATGATGATAAAAGGAACATACTGAGGAGTACCAGTCAGCAGTTCCCTGGTGGTTGCTCCCGTGAGGTCCCTTCCTTCCCTTCACACATTTTTTCCTTTCTTTCTCTTTCTACATATTCAGTAGAGTGCTTGCTTGACACATAAGCGATCGCACATAGACATGTAGAGTTGATGTATAGAAGATATGAACGAGGCACACGTTGTTGATAGAATTCTTTGATTGCTAATAAACTACGTTTGAGTCTGTACTAGTGACTATCACAGCTGATGATCAAATTGTTGCCTATTACTGTGGACCAGGTGTAGTTTTTTTCATATGTACCTCTCATGCCTGCCTGTGAAAGCGCCGGGACACCTCTGTTTGAGGTAGCTGTTGCGCTCTATAAATGCTGATATTATTATAAAAGGGCAATGCTTGCCGCTCACGCTAGGCCTGTGCTAATGATCTCTCGCTACAGGACCTCAGTGCCAAGGCATCCCCTGCCGCTCACTGCAGGCCTCTAATAAGGGTCTCTCTCTACCGGAGCTTAATAACAGAAGAACGCCTGCCATCTGCTGCTCACGCCAGGTCCATCTACAGGAGCTCCTAACAGGGCGGCACCTGTTGCTCACACTGGCGTCCTTCAGCAGTTTTCTGAAGCAGCGAATGTGGCACGAGGGGAGGGGGGTAGAAAGAGAGTCATTGTATGGCGCAGCTTTCCACCGAGCACACACTGTGCCCTCTGCACTGCTGTGGGGCAAGAGGGCGCTGTTAATGTTACACATAGCTTATCCCCTGCGAACGACCAGGAAATGGGCCTCAGAAAACCAGACTCTTGTCTAGTGAGTCGCCTGGGAGCTACCTGGTTGATAGCACAACTGCTTACTTTTTCCAGAAAATAAACATTGAAAACTGTACCCAGAAGTGATGCCTTCTGGATACCCTGTATCACCAAGGCGAACACCTAGTGAATTATGAAATGTGGCAGCTGGGATGTTAAGCTTTCGCGGATGTGACATAACTGCTAGGGCGTTGACCTCGAAGCTGGGGAACCCGGTTCGTGTCTAGGCGAGGGCTCAGTGAGTCTCGGCAAATTAATTAATCTCCACGTGCCTAACATCATGAACGTGTCTGTCTGTAACGCAACTGCTACTCGCGTAAAGCACTCTGATACCTTCGGGTAGAGTTTGCGCTATATAATACTACCCGCCAAAAAGAGAACCTTTTGAGCGGGTAAGATAACTTACTGATAATATAAGTCTGTCCCTAAAAAAATGTACAACCAACAGAGAAGTATGGTTATTGAATCTTCATTTGCTTAAGGACTGAATTAGAGAGTATGTAAATTGGTGGGTCTGCAGTTTTTATAGAGTTTTATATTGTGCGAACTAGACCGAAACATCAAGTATCAGAGCGCTTTACAAGAGCACCAGTTTCATTACAGAAGGACATATTCATTTTTTGTTTGGCACAGGGAGAGTAAGTGATTTGCCCAGAATCACAGGATGTTGAGCGTCGTTGCCGAGACTCGAACCAGGTTCCTCAGCCCAGCTTCGAGGCCGACTGCTCTAGCCGTAAGGCTACACACTCTCCCTTAGTTTCTGCAGAGATCTGCAGCAGTGAGTAATTCATGAATATGCTGTATAATCCTCACCATCGGTGCACCTGGTCCAGACCTGTACTGTGCACTGGATTACAAACCAAATGGTGCCCCAGTGCATGGCAGAAGCTGTGCCAAGGGTGGCCACCTAACTCCATATCATCAAGGACGTGGTTCCAAATTCTGATGCATCATTTGATAAGCTAATATTTTCTGGGTTTTGCAGTCTTGATTTGCCTTTATTTATCTAATTTGACTCGCGCATCTGAAGACAGTGATTTTGTTCAAGGGTCCCAGATTTATCGCAGACGGGTGCACTTGTACAGAACATGCTCTCAACATTCTTGCAACACATTAGGCTAAAAAGTCACAGGTATGTCATGTCAAATTAACATAATCCCATGCACAGGACACTTAAAAGTTTACAACACAACAGGCAACTGAAAGAGGGGCCCCGCACAGAATGCACTGGGCATTCATTGGCTGTTTACTGAAAGACTAAGGTTGAATCCAATAAAACACAGGCAGCCAAACTGTGCCTCAGTGAACTATTTTCTAACTAAGAAATGTACTGAACCAGGATCTGTTGCCAAGCAGAGGTTCTGATCACGGTTGGATTGGGATTACAGATTAGCCTGGGAACGCTAAAAAGAAGTGGTCCACATTTACATATTGCCTTTCCGCAAAACAATGCTTCGGCGAAATTTTATTAAAAACAGAGGGAGGTGCACGCATTAGTTTATACTGGTGAAACACTTCTGAAAACATGTGAGGCCACTTTTGCTCAGGGTCCCTGTCCCCGCTCAATATGCATATATTAATGGGCCGGCCCAGCGAGAGAAAGGGAGTGGCACCTCTGCCATTGATAAAAAGGAGGCAATGGATGCCCATCTGCCTCCAGAAAGGCCACTCAGGTAACCACTGGGCCGCTGGTGGCATCGAACAACGCAGAAACTGCCAAATCGGCTCCCCAGGCTGCTCAAAAAAGAAGCTCACAACAGGAATCCGGATACCGCCTCCTCTGGCATTGCCTGAGTGACGAGTTACCAATCCGATGCTGGTCTTCATTATAAAAGTCTTCCTTGTGGCATTGGCACTTTCACAGTGTCCAGCCCCCTGTGGTCTACTCTCACGCTTGGCCAAAAGCCACTCAGGTGGGAGCAGTAGGTGTGACTCCAATGCCAGAGATTCCCAAAGCCTTGCCCTGAAATCCTCGCGGCTACTAGAAGGAGTCCCGACCAGCTGCATATGACCCCTCTTCCTAGCAAGGCATTGCTAACATACTGTGGCAGCTAGTGCCTTCTTCCCTCCACACTGCAGGAGCTGGTATCTGCCTAATTGACAATATGCTGCATGAAATCATGAGATGTCAATATCTGTCCCCAGACTGCATCAGTCCCCGAAAGCACCATGAGATGTCAGTATCTGCCACCAGACTGCAGCAGTTCCCGAAAGCACCATGAGAAGTCAGTATCTGCCCCCAGACTGCAGCAGTTCCCGAAAGCACCAGGAGATGTCAGTATCTGCCCCCAGGCTGCAGCAGTTCCCGAATGCACCAGGAGATGTCAGTATCTGCCCCCAGACTGCAGCAGTTCCCGAAAACACTATGAGATGTCAGTACCTGCCCCAGACTGCAGCAGTTCCCGAAAGCACCATGAGAAGTCAGTATCTGCCCCCAGACTGCAGCAGTTCCTGAAAGTACCAGGAGATGTCAGTATCTGCCCCCAGGCTGCAGCAGTTCCCAAACGCACCAGGAGATGTCAGTATCTGCCCCAGACTGCAGCAGTTCCCGAAAACACTATGAGATGTCAGTACCTGCCCCAGATTGCAGCAGTTCCTGAAAGCACCAGGAGATGTCAGGATCTGCCCCCGGACTCCAGCAGTTCCCGAAAACACCAGGAGATGTCAGTATTTCCCCCCAGACTGCAGCAGTTCACGAAAACACCAGGAGGTGTCAGTATCTGCCCCCAGACTCCAGAAGTTCCCGAAAAAAACAGATGTCAATATCTGCCCCAGACAGCAGCAGTTCCTGAAAACACCAGATGTCAGTATCTTCCCCCAGACTGCAGCAGTTCCCGAAAACACCAGGAGATGTCAGTATCTGTCCCAGACTCCAGCAGTTCCCGAAAACACCTTGAGATGTCAGTATTTTCCCCCAGCCTGCAGCAGTTCCCGAAAGCAACAGGAGATGTCAGTATCTACCCCAGACTGTGGCAATCCCCTTCTCTCCTACTTGTGCCTCTCTAAGGCACTATGTCAATCAGAAGAGAGAGCAACAATCAAAGGGCATAAAAAAGAATGAGAACAGGGATGCTGAGTACAGTGGACAGGGTCAGTTAGGGTAAGGTTGGAATCAGAGGTAGCTAAAAAGAACAAAATCTTCTGAAACTATTTTGTTAGACTTCCCTTTACAGGTAAGTGCATCTAAAATATGATCGGGTCACTGGAATTATGTGATTTTGCGGCTTCATCGTTTTCCATATAATTATGGGTTTGCTACGTTAGCTGCATAATCCATTTTATGCTGCACAATATGCAGAGTTAAAAAAGTTCTAACACATATTGATCAAAAGTTACTAAAAGCGCTGCAAAACGTGCTGCAACGCAGTGAAACACCATGTGCAAAAGTTGACTGGCTCCCTTTCTGTTCCTTATTGTGTATTTGGGTGTTCATATGGTACTAATGAGGTGGAACCTTTGCTCAGAATGTGTTGACATGTAAAGATTACAAAATAAGGCAGTAATACTGTCACAGAATGTGCTGCATTACGCCGCATAGTTTGCGTTTTCTTGTCGTATAATTTAGTCAGGTCTGCTCAGTTCTTAATTTGTAAAAGCATAAGTGCTGGGGCACAAAGTTTTGCTCAAAAGCCAGCTGCCAGCTCTTTTGCCACATACCAAGGCTGCATAGTCTTTATTACGGCTCATGCCTGGCCCTGATTAATAATTCCAGTGGATCTGAATATAATGTGCACACCCTTTAAATGCAAATTAAATGCAAGCTGCACTAGTCTGTGAGATTTCATTTTTCTAGTAGGAAAGGTCAGTTGGTTAATGTTCTCACTTCAGATGCTTGGGGGGAACCAGAGGGTTATTGGTTTAAGTCCTGGTTGGTGCATTGGGGAATGATGACGTGTATTCATACTGCTATGAGGTTCCAGGCTGTGACAAAAGGCACAGTCTATATGTAGGCCATTAGTATAAAAAATACATTACACAGAGTATAAGATAGGTGGCCACAGTTTAAATTCATTACACTTGGTATAAGGTAGATTGCACACAGAATAAAATAGGCTGCAACAACAGGGGAAAAAAGATTAAGGATTTTATTTACTAGCATTTTGCACGACTTTGCACTACAAAAGTGAAGCAAATTGGTGCAAAATGTTAATTTCAAGTGTACTTTCCAGTGCAAAATGTGTTTTGTGCTGAAAAGTCACCTGAAAGTAATGCAAAGCAGCACTTAGCCCTGCTTTGCATTACTTTACGTAAAGGGGGCGATACATGGGCGTTCCCATACAACCACCCATGGTTTTGAGTCAAAAATCCTATCTACTTTAAAAAAAAGTATAGAGGGTTTTGCATCACAAAATGGTGCCATTTTGACATAGCTGCTAATGAGGAGAAATACTTGTATGCTGCACTGTCCAGCACACATCCAAAGTAGGAAGATTTTAAAGTTAGTCTAACCATAGTGTTTTATACTGTAAGGGTATCCTTCCAGTACAAAACCTATACCAGACTCACGCAGACACCCTTGCAATAGGGTGCAAAGGTGTGTTTGTGGAACTAGGCAGCATGAATCTGCACCAGCCCTGGGGAGACAGCAGGAGAGTAAGCAATAGGAACAAGGGTACTCCGTATTATATTTGTGGTCAAGAGGTGGGAGTAACTAATAGTGCAAGAACATGGGAAAAAACCTCTTATATGACCTGGATATCATTCAAACTCTTGGCAATTAAGTCAATTATTTATACATAGGATGCAGATCTTGACACTATAGAATTCTCACATATTTGCTGTTTTATATCAATTTATTCATCATTGTACAAAAATATATACTTTTTTGGATTTTCTGCAATTTTCTTTCACATGAAAAACATAATAAATACAACTAAATATCAATTGACGTGCGTTTGTTGAGGTACAACATGTTAGGTGAAGTTGTAGTTCTCGGTCGAACCCCTCATTTTTCTCTTATGTGCAGATATGAACATACATCACATCATACATACTCATACTTACACACATACACACAACAGTGACAAAATACATAAAAAATTGCAAACTTTGTGATACTATATCAATGTCCAATATAAGACTCCTCGTGGTATGATTTAGGTCTGTCTTTAATCATAGGATAGTCAGTGTATTCTTGTTGTAAACTCAATTTAGATTTCCTCTCCAGTGTAGTTCTTGGGATTTTTCAATTTGCCATATTCGAGGGTCTTAGTATGCGTACGGCCTACGTACGTTTCGGTGATCTTTTATTTGAGTTCACCTTCTTCAGGGCCAGCTTGGACTAAACAAATGTATGCAAATATTCAGTGACAATGGGGTTCTCTTAATCTTAATATATAAGATCCTAGAGTAGTGTGGATCTGCTGTGGCTTCGTTATGGCGCTTAGTTTTGGCGGTTGATTATATTTCTTTAGTGGTCACGTTCACGTCTAGTTTCGATCTATTTGGTCTTTGAAGGAAATATAATGTATGGCTCTTAGCGGTAGAGGAGGGCTTGTCATTTGAGGCTCCTATATTAGAGGAGGCAGTGTTACCAGTGCTATATAAGCTGTCCTTTTTTAGATTTTGTGATGAAAAGGAGGATAACAGAATGCCACAACTCGTTTGTCTGTGGCAGAGACACGGCGGTCGGCACCCTGGCAGGACAGGACTCGAGCAGCTACACAAGATCACCGAAACGTACGTAGGCCGTACGCATACTAAGACCCTCGAATATGGCAAATTGAAAAATCCCAAGAACTACACTGGAGAGGAAATCTAAATTGAGTTTACAACAAGAATACACTGACTATCCTATGATTAAAGACAGACCTAAATCATACCACGAGGAGTCTTATATTGGACATTGATATAGTATCACAAAGTTTGCAATTTTTTATGTATTTTGTCACTGTTGTGTGTATGTGTGTAAGTATGAGTATGTATGATGTGATGTATGTTCATATCTGCACATAAGAGAAAAATGAGGGGTTCGACCGAGAACTACAACTTCACCTAACATGTTGTACCTCAACAAACGCACGTCAATTGATATTTAGTTGTATTTATTATGTTTTTCATGTGAAAGAAAATTGCAGAAAATCCAAAAAAGTATATATTTTTGTACAATGATGAATAAATTGATATAAAACAGCAAATATGTGAGAATTCTATAGTGTCAAGATCTGCATCCTATGTATAAATAATTGACTTAATTGCCAAGAGTGTTGAATGATATCCAGGTCATATAAGAGGTTTTTTCCCATGTTCTTGCACGAGACAGCAGGAGAGTGTCATATCTCTGTAGAAATGGTGCTTGCCTGCTCTCTCCCTATCACGCAAAGCAGCGCAGCATTTTTGGTTGTTGCGGTGCATTGCATGAGATTTTAGTAAGTCTACTACTTAGGGGCATATTTGCAAGCCCCTTGCACTGCCATTGCATCACTTTTTGTGATGCAACAGCGGTGTACACCACCAAATCATATTTATGAGGCCACGCAAAGCCACTTTGTATGGCTTTCAATTGCCTCATAGATTTGGAGTAAGGCAAGGCAGTGCAAATCACTGCAGTGCTGAACTGTGCTAGGAAGACATTCAATGGGTGTTGCAGTGGGTGTTCCCACGCAACACCAATGGATTTTGACTCTCCCCCCAGAGCAACAAGACCGTGTCATTCTGGGTGGGGGGTGTCAAAACCTTACGCCGCCCCAAGGGAGGCTGAACAAGGAAAAATAACTTTCTTTTTCCTCGTTTTTTCCTCATTCTGCAGTACACATAGAAAGAGGAAAAAGCCTCCCAGGATTGCCTTTGAGCAGGAAGGTGTAGCGTTGGTGCTAGGCTGCCGAAACGGAGCCAGAGAGGAAAGGACAATAAGGTGCTGTATGCCATAGACAAGATCCCGTCCTGCCCTTTCACTTTGATGCAGGGCAGCGCAGCAAGCTGACTTCCTAGTAAATCCTTCCCACTTCAACCTCTGAGAGAGAAAGACACTCTGCCAGAAGTTAATTTGTAAAACATATGTGCTGGGGCTCTCGTCAGAAGGCAGCTGGTACGAGCCCATTTCTCCTGTTAGCCCGGTCTAAAATAGAACCAACTACTAACCTTGAAAGAGCAGAGAGGATGTGGGGTATTGGCCAGAGCTGCAGACTTCGGAGCCAGGGAACCAGCTTGAAGTCTCGTCGTTGGCTCAACATCCTTTCTGGGCAACTCACGTTATCTCCCCGTGCCTGACATAAATGTCCTTAACTGGTGCTCATTAAAAGGACCGAAAAGCACTGGCTCAAATTAAGCACTCCTCTGCCTTACCAAAGGCACATTGTCAGTGCGCAGCTTAATGCTGTCCTGCCCACCAATGTAACCATCAGAATACCCCTTCTGTTCCCTCTGCCGAACTGCCATTGAAGAGCACTGCATACAGAGAATAACATTGTTTGTTCTCGTTTTTTCCGTACTGTAAGGGTCACCATCTTTACCCGTTTCAGGGCATACATTCAGAACATCATCAGAACATTTAGTGCTTGAAACACTGCATTTTGTTCAATCCATTTTATTGTTCGCGCATTTTAGGCTTGTTGCTCATTTAAAAAGCTATTTTATTTACAAAGAATATGTCTCTGGCTGAACATTCATATTTACTGACTTTTTTTTATAACCGTGGTTTATTGACTGTTGACAACTGTGGCGTTCTGAATGTTCTTCTAGTGCCTGTGGCCTGACCTGCTCCACAGTGCCAGACAGGTGATTCAAGGAAGCAAGGGCTCACCAGTGTATGCATATTAATAAACATACATGCATATATTACGTTTTCCCAGTCATAATGCTCTAATTAATCGATTGCCAGTTTGAAGTTATGGCACTGTCTACAGACAACCTTGGGAAAACTGCAAAAACGAATACATTTGGAGGTAGAAAGAAATCCCACCACAAAGGATGCAGAAGGGCTAATAATAAACTGAAACAGGTGGGGAGAGGATTATGATATTTTTTGAGAACTTGTTGCAGTAAATAGGCTAAAAGCGGACGCAAATCTCTTGACGGATTTTACAAAAAAGATGTGATTAAAAGGTTTTACTTTTGACTTTTAAAGGGCTAACCGGCTATGCGGTGAGATTTATATCAAAGGTTTATTCGTTGTATTGTCTTCCTGTGTGACGTAGCTTCTTATACTACTTATCCTGCCAGCACCTTGAGACAATGTTGAGTAGTGTTCACATAGGCTGCCCAAACATCACAAACTTTACAGGGCTCACGCGTACACCGCCGGATATCGGGTCCAAATCAGTGGCGTAACATAAGCCCCTGCAGCCCCCTCGGATGGGGGGGGGGGGTCTGTGAGCACCAGGGGGCCGTGGTAACTGGCCTGATAGCTCCTGACTGGGTCTGGTGCGTGGGGGCCACCCTCCATGTACTTTGCATGGGAGCCTCCCTCAAGTCTCATTACGCCACTGCTCCAAATATCATATCAGCTGAACTCTTTCAGTGAAAATGTGGTACCCACCAGCGCACACTAAAACCTCATGGGTCGTCGAAGGCTTCACACTCTCCCTACGAAGAAAGGCTTGTTTGTGATTGTAAACCAGACTTACACGTGGTTTGGTTAGGTGTGTGTGTGTTTACAGATAAAGATACTGAGGTTTTATTATAATCTCTTTAGTGGTACCAAATTTGGTCTGGTCACTATCTTGTGACTGTACACATCACTTGCAGATGCGGACTTTGCCATTTCCTACAGTAGTAAAAACAGCGCTGCTACCTTTAAAGTTAAGGCCACTCCTTTTGTTGACCTCGCAAGAAAGAACGCGTGAGTCAACCTGAAAGAGTAACTATAAGAGTTAAACACATATCTTTGAGAGACGACACCAGCCCACATGAACGTATCTTACAGTGGCTAGAAATAAGTGAACAATACCGAAAGTGAATTTGTTCTTTTCTACTCTCCTACCTACACAGCACAGCGTAATGGCACATATAACAATAAGAACATGAGGGGGCAGATCTACAAGAAAGTGCCGCAGCATGGCACCGCAAGCCTATTGGCTGCGCCACGCTGCAGCACTTTCAGAGCACAGAAATGCAACATATTTACAAGAATATGTCGCATTCCAGTGCTCTCCCCAGCGCTTACGCACAAACAGCTGCCAAGCGCAGGCACCATTGCACCATGGTGTAAGGATGCCTGCGCCATGGGGAGATTGTTTTTGTGCAGGAAGGAGCACCTTCCTGCACAAAAACAATCACTAAAGGCCTTTTCCTCTTTCAATGCAGCACGCCCTGAAAGAGGAAAAAAACGAGGAGAAATGTTTTCATTTCTCCTCGTTGCACCTCCCTACGCCACCTCTAGGGTGGCGTAGCATTCAGACGCATCTCCAGATTTACGATTTCTCGTAAATCTGGAGATGTGTCTTGTTCTATGGGTGTTGCGCCTGAACACCCACGGCAACAACCATGGAACGCCCATTCAACGCGAACTGCTGCGTGTGAAGGGGCCGTATTTACAAAGAGAGGAAAAGTCACACAGGGTGGCTTTTCCTGTCCTTGTAAATATGGAGGAGCCCCCGGTGCTACCAGTACGTCACGAAAAGTGATGCACTGGTGGCGCAGGGGACTTGTAAATCTGCCTCGAGGAATTTAATAGCGCTAGTAACGATGGTAACAATAAACACAAGTACCATGATATTGTCTTTTAACAAGCACTGCGCCACATTTTGAGTCTCTCCCTGGCACACCCGAGGCTCCCTCTAGCTTCCAGGCGCTACACGGCTACTCACAGTGGTGAAGTTTTCAGGGCCGCAGTCCTCGTTGCGGTAGCGGCAGCGCAGCAGCATGTCCTTCATGTCGTGGCCCGTGCGCTGGAAGAAGTCCTCCATGCGGAAGGCCTTGCTGCAGACAGACCGGGGGTTGTCGTCGGCCAGGCCCAGCGCCTCGACGTAGTCCGCCACATCCGCGTCCTCCACGCCCAGCAGCGGGGCCGCGCACAGCACGTCGTTCTTGGTGAGGGCCGACTTCCGGAAGCGGTTGTAGTTGCAGAAGGTGATGGCGGGGAATTTCATGACGGTGCTCTCCTTCTCGTCCAGGGTGGTGACGTGGTGGAACTCGGAGTAGTACTGGATGCGGTCGGCCACCTGGAAGAGGAAGCAGCCGAGGGAGGCCAGGAAGGCGCAGGCCCACACCCCGCGGCGGAGGCTCACCCCGCCGGGCAGGAAGATGTGGCTGATGCCGTGCAGGGTGCAGTTGCTGGCGAAGGCGGTGAGGTCGGAAGCCTTGGGCCCCTCTTCCTCGCCCTCCGGCTGCTTCGAGTCCATCTCCATCCGGATTTTCTCTTTGGACCCGTCCGCGCCGGTCTCGCATAGAGGGAACATGGGCTGCAGGTGTCCCCTCGAACACTGCATCGACCCTTGGGCGAAGGAGCCTGCGTCCACGGCGAAAGATGTGTGGTGGTGCTGGAAGGAGGAAGGCTTGATGGGGTGTGAACAGTCAAGGACCAGGGGACGAGGAGAAGGCAGAAGAGTTAGACAGTCGAGGAACTTTTAGACAGCAGCCAACCCAGGCTTAGAGGAGAAACAGAAAAGCTAGTAAATATGTTTGAGTGGGTGAGGAAGAGGATGGAGGAGGAAGATTTTGCACAAATAGTTCAACTTGAAAGTTGAATAGGAAGATCTTAAAATCAAGGTTGGAGTGAAGATTCGAAAGTAGTGGGTAGACCAATCGGAAAAATCGTTTGATTGGGTTCAAGGAGGAGATGGATTAGAAAGGTGTTTCCAGATGGGTCCACACGGGAGATTACAGGGAGACGAGCAGGCACAGAGGCAACTCCAAGGGATACAGGTGGAGAACGGCAGGAGCTGAGAAGATAACGATGCGCTGGGTAGAGGTCCGAAGGGACTGTTCCTACCTCCAGCGGTGGGGAGGAAGGAATGGCAGAGGCTGGAGTTCACCGGGGCAGCTGAGACAGTGTAGAGTTTCTCGAGAAAATCCTGTCTGTGCAAGACGAATCGAAGAAAGGGTGGAGAGAGCAATTAAGCCTGACCCTCGGGAGAGGAGGGTTGCGCCAGGTAGCCACAAAGATACTGAAGACGCGCGTTAATGTCCCGGGCAGAGCGGTGTAACTCTATCTCCTTCTCTGAGAGGGCGCAGGGACGGAGGGAAGGTTACAAGCTATGGAGAAAGGATCGAGGCTGGGGAGAAGGAGTGGGGAAATGAAGGTTAAGCAAGAAATAAACACTGAACACGAAAGAGAAATAGAGACAGATGCCAGGGGAAGAAGAACAAGCATTTGCAATGCATTCAGTCTCGCCTTTGGGACCTTATATGTATTTAGCTATGCAGCACATTTACAGGGGGTGCTGAAACATCTACTATTCTTTAACCTGGAGGGAAAATGAGCACTAAACTGCGTGACACGCCAGGTATGGGAACACATGGAGAGAAATATTGCCTTTCAACAGGCAAGAAGGATGTGCACAGCCTCAGGCGGTAGCAGAAGGAACTGGGGGTAAGAGAAGGCCAAGGGAGGATGTTTGCATACGGCTTGTGCTTGCATCTCCTGTGAACTGGCGGTGCTTTGACTGTGTATACAGGGTTCGTCAGTGCACAGCAAAATTCTGTATCCCTGTGTACAGGGGGAGTCTCTGAGTGCACGCACTCCGGGAAACCGTATCAATGTGCACTGTAAGAGATGCTTTGTACAGTTTGCTTTGAGTACCTCTGTGCACAGTGAGTGAATCCACCCGGTATGTGCCTACAATTATTTCTATGTACACCAAGGGACTGTGTTGCATGTGTGCCTATGGCTCATATTTCTGCGCCTATGTCTGCGTGCAGTGAGTGACTGCATCTTAAAGTACAGTGAATGTCTGTATTTTTTGGGAACAACCTGCACCTCCATGTACAGTGAACAGGGCTTGTACCTCTGGGTTCATGTGTGTCCTCGTCGTTATGTAAAATGATCGCCCTGTAAAGTCCACCTCTATTTCCATTTTCTTGAGTACCTCGAACGATTATGTACATATGTGGCACTCTCCCTGTGTACCATGCGCGATATGCACCTCTGAGAAATGGAATGGCTGGCACCTTCGTGTATGGGTGAGCATTGAGGGCGATGTGATTCAGTGTCAGTCAGTCAATGTCAGTCCGTCATTGTGTGTCAGTCAGTAAGTCAGCCAGTGTCAGTCAGTCAGTGTCAGCCAGTGTCAGTCAGTCAGTTTCAGTCAGTCCGTATCAGTCAGTGTCAGACACTCAGTCTTAGTGTCAATCAGTCTTAGTCAGTGTCTGTCATAGTGCCAATATTGGCAACACTCCCCATTTCTGGTACAGCAAAATACAGAAATAAACCACACAACACCTTGTTTGTGGAGAAAATTGCTGCAGATTTTTTTGCATAACAAATATGCCAACATTGTGGGTTATCTTACGTGCGATCCAAGGGCAGGCAAACCCCCCTACGCAGCCTGCCCTCCTGATGAGCCAAATTACACCGTGGCCGTCGCCAATCGGTGATTACCACTTTTTGAGGAGGGGACACCACTCCCAGTGTTGGACCGCCAGTCCACGCCCTTACTCACGCCCCCTAAAGGGGACAGAGCGTTCCAGGCAGCCCCCGGTTGCTCAGGCCCACAACCGCCTATAGGACTAACGGGGCCCTGTCGCTCTTCCAGGGGAGAATGCCAGGACATCCATGGGTGCACTTGGCTTTGCACCCTTGTTGTGTACCTCGATAGAATACTCTTCTGTACCTTACAGCCTCTGGATCGCCCTGTAATTCCTCCTGCGACACAAAACAATATGTTAGAGTATTCGCGCCTCCCCCCATCCCTTGCCCGTCCGCAGGGTAAGAGGTAGGGTGGAAACAGCGAGACGGGCAGCAGACAGGCCGCACTGTGGGCGACGTGAAGTATATATACTTCATGCCCTCACTGTCGGAAGTGACTCGGCCCACTGGTCCTTCTGGCAACTAGAAGGGTGACCCACTAGCAGCTGCCTTGTGTGCCCTCATGTGGCACTAAGGCGGCCGCCCTCTTATGAGGGTCCTTTTCATGGACCACGGGCAGCCCACACAGTGCAAATATTGGCAACACTCCCCAATTCTGGTACAGCAAAATACATAAATAAACCACACAAGACCATGTTTGTTGAGAAAATTACTGCAGGTTTATTAGTACAACAAATATGCCAACATGGTGGGTTATTTTACGGGCGATCCAAGGGCAGGCAAGCCCCCCTACGCCGCCTGCCTGCCTGATGAGCCAAATTACACCGTGGCCGTCGCCAATCGGTGGTTACTAATTTTTTGGGATGGGGCACCCCTCCCAGCGTTGGAACGCCAGTCCAAGCCCTTACTCATGCCCCCAAAGGGGGCTGAGCATTCCAGGCAGCCCCCGGTTGCTCAGGCCCACAACCACTCATAGGGCTAATGGGGCAACGTCGCTCTTCCAGGGGAGAATGCCAGGACATCCCTGGGTACAATTGGCTTTGCACCCTTGTTGTGCACCTGGATAGAATACTCTTCTGTACCTTACAGCCTCTGGATCGCCCCGTAACTCCTCCACAGCTCTGGGTGTGGCCACCGTCACAACCTGCACCCCCCCCCCCCACCAAGGCAGGTATTCCTACCTACATCCTGCTGCTTCCAAAGCCTCTCCAAGGTCCAGCAAGAACAAGTCCATGCCTATCCACATCCCAGCATCCAGTATACTTGGCGTGCAGCAACCCTTGTCGGATAAAGCCAAATCCCCTTTGCTCTGCGAATTTACGCATAGCACTGTTCACCCTCCTGCCAGAGGTCTCTATGGCATCCCCAGATCGTGCACCTTGCCATACTAAGCGCTGTGTTATTTCAGACCACCGCAGTTCACATGACCCCAACTGGTTGCTCAACTGACACATCGTGTCCCTCATTTCTTGCAGCAGTGTCTTCCTCCCTAGTAAAGTCAGGTCATTCCCTCCCATGTGTATGACCAGCACCTGAGGTGGAGCGATACCCTCCCATAGTCTCTGCTGCAGCTTCCTCAGCAAACCGTTCCAGCGTATCCCCGGCTAACCTAGCCACGTTATCTCTGTGGCGGAGAAGCCATACCGCCACTTCCTGTTTTCAGCCCACTGTGCTACTCTAGCAATGCCCGAATGGCCAATCACCCAAACCTTGGTTCCTGACAAATAAATGTAATGTAAGCAACATTTCTTTTATTGCCATTAAATACACACACTATTTTTCTACATTGCACATCAAACACACAGCACTGCAAAATTCACCGGCCTCAGGGGCCACCAGTGGTATACCATTGTTCATATTGCTGCCTCTCTGTTACCAGGACACTGGAGTCCTCCAGACTCTCCCCCCAGATCAAGGCCTTATATATCTCTTGTATCATTGTGACCCCACTTGCTTTATCTGCTCCGCTGGCATCCTTGACAAGATAGCTGTAGTGGCCACACGATCCTGAAAGAATGGCTACAAAACCTCTTGCCCACCCTTGTGTGGCCTGACAATTGTAAGCAAGACTGCATAATGTGGTCTACTTGGAACTTCGTAGCCGGTGACCCGTCCTTGTGTATGAGGAGGTACCCTTCAACCCCAGGTCGTAGAGACAGATAGGCAGAGGACAATACCTTGCATCTCCCAACCTATGTAACATGACCACTCTCCAGTCCCCTGCCTGGTCTATTTTCGACCGTCTCACCACTATCCTGAGGCAATACCCAAAAATTGTAACATCCTTGATGTTCAATGCCACTCCCGAAGTGTCTTGCTTAGACCTAGCCACTAGATCCCCAATCCTAAATGCCCTGAAAAAGACCAGGGCCAAACTAGCAGCAAATAGGGATGCCTCAAAAACTGAGCGGGTGCCCTGGGCAGGCAGGCCAGCATCCCCTACAGGATCGTGAAGACGATGGGGGACCTATTGTCTGGGCTGACTCCTAGCCCATCCCTTGAGTGCCGCCTTGATCAAAAAGAATTTGGTGGGGTCGCTTTGTCCTTTCAACCTGGCGTGGTGACTGATGGCAGACAAATGTCCCAAAATCCACGTGTGGGTTTTCCCGCTATCCTTGGCCCAAAGGATAAACTTTTGTACTTTTAGTTCCAAAGGTGACCCCACCTCATCCCAGTCTCCCACTGTCGCACAGAATCTGCCCACACAAGCCTTATAGCGCTTCACAGTCCTTGGAGCCAGGGACAGCTCACCCAGTCCCCTCAGACTCTGCTCCACTTCAGAAGGAACCAGAGGTGTTGTGGGAACGGGGTCATCTCCTCTCTCGCTCTCGGCCATGCCCCCTGCAACCAGCGCTACTGAAAACAAGAGAGAGGATCAACTACCACGTTCTGCACCCCTTGAATGTGGCGAGCCCTGCAATCCACATTATTCCTCAGGCATGCCCTCACCAGCTCCCTCACAGGCACAATACAAATGGGCAGTTAGCTGAGTGTGAGTTGATCGCTTGAACAACTGCTAGGTTGTCTGACCAGAACAAGACCCTCTTCACCGCCAGCACTCCTGGCCACAGGTCGAAAGCTACTATTATGGGGAAGAGCTCTAGCACAGTGACATTGGAAGTGATCTTCCTCTTCTGCCAAGAATGGGCCACCTTTCAGCACACCATTCTCTGTCTAGGATAACCCCGAACCCTTCCCTTCTAGACGCATCTGTGAACAAAGACAACTCTGCGCTGCTTGCCCAAGGTGCTCGCCAAATGACTGACCCGTTGAAATTTTCTATGAAGTCCGCCCACATTTGCAGGTCCTCTCTCATGCCATTTCACCATGTGGTGCTTCCTTTTAACAGAAGCTGTGGCTCTGGCCAACCTGCGCGCGAAGACCCTCCTTGCAGGTATGACCCTGGCAGCAAAGTTGAGCTTCCTGAGAAGGCTCTAAATGAAGGCTTGAGGAGCCTTGTCCCTCCCTACTGCTAGTTGAATCTGCTGGCCCAGGTCCCGTACCTTGTCCGGCAGCAGCCTGGATTCCCCTTCTACAGTATCCAGCTCAATCCCTAAGAAGGTTAGCACCTGCGCAGGGCCCACTGTCTTCCCAGGTTCCAACGGGACTCCCAGGTGGTCAGCCAGGCTCTGAAAGTCAGAGAGGGCCTCCTTACAATCCTGCGTGCTCTCCCATCGGATGAAAAGGAAATCATCCAGGTAGTGGGTCACCCCTTCCACCCCAAAGGTTTCCTGTAGAGCCCATTGTAGGAAGGAACTGAAGGCCTCAAAATAGGCTCAGGAGACCGAGCACCTCATGGGCATGCACTTGTTATAAAAGTACCAGCCATCTAGCCTGAAACCCAGCAGGTATTGGCTACTTGGGTGAACCAGTAGCAGGCGGAAAGCCGATTCAATGTCCGCCTTCGCCAACCAGGCCCCCTTACCCGCCCTCCTGACTAAGTCCAAAGCCACATCCAGGGTACAATATGACACTGAGCATGATCCCTCTTGCAGCTCATGGTTGACTGAGTCCCCTTCCGGGTAGGATAGGTGGTGAATAATTCTGAATGCCCCAGGCTCCTTTTTGGGCACCACCACAAGGGGGAAACTACAAAATTGTCTGGAGGGGGCTCCCCGAAGGTCCGTCCACTCTCCCCAATGCCAATTCCTCAATGACTTTCGCCTGCACCACTGCTGGTAAGTCTCTAGCTGACTTGAGGTTGTCCGCCTCCCTGCTTGTCAGGGTGCCCACATAAGGGGTCATGTTACTGTGCAGGACCGGGAATTGCAAGCATAAATACCGGCCTGGCAGAACCCGTCCTTAACCCTTGGCATCGTGGGCAGATCACTGGGGCGATCCGTGGCCACCCGGGCCTCTGCCCGTCGCCCGAACACGCCGCCGAGCGAGCCTGCAGCCGGAGCTGCCCAAATTGGGCCTGAACAGCAGGCTCGCAGTCACCCCGGGCCACGCGGCCTCCGAGCAGGTGGGAAAACCATGCGCCCAGTAACCATGCATATGTGCTCCCTGGCCGAGGTACCTGCCCCCGCGGGGGGACGTCCATCACTAGACTTCAGCCACGGAGGGGGAGCAGCGGGACCCCGCTGTCACCCCCCCCCCCCACAGCGCGTTGCAACAAGCCCTGCTGGCAGAGACCCTGTAACCGGCACCTGGAGGGTGGGTGGTCAGCGGCAAGCAGTGCGACGGAGGCCCCCCTTGACAACAGGCCCTTGCGTGCCTAGGCCCTACACCCCGGTCCACTGGCAGGCAACACAGATGAGGGGGTGCGCTTCTCGACCTTCGCTAACCACCCCGTAACCTTCAACCCGAGCCAGCTCCCTGATGCAGCCCATGGTGGGTCACTACCTCAGGGAGAGAGGGGGCATGGCGAGCGCGCTGCTGTCCCCACCCCCACCCTGCATCGGGCTCGCGCCCTATGACCAGGCCTGGACCAAGCCCCTCTGGGGAGGTGGAGCCTCACAATGTGGCAACCTCGAGCCCGTGCGGGCCGGAGCCTGACAGCATGCACCACTGGTCTGAAATGAAGGGAAGAGGAGAACGCTGCTGGCCTCCTCCCCCCCAACACACTAGACCCACGCTATGCCAGATCATGGCACTCGCCGAGCTAGCGAGTTGTTCTGGGCCTCCGACCACTTCCTGCCCTCTACCCGGCCAACAGTGTGCTGGACACGACCAGGGGAGTGGGGTCGCTGCCATAAGCACTCCGGGAGCTTACCCCCCAATGGCGGCCGCGGCAATGGCGGAGCTTAACCGCCTAACCTAAGGGGGATGAGGGGAGGGGGAAATACACTCACCAGAACCAGCTCCTGGAGATCCCGGGGGCACGACCAAATGGCAAGACGGGCAGCAGACAAAGAGGCCGCACCGTGGGCGGGGTGAAGTATATATACTTCATGCCCTCCCCCACCCCTGCCAGAAGTGACGTGGCCCACTTGCCCGTCTGGCAACTAGAAGGGGGACCCATTAGCAGCTGCCTTGTGTGCCCTCATGTGGCACTAAGGCGGCCGCCCTCTTAGGAGGGTCCCCTTCGTGGACCACAGGCATCCCACAGTGTCAGTCAGTCAGTCAGTGTCAATCAGTAGTGTCAGGCAGTCAGTCAGTGTCAGTCAGTCAGTGTCAATCAGTAGTGTCAGGCAGTCAGTCAGAGTCAGTCAGTGTCAGTAAGTCAGAGTCAGTCAGTGTCAGTCAGTCAGTGTCAATCAGTAGTGTCAATCAGTCAGTGTCAATTAGTGGTGTCGGTCAGGCAGTCGGTGTCAGTCAGTCGGTGTCGGTCAGTCAGTGTTAGTCAGTCAGTGTCAGTCAGTTTCAGTCAGTCGGTGTCGTCAGTCAGTGCCAGTCAGTAGTGTCAGTCAGTCAATGTCAATTAGTAGTGTTAGTCAGTCAGTCAGTGTCAGTCATGTCAGTCAGTCAGTCGGTGTCAGTCAGTCCGTGTCAGTCAGTGTCAGTTCCAGTCAGTGTCAGTCAGTCAATGTCAGTCAGTTTCAGTCAGTCAGTCGTGTCAGCCAGTGTCAGTCAGTCAGTCAGTCAATGTCAATTAGTAGTGCCAGTCAGTGTCAGTCAGTCAGTGTCAGTCAGTCAATGTCAGTCAGTGTCAGTCATGTCAGTCAGTTTCAGTCAGTCAGTCGTGTCAGCCAGTGTCAGTCAGTGTCAGTGACTTTTCTATCTACATTCATCAGTCCGGGACCCCGAGCACAGCCGCAGAATACATGGTGCAGTGCTTTCTATTTGTATCTGCACTGCAGTTTGAAGTATGGACAGGTAAGGGCTAAAAATGCCTGCTTTATGTGATGGAGGGTATCTTTCTACTTGCAAGGACATTAAAAAAACGGTGGTGCAGGGAGAAAGACGGCCTGATGCCAACTCTAGGTGTGACTAGTGCACTGTGTACACACTCGCAGCATGGGGGTATCACGCCGGAGTGTGCAGTGGGGAGAGACTGAAGTGATCAAGCTGCGGCCCGCGCTCACTATGAAAAAGAAAGGGTGCGTCCTAGCTAATGAAGGAGACAGTATCACAGCGCCAGTGAGAGATCCAATCCCGCTGGGCGGGGCTAAAAGGAGACAGGATGGCAACAAGGAGGGGTTGACATGCCTTCGGTGCAATCATTGTACTGCCTTTGGCATAATTCATGACGGAAAATGATGCGCTTGACTCAAAACTGAAGGCGGAGCTGGGACACGGCTTCTGGAATCGTATTGATTCCAAGAAGCCTCGTATGACGAGAGCAGCGCATGCGCTGCTCACGTCAGGTCGAGACCTAAAAAGCAGGAGAGACAAGAGGGATAGAACGAAAATAGATACAAAGGGTGGAAGGTATCATGAGAAGGCAGGAGAGGGAAGGGGAAGAGGAAGTCACAGATATGCATACAGGCATCAAGTAAGGTTAGAAAAAGGAGAGAGAAATAAGGAGGTGATTATCTATCTATCTGTCTATCTATCATGCCTTCTTTACACATGTACATATATTAGACTAGATATACATATATGTACCTGCATATATACATATTCACTGAATAAAATAAGGGTTAAAGGGACGTTATACAGCAAACGATTTACAAAGAGGCCTTAGACACAGTACAGCACGTATTATATTATTGGGATCATATTTTATGTGGTGCATCGTTCATGGGATAAAGACCTCCTAATTCTCAAATAGTGAATAAATTCACATACACAATTGCAGCAAAATGATCAGCACCCAGGTTAATTCCAGAAACAAACTAATTTGCTTAAATTATTCATCTTAATGAGTCAATTACACAAGATTTCATGAAGACATGTATTACATTTTTGATACTCCTTTATTCTTTTCATTCTTCATGGTGTAGCCAACGCGTTTAGTCCCTTCACGGGACTTCTTCAGGACTCAGTCACATGATATGTTCTTTTAAGGGTGTATTCTATCTAGTGTTTATGTACACCGAATTCTGTTCTGCTTCAATATTAGATGACTAACGAGTCCAGAGCTTCCAAGTGAAATATTTCTTATTTTAATATTTCTGGCAAGTGTTGGCCACCGCACCAGTCGTGTGCAGTCAAGGCGACCGTCAGTCACCCTCGAATGGTCTCTGGATAAGGTATCACTGTGTAATTGACTCAATGAGATTAATGATTTAAGCAAATTAATTTGTGTCTGTAAATAATGTGGGTGCTGATAATTTTACTGCAATTAAAGAGATGTTATAGTTAGGTTCAGATTTCACGCGCAAAACCTTAGAAATTCAACATTTATAGTTACCTGAGCTAACTATAATTCTCACAGCACAATTCACTGTTTATGACCTCACATATTACATCACTTATGACCCAGTCAGTGACTTCACTTATGACATCACTGATGATATTTCAAATGACATCACGAATGACATCACTGGTGACATCATCTAGTAAGTGTGTTTCATAAAAATTTCTGAGACTTAAAGATATATACTAAGCGGGAAACAGCCTTAACAACACAGGCTGATTCATGCATGCCATTTCCCTGCAAGCCGTACCAGGATTGCCTTAACCACACGTGTGCCTAAACTACGAATATGCATGTTGAGGCAAAGTGCTGTCTAGTTGCCGAGCGGAGGCACAGGAAGAGGAAGGACTATCAGGAATCGGGAGAGGAGACAGTGAGGTAAATGGGGTTGGGGCTTGGTCTTGGGGGGTAGAGGGGGTAGTTTTTCATGGTGAGGGTAGGTTTTAGGCCTCAAGAGTGGGTTGGGGTAGTTTTTAAGGTGGGGTACAGTTTTTAGGGCTAAGGACACAGTGAGGTAAGTAGGGCTGGAGCTTGGTCTTGGGGGGTGTAGGGGTAGTTGTTCGGGTGATGTAGGTTTTAGGACTCAGGAGGGGGTCGGGTAGTTTTTAGGGTGGGGGACAGTTTTTAGGGCTAAGGATGGGGCAATAGGGACAGTTTACAGGGCAGGGCCGGGGTAGTTTAGGGATGTAGGGGATCGTTTTTAGGGCTCAGGGCAGGGGGGACTGGGGTTGGATTAGTGTTTGGGGCATGGGCTTAATTTTTAGGGCTCAGGGTAGGGGGAAAGGGGATAGTTTACAGGGCAGGGGGCAGGGACGGGCTAGTTTAGGGATGTAGGAGGTAGTTTTTAGTGTTCAGGGCAGGGGACAGTTTTAGGCCTCAGGGCAGGTGGGGGGCTGGGATTGGGTATTTCACGGAGGTAGGCAACAGTTTTTTAGGGCAAGGGGGCCGGGGTCGTTTTTGGGGCGTGGGTTTAATTTCTAGGGATCAGGGCAGGTGGAAAAGGGACAGTTTACTAGGAAGGGAGAAGGGTTGGGGTACTTTAGGGATGTAGAGGATGGTTTTTAGGGCTCAGGAAAGGGAGCTGAGGTTGGGGTAAATTTTGGGGCGGTGGCTTAATTTTCTGGGGGAAAAGGCAGGGGGAAAAGGCACAGTTTACAGGTCAGGGTCTGGGTAGTTTGGGGATGTAGGGGATAGTTCAGGGCTCAGGGAGGGGGGCTGGGGTCGGGGTAGTTTTCGGAGTGTGGGTTTCATTTTTAGGGGGTAGGGGAAAAAGGGACAGTTTACAGGGCAGTGGGCAGGGGTATGATCTTTAGTCCGCATACCCCTTTACCCATCATGTCTTTACCATGGAATTGCGTGGTAAAGGCATGTGTGCTAAAGACGCGGCCATGGTAGAGACCACGTGGTACAGGCATGCGTTGTTCAGGCATGCGTTGTACCATCAAACAACCATACTAAGCGACTGCCAAAGTTAAATTAGTATTCTTTCTGTACTATTAATTAGTGATACTATTTCTAACATATGCCATCTGATTTATAATTTTGTTTTTAAAGTGGGTGTACTATTTATCAGTAAACTAGCCTATGCAATGATACATGTCCCCGATGACGTGTGTATGGTAGTGCTTTGCGACAGTCTAAGCTGTTCATTAAGATTTCACTCTATAGTGGTGGCTGATTATAGTTATCTTTTATGACATACTGACCAGTTTACTTAGACCTCTCTTTGTGATCAATGACTGTAGCAGTTTATTGCAAACATAAGGAGATGATGGATGGAGAGCTGAAACTTTTCAGACACTCACCCCCAGTCAGAGATCTGGGTTTTAATCCATCATCGTTCTTTAGCTCACTTCGCAACCCCAGGTCAGACCCAGCTATATGCAAATCAGTCTTGGCCCTGTGCCTCATGGGAACAGTCCAGCCTGAACTGCCAAGCCAGGTATTCCCTGGACTGGAAACAAGCATCCTGGAACATGTATCGGGGTACACCCCTCATCAGCCAGACTTTCTTGAATTCAGTGCCAAAGTGAGGAAGGGTCCCACGTCTGGGCTTACCCTGCCAACTTAGGGCGATCAAAGCAAACACAAGGAGATGATGGACGGAGCGCTGAAACATTTCAGACACTCACCCCCAGTCACAGATCTGGTTTGAATCAATGTTGTTCTTTAGCTCACTTTGCCACCCCAGTTCAAACCTAGTCATATGCAAATCAGTCTGGACCCTGTGCCTCACGGGAAATGTCCAGCCCGAACTGCCAGGCCAGGTCTTCCTTGGACCACAAACAAGCATCCGGAGACCAGTTTCAGGGTAGCACCCCTCATCAGCCAGGCTAGATTGAATTCAGTGGCAAAGTGAGCAAGGGACCCATGTCTGGGCATACCCTGTCAACTCAGGGTGAACAAAGCGAACACAGGAGATGATAGTCGGAGCATTGAAACTTTTCAGACACTCACCCACAGTCACAGATCTGGGTTGAATCCAGCATCATTCTTTAGCTCACTTCGCCACCCCAGTTCAGACCCAGCTATATGCATATCAGTCTTGACCCTGTGACTCATGGGAATAGTTCAGCCCGAACTGCCAAGCCAGGTCATCTCTGAATCGAAAACAAGCATCCTGGGACCGGTTTCTGGGTAACATCCTTCATCAGCCAGGCTAGCTCGAATCATGTGACAAAGTGAGCAAGGGACCCACATCTAGGCATACCCTGCTAACTTAGGGCAAACAAAGCAAACACAAGGAGATGATGGCCGGAGCGCTGAAGCTTTTCAGACACTCACCCCCAGTCACAGATCTGAGTTGAATCCATCATCGTTCTTTAGCTCACTTCATCACCCCAGTGTCTGAAAAGTTTCAGCGCTCTGTCCATCATCTCCTTGTGTTTGCTTTGCTCACCTCTAATTTCAGGACATACAGGGGAGCGTCATCCATGAAGTTAGAACTCCCAATTTCCACATAGCCACTGGTAGGAGGGCACGTATGTGTTAGTCAGCACACTGGTGGTATCCGCTTTCACTTCCACACAAACTTGCATTGGCTCAGTGATTAATATGTTACTTTATTATTCCCATTTATCATCACCTCCAGCAGCTTGTCAGAAGATTGAGTTTTTTCAATAGACTCTTTATCTAGGTAATTTTCTAGTAATCTAACTCATGTGGTCTTGCATGTTGGGAACAACACACTTCTTTTTCCTCTTTTTCTTTTTCCTTTTTCTCCTTTATATCTTGGTCACATTCTTATATTCACCAAATTCATAGACTCACCGGCAATTTAGTCGATATATATTTCATCCTTAAGGTCTGGTATAATGTCACAGACTATTGTGAACTCTTACCACGACTTGCACAGGAACAGGTAGCTGCTTGGTCCCAACTCCACCTCAAGGATACCCAGGGTCCGTTATTGAAACTTGACCCTCAAGGACCCCCAAGGGGGAGAGGGGAAGTGGATACAATAACAACCAATAGAAGAGACTGCTCTGGATCTGTTTTTACTGCTTCTCTTGTCTCCTGTCTACTTGCTAGTAGACAGTTTCTTAGAAGTCCTAATACACCAAAAGAAAGAGAGATTAAGTACTACTCCTACCGATCTCTAAGATGCCTATTATTATTCCTATCTACTTCTTACCTATCCTTCCAGAGACTATTGCTTCTCTTCTTCTTTTTAATATATTTTCTCTTCAAAAGCTTGCTTCTAGAGACTTTTCATCTGTGAATACACATTCATTAATTTCTAATCTTTTCTTGTGACGTAATACTATTTAATTACTCTCTCACTACTCCTACTGTGTCTAGAATTGGTAGCTCTTTTATTGTTTTCTTGTTGAGTATTTTATCTTTTACAGTTGCTTAACTCTCTTGATAATTATCTTGTACCTTCTCTGCTTACTTTTCAGGTTTTAAAACTTTTATACAATCAAGCATATGCAGGTAAATATTGTCCTTTTAATTCCTAAATTCAGCTCTGTAAGTCCTCCTTTTACTTATAATTATCACATTGTATCTTTATCTCTTCATTTTGAACTTATTACTCTTGTTATCTTACACTGGTACAGTGTCACTTATCTGTCTCCTTTGTCTTTTCTTTCCACTTCCATTCAGGTGAGTCGAGTTGGAGTTATCTTCTCTTCAGCGTTCAAACTCTGTGGAATTTTCTTTAAGAAGGAAGGGAGAGGGAAGGAAAGGGGTATGACAAGATTGCGGACGAAAATTGGAAAGCGCGACGCCAAGGGCAAGGGAGAAATTTGGGTAGAACACGAGCTCTGTGTTTACTCAGGTGAAGTGCGCATTCAAGTTCGAGCGCACGCTTCATCTGGATACCGGCACCTGTAAAAGTATACAACAACTAGACCACTGACTCGTCTCCCCAGTCAGCAGCCATCTTGGAATTCCGCTTGTGAACCAGAAAGCTCCAAAAGCTGTTCCGAGTCTGATTTTGTTTGTTTAACCAGCAATCTTGATTTCAAGGCACATACTGAATGAGTTTGCTTGGCTAGAGGTTTAGAAGGCCTGACATATAAGCTCCATAATTACAACCATGTTCCTCTGTCAAATGTCTATCACTGTATGAGGTAACTTGAAAATCTTGTAAGACATGGAATTATGTTTTGTTTGTAGATACTCCAGATGAATGTTCCTTTTGACCCGAAATGTATTGGGTTGGATTGTATTTGTTATTCAAAAGGGAACATTGTGACCTTCATGTTCATGGAAGATTCATGTCAAGAATTTATTATCTAAAAAGAAACAACTGGATTAAAGAATTGACTCATCCGTTAACTGTATGTTAGAATTCATTTGTTTTTTCCATCTGATTATGTTTATACAAAAGTTTGCTTAGGTAGGAATAGCAGGCAGCCACTTGGGGCACAGTAGTGCCTACAGTGTCAAGAACACATGTTCCAGTAATTTTCACGCTATTCATACGTAGGGCCTGGGTGGAGTCCCTTCACAGTGTGCACACAAAGTTTAAATCAAACATTAGAACCCATCTTAAGCTTGAATTAAGATACAAAATTACGAGTACAACACAACCCATTTCATACATTATTATCTCTACTTTCTGACCGATGGCTAAAACCACATACTGCGACCAGGGACGAAATAATGGAGGAAATATATCTTTAGTAATACCTCACCTCCCTTCATCCTCGAGTGCAAAAAATGGGTTAGAGAGCACACACAATTAACTCTGGACAGAGCGGAGATAATAGCCCGTGCATACAGTCATGCTCAGAAACTACAGAAAGGGAAGGAAGAGTTGAGTTGAAGCCGTTCAAATTCTAGACCTATTTGTCATCCCCGCCCTTCTGCTCAGAAAAAACCTGAACTTGACCTTACTCCCTGGCCCAGTAATTCGTCCTCCCTTACCTTGTCCTCAATGCTTTCAGTGTGGGTGGTTTGGTCATATTGCCAGGTACTGTCCCCAAAAAGAGGAACCTATGGAGATAGGGATGACACATTTTGTATAGCAATCCTTCCAAAAAAAGCCTCCCTATGTCAGTAATTGATGAGCCTGTGAGAGATCCAATCCCGCTGGGCGGGGCTAAAAGGAGACAGGATGGCAACAAGGAGGGGTTGACATGCCTTCGGTGCAATCATTGTACTGCCTTTGGCATAATTCATGACGGAAAATGATGCGCTTGACTCAAAACTGAAGGCGGAGCTGGGACACGGCTTCTGGAATCGTATTGATTCCAAGAAGCCTCGTATGACGAGAGCAGCGCATGCGCTGCTCACGTCAGGTCGAGACCTAAAAAGCAGGAGAGACAAGAGGGATAGAACGAAAATAGATACAAAGGGTGGAAGGTATCATGAGAAGGCAGGAGAGGGAAGGGGAAGAGGAAGTCACAGATATGCATACAGGCATCAAGTAAGGTTAGAAAAAGGAGAGAGAAATAAGGAGGTGATTATCTATCTATCTGTCTATCTATCATGCCTTCTTTACACATGTACATATATTAGACTAGATATACATATATGTACCTGCATATATACATATTCACTGAATAAAATAAGGGTTAAAGGGACGTTATACAGCAAACGATTTACAAAGAGGCCTTAGACACAGTACAGCACGTATTATATTATTGGGATCATATTTTATGTGGTGCATCGTTCATGGGATAAAGACCTCCTAATTCTCAAATAGTGAATAAATTCACATACACAATTGCAGCAAAATGATCAGCACCCAGGTTAATTCCAGAAACAAACTAATTTGCTTAAATTATTCATCTTAATGAGTCAATTACACAAGATTTCATGAAGACATGTATTACATTTTTGATACTCCTTTATTCTTTTCATTCTTCATGGTGTAGCCAACGCGTTTAGTCCCTTCACGGGACTTCTTCAGGACTCAGTCACATGATATGTTCTTTTAAGGGTGTATTCTATCTAGTGTTTATGTACACCGAATTCTGTTCTGCTTCAATATTAGATGACTAACGAGTCCAGAGCTTCCAAGTGAAATATTTCTTATTTTAATATTTCTGGCAAGTGTTGGCCACCGCACCAGTCGTGTGCAGTCAAGGCGACCGTCAGTCACCCTCGAATGGTCTCTGGATAAGGTATCACTGTGTAATTGACTCAATGAGATTAATGATTTAAGCAAATTAATTTGTGTCTGTAAATAATGTGGGTGCTGATAATTTTACTGCAATTAAAGAGATGTTATAGTTAGGTTCAGATTTCACGCGCAAAACCTTAGAAATTCAACATTTATAGTTACCTGAGCTAACTATAATTCTCACAGCACAATTCACTGTTTATGACCTCACATATTACATCACTTATGACCCAGTCAGTGACTTCACTTATGACATCACTGATGATATTTCAAATGACATCACGAATGACATCACTGGTGACATCATCTAGTAAGTGTGTTTCATAAAAATTTCTGAGACTTAAAGATATATACTAAGCGGGAAACAGCCTTAACAACACAGGCTGATTCATGCATGCCATTTCCCTGCAAGCCGTACCAGGATTGCCTTAACCACACGTGTGCCTAAACTACGAATATGCATGTTGAGGCAAAGTGCTGTCTAGTTGCCGAGCGGAGGCACAGGAAGAGGAAGGACTATCAGGAATCGGGAGAGGAGACAGTGAGGTAAATGGGGTTGGGGCTTGGTCTTGGGGGGTAGAGGGGGTAGTTTTTCATGGTGAGGGTAGGTTTTAGGCCTCAAGAGTGGGTTGGGGTAGTTTTTAAGGTGGGGTACAGTTTTTAGGGCTAAGGACACAGTGAGGTAAGTAGGGCTGGAGCTTGGTCTTGGGGGGTGTAGGGGTAGTTGTTCGGGTGATGTAGGTTTTAGGACTCAGGAGGGGGTCGGGTAGTTTTTAGGGTGGGGGACAGTTTTTAGGGCTAAGGATGGGGCAATAGGGACAGTTTACAGGGCAGGGCCGGGGTAGTTTAGGGATGTAGGGGATCGTTTTTAGGGCTCAGGGCAGGGGGGACTGGGGTTGGATTAGTGTTTGGGGCATGGGCTTAATTTTTAGGGCTCAGGGTAGGGGGAAAGGGGATAGTTTACAGGGCAGGGGGCAGGGACGGGCTAGTTTAGGGATGTAGGAGGTAGTTTTTAGTGTTCAGGGCAGGGGACAGTTTTAGGCCTCAGGGCAGGTGGGGGGCTGGGATTGGGTATTTCACGGAGGTAGGCAACAGTTTTTTAGGGCAAGGGGGCCGGGGTCGTTTTTGGGGCGTGGGTTTAATTTCTAGGGATCAGGGCAGGTGGAAAAGGGACAGTTTACTAGGAAGGGAGAAGGGTTGGGGTACTTTAGGGATGTAGAGGATGGTTTTTAGGGCTCAGGAAAGGGAGCTGAGGTTGGGGTAAATTTTGGGGCGGTGGCTTAATTTTCTGGGGGAAAAGGCAGGGGGAAAAGGCACAGTTTACAGGTCAGGGTCTGGGTAGTTTGGGGATGTAGGGGATAGTTCAGGGCTCAGGGAGGGGGGCTGGGGTCGGGGTAGTTTTCGGAGTGTGGGTTTCATTTTTAGGGGGTAGGGGAAAAAGGGACAGTTTACAGGGCAGTGGGCAGGGGTATGATCTTTAGTCCGCATACCCCTTTACCCATCATGTCTTTACCATGGAATTGCGTGGTAAAGGCATGTGTGCTAAAGACGCGGCCATGGTAGAGACCACGTGGTACAGGCATGCGTTGTTCAGGCATGCGTTGTACCATCAAACAACCATACTAAGCGACTGCCAAAGTTAAATTAGTATTCTTTCTGTACTATTAATTAGTGATACTATTTCTAACATATGCCATCTGATTTATAATTTTGTTTTTAAAGTGGGTGTACTATTTATCAGTAAACTAGCCTATGCAATGATACATGTCCCCGATGACGTGTGTATGGTAGTGCTTTGCGACAGTCTAAGCTGTTCATTAAGATTTCACTCTATAGTGGTGGCTGATTATAGTTATCTTTTATGACATACTGACCAGTTTACTTAGACCTCTCTTTGTGATCAATGACTGTAGCAGTTTATTGCAAACATAAGGAGATGATGGATGGAGAGCTGAAACTTTTCAGACACTCACCCCCAGTCAGAGATCTGGGTTTTAATCCATCATCGTTCTTTAGCTCACTTCGCAACCCCAGGTCAGACCCAGCTATATGCAAATCAGTCTTGGCCCTGTGCCTCATGGGAACAGTCCAGCCTGAACTGCCAAGCCAGGTATTCCCTGGACTGGAAACAAGCATCCTGGAACATGTATCGGGGTACACCCCTCATCAGCCAGACTTTCTTGAATTCAGTGCCAAAGTGAGGAAGGGTCCCACGTCTGGGCTTACCCTGCCAACTTAGGGCGATCAAAGCAAACACAAGGAGATGATGGACGGAGCGCTGAAACATTTCAGACACTCACCCCCAGTCACAGATCTGGTTTGAATCAATGTTGTTCTTTAGCTCACTTTGCCACCCCAGTTCAAACCTAGTCATATGCAAATCAGTCTGGACCCTGTGCCTCACGGGAAATGTCCAGCCCGAACTGCCAGGCCAGGTCTTCCTTGGACCACAAACAAGCATCCGGAGACCAGTTTCAGGGTAGCACCCCTCATCAGCCAGGCTAGATTGAATTCAGTGGCAAAGTGAGCAAGGGACCCATGTCTGGGCATACCCTGTCAACTCAGGGTGAACAAAGCGAACACAGGAGATGATAGTCGGAGCATTGAAACTTTTCAGACACTCACCCACAGTCACAGATCTGGGTTGAATCCAGCATCATTCTTTAGCTCACTTCGCCACCCCAGTTCAGACCCAGCTATATGCATATCAGTCTTGACCCTGTGACTCATGGGAATAGTTCAGCCCGAACTGCCAAGCCAGGTCATCTCTGAATCGAAAACAAGCATCCTGGGACCGGTTTCTGGGTAACATCCTTCATCAGCCAGGCTAGCTCGAATCATGTGACAAAGTGAGCAAGGGACCCACATCTAGGCATACCCTGCTAACTTAGGGCAAACAAAGCAAACACAAGGAGATGATGGCCGGAGCGCTGAAGCTTTTCAGACACTCACCCCCAGTCACAGATCTGAGTTGAATCCATCATCGTTCTTTAGCTCACTTCATCACCCCAGTGTCTGAAAAGTTTCAGCGCTCTGTCCATCATCTCCTTGTGTTTGCTTTGCTCACCTCTAATTTCAGGACATACAGGGGAGCGTCATCCATGAAGTTAGAACTCCCAATTTCCACATAGCCACTGGTAGGAGGGCACGTATGTGTTAGTCAGCACACTGGTGGTATCCGCTTTCACTTCCACACAAACTTGCATTGGCTCAGTGATTAATATGTTACTTTATTATTCCCATTTATCATCACCTCCAGCAGCTTGTCAGAAGATTGAGTTTTTTCAATAGACTCTTTATCTAGGTAATTTTCTAGTAATCTAACTCATGTGGTCTTGCATGTTGGGAACAACACACTTCTTTTTCCTCTTTTTCTTTTTCCTTTTTCTCCTTTATATCTTGGTCACATTCTTATATTCACCAAATTCATAGACTCACCGGCAATTTAGTCGATATATATTTCATCCTTAAGGTCTGGTATAATGTCACAGACTATTGTGAACTCTTACCACGACTTGCACAGGAACAGGTAGCTGCTTGGTCCCAACTCCACCTCAAGGATACCCAGGGTCCGTTATTGAAACTTGACCCTCAAGGACCCCCAAGGGGGAGAGGGGAAGTGGATACAATAACAACCAATAGAAGAGACTGCTCTGGATCTGTTTTTACTGCTTCTCTTGTCTCCTGTCTACTTGCTAGTAGACAGTTTCTTAGAAGTCCTAATACACCAAAAGAAAGAGAGATTAAGTACTACTCCTACCGATCTCTAAGATGCCTATTATTATTCCTATCTACTTCTTACCTATCCTTCCAGAGACTATTGCTTCTCTTCTTCTTTTTAATATATTTTCTCTTCAAAAGCTTGCTTCTAGAGACTTTTCATCTGTGAATACACATTCATTAATTTCTAATCTTTTCTTGTGACGTAATACTATTTAATTACTCTCTCACTACTCCTACTGTGTCTAGAATTGGTAGCTCTTTTATTGTTTTCTTGTTGAGTATTTTATCTTTTACAGTTGCTTAACTCTCTTGATAATTATCTTGTACCTTCTCTGCTTACTTTTCAGGTTTTAAAACTTTTATACAATCAAGCATATGCAGGTAAATATTGTCCTTTTAATTCCTAAATTCAGCTCTGTAAGTCCTCCTTTTACTTATAATTATCACATTGTATCTTTATCTCTTCATTTTGAACTTATTACTCTTGTTATCTTACACTGGTACAGTGTCACTTATCTGTCTCCTTTGTCTTTTCTTTCCACTTCCATTCAGGTGAGTCGAGTTGGAGTTATCTTCTCTTCAGCGTTCAAACTCTGTGGAATTTTCTTTAAGAAGGAAGGGAGAGGGAAGGAAAGGGGTATGACAAGATTGCGGACGAAAATTGGAAAGCGCGACGCCAAGGGCAAGGGAGAAATTTGGGTAGAACACGAGCTCTGTGTTTACTCAGGTGAAGTGCGCATTCAAGTTCGAGCGCACGCTTCATCTGGATACCGGCACCTGTAAAAGTATACAACAACTAGACCACTGACTCGTCTCCCCAGTCAGCAGCCATCTTGGAATTCCGCTTGTGAACCAGAAAGCTCCAAAAGCTGTTCCGAGTCTGATTTTGTTTGTTTAACCAGCAATCTTGATTTCAAGGCACATACTGAATGAGTTTGCTTGGCTAGAGGTTTAGAAGGCCTGACATATAAGCTCCATAATTACAACCATGTTCCTCTGTCAAATGTCTATCACTGTATGAGGTAACTTGAAAATCTTGTAAGACATGGAATTATGTTTTGTTTGTAGATACTCCAGATGAATGTTCCTTTTGACCCGAAATGTATTGGGTTGGATTGTATTTGTTATTCAAAAGGGAACATTGTGACCTTCATGTTCATGGAAGATTCATGTCAAGAATTTATTATCTAAAAAGAAACAACTGGATTAAAGAATTGACTCATCCGTTAACTGTATGTTAGAATTCATTTGTTTTTTCCATCTGATTATGTTTATACAAAAGTTTGCTTAGGTAGGAATAGCAGGCAGCCACTTGGGGCACAGTAGTGCCTACAGTGTCAAGAACACATGTTCCAGTAATTTTCACGCTATTCATACGTAGGGCCTGGGTGGAGTCCCTTCACAGTGTGCACACAAAGTTTAAATCAAACATTAGAACCCATCTTAAGCTTGAATTAAGATACAAAATTACGAGTACAACACAACCCATTTCATACATTATTATCTCTACTTTCTGACCGATGGCTAAAACCACATACTGCGACCAGGGACGAAATAATGGAGGAAATATATCTTTAGTAATACCTCACCTCCCTTCATCCTCGAGTGCAAAAAATGGGTTAGAGAGCACACACAATTAACTCTGGACAGAGCGGAGATAATAGCCCGTGCATACAGTCATGCTCAGAAACTACAGAAAGGGAAGGAAGAGTTGAGTTGAAGCCGTTCAAATTCTAGACCTATTTGTCATCCCCGCCCTTCTGCTCAGAAAAAACCTGAACTTGACCTTACTCCCTGGCCCAGTAATTCGTCCTCCCTTACCTTGTCCTCAATGCTTTCAGTGTGGGTGGTTTGGTCATATTGCCAGGTACTGTCCCCAAAAAGAGGAACCTATGGAGATAGGGATGACACATTTTGTATAGCAATCCTTCCAAAAAAAGCCTCCCTATGTCAGTAATTGATGAGCCTGTTACTGCCCTGGTTGACACTGGGTGTTTACAAAGCGTAATGCAACCTTAAGTACGTTCAAACAAAATCTCTGAAACAAAACAAACCTTGAACTTTCAGCATTTTCATGGCGATAGTAAGAGATACCCCTTAGAAGAAGTACACATACAACTCCGAGATCTACAAGTAGTTCCCCTTAAAGTGGGTCTCATACCGAGATTACCGGAACCTCGGATTGTGTCATGACCATGGCGGGCGGCTGTTGGTTTCTTGATGATCCAATGGACCCAATTATTATTTCCTCGACTCTCTGTGGCAAAATCCATGGAGGCTTTGCTAGAGCTAAGCATTGGCTGCATTGTTACTGCAGGTCCTGTCCTCGGGAAGAATGACTCTCTGGTTTCCTGTGACTGCCCACGTGCAATACTCTGGCGGTAGCACATCCTTATTTCATGTTGGCTGTGTTTTCTTTATGTTTTCATTACAGGTTTTCAGCACTTGCAAAGCCTAAACGGCCTGCTGAGCAATTGGGACCTCATGATTCAACGAGCTGCGACCATCTTAAGAGAGGCTTGAGTATAATGAGAGCCCCGCCTGAGACCGCAAGCTTGTTATTCCATTGAACAGCTCCCACTCCGGTCGTGGTGCCTGTTGGCTGTGTGGATGAGTTGGGAAGATTCATGCCAGCTTGTTCTTGGACCTGAGGTCTTCCAGAGGACGGCTCGTTTGGAGTCCTGACGGGACTCACATGCGACAAGTGATGTTTCATGACCACCGCCACAGGACTTTGAGAGCGGTCAAGTCTCCATGGTTAAGAGCACTTATGAATTATCATGATCCTTTTGACATTGAGTAACATTTGGAAAACTGAGAAACTCAATCAATCAATCAGGAGTTTGTTAAAGCGCGACTACTCACCCGTAAGGGTCTCAAGGCGCTAGGGGTGGGGAGGGGAGTTGGGAGGGTGCAGGTTCCATTCCATCAAGGAGGGGGTCTGTCGAAGAGCCAGGTTTTGAGGTTTCTTGCGAAGATGGGGAGCGATGTTGTCTGTCTGAGGTGGAGCGGAAGGGCGTTCCATGCTTTGGCCGCGAGGAAGGAGAAGGAGCGGCCTCCCGATCTGGTCTTTCTGGTGCGGGGGACCACAGCGTAGGAAGGCTGGGCTGATCGTAGGGTCCTTTGGGGTGCGTGGAATTTGAGTCGGCTGTTCAGGTATGCTGGTCCGGTGCCGTGGAGGGCCTTGTGTGCGTGGGTGAGCATCTTGAAGGTGATTCTCGCCTCGACGGGGAGCCAGTGGAGTGTGCGCAGGTGCTGGGAGATGTGGCAGTGTTTTTGCAGGTTAAGGACCAGTCTTGCGGCGGCGTTCTGGATGTTCTGTAGCTTGCGGATGAGGTTTTTGTTTATTCCGGCGTAGAGTGCGTTGCCGTAGTCGAGTCTGCTGGTGACCAGGGCGTGAGTGACTGTCTTTCGGTGTTCGAGGGGGATCCATTTGACGGTCTTACGAAGGAGGCGGAGGGTGTGGAAGCAGGAAGATGAGACAGAGTTGATCTGGCGGTCCATTTTGAGCTCGGAGTCCAGGATGATTCCCAGGTTGCGTGCGTGGTCTATGGGGGTTGGCGGGTTTCCGAGGGCGGTGGGCCACCAGGTGTCACTCCAGGCGTCGGGGTTTGGGCCCATGATGAGTACTTCTGTTTTGTTGGTGTTTAGTTGTAGGCAGCTGTTTTTCATCCATTTGGCGACGGCTTCCATGCCTTCTCGAAAGTTGCGTCTGGCGGTGTTGGGCTCGTTGGATAGGGAGAGGATGAGCTGGGTGTCGTCTGCATATGACACGATGTTGAGTCCGTAGGTTCTGACGATGGGGGCAAGTGGAGCCATGTAGACGTTGAAGAGCGTCGGGCTGAGGGAGGAGCCCTGGGGGACTCCGCAGGTGATAGGTGTGGGGTCCGAGAGGAAAGGGGGGAGTCTGACCCGCTGCGTCCTGCTGGAGAGGAAGGAGCAGATCCAGTCGAGGGCCTTGTCCTGGATTCCTGCATCGTAGAGTCTGCGTATTAGGGTGCGGTGGGAGACTGTGTCGAACGCCGCTGATAGGTCGAGGAGGATGAGGGCTACTGTTTCTCCTTTGTCCAGTAAGGTGCGGATGTCGTCTGTTGCGGCGAGGAGGACGGTTTCCGTACTGTGGTTTTTTCTGAAGCCGGATTGGGAGGAGTCCAGGATGTTGTGTTCTTCAATGAATGTGGCGAGTTGGCTGTTGATGGCTTTCTCGATGACTTTCGGTGGGAACGGGAGCAGGGAGATGGGTCTGTAGTTTTTGAGTTCGGTGGGGTCCGCTGAGGGTTTCTTTAGGAGGGGGTTGACCTCGGCGTGTTTCCAGTCATCGGGGAATGAGGCGGTCGCCAGGGAGCGGTTGATGGTTTGGCGGAGCATGGGTGCGATGGTGTTGGCGGCTCTGTTGAAGATGTGGTGGGGGCAGGGGTCCGTGGGGGCCCCTGAGTGGATTGACTTCATTGTCTTCAGTGTGTCTTCGGTGGTGAGGGCTGTCCAGTCATCAATCGCTGGTTTCCGGATGTCGGGGGTGGTTGGTGAGGGTTCAGTGTGTTGGTTGTCTTCGTCGAAGTTGTCGTAGATGCTCTTGATTTTGTGGTGGAAAAAGATGCTGAGTTTGTCGCAGAGGTCTTGTGAGGGAGGGATGTCGGTAGACTCGCTGGTGGGTTGGGCGAACTCCTTGATGATGCTGAAGAGTTCCTTGCTGTTGTGTGCGTGGGTGGAGATTCTGTCTTCAATCGCTTTTTTCCTCGTTTCTCTGATAAGTTGATGGTGGGCGTTGGTGGCGGCTCTGAAGTTGTTGTGGGCTTCTGTGGATTTGGTGTTTCTCCAGGCCTTTTCGAGGCGGCGGCATGTGCGCCTGGACTCTCGAAGTTCGGTGGTAAACCATCTGGCTTTCTTGGCACGGGTATTGTTGCTTTTCTTGAGGGGGGCTATGGTGTTGGTGCTGTCCGAGATCCATCTATGCAGGGTTCGGGCTGCGGTGTTGGGGTTTTCGTTTTCCGCGATGGTTGGGGTGGAGTTGTTGAGTGAGGAGGTGAGCTGGTCATCATTAAGTAGGGGTCGGGGAGGGCTGGACAGCTGGGAGGCGGGAGCGGGGAGGGGAGCTGGATTGGGCCGGTCGTGCTGCGGGGGGAGGGGCCGCGGGGGCAGCAGCGGCGGGGAAAGGTAAAGGGAGGAAAGAAGGGATAAAGAAAAAAGGGAAAATAAGCAGAAATAAGGCACAAAAGAGAAGAGATGCAGAAAAGAGCAGAAAGGTGAAAGATAGAAAGGGTAAAAAAACGAGTGAAAACGAGTGAAGGAGCAGAGGGAGAGAAAGGGAAAATGGGCAGAAATAAGGCACAAAAGAGCAGAGGTGCAGAAAGGTGAAAGATAGAAAGGGGGGAAAAAACGAGTGAAAACGAGTGAAGGAGCAGAGGGAGAGAAAGGGAAATGGGCAGAAATAAGGCGCAAAAGAGCAGAGGTGCAGAGGTGCAGAAAGGTGAAAGATAGAAAGGGGAGAAAAACGAGTGAAGGAGCAGAAAGAAAGAAAGGAGACAGAGGTCCACTGGGCCACCAGGGATGAGGCGCAGGGAAACCTGCGGGTGGAGGAGGGCCTCGATCACAAACACTCAAGAGTGCAGGGGCAGGGGCACCTCACTTAATGGTGGAGCTGCGAGGGTGGGAGAGCAATTTCACTGACAATGAAGTTGTAAGTCACTCTTCAGGATCAAGAGAAGAGTTGGTGACTTTGTTTTATGTGCGAGGCTGGACCTTCACAGTTATATAACCGTGTGACTTTGTTTTACGTTATTTGGAAGGGCATAAGGGCATACACTTTATGGAAATTATCATTGCCTCAAAAACAGGATGAATAGTGTTGCTCCATCTCTTGCAGAACTGCTTGGAGCAACACGTAACACTGCAACAGAATAAGTTAATGGTAGGTGTCTGAATAGAAGGTATCCCACAGAACATAAATAGCATACAATGTACAGGGAGTAGTGGCTAATAAAGGTGTGTTTTTGTTTCAAGGCCTTTTCGATCTAAGCCCAATATTCCTCACCATAGATAGCAAGACTGACTGCTTATTGTTATAGGTGATTAAAGAAAGCTGGGTGTGAGTATTACGGAGAGCGGCACCAGGGAAACTTAGAGGTCGAAAACAAATCTTTGTGTGTTGTCTTTGCAGGTCTCCCTCCCAGCTGTTCCGTCCCTCACACCTTGCCACACCAATAGTCTGTGCCAATACAGCTTTCTGCCTTAGTGCTGACTGGAGGTAGACTTCTGTATACATGGAGCAAGCCCTGAGGAATCAACAAGGAGCCGTGAGAGATTGTAGGTAGTGATTACCCTCACCTCAACTCTCTGGTAGAGGAAACCTGGTAAGAGGGAGGCAAATGGTGGAGCGCTGCTCCTTTCTCTCAGGTGGACAATCAGGAATGACCTCCCACCAAACAGCAAAAAGTAGAAAACAGTGGCGAGAAGAAAAAAGAAACCCATCTGAGGGTCTTTCCCACAAAATCTGAGGACTTTATTTGGGATACCGACCACAATTTCAAAGCAGCACAAAGGAAAGACCCTACCTTACTTGAGGCATGGTGTACCGCATTTGATCAAGAAGATCCAGTTAAAGTAGGTCCCCAGTTTTATGTACACAGTGGTTTATTATATAGGAAAGGGGGCTCTAAGGATCCTGCACAATTATTAATACACACCCCTTTTCGGGATAAAGTCCTATTCTTGGTTCACAGCCATCTTTTGGGGTACACTTTGGTAAAGAAAAAGCAGAGCAAGCTATCCTAGACAGATTCTACTGGTCTGGTATCTTTCAACAAGTACAAAACTATTGCAAATAATGACCTATTTGCCAAATGAATAGTGGGTATAAACCCCCTAGAGTTCCCATGATGCCCTTGACAATAATAGAGGTAACCTTTATTTGGGAGGGAATGAATATAAAATGGCCCTCTATTACCTTCTAGTAGTGGTTGTAGGTACTTATTAGTACTTGTTGATTATGCAACTTGCTTTTCCGAGGCCATTTCTCTACGTATACCCAGTACCGTGAATGTAGCCAAAGCTATGATTGATGTATTTGCAAGGGTAGGTAGGAATTTTGATTGATCGAGGGACACCATTCGTCTCCAGACTGATGCAACAAGTGTGTCACATGCTGGGGGTCACCCAAATACACAAGGCAGCCTATCACCCCCAAACAGTCTTGTAGAGAGAAAAAAGGCTACATTGAAAAACACTTTTAAAAAGGTATTGGATCTCAAGACAAGACACTCAGAAGACATGCTAACGTTGGCCTTGTTTGCCATACGAAACAAAGTTCCAAAGAGTATGGGTTATTCTCTCTTTGAGCTCATCTACGGTTGCCAACCCTGTTCTCTATGAGATATGGCAAGGGAAGGCTGGGAAAAAGAGGAAGATTGGACCAAACCTGTGCCAACATATGGAGCCAGGTTGAAACACATTTGAGCCAGGTTAGGAGTATAGTTAAGACCAACCTGGAACAGGCTTAATTATCACAAATTGGACAGTACGATAAAAAGGCTAAAGAAAGAGCATTTAATGTGGTAGACCATATTTTGATAATGATGTCCTCATCAGACCACAAATTATTAGGGCAGTGGGAAGGCCCTCCCAAAGTTCTTGCAAAGGTAACTCCTGTTACCTATCGAATAGAAGTTGACTCCTGTAGGAAAACATCACACATTTATCACGTTAATCTCCTAAAGTAATGGGAAGGCACAATGCCGGTGTTAACAGGAATAACCTCAGAAGAAGTCCCCCTTTTTCTATAGAGCATAGTCCCAGATCTACCCTCTCTCCTTAGAGAGGAGTTGATACAACAGTTACACTACTGTTCCAAGGTGTTTTCCCTTCTCCTTGGTAGGACTACAGCTGTTGAACAAGCTATACGCACCACTCCTGGAAAAACAGTGAGATTAAAACCATAACATATACCAGAAGCCCATAGAGAGATTATAAGCAATGAAGAAAAACAGATGCTTCAAATGGGTGTTATTGAGCCCTCAACCAGCAAGTTGAATTGCCCGATAGTGTTGGTGCCAAAACCGGGGAGATCTGTCCGGATTTGCTTTGATTTTATAGAAGTAAACAAGATCTCCCAATTTGATGCCTAACCCCTTCCCCATGTCGAAGAGATGGTAGAGAGCTTAGGAGAGGCACAGTACATTAGTACCCTTGACCTTTGTAAAGGGTATTGGTGCCCCATCAGGACTCAAGATAGGGAAGAAAACTGCATTCTCGACTCCAGGAGGATTGTATCATTTTAAAGTTTTACTCTTTGGGTTACATGGTGCTCCAACCACATTTCAGCATCTTATGAATACGATTCTTCAGCCCCACACCCAGAACCGTGCAGCTTATATCGACAATATAGTCATATGTAGTAATACCTGGAGTCAACATCTGGAACAATTACTGGCAATTCCTACATACATTGATTGGACTTCAGTTGTTTAAAGGTCAACCCAGAACAAAGCTTGTTAGCTGCAAAAACAGAGAAATATCTGAAATACTTCCTGGGAGGAGGACACATCAGACCTCAGGTGGACAAGGTTACAGCCATTTCAAAAATTCCCATGTTCGGCACAAAGAGGGATTTAGGAGCATTTTAAGGCCTATTGGGTTATTATAGGTGCTTTATACCTTGTTTCTCACAGGTAGCCACCCCTTTGACTCATCCTTAAAAAAACACTAAAACACAAGCAGAGTTATGCCATCCCACAACTGCATTGATAAATACATTCAAATCCCTCAAACAAGCTCTTTTGTCATATCCAGTCTTAATCAGTCCTAACTATAAATAACCTTTTATAGTCCAAACTGATGCCTCTGATGTGGGAATAGGGGCTGTGCTATCTCAACAGGATGAACATGGAGAAGAACACCCCATAACATACCTCAGTCAGAAACGGTTCCCTAGGGAATGAAACTATGCAGTCATTGAGGAAAAAAGCCCTAGCCATTAAGTGGGCAATAACCACTTTGCACTATTATTTGCAGGGCCGGGACTTTACCCAACTTCACACACCATGCACCTCTGTAATAGATAGCACGTAACATAAGTAATAATGAGCACACCCTCCAATAGTTTTTGGCCCTACAACCTTTTCACTTTCAAACCCTCCATTGAAAAGAAATCCATCAAACCAATGCAGACTACCTAGCCCAATACCCCCACAATAGATTTCTTGGTATCCAGAAAGTAAGGGAAGAGGGATGTGACATGTTAAGCCCCTGGGACCCCATTGTTACTTGTATTCCACCACACCATCCTCACACTATACTTCAGCGTCAGGTAACCTGTAAAAGAAAGTTAAAAAGGGTTAAACTCCCCCGTACCACAGTCAAAGGCAGCTGTTTCTTTAAACAGGGAGGTGGGAACGGTAAAGAAAGTAACCAATCCTGCGGAGGATGGCAGGATGAAAAGGAATCAGCAAAACCAGAGGGAGCGTCCAGCAGGAAGAACGTTGACAGGAAGAGAGGAGAAACTGAAGCTGCCCGAGAAAAGAGGGATTATCCTCTGGACAACACAGAGCAGCGGAAGGTAGCAGCCGCCCAGGATTACGGTGGAGAAGATGTTGATCAGAAGAGTCAAGACAGACCCGTCCTTGGGAGTGAAAAAGATGAGTTCTGGTCGGAAGGGTGGTGGTTCGCCCCGGAGGACACTGTAGAGCTGCCGCAACTCTAGAGAGTTGCTGCATAGCGTGTGAGTACACGTCGCTGAAACGCTGGGGCTCTTCACAAGGAGGGAGGCGGGATCAGGAGGGAAATATCCACGCACGGAGGTGTTGGGTTTAAGAGTTACTCCATTGTTCTCTAAATAGAATGTGCATATCATAAAAATATCAATGAAGGGCATTACATCTCTCAGAAGGCAATGGGGCAGATTCAGAAAACGCAGACAACTGTTTCCTTTTAATTTTGAAGGCAACTAAATTAAGGAAACCTCTGGATCCCCAATCAGTTATGTTTCCCGAGTCCCAAAAATCTAAGAGATACAGAGTTGCCAAGTAGACCCCATAGAGGACAGTATAATTTAAGAGAGAGGACAGAAAGGTAATCTGTTCCTCTCTCCCTCACTCCTGTAAAACTCCTTCAGTTTCCTTTATATTTTCCTGTTATACTTTCTCACTCACCTTTTTCAGCCTGAGCACCAAAGGATATGGTAAAGGGAGATTATTGGTTATTCCCTGAAAAAATACTTACAGCTGCATTTCTTTTATGTGAGATTCCAAAGACCTAGAACGGAGCAAATAAGAAAACTAAATACCCACCACCATTTCAGAAAGTCCCCTCACAACTTTATATATCTATGGCTTAATGTCCAACAAACCAACAATAAAGACACCATTGCGAAACAAACCAAGACTCCTTGCTTATACATCCATCCCATTCTCCTACATTCATATAATTAAAAGAAAGTACCCTTGTTTGGATGGAGATTTCCCTCTCCGTACTCTTGTTGTCTTCACTATTGGAGGATTCCTATTATCACAGATTTCTGGATAAAGATGCACAGGAACAGTCACATTGCTAAAACATAAACAAGGTAACTGGAGACATTTCCTCTTGGTCCATTGCACAGATGTAGTGTAGAATACACACTGGCCATTTACCCAATGAGGTAGCACTTAGTAATTAACCAGAAGAAAGTACTCCAGTTGGGTAGATATTTTGTGCAAACTGTGGACTCTTGTTGAATAAAGGGACAGGTGAGGTTCTGTTCTGGTGCAGTCACTCACATTGCTACTTAGACACCCACTCACACACCTATTCTGCTACTCTCACATCCACTCACTGATCCATACAGCCACACATTCACTCACAGACCCATACAGCCACTCACACATCCAATCACACACCTACAAAACCAGTCAAACACCCATTCACAGACCCATATAGCCACTCACACACCCACCCACTCACAGACCAATACAGCCACTCACGCACCTACTCTCAAAGGTTACTGTTAAGAAATAAAATTGAAAAAACCCTTAGAAATTCACTAATAAAATAAAGGTTACAGGGACGTTATAGTCAGGAAATATAATTTAAAAACAGTAGAAATTTATTAGCAAACAAAGGCTAAGGGGACATTATAGTTGGGAAATAACATTAAAAAAAACATAGAAATTCACGGAAAAAACAAAGGTTACAGGGATGTTATGGTTAGGATATAGATTTAAAAAACCTTAGAAATGCATTGAAAAAACAAAAGGTTTAAAGGATTTTATAATTAGGAAATAGAATTAAAAAAATAAGAAATTCATTGAAAAAAACAAAGGTGCAAGTAAGTGGCGGAGAGCAGGTTAGCTCCAAAATCGCTAATGCAGTGCCCTGTCACTAAAAACGCAGGGCTATGCCGTATCGCTCCCTGCCCTGGGGCTAAAGTAAGCTGTCTAGTGGCAATGCAGGCACCCTTGCACCATAGTGCACATAAACAATCACAAATGGCGATTTGTAACTTCTTTGTGTGCTGCATTGTGCAGCACACATAGACGTTGCAAATCGTAATTTTTGTAATGTTTGTTTAAGTGCAGGAAGGGACAACTTCCTGCACATAAACAATCACTCATAGCGTTTTGCTGTTTCTATGTGTGCTACACAATGCGGCACACATAGAAACCGCAAAAATTAGGAGAAATAAAGCATTTCCCCTCGTTTCATCATGTTCAGACCAGGCTTTTTCTGGTCCTAATTTTGGCGCTGCCTCCTATTTACGTCACACTTCTAAATAGGGGGCAGCATTCAAATCAATGGGTGTTGCGGCGGAACACCCACCGCAACACTCCTTGCGCACCCCTTTCACACTAAGTATAGTGTGAAGGGGTGCCTTATTTACAAGGCGGAGTTAAGTCACTTAAGTGGCTTAGCGCTGCCTCGTAAATAAGGCAAAGCCCCTGTCGCCACAGGAGCTGTTATTAAAAGTTACATTCCTGTGACGATAGGGGCTTGTAAATATGCCCCCAAGTTTACAGGGACGTTATAGTTAGGCTCAGGTTGCACTTGCACAAAACCAGTGAAATTCAGCAGTCATCGCTACCTGAGCTCACTATAACTTATGCATCTGCATTGCACTGCTTATGACCTCACATACTACATCACTCATGACATGCTCAGTGACATCACTCATGACATCACAGATGACATCCAGTGATTGAGAGTGTTTTCTAAAAGTTAAAGAGTGTTTAAAATGTATACCAAGGCACCACAAAAGTTAAATTAGTATAGTTTGTGTACTACTAAAGAGTGATACTATTTCTAACATATATTATGTGTGTGGTTGTGTGACTGTATCTGTGTGTGACTAGCTGTATGGGTCTGTGAGTGTATGTGTGAGTGCCTGTATTGGTCAATAAGTGGGTGTGTGAGCAGTTGTATGGTTTATAAGTGGGTGTGTGAGTAACCATTTGGGTGAATAAGTAGGTGTGAGTAGCTGCATGGGTGACTAAGTGGGTGTGTGAGTGGCTGTATGGGTGAATAAGTGGGGGTGTGAGTGGTTGTATGGGTGAGTGAGTGGTATGTGAGTGGTTATATGGATCTGTGAGTGGGTTTGTGAGTGGCTATTTCAGTGGCTGTGTGAGTGACTATGGGTATGTGATGGTGCGTAGGTGGGTGTATGGATGAGTGAGTGGCTGTTTGAGTGGGTATGTGGGTAAATGAGAGAGTGTGTGAGTAGCTGTATTGCACAGTCAATGTCTGTGTTACTGGCTGTATAAGTGAGTGAATAGGTGTATGCGTACTTGTATGGATGTGTGAATGGATATGTAAGTGGTTGTGTGGGTATGTGAGTGGCTCTTTTGAGAGGCTGTATGGGTAAGTGACTGGGTATGTGAGTGACTGCATGGGTGAGTGGGTGGGTGGGTGTACGTGGCTCTGTGGATGAGTAAGGGGGTGGGAGTGGTTGTATCAGTGGGCCAGTGGGTGTATGAGATTTGTGGAGGTTCTGTGGAAGATGTCATCAGTGAGGTAATTTGAGATGTCATCAGTGATGTCACAGAGCATGTCATGAGTGATATAATATGTGAGCTCATAAGCAGTGCATTGTGGGGGTGTAAGTATAGTTAACACAGGTAACTATAACTGCTGAATTTCTATGGTTGTGAATGAGTGAAATCTGAGCCTAGCTATAACGTTCCTGTAATCTTTGTTTTTTTCAGTGAATTTCTAAGTTTAAAAAAATTCTATTTCCTATCTATAATGTCCCTGTAACCTTTGTTTTTTTCAGTGAATTTCTAAGGTTTTTTAAAATTCCATTTCCTAACTATAATGTCCCTGTACCAGATTGAACATGTTAATAAAACTGTTTCTACATTTCTTGACATGCATGTAATCTATAGAAGTGATGAAGTTTACTTCACAGATGAAGGCAACGGGGTGTTTCTCAGCAACTTGAAACTCGGCATCTTGTCTTTTCTGTAGCTGTCACATACTCACAATGAACACAACGGCTCTTCTCTAAGCCGCCCTATTGCAAAAAATGTTGTTCATATTCTTTATGAAATATCAATTTTAAAAAAAAATTTGCGAATTTGTTGTGAATAAGCAAAACAAAAGCAAACATTCAGTAGACACCAACACATTCAGAATTCATAACTATATAAGTGATTCTGTGCATCACACTGGGTAGATCACTTTTTAAATACCTCTAAAACATGTATGAGTTTCTGAGTGCTTTTGCAAGTAAATGTATGAGTGTTTGAGTGGATCTGTCAGTGGGTGCATAACTGTATGAGAAGCTCAGGCAAAGACTGCATGATATTCTGAGTGCATCTATGAGAGCATGTGTGAGTATCTGACTGAGTCTGTGAGTGGGTGTATGAGTATCTTAGTGGGTTTGAATGGGTGCAGGAGTGTCTGTATGGGTATGTGAGTGGGTGCATGACACAGAATGGGTCTGTGAGTGGGTGCATGGGTCTCTGATAGGGACTGTGAGTGGGTGCACGAGTCTCTGAATGGGTCTGTGAGTGGGTACATGATTCTCTGATTGGGTCTGTGAGTGAATGCATGAGCCTCTGAGTAGGTCTGTGAGTGGGTGCATGAGTCTCTAAGTGGGTCTATGAGTGGGTGTGTGAATGCCTCAGTGGATCTGTGAGTGGGTATGTGAGTGTCTGGGTAGGAGTGGTTGTGTGAGTCTGTGAGTGGGACTGTGACTGGATACATGAGTGTCTGAGTGGAGTTTGTGAGTGAGTGCATGAGTGTCTGCATGGGTCTGTGAGTGGGTGCACAGATGTGTCAGTGGGTGTGTTAGTGGATATGTTAGTCTCTGAGGTGGTCTGTGAGTGCATGTGTATTTCTGAGTAGGTGTGTGAGTGGGTGTATGCTTCTCTGAGCGGGTCTGCGAGTGGGTGCATGAGTGTCTGAGTGGGGTCTGTAAGTGGGTGTTTGAGTGGGTCTGTGAGTGGGTATGTGTGGGTCTGTGAGTGGATCCATAACTAGATGCATGAGTGTCTGAGTGGGGTATGTGTGCATGAGTGTCTGAATGGGTCTATGAGTGGGTGCACGATTGTATGAGTGGGTCTGTGAGTGGGTGTATGAGTCTCTGAGTAAGTGTGTTACTGGATGAATGAGTTTCTGAGTAGCACTATGAGTGGATGCATGTGAGTCTGAGTGGATCTGTGAATGGGTGAATGGGACTCTCAGTGGATAAGTGAGTCGGTGTATGAGTCTCAGAGTCATTATGTGAGAGGATGAATGACTCTGAGTACATCAGTGAGTGGGTGCATGAGTCTGATTAAGAGTCTGTGACTGGATGCATGAGTCTCGGAGTAGCACTATGAGTGGGCGCATGAGTGTCTGAGTCTGTGACTGGGTGCATCAGTTTATGAGTTGGTCTGTGAGTGGGGGAGTGAGTCTCTGAGTTGGTCTGTGAATGGGTGAGTGAGTCACTGAGTAGGTCTTTGAGTGGGTACATGACTCTCTGAGTGGGGCTGTGAGTGGATCTAGGAGTCTCTGAGTGGGTCTGTGAGTAGGTGCCTGAGTGTCTGAATGGAGTCTATGAGTGGGTGCATTGGTCTCTCAATGTGTCTGTGAGTGGGTGTGTGAGTGTCCCAATGTGTCTGTGAGTGGATATGTGAGTGTTTGAGTGGGATCAGTGAGTGGGTTTGTGAGTATCTAAATGTGTCTGTGAGTGGGTGCACAAGTGTGTTAGTGGGTGTGTGTCTCTGAGTAGGCCTGGGAGTGTGTGCGTGTATCTCTGAATGGGTGTGTGAGTCCCTGTGAGGGTTTGTGAGTGGGTGCCTGGGTCTCTGAGTGGGTCTGTGAGTGAGTGTATGAGTCTTTGAGTGGGTGCATGAGAGTCTGAGTGGGGTCTGTGAGTGGGTGCATGAGTGTCTACGTGGGTCTGTGAGTGGGTGTACAAGTATCTGAATGGGTCTGTGAGTGAGTGTCTGAGTGCATCTATGAGTAAATGTAGTCTGGGAATGTATTTTTGTATGATTTCGCCGATATTCGTGAATTTGTCACAACGTTACACGGGGGACATGATCACTGTAGCAGTGAATTTGTGAATATTGTGCTTATAAAAACCTGCTTTTTCTACAAATTATATATATAAATTGTCCAACAAACACCCCTATATACCAAACATAGGATTGGGGAACCGCTACACTGACTCTTTATTCCCCTTTTGGTTTGAATTTTCACACCCGGGGACTGTGTCCCATTCCCTAAAATGGTGGCTGCAACTTTCGTCATCAGGTTGCATCCAGCCAATCACAGCATTCCTGTTGGAACACACATGTGTCAATTAGCCGTGATAATGGCAAATTATTCACAAAAGATTTAGAGCCCACAATATATAAATTTGGATTTCCTTAAATTTCTCAACAACTGCTGAACAGATTTATGCCAAATAACAAAAAGCACAATCGGCGAAACAAAATCTACCTTTCTGCTAAATTTGGATTGTAGTTGTTTTCAAAACTCCTATGGGAGTTAACATGAGAGACAAACTTTTTTTGACCCCCCCCCCTTTTTTCTCGGCCCCCAGTTTACTGATCTCCCCAAAACCTTCCACGTGCAACAAGAATCAAAGGCACACTTGTTTTTGGAAAATGTTGTGAAGATTCTACAAACGATGCCAAAGATATAGGCAAGTCAAAAAACATTGGGCTGGGTGATGTTGAGTCTGTCCATTATTGCTGGGTGACCTTGACCCAGCTGCAGAAGGGAGCGTTGTGATGGTTGGGGTGGTGCAGGGCAGTCCAGCGATGGTGAAGTGTATGATGGAATGGTCAGACCAGGTGAATTCAGTGGTGTAGCTGTATCTAACTCTGTTGCAGGGCGTGAAGATAGGGTCCAGCGTGTGTCCTCATTTGTGCATGAGCATGGGGGGAGGGACTAGTTGTTTGAGGCCGATGTTGTCCATACGTTCCAGGATGCCGGTGGAGTTTGTGTTGATGGGGTTGTCCAGGTGGAAGTTCAGGTCCAGGAAGACGTAGAGTTTGGAATAGATGAGGAGCGGGTGATGAATTTTGTGATGGCGTAGCTGAGGCCGGTTTGTGGTCCTGGGGCTCTGTAAGCGAGGGTGCCTTTGATGATTTTGTCGTCGGTGTGGACTTGGAAGTTCGTGTGTTCCATGATCGGCGTGGTTTCATCATCGGCGGTGGTGCAGATGATCGATTCTTTATGTAGGATGGCTATGGCACCTCCATGTCTGTTGTGACAGTCACTGTGCTTCATCTTGTAGCTGATGGGTGTTGCAGTGGCAATGTCGAGAGCCGATACAGGGGTGCGCCTACATAAATATTTGTTTTGAGGAGTTTGTGCGGGGAACTGAATTGGATATTGGGCAGGGAGAAGGAAGACCATATACCAGTATAAATGCTGAGAGCGAATTCACAACTTGCCATTGCATATAGCTTCTTTTTCCGTATAAGCGCAATGTAGTCTGAGTATTCGAAATATCTGAGAAAAGTATGTAAAGCAACACACTGCCTCCATTCCTCCTTGAGTATGCAAATTATGGAACTCGGTGATATGAATCAAATGTTTTTTAGCCTGATTATTGACCTTTAAAACACATTGGACAGGTAAGAAAACATGTCTGGTGTTGCCTGCCGCAAAAGTACCATCTGCTCCTTTTTGTTGTCTGTGACTTTTTTTTACCCTTTGGTCCCTGAATAAGAAGCCAGTTGTGTGCCATCTCTGAGCTGCTGCTTTCCAGAGTTAGGCTTTGCCAGGTCGAAGAGTATCCGCTCAGCCCTCCACAGGGCTTGGTCGCCCCACTCACTGCTGCCGCTCCTGCCTGCCTTGTCGCCTCCTGCCTGCAGATTCCTTCGCTCGCTGCCCGCTGCTCCTGGGACTTTCCCGCTGCCCGCTGCTTCTTGGATTTCCCGCCGCTGCCTCCCTGCGGCCCCGCCCCCCGTGATTCCATTCGCCGCCCCGCTCCCACCACCCAGCTGCTCCTCCCTCCCGGCTCCTTACTTAAGGGGACCGTAGGGGACCACAGAGTGTGACCGCTCAGCCCTCCACAGGGCTTGATCGCCCCACTCACTGCTGCCGCTCCTGCCTGCCTTGTCGCCTCCTGCCTGCAGATTCCTTCGCTCGCTGCCCGCTGCTCCTGGGACTTTCCCGCTGCCCGCTGCTTCTTGGATTTCCCGCCGCTGCCTCCCTGCGGCCCCGCCCCCGTGATTCCATTCGCCGCCCTACTCCCGCCACCCAGCTGCTCCTCCCTCCCGGCTCCTTACTTCAGGGGACCGTAGGGGACCACAGAGTGTGACCGCTCAGCCCTCCACAGGGCTTGGTCGCCCCACTCACTGCTGCCGCTCCTGCCTGCCTTGTCGCCTCCTGCCTGCAGATTCCTTCGCTCGCTGCCCGCTGCTCCTGGGACTTTCCCGCTGCCCGCTGCTTCTTGGATTTCCCGCCGCTGCCTCCCTGCGGCCCCGCTCCCCCTTGATTCCATTCGCCGCCCCGCTCCCGCCACCGAGCTGCTCCTCCCTCCCGGCTCCTTACTTAAGGGGACCCTAGGGGACCACAGAGTGTGACCGCTCAGCCCTCCACAGGGCTTGGTCGCCCCACTCACTGCTGCCGCTCCTGCCTGCCTTGTCGCCTCCTGCCTGCAGATTCCTTCTCTCGCTGCCCGCTGCTCCTGGGACTTTCCCGCTGCCCGCTGCTTCTTGGATTTCCCACCGCTGCCTCCCTGCGGCCCCGCCCCCCTTGTTATTCCATTCGCCGCCCCGCTCCCGCCACCCAGCTGCTCTTCCCTCCCGGCTCCTTACCAGCCTAGCTTCGTGTGAAGCGGTCGCTCCAGCCCACCTCCCGACCTGCAAGCGCTGTATTGGTATCGTAGCGCTGCCTGCCCACACTGCCATTATTCATATTAATTCTGCACCTGATATCCGGCGTAGCGCTCCGCATTGCATTATCTCTGTACAATATTTTATTCGACCTGTGTGCTTAGCGCTGATCTTTATCTCTTCGCATTACTTTCAGTGTTTAAAGTACTTTAATTGTGTGCGTAGCGCTGCCTTCCCCCACTGCCTTAAACTTAATTTAATAGGACTTGTGCTGCCTGATTGTTTGCACCCATAGCGTCCTGTTGTCCTTGTTGTTGTTGCTTCCACCATTTTGTTATGCCTGCAGCCCGTCCCTCCCCCTACGCTACCGCCTACCAGCTACCCCTCCCACGCTCCGCCCCTACTCCACTTATGACAGATGCATCTACGCGCAGCGATCGCGCCCCAGTCGCGCCGAAGGTGCGCCAAAGGTAAGCCCGTCTACGCCCGTCCGCGCCTGGCCCGCGCCCAGCGCCAGACCCCCTGGCCCCCGCCGTACCCAGCCCACTATACTAACATACGATGCCGCAACTCTCCTCGCCCTCAACCCCGGACGCACACCACAATGCTGCGTAGCCACCCCAGGACGTACCCACGGCCCATTCGCCTGCCTCCCCTGCAAGTTCAACTGCTTCAGGATCCTCACCAAACCCACTTCCTCCATACACAGCTCCGACTCTAACCGATTGAAGTGCATCCTGCCCAACACCCGCTCGGTCCACAAACACGCCACCGAACTCTGGGACCTACTCGACACTGCGTCACCGGACATCGCCTTCCTTACAGAAACATGGATGAACACATCATCAGCACCCGACATCGTCATAGCCATCCCGGACGACTACAAGATTATCCGCAAAGACCGCTCCAACCAAACAGGAGGAGGCATCGCCATCATCCATAGGAACACCATCAAAATCACGACCAGCTCCAACGACAATCTTGCAACCGCCGAACATCTCCACTTTCAGATCCACACCGACCCCAGGACCACACTCAGAGGCACCCTCATCTACAGGCCACCAGGAACAAGCACCCAATTCAGCATTGACATCACCGACTTCGTCAGCCCACATGCCCTCACCTCCGAGAACTACATTCTGCTGGGAGACCTCAACTTCCACCTTGAAAACAAACACGACAGCAACACCTCCACCCTTCTGGACAACATAGCCAATCTCGGACTCAAACAACTTGTTGACACCCCCACTCATGTAGCCGGACACACGCTCGACCCTATCTTCACCTCCAGCAAGCACATCTCCTTCGATCACACCACAACTCTCCATTGGACGGACCACAGCTGTGTTCACTTCAGTTACAAAACCACCCTGAAGAACAACCGCCCACAACCCATTCCTCGAAGAAACTGGAACAAAATCTCCTCCGACCAACTCCTCTCATCACTCAACCAAAACCCTCCCACCCTCTCATTGGACCCTAACCAAGCAGCCACCGATCTCAAGCAATGGATCACCCACAGTGCTGACGAATTAGCACCGCTGAAAAAGCACCAGATCAAATCAGCCAGCAAAAAGGCTTCCTGGTTCAATGATGATCTCAAAAAATCCAAGAAACTATGCCGCACCCTGGAGAAAACGTGGAGAAAAAACTCAACCACCGACAACATGGCCACCCTCAAGGCAGCCACCCGCAACCACCACCAACTGATTCGATCCGCCAAGAAATCAGCATTCAAGGATCGTCTCGACAACAACACCCACAACAGCAAGGAACTTTTCAACATCGTCAAAGAATTCACCAACCCCACCACAGCATCCAACGACATCACCCCCTCCCAAGACCTCTGCGACGCGCTATCCTCCTTCTTCTACAACAAAATAGCCGACATCCACAACAGCTTCAAGTTCACTCCCAGCGATCAACCCTCCCCACACCCCTCAGATACCACTCCGCCAACCAACTACCTTAGCGCCTGGAACACAATAACCACCGAAGACACCATCCGCCTAATGAACTCCATCCACTCTGGCTCGGCAACCGACCCCTGCCCCCACCACATCTTCAACAAAGCTGACTCCATCATCGCACCCCATCTTCGTGATGTCATCAACTGCTCGTTCAACTCTGCCACCTTTCCAGAAAGCTGGAAACACGCCGAACTCTGCGCCCTCTTGAAGAAACCCACAGCAGACCCCTCCGAACTTAAAAACTACCGACCCATATCCCTCCTCCCTTTCCCCGCCAAAGTCATTGAGAAATCCGTCAACAGCCAGCTCGCCGCCTTCCTTGAATCCAACAACTCCCTTGATTCATCCCAATCCGGATTTCGAGCCAAACACAGCACCGAAACCGCCCTCATTGCAGCGACAGACGACATCCGAACACTACTGGATAAAGGAGAAACTGCGGCCCTCATTCTACTCGACCTTTCCGCCGCTTTCGACACGGTCTGCCACAACACCCTTATACAACGCCTCAGCAACATCGGCATACAAGGAAAAGCCTTGGACTGGATCATCTCGTTCCTCGCCGGGAGAACTCAAAGAGTCCGACTTCCCCCATTCAACTCAGAAGCCACAGAAGTCATATGCGGAGTACCACAAGGGTCCTCACTCAGTCCCACCCTCTTCAACGTTTACATGAGCCCACTCGCATCCATCGCACGCCAACACAACCTCAACATCATCTCTTACGCCGACGACACCCAATTAATCCTTTCCCTCACCAATGACCCGAACACCGCCAAAACCAATCTTCACGAAGGCATGAAAGAAGTAGCCGAATGGATGAAACAAAGCCGCCTAAAACTCAACTCAGACAAAACTGAAGTGCTCATACTAGGACCCTCACCATCTGCCTGGGACGACTCTTGGTGGCCTTCCGCGCTGGGCACAGCACCCACTCCCACAGACCACGCACGTAACCTTGGCTTCATCCTAGACTCCTCTCTCTCGATGTCCAGACAAGTCAACGCCGTCTCATCCTCCTGCTTCAACGTTCTTCGCATCCTCAAAAAGATCTTCCGCTGGATCCCCCTCGAAACAAGAAAGACTGTGACTCACGCACTGGTCACGAGTCGGCTGGATTATGGTAACACTCTATACGCCGGAATCACAGCAAAATTACAGAAAAAACTCCAACGCATCCAAAACTCATCAGCGAGACTCATATTGGACATCCCTCGCCGAGATCACATCACCAGACACCTAAAGAACCTCCACTGGCTTCCCGTCAACAAAAGAATTACGTTCCGTCTTCTCACCCACGCACACAAGGCCCTCTACAACCTAGGACCCGAATGCCTCAACACTCGACTATCTTTCTACAAACCCTCCCGCCAACTAAGATCGTCCAATCAAGCCCTCGCCACAGTCCCACTCATCCAAAAATCCACCATGGGGGGCAGATCCTTTTCCTTCCTGGCTGCCAAGACCTGGAACTCACTCCCCTCTCACCTCCGCCTTACTCAAAACCACATTTCATTCAGAAAAGAACTTAAAACCTGGCTATTCGACAAATAATTAACCTCCTCCCCAAGCGCCTTGAGACCCTCTGGGTGAGTAGTGCGCTATATAAATGCCTGAACTTGAACTTACTTATGACGCCCTCTGAGCGACCGCGCTGCGGACGCGTGCAGCGGGAGCACCGACGGAGCGCCGAAGGTGCATCAAAGGTAAACCCGTCTGCGCCCGTCCGCGCCTGGACCGCGCCCAGCGCCAGGACCCCTGGCCCCCACCGATGCAAGACTACTCGACGGACCTACGACGCCGCCGCCCTCACCGCACTCAATGCCGGCCGGAACCCTGCCTGCTACCGAGCCACCCCGAGACGCACCCACGGACCCTTCACCTGCCAAGCCTGCCGATTCACCTGCCCCCGGACCTGCACCATCCCCGCCAAGTCGAGCACCAGCAGCAACCACCTGAAGCGCATCCTGTTGAACACCCGCTCCGTCCACAGGCACGCCGTGAAACTCTGGGACCTGCTCGACGCAACAGCACCGGACGTCGCCTTCCTCACTGAAACCTGGATGAACGCCTCCTCAGCGCCCGACATCGCCATAGCCATCCCGGACGGATACAAGATCACCCGGAAGGACCGCGTCAACCAGACGGGAGGAGGCATCGCCATCGTACACAAGAACACCATCCGCATCTCGACTAACTCCGATGATACCTTCCCCGCCGCCGAACACCTACACTTCCAGATGCACACTGACCCCAAGACCACCCTCCGAGGCACCCTCATCTACAGACCCCGGGGACCACGCACACTATTCAGCGAAGACATCGCAGACTTCATCAGCCCACACGCCCTGCCATCCGCCGACTAGATCCTCCTAGGGGACCTCAACTTCCACCTGGAGAACAACAACGACAGAAACACCACCGCCCTGCTGGACAACCTCGCCAACCTCGGACTCAAGCAACTGGTGAACACTCCCACCCACTACGCCGGCCACACGCTTGACCCCGTCTTCTCATCCAGCAAGCACATCTCCTTCAGCCACACCACCGGACTCCACTGGACCGACCACAGCTGCGTCCACTTCAGCTTCAGAAAGACTGTGACCCACCACCACCCGCAACAGGTTCCCCGCCGGAGCTGGAGCAAGATCACCGCCGAGCAGCTCACCGCCTCCCTCAGCCAGAACACACCCACCAACACAACGGACCCAAACGAAGCAGCCAGCAACCTCGCCAAGTGGCTGACCGCCTGCGCCGACGACCTTGCACCACTAAAAAACCCTCCCAGCAGACCCGGCAGAAAGAAAACCCCTTGGTTCACCAACGAACTCAAGGAATCCAAGAAGAACTGCCGCACTCTCGAGAAAGCCTGGCGGCTCGACCAGACCACAGACAACAGGACCGCCCTCAAGCACGCCACCCGCAAACACCACCAGCTGATCCGTGCCACCAAGAAGTCAGCACTCAAAGAACGACTGGACAACAACGCCCACGACAGCAAGGAACTTTTCAGCATCGTCAAAGAGTTCTCCAACCCCAGCGCCGGAAACAACGACATCACCCCCTCGCAAGACCTCTGCAACTCACTCGCCACGTTCTTCCACCGCAAGATCACCGACATACATAACAGCTTTGATGCACAGACCACGCACCCTACCGCCGAACCAATCCCCGCCACCACCACCCTCTGCAACTGGACCCCGATCAACACCAAAGACACCACCCGCACAATGAACTCCATCCACTCCGGATCAGCAACCGACCCCTGCCCACACCACGTCTTCAACAAAGCCGAAGCCGTCATCGCACCCCATCTCCGGGACATCATCAACTCCTCCTTCCACACCGCCACCTTCCCGTAGAGCTGGAAGCACGCCGAGCTTACCGCCCTCCAGAAGAAACCAACGGCGGACCCCACCGACCTCAAGAACTACCGTCCCATCTCGCTCCTTCCCTTTCCGGCCAAAGTCATCGAGAAGACCGTCAACAGACAGCTTGCCGCCTTCCTCGAGACGAATGGATCCCTCGACCCCTAGTAGTCCAGGTTTCGGGCCAACCACAGCACCGAGACCGCCCTAATCGCAGCCACCGACGACATCAGAACCCTAACCGACAACGGGGAAACAGCAGCCCTCATCCTCTTGGACCTCTCTGCGGCGTTCGACACCGTCTGCCACCGCACCCTAGTGAAGCGCCTCAGCAACATCGGAATCCAAAAGAAAGCACTGGAATGGATCATCTCGTTCCTCGCCGGAAGAAGCCAGAGAGTCCGCCTCCCCCCGTTCAGATCCGAGGCCACCGAAGTCATCTGCGGCGTTCCACAAGGATCTTCACTCAGTCCAACCCTCTTCAACATCTACATGAGCCCCCTCGCAGCCATCGCACGCCAACACAACCTCAACATCATCTCCAACGCCGACGACACCCAGCTGATCCTCTCCCTCACCAACTACCCCACCACCGCCAGAGCCAACCTACACGACGGGATGAAAGACGTCGCCGACTGGATGAGGAACAGCCGCCTTAAACTGAACTCAGACAAGACAGAAGTCCTCATCCTGGGATCATCACCCTCCGCCTGGGACGACTCATGGTGGCCCCCGGCCCTGGGCACCACTCCCAAGCCAACGGACCACGCACGCAACCTGGGCTTCATCCTGGACTCCTCCCTGTCGATGACCAGACAAGTAAACGCCGTCTCATCTTCGTGCTTCAACACCCTGCGCATGCTCCGCAAGATCTTCAGATGGATCCCCAGTGAAACCAGGAAGAGCGTCACCCAGGCACTCGTCACCAGCCGACTGGACTACGGGAACACCCTCTACGCCGGAACCACAGCCAAACTTCAAAAAAGACTTCAGCGCATCCAGAACACCTCCGCACGACTCATCCTGGACATCCCCCGACACAGCCACATCACCGGACACCTGAAAGACCTGCACTGGCTCCCCGTCAGCAAGAGAATCACGTTCAGACTCCTCACCCACGCACACAAGGCTCTCCACAACCTGGGCCCCAAGTACCTCAATGACCGCATGACCTTCTACACGCCCACCCGCCAGCTACGATCAACCAGCCACGCCCTCGCCACCGTACCACGCATCCGCAGAGCCACCACCGGAGGAAGATCCTTCTCCTACCTGGCAGCCAAGACCTGGAACTCCCTCCCCACCCACCTTCGGCGAACCCAGGACCATCTCTCCTTCAGGAAGCAGCTCAAGACCTGGCTGTTCGAGCAGTAACATACCCCCTCCCCCAGCGCCTTGAGACCCTCCCGGGTGAGTAGCGCGCTTTATAAATGCCGTGAATGATTGATTGATTGAACCTTTCATCTGCCTAGTGAGTAGTATCCATGGTGGGTTATGGTTGAGGTAAATTGAGGGTGGGAGTGACTATATCGAATAATGCATTCACTCCATTGACTATCACTTTATTGTCAAGGCAAGTAGATGTACAGTGAAGCATAATAGACAAATAGGGCCCGATGTAGGTAAATCTGATTTACCGACTCTAGAAAACCGAATTTTACCGATTCGGTATTCTAGATTCGGTAAATCAGATGTAGGTAAAAATTCTGTAATTTTTACCGAATCTGTATGATTCGATAATTAGCGAATCGGTATTTACTGATTCTGTAATTGCCATTGATTCCTATGGGCCTTGAGGCCCATAGGAATCAATGTCAATTAGCGAATCGGTAAATACCGATTCGGTAAAATTACCGATTTTGAAAGGGGGACAGGGTGTCACTTTGACACCCTGTTGCACCCCTGATTCTGGCTTGTGTGCCATGTGACTCACATACATGCCCTTAGGGCATGTATGTGTGTCACATGGCACAGGTGTACATGCACAGATGTGCATGTACATAGGAATTAGTTATTTACCATGACATAGTATGTCATGGTAAATAACGAATTCTTAGGGGCCTGTGGCACTGTTTCCAGGGCACCGCTCCCAAGCCAACAGACCACGCACGCAACCTGGGCTTCATCCTGGACTCCTCCCTGTCGATGACCAGACAAGTCAACGCCGTCTCATCTTCGTGCTTCAACACCCTGCGCATGCTCCGCAAGATCTTCAGATGGATCCCCACTGAAACCAGGAAGACCGTCACCCAGGCACTCGTCACCAGCCGACTGGACTACGGGAACACCCTCTACGCCGGAACCACAGCCAAACTTCAAAAAAGACTCCAGCGCATCCAGAACGCCTCCGCACGACTCATCCTGGACATTCCCCGACACAGCCACATCACCGGACACCTGAAAGACCTGCACTGGCTCCCCGTCAGCAAGAGAATCACGTTCAGACTCTCCTCACCCACGCACACAAGGCTCTCCACGACCTGGGCCCCAACTACCTCAATGACCGCATGACCTTCTACACGCCCACCCGCCAGCTACGATCAACCAGCCACGCCCTCGCCACCGTACCACGCATCCGCAGAGCCACCGCCGGAGGAAGATCCTTCTCCTACCTGGCAGCCAAGACCTGGAACTCCCTCCCCACCCACCTTCGGCGAACCCAGGACCATCTCTCCTTCAGGAAGCAGCTCAAGACCTGGCTGTTCGAGCAGTAACATACCCCCTCCCCCAGCGCCTTGAGACCCTCCCGGGTGCGTAGCGCGCTTTATAAATGCCGTGATTGATGGATTGAACCTTTCATCTGCCTAGTGAGTAGTATCCATGGTGGGTTATGTTTGAGGTAAATTGAGTGTGGGAGTGACTATATCGAATACAATATGTTGCATGACAAAATGTTGCATTCACTCCATTGACTATCACTTTATTGTCAAGGCAAGTAGATGTACAGTGAAGCATAATAGACAAATAGGGCCCGATGTAGGTAAATCTGATTTACCGACTCTAGAATACCGAATTTTACCGATTCGGTATTCTAGATTCGGTAAATCAGATGTAGGTAAAAATTCTGTAATTTTTACCGATTCTGTATGATTCGATAATTAGCGAATCGGTATTTACCGATTCGGTAATTGCCATTGATTCCTATGGGCCTTGAGGCCCATAGGAATCAATGTCAATTAGCGAATCGGTAAATACCGATTCGGTAAAATTACCGATTTTGAAAGGGGGACAGGGTGTCACTTTGACACCCTGTTGCACCCCTGATTCTGGCTTGTGTGCCATGTGACACACATACATGCCCTTAGGGCATGTATGTGTGTCACATGGCACGGGTGTACATGCACAGATGTGCATGTACACAGGAATTAGTTATTTACCATGACATAGTATGTCATGGTAAATAACTAATTCTTAGGGGCCTGTGGCACTGTTTCCAGTGCCACCTACATATAGATTTACCGATTCGGTAAATTTACTGAATCGGTATTTTATAGAATCGGTAAATTTGCTGATTCTGTAAAATATTGGCCCCCTACATCTCAATCACCAAATACCGGTCGGTAACGGACGAAATCGGCCGTTACCGACCAGTATTTGGTGACCTCCATCTGGCCCATAGTTACTTTGACCATGCAGTTGTGGTCAACATAGAGGATGCTGTATTTTCAGGGCTCGACCTACGTCCCACGAAGTGGGCGTGGCTTAAGAGTCCTTTTCTGAGGACTTTGAAAATCTAACCTACGAATTCCAGAAAAGCTCGTGATTTTTGCTAGTTATTTATGGGAGCTGCATGGCAATTGGGCCTCGCATGCCTGTGTTTTTAAAAGGCAGCACGCAATAGGCCATAGGCTGTAGAGTTGCTCCGCTTCCTATATATTCCGTGCGGACACGAGCAGCAGAAGGCCACATTTCATCAATTACTAGCTGTCAGGGGCCGCGGTAATTGAAGCCAGATGCTCGGCGCGCATTCACCACTTTCCAGTTACTTTTTTTTTCAGCTGTGTGTGCGCGCATGCTGGCTCCCTGCCAAAGCTTGTGTGTGTGTAGTGGAACGGTGAGCATGATGACTGCGCTGCCACCCCCGTTGCACTCGCCCCAGGCCCCCCCTGTTCGCGCGTTCAGCACTTTTCAAAATCACAGTATTTCTGATGGCATTGTATTCATAAAGTAAATGTTTTTCAACGTGGCTCAATCAGTTTTCTCAGCTGGCCGGGCGGACTGAGGTACCAAGGTTCAGGTTTGTGTGTCTGCAGGGCTGCACTACAGGAAGTGCGTTGCAGGCTGGAACTCTCCCCACCCCCTGCCTCCGGCGCCCAGCGGAGTGGGTGGCATTGTGTGGGCACCTGTCACTTCCTCAAGCACGGGGTAGGCAGGTCCATGCCACAGTTAGCTGTTTCTATAGACGGCGCCACTCTTTAACTGCTTCCCTGTCTCAAATATGATGCGAGGTGGTCTGTGTTCTTTGCGATTTGTCTCTATCCTCTGATGTTCTTTTAACTGTGTACAGTACTCGCATAGCGCTTAGGTAAACCCAGGGCTCTTCCAAGCACTCAGAGTGGGCCAGAGGTCTCATGCTAGTAACAACCATTGCGTTTTCTGAGAACTGCTAAACAAACAACGCGCTGCTTGTGTGATGTGTAAATTAACCTGCATGCCTGTTTTTTTTAACAGAGCAGCTATGGGTGTTCGCCTGTTTCTAAGCGCTATTAAATGTGTCTTCTTAGCTAATGGAGACACAGGGAGATTGCAGTGACCAGAACTAAGTCAATAGGGTCAAGTGGGAAATCCAGTGCTAGAATTCAGATGTGTTTTGTCTCACAGCCGCGGCCCCCCTTCGGATGGACTAGGAGACGAGCAGGGTATTATCAACGGTGTCCCGGGGGTCTCAGTTTTCGTAGACTCTCTCTCGAAAGAGGATGCAGTCACCCTTCCCTTAACCCCTGTTAAATAAATTCTTTCGGCGGTGACTTGGGTGTCGGGGAGTGCTGTTCGAAACATACACGCAAGCAGACACACTATATGTATTTAAAAAGTTCAAAACGCCACCAAACAAATACATTTGTCATTTAGGGAACACCAGTTTAAATGACGGGGTCAATATTAGCGCATTAACTTTAATATTACTTCGGTGAATGCATTTTTTCTCAGTCACAGTAACGGGAGTCCTGTGCTTAAAAACTATTAGCAGTGGCACGTAATTTAAAATCTGAGCTCTCGCTATACGTTTGTACAAAGCTTAAAATAAGTCCGCACCTGGTTTATTATACCACAATCAGTGCAGAGTGAGAGTGAATGCAGTGTGAGTGCCAAGTGAGTGCTGAATGAGAGTGAATGCAGAGTGAGAGTAAGTGCAGATTGAGAGTGAGTGTAGAGTGAGAGTAAGTGCAGAGTGAGAGTTAGTGCAGAGTGTCAGAAGTGAGTGCTGAATAAGTGCAGAGGGAAAGTAGAATGACTGCAGAGTGAGAGTGAGTGAGTGCAGAGTGTGAGTTAGTGCAGAGTGCATGCAGAATGAGTGCAGAATGACAGTGAGTGCAGAGTGAGTGCTGAGTGCAGAGTGAGTGCACAGTGAGTGCAGGGTCAAAGTGAATGCAGATGCAGAGTGAGTGCAGAGTGAGTGCAGGTGCACAGTGAGTGAGTGCAAAGTGAGAGCAGGTGCAGAGTGCAGAGAGAGTGAGTGCAGAGTACAGAGTGAGTGCAGAGTGAGTGCAGGTGCAGAGTCAGTGCACAGTGAGTGCAGGTGCAGAGTGAGTGCACAGTGAGTGCAGGGGCAAAGTGAATGCAGATGCAGAGTGAGTGCAGAGTGAGTGCAGGTGCACAGTGAGTGAGTGCAAAGGAGAGCAGGTGCAGAGTGCAGAGAGAGTGAGTGCAGAACGAGTGAGTGCAGAGTACAGAGTGAGTGCAGAGTGAGTGCAGGTGCAGAGTCAGTGCACAGTGAGTGCAGGTGCAGAGTGAGTGCAGAGTGAGTGTGAGTGCAGAAAGAGTGAGTGCAGAGTACAGAGTGAATGCAGAGTGAGTGCAGATGCAGAGTCAGTGCACAGTGAGTGCAGGTGCAGAGTGAGTGCAGACTGAATGTGAGTGCAGAGTGAGTGCAGAATAAGTGTGAGGGCAGAGTGCGTGTAGAGTGAGTGCAGGCGCAGAGTGAGTGCAGAGTGAGTGCAGGTGCAGAGTGAGTGCAGAGTGAGTGCAAGTGCAGAATGACTGCAGAGTGAGTGTGACTGCAGAGTGACTGCAGTGAGTGTGACTGCATAGTGACTGCAGAGTGACTACAGAGTGAGTGTGATTGGAGAGTGAGTGTAGAGTGAGTGCAGGTGCAAAGTGAGTGCAGAGTGAGTGCAGGTACAGAGTGAGTGCAGAGTGAGTGTGACTGCAGAGTGACTGCAGCGTGAGTGTGACTGCAGAGTGACTGCCGAGTGACTGCAGAGTGAGTGTGACTGCAGAGTAATAGTGACTGCAGAGTGACAGTGACTGCAGTCTGTGAGTGTGCAAGGTAAACAGTGTGTGAGTATGTGAGTATGCAGGGTGAACAGTGTGTAAGTGTGCAGGGTGCAAAGTGTGTGAGTGTCCAGGATGAACAGTGTGTGACTATGCAGGATGAACAGTGTGGATGTGCAGAGTGAGCAGTGTATGTGTGTAGGGACACTGTGTGAGTGTGCAGGAGACAAACACTAAAACTAAGTTCACCACACACATACATAGGACCACACACATAAAACCACACACCACACACACCACACACACATACACCACACACACATACCACACTCACACACCACACACACACACCAGCCTCTCACCACCACACACTCATCACCACTCACCACCACACACTCACCACCACACACTCACCCCCCACAGACTCACCCCCACAGACTCACCACTACACACACAACCACACACAAAACCACACACCACCAGCCGTCAGTGTACGCTTTCACCAAGCACAAACACCACCAGCCATCAATGTACGCTTTCAGCAAGCACAAACTACACCATGCGTCAGTGCAGACTTCCACCACGCACACAACACCAAATCCATTGAAGATTTTAAAAAAAATATGTCATGAGCAATGCCAATAGCTCTACCTTTAATGATGCAGAGACCATTGCATTGTAAATGCTTGTTTTATGCTGATATGATTGACTTCAAGATAAAGATTGCTTTGTGACAGCCCAATTGCAACCAGACAGGGTACAGCTATTTTTTTGCATTCATGGGGTTATGACTACAGCCCCTAATTTGTGCAAGTTTAGTAGGGGCATTCCTGAGTGAATAATTTCACTACACTAAGTATATGTAGGCAAGGGAGTCTCTGCATGCCTATGAACCCTAGATGCAGTGATGAGTGCATGCTATAATATTGTGCCCACTTTTCAAGGTCACTCCTTCTCGCTCTGTCCCTTTGTTGTAGTAGTTACAATATAGAGCCTCTCTTATATCCCGAGCTGAATTTCATTTTAATTGTGACCTTCATAATGTTAGCGGAACCTTTAAGGTTCTTTCTTTTTTTTATTGTGTTTTTAATTTATCGAAAAACCAGTGTAATTGCAGCAAATAGTCAAAATACTTATACATACAATCCAATACCCACATTTCATTTAAAATAATTATTATTATAAAGCTAATTAATACGTTATTCAAATAAAACAGTATACCAAAGGCTAGAGAATATCAGATTATAAGGGCTAGATACAGGCAATAAGCCGAAAATTTAGATTATCTCGCTTACGTTTAACCAGCCAAACTGAAAAAGCTAAAAAATACAACAGTAGCCTACATAGTCTTGAGCAATAATGCAGTATATACATAAAGGGGGTAACAAGACAAAATATCGAATTCAAAATATACAATTACCAAAATCTCGAAGTCAAAATATAGAATGGACAGAATATAGTGGTGAAAAATATCGAATTGAAGGTAAGTAATTTAATATCGAATAGTAATTTTTACCCCTACGCTATCCAACGCTTTCCCTACTGTTGCACTCTCTGGAGTGGGAATAGTAATTTTTACCCCTATGCTATCCAACGCTTTCCCTACTGTTGCACTCTCTGGAGTGGGAATAGTAATTTTTACCCCTACGCTATCAAACGCTTTCCCTACTGTTGCACTCTCTGGAGTGGGAATAGTAATTTTTACCCCTACGCTATCCAACGCTTTCCCTACTGTTGCACTCCCTGGAGTAGTAATAGTAAATGGTATATTTATTATTTCATTAATTTTAAATTACTTTTAAGATATTTAAAAAAAATCGATATTTTGACTTACTATATTTTTTAAAACTATATTTTTGATTCGATATTTTTGTACTTACCTGTTTGTAGATAGGAATTCGATATTTTTGCATTCTATATTTTTTCTTAGATATTTTGGTAATTCTATATTTGTGTATTCGATATTATGTCAGGGATCCCTTACAGATACATGATTACATGTACATGTATAACGCCAAAATAAATCCACAACGTTAATAAATTAATTCATTATTACACATGATGTGCACTTTCAGCAACTGTACTGTAACTTTGAAGTACATGTGTATGAGAACTACATTTTTTCACAGTTAGGCTAAACATTAGAATGCACACATTTATAAATCTCTAGTTTCTACCGTGATTACACTTCATTAATACAGTTAAATTTTTCTTTTCTCGTTAATGAAATCAAGGCACACCTTGCATATGGAGTCAGGTGTGCATATGTTTACGCTTTTTGTGATGTGTACGATTCAAGCCAAAATTAAGCTGCTCTATGCCCAATGTAAAATCAGTATAGTTGAGATCCATACTGGTAAAGGACCTTCTGGTAGTGAGCTCATATTGGCTATTGTACATGAATGGATAATATTCAATTTGTTGCAAAAATTTGACAAAACTAACTCAGGAATTTTCGGTACTCTGGTACCATTGTCTAACTTATTTTAACTTTATTTTTGTGAGAAGTGAGTCATATAGAAGCACTGACCTCAATGCACGTACAGTCATGAATTCCATTAAAACTGACTAGTTTTTACTTTGAGTGTTACAGTAATTTAGCATCAGCAGGGATCTCTGTGTGGCACATTTGCACACTATGCTGCAGGGAAAAATATTCTCCATGGGCGTCTGCATTCAGCGTACAACTATGAAGGACCAGTTAGTCATCACAACTTGTGCATCACAACGGGGTTGTCATATTTCACTGCACTTCCTTGCTGGACAGAGACCGCCTGATTACAGTTCGGTAAGGAAACTTGGAAAGTGGCCTCTTACCACCAGGGTCAGCTTTAGCGCTGGTGGAGCCCAGTTCGACAATGATCGACTATTCTAGCTGGTGCCACCCCAGATTCCCTCACTTCCACCCTTTAACAGTGCCCCTCAAGTCTGCATAACCAATCTCTCTGTCATGCATTTATTTTGTTTTATAGCACCACTCATACCAGTGTAAGGTGTCAAAGCACTTTACATCACATACACATTACACAAAAGCAACATCATAAATGTGTAAATCAGTGTATAGGAAATGTTACATCAGACAGAGGACTACAAGGTGTAGGAGTGCAGAAGTCACATGCCATCCCTACTGGCAGACAGTATAGTTTCAGGGTGCTTGGTCTGGAGAAGCACAAACTCAGAATTGAAAACGTAACACCATGGTTGGGGGTTTGCTTTACTAATAAGGATTTACTAATAAGGATTGATTTCTACCCAAGTGAACCCTTTTTACAACATTAGAATAAAGTAAAAGTGGGGTAAAAAAAAGACACTATAATCTATACCTTGCATTTTGCATGCAGCTCTTTCATGATGGGTAACAGACACTGTTCTGTATTAGTATTTAAACGTATAAACTGCAAGTAATAAAAGTGTCTCTCTGACAGATGCAGTAACCCACTGAATTATTTACATTCTATGCACTTTGTGGTCTGCAAGGTACACATGCTTTGCAGCAGGCATTTCAACCTCCTGCTACTTTATGATGAGTCAAAACGTCCACTAGACAAAACTCTGATCTCTCTGCAGGAGGTCCATCAATCACCAGCGTTATCTGGACATTTTTATGGTTGCCGGAAAATTGCTGGAGCCAAGGACCGCAGCAGCAGGTGCATTTAAAACTATATTGTACTTGAAAACATGGCGCCCCCTCCAAAGTCAGCATCCGGTGTGGTGGCACCGATCTCACCCCCGTAGAGCTGGCTCTGCTCAATACATTCACTTTAGAGGAAAATATTTCTTTTCACCCTTTTGAAAGACTCAGTAGACCAATACATCTGCTACAGGGCCCATGTTTGATCGTGTAGGTTTACATGTTTGAATCCCATTCATGCACGTCATTTAGAGGGCGCAGCTGCGACCCCTGGCTTGCCCCTTGTGACCCCCGGTCTCAAACGTGGCAAAATCAGTGCCAGGAACACAGTGGGAGCTCATCCTTATGGACATCGGTTTGGGCTCCATTCTCTTTGCTTTATTTCAATATTTTTATTACAGTAATAGTGAATGTTTCATTATTCACTATTAGTGTAATAAAAAATAGAGTACAATTAGCTGGAATATACCTTCTCTGGCAGCTGAGGTAAGTAAACAAAATAATGTATTTAAATGGCTGTTGTGTGCGTGCTTGAGGGTGAGTGTGTGTTTACATGAGAGGAAGACATAGTGTGTGTATAAGTGTAATGTGTGTGTTTGCGTAAGCATGTGAGGGTGAGCGAAATTGAAGGTCAAAGGGCATGTGATGTCACTTTCGCTACCCCAGGCATTTTGGTGAATTGATGTTCATGAACCCATTGCATAGTCTCAACCTTTTATCCTCATTGATTCAATAAAGTAAGTATCATTGAGTTGGGTAACAAAAGCATTGGTTTTCAGCGCCAAAGAAAGGCTTAGGTGGCGTGTGCATTTCAAGCATATTATTATGTTATTGTCATGAATTAGAGTTTTCATCCTTTTATTTAAAGAAAGCCATTCAGGAAATATGGTCCCTCAACTGAACTTTGGGTACATGTGCAAAAACTTTGCAAACAATTACAGTTGGCTTTTTTAAAACATTAGTTATGATAAAGGCTTTTATTTTCCAAGCAGAGCACATCTTCCTGTGTCATGTAGTTCTTAGGAGTCCCCTAGGACATGCACGTTTTGGATGACCTAGGCTGAGGGCTTAGTGTCCCAACAACTTCCGGACACCCCCACAGGATATGTCAGCTATTAGACCAGCTAGCTCTACAGTGCCACTACCACCCCCCTGTATCTTACAGTGGTGTAGGTGGTTTCTGGCAACCACTGAACATGACAACCCTGATTCCTCAGGGATTGTGGAAAACAGTACTGTACGTTTTGCTCAGATACTCATGCTTGCTTTCCCTCAGAAAATACACAGGTTGGCGATTGGGACATTTCAATAGTTATTTATTGGTCCAGCAACAATCTGGTGTAAAACATATGTGCTGCGACAATCAGGAAACAGAAGCATACGTAAAGGATTGCTAATACCAATATAGTAAACAGTAGCACTTGCATATTCCTAAAATACGTGCCCTAAGTAATTTTTCTAAATGTACCGAGCCTAACCTGGATGTGTAGGTGTATATGCGTATAGCTATGTGAATCTGTAGCCAAGAAAACCCTAGGGAAGAACCAGCCCCCTCACCTGATGGTGTAGAACAAAGGCCCCTGTCTCTGCGTCGAGGATGACAACATGCAAGGGATGTCAGACTGCTGCGTGTCAGAGATTTGGCATGCAGTGCCCCCATCTCAGCCTGGAAGGAATTCTCTAATTTGTAGTATTTTATTTATAAAGTTTTATATAGCGCGGAAGTGAGGGTCTTTTATAAAAAAGTGGTCACTCCAGAGTTTTTTCTAGAATCGATAATTTTTTAAAACAACCATGGATGTTTTGAAAAACAATCATAAATGTTTTGAAAACACTTACTGATGCTTTTCTAAACAAGTGTGAGAATGCACAGCTGGCTGTTAGCCAAGGATGAAAAAGTGGTGACCCTTATACAGAATAAATCTGCCGTGCCTGGGGACATGTTTATGTACGTCAGGTACAGGGATTATGATAGAATACTTAGAGCCTGGTGTTGAGAAGACATGAGCAAGCTACTAGGTCAAAGGTCACCTGTTTGGAATCATTATTGTCGTGTGGATAGGACAATGTATGTAAAAATGGGGTATACATCGATGAGACTATCCTAAAAGACATGACACCCACTCCTCATCAAAAGGCCAACAAGATCAGCTAGGAAATGATAAAGCTAACATTATTAAAAAGGTATAAAAATCACGTGATAAACCATACTAAAAAGCATTTTTAAAAGCCTGCACAAATATCCATTAATGAAAGTAATTTTTCCCTAAAGAAGCGTTCAAAAGGTCCTCTATACTCGTATGTATTGGTATTATTGCACTGAGCACCCTGAAAGCCATGAAGCTCAGTTAGAGCAGACAAGAGAGAAAAAATAAAACAAAGTCACATTCGACCTTCAATTTGGTAAACGTTGAAAAAGTTGCCAAACAGTTCCCAGCGCATGAGAGGCCAAATTGTTTATGAATCCTGCACTGAGTACTCAACATCACTGAGCATCGTGCCCGCAGGTGGAAACCCCTCAAGAACTTCCAGTATCATATCCAATGAGCAAAGATGGTCATCTCTGGTTTCTACTGCAGCTGCCAGGGTAGAGATAGATGTCAGCACGCCTGATGCTGATGCCTGTATTTCTGGAGAAGAGCCGATATCCCTTCCAACAGGAGCCGAAGCATCCATTGGAGGGTCTAGAAATGCTGTTATCAACATGGGAATACGCTGTGGACAACTGCACATGTGGGCCTGCAAAGGCACCAGTAGCGCTTCTTTGTCCGGCGGTGCAACCAATGGATGTGTCAGACACAGATCCAACACAAAGCCAAATCTGCAGAAGAGGCAACAGAACACAGGCAGGACACAGTCTAGTCAGACAGGTCTGAAAGACAGGAACCAATGCTCACTCAGCTCTCGCAGCAGTGGTGTAGTCAGGTAGAACATCATGCGCTCACGACAACGTCTTTCTAGCAGTGTTCTCTCCATTTCTTGAGGGATTGCAACGTCCATTGCGAAGAAAGGGTATTCAAAGCGGGATGCCCGCTACCGAAAGCAAGACCAAAGGCAGCTCTCCATGAATGCTTCCAAATATGGCGTGTATGAAAGCTGTAATTACTCCGAAGATGGTCTGAAAGGTGGTTCAGAGACCTGATCTACGTCGCTTAAATAAGTGTACGATCCCACTCTTATCAGACATGTTAAAGATACGATGAACCATTTCTTCAAAATGGATCGGGAAGTTCGTACGGACCAGGGCCTGTATCTCTGCTGAAGACCTTGCAACCTGGAGATCAAAAGTCTCTCGGGATGAAGTTAAGGCCAGATTTTGTTGAAACAACAAGCATCTGCTCAGCGAATCAAACCTTATACTAGAATCATTTAATGAAGGCCACAGTGGTGCCTCCCTACCTGTGCAAGCCGGGGAAAACAATACTTGCTTACAGCAAACAACCCTGAAGTTTACTATGCACCATTCCACAACAGCCTTGATCTTTCAGCTCTAAATAACTTCCATTTGAAGTAATTCAAAAACCGGATGAATCACAGCTGAGGAGCCTTTCAAGTAGCAAGATAAGTTCACTTTTGACGCATTACACATTCCATGAAGCGCCACTTCTTTGCACACTAAAGACCCACTTAAAGCCTTCCTGCAGTCAGTACCACTTAAGAAAACTTCAGTGTCCTTATTTCTGAACCTATATCAATACAGTAACTCCCAGGATTCTTGTATGAACCCTTCACCCAGCGCTTCATACCTGCCTGCTCGGATGTATCTAAGGCAGTATTGGAACTGAAATGTCGTGATTGGCAGTGTGAAATAGCCATGAACTAACCATTCTGTAGATGGTGACTCTGCTACAATGAAAGGTAAATTCTCTAATGTTTTGATGAGCAGCATGGTGTTTGTTGCATCTCTGCGTGCCATAGTCAACTGTCTGTTGGTCATATTGTAAGCCGAGAACAGGTATGTGCAGTTAGTGTATCACCATGGCACGTGGCCTGAACGCAGTGATTGGAGCATCTAGCTTAAAAGCATCATGGAGCACAATTGAGATTGCCCATGCTATAGAATAGACAAATTTTGTTCCATTAAGCCAATTGTCGAAGGCCACAATGTTGCTCAGTAAATAAATACATGAAGATAGTGTGGTCATACCATTGTCTACCACACCCAGGGCCTTTTCTAGGTTAATCCTATCAATTTCACGTAATATCTCAGCAGCATCCTGTTGGAAGACTTTCCACAGTTCATTGCAGATGGCATATAATAAACATTTCTTATGCGGTTTCTTGGGACCTAACATAAAATCCCTAACATACATGTTGTCAGCTAGAAGGGACAAGTACTGTTTCACCTGTTGTAGTGTTGAGGTTTTTAGCCATTCTAGGGACAACTTCCCAACACTATAAGAAGTCACTACCCCTGGGTCGTCTGTGTGTACATATTGTGGGTCAGGCCTGTTGATACTAAACCCTCTGGTGATATCCTTGAATCTTGCCTGACACCTATTTGTGTTGATAGGCCAAAACAACCATCCCTTCCTATTGTAAGCTGAAGAATTGTATGTACCATTTTGTATCATTGCACCCAGCATTTCCTCACTTATCAGTGTGTCATTTGATATACCTGCAATAGGTATTGGTAAGGGGATGTGTGGTGTTTTGAGGTCTTTAATTTTTGCAAACCAGCAACAGGTAGTTTGTGGCACTGTTCTGTTCAGGAATATTATCTGTAATGGTATGAGGCAAGTTCTAAATAAAGCCTCTGTTCATTGAACCTGTCAATCTTTCGTCCCCAGATGGATTTTGTGTCTAATATGTTCCTCCAATAGACGAAACCTTGTATGGACAGTTGGAAGATGAAAGGTGCTGAATGAATGAGCCTTGTGTTAGTCAGCATAATTTTCTTCACATTTGCATTAGCCTGTACTAACTTATAGTATAGTAGGACATTGGGTCTGATGTATTGAACCGTAAAAAGCATGCACATTTCTGTGCGAATGTGGCAGAACTACCTTTCGGTGGTGTCGGGCAATGTTCCCATTAATTGTAAGTGTTTACAGTGCGCGGAACACTTGCTCTATGCAAAAAGTGATGACCATAATGCTAGTAACAATACATACTGTCGAAGTCAGGTGTATCTTCGTACAATTACCGATAAGAAAATGCAGCATATTGTTCTAAATCTAAAAGCATAGTATTTACAGTCTCGATGTCACAATCATCAGAGAGTGTACTCGGGGTAATGAAATCATTAATTGAAATTTTGAACACATATGGGATTTTCAAATTTTCAGTAGGAACAAATACATCATAGGAAACCCTATCCCAAACTCTATCATCCAGTACTGGAAATGTTGAAATGTTCACTAGGGACAAGTCTCTTTGTTACCGGTCTGATGACATATGTGGTTTCCGGACCAAGTTCACAGGTTGGACTGCAGAAAGTTGTGGGAGGTAATGTCCAGTCAGTAGTAGGAAAAATACCATTACTATACCAATCCAAATTAACAGGAACAGAAGCCTTAATGCAAACAAAAGATGCAACCAAGGGTACACAAGGTAAGTCTTTTTTAGCCAGAGATAGAATTCTCGAAATTGTTCTTTCTTAAAGTGACGTTTGCTCAGGTTCACTTGGATCTGAAGAAAACATATTGAAGTTGGTGAAGTAGCCAGACACAGTTGATCTATCCTTGGGGAGCTCAACAGTATTTGTAGAACTGGCAGTTGTTTCATGTGAAGGCATGTTGATGTAAAGTTCATTATTTGGCCAAATTGCAATTTGCGTTTCAGTTTCATTTGGATAATGTTCTGTTTCAACAAGAGTAATTCGTACTCTGTTATTGGCTACTCCAGCATCTTGCACAGAGGAGTCTTGGAATGTTATTAGTCTTTCCATCTGAACTTCCTGTATAGTAGCGAGAGGAGATCTGCAGCCACTCAGGACCCCACGCATCCTGCTGTTGAGAAACAGCCACATAGTGAGGTTTGATCACATCAATGGAGACAAATCGTTTTTCTTTTCTACCGGCAAGAGGTGGAAGAAGTACTGTTCTTGTTCCTTTCACCTTCAGGACAGGTACAGGTGTTCTGTAGAATGGCCAAACTCCTTATTGTCCACAATCTTTTCTCTGACCAGGTCCTCAACCTTTGGGACCCAGACAGGTCTTGCCGGAACAGGTTTCACCTCCCCAGTGGTGGTGCATTTTACTTGGATGTTGCTTTGTAATGCCCGGAATTCACTGAGCTCCTGTAAAACAGACAAACGATCATTCAATTCAAATGGTTTTACATCTGCCACTGGCAGGTACAATTGCGGTCAGGTACCCACATTCTTGTCCCAAACAGGATCTCATAGGGAGTTTGTCTTCCCAAGAATTTTCCTGGTATATTATTCAGTGCCCTCTGGACCCCATATACGTTATTGACCCGACCTAATACCTTGCTGTTAAGGATAGCATTAGGTCCCAGTTTCCCCTCTCCACCACCAAATTTCTGTTGGGATGGTAGGGGGAGGAGTACCACAAGACCACACCCATACTTTCATTGGCTTCCTTGTAAGCCCGAGAGCTAAACGCAGGGCCACAGTCGGAATTTAACGTGCCAATTGCATATGTCCTGATGAAGTCTGGCAAATCCTGTATAACAGTTTGAGTGTCAGCTGAGGGCTGAGGCCAAACCCATACAAATCTAGAGCATGAATCCACTGCCACCAAGATGTACGTGTTAGCTCCATATGAATTTAAGGGGCCCCAGTGATCCAAATAGACACATGCGAGACACCTGTTTAGAATCGTAATTGTCGTGTGGATGGGACAATGAATGTAAAAATGGGTTATACATCAATGGGACTATCCTAAAAGACATGACGCCTGGGTGTAAATAACAGGTTTCAGCTACATCAGAGGTTACAATTAACCCTGGGCAAAGCACTACGCTACGCTTGCGTAGTTTGCAAAGTTTGCGCTACTTCGCACTACGCGAACTACACGTAGCACAGTGCAAACACGCATAGCGTATCGTAGCGTAGTGCAGCGGTCGTTTTTTGCTTGCTCGCAGTCCTTAACATCAAGTTGGCGACCGCGAGCAAGCAAAATGACATCCCGGAGAGACTTTTTCCTTGTTCGCAATCAGCAACATCAAGTTGCTGATTGCGAGCTTGGAAAATAAACCTCCCGGCGAGATTCTCAACGCGGGGAGGCCAGGTTTCTCATTGCGAGTGGTCGCGTATGCTCGCGACAGCTCGCGATGAGAAACTACCAGTCCATGTTGAAAAAGCTGCGCTCGAGTAAAAACCTACTCGAGCGGCAGAAAACTACAGCTCGCAGTATGCAAGATGCCGTTTTCAATGATTGCACAGTGCCGGATGCTTGTCCGCACTGTGCAATCATTGAAAGTGGCATCTTGCACAGTGCAAACAGGGTACTACGCAGTTTGCGTAGTGCTACGTGTAGCTCGCGAAGTGCACTTTGCGTAGCGCTACTTCGCAAACTACGCCCAGCCCTAGTTAAAATACAAGAGATCTCGAGCAAACATAATGGAGGAACATTTTAAAAACATGTATTGTTTTCCGTTATCTGATAGGTAGTTACAGAACTGACATTATGAGCAAGTAGCCACTACGGGGCATATTATCAAGGAACGGCGATAATATTATCGCCGCTTTTGCGGCAGGAAACTGCAGCTAAAACGGCGATAATGGGCTTGATAATATGCCGTAGAGAATTCCAATAGAAGCCCATGATAACACCAGAACATGGGCTTCTATTGGAATTCTCAAGGGCATGTTATCAAGCCCATTTTCGCCGCTTTAGTGGCAGTTTCCTGCCGCTAAAGTGGCGATAATTTTAACGCCGTTCCTTGATAATATGCCCCTACGTTTCTAGGGTTGAAAAGTGCCAAGAATATGGAATTTCGGCATATAAAACAACAAAGTAAATTAACATTAAGAGCAGCTATGCCCAAATGGATCTCAACCCAATGTTCTTATCGCTATGAATGGAATGTTTAGTATATAAAAATAATTACAGTAAACCTTGTGCGTAGTGATGTGTGTTGGATGCCAGGAAATTCTTTTGAGACATATCAAACCTGGGCATCGCCATACAGTGGCAGCAGAGTTTGTCACTAGCAATTCTGTGAGGATGTTCAAGATCATTTCCAAGGCTTTGTTGTAGTGTGGGCATACCCACAAGATCCGGCACAATAGCTTATTGCTCCAGTGGTGGCTCCTCGGATAAGGAGGAGGAGCATAGCCACACTGCTCGCGAAGCAGTGTGAAAAAATAAAATATTTCTGCTATTAAAAAAAGAATTCCGGCCGGGCTGGGCTCCTGCTCCTGTGACGTTCGGGAGGAGTGATTGCTGCACACTCCAAAGTGCTCATGACTGCTTGGACGGCCCTCTCGGGTTACCCCAAACAGTCATGAGCACTTTACATGCTCCTCATCAGGCTGCATTACGCAGCTTGGTGAGAATTTGGAAACATGCAAACCCTCCAAGGTTCCATCTGAGCTCTGAGCTATGGCACTCAGACCAATCACAATGTTGCATTGCAGCATTGTGATTGATCAGGGGAGGGAACCTGGGAGCTTCCTGTTTCCGAAAAGACGAGGGACAACACGACGGAGGAGAGGCTGCTGCGGATTCAGTGAGAATGTAAGTACAATTTCCCCCCACGCGACCTCCCCCACCCCTCCACTTTTTTTTCCCCTGTCAGCTGCTACTGGATTGCTCCCGTCCTCATGGGCGCCCTAGCCCCATTTCAACAGGTGTGTGCTGTGATTTCCTGGTGCTCAGCCTGACTGCCCAGTCTTGTATTGCACCACAGATCATTTCCCCTACCTCAGGCGGTGGGGTGGCAAGTAGGTGTGGTAACTCTGGTAATATGGTGATGGATCACAATAATTTTATCATAACATTACGGTATTTATAGAGTGTGTATGCACACCTTCAGTGATCTCCTTGCAATGTGGATGGATAGTGGATGTTTACTGTTAACCAACTTAAAGGTGCACATTTGATTGATTTTGAAGGGAAAAAAGACCAATGCCCACCGGTACCTGAGTCTGTGACCCTTTCGCCAGGCACAAATCCTTGCTGCGTTTGAAGAAAAGAGAGTGTGTACTCCATGAGAGATCAAAAAGGTACTTGTTTGGATTAATATCCGTTCTTTCAAGTCGTCATACAAAAGCCAGGGCTACTTCAGATTGCAGTGAGACATCTTTATTGTTTTATAGTGAAACATGGACAGCCGACACGTGTTTCGCCCCCTATTGGCGAGTTGCGCCGGGGCTTCCTCAAGCCCAATCCGGGATTCAACCCATATACTAATCCGCAGACTGAGAGCTGCGAGCAAGGACCAAACTGCATTTGTCAGCTTTAAAAACTTACCGAAGAACTCTGCTCCTTGAGTATTGAAACTCTTGTCTTTTGGATTCTGTCAAATTTGGAATCAGAAATAATATATGCTATATATGTGGAAATAGCCTTGAGGAAGCCCCGGCGCAACTCGCCAATAGGGGGCGAAACACGTGTCGGCTGTCCATGTTTCACTATAAAACAATAAAGATGTCTCACTGCAATCTGAAGTAGCCCTGGCTTTTGTATGACGACTTGAAAGAACGGATATTAATCCAAACAAGTACCTTTTTGATCTCTCATGGAGTACACACTCTCTTTTCTTCAAACCTGTCTTCCTCTATGAAGCTCAAGAGGTCCAGAGCTTCGAGTGTGTCTCCAACTACCTACAGAAGTAGCTTATCAAAGCGTTGTTTAAACCTTGGAATCCTTGGACCTTTCTGTCTTGTTGGTAACAAATCCTTGCTGCAGATGCATTAGCTCACTGAGCCACCAGACTAGACCTTCAAAACTGATAATAATAGCAAGTGGAGTAAGGTGAGATGTGTGGACCAAAGTTTGACAAAGCAGATCAGGGACAGGTAGCGGAAGATGATGAGATTGGTGTCGAGCAGGGAGCCATCATGTAAACGGCACTCTGGGGTATGACAGTAGCTTGAAATAACTACACACTACAAGGGTGCAATTTTTCAGCTTCGAAGTACACTTACTAATTACTCATAATTGATGGTGAATCCAGGTTGAACATGATTTCACAAAAAACGATTTCATGGTATAGCCGTAACTAAGAATCCATTTCAACTAAACTGTTTAATAGAAATTCTCTCAATGATTGTCATTTACCATTTCATAGAAACCAAATCACAGAATGCCTTTTATTTTGAAATTAGCTTGTATATGTTCATTTTTAAGGTGTAAATAGCAGGTCTTCATGCAGAAACATGTTTGTTTAGTATTTATGTCAGTGCTTTACTTCAAGTGATGTTAATTTAGTTTTAGATATTTTATATTGGCAATTACTTCAAACACTTTTAATTCCCTGACCCCTCAGCTACTCTGAACACCATCAATCCCTGTCCCCTTAACAACCCCCAAAACATGATCCATTTTTGCCCTCTAAATGCCCCTCACCATGCCTAAATTCCACCCATCCCTGAACCCTTAATACCCATCATCATCCTAAATTCCATCCTTTCCTAATGATAAAACTCTTCCTGCACTTAAAGTCTGTCCACCTCCGGCCCCTAGAATCCCTCACCACCCCTAAACTCTGCCAATACCTGTACCATATAAAACCATTACCACTCATAAATTCTATCAATCATGAAATAATAAAAAACCCTTACCAGCCCTAAACTCTGCCCATCGGTGAACTCTAAGAAACCCTCAACACCCTACACTCCACCCTTCACTGAACACTAAAATGCCCTCACCACCCCTAATCCCCGCTCATCCATGAACCCTATGTAAAGCGCTCTGACACCTCCGGGTCTAGCCAGTGCTATATAAAGCTCAATAAATAAACTCTAAAAACCCTTCACCATACCTAAACTTTACACATTCCTGAATCATAAAAATTCATTTCTACACCTGAACTTTGCCCATTTATAACTCCTAAAACTCCTGATCATCCATCCCAGAACCCAAAAACCCTTCATTATCCCTAAAACCAATTTAATTACATTTTGGATTCTTCCTTAAAATTATATTTCCTTAAAAATGTATCACCTAATTTTCTGATTTGTATCTCCTTATAATTGTCTTTCCTTAAAACTGGTTTTCCATGATTTGGTTTCCTCCAATGTGGTTTCTTAGTTTTTGTTGTACGATTAATTCATATACCTCAGAATCCGGTGCATAAGTACTTAAGATGGGTTAGGGGACTGGCCCGACCAAGAAGTCTAGTGACACTGTAATGTGTACACTACACTGTGCTCTGGGCCAATGAAAGCCTTGACCACAGAAAGCCTACTCTGCTTGTGGTTGGGTAGGTCCAACTGGGGCCTTAATAAATGTCCTCCTTGCTTCAGTGTTCTGGTAGAAGAGCATCTTTGCAAGCCTCCTCTCCAGCCAACATGGTGCATCTTGCAATGATGTCTTTAGTGTGAGCCTACAAAACTGCTTGTCTTTAAAGTGGGGCCAGGGCAGCGGATCACTGCAATATGTTCTCAAAGGGGAAAGGTGTCCCATGAGTGTGACTCAAGAGTGCTGATTGATGGCCAAAGAGTATGAGTACAGCAAACTAAGCATATATGAGTTACTTGATTGAGTACTCTGTTCTAATCAGTGTGTTGTGCTCATTTACAGACTTCAGTTCCTTTACAGTGTGGTCAATGTTTGGGTTCTCACTCTCTGCTAAACCTGTGTGTCTGATTCTGTTTTCCCGTGAAGTACTTTGAGGCACTTCCTCCTAGGTCTTGGCCAATCGCAATTTTGTTGGAACCTGTATATGGTCCTTCCTGTAGGGTCCAGCTGTTTTGGGCCATTCAGCCTGGGTATCCAGATGAAGGGCAGAGAGGTCAATGGAGCCTTTCTGGGGCATCTTCTCTATTTGGGCATGTTAGGATCAAAGGACAGATCTCATGCACCATTCCCTCTTGACAAATATCCATGAACCAATCACTTAATCTCCCTCTCTGTTGCTCAAAAACAAAAATGCACCATTTCACAGATTTACTGATTATGCTCTTACCCTTCAGTTTCCTTAATGCCACTCACTCTGATTGTTTGGGCTATCACCACTGCGTGTGAAGCTTCACAACACATATCACAAGGCTGAATCTATGGTGTCTATGTCTATGGTTTGTTCCTGATACACATGGGTAGACTCCTCAGAGAATGTATCATGGTTTATTATATAAGGTTGTGTGATGGAAAAACGCATGCAGTAAAACACAAACAATTGAAGAAGGGTCTGAGGGAAATTTAAAGACCTGCCCAGTTCGTATCCCCCTAACTGTAATCCTAACAACAAAAGAACCGGGGGTCTATAACGGAGCTTCAAGTACTCCGAGCTGCTGCAAAACTCCTACATAAGTGAGTTAGGCGCTAATAGAGCTACATAAGTCTCTATATCAGAATGTGTGCCAGGACAAACCTGTCGAAGGACCTACTGAGATTGTTGGTAAGACCCGTACAGAGATGTGTTGGATTCCCATCAAATAGGTATGTAGATCAAGTGTTCTCATTTGGTCATCCAAGAATGGGGAGGTATGTCTCTTGATCAATGAGACCCATCCATCGCCCTTACTCAATTGGGTCGCACCATCAATCGCTAAGGTACCCATGAACAAATGATAAAGATGGGATCGAGTGCAGTGCAAAAATCAAAAGATGTGTGAGTTAAAAACAAGGGGTAAAAGGATCAATTGGCGAAAAACTCTAATGTAATTTGTCCTTTCCCTCAAACAAACAAGAACAATGCAGAGGAAGCAGTCTAAACATATAACTGCATTTACAAGGCCAACATGTTTCAGCCGGTAGGGACAAGATCCCATGGCTTTCTTCAGGGCCAGAGTTCTAAGCATTAGCTACTGCATACATAAAGTGAACGTAACGACAATCTGTAAAGGATATACATAAATAGTCCAAAATCGTGTTCCTCTGTACCAAACGGTGTCTCTTACATCTGAATAGTACAGGGAGTGTACCTCACCTCTCCTGGAACCCAGCTCAGGAAAAAGGAGGCCCCGCTCTGTCCGGCGTTGTCTCATCGCAGGACCCGAGCTTGGTGGAAGGCTTTACAGATTGTCAAATGAGAACACTTGATCTACATACCTATTTGATGGGAATCCAACACATCTCTGTACGGGTCTTACCAACAATCTCAGTAGGTCCTTCGACAGGTTTGTCCTGGCACACATTCTGAGACTTATGTAGCTCTATTAGCGCCTAACTCACTTATGTAGGAGTTTTGCAGCAGCTCGGAGTACTTGAAGCTCCGTTATAGACCCCCGGTTCTTTTGTTGTTAGGAAAAACGCATGCCTCAACAACGCATGCCTTAACCAGAGGTTCTAAACCCCGACTGTGTCTTTACCACACATGCCTTTACCACGCAATTTTATGGTAAAGATATGTTTGGTAAATGAGCATGTGTGGTAAGGATCACACTTCTACCCCTCTGACCTGAACCTGAACCCTAAAAACACCCTAAACCTAAACTCCCTACCTCCCCCTACCTCAGCCCAACTGCGCACTCAACCTGAAAACTGCCCATTTCCCGTCCCCTACCCTGAGCCCAACAACTCAGCCCCTTCCTGAGCCCTAAACCAAGCCCCATCTCCTAATACCTAACCACACCAACCCATGCCCCAGCCCAACTGCCCCCTCAGCCTTAAAATCGCCCCATTCCTGTCCCCTGCACTAAGCCCTAAAACTCCTGACCTCTCCGCCTTGTCCCGATCCTTCTTCTTCCTGCTTCCTGCTCCTTCGCTCGGCAGCAGCAGCAACTAGACCGCACATATGCCTTAACCACGCATATGCGTGGTTAAGACATATTTGTGGTTTAGACGTGCATGGTACCTCCTGTGTGGTTCAACCCCGCGTAGTTCACGCTGTGTGGTTAGGGCTGTTTCCCATTATAGGTTGTGTGATGGAAAAACGCATGCCTCAACAGCGCATGCTTTACCCAAGCGGTCTAAACCCTGACCGCGGCTTTACCACACATGCCTTTACCATGCATTCCTTTACCACGCAATTTTGTGGTAAAGACATGTTGGTATATTGGCATAGGTGGTAAAGATCACACTCCTGCCCCTATGCCCTAAACCCTAAAAACACCCTAAACCTAAACTCCCTACCACCCACTACCCCAGCCCAACTGCCCCCTCTACCTGAAAACTGCCCCAATCCTGTTCCCTATCCTTAAAACTACTCTGACCCGAGCCCCCTCCCTAAGCCCTAAAACAAGCCCCCACCCCCTAATACCTAACCACACCTACCCAAGCCCCAACCCAACAGTCCCTCAGCCTTAAAACTGCCCCTTACACTCATCCCTTCCATAAATGTATTTACAGTACATAACGTAATAATACATACATCAACATTTAAAGATGAGCCAACATCAACAAAGAGGGACAATTATGAAGAGAAGGGCCAAGTTAGAGTTAATGCTCTTTCCTGTCTATCACTCACTCTGGTTCCCCTATAGACACCTCAGAGTGTATGCCATGCTCGTTGTATAGTGTATGGACATTATGCAGTAGGCTCATTGTATAAAGTATGGGCATCCTAAAGCAGAAGGGAAACTCACAAGAATGGTCCTAGGGGTTTCTCTTCCACTGTGTCTACACAAACCCCTCTGAGCATATTCTAAAGCTGGTGGTTGCATAATGGTTGGTACTTTCTGCACCTGGATAGATTGCATAGAATATATAACATCAGAGCATGTAATATGGATGGTTGTATAATCGATGCCTCTTGGCCTACCTAGGAAGACTGCACAGAAGACATAATCTGGCTTCTTGTATAATGCCGATTACATTGAATTACGCTTAATTACTCATATGAGCTGATTCCTCGGGTTTTTATTATTGGCAGTTGTATAGTGGCCTTAAGGGTTGCCCCCCAACTGTGCGGGTCTTCTGACTTACAAGGAATGATTGTATATTGCTTGCTCCTCCCTCACTCCTCAGTATATGCAGTGGAGCAGATAACTTACCGGCTGTTTAATGGGCAATTCTATGGGTTGTCATTGTCATTCATAGGCAGACTTCTTAGAGCATTTAGCATGGCTAGTTATATTATTTACGTTCCTTTAGGTTTCTCCTCCTTCACTCCTGTGTGGACTCCTGGGGGCCTCTAGTATGACTGGCTGCATAATGGCCACTTCTTGCCACACTTGCATAGACTGTGCAGCTCATACACTGTTTTTGTTTCTACACTGCCTATGTTTATGGGATACTCCCTGTGTCATCTGCATCAGCTCCTCATGCATATACTATGCTGGTTAAGTAGTGACTACTCCCTGTTACTCCTTGGTGGCCTTAACACAGCTTATACTATGACTGGTTGTATAATACCTGTCCTATCAGTTGCTCCCTGCAACTCCTGGATGAACTCCTCATAGCATATACCATAGATGATCATATTGCACCTAATTAAGCGGGCTGATCCTCTGGTGTTGCCATGGGTTCCATAGCATGCACTATAGTTGATTCAAGATGACACCTTCTACCAGTAGCTCAATTTACCCTTGGGCACTTTCATGGGCCATAGTTAGGTAGCCACATATGAAAACATGTCTATCCTCCCGCTGGCTCCTAAAAATATGGCTACGTGCAACTATATGCTTGTTCACAAAAATCTTCTCTGTTAGGCATTCACAACTCCAAAACACCACCCACACAGGTCACATTGCACTCACAAGCTTCTGCAAATCAATTAACTAGCTTTAACATTTAAGTGCCCTGTCTCTCACTCTTTTTCTTTTCAAATTCACATATGAGCAGACACAAAAGAAGATTAGGGCTCAGGCCTGGTCCTCATATACAACATTGAAACTACCCAAAAAGTCATGTCACACAAATTGTTTCCTTCACAGCACTCTCATCTGTGGTTTGCTCCTTATCCAAAATGTGAAAAGGCCGGTGCTTAATTTGCGCCAGTGGCTGGCAGTGGGACTCACTGGTACTCATTTTTGAGGACCAGCATTTATTTTTCCTCGACAGACTTCAGCAAGGGAGAGAAAAACTTGCAGCAGTAAAAGAGCGGACGAAGAGCACAATGGAAAATCCATGATACAGAATGAAAGCAGGGGTTAGAAAAAATAACCTGCACTAGAGAGATAAAGTGGTAGGGAGTTTATGGTGGTGGATTAAGGAGAAATGAGGTGGAATCAAGACTACACAGCTTTGGTATACAGCATGTCGACATTCAGTAACGCTGACCATATATATATATATAAATATAATTTAGCCTCGTGGATATTTTATTAACACTGGAGTAATCAGAGTAATTTTGGTAATTTTGCTTTACTCTGTGGCTCGAAATTACCGAACATAAAGCGATTACGCTTGCTTGCATAATTTAGAGTAATTTAGGGGCAAAATGCCAACCACAAGAGCACAGTAACAGAGCACGAGTGACTGCTGGCTGTTGCTGTTTATGTTCTGTTACATTTAGCACTATATTTAGTAAGTATGGGCGCAAAATCCGCTCCGCTCGTGAAATTTGCGAATTTTCGGCAATTTTGCGATCCGTGAATCTCGCAAAAGTGCAGAAAAATGTGCGAATTCGCGAGCGGGCGGATTATTTTTTGGGGCCCACAGGAAGCACAGTTAAGTCAGGTGCTCGAGTTGAAGCTAACTTTGTAACCATTTTAGAATGGCGCCGACAAGCTGCCAGAGTGCTTGCTGGCGCCATTCTAAAATGGTTACAAAGTTAGCTTCAACTTAGGCACCTGCCTTAACTCTGTAAGTGCTTCCTGTGGGCCAAAAATTATACCTCAACAGGAAGCACTTACAGATATAAATAAAGCAGGTGCCCGAGTTGAAGCTCAAATTCAGTAACGTTTTAATCAGCCCAAAACATTAGTGAGCATGGTCGAGGCTGGGCAGGTGTGCTTTAACCCCATATCTGCCGTCGAAAATTAGCTGTAATACCCGAGGGAGGTCTTTGCATCCCTGAGTTTCTCGAACGCAATACCCGTTCCTGTGACCAGGAGGCTGCTTTCTCCTCACCTGCTGCCCTGCTCGCTCTCTGACCCTTTATACACAAGAGGCATGTGAACACGCATAGAAGCCCCGCACCACACACTAGCGGTATCAAACGTCTTCCTGCCCTTTCCCAACTATGATGGACAGCTCACTCAAGGGACCTCGGCGCCTTTTGGCGTGGTGGCAAAGTTACAGGCACACATGGTCAGTGGAGACAAATCTTCTGGCCCTTTACGCAGCTGCAGTGTAGGAAAAGCACTATACATTTACCCAACGAGGTAACACTTACTGATTAGCCAGTAGAAAGTACTCCAGTTGAGTAGATGGAAATCGCAAAAAAATCCACGATTTCACAGGAAAATCTGTGAATTCGCGGACTTTTTTGCGGTTTCACGCGAATTCGCGGACCGCAGATCCGCAAAATTCACCCATACTTAATATTTAGTGCAAAATGTATCCTCTGGGCCATTTTCGTCGAGGGGAGGTGCATTATGCACTAAGAAAATAGCACTAAATGCAGGTTTGCGCGCCTCGCGTAATTTCACATAATCTTGTGTAATTTTGCATATTTCACTAAGGCAAATTACTCGAATTACGCTCATCTCTTACATAAATGTAATTACAATACATTACTTAATAATACAAACATCAATAGTTAAAGATGAGCCAACAGTAATAATCAGAGACAATTATGGAGAGAAGGGCCAATTTAGAGTCGATTGTCTTAGTAAAGTCTCAATACTGATGCAAATGTGGAGTTAAAAGCCAAGCTGCTGTGACAGAACAAGATGGAAAAATCGAGCCTATCATTTACATTGTGCTCTGACTCTAACTTTCCACAGAAGGGCAGCAACGAGCTGCATGAATCCCTTGGCAGCCTGACCCTGCCTTTTATCTTTCAGTGCAATTAGTAATGAACAGTTTCAAAATAACAACAAACGATGCTCTTTATAGCACAACAACATTGCAGCACTCTGGTCAAAAATGTGATATAAAATAAAAGTTGTTATGATTAACGAGCATCTGAGTCAGCTGTTACGCAATGTAATTGTAAGTACTTTATTGCCATGACAAGGCAGACAGCTTTTGCCATTGTAGATTATCCTGTAAGCACTACAAGAAATAGGAGTATTGAAATGCTTCACTAAGTGAAATCCAAGTTGGCGAGCTATTGGAGTGCTAGTAGGATTGGGGCTGGTTGAATCATGTGGCTCTTGCGGGGGAGGGGGATTGACACCAACAAGATCATGGTACAAGAATATCGAGGTGCAAAATATTGAAAGGTAAGTGCATATAGGGATGTATGACGTTACAACACATGCTTTTACCACGCATGCTGTTACAACGCAAGTATTACAACGCAAACCTTTACAACGCATTACACTTGGGGGTGCTGGATAGTGAATAGTTTAATTTACTATTCCAACTCCAGTCCCCGTGGACACTAGGGAAGGTGTTCAATAGTAAATTAAAACTATTCCCTATCCTAGAGCGCCCCCCAGTGTAATGCGTTGTAAAGGTTTTCGTTGAAATACTTGCGTTGTAACAGCACTGCGTGGTAAAAGTTTCGTTGTAAAGGATGTTTCCCGCATATAGAGAAGTAAAGATTTACTATTCCTAACCCCACATCTACATACCTTGAAGATATATGTACTTCGCATGTGCATATGTGTAGAGTTAGGTATAGAAAATCTAGACATACTTACCTGTCAATAGTTTATTTTTGACATTTTGTCCTCGATCACATCAATATTATTGATTCGAAATTCAGGGGGCACACCTTGGGGAGCTGGGGAAGTTCTATGAATCAGGGGCTTTGTGAACCCCCTCTTATGCAGCTTAAGCGGGGTGGTGTTGACACAGTTATTTATGAGCCTGTCCTGTCTGCGGCTCTGCAGACAAAACCTCTTAAAAAGACAGGACATCGATAATGGAGGTCAAGCAAGCAAAGTTCATTACAACAAAGAAATGAAGAGAAAAAGAGGGGAAGAAAGAGACAGAGGGGGCCGGAAGGAAGAGTGAAATGAAGGGCATATGAAAATAAGGAAGATACTGTGACGAGAAGAAAGTTTTAAAAGAATGAAAGGATGGATGCGAGGGCAAATGGACTGATGGATATTGGGATAAAACGATATTAGCGTGACTGAGAGAAAGAAAGTGGCTGGAATTATAAAAGTCTGGATGAATGGGTGAATGGATGAATGGTCACCTGGATGGAGGTGTGGAAGGATGGATTGCTGGATTGATAAAAGGAAGGTGAATTGGTAGATGGATGAAAAAGAATGGATGGATGAATAGATGGATGGATGGGTAAAAGGATGCATGAATGTTCGGAAGTGTGAGTGGATGGAATGGTGGAAAACTAATAATGAAAGGGTGGATGGAAGGAATGGTGAAAGGATGGATGAAAGGATGAAAAGATGGATGTATACATGAAAGGCTTAAAAATGAACGGAAGATGTTAATAACGGACCTCAGCGCTCACCCAATGGCATTTGAGGTATGGATCAAAGTGGGGGTGAGGGGATTTTAATTTGCTGGCTACTCCCTTGGTATGAATGTCTCTCTGGCAAGATTGCATTATTTATAAACGTAAGAATACATTTGAGAAGTCACAACCCTCTGTTTCATAAACACAAATGGTCACTCTTGAGGGCAGGGATAAACGGACACTTTTGGGGACTGAAGAGAGGCTGCAGTGTGTTTGTACAGTGTCAAGAGTTGCCCTGGGACAGTTTGTTTCAAACACTTGATATCAGTCTGACACCAAAGACTGTGCAGAGCCGCGGGGAGAGGAGGCTGGTGAAGATGTACAGAAAGAAAAAGGAAAGAGCTGTTCTGTTTAAGGTCATTGGAATTATGTTACAGTGGTAGACCAAATTAATAGGCAGTGTCAATTTACAGAGCAAGGAAATGCACATTAAGCAGTATGTCATGCGATCAATTCAATCAATCAATCAATCAAGGACATTTATAGAGCGCACTACTTACCCGGAGGGTCTCAAGGCGCTTGGGGGGGGGGGGGGGGGGGTGCTGCTACTGCTCGAACAGCCAGGTCTTGAGCTTCTTCCTGAAGGAGAGGTGGTCTTGGGTCAGGCGCAGGTCGGGAGGGAGGGAGTTCCAGGTCTTGGTGGCCAGGTGGGAGAAGGACCTTCCTCCTGTTGTCGTTCTTCGGATGCGGGGGACGGCGGCGAGGGCGTGACTGGCTGATCGGAGGTGGCGTTTGGGAGCGTAGAAGTTGATGCGGTTGTTGAGGTAGCTCGGGCCTTGATCATGTAGGGCTTTGTGTGCGTGGGTGAGGAGACGGAAGGTGATTCTCTTGTTGACGGGGAGCCAGTGCAGGTCTCTCAGATGTCCGGAGATGTGGCTGCGTCGGGGGATGTCGAGGATGAGTCTGGCTGAGGCGTTCTGGATCCGCTGGAGTCTCTTCTGGAGCTTGGCGGTGGTTCCGGCGTAGAGGGCGTTGCCGTAGTCCAGTCGGCTGGTGACGAGGGCCTGGGTGACCGTCTTCCTGGTCTCGGTGGGGATCCACCGGAAGATCTTCCGTAGCATGCGCAGGATGTTGAAGCATGACGAGGAGACGGCGTTGACTTGTCTGGTCATGGAGAGGGAGGAGTCCAGGATGAAGCCCAGGTTGCGTGCGTGGTCTGTCGGTGTGGGTGCGGTGCCCAGGGCGGGGGGCCACCAGGAGTCGTCCCAGGCAGAGGGCGAGGAGCCCAGGATGAGGACTTCCGTCTTGTCTGAGTTCAGTTTCAGGCAGCTGGTCGTCATCCACTCGGCTACATCTTTCATCCCTTCGTGAAGGTTGGCTCTGGAAGCGGCGGGGTCGTTGGTCAGGGAGAGGATCAGCTGGGTGTCATCGGCGTAGGAGATGATGTTCAGGTTGTGTTGGCGTGCGATGGGCGCGAGGGGGCTCATGTAGACGTTGAAGAGGGTGGGGCTCAGCGAGGATCCTTGAGGGACGCCGCAGATGACTTCGGTGGCCTCTGACTTGTACGGTGGTAGACGGACTCTCTGTGTTCTTCCGTCGAGGAAGGAGACGATCCATTCCAGTGCCTTCTCCTGAATTACGACGTTGCTGAGGCGCTGCACTAGGGTGCGTGGCAGACAGTGTCGAATGCCGCGGAGAGGTCTAGGAGGATGAGGGCCGCTGTTTCTCCGTTGTCCATCAGGGCTCGGATGTCATCGGTGGCAGCGATGAGGGCGGTCTCGGTGCTGTGGTTGGCTCGGAAGCCAGACTGTGAGGGGTCGAGGGATCCATTTGTCTTGAGGAAGGCGGCCAGCTGTTTGTTGACGGTCTTCTCGATTACTTTGGCTGGAAACGGGAGGAGCGAGATGGGGCGGTAGTTCTTGAGTTCGGTGGGGTCCGCTGTTGGTTTCTTTAGTAGAGCGCTGAGTTCGGCGTGCTTCCAGCTCTCCGGGAAGGTGGCGGTGTCGAAGGAGGTGTTGACGATGTCCCGCAGGTGGGGTGCGATGACAGCGTCGGCCTTGTTGAAGACGTGGTGAGGGCAGGGGTCGGTCGGAGATCCGGAGCGGACGGTGTCATCGGTGCTGATCGGAGTCCAGGCGCGGAGGGTGGTGGTGGGCGGCGTTGCTGCGGTCGTTGTGTGCGATGGTTGAATGCTGAAGCTGTTGTGTATGTCCGCGATCTTGTTGTGAAAGTAGGAGGCGAGGGAGTTGCAGAGGTCTTGCGATGGGGTGATGTCGTTGTTTCCGGCGTTGGGGTTGGAGAGCTCGTTCACGATGTTGAAGAGTTCCTTGCAGTTGTGTGCGTTGTTGTCCAGTCGGTCCTTGAATGCAGTTTTCTTGGTGGCGCGGATCAGTTGGTGGTGCTTCCGGGTGGCAAGCTTGAGGGTGGTCATGTTGTCCGGTGTTGTTCCCTTCTCCAGACTTTCTCGAGGGCTCGGCAGTTCTTCTTGGAGCTCTTGAGTTCGTCGGTGAACCATGGGGCTTTCTTGCTGCCGGGTCTGCTGGGCGGGGTCCTCAGAGGGGCGAGTTCGTCCGCGCAGTTGCTGATCCACTTCGTGAGGTTGTCGGCGGCCTGGCTGGGGTTCGCTGAGCTGGCGGGAGGGTGCTGACTCAGGGAAGCGGCGAGCTGGTCGGCTGTGATCTTGTTCCAGCTTCTTCGGGCAACCTGTTGCTGGTGGTGGTGGGTCGTCGTTCTTCTGAAGGTGAAGTGGACGCAGCTGTGGTCCGTCCAGTGGAGTCCTGTGGCGTGGCTGAAGGCGATGTCTTTGCTGGATGAGAAGACGGCGTCGAGTGTGTGTCCGGCGAGGTGGGTGGGGGTGGTCACCAGCTGCTTGAGTCCCAGGTTTGCGAGGTTTTCCAGCAGGGTGGTGGTGTTGCGGTCGTCGTTGTTCTCCAGGTGGAAGTTGAGGTCCCCGAGGAGGATGTAGTCGGCTGAGGGGAGGGCGAGCGGGCTGATGATGTCGGCGATGTCCTCGCTGAATTGTGTGCGTGGTCCCGGGGGTCTGTAGATGAGGGTGCCTCTGAGGGTGGTCTTGGGGTTGACGTGGATCTGGAAGTGCAGGTGTTCGGCGGGTGCGATGGTGTCGTCGGTGTTGGTCGTGATGCGGATGGTGTTCCTGTGAATGATAGCGATGCCTCCTCCTGTCTGGTTGACGCGGTCTCTCCGGATGATCTTGTAGCCGTCCGGGATGGTGATGGCGATGGCGATGTCGGGCGCTGAGGAGGCGTTCATCCAGGTTTCCGTGAGGAAGGCGACGTCTGGGGCTGTGGTGTCGAGCAGGTTCCAGAGCTCGACGGCGTGTCTGTGGACGGAGCGGGTGTTGAGCAGGATGCACTTCAGGTGGGTGCTGCTGGAGTTCGGCTTGGTGGGTGCTGGTGCAGTGCAGGTCCGGGTGCAGGAGAACTTGCAGGACTGGCAGATGAAGGGTCCGTGGGTGCGTCTCGGTGTGGCTCGGTAGCATCCAGGGGTTCGACCGGCGTTGAGTGCGTTGAGGGTGGCGGCGTCGTACGTCCGGCGGGTGGGCTGGGGTCTGCGGGGGCCAGGGGTCCTGGCGCTGGGCGCGGGCCAGGCGCGGACGGGCGCAGACAGGCTTACCTTTGGCGCACCTTCGGCGCTCAATCGGTGTTCCCGCTGCACGCGACCGCTGCGCGGTCGCTCTGGGGACGTCATAAGAAGGGAGCCGGTCGGGAGGGTCTGCGGGGAGGCGGGAGCGCGAGCCAATCGGCTGTCGGGGGGGGGGGGCCACGGGCTGGGGCGGCGGGAAAAGCTGGTGTGGGCTCGGCGGCCCTCGGGAGGCTGGGGCGGCGGGAAAAGCTGGTGTGGGCTCGGCGGCCCTCGGGAGGCTGGGCCTGCGGCAGCGGCAGCAGGCACAGGAGCGTGGGGGTGACCAGGCCGAAGGCGCAGTGGTCACTCCCTGGATCTTGCTCTGGCTCCCCTTAAGAAGGGAGCCGGTCGGGAGGGTCTGCGGGGAGGCGGGAGCGCGAGCCAATCGGCTGTCGGGGGGGCGGGGCCACGGGCTGGGGCGGCGGGAAAAGCTGGTGTGGGCTCGGCGGCCCTCGGGAGGCTGGGGCGGCGGGAAAAGCTGGTGTGGGCTCGGCGGCCCTCGGGAGGCTGGGGCTGCGGCAGCGGCAGCAGGCACAGGAGCGTGGGGGTGACCAGGCCGAAGGCGCAGTGGTCACTCCCTGGATCTTGCTCTGGCTCCCCTTAAGAAGGGAGCCGGTCGGGAGGGTCTGCTGGGAGGCGGGAGCGCGAGCCAATCGGCTGTCGGGGGGGGCGGGGCCACGGGCTGGGGCGGCGGGAAAAGCTGGTGTGGGCTCGGCGGCCTTCGGGAGGCTGGGGCGGCGGGAAAAGCTGGTGTGGGCTCGGTGGCCCTCGGGAGGCTGGGGCTGCGGCAGCGGCAGCAGGCACAGGAGCGTGGGGGTGACCAGGCCGAAGGCGCAGTGGTCACTCCGCCTTCATGCAACACCTTCAATGGCATTATTATTCTGATCATTTTAACATTTTAACAAGCAAATACAATAAGCAATTACAGTGCTATAGGGATTATTAGGAAAGAGAAAATATGAACAATCAGCAGATCATACTAAAAAATGTAACTAATAATTCTGGCTTGCTTGAAAGCACAGGAACCCCAATGAATCAAAAGTAACAACAGAGGTTTTTAGATAAACGTCTCACGCTTTGCTTCTTCACCATGAGCACAATATTACATAGCTACCTAGGGGAAAGGGACTAAACTTGGGGAGGCGTCTCCATCCATCTCTATGTTGAAATGAAGAATGTGGACATAAAACCGTCTTGGTTGTTCATAATCCTAATCTGTTTTTGCAAAATAATTTGACGCAAGGAATGCCAAAATCTTCTGGTCTATAGAAACCAATTTAGCAGAATGCCTGACCTAGGACTGTTAAGACTAAGGGGCCCATTATGATGGCAGGCGGATTGCCCCCGCCAGGCTGGCGGTAGCCACTGCCGGCCTGGCGGGGGCAATCCGCCCGACATCCACACTCGTTTTCCCCCGCCATATTAGTATGGCGGGGGGGACCTCGGCGGACGGAACGACCGTCCGCCGCTTTTCCGCCCCAGTCGCCTTGCGGCCGGGGCGGAAAAGGAATAATATGGTGGCGGTGTCTATTAGACACTGCCAGCCATATTACGATGGGCCTGGGCAGGTGCCTTTCGCCGCCACGGAAAGGCATGAGGTCTTCACTTTGGGGCCCCCGTGCGGGCCCCCAAAGTGAAGGAGGGGTGGGGGGTGCACACGGGAGTACCTGTTGTACCCCCCTGCATTTGCATATACAATGCGGTAGGCACCGCGCGGTGCCTGCCGCATTGTGTATGCAAATGGATACATGCATTTATGGCATTGTGGCGGGCGGTGCAGAGAGCACCGCCCGCCACAATGTTATAAATGCAGGATGCGGCTGCCACTGTGGCGGCCGCATCCTAATACCACCCAAGGGACCCCCGCCCTTATGGCGGGAGGTCCCTAGTCCCGATAGGATGGCGGGCGGACTGAGTCCGCCCGTCATCCTAATGATCCCCTAAGTCTCCAGGAGACCAGCTAACTTGACCGACTATGCTGTATCCACGCTCCCCATCACTATCACCTGTAGGCCCTACATCCTTATAATTTTTTGCCTTGAAAAAACTCAAGACGTTATTACATGCCCTAGCAAAACGTGTTAGCAATGACCTAATAGTGGTTTTAAACAAAGAATGCACTAAATCATTTTTCAATTAACTTTATTTTGAAAACGTATATCAGATAAGGATTATTATAAATCAGACAGCTGTGCTCTACTCAAATTTTGCATTTTATTTGGTTCTTAGCCAGTCAATATCTACCCAGGCGATTTATAGCTAGTACCCAAGCCAATCCTCATTATAGTATCAATCCGTCTATCACTACGTCTTCTTCCACTATCAGCTGCATGTATAGATCATAGAGTTCTAACAATGAAGCAGAGCGTTCACTTCACTCACTTTATGTGCCTCCACTGGGAAACTTGCTGCTTGAGAAGACAGTTTTAAAACTACTCACTTTCCTGGGTAAAAGCTGAAGATGCACATGAAAATGGTTCTCATCTCTGCTTCTACCAGTTTCTGAAATAAATGATTCACCTAAAACTTTCTTTCCCAAGTATTTATATGATATCATTGATGCAGCGGAAACAAACCATTTTACAGGTTACTTATTTTATCCCTACTTACCACTGATATATGTCATATTCACCCCAGCTACCATAAACTACGACACCCTAGAGCTTAGCCCATGAAAACTGTACAACACCATTTTGTCTAATATTTTCACAAACCATCTAGGTCCTCCAATGGATCTTTTAATCGAGCTCATAGGGACTCTGGTAATCAGAGGCGAGATGGCCACTTCTCCTGAGGACCTGGAATTGAGAAGGGCCTACCTAATAAGCATAAACCTTATATCATGTTCAATGACTAGATAATAAGAATAACACACCTGTATATAATTAAAACAAGGGAATCTCGATCTAAACTTCAGTTTGAATGGTCAAAGCACAAAAATACATTTAGAATCATTTAATTTTGATTATCAAATTAGTGCAGGTAATAACGCAACACATCACAGTTCAGAGTCACGTTTGCACATGTTTCCTCACCAGTACCGTGTAAACGTTAAAACCAGCTCACCCGCGGCTCCCTCTCAGCACTTCGGACAGCCAGGACAACTCTGCACCCGGGATTCTCGATCCAGGTAAAATTGAACTGACTGCTGTGGATTGGTCCTGGGACCCGCATCACCTTCAGCCTTCTTGGGTTCCATGCAACTCGATCCCCAAGTGACCAATTGCCACTAGTGCTTTTTCCCATTGACAGTAATGCTAAAGTTCTGCAGGAGTGAATTGTCGTGATTTGCTGTGATTTATTTTTCCTCTGAAAATCCATAACTCCACTTGTATACATCAAATTGTGTTCATTTTGGTGTCTAAATTAATATAAAAATCTGCTTTACTTTAAAAAATTGGTGTTGATTTTCTATTGAGTCTTGTCAATGACTTATCGTTCATGTTGATGCTCTGAAATGCTTAACACATGTTTCTCTAGTAAAGCCTGACTGCTCTTTGCCACACTACCAGGCCTGAGCTAAGGATTTATTATTGTGAATCCAAGGACCATCTTAGGGGTCGGTATTGTGAGAGTATTACATAGTGAGGCCCAACCAGCATCACTGCATAATACTTCACTTTCATACAGGAATCTTCATCCTGCACTCTTTAAGTTTAGAAGCAGGACACTCAAGTTTGGATTCACAAGAAATGGATTCATGGATAGATATTAAACTTGGTTCAATGTTAGGGTAAATAGATTTGAGATGTGTTTTGTATATTAATAGATAATGGATTCTGGAGAAAGTATCATGAAGCTGGTGATCTCCTCAAGGAGGGAAGAAAACAAAAAAAACAAAAAAAAAATGGGTGGGGGAATTTGAGAAAGTAAATCATTGCATAAATATGTTGTATGACAAAACAGGGGATATGATTTATTTGTGATTTAGTTCGTCTCGCTAGAATATAGTTTATTGGTCACGGACACCACCCGGTTGCTCCGAAAGGCGAAGTCATCGCCAGGTATGCAGGGGGGGTTCCTCAGGGGGGAGGGGCTCTTTGGGTGGGGGGAGCTAGGGGGAAAAATAAAAAATAAATCCTCATATATAAACAAATGTATTCTGTACAGAGGCATGGATGGGTACGAGTGGATACTAGATTCATGATTAATCCATATAAGCTTAAGGTCCTGTCATGGAATATTAACGGTATAGGGGAAAAAATAAAACAGAATAGAATTTGTGAATTTTTAAAAAATTCAGACGCTCAAATCATAATGTTACAAGAAACACACTTAGAGGCAGCACCATGTAATTCTCTCTTTAAGAAGTCAAGGTGGGTCCAAGAAATAATACGCTCCAGGCAAGCAGGTGTCACAAGGGGAGTTTCTATCATAATTCGAGCAAACAGAGGGATAACCTTAAGAAGTTTTGAGACAGACCAATCGGGAAGATGGTTAGCCGCAGAAATATATATTCAAAACATCCCTTACTCAATTGCAGTGTATTATGGCCCAAATGAGGACAATCCGGGCCCGCTGTCCAAATTTGAAATAGCATTACTCGCGACAACTGGCCCTTTAATTTTAGGTGGCGATTTTAATTTGGTCTTTGACCAAAAATTAGATAGAACCTCTAAAGCTAAATATCATGCTCCCTTAAAATCACTTGCCACTTTAGATGCCTTAATGAAAGACTTTACACTAGTAGATGTCTGGAGAAAAAAGTATAGAACTCAACCAGGCTTCACCTTTTACAGTAAGAAATATAAGAACTATTCTAGAATAGATCACTTTTTAGTCGATCAACACCTTCTCAAGGATATCAACTACCTTTCCTTTACGCGTACAGGGTTATCGGACCACGCTGTTCTGGAAATGGTAATTGAACTAAATACAACTCCTTTAAAACCAAGATGGACACTGGAGAGATCACTTTTATTAGATGATCAAATAAAAGTAGAAGTTAAAGATAAAACATTAGAATTCTTCATAATAAATTCAGGAACTTCCTCCCCTCAAGTGGTATGGGAAACTTATAAGGCCTACTTGAGGGGAGTCTTAAGCTCACTAATGAATCATAAGAGAAAGAGCAGGAAAATAAAAAGAAGGGAAGACTTGGCAGCAATAACAAGAAAGGATCTTGAATTACAAAAAGCAATTCTAACGAACTCCAGTAGAGTACATTTGCTAGAGAAGGAACTTATTGATTTACAACTTCAGTTAAAAATTTCGGATGAGAGAATTCTTAAAGAAAAATGGGAGTCTAGTAGATTAAAAAATTTTGAATATGGAGAAAAGTGTGGAGCCCTCCTAGCCTGGAAAGCTAGAGAAGAGAGAACGAGAAATAATATTAAAGCCCTAGTACAATGGCAGACAGGAGACTTGATGGAAACAGATGCAGAGATTAGAGAAGAAGCAAGGTCCTTCATGAGAAGTCTTTATACGGAAGACAAAGATCCTAAGGGGGAGGATTTAGAATCTTGGCTGGTAACAAAACATTTGCCGCAAATGTCTGAAACGGATAAAGTTTACTTGGAAAGTGAGATCACAGAAGGGGAAATTCTGGGTCAATTGAAGAAAATGAAACGAGGGAAAGCTGCAGGATCAGATGGGTTGCCAGTGGAGATCTATCTGGACAATAAAGATCAATTAATACCTTCACTAAGGGACCTCTTTAACTTATTATTAATTCATGGCTACTCCACACCCCCCTCATGGGCAGAAGCCATTATAACGCTCATACCAAAACCAAATAAGGACTCAAAAAGAATAGAGTCTTATAGACCCATTTCACTGTTAAACACTGATATGAAGATCTACTCCGGAATCTTAGCCACTAGACTATCGAAGGTCATAAAATCTATAATTCACCCTGACCAGAGAGGCTTCACACCAGGGAGACAGTTAAATGAATTAACATTTCAAGTAATAGGGGCCATAGACTATGCCAGCGCTAAAAATCTTCCGCTGGCCCTGATCGCCATAGACGCGGCTAAGGCCTTCGATCAGGTCAATTGGAAGTATTTATGGGCCACAATGGAGGCACTTGGGTTCCCTCTTATCTTTATAGAGGCGGTTAGATCATTATATCACAATCCAAAGGCAAAGGTTTTAGTCAATGGAATCTTATCTGAGTGGTTTGATATATCCCGAGGTACCAGGCAGGGCTGTCCTTTATCTCCCCTTTTGTTTGATGTGTATATGGAGCCTTTTGTTTGTGGAATTAGGGAGGACAACATAATTCAACCATTTCAGTCGGTAATTTGTCTCTGAAAGTGGCATTGTACGCAGATGACCTTCTCTTATATACCTCTGACCATTCAGTAGCAATACCGAGGTTGTTTCTTTTATCGGAAGAATTTGGGAAACTGTCAGGTTACCAGATAAATAAGGAGAAAACGGAGATTATGGGATGAATAATAACACACATATATTGGGCGCAAAACAGAAAATGAGATACCTGGGAATTTACTTAACCCAATCAGTAAAAGACATTACATCACTCAGCTGGCAAATGGTGGTTAAAGATATTAATAAAACTTTAATAAGATGGGGGAGCCTGCCTTTGAATATATATGGTCGTGTCAACCTCATTAAAATGACAATTCTTCCAAAATTGACTTTTCTATTTAACTGTATCCCTCTATCATTTTCACCTAAAGACATTAATACTTTACAGGGTAAAATCGGATCTTTTATATGGGCCTGCAAGTCAACAAGAATTGCATGGAAGAAGTTGAGAAGGGGCTTAAAAATAGGAGGGTTAGCCCTCCCTGATCTAATGTTATACTGTCATGCATTTCATTTTAAAAATTTTAGGCTCCTTGCAAATAAGTTAGATGCATCATCACAGGGCCGCCTGTTTCAAGCTTTATTAAATGATTTACCTTACGACCATGATTTCTTTATATTTAAGTTCGGAGACCAGAATTTTTTTTTTTAAATTCGCCTCAAAATTTTACAGACTGCATTAAAAAATTGGGGGTTTATCAGGAAGACATTTGATATCCCTTACTATCACACACATACTCCAATATGGGATTCTCCTGGTACACCTCAATGCCTTCAGGATCAACTGTCACAGCCTCTGAAAACAGCTGGGTTAAAAAAATGGGGAGATCTCTGGGCAGATGCGGGCTTAGTGAATTGGAACTCTTTAGCACAACTAACTAACGGCCAGTTGACTAGGTTCAAATACTATCAATTATCTGCCTGGTGGTCTAGTCAAAATATGCAAAGGGAGAAAGATACAGACATTCTTGATGCAATAGTCAGAGGGGGGAAATGGTTAAAAGAACTTTCCTTTTGGTACAACTTGATGATTAAAGAAGAGGATAGTATTCTGTACTTGGAGGTGAAAAAATTATGGGGAAATTGCATATCTGATCCTCCTGAAGAAGTCAGCAAAGTATGGTTAGACTCCTTTTCTCTTTCACAGAGGCTAATTAAACCAGCCAACTTAAGACGCAATCACTTGTTTCCGGCCTATAGAGTCTATTGGACTCCGGCCAAACTGCACAAGATTACTCGAAATAACTATTATTGTCCCCGATGTAACCATTGTACAGCTGATGATATTTATATCTTTTTGGAATGTCCAGCTATTCAAGATTATTGGAAAGCGATGATGGATTTTTTGAGTGATGTACTTTCAACAACTATTACTTGCTCTCGCAGACTTGTCTTCTTTGGTTTATTGAACGATTATAATATCAATAGTTTGGATACTCAGTTTATTTTTTATATAATAGTCATTGCAAGGAGACAAATTTGCATGGAGTGGAAGTCAGCGTCTCCTCCCAGATTCGCAGTATGCTTGAAGTATATAATGGAAGTATGTAAAATGGACTTGGCTGGTCGTAGCGAGAGTACTGAGAATGTCTGGTCTAAATTGGTGGTCTGGATAAATAGGTGAGCGGTCCTGTGATTATGCCAGAGGTTGTGTCGGTCCTGTCCTCCACCAGGCCTAGGGCGCCCAAAATAGGCCTGGAGGAGTGGGATAAGGAAAGCAGCCTACCTCTGGGACATCTCTGTCTGCTATGATACTGTTTCCAGGGCGGACACGAAAACAACAGTATAAGAGGCAACAGTGAGACCAATCTAGAGCATAAGAATTCTGGTGGCATATATGAGGACAAAAAAAAAAGAAAAAAAAAAAACCAAAAAATGAAGTTGGGAGGGGAATGTGTAATCACTTCCTGTTGGGTCATAAAGATGCCACATGTCAGTGAGGTTGTGTAATTTGCAGAAATGTATTATCTGCAAGTGAGGTGTGCTGGGCTTAAACTTGATACTAGATATTCTATCAAAGGAACCATCCATTAGAAGGTGGGTATCTCCACCAAGCACCAAGCCAATATCACGTTGCAAATTGGAGATTATTTTACTGAGAAGTTATGGATATTATTGCTGGGTGCATAAATGTTGATCACTAGGAACTCTGAGTCAACTTTCTTTAGCTTGGTGATCATCCATCTAACCTCCGAATCATTTTGGTTAGAGACGATCAACAGCTGTGATTTTCTTTTCCCTTTTTCTCAATGTGATGACCACATTCCTCTTTTTGTAGGCGTCATAGCATTCATTGTTGCTGCCCTAATGAAAGCTTGTGTGGGAAGCTTCCAGCTCTGATACTCTACACCATTACAGATATAATGTTGCTACATTTATATCACATTGATACTCGGATCTTGCTAAACAGGGTTAACTAGAAATATTTCGTCTGGTAGGATTGTCAGAAACGCTGAACACAGATTGTTACAACTGGGACACTGATGCCCGAGCTCACAGGAATTGGTACTCTCATGTAATCCTAGAGTACCTTAAATCTAACAACACTTGAATAATTGTATTACCTGTAAAGATATTCTTGGTGTCTTGGGGGCAGATAAGTTAAATAACCATCAGTTATAAAATTATATATATAATGACAAGGGTGGAGTGGTGGCACGACAACTCTAAGAAGGGCGGATCATATTTTCACAAGCCAGTCATAGGTGAGAGCCTTCCCAGGTAGGCCCTCCAGCTGCTAATAAACCCTGCAACTCTGGAAGCGACCCAGATTTCAGCAGATGGTCTGCTTCGGGAGCCTCAGCATATCCTCTCTCTGGAGCAGAAGTGGTGACCTCCACTGCAACTGCCCTCCAGGAGTCTGCCATTTCCTGGAAATCACCTTGCTCCGGTCCCTGCAAATCACAGATGATCCCAGCCTCACCCTGAGACTGATGTGCATGGTCAAGACAGCTGACGTTGTCCAAGCCATAATCCTGTATCTTTTGTTCCAGTGAGTATCTCTTCAGGTTTAAGGTTCTTCCTCTCAGCTAGAGTGTGGAAGGATCCAGTGTTCCTCAGGGCAGCCAATTTCCATCCATTGGTAATATCTTCCTTTCCTGCATATATTTACCATTGTGTTAGGATGGGTGTGCTTCAAAGCATCTAGGTCCCTCTACCAAATGTCCATAGCTACTTGGTTGAGTGCAACCGGTCCCTCTCAGGTACCTTCAGCCACATGTAGCGTGCTTGCTATTACGGGTTCCCTTGCCTTCCCTTCTCATGATGCTCCTTCCAGGATGCATCATTACCAATGCCATGTTTCCTGGGGCTTCCTCAAGTACCATGAGAAGTACCCTGGTGCTTACCCCCTGGTTAGGAATCAGTCTTTGGAAAATTCTTCTATCTACCCTTTAGCTTAGAACCAGGCTGCTCCAGCCATTTGTGAACCCTGTTAGACAACTACTTATCAAGTAATCACGCAATATACCATGAATCCAAGTCTCAAACGGAACACCATCCACTCTCTTGCAATCGGGCACCTCTGTAGGTATTGAGATGGTTTCAGCCCAAACCCTAATGAGAGCTTCCTTCATTCGCTCATAGACCATCTGGTCTGCCACAGGCATTCTTCCAAGGATGGCTGTCCCTTCTAATGGCACGCGCCCCATTAAGACACCTCAATTAAGGTCTGCACTTTACAAGCAACCTCAAAGCTCACAAACCATTCCAAAGTATCCTGACCTTCCACATACTCATGCACAAGATCTTTTGATACCTTGGCCACAACCTGGCCTGAAACGAAAGTAGAGTCACTTATCCCAGATGGAATAGTCATTGGGGACATCCTACATTTCTCTCTCACAAAGGCTATCTTTTCCCTTTCCAGCTCTCTTTCTGTTTCCATCTGTTTCTCCCCGTTATCTCTCTGTTTTCCCCCCTTTCTCTCTGTTACTCCTCCCTATCACAATTTCTCTCCCTGAGCCCATTCCTTCTGTTTCTGCATTTTTATCTCCCTCAGTCTTACCTTTCTTGGGCACCAACTGCAAGCTCAGGGTCTCTGCTAAACTTGACCCACCCAGGGGTTTTAGTCCTGGAATTGGGGTTAGTAGACCTAAGAAATTCAAGGTAGTTGTACACACCTGAGATATGATAGAAACTAAGAGCCACATGTACAAAGGCTTTTTGTTATCGCAAATGGGCCGATTCTTAGAATCAGGGTGTTCACAAATGCAAAAAGGCTTTTTTACATGTACAAAGCTCTATTTGCGGTTCGGTAACCAATTACTGAATCCCAAATTGGGTTTGCGATTCGGTATTAGGAAGGGGCGTGTTTAGGGCATCCCTTCCGAATACCAACTCACAATGGTATGTGTGAATGTTTTGGGATTGAAATGCGGTCACAAAGCATTCCCGTTACCTCCTACTTCAAGTAGGTGGGAACCAATTCGCAAATAGAAAGGGTTCATCAAGGGACCCCTTCCTCTTTGTGACTGTTGGTAAACTCATTTTTTAAGAGCAGGCAGTGTCCCACAGACAACAGCCTACTCCTGACAAAATGAAAAGAAAACTTTTTTTTTAAATGCATTATGTTTCCCTTTAAAGAAAACAGGCCAGTTTAAAAAGAAAAAAAAAGATTGCTTTATTTAAAAGCAATCTGAGACTTAGAGGTTTGCTGATTCCAGCAGGCTGCCATCCCTGTGATTTTTAAGATACCCAATGGGTCGCAAACCAAGACCTACCTCATTAATATTCACGAGGTAGCTCTATTTGTGACCCACTGTGACACATTTGTGCATTGGTATTTGTGCTTACCAAATAACGAATCGCAAAACATTCGGTATTTGGTAATCGCAAACTATTACCTTTGTACATGTGGCCCTAATGATGGGAAGTGTCTTGGTGAAATTATGGAGAATGCATTAGGTGACGCTCAGCTTGTGTCTGGGATATATCTGTGCTTAGGGTGTCCTACAGCCTGAATCTACAACACTCTCTACCTGTGCTCCTACCATGTTTCCCTCCCCAGAGTCAACTGCAACCTCATCCCTTCCCCCAGTAGCAAACTGGACCCTTATAAAATTAGCAAGGACCTCTCTGCCCCTACTCTGGGAATCCTCTAACCTCTGTCCCTACCTAAATAGTTTATCAGATCTATGGACAGGGTGCGGAGGTCAATTCCCAACCCTTTGTTCTCCATTAGCTCTGCGTGTAGCATTTGTGCATAGAAGAATAAAAGCTGAACTTGTTGCAGTGCTGGCAGAAATTGGAAATGCCCTATGCCACCTACATATCTTTGACTCCTAAACATTAGGTGCCCCCTTCACTTGCTGCCAATTGTCAGAACCCCTTTCAGAGTGCCTCAAGACATTCAGGGACTATTTGGCCCAACGGTGGTGGCTGAGGCCTATAACTCCTGATGTCCCATGCCTGACCTACTATGGGTCCTGAGAAACTGGGCCAAGTACACCTTCTGCATTTGACTCTCAGTGGTAGCAATGGACGAGTAGTCAAAGCTTACTCGGGGGAAGTTTAGAGACATGTAAGTGAACATGATTCATGACTTAAAGTGCAAACAGTATAAACAATAAATAAATGTCCTGTACAATACTTGCATTTATAAGAAAAAAAAGTATTTTTTTCAAACTCTACACATGAAAAGGAATAACGACATTCGGAAGAAACAACACAATCCTTTTGAGGGTAGGGCTCTAGTAGGTGTCAGGCAAATCCCGGTCCCACCCTTCTCCATTCACTGGTGGCCGTATCCAGGAAATGCTCACCAATAGGCAGTACTCAAGTGTTCCCCTTTGATTCTTCAGGAATTAGACAAAAGTGTCAATGGTGCCACAGCAGCGTTAGCGGCGAGTCCTCCGAGGCCCAACAGGCCCAGTTCAAGTCTTACCCGCTCCTGCAGCACGGAAGCATTCAGCGTTGTAGTGAGCGCCCTCAGAGTGAACAAACACGTGTTCTGATACTGCTGCGAGAAGTCATGCTGCTCATGGTCCACACAGCAGCAACCAGCAGTGCAGGCTCACTGTCCTAACCGGCGCAGCCGGAGTTCTCCAGTTATCAGAGCAGCTCCCAACTCGTGAAAATGTGGTAATTTACACTGATGATGCCTTAGGACTTGATATACAAAACACCAGTGTGCTCCCCTGAGGAAGAGCTTGACTTGCCACATGGGCCACCAATCGAAGAATATGCATGGTTTGCAATGGTGGTTCAGAGGGCAGCTGAGGTATTAGAATTACAGTTGCCCTTCATTAAGACTAAAACAAATGTTTTGATGTAAATTGTATGGACCAGCAAAATCTAAGCCCTTGCTCGCACTTAATGATGCTGTTACAGATACTCTGAAGGCAATCTGGTTGAAGCTATTATCTTGCCTGCCTGTTAGCAGTCATGTGGCCTAGACGTTATAGACTAGCACCTCATGATCTGAATTTTATGAACAGACACTCTACTCCATAGAGCCTTATTGTACAGCCCTCAACCTTAACTCGTATGTGACTCTTTCTTCAGACAGAGAATCCAAAGGGATTGATGCCTTTGCCAAACATATATTTTCCTCTGCCAGCTTGGCACTGCAATCCATAAACATAGTCTGTCTATTCGGCCAATATGTAAATGCCCTTTGAGCATTGCCAGTGGGTAAACAGCGTTTAGTTCGCATGTTAAACAACGCATGCCATAACAACGCGGTTGTTACAACAACTGCGCTGTTATTTTGCATACCGTTACAATGCAAGTCGGAACAACGACTTGCGTTGGGGGGCAGAAGGTGTTGGATTTAAAATCCAACACCTTCCCTGGTGTCCGCACAGACTGGAGTTGGAATAGTGAATTATACTATTCCAACATCCAGCGCCCCCTAAAAGCAAGTCGTTCTGACTTGAGTTGTAACGGTATGCGAAATAACAACGCGGTAGTTGTAACGACTGCGTTGTTATGGCATGCGTTGTAAACACATGCGAAAAAACATCCTATATTCTTGCCAGTGAACTCTTGCCAGCAGTCCAAAGATTCCCGGGGCCTCTCTGGCTCAGACGATAAATGATGGGCAGGAAGCACCCATGTATGTCATCTGTGTCAGTTTGTGTACTACGAACTACATTGGCAAGGTGGTCGATACCAGCGCTATTCTTCATGGACATGCCTGAATGAGGTCTAACAGGTTCTCTGGAACTGTACAAGCTTCACTAATAGATATGCTCTTTGGACAGATGGCGGGCTCTGCTTTGGAATGCTTCAAGAATAGCAGAGTTGCAGCACGTTCTTTGAAGCTGTTGATCCCTACCAAACAATTTCCGCACCTGTTCTGGAAATTTAGGGGCTATTCCAGTGGTCTGTCGTATAGGCAGAGACAGCCTTCGCAGCCAGTGAAGTAGCAGAAAGCCCAAGTCTTTTGAGGATGCAGATCTTTCAGACAAGGCGCAGGCCTACAGAGGAACCAGTCTTCCAACTCCTCGTGACATACTACAATGGACAACCAACCGCTGTAGTTTGCCTCGGTGATATATGCCTAACCAGTGGGGGCAGAATTCTGCAGTTCCTCCTCGGTTGGTGATCTATCATGTCCGACAGATTGGTATTGCAAATTGTTTAAACGGGCTACACCTTACCTTTTTGTTCCTTCCCGCCCAATGTTCTTACCACATCAGTACAAATTTCAGCAGAGCATCTGTCCATCCCACTACATCTGTTGTTCTCCAAGGGTGCTGTAGAGCAGGTACTGACCTCGGACAGGGGTTGTGACTCTTGCTATTTCCTCATCCCTAAAAAGATCCGGCATACGTCCTACCTTGGACTTATGACCCCTAAACGCTTTCTAGCAGAAGGACAAATTCACAATGCTCACTTTGGTACAGATCCTATTTGCTTAGATCCGGGCGACTGGATGGTGTACTTGGCTTGCAGGGCACGTATTTTCATATACCTGTCCTTCAGATCCACAGAAGTTACCTGTGGTTCAAGGTGGGGCAGGAGCATTTTATGTTTGCTGTGCTTCCCTTCACGAAAGTGATGACAGTGATTGCTGCTAATCTTCGGAGGCTTGAAGTTCCTGTACTCCTATACCTTGATGCTTGGTTGCTGAAGGCAGCCTCACAACAGTCAGTTGTGGACCACGGTGGAATTTTTACCTGATTTCATCCCAGAGGTTTCCATTCATTGAGGAGATCCTGGACACAGTGGAGTTCAGGGCTTTTCCTCCCCAGCAAAGCGTTCAGGATAGTTGGGCTATGATTCTGATGTTTCTGGCTCAATCCGAGATCCAGGTGAGGGTGGCTATAGGCGTTTTGGCCTCTTAGCATCATGCAGCCTCCCTCTCACCCATACCAGGTGGCACTTGTGAGTTAGTGGACTGTGACATCCCAGTGGGCCCAGCATCAAGACCGCCTTCTCAACACCCTCCAGCCTCATAGGATATGATTTAAGATATGCAATGGTGCCTGACCAATCATATTGTATCATGTGGCAGACCACTTTCCCTTCCCTACGAAGAGCGGTCAGTAATGATAGATGTATCATTACTGGGAGGCTTGGATCCAGATCAGCCTACCTGAGCTACGGTCATTTGTATAGTCTCGACCGCCTTCTTGCCGTCCATCAAGGGGATGCTGTTACAGGTTCTGAATATTGTGTTTTTTCTATTCTAGGCATTCCTCTGCTTGAGTTACATGTTCTAAGCAATTAATAGAATGCTAAACATGCATGATTTTTGAGACACACATTTGTTTTATATTGTAATGTTCTGCAGTATGATAATCAAGCCTTCATGAATTTATCTGCAAAGTTTCATCTAAAGCAGACTGCTTCATTTTTAGGTCTAGCCTACCCATTCCGCAAGGAATGGATAGGGGAGAATTTTAGTAGGCAAAAAAGTTCTCAAACCATCGGGCGGATTTCAAACAGTTCACGTGAACACAAGCATGCGCATTTCCCCACATCAAAGCCATCAGCCTCCCTCCCACAGGCTTCCCCAGCGTGCGCAGTGCGTGCTGGCCTCAATTCTCCTCCCCCCTAATTGCTTTCACTTTCACGGCCACTTCAAAGGGATCCTTTCCCGGCCGCTTTTTTTTCTTTTGGCGATGTTCTTGTTTCACCATGTGTCTTTACTAAACTCACAATAAAGACATTTGTATTACTATTGCACGGTTACAGCAGAGCACCACTCCTTAGATTCATACAGGGTGCCCTGTTTTCTTCAACGTGCACGTTCAAACACTAATGAGATGTGGTCTAGTGGCTAGCTCTGATGCGGACTTTGCAACACAGAGAACGCTGTCCTCATTCCAACACTGACGATCTGTGGCGGAATATTTGCAAATTACAGGTTCGATTCCCTGTGTCCCATTCTCCTTTAAAGGTCAATAAAATGCGTACAACTGGATAACGGCAAATGAGTCCGTCTGTAAAAACGTGCCTTTGAAAAATATAAAATCGTCTGGTGGAAAACTACATTTCCCATCTGTATACATGCTAAACAGGATTGCGCTAATCAGTATTTTGCAAATGTTACAAGAGGTGCCTTCTTACTAGGGACTATGTATAAATGACCCTCTGATGAATGTCGTGATTTTTCAGAATTAGCTAGATGAAGCACTTCACAGCATTCAGATTCCTGTATTTCCGGTCTGCTGAGGCAGCAGGAGACGGGGTGCTTAGGGGCATTTGTGAATCAGTGAAACGTCTGGCAGCCAACGAGCTATAAATGGATTAGGGCAGCAACTGCAGAGCAGGGTTTGTAAACTGAATGAAGGTTGAAGGTCCAGACTTTCAGGCTGGCAGCCAGCCATGAATGAGGGGAAGAGGGAGAGCAAGGATCTATTAACCTCCATAGGTGTAGGTCAGAAGCTGTTTAAACTAAAAATTACATACATGGAAGTCTTCTGTGCATATGAGGTATTTTTTTTAATTTATATTTAGAAAACCTTACATTTTGGATAAAAAATATTTGATGACTTGAGGCCATTTTATATGGTAAATATGCTCCGACACTCTCCCCTCCCCCTCCACCGTTGCACGGACTCAGAGTGAATTAATTAAACTTAATTAAAGCAATCTGCGGACGCTTCCGCCATTGTTCCTCCTCCCTCCCTCATTCAAGCCCTTCATGTACCTTGAGATTTTTCTGAAGCGCAGTCTCTGAACGAGCACTAGTTAAAAAAGGCAAAGGGGCTCTTTGATGATGTGTTCCTGAATTTTTTATAGTTGTGTCATACTTATTTTAAAACACGCGTTTGGTTAACTTTCAATCCTAATGTCTTGAAGGAAATGCAGAAACTACCCTGCTACATAATCTGTTCTTCAAGCAAGCCCATGCAGTCTTGTTGTGCCGCAATGTTCTGCACCGACAGTTATTTCGGAAGGTGGTCTTCAGCAAGGGTAGGCAACATACACCCTTTTGATGCTACTGCTCAGCAGGCTGCTCTTCGGTTTACCTATTTGTTGTCCGTTGCGGGGCTGGGTTCCCACCGCAACCAGTGGTCGTTTGAGCTCAGGCATGTGTTTGTGTCAAAGTTTGGAAGTAAGCGATAGTGAACTTAAAAGAAAACCACCGCCAATTGGTTTACACGTTAACTTGCATTTGAGGTTCCGTGGAAATCGTTACGGTGTTTTGGGCATTGCCGAATATGGACGAGTTTGGTATCTATGAACCGTAAATGGCGAGTTCGGTACGTGTACGCGTTTTCGCTACACTACTTGACGGGGTTCGCCTAATTTACGTGTTTCTTCGTCTGAACCCTCGGGTTCCATTTTGGATACGGCATCCATTTTGTTTCTTGCCCTCACGTAGTCAGCGAGCAGGCAACTGTTCGCGTCATGACCCTTTAGTTCCCAAGCCTTAAGGAAAACGCATATTCCTTTCATGCGTCTTTATGACCGGAGGAATGACACTGCAGAGGCAAATGGCCCAGCTTGAGGGTAATCTTGCCGTGCCGGCCTATTGTTTCAGCCGTGCATGTGCTGGGATCAAGCTCTTTGATCCTATGATCATGTTTCCGATATTACCCCCACACTTCTTTCTCTACGTGTGTCTGACTTCCTAGCAGCTGTTCTTGTCTCTTTTCTCTTACTCATTTACAACTCAAGTGGAATGTGCCTAACGGTGGGAAGATGTGCTTTTACAGTTGGGAACCGGTAATGTTACTGTGATTATGTTCCGGGGTTCTGAAAACATGAAAGCGACCCTTTTGAAGTTTACTGTGGGAACTGGGTTGTAACCTTTTGTTCACATGTTGCGCAATGGCAAAATCTTGTATAAAAGAGAGCGACTCACATATGCAATTTGAAGCAGACTCTCAGAACCTACACGCTGTTGTACTTCTAGTGACTTTTGCCTCCCTGCAGTAATAAACGCTGATCTTTGACGCCGAAGGAAGTGTCCCGTGTCTCTGTCACTTGTGCGCCGAACAGGTATCCCATGAAGGTTATAGGTGTTGTTCCCTGGCACCGCTGGTTCTGTTAAAAGTCCAGTCCTTCAGTTGGCGCCCAGCGTGGGGCGACATCAGCGGTACCGGTCCAAAGCCTGACGATTGTGAGGAACTTCGTGTGAAATCTCCGAGGGAAGGTGCACCCCGCTTCATCGATCCTGTTGTCGAAATAAGTGGCCCGAAGATTTTTCCTGCGAAGCTTCCCGCCTCCTGACGGCTGCGACGGACCGATGCCCTGACTGTCGACCTGTTTTCAGCGCCTGGCGTAGTCCTTTTGTACAGCGAGACGATAGACGGGCCTTCCTGGTGACGCCATCGAGTTCTCAGTTAAGTATTTGTGGGTCGCTCCCAGTCCTTAGTTGTTGGTGCTTAGTTGTATGCAAGGTTCCATTACGGTTCCGTTGCATTTGTGGTTGTTCTTGGTGCTTAGTTGTTTGCATGGTTCCATTGCATTTGTGGTTCTTAGTTGTTGGTTCTTAGTTGTTATTTGACAGTTGCAATTGCCAAAAACCGAGGGTTTTGTCTTTCACGAGATTTAGTACTTCGGTAACCCTTGAAGTTTGATACTAGGTTAGTGTGCACGATGCCTAGCCATAGTGGTTTTCTTGGTTTCTTTAAATGTTGCAACAAGGATTCCCGGTTGGAGGACTCGTGTCCGATACCTCCAGTTGGAACTCCGATATATGAGCTCTATAGTCGACATGGTGTGGGCCCTATTATTTATAGATTGATTGATTGATTGATTGATTGCTTTATTTCGATATGCATATATCATAAAAGCAGTACAAAAGATAAAAACAGCATGTCGAAAAAAAGTATGACTGTACATTCGGTAAAAGAATAAAACACATTGGATGAGCATAAATTAATTAAAAAGAGGATTAAATTGATATGGACAGTCTTCTATGTCTAATCAACCAAGCCCATTTTAAAAACTTGGCAACAGCACAAACAATGGGAGGGGCTGTATTGGTTAAAAGAATCCGGAGGGCAACAGAGTACTGGCGGGTACCCAATTCTCTGCAGATAGGACCAAGCCAACGTGATCTGGGGCGACCATAGTCCGGGCATTCGAAAAGAAAGTGTGGCACCGTCTCTGATTTATCGGGACAAAGAGCACAGAAGCGTGATGAGGACTGGGGTTTATTCCACCTGGAGCAGAAGTCAGCCAAGGGTAGGGTTCCTAACCGGAATTTAATGTACAGGGACCGATCCATGGCGATTGTTATTATGTCCATGTACGGCTCGTAGGTGACGACATCCTTTATCAGCAGAAAAGCTGCGGTAGTTTTACAGTGCTGCTGGCTACTGATGCGCTTCACACAAACCCACTCCCCAAAAAGTTTTTTTAAAGTCTCCTTCGGGGGAGCGGAGTGGCTATGCCAGCAGGAGGCCAGGCCTAGGTCCCCTAAAAGATGTTTAATGTCCTTCAGCCATTTAATGCTATGCCAACCGTCGGAGTGCATCACCTCAGCTAGACCATTGGCATAAGATTTTAGCTCAGGAACCCTCCACAGGCGAGCCCAGAGCAAGAGGGGTCGAAGACGGGCCTGATCCCTTATAGCTTTGCAGCCAGTATCCATGAGCACTGGGATAGTCTGACTACTCGATGGAATAGCAAGGAGATCTTTAATGAATTTGTTTTCGGCCTTGCTCAGTAAATCCACTTTGCCCAGGCCCCACAGTTCGGCTCCATAGAGTGACGCAGGGACCGCGCGTACTTTGTATATGTCTAGTAGAGGGGCAACACAGTGTTTTGTTGAGTTGTTGAACTCCTTGAGGAGGGCCCCCCCACCCTTTTGTGGGCCAATGTCATTTTATTGATGTGGGCGGTCCAGCTCATCGCGTCGTTAAGTCGAATTCCCAAGTAGTCGAATTCTGCCACTCTTTCAAGGGGTATGGAGTTCAGAATGGGAGGGCGGCCAAGTTTGCGTGGTGGATGCATAACTAGGTACTTGGTTTTTTCCACGTTGATGACAAGTCCCTTGGTGGTGCAAAAGTCCTGAAAGCGGTTCAGTAGTGTCTGGAGGCCTTGGGGGGTTTTAGAGATGAGGAGGGTGTCGTCGGCGAACAGCAAAGTTGGAATTTTTACGCCTCCCAGAGTGGGAGCGTCTGCTGGTTCGCCGAGTAGATGATCTACCACTCCATTGATATAGAGGGAGAATAGGGTGGGGGCCAGGACACAACCCTGCCTAACTCCCCTCTCGACCCTGATCTTATCGGTCTTTTCCCCGTTCAACCCCCATCTAACCTGGGCATAGGTGTTATTGTGCAGTTTGATAAGGAGGTTTAGTAAATACGGGGGCATCCCTAGTCCATGAAGCACCCTCCAAAGTTCCTCCCTAGGAACCAGGTCAAAGGCAGTCTTTAGGTCAATAAAGGCCAGATAAAGACTGCCTTTGCCCAGCTCCACCACCTTCCAGTATAGTAGCAGGAGCCTAAAGACCTGTTCAATAGTTCCTGTGCCTGAACGGAACCCGGCTTGCATATCGGACAGGATGTGGTTATCGTCCACCCATTGTGAGATCCTCCCCAAAATGACTTTCCCCGCCAGTTATAATAAATATTGGGTCCTTTACACGAAAAAAGATGGTGTCCTTAGTTGGCCACCACTTGGAAGTTTTGAACTTACGATTTTAGATAATCTTGAAGCTAAATTGTTTAAAAAGAAAGCTAGGCCAGCTATGTTTGATTCTTTTCGGTTATGGCGTAAAGAGGCCAAGCAGAAAGAAATCAAACAGCTTAAAAAGGATCGAAGAGAAGGGTTCGTTCCGATAATGCAAGTTGTACAACAATGTAAGCGAGATAAAGAAGAAAAAGAAATAGAAGTTTCCACTAGACTACATCACATGAGTATAGACAAATGTTATCCGGTTTTACCAACTGGTCTTGATAGGAAAGAAGAGGATTTAAAGGAGGATCCTCTGTTAGCGTATTTGATGAAATCGCCACCTCCTTATGCACAGGGTGCTACAGCCCCTGTAGTTCCTCCTGTGGTTCCGCCTGTAATTCCTCCTGTTGTCCCTCCTGTTGTTCCGGCGGCTGCTGGTCAGCCCGTTGTTGGTCCTACGTTTGTCCCACCACCTGTTCCTATTCCTACTGCTCCTTTGCCGGTGCCTCCTCAAACTCCAGTTTCTGCTACTTCAACTACCTTGACTGTTTCTGCTGTTCCTACGTACACGTCCAATATTGTTGCTCCTGCTCTTTATCCTTCTTCTCCTTCCGTTCGTACCCGTATTCCTAATACAGTTGCTACGCTCTATTCACCACTTGCCGGATCGATACTACCTTCCAGTGTTTCTGAAACTCCCCAAAGACGAAGTCAAATCCCTAGTGGTAGGGAGAGTGCAACGTTAGCGACTATGGCTCGTAGGTGGATAAAACAACCTGTTAACTACCCTCCACGCGTGGTTTTCGACACGTTTTCTCAGTTTAATGAGCCTACACAGAGATTCGTGTTCGAAGAAATGTGTAACTGCTTGAGAGAACAATGGTATAACGAGGATTTAGATAATGTACCACCCGATATGATTGAACTCCAGAGTCAATTTTCGAACGGTATAATAGTGGGTGGAGAAGTACGACGTGCTTTAGAGAAACTGTTGGCCTTTAGATCGACCGTGCCTTCTCGAGTGTCGTTTGATGACGACTTCGATAATTGGAAAGCGGCTCCTGGTCAGTACCCTATGAGAGAGGTTCCGCCAGTATACATACCAGGGGATCCTGCAGCTAATCCTGTAGTTCCGGCACGTTTCCAAAGAGTTTGGATACACCTCCCCTGGAAGCGATCAGAAGTCTTGCAGGTCAAGCAGTCCTTGCCTGATCCACGCAAGAATCCGGCGGGTTATTACAAGGAATTATCCCAATTGGTAGATGCTACAACTATGAACCTAGCTGACATCGATATGTTGTTTGGTAATGTTGTACCACAACCAGTTTGGGCGAAAATTCGCCAGCAAAATCATCAGAATGAGTTAGGCGGTGATTGGGCTGCATTAATAGCGGCTGATGGCCGACAAGTTGGTGGAGCTAAGCCTGAACAGATAATTGCGGATCTACCCCAGAAAATCATTACGCTCATGAAAACGCTTATGCCAGCGTTGAGGGTAAACTGGGATAAATTAGCAGCTTGTAAGCAAAAGAAGGATGAGAGAGTCTCCGATTTCTTTACTAGATTCGAAGAGGCATTTGTCGATCATAGTGGTCAGGATATGGGCACTGAGGGAGGCCAACGGTTATTCGTCGATAAATTTGTCTTAAATTTGTTGCCTGAACTATGCAACAAATTGAAGAATTCAGAAAGTGCATGGGCTGTTTCAACCACTGCACAGATATTGGCAACGGCTCAATATTATGAGAATAGGGAAAAGGAAGAAAGTGATCGTTCAGACAAGAAAACGAAGGAGCTCAAAACGAAGGTTTTGTTACAACAAGCGTATCCTCCACGTTCGAATCAATATGATTCGCAACAGCAGTATAGGCCGCAATCGCAGTCCTCCAGAACGCAGTCACGTTCTGACTCCTCTGACTTTAGATCTATGCTTGGGTATAATCAGTGCGCATATTGTAGAAGAGAGGGACACATAAAATATGATTGTCCGGCTTTACGTGATCACCTTAATGGTGTATCGGCACGAGGAGGTCGTGGTGGTCCTCAGCAGGCATCTCGAAGTAGAGACCGCGGTGCCTACCAAAATCAAACTGAGCGCTCTAATACGTCAGCAGATGCGAATAATTGTTTTGACCAGCGAAATGCGGGGTCAGTTAGATCTACACAGTATCATGTGGACGATTATTACGTTGAACATGAGACTGTCGCAAACGACCGTTACTAGGACAGCCACCGACAAAGAGAGGGAGTAGTATCAGTTCCGGTCGATCAGAGTGGGCCTTACGTCGCAGTTGCTACTTCTGGAGTAGTTGAGCCTTTTCTGTTAGACACTGGTGCGACGAAAAGTTCCATCATGCATTCGAAACTCCCTGGAGCACCTTTGTCTGGCTTGACGAATGTTTCCGTTGGATTCTCTGGCGCCCCTGTTAGCAACCCTGTCTCTAGCCCTTTGCCCCTTATGATTGGCCCTCGTGAGCTGGAGGCTCCATTGATTCTATCTACTGGTTGTGGTGAGAATCTTTTGGGCTTGGATTTGTTAAAACGGTTATATGCGACTTTGTATTGCTCTCCCGAAGGAGTGGAGCTTACATTAGGTCGGAGAGTAATCTCTCCTATGTACTTATCGATCGATAAATCCCCACCGGAATTGAGTTCCCTTCCTGCGTCTCTACGGGCCACAGGTCCCAATGATGTGGGTCTATTGGATATCCCACCTTATGTGATTCAACTAAAACCAAATGTGCGATTACCACGTATACCTCAATATCGTATCTCTCTTGATGGTGAGCGAGCGCTATTAGCGATCATTGGCGATCTGATCAAAAAGGATGTCATAGAAGAAACTCGGGGAAATGTGTGTAATAGTCCTGTGTTACCCATTTTGAAACGAACTGATCCATCTAAACCTCCTATGTACCGTTTTATAATTGATTTGAGAGAGGTGAATACAATCGTGATTCCACAATTTCCCGTGGTCCCTGATATCACGGCCTTGCTGACCCTGATTCCAGCTTCTGCCTCCTGGTTCACGGTGATCGATCTAAAGAATGCTTTCTTTAGTATCCCGATTGCTGAGGAAAGCAGAGACCTATTCAGATTTTCATTAGGTGGTCGCAGTTTCAGACTAAAACGCGCACCACAAGGCTATTGTGAAAGTCCGTCGATCTATAGCCAAGCCCTTAAGAGTCAACTTGATGCATTTGTATTACCGACGGGTGCGGCTTTGATTCAATAAGTTGACGACCTATTAGTGGCAGCCGATACAGAGGCTATTTGCAAAACGGCTACAGTATTATTATTGCACTATCTACATGACTTACATCACAAGGTGTCACCTTCTAAGCTGCAATATTGTTGTCAAGAAGTAACCTATTTAGGTCACTTATTGTCAAAAGAGGGGAGAAGGCTGACCCCAGAGAGAATTGCAGCGATTTCCCGAATGACTGTGCCAAAAACTCAGAGAGATGTACGTGCCTTTCTAGGTATTACGTCATACTGCAGACAATGGATTCCAAATTTTTCATTGCTGGCGAAACCATTGATAGCCCTTACGTGCAAGGATGTTTCATCTCCTTTGCCTTGGACTGAAGAGTGTCAGAAAGGTTTTTCTGAATTGCGTGAAGCGTTGTGTTCGGCTCCTGTGTTGGGTACTCCTGATTACAGTAAGCCGTTTACACTATACGTTCACGAGAGGGATGGTTGTGCGTTGAGTGTTCTGACACAACCTTTTGGCGACAAACAGCGTCCATGCGCATATTTTTCTTCGACCTTAGACCCAGTAGCTCGAGCCTTGCCGAGTTGTTTAAGGGCAACAGCGGCAGCTGCGGCGTCCATTCGACAGTCCGCAGGTTTGGTCATGGATAATATGCTCACGGTGATGGTTCCGCATGCAGTTGACACTCTTTTGAACCGAACGAAAACTCAACATTTGACGAGCGCAAGATTGTCTGGGTATGAGTTGACGTTGCTGGCCAGTCACATACGGATAAAACGGTGTAATGTGTTGAATCCAGCAACATTGTTGCCGATCAACACGGAGTTAAGTGATGTAGCACCACATGATTGTTATCTTAAAACTGAAGAGGAAACAAAAGGTCGTATTGACCTGAAAGATACTCCATTGGTAGACCCTGATGGTACTTTGTATGTTGATGGTTCGTGTTTTAAGTTGCCGAATGGTGATGTGACGACTGCGTATGCTGTAGTGACATTGAGTACGGTTGTAGAAACTGCAAGATTGAGTCAGAATTCGGCCCAGGCGGCTGAGTTGATCGCCTTGACGAGAGCATGGGGAGGTTGGATGAGAATGGATGTTGGGTTGATTTGTCAGAGAAACAGAGATGGATGTTACCGGATGCATATGTGCTTGCTGTTGTTACAATGGCTCATGGTACAGCACATATTAGCGCAAAAGGCATATGCAAGTTGCTGTCTCCTGTATGGAAGAATGATGGGATTACTAAGTGTGCAGAGAGAGTGGTTAAGAATTGCATGGTATGTTTGATGCATAATCCCGGTAAGGGCACCCCCACTCCACCTGGTCATTTTGCCCCTCCTACATGTCCTTTCGAAGTTATCCAGTTGGATTTCATCCATATGGAGAGATGCAATAATTTGAAGTATGTTTTGGTTGTAGTATGTGCGTTCTCCAGATGGATTGAGGCTTACCCCCTTAAGGATAATACTGCCCTGTCCACAGCAAAAATTCTGCTCAAAGAGTTTTTCCCTAGGTATGGAATGCCGCGGATTGTATGGTCAGACAACGGAAGTGAGTTTGTGGGGAGTGTGATGAAGAGTGTGTGTCGTGGCTTAGGTATAGTCCAGAAGTTTCATAGTGCTAATCATCCTCAGTCGGCGGGCTTGGTGGAAGGATACAATGGCACCCTGAAACTGAAACTTGCTAAAATTCAGGCAACTACTGGTTTATCATGGCCAGATGCTTTGCCTCTAGCTCTCCTATCAACCAGGGCAACTGTGCACTCTCGAGTAGGGCTTAGCCCATATGAGATTGTGTTCGGCCGTCCTGCGAATATTTGGGGAGTCCCGAGGCCTAAAGAATTTGATAGAATTGAATATCCAATGTTGATTGATTATCTTCATGATCTGACTGCTAAATTGAGTTTGATTCATCAACAGGTCTTTGAGGCTCTGCCGTCACAAACAGAGGGTCCTGGTCATCGGCTCCAACCAGGGGACTGGGTCCTCACCAGAAATTTCGGACGAAAACGAAACCTCGAGCCGAGGTTTGTGGGACCCTTCCAGGTGCTACTGGCAACGAGGACGGCGGTTCGGCTGGAGGGACGGAAGCACTGGGTGCATGCCACCCACACCAAAAAGGTTCCGCTTCCTTTGCCAGCGGATACTTGGATAAGAAGAGGTTTTTCCTCGTCTGAAACCGACGCTCCACAACGTATTGTCCCATTCAGCGAAGCTCAGCCCATAAGGAACCCTTTGGTTTTATCTGACACCCCTGTTGATTCCCCTCAAACAATTTCCTTTCCATCAACCTTGGAGAATTCAAGTGCTGAACAATTGCCTGAACAATCGAACACTCATTTGTTATCCAATCCACTGTTTGAAGATCAGACTCGACCCGGAAGAAGCCGGTACTTTCTTCGTCCTCGCACGAAATAAAGTTGTTTTGTTATTTTTGGATCACACATTTGCCCTGAATATTGTGGACATTTTATATTGTGTACCTTTTTCCTTTTCCGTACAGCCAAGACACTTATAGTAAATTGAATGCTCAATTTATCTAGAACCTATCATCTGGGTTGGCCGTAGGGCCGTGCAGGTACTTTCTTCTGTTTAGCAGTTATCGACACTAGGTCGGTTTCTTTTGTCAATTTCTGGGAACTTCTGGGAATTGATAATCGCTACTCAGAACAAAGTGCGTCAAGAACGTTGCGGACGGTCGTTAGAGGATGGAATTTTCTAAGCTGTCGAAAAGAGAGAAAATGTCAGCGCAAAGATCTGCATTAGAGAAGGTGTTTCGTACAAAATGTTTTTTATTACAGGTTTTCACGTTGTTCCTGACTGTATCTATGCTGTTGGTGGGAGGAGTGTATTTTGGTTCTCAATTATTGCTGCCTTCTACTATACCTACTCCTCCTTCCCATAATCTAAATTCCGTCTCTACTGTTTCTCCACATTCTTTTCACCTATTACCTCAACACGAACAAGTCAGACGTGCGGAATTCAGAAACAATTCCTTTGTTCAACTTCTGCATCAGCATCAGTTGGTGGTAAACACTACAAATTGTTGGGTGTGTGGGTTAATGCCACATACCATGGATAAGGGTATTCCGTATTTGGTCCTTCCTTATAGTTCCCAAGGGTCAGCTCGAGCATTTCAAACTATGTTCCGTAGTGCACTAGATTCCTACCCCCATCGAGAGCCACGCTCAGTAAACCTTGGTCCTGGCCCGTACCACAAGTCTCTGGCGATAGCTATTGCTGATTTAGATAGAGATATTTTCGACGCATCGCTTATCCCAGAGGAGGAGGTGCGAGCATATAAGGAACTAAGTGAGACTGAGTATAGTGTATCAGTGGGTGATAGACAGCTTAAAAGCTCATCACCGATTTGGATTGTACCTCACCTTGGTCACTTCTGCCTGAAAGGTCTTGGTCAAAATCCGAGAGCTCAGCTTGGGAAGAGCGCTTGTGTGGATACTTACGTTCTACCGATGCTCTCTTCCCCTGTCTTCCTAACTGCCAAGGGTACCTATTTTGTATGTTATGATCGAGCATATACGTGGTTACCTCATGACTTCTCGGGTACCTGCTATATTGCAAATCTCTTGCCTCCGACCTTCACTGTTGCCTCAGATTATCACAAGACTAAAGTTGTGAGAGGTGTTATTAGCAAAGAAGATACTGCCGGTCAAGAAGCAGGAGACTTCTTTAAGGGTTTCCTACCGTTCTGGGGCCCTATGGTCAATAGCAGGAATCTGAGACAGTTAACTCGTGTAGTAGAGTCAACTGCTAACATAATTGCAAGTGCCCTTGGTAATTTGACAGCCGAGCTTCAGGCGGATAGGCTTATGACGCTGCAGAACCGTATGGTTCTAGACGTTGTTCTAGCAGATAGAGGTGGTGTGTGTAAGGTCATCCATTCGAGTTGTTGCATATTCATACCAGATAATGCTCCAACTGTCTATCAAGCCATCTCCAAGTTGCATAAAATCTCGGAGTCCATACACGTGGACGAGGGAGATTGGACGCTTCTAGGATGGTTTTGGGGCCTGGTGTCGACCTGGGGTTGGAAGATTCTGATGATTATAGGGGTTGTTGTGACGTTCCTGTTCACGTGTTGTCTTTGTGTACAGTGTGGTCCTGCCTTATGTGGCCTTTGTGCTACAACGTGTATAAGAAGGCCATCTGTTTCCAAAGAGGCATTGATGGATAGAATAATGTTCCAGCAAAACCTTAATGATCTGATGAATATCGAGATCGACTCTGATTTCGACTAGTGCTTGCCTACATGAGGGCAAAAGGAGCGTCTGAGGTTCCGTGGAAATCGTTACGGTGTTTTGGGCATTGCCGAATATGGACGAGTTTGGTATCTATGAACCGTAAATGGCGAGTTTGGTACGTGTACGCGTTTTCGCTACACTACTTGACGGGGTTCGCCTAATTTACGTGTTTCTTCGTCTGAACCCTCGGGTTCCATTTTGGATACGGCATCCATTTTGTTTCTTGCCCTCACGTAGTCAGCGAGCAGGCAACTGTTCGCGTCATGACCCTTTAGTTCCCAAGCCTTACGGAAAACGCATATTCCTTTCATGCGTCTTTATGACCGGAGGAATGACACTGCAGAGGCAAATGGCCCAGCTTGAGGGTAATCTTGCCGTGCCGGCCTATTGTTTCAGCCGTGCATGTGCTGGGATCAAGCTCTTTGATCCTATGATCATGTTTCTGATATTACCCCCACACTTCTTTCTCTACGTGAGTCTGACTTCCTAGCAGCTGTTCTTGTCTCTTTTCTCTTACTCATTTACAACTCAAGTGGAATGTGCCTAACGGTGGGAAGATGTGCTTTTACAGTTGGGAACCGGTAATGTTACTGTGATTATGTTCCGGGGTTCTGAAAACATGAAAGCGACCCTTTTGAAGTTTACTGTGGGAACTGGGTTGTAACCTTTTGTTCACATGTTGCGCAATGGCAAAATCTTGTATAAAAGAGAGCGACTCACATATGCAATTTGAAGCAGACTCTCAGAACCTACACGCTGTTGTACTTCTAGTGACTTTTGCCTCCCTGCAGTAATAAACGCTGATCTTTGACGCCGAAGGAAGTGTCCCGTGTCTCTGTCACTTGTGCGCCGAACAGGTATCCCATGAAGGTTATAGGTGTTGTTCCCTGGCACCGCTGGTTCTGTTAAAAGTCCAGTCCTTCACATTCGGATACATTCTTTGTGAAATGCTAAAAACATTAATCAAAAAGGTACGCTTCTTTTCAATGTTCAGGCTTCAAGACAAAAAATATGCAAATTGCTTATTCGACACAGGATCATTGCTTCACATTTAAATAACCATAACACGTTGAAGCAACAGAAACATCAAAGTATTCGTTTCCCCTAGTAAACGACTTGCAACCAAACAACCACAAATGTGAAACTTTTAAAATGCAGGCGGCAAACAAAACCTTCCATGCAAAAATAATACGCAGTATGATACCAAGTGTGTTATAGTTGTTGACAGCAATATCGACGAAGCCTATTAAGACGTGTTAGCTCACTAAACTGCCTGCCCAGTAAAGCCTTGCTGGTTAACACACATTACTGAGGGGAAAACGCTCATCAGGCATTTTGCAAGTATACATCTGAACATTTTGCATTTTCGGAATAAACTGCCTTTTGAGTAAGTAAGGAAACAAACAATCTCTTTCCCATTTAATTTGCAGCCAAGTACAGTGTAGCACAAAGTGATATAAAAAGTGGCACTGGATATTGCACCACCCCAGCATCACTCAGCACCACCACAGCACCACTCAGCACCACCCCAGCATCACTCAGTACCACCACCGCACCACTCAGCACCACCACAGCACCACTCAGCACCACCCCAGCACCACTCAGCACCACCACATCATCACTCAGCACTACCCCAGCATCACTCAGCACCACCACAGCACCACTCAGCACCACCCCAGCATCACTCAGCACCACCCCAGCACCACTCAGCACCACCACAGCATCACTAAGCATCACCACAGCACCACGCAGCATCACCACATCATCACTCAGCACTACCCCAGCACCACTCAGCACCACCACAGCACCACTCAGCACCACCACAGCCCCACTCAGCACCACCACAGCATCACTAAGCACCACCACAGCATCACTCAGCACCACCACAGCACCACTCAGCACCACCCCAGTATCACTCAGCACCACCATAACACTACTCAGCATCACCACAGCATCACTCAGCACCACCACAGCACCACTCAGCACCACCACAGCACCACTCAGCACCACCACAGCATCACTCAGCACCACCACAGCACCACTCAACACCACCACAGCTTCACTCAGCACCACCACAGCACCACTCAGCACCACCACAGCATCACTCGGCGCCACCCCAGCATCACTCAGCACCACCACAGCATCACTCAGAACCACCACAGCATCACTCAGCACCACCACAGCATCACTCTGGAACACTACAACATCACTCTGGAACACCACAGCATCACTATGCGCTACCACAGCATTATCATGCGCCACCACAGCATCACTCAAGGCCCCCACAGCATCACTCAGGGCCTCCACAGCATCACTCAGGGCCTCCACAGCATCACTCAGGGCCTCCACAGCATTACTCGGGGCCTCCACAGCATTACTCGGGGCCTCCACAGCATCACTCAGAGCCTCCACAGCATCACTCACGGCCTCCACAGCATCACTCATGGCCTCCACAGCATCACTCAGGGCCACCACAGCATCACTCAGGTGCACCACAACATCACTATGCGCTACTACCGCTTCACTGAACGCCACAGCATCACTCGGCGCCACCACAACATCACTCGGCGCCACCACAGCATCAATATGTGCAACCATTCAACAACAACTGGTTCAAATATGTTCTCTCAATGTTTCAAGCTTTATTACAAATGTCACAAAAAAATGTTAATATTTCACTTCTGTTCTTGGATTTTCGTCACAATAAAATACACTGAACATAATCTTCACAAAAGTTATTTACAAAAGTTTAAGCTATTGCCATTATAAATTACAATCCCTTTTATTTAAGTATTAATTATTTAAAAAAATTAAGCCATTGTTATTTGTAATATCAATACATCTAAGTCACGTAAATACAAAACATGTTGCATTACAAATGCTATAGGTGTCACATTTGCGAAAGTTATAACTATTGGCATTGTAAATGACAAAGCTATCAATTTAGCTATTTTCAAAACCAACACATAAATAAAAAAATTGTCATTTACAAGACCAATAGCTCAAACTTTCCTAATGCGAGACCTATTGCATTGCAAATCCTTGTTACATTGGCTTGTTTTTTGGTTTCTAAGAGTTTCTAGAAGGCTAAAATCGACATGTCTTGCTTTTGTTGATATTCAAAAGAACCACAATCTAGTAGAATAAAAATGATAAAAGGGCCACAGGCAACTTTCTGTTAACTGCGCCTGTTAAGAGTTTTGAGCAACAATGAGATTATAGTATAAAAGTTGAGCACACAAGATAAAGGGCAGAGAGGAGCCTTCACACCAACTAACCTTTGGACACGCTGCACAGAATCATGTTTCTTGTTGAATGCTACTGGGACGGCTGGCATTTAGATTTCACACTCTGATTTATCAGCACAGCTGGCCTTGTGAGATGAGAATATCAGACCATGTTATTTCATTGAACACTAGCAGCCCGTCCCGACGTTGTCCGGGTATGAAATAGAATGTGTGTAATGTGTGTATTTGGCAAGGGCAATTTATTTTAAAATCTCGAGGTAGACAACATTTTTTGTTTCATTAGAATAGGGACGGGGAAGGGCCAGCTGCAGCCCAGGTTGATGTTAGCAGGCGCGTGTAATTGGTGTAGTGATCCGCCGCCTGAGCCCGGCTACAGCCCTGGTTGATGTTAGCAGGCGCGTGTAATGTAGTTGAATGAGAGAGTTATCAGCCGCGGGTAAATCCGTTTAATGAGAGAGTTCAGTGACAGCGAGTAGGAGAGGCTGCAGTAATTGTCCCCGCAGACACGCTCATTTGCGTGTTCCCCCGCTTGAGGCCCAGATGCAGGCCTGTTTGATGTTAGCAGGCGCGTGTTCCCCTGCTTGAGGCCCAGCTGCAGCCCTGGTTGATGTTATCAGGCGCGTTTAATTAGTGTACTGATCCGCCGCCTGAGCCCGGCTAGAGCCCTGGTTGATGGTAGCAGGCACGTCTAATTTCATTGAATGAGAGAGTTCAGTAACAGCGCGCAGGAGAGGCTGCAGTAATGTTACTTACCAGGCCTCCAGCTGAACGCGTTTGTCATGTCCCCAGCACAAGGCCACAGCAGACGATCTTCTGATTAATGTACGACCCACATGGCATCAAGGGCGGAACATAGCACACGCCCCCAGCGTGCCCCTTGATGCGGCGCAATTGCGTTCACATGGCATGAAGGCCGGACACACGCCCCCCGCGTTTCTCATGCCCCCACCGTGTCACGCCCCCAGCGTGCCCCTTGATGCTGCGTAGCAACATAATTGGCTCTTGTATGTACGACTCACATGGCATGAAGGGCGAACACACGCCCCCAGCATTTGTCACGCCACCAACATTTGTCATGCCCACAGCACACGCCCACAGCCCACGATGTGATGGCCGTACCACATGCCCCCAGCGTTAGTCACGCCCCCAGCCCACGCCCACAGCACAACGCAGACACGCCCACAAGGGACTACTGTGCTGGCACGGTTCTTTTACCTTTTAAATGTATATGGTGTCCTATGGTACAATTGTATGTCTTGCACTTTATGATTGTGATGAACACCACTGCTTCCTGAAAAGTTAATAAAAACAATTTTAAAAAAATGTATATGGTGGCCGTCTGCATAGCCTATGTCCTTCTGCTGCAACGGCCCTTTCCAACGCTGTATTGGGTGTTGTGATTGGTGCTGTGGTTACTGAGATTACCCGTCTCAAAGGTTTGGGCTCTCTATTTATAATATTAGTATGGATAGACACTTATTTTTAAACAGGTATGTGGGATTGTGCCATCTCTGAAACTCGAAACAGGTTTTATTTTCAGCTGTTCTAAAATTAGGTTAGCGCACAGATATATCAGAATTAGAGTAGAATGGCTATAGATTAATAGAAATAATCATATTAGATTGGTACACATTTAATAACCATTACAGATGCCATATTATTTGTCTTCGTTGTCGTTACAGTACATACTATGTGCAGTAGACTAGGATTTTGTTCTTAACATCGATATTTAAAATGTTTCCTTTCTGTTCTAGTGTTCCTGAGTCTGTTATTCCTTAATTAAAGAGGATTTAGGGTTCCACTGATTGTGCCGGTAACACCTTATATGACTGATCATTCACTACAATCTATCTTTGTGGCCATTTTAGGTGCGAAGTGGAGCGAAGCAATTTTCATCAGAAAGAAAAGCAGTTTAAGCTTGTTGTTATGGTGACAAGCACACCTTCTCAATCGTAGTAGGAGCAGGCAGCTGGATAACTCTTTCTCTATGTTAGTGCTTGGACTTACGGTGACAAGCACACCTGTTCCAAAAAAAAAAAAATTGTGACAGAAAAATTTGTTTTTTAAATGTATTTATTTAATATGAGTTAATTTAACTGACATTTATCTATGTGTGTTGAAAAGTATAATTTTTAGGGAGATTCTCTGGTTTGGTGTATTTTAATTGGTACCCTAGGGAAAAATGCAAAACGTGACTGCTCCACCATTTTTTCTATCTGATCCAGGGGAACCACCAATAAAATGGAAAAAATGGAAGAAGATTTTTGAAAATTATGCAAGGGTGTGTGGCACTAATTTGAGTGCAGAAAGGAAACATGCACTCTTACTACACTGTCTAGGAGGCGAAGGACAGGAAGTCTTAGAGAATTTACCACAACTTACACAGGCAGTTCAGAGGGGACTAAACGAATACGAAATATGTATTAGACATCTAGATTTGCACTACTTACCTAAAGTTAGTACCATCATGGAGAGGTATTATGTTGGATTGCGAGAACAAGGCAAGGATGAGAGTGTTTAGGAGTTTATTACAGCTTTACGTAAATTGGCTTCCAGTTGTAAATTTGGTGAGTTAGTGGAAGAGAGGATTAGACACCAATTTGTTTTAAGATGTTGTAGTGATAAGATAAGAGAAGAGCTCTGGCTGAAAGCTGAGCCACCTTTGGACGAGGTTATGAGTATTGCCAAACGCGTAGAGCACATGCTCAAGTGTGTGGGCGAGTTAAGTAAGGTAAATAAAGAAAATACGTCCAAGGAGAAAATGGAGGAAGTTGAGTGTCAAGTTGTACAAAAAGTTGAGTATAAAAAGAAGAATGGAGAGTATGCTCAGGGAAAGGACATTGAGGGTGATGGTAGGACTGTTAACTTACAACAGGGGAGGAGAAGTGTGATGTCTTTTCAAGGAAACTGTTACAGATGTGGCAGGTTTGGGCATATGGCGATTGCGAAAGAGTGTCCGGCACTCAGGGTCAATTGCAGCGTTTGTGGTAAAAGAGGGCATTATGGAAAGAATTGCCGTTTACGCAACAGAAGAGACTCTAGGACTGAAATAAAAGAGGTTAGTTTTCAAGTAAGTGAAGGTGGGGTGGAACATCCTTCAGAGTGGGTCATGGTGGGTGATGTCAGTGTTAAGATGAAGTTTGATTCTTGTTCTCACATCACTTTCATTTCTAAAGAACTTTTTCAAAAAGAGTTTTCCTAACAAAACGAAATTGATGAAACCTGATATTAGGCCTACAGGATACGGTGGGTTACCCATTAAAATGTTAGGTTATTTTGTTGATAGCATTGAATATAATGGAAGATTTACGGAAGCACAAATTTATGTGGCTGAAAGGGGTGATAATTTATTGAGCTGGACTCACCAAGCTTGGTTAGGCATTATTCTTAACCCTAATGCAGACCCTTCTGTGCAAGTACAGTCTGTAGGATGTGTGGAGAATAAATTTGTGAAGGAATTCGGAGGGTTGTTCAGTGACACTTGGTGCGAAGCCAGTAGCGGCTAAGGTCAGACGCATTCCTATTTGTGTTCAAGAAGCGGTACAAAAGGAGATCGATAGATTGTTATCCACCGGAGTCATTCAGGCTGTTGAAGCTACTGAGTGGTTAGCCCCCATCGTTGTAGCGCGTAAACCTAATAATGAAATTCGTTTTTGTGTGGACCTTCGGGCGCTAAACAAAGAGGTGATGGTTGATAAATTCCCACTTCCCAACATTGAGGAATTGGTGTCAACACTGGATGGTGCTTGTTATTTCACCACTTTGGACATGGCGTCAGCTTACCACCAAGTTCCCCTAAGTAAAGATTCACAGGAGTTGACAGCGTTTATAATACCCATGGGTGCATTCAAGTTTTTGAGGATGCCTTTTGGGCTGGTTTCCGCAGCCTCCGTGTTCCAAAGAATCATGAATGATCTTTTTAAGGGTATACCAGGGGTTAGGTGTTATCAGGATGATGTGTTAATTTGTGGGAAGGACGTAAAAGAACATGATGAAAGAGTAACTCGAGTCCTCAAAAAAGTGCTAAAGTCAGGGTTATCTTTACGACGTGATAAGTGCAAGTTTGGAGTGACTGAACTTGATTATTTGGGGCATCACATTTCAAGACAGGGTGTTAGACCTAAGAAGGAGCTGGTTGTAACAATCGAGATGTTAAAAGAACCTTGTTCAAAAGAAGACGTTTCTTCATTTTTAGGCATGGCATAGTTTTATATTAAGTATGTAAAGAATTTTGCTGATAAAACTATTCATCTTCGGAGTTTGATGTGTAAGAATTCCGAGTTTGTATGGTCTAATGAATGTAGTGTGGAGTTCAAACAAATTAAGAAAGATCTTAAGTATGCACCTAACTTACAAGCTTTTAAACCAAGGCATGCTACCTTTATAGTTACGGATGCCAGTAAGAAGGGACTTGGGGCTCTTCTTTACCAAGTACATAATGGCCATGAGGAGTTGATTGCTTGTGCTTCCCGGTGCTTAAGAGGTGCAGAACTAAATTATTCAGTAATCGAGAAGGAGGCATTAGCCATCTTCTGGGCTGTCAACAAATTTAGGAAATTTGTGTGGGGTTCCTCTTTTGTGGTCAAGTCAGACCATAAACGGCTTAAGGACATTTTTGAAAAAAAAGGTCTTGATGCTATCTCTTCCAGAATTAGAAGATGGGTAATTTCCTTACAAGAGTTCAATTTTAGGTTTGAATACATTCCTGGAAGTACGAATGTGTCAGCAGACTGTTTGTCACTGTTAGTAGATGTGGTAGAAACTGAAAATTGTGATGATGAGGATGCGATAAAAGTATGTGATGTAACTTTAGGAGCTATAAAAGAGGGTGAATGGAAAGATGAATTAAACAAAGATGATGAGTTGTTGGCAGTCATGAGTTCATTAACTCAAAATAAGACCCAATGTCTTAGTAAACCTTGGTCTTTAATCGCTCATGAGCTGGCCATTGTTGATGGGGTTCTAGTTAGAGGCACTAGAATGATTTCACCTTTGAGCTTAAGGTGTAATATTGTAAAAATGGCACATGAAGGCCACATGGGAACCTCAAAAACTAAAGAGCGCATTCGACAAGATTATTGGTGGCCAGGTTTAGATTTAATGGTAGAACGTGCTGTCCGTGAGTGTGTACCTTGTCAGTTAAGTGATACGGTACTAAAACCAAGACATCCACCTATGGTGTGCATAAGTTTGCCTAAGTTTCCCTGGGATGAAGTAGCCATAGACATAGTGGGACCTTTGCATGGGGAACAACAAACTCCGTATTCAATTGTTTTGTTGGAGTTGTATTCTCGTTGGGTCGAAGTCAGTTCTGTGAGGGAGATTGCAACTCAATCTGTTATCAAATTTTTGGATTCTGTATTTAAGCGTGAGAGTTTTCCTAATTCTATTCTTTCAGACAATGGCCCCCAGTTCTGTTCAGGAGTGATGGAAGACTATTTGCTCAAGTGTGGTGTTGTACATAAAAAGATTTCATTGTATCACCCAGAAGCAAACGGTGCTTTGGAGAGATTCAATAAAACTTTGAAGGAGAGCATTCAATTGGCAAATGTTAACTGTTTAGATTGGAGGAAGGAGTTGCAGAATCGCATTTCGGCCTACAGATTCACTCCTCATTCTTCAACGGGTAAAACTCCTTTCGAGCTTTTCAAGGGGAGGTCTGCAAATACATGTTTGTGTCCTGGGTGGATGATTTTAGATAAGGTGTTGAAGAACAATGCCATTGGGGATTGGAGAAAGAAGGAATTAGCTCTTCAGAAGAAAAGGAAGATCTATGTTGATGTTCGTAGGTCGGGTAAAGTTTCACATTTCAAGGTTGGTGACAAGGTCAAAATTAAAGCTCCGGTGGGATGCCAGAGTTGGTCCAAATTCACATCCCCTAAAATTGTTGTTAAACTTTTCAAAAATGCAATAAAAACAGATGATGGTTGCATTTGGAACCATAGTCGTGTTGTACATTTTGGTGGGAACAATATGTTTGACCCGGATCACGTTGTCTCTTGTGGGATTCCTTCTGATGTTTGTCTGAAATCTGGGTCCACTCACAAGAGTGTGAGGGTTCGCAAATCTCCTAATAATTTGCGTTGATATGTGAAGTAATGGTTTAATATGCATTCTTTTAACTTTATTTTGTTTGTTGCTCTTTGGCAACTTACCATTTCAGATGTATCTTTAGAAATGTAAAGGGGTTCCATGTCCGGTGTTCCAGCATGGAACAAGGTCAGTGTAGTGTTCTTTAATGTTCTAAAAGTGTCAGTTGATCTCTGCTGGCTGTTGGATGAGGTTGTTAATTAAATTCATCTTACCTGAAACGCATCAGTGTCATCGTCATCTTTACTACAATCTTGCTCAAAGATTGCTCGGTAGGTTGGGTAATGGTTGATGTACAACCCATTTTCTGATTTGGGTTGCGACATCGATGTAGTTCTTAGTGCCAGGGGTTCTGGAAAACTGATCTATGTGTCTCTAGAAAGATCTGGAGAATGTATCATTTTGATCTGAATGTGGGGAATACATTTCCTAGATATTTGAGTAGTTTTGGATGACACACTCCAATGTACTAAGTATTAAAATTAGTGGAGGCATCAGTTGTATTATTGGGTACATCCTTCTCCTCAGTTAAGTACTTCCTATTTGCTGTAGGTTTGTCAGGCACTTGACTTATAAAGGTTATTCTCCATTTTGATTCCTAGTGTTTTTGAATCTGTTTGTTGATAGTAACGCAAGTTCCTATTTTGATAGTCCAAATTACAGGGCACTGGTCACACAAGATCTCCTTACTAGGGGTGCCCCTAACACAGAGGGTAAGGAACATTAGTTGTTAATGCATATGCTGCATATCTGTTTGAAATATTTTACTCATGGGTGTAGTTTGATCCTGCAGATGCCAATACTGGGTACTGTCACACATATGAACAGGCTGCAGAACTAATTATGTTACCTATCTGACTTAGAGATTAAGTTAGGATATAAAGAACACCAGGAATGCTTTAGTGGTCAACCACCACATCTAGAACAGAATGTTAGAATGGGACCGCTAAGTAATGGCAGGACCACCTGACCTGTATTGGCTGAATATAAACTATATTCTGAATTTGAGACTTCCAGAAGAACGCTGTTACTGACTCAGGTAGGGTCTGTTTATAGGTGACTTCAACAATATTGTCTACAAAGGACTATTGCAGGAGCAGCTGCTCCTGTACTAGCACCTCATGTGCATGCTGCAATTCAGGCAATCCGTTCATAGACTAATAATGCTATCATGGGCAAAACGCCCACAAAAATATTCCATTCCGCATTGCTCACAAGACCAACCAATCGCAAGAAGTCTATGCTCATACAACACACAGGATGGGCTTAAGATTTTGACCATGTGGTTGGGGGGACAATATTTTGCAAGTATTTATACTGCTGCACATAGCACACCCTCTTTACAAGTGTTATACATCATTACTAAAGGACGATATCCAATAGGCTTCATAAATGCACATTCATTAACCCCAAAAAAGATTGCTAGTTCTTGGGTACTAATTCAAACTCAGCTGATACAAATAGTTTAAGCCAATGCTTGTTTCAGAACTGTTGTTCGTTTTTTTAAAGCTTTGAGAAAAAAAGGAAAGAGAACAAACACATCAACTATTACACTTCTAAACACTTAGGGCCCTATTATGATGTCGATCGGAAAGCCTCCGATCCGTGGTTGGTGGCTTTCCGATTGACATCATAGGTTTCACTTTCATTTGCCACATTACAATGACGGCGGTCGGAAGTAAAACCTGCCTGTCATTCCGGGTGGCTTCCGACGGACTCAAGGAGCCTGTCGGCCATTTGGAACTGGCAATGTAATTCCTTCAAGACGGCATTTCTGTTGTCGGGATTACGATGTTGGTTTCCTGCAGGCTTTCCATGTTGGGCTTTCCGATATGAAAAGCCTGTCGGAAAGCGTCTTTGGGGGCCCCTATCAGGGCCCCCTTTTCCCTGCGGCCTCCGGTTCGAGGGCACCTTTGTTAATCCCTGCACTGCGTGGTCTGCCACGCGGTGCAGGGATTAACTGAAACTCCCATTTCTCTATGGGAGCTTGTGCTGTGCCGGTTTACAGCCAGAGCACAAGCTCCCATAGGGAAGTGGGAGTATGCAACCGCACCATGTGCAGTCGCATTGTAATAGTGGTGTCGGGACCACCGACCGGAAGTCAGTCAGTCCTGAGACCGCAATGGTGTCGGGTGGACGTGAGTCCATCCAACATCATAATCAGGCCCATAGTTCTGCACAAATTGTAATGAATGCAAAACATTCTTTATAACTTTTTATTTTCTTGGTATTTGGTTAATTTTTGTTATTTTGATTTTATGATGTCTTGAGAAGAACAAAAAGACAAATAACTCAAATACAATCACTAAAATTGTGCAAAATGCACATAAGTTTTATCGTACTGGCAGAAGATCATGCATTAAATATGTACAGAATGTAAAAATGTTTTAAGATTTAAATTTAGCACATTAAATCTGGTTTCAAACTCTTGAGCTAATGCATAATAATTAGAAGAAAAAATAGGAAAGGAGAAACAAAGTAAATTTATGTCTTACTATAAAAAGATTCTCGTAAATATAATTGAAGGGAATTGAATATCTTATCCAAAAATAGACTACTGAGCTAAATGTAAAGGCAACATCCAGCAACAGAAAACACGTATAGAGGAAAAAATATCTTCTTGACCACACAGCAATTAAGTGGAACCTGGACCAAAAGTTAAGGTTTATAACAGTCAACAAACAACACTTAAGTCAGTAGTGGGCTCCATGAATCCAAAAGTGAGGAAATCTCATTTAGAGTACTGAGCTTGTACAATTGTATTCAAGGAAAAATGCTAAAGTCAGTCGACAACACAATTCAGTACTTTGGCAAAAATAAAAAGTGTAGTGCCACATCATATACTGTAAATATGTACCATCACATTTAAAAAATGAAAATCTGCTTTTCCTTCTGATCAATAGTTATAAAAGCTTAGGAATACCACATGTATGCTTTACATTTAGAGCAAGTATTAGCTTGGTTCATAGCTTCATGATTTAACTTCTGTTGCCTAACAATGTTCCTGATTCTTCAGTTTTCCATGAAAAATATAAAAAAACAAGGTATTTCCATAAGACAATTGTGTAAGACTAAATATAGAATACAAATAAGCCCAACGATTATCAATAGTAGTAATAGCTACATGCCTCATTAAACCCATTGTGAAAGGTCCAGTAGAATTCAATCACAGAAGAAGAAATCTCAGAACATATCTTTTCAGATGGTAAGAGACCCTTGATAAAGCCTACTTTCTGAAAAACATAAAAAGACAATGTATATATATTACTGTAAACCCAGATAGCTTAAATCAATATCTTAATGTGATTCAACATCCCCAAGTCTACACCTCACTGGCAGAGAATCCCCTTCAGAAATACTCAGTTTATCTTGGGGGCAGTTTTCCTTCTTCTTGTGGGTCTAGTAGAATATCTAAGAGGACTCTCTGGAGTAAAGGCGTCTCTTACCTAGGCCTACTTGTCAAATTTCTTGGTTAAAAGGCATGCTTCTGTTGTGGTTATTTGGGATGCCAATGTGAACAAAAAATTTGATTAACCTCTCTTTATTCTACCATTGTGATTACAGGCACAATTTTAAAGAGCCACGCTCACATGTATTATTATCCAACACTGTATTATGTGCAAGGCCTTGCAAATCATTGGTCTTGTGTTTGCAGTAGTAAGTGTAAACATTGAACTGCTTATTACTAATGCTCACAGGGAAGAATCAACACTCTGTTGTTCTATTATAAAAAATAAACATATATCAGACTTGTTGTGGGCTATTTTACTTCATCACCATCTGTTCCTGTCCCCTCCCAAATGGCTCATCCCACATAAATGTTGAACGTATGCCCCGCAGCAGCCTTCTTGCCTTTAGAAGTTGTCATATTGCTTCCTGGCAGCACACCTTTTCACAAATTATTGTGATGCTCATTATTGCCAATGGAGGCAAGGGAAAGCCAGCAGAACTGCTTTGTTACACTGACAGGCAGTTATACCGCACCAAGTATGACACTGACAAGTTATCTGTCCACTACAGATATCAGAATTCTACCTTCAACACTGAACTAGATTTTTGATTAATAATAAAAATACATTTTAAGCAATCTTTGGGCAACTGTCTAGCATTTACTTGACCTAAATTGTACAAATTGGCACTTATTCACAATCAAGGCTCCCATATGAAAATGCTGTTTTACACATACAAATAGCAATAAAGCTACAGAAAAAAACATTAAAATTAAGGAAAATTATATAACTATACTGTTTACGGGTAGCACTTAGGACTGACTTAGCTAATGTATAAAAGTAGGTTTTCCAACATGGCCAAGCACTTTTCTGTGATGTACTACTACGTTGTTTTAAACTGCAGCTACTAGGTCTCAGTGGTGTGCCTGGAGCCATCGGGTCCGATTCACAAAAGTAATCTGAGACAAAATCCTAACTTTACGACTTTCAGTATTCACAAAAGGCATTCAGGAGTAGTAAAGTTAGGATGCCTAACTTTACTACTTCTAAACTGAGACAAAATCCTAACTTTACGGCTTTCGGTATTCACAAAAGGCATTTAGGAGTAATAAAGTTAGGATACACTTCACGTGTATATTCCCTTCAAAAAGGTGACTGGCTTGTTTAATGGCTGCCCAGTTGCATCCCAGAAGTAAGGAGAGCGTGCCATAAGCCCAGCATGCATCAATCATGCATTGTGCTTGCATGCCCTAAAGGGATTTGAGGGTATTCTTAAACTCGAAAGGTGCAAGGCTGACCATGAATATTGGGGGGGGGGGGGCACATTTCCAAATAAAATAGCACATCATACTGTAGCAACCAAAGTTCCTGTGCTGCATTGCACTAGGGGAAGAGAGCAGTGCACAGCGTTACCTACACACAGCATGATTTAAGTTCCCTTTAGGACTACTTTGCAGAGTAAAAAGGTTTTCAGTTGGAAAGTAAATATGTTATCATCACTTTGTGCCAAAGCGAGATTCCGACTTAAACTGAAAACTTACCTATTCCCTCGAACCTAAGTCCCGCATTATTCCTTTCCTCCCCTTGTGGTACTAGGTACAGTAGATCTTGCTTGCAAGATGGTCTGCTTCCATAGTGCGGGGACACACTGTTATAGTGTAACCATGCGCTCTACAAATGGTTTTATTATTATTATTATTATTATTATTATTATTATTATTACTCGTATCACTTGTGATTTAGCACCAGCATAAAGTCTTGATATATATCGGTTCCTTGGTCTCTTGATGAGTGCTTCATTACATGATCTCAGGACACCTAAGGGGGAGCTGCACACCAGTGTATCCAAGAAGGACTGTACTTGCATGAATAGGACCTTGCTGGCCTCTTTCTCCCTTTTAGGCTAGAATATGCATTAGACAGAATCACGAGTGAAGAGACTCATGAGATGAGAGCCCTGCCTGTCTGTGTATTTAACAACAAGGGGTGGTGATGGACAGAGTTTCTGAATTAAGCAGAATACTCTCACCCAGTCAAGAGATCAGGGCTAGATCCAACACCATTTTTTAGCTCACTGCACCATCCCAGTTCAGAACCTGGCTATATGCAAATTAGTCTGTTCCTGTCCCAGTTTATGATGGGAACAGGGCAAACCAAACTACCAAGCCAATTCTTACACTGGGAAGGAAACAAGCTTCCGGAGACCGGTTTCTGGCATTTCAGCCGTCGTCGGCCCGGCTTGCTTGAATCCTGATGGTGCAATGAGCAAGGGACTCCCATCTGAGTATACCCTTCCACGCTTAGGGTGGCCAAAATATTTAACAACAAGGGGTGGTGATGGACAGAGTTTCTGAATTAAGCAGAATACTCTCACCCAGTCAAGAGATCAGGGCTAGATCCAACACCGTTTTTTAGCTCACTGCACCATCCCAGTTCAGAACCTGGCTATATGCAAATTAGTCTGTTCCTGTCCCAGTTTATGATGGGAACAGGGCAAACCAAACTACCAAGCCAATTCTTACACTGGGAAGGAAACAAGCTTCCGGGGACCGGTTTCTGGCATTTCAGCCGTCGTCGGCCCGGCTTGCTTGAATCCTGATGGTGCAATGAGCAAGGGACTCACATCTGAGTATACCCTTCCACGCTTAGGGTGGACAAAATATTTAACAACAAGGGGTGGTGATGGACAGAGTTTCTGAATTAAGCAGAATACTCTCACCCAGTCAAGAGATCAGGGCTAGATCCAACACCGTTTTTTAGCTCACTGCACCATCCCAGTTCAGAACCTGGCTATATGCAAATTAGTCTGTTCCTGTCCCAGTTTATGATGGAAACAGGGCAAACCAAACTACCAAGCCAATTCTTACACTGGGAAGGAAACAAGCTTCCGGGGACCGGTTTCTGGCATTTCAGCCGTCATCGTAAATAACGGTGATGGATCAAGCCCTGATCTTTGGACTGGGTAAGAGTGGTCTGCTTAATTCAGATACTCTGTTCATCACCACCCCCTTTTCTGAATCGTTTTTGGCCACTATAGGTGTGGCAGGGTATACTCAGACATGAGTCCCTTGCTCACTGCTCCATCAAGATTCAAGCAAGCCGGGCCGACGAGGCTGAAATGCCAGAAACCGGTCCCCGGTAGCTTGTCTCCTTTCTGGTGAAGAATTGGCTTGGTAGTTTGGTCTGCCCTGTTCCCATGATGCACTGGGCCAGGGACAGACTAATTTGCATATAGCCAGGTTCTGAGCTGGGATGGAGCAGTGAGCTAAATAACGGTGATGGATCAAGCCCTGATCTTTGGACTGGGTAAGAGTGGTCTGCTTAATTCAGACACTCTGTTCATCACCACCCCCTTTTCTGAATCGTTTTTGTCCACTATAGGTGTGGCAGGGTATACTCAGACATGAGTCCCTTGCTCACTGCTCCATCAGGATTCAAGCAAGCCGGGCCGACGAGGCTGAAATGCCAGAAACCGGTCCCCGGTAGCTTGTCTCCTTTCTGGTGAAGAATTGGCTTGGTAGTTTGGTCTGCCCTGTTCCCATGATGCACTGGGCCAGGGACAGACTAATTTGCATATAGCCAGGTTCTGAGCTGGGATGGGGCAGTGAGCTAAATAACGGTGATGGAGCAAGCCCTGATCTTTGGACTGGGTAAGAGTGGTCTGCTTAATTCAGACACTCTGTTCATCACCACCCCCTTTTCTGAACCTGCCTGTCTGTGTAGCAGATACCAGGTTTAATCTTTCAATAAGAGATGCTATTTACCATCAAAGTATAGAGGATACAATTGAGAGGACTTGAGGGAACCGTGTTTGGACTATGCCTGTTCCAGGATATGAGGTCGCCCCAGCCAGCTGTTCAGAATGTCCTCCAGCATAATCATATGTCACTGCACTTTGCCATCAGGACCGAGGGGAAGAATCATCACCTTCATTCCTGACCCCCCCCCCCAGTCTGCTTTAGGTGCCTTTAGAGGTCTTAAGCACTACCTCTATGCCTCCTCCATACGATGAGGAATCATTGAGGCAGCTGGAGGATGTCATCCCAGGTCCAGATGCATTCATTTCATGTTTCTACACATAATGGCTCCAGAGATATTCACACTTGTACCCTGTGCTAATTCCAGATGGTACTTTGTCTTCAGCCTTGTTATTGCTGATTCATTGGTCATTGTCAGTGCCGTTGGCCTGGGAGCACCCCTGTTTTTAGAATTTAGGGTCATGTCTTGTCAATGACCTTTGTGGTCTCTGATGTTGTTACACTTGTGCATTGGTAATGGAACCAGCTACTACCCTCTAAGCATGTGCCTCCAACCTAGGAAATACTCAAGTGGACTGTGCCCACTTCCTGTGCCACCAGACATTCTTCTGCACCTCCTTTGAAAAGAGGAAGAGTTTGTAAATAACTGGATGGGCAATTCCTTCCTTGGGTTAAAGTCTATGGGCAGTCTGAAAAGCCTAAAAGGATTTCATCGATTAATATACAACTTGCCCCTCACACACTTCTTTGTTGCTTGATAATGCAAGCACATTAATCAGGACTACTTCTGATTATGTGGGTTTATTTAGTTTCACCCTTTAATTTTTATTCATTCAGATACAAAAATGGATCTCTGTTGTATGTATAAGAAACACACGAAACATATAACACTTAATAACGAATATGAAAATCATGAATGACAACACATTAATTTCAAAACATTAAATCCAAAAAAAATGAAAAAACACCTTGCACATTGTTTTCTATTGCGGCAAATATTCAACTTTTTACAAAAATGCCTATATCAAAAAATGATAATTTCATTTTTTTTGGATTTAATGTTTTGAAATTAATGTGTTGTCATTCATGATTTTCATATTTGTTATTAAGTGTTATATGTTTCGTGTGTTTCTTATACATACAACAGAGATCCATTTTTGTATCTGAATGAATAAAAAGTAAAGGGTGAAACTAAATAAACCTACATAATCAGAAGTAGTCCTGATTAATGTGCTTGCATTATCAAGCAACAAAGAAGTGTGTGAGGGGCAAGTTGTATATTAATCAATTAGATATGGTCCAGCTCTAGAGGAGCTTGGCGGGCATCCGAGATGGCCGCGTGAGCACAGCGCTCCCCGGACCCCCGCCGCTCCCGGCATAATATCCTGCATGAATCCTGATTTTTCGCGAGGATTTGTATAGAGGACGTTGGGCTGATCTACCTGGACCTTTCAGAAATTTTTTTGACACCGGGTGCCTGAGTTATGGTGAATTGAACTTTTGGGCTCCGCCCTTGAGTTGCGCCCGGGACTGGGTGAGGTTCGGTGGCCGTCTTGGAGTTGAACAACAACGGCAGGGGGATTGGACTTGTGGGTCCCCTTCTTAAGTTTCGGTTTCGATTCTGCCTCTGACTGGGACATCGGTGAGAGGGTCGGGCCAGAGCTGGTTCCAGGACACGCGTCGGCTGTCGGGCCTTTGGCCGGACTATTCTCCTATTTGGCTGCCCCTATCCTAGTGATACCCTTGTTGCGGTCCTTTGGTCCCGAGGCCTCCATTTCTGGTGCCCGGTCCGTTGACCCTGGTGAATCTCCTTGTGACGCATCTCCAAAATGGCGGGCAGAGGGGACCGGGAGACGCGCAAGACGAAGACACCTCTGCGCGGGGGTCCGGTCCAATCTAATGTTATGGACCGTTATACCCGCTCTAAGGGGTCCCCCGGAGCTGCCCTGCCCGGTCCCAGTGCGTCTGACCACGTCGTTGATGCGTCGACGGAGCCTTCCTTGCAGGACATCATGGGTGCCATTTCTGGCATGAGGGAGTCAATAGGCCAACAGTACGAAACCTTGGCCCACAAAATTGACACCGTGGCAATCGAGGTGAATCTAATTCGAGCCGATCTCTCCAAAACGAACGAAAAGGTGAAGTCGTTGGATATCAAATCATCCAGCCTCACGGCGGACGTCTCTGAGATACAGACGGAGGTTGGCAATCTCCGTAGGGTGAACGATTTCATGACCCGGCGCTTGGAAGATTTTGAGAACAGGGCACGTCGCTGTAATGTTCGCGTGGTTGGTGTGCCGGAGAACCCAGAACCCCACTCGGTTGATCTCCTGGTTGAAGACCTGATCCAGAACCACCTTTCTCCATCTGGCCTTAGTACATTTTTCACAGTGGAGCGTGCACATCGTGTTCCGGGGGGCCAGGGTAAGCCAGGCGCCCCGCCGAGACCTATTGATGCGAAGCTTTTCCACTATAGAGATCGGGACGCTATCCTGCAGGCGTCGCGGGTGAAGGGCCCGGTGGCCTTTGAGAATGCCACGGTGAACTTTTATCCGGACTTTTCCCAACAGGTCCAGAAGCAGCGGATGGGATTTCGTGGTGCCAAGAAGCGTCTTAGGGACATGGGGATGCGCTACGCTATGCTCTTTCCGACCAGGCTGCGAATTTAGTATAATGACCGAACTTTCTTCTTTGATCGGCCGGATGCTGTGAATGACTGGCTGGACTCCTTGCCTAGCCGACCTCCTGAGACTGAGTCCGATGCCCACCCGGGCGGTGCTGAAGGTGGTGTAGAGAGCTGAACGTTTCGTCTATGCCTGGTGCCTTGTTTTGAATGACTTCTCCAGGGGTGTATGCCTATGTTCCTCTACTGCTTATGTGATTTGATGTATGTTCTTTTTCTCGTCATTGGTCTTGATCGGGGTGGCGGGTGGGACGGAGCCTTTCCTCCTCCGGGGTCTTTGTGTAGAATAGGGGTTCTTGGGCGACAGGCACACTGCAGGTTGGGGTGGCTTTTTAGCTTTTTGCAGGGGTGCAGGGTGGGGGGTGTTTTCTTGTTATTTGGGGGGTGGGTGGTTGGGAAGTTCGTTGTTTGTGTGTTCTGTTTTCAAGGCGACTTTATCCTGTATTTGAAGATGTTTCTGGTGTCATGCTCATTGGTGGGGGGTTTTTGGCTTTGTTGGGTGGGATGGGGGGTAGCGGGTTGAGATTTGTTTCGTGGAACGTTAACGGTCTGGGAGATCGTATCAAGCGAAGTGTGGTGTTGAAATGTATACGACGTTTATCTCCTGATATTGTTTTCCTGCAGGAGACTCATTTGGTAGGCAATGTTTGTCATGCAATGAATAGGTGGGGCTATCGCCTCGTAGCACATTCGGGGTTTACCTCGGGTTCTAGGGGTGTGGGTATCCTTGTTGGGCTTCCCTCCCCCTAGCTATTGATGATGTGATTCAGGATGACCGGGGGCGATATGCTGTCCTTGTGGGTCGCTATGAGGGTCGTGCCCTCTCCTTATTTACGGTTTATGTGCCCCCCGGCTTGCAGACTTCTACCTTTTCGGATTTGGGCCGTGTCTTGTTGGACCTCCCTGATAGAACTCTCTTTCTGGCTGGTGATTTTAATTCGGTGTTCTCCGGTCTCCACGATCGCCACCCCCCTAGAGATACTCTGCGGCCCAACAGTGGCTGGGTGGATTTTTGGATACCTTCGGCTTGGTGGATTGCTGGAGGCTTTTGCATCCTACTCAGCTTCAATACACCTTTCATTCTGGGGCCCATGGGAGTCTGTCTAGGCTGGATTATTTCCTGATGCCTGCGGCTCAGTCGCCAGCGGTGCGTGAGATTGTACACCTACCCAGGGGTATCTCTGACCACTCTCCGCTCTGGCTTCGTTTTGAGGTAGGAGTGGAGGCAGTGGGCCGAGTGGCTCCCATCAATCCGTGGTACCTTACCTCCCCCGAGACCCGCAGCCTTTTGCTTAAGTCTTTGGACGCGTATTTTCTGGATAACGAGGGGTCGGTTTCCTCGGCTGTGTCCCTATGGGAGGCTTTTAAGACGGTGATTCGTGGGCAGGCCCTCTCCCTTATTGTTGAAGCTAAGAGGGCGAGGAATAGGGAGGTGGTGGACCTTGAGGGAGAGATTTCTGCATTGGAGGATGCTTTGGGATCTGGTGTCACGTCTGCGAAACTCCACGCCCTGGGTCTGAAACAATTTGCCTATAAATCCATGGTCACGGATGCTGCTAAAGTGATGTTTCGGGAGCAACAGGGTCGTTTGTATGATGTGGGTGACAAAGCGGGTAAGTTGTTGGCATGGCTGGATAAGAAGGAGAGAGCTAATCGTGTGGTACCCGTGATTCAGTCTTCGAGTGGTGAGAGTGTGACGGACCCGATTGGAATAGTTGACCGTTTTGCTTACTTCCGTGTGGTGTATACCCCTGTGTCTGTGAGAGATGTGGCTGACTCTCGCCTTCTATTGCGTGATATAGCTCTCCCCAGTGTTTCCGATTTGGATCGTGTAGCGTTGGATTCCCCCTTTACTGTCGATGAGATAGCTACTGCCATCCGTTCACTCCGTTCGGGCAAAGCATTGGGCCCGAACGGGTTGCCAATTGAACTGTACAAGTTGCGTCCCGACAGGGTGGCGCCATATCTTCGCGCCATGTTTCTGGAGTCCCGGGAACGGGGTATTCTCCCTTATGATCAGCGACTGGCCACGATAGTTGCCATCCCCAAGGATGGTAAACCGCGGGACCTTTGTTCATCCTATAGGCCCATATCCCTGCTAAATGTTGAACCCAAGGTATTGGCGAAACTCCTGGCGTCCCGCCTCCTGACGGTCATTAGTGGCTTGGTCCATCCAGATCAATCCGGATTTATCCCGCATCGCAACACGGCTCTGAACCTACGTCGTCTTCACGGCGCGATTGCGAGGGCGGGGCTTCTGACGGAGCCGGCCATTTTGGCATCGTTGGATGCCTCAATGGCTTTCGACACTGTGGAGTGGCCTTATCTTTGGGCGGCTCTTGAGAAATTTGGTTTCGGGCCTGAGTTTATTGGTTGGATCAAGTTATTATATGCGGAACCTCTGGCACAAGTAGTGGTAAATGGTAGAGTTTCGGCTCCTTTCACCCTTGGTAGAGGTACCCGTCAGGGATGCCCCTTGTCTCCGTTGCTTTTTGCACTCGCCTTGGAACCATTGGCTGCTTGGCTTCGGTGGGAACCTTCGCTCAAGGGGATTCGCTGGTCTCCGGACTTTGAGGACCGCGTTTCGCTTTACGCGGACGACATTCTTTTATATCTCACCTCCCCGCGTAAATCTCTGTCTGTTTTATTTGACGTTCTTGCTTCCTTTGGTGCCAACTCAGGCCTCGTTATTAACTGGGCCAAGTCCTGCGTGTATGTTCTCTCGGGTGTTTTACCCCCATTGCCGAGCAGACTTCCTATCCAGGTGGTCCAGTCTGGCTTCAAATATTTAGGGATTTTTATTACGTTGGACTCCTCGCTCCGCTTTGAGCGTAATCTCCTCCCCCCGTTGCTTAGATTGCGACTGGACGTGGCCCGTTGGCGTAAGCTTCCTTTGTCTCCTCTGGGCAAGGCGGCCCTGTTTAAAATGATGTCCTTGCCGCGGTTCCTTTACGCACTCCAGAACTCCTATGACGCTATCCCCAAGACCTATTTCCGAGAGATCGAGAGTCTTCAAAGGCAATTGATTTGGGACGGGCGTCCACGTATTGCCCTCGCGAAACTCACCATCCCTTGGTACGACGGGGGCATGGCGCTCCCCGATATCAAGCGATATCATTGGGCTTCCCAGTTGTCTGCTATTAATCACGTGATGTTTTCACCGGGTCGAAATCCTGCATTCGAGATGGATAGACTCCAGTTGCCGGGTGGGGACTTTAATAGAGCGCTTTATTCTCGATCAGCCGGGCGCCATCTTGTGGGCCCGTCCAGGATTGCAGTAACTGTGTGGCGAGCCGCGAATGTGAGTTTGGGATGGGAGGATCGATTGACGCTGGCGACGCCGCTTTATGCCTCGGAACGTTTGGGGTGTCTCTGGTCTACTAAGGGCTTCGACCACTGGGATATGATTGGGATTTGTAAGGTGGGTGATGTATGTTCGAAAGGTAGTGTGAAGTCGTTCCAGGCCCTCCAGGCGGAATATGGTTTGAATGGTAGGGAATTTTTTCGTTATCTGCAGGTCCGGCACGCCCTCGCCTCAGTTTTGACTCCTGATGAGGCCCTGCCCGAGTCTTCCCCCCTCGAAGATCGTGTCCTTGATGGGCCCCTGCCTGATAGCACTATTTCCCTGATCTATAAGAAGCTGATCAATAATCGGGCGGACTTATTGGTCCGGCTTCGGGAGGCTTGGGTCGGCGATGGGTTGGAACTGGACGACGAGGATTGGCAATCGGCACTCTCTTCTCCCAAGGAGGTAGCCATTCCTGCCCGTCTCCGTTTGGTTCAACTTAAGATCCTTCACCGAGTGTATGTTACTGGTCCGCGTCTGGTGACGATGGGCTTTTCCTTGGATGGGTTATGTAAGCGTGGTTGTGGGTCGAGTGCTACCTTTTTACACATTCTTTGGGAGTGCCCGGTTGTGGCGGCTTACTGGACTGCTGTTGGTATGTTCTCCTGATTGTAGACCATCCCCTCCGTTCTTTGGGCTGACCTTAATTACCGTGCATTCACCTTTTTAGTGTTTGTTTTTCTTTTCGTATAAAATAAAAATTCAAAATGCTCTGTGATATGTTGGGAGTAATGCTTTGTGCTGGATTTGTGCCTGACCACGGGTGTACATTTCTAATTCATGCCTTGTGCCTTATTATTAGCGGCCAGCCCGTGAGGTTGTAGGCCCATTCTTGTATTTTACTATGCTTGCTCAAATAAAGGTTTTTGAACAAACAAAAAACAAAAAAAAAAAAAAAGATATGGTCCAGCTCCTCCCACGTCCCAGGACCTAACTCCTTAAGCTTTAGCAGTAAAAGGATTTCATGGCAGGTGCATCAAAGAATTCTAGCACCATCACCTAATACTAAGTAAAGTAAACAAACATCTACATTTCCCCTTTCAAAAAGTATTATTTTATTTGTATTTATTTATTCAATTTATATAGCGCATTATCACCTATAGGTCTCTAAGCGCTTGTACTTGGAAACACTGGGCATTACAGAAACAGGCAACCGATTTATAACACGTCCCATGCATCTTGGAACAGCACCGTTTTTAACATCCGACGAAACGGCAATAGATTAGACTCCTTTCGTAGGCAATATGGCAATTCATTCCAGACTGCCGGAAGAATGGTCGAGAAGGCACGTCCACCCAGGGTAGACAGGCGGAAACGAGGACTGACCAACAGAATATCCTCAGACGAGCGCAATGTCCTCCTAGGGGTATACCGCAACAGTCTGGCTTTGATGTAACTAGGCGCATTGCCATATACTGCCTTATGCGAGATGCATAGACCTTTAAACATTACCCTCTGCTTAATGGGAAGCCAATGTAATTGGCGCAGGAGCGGCGTAACATGCGTACTCCTGGATTTTTTAAAAATCAGTCTAGCGGCATCGTTCATGACTATTTGCAGTCTTGAAAGTTGTTGCTGGGGAAGCCCGACATAGAAGGCATTGCCGTAATCCAGCCGTCCTAGGATCCTTGCGGACACAACGCTTCTTAAGGTAGAAAAAGACAGCAATTGGGAAATTTTTCGAAGTTGCCTAAGGAGGCCGACGCATGTGCCCACCACAGAAGACACTTGCTTCTTCATAGACAAATTACCATCAATGTGGATGCCCAGACTTTTCACCACGGCTGCCGGTACTGGAATCCTACCCAGCTCCTTGGGCCAGAAACGATCGTTCCAAGGGTTGCCTGAGATGGTGATAGGCAACACAACGGTTTTATCTGGATTAATCTTCAAGGAGTTGGTGGACATCCAGTTGATTGTAAACTTTAAGATGTTATGCAGCCTGGCTTGGGCTCCTGGCGAATCCTCGATTTGGATGATAATCTGTATGTCGTCAGCATAGTTGTATGTCTGACAATCCATCTGATTAAGAGCTGAAATCAGTGGCTGCAAATAGATGTTGAAAGGGTGTGGTGAAAGAGCAGAACCTTGCGGAACTCCACAGGTTATGGCTGCTGCTGTAGATACTAGGTCTGACAGCTGAACCCTCTGCGATCTTCCCTGCAGGAATGAAGTAAGCCAGCCTAGTGCGGTCCCCCCGATGCCCAGATCTCTCAGACGCTTCAACAGTTGACTATGACACATCGTGACAAAAGCGGCGGAGAGATCAAAGAGCACCAGGGCCCCGGGGATCTTCTTATCAGCTCTGCATCTTAGTTCATCCAAAATGGACAACATCACCAGCTCCGTGCTGTGATGTATCCGAAAGCCAGCCTGATTTCGCTCTAACAGATCATTTGTCTTCAGATGTTTCGAGAGTTGCATCAGAACATGCTGCTCCACCACCTTAGCTAAAAAGGGTAGTTGGGAGATGGGCCTAAAGTTCTTTAAATTTTTGACATCTGCCCCAGGCTTCTTGAGTAGCGGGATCAGCCGGGCCTCTTTAAAGGAAGTCGGAACCTGTCCCGTCTCCAATGATCTATTTAGGAGAGCAAGGACGTCCTCCTCAATCCCCGGCATAGCAAGCTTAAAGACTCTGGGAGGGCAGGGATCCATCTGAGAGCCTGTCTTCACTCTCTCCACCAAGCTAACTAACATCTCCTTCGTAATCAAGGGTAATGTATTCAGGGAGTAGAGGGCCTCTGGGATGTCTGGCGTAATTTGGAGTGGACAGTCAAGAATAGGGGTGCAAGATATTTCAGTCAGGAGAACTTCAATTTTTCTCGTAAAGAAATCCTGAAAGTTCTGGCAGTCCTCCTGCGAGAACTCAGGCTTCTGCTCTTTATTAATCCTCAGTTCCGTGAATACCTTAAAAATTTCTTTCTGCGGATCTCGAGCTGTCGCAATTCTGGTCTCAAAAAACTCCGATTTGCGAGCCAGAATAGCCTTTTTATAAAGCGCGAGCTCCTGCACATATAAGCTCTGTGCATTCGTATTATAGTTCCTCCGCCAGGCTCTCTCCGCTTTCCGTAGGGCCTGCTTCCTAGTTCTCAGGGTATCGTTAAACCAAGGTGCCCCCGCCCCTTTGTCCACCCATTTCACTTTTTTTTCCGGCGCAACGCCGTCAATGGCTTTCTTTAATTTGTCAAATAACTTTTGACTACCAACCTCAATGTTCTCATAGATTGTATTTGATACGGTGGAATTTAGTAAATGACCAACCAGCTCTTCCTCATTTATAGTATGCGACCTCCTCACCATTAGTAGCAGCAAAGACACTGGTGGTTTGTAGTGCATCTTTGTGAGACGTTCATTTGATGGTACTGTTTCTCAACTCTTTTATGAGTTTTATCGCTGAAATTTGAAGGCTTAAAAGTCGCAATCGCTCTTACATACTTGATCTCATTCAATAACATTGACCATTATCCCATATACCTGTGTTTGGGCCTTTCTCAGGCTAGGAAGGTGCAAGAGACATCTGGTTTTCTTTCCAGATAACCATTTTTTTGTGCAGTTTATTATTTTTTGAGTAAATTAAAGTACTTTTTTTGTAAAGTAAAGCACTGATTGGGAAATCAGATATAAAAAGGTATGAAATTGCTCTTCTTGAATGCGTGTCTAATTCTACGGGACCTCCTTCGGGCAGCTCTGCCTCGTTACCATGACGAGCTAAAGAGGAATACTTGGTCACTTCAGTTTTGGGTCCAATCAGTGCTTAGTTTGTGCCGGTGTTTGAGGTGCTCTGCCCCGGCATTTCTTTTTAAACACCGGCACATATTATGAGAAACCACCACTCGGTTGGGCTCTGAGTATCTATTTTTAAGCACCTATTTAAAATACCTTTTGAAAAATGATAAAAGATGGACTTTAACCTGCACTTTAAAGTCACATTCAGGTTGTGCCAGCTACAGAGGACTCATCTGTAATACTAACACTCATTTTTCTACAAATAAAGCACTTGGTCCAATAGTACTGTGACCCCAAAATACCAAGTAGTAAATGACTCCAGTTGTTTACGATTGGAGCCCAGAGACCCTTTGTGAGAAGCTGTCCTGGTAAATGATGTCCACTAATGAAAGGGGGCACCTTGCACCAGTCCAGACAACCCTCATGGTGATTTAGGAGGTTTCAGACAACCTTCGAAAGCTATCCAAGTGGTAGCTGTGGAAAGCAGCCTTCAGGCTTAGTCCAGAAGGAGTGTAAAGCAGCTTCTTTTACCAGGATGTAATCTTATAGTATAGATTAAATGAAAAAGAACCACACAAAGGGGCCCATTATGATGTCAGGCGGATTGCCCCCGCCAGGCTGGCGGTAGCCACCGCCGGCCTGGCGGGGGCAATCCGCCCGACATCCTCTCCAGAATTCCCCCGCCATATTAGAATGGCGGGGGGGACCGTGGCGGACGGAAAGACCGTCCGCCGCTTTTCTGCCCCTGTCGCCTTGCGGCCGGGGCGGAAAATGTTTAATATGGTGGCGATGTCTATTAGACACCGCCAGCCATATTAGCATGGGCTTTCAGACATGCCTTGCCGCCACGGAAAGGCATGCGGTCTTCACTCTGGGGGCCCCCTGCGGGTCCCCAGAGTGAAGGAGGGGTGTGGGTTGCACACAGGGGGTACCTGTGGTAACCCCCTTCATTTGCATAAACAAAGCGGCAGGCACCGCGCGGTGCCAGCCGCTTTGTTAATGCAAATGCTAAAATGCATTTTTAGCATTGTGGCGGGCGGTGCTGGGAGCACCGCCCACCACAATGCTAAAAATGCAGGATGTGCCCGCCACTGTGGCGGGCACATCCTAATACCCCCCACGGGACCCCCGCCCTTATGGAGGGCGGTCCCAATCCCCTTTAAGTCCGCCCGTCATCCTAATAGGCCCCAAAGTATTTATAAAAATATTTATTTCTCGTCAGAATGGGTAAAGCAGAGGAGGGCCTGTGCAAAAGACAGTGCAGCCTTGTAGGTTCATTCATACATATTGTGTGGGAGTGTATACAAATTCAGAGTTACTGGAAGGGAGTCCATGATTGCATTGGCGAGGTCCTTGGGTTACGTATTGGACTTGAAGCCAAAAAATGTCTGGGAACCCACTGATTTAAACAGTAAGGACAAAATATCGGTCACTCTGGGTCTGATGGTGGCCTAACGAAACATAGCTCAATTGTGAGGTTCCGGGGTATCGTCCAGGGTGGAGGCCTGGAGGTGCAATATGGACTGGTGTATGACTAGAGAAAAAACTGTATACGTAGCATGTGGGTGCCACCAAAAATGGTCTTCTATATGGAGCAAATGGAATGCATATCGTGGCAATATTTGGAGCCCACCATGTACCACCTTTATTGAAGATCCTGTGATGTGGTAAATCAATACCAATTCATGGTATATAGTATATGATGAAACTGTCGATGTATGGATATTTCATTTTGGCATCATCTCTTCAACTTGTGTTTACACAAAGGGCGACTCTCTATTGTTCAATAAAAAGAAATAAAAAAATTATATATGTATTCATTATACAACACTATCTAGTACGTTACAGCATTTCCCACACCGAGATAGACACAAAGCACACAATACCTTAGCAAAGAAATTACAGTAAATAGCACTAATACATAGTGTGCCCCAGGAGGGGACCAAGCCACATACTATGAAAGTGGTATAAGTACCACGACACAAGTCAGGAAAATGTGGAGAGGTCATAAAATTGCTGGGGACCCACAGAAGCACCCAAGTTGAGTAGATAGGGAGCCCCATGGAGAGCGTGTGCAGTGTGTGAACAGAACCGCATGCTCCGTACAAGTCTATGTGCAAGTTTTGGTTCCCAGTGGACCCTGAAGAAACCCCGTGGAAGACAGAAGGTTGGAGAGCCACCCCACCCATGGATACCGTGGAACCCAAGTTACCTATCCGAGGGAAGCAGGGTGCATAGGTGTGAAGTGGTGTCAGAAACCACTGTCGAACCAAATGGAGGACTTCAGGAAAGTGCTGCTGCTGGAAGAGGAGAAGATGTATGAAGTAATCCAAACATGGGTTTTTGTAGAGGAGTACCTGAAAGTAGGGAGTGACCAGGAGCCCTGGAAGACAAATGCCTTCCGATGTTGGCTGCTTCAGGAAAGATGACCTTGAGTCTGCAGCTGCGAGGACCAGGCAACGCTGAGGACAACCACGACCCGGATATGAGCTGTCCCTTGAAGGATATAGAGTGCTGAGGGGTTGGTGTCTGACAGGAGCACCAACAAGCCTTGGCAAATGCAACCCATGTAGGAAATCAAGAAGGTGCACTGTTGGGACCAGCAAGGTCCAGGAGACTCACCACAAGCAGGGGAGTCAGGGCAGGCCCAAGCAATTAGAGAAGCCCAAAATAAACAAGTGTGACCCTCAAGTGGATCCATAGGTCAAAGGCACTGGAGTCGCAAGAGGACCTCAAGCAGCTCACCAAAAGATGCAGACCACGATGCAAACATTGTAGAGTGACCAAAGATTCTGGTCACTGGAGGTGCTAGAGATTGGGACTACTTGAAGCCCGAAGATCTTCTTGCAAAGACAACAACAACCCTTTGCAACTGCAAAGTGGATGCGATACTCAGGGATTCGGTTATTGCAACCCCCACGAGGACTAGAGGCCTCAAACTTGGTGGTAGGGTACAGCAGGCCTCGGGAGCTGTGGAAAACTATCACCTGTGATGCAGAGCCAACGCAATCAGGAGGAGCTCAGGATCTGCAGACCGGTTGACTTGTTTGCGGTGCCTGCAAATGCAGAGGAGTGACTCTTTCACTTCAAGAGAGTTTACTTCGGCTGTCTTTGATGCTTCACAGGCCTTGGAAAGTTCCTATATGATACACAGGAACAGATAATGCAGCAGACTGGAAGGAAGACGAAGTCAGGCCCAAACAAAGTCCAGAAAAGTCCAGAGTGCCCAGACTGTAGAAGTGCAGTGGTTTCAGTTGTGAATCTTATCCCAAGATGAATCTAAAGACCTACTCCCAGGTAAGCCCTAAAGTACCCTAGGGAAAGGGTTGGGAAGATTCAGGGGACCCTCCCAGTGGAGGATCTGGACAGTGGTGAGGTTACTCCCATGTCCTTTGTCCAGTTCCGCACCGGAGCGGGAGCCAATGGCTCCTAGGACTGGTTTGAACTGGACTATGCCCAAAAACACCAGATGTGCCCATCATGCAGACTTTCTGCTGCTGGAAAGCACACCCACCCTGCCCTAATACACTAACTCATGTCTGGGAGGTGGTTACACCTCCCTGTGACAGGATGCCTATTGTTCCACCGTCCTCTGCTCGAGCTTGGCTCAGCAGTAGGAGGGCAGAAATGTGTCTCTGGTCAGCAGCAACCATTTTGTGCAGTCCGGGTCAAGAAGGCTGGTACCGTAAACACTGAGAAACTAACGGAGGGCTCTTCTAGTGCTTGGAATCATACCTCCCACACCGTTTACGGTGTGGGAGGTATGATTCCAACATGTTTGATGCCAAACATGATTGGATTTGTTGCAGCTGTCTTCGAGATGTTCATTGCGCGATTACGCGGTACCCCTCTATATAGTATATGGCTGCTTCACTGACAAACAGGGAGAATGGACTCCGTAGGCTGCAGGGGTGTCCTGCTAATGCAAGGGCACCCTCTCACTTAGAACCAAGCACCCTGCCTTCAGGATTGCAAAGGCCTGCTATAGGGTTGACTTATGGGTTTTAAGTGCATTGACCCTTGGATATAGTAAACCTATATCTTTAGTAAGTGGTGCATGCACCAACTTACACAGGCTACAATGGCAGACCTGTAGTTCCATTTTGAATGGTCTCTCATGGGTGGCATAATACATGCTGCAGCCCATGGGTGACCTCTGGGGTACCTATGACCTGAGTACATGGGTACCATATACTAGGGATTGACAAGGGTACCCCAGTATCCAATCTGGGATGTACCTAAGTACTGAACACAACAATTTAGGGAAGAAGCAGATAGACTGGGGTCCTGATTAGCAGGATCCCAGTCAGACTAGGCAAAAACAGCATCACATCAATCAAAAAGTGGAGGTCACCATAAGAAGCAGATCCTACTTTCCTATACCCTGACTGTCCTGAGATCACTGGAACCTAGTCCCACTGGCTGTGGCATAACGTAAAATGTTGCCCGCTCCTCGCAGCATGTGAAAAGGGTCTCCTGAGTATCCCATTTCCCCCAGATGGTCATTGACACTGGGTAGTATGGAGCCCCTAAGGATTTGTGTGGGGCCCTGATGGGCTGGGGCCTCCCTGTGCCACTGTACCATTACTAATATGTTTGCAACTTAAAAAAGATCTGAAAACAATAGTGGTAATTACAAAAACATTTGTGGTTTAGGAATGGAAACGTTGCTTTCTTAAGTGTGTCATATGAAAGAGGATTGACCTTGTTAATATCAAATGATATGTCAGGTCTCAACAACATGAGATTATTTTTGATAAAATATGTTTAATATAGCCTTAGAGCCCTCCTTAACAGGCTCTATCAGGCATTAAAGACCCGCTACAGCATTAAAGGAGCAAGCCGAAGGCTTTCAGCTCGGGCCTTTAAGAAAGGAGTGGGCCTTTAATATCTGGTAGAGCCTGCTAATGAGGGCTATAATCCTTTTAGAACATTCCACCCTAGAAAGCAGAATGTTCTAATTTGTAAAACAAAGGTTTCACAGAGCTGGTTGAAATTCCCTTGGGCTCTGTTAGGCCTTTGTTCACAGCAACAACTGTGAACAAACATTGGAATGTTGCTGCTCTGGGCTTCTACCAGAAATTAAAAGCCTTGAGCCCTCCATTATCTTCAATGGAGCACTCAACATTCCAATGTTCTAATGTATATTAGATGCAACTGGTCATAAACAGAAATTCTAACTCTTCTGCCATCAATAACATTCCTATAAATATATACGTATACTTTAATGTGAGCAATTCATACGTATATGAAACAACTAGAGCATATTTACATCCCTGTGGGTTCCGTCCAGGCCTTCTCAACGGTGGAGCCTTGCTCCTCGCTCACCTTGTGGCAGATCGTTCACCTTATTTCAAGTTCTTTGCTGCAGTAGCAGCCAATATCTGGTGAATTTGTTTCACCAGAACGTGACCACTTTTGCCACAAATTAATGCAGAGCAGGCACATGGTTTTGAAGCCCATTCTGATTTTTTTTCTTTTTTTTACAATCAAACTCCCAAAGCTGGACTTTGTGAAAACTAAAGCAATGGCTATGATGACCAGCAAGAAAACTCCATGCGTGTGAAGGCCACTGCTTGTTATGCCAGGGACCCGGCCAGGGAAATAATGCATTGCAAGTGTCACCGTATATAGGGGGTCATTAGGATGGCGGATTTCTCGCATCCTCTGGGCCGGCGGAAGCCACCGCCGGCCCGGAGGATGCGGGAAAACCACCACGGATGCTGGAAAGACCCACTGCCAAATTAGGATGGCTGGTGGGTCTTTGAATCTGTCCGCCGCTTTTCCGCCGCAGTCGCCTTCCGACCGTGGCGGAAACGCATTAACATGGCTGGCAGTGTCTATCAGACACCGCCAGCCATATTAGGATGGCGGAATTCATACGCTTTTCCACGGCGGCTTTTCCGCCGTGGAAAAGCGTACGGACATTGACTTCGGGGGCCCGTTGCGGGCCCCCTTGGTGAAGGGGGGTGGGGGGTGCACATGGGGGGTACCTATGGTACCCCCCTGCATTTGCGTGGACAAAGCTGCAGGCACCGCCCGGTGCCTGCTGCTTTGTGCACGCAAATGCCGTGCCTGCATTTTTAACATTGCAGCGGGTGCAGCCGCCGCAATGTTAAAGATTGAGGATGTGACCGCCACCCTGGCGGTCACATCCTAATCTGCACGGAGGGACCGCCGCAGCCCCTGCGGACGGTCCCTCCTACTCTTTGGTGGTGGACGGACTCTGGTCCGTCCGCCATCATAATCGGCCCCATAGTGCGGGTCACACAATACACGAAAAGAGGCAACTCTATGGTTAGGGCCACAGGAATTATTTGATTTTGAGGCCTCAGTGTTTTCCGCATAACTGACGATTTGCCACTTTTTCCATATAATCCATCATCTGCTGCATACTCTGTAGATTTTAACAAAAAAAAAACGCTTCTAGCTCAAACGGATCAAACGTGCTAAAAAACAGCAAAACAGGTTGCCGCACAGTGAAAGACCCTTTGCAAAGGTTGACCTGTCACTGTTCTTTTGCTTTTTGCTCTAATTGGGTGTTGAGTTAGTCAGTCAACACTTTATTTCAGCTTTCATAACCATAATAATTCATAAATAACACACAATTAAAAAAATCATTAGATTTACATTAGATGAGTAAGCCGATCTAATTATGATTTAAATTTGAAACAGTAAAACACATCATATACATTGGGTTAAAAAACATTTCCACAGGTGCAGACTTAAGACTTTTAGTTAAAGTGCAAGTGCATCATATACTTCGTAAAGGCTCATACAAAAATGAATATTCCTTTAGGATATCACTTTTATCTTATGTGTTCTATGTCGCCATGCCCATAATAGGAATTTAGACATGCTAAACACGATTATCTCCTTCGTATCGCATCTAAAAATTCTGGAGACTTCCCAGAAATGGGCAACACCGGGTAACTTGCACACTGGTAAAATCCATTTAATACGGGGAATAATATATATGGGACAAAAAAACAGTAGGTGATTGATAGTTTCATCTGGCTGCAGGCATAATGTACATTAAGGAGATACAGGATTAGATTTGTCCCAAGTAGTGATAAGAGTTTAAAGGTAAAATGCAGAGCCTGAATTTTAAATACAAGGCTTGGGCTGGTCGTACTCTATCCAAAAAAGGCTCAACGGATGGACCACATTTGTGATTCAAAAACATCTGTTATTCTCCCCAGTTTCTGATCTTCCCATAGGTGTTCGAGGATGTCTTCCCAGTAAGTTTCTTTTAATATTATTTTAATATCTTTTGGATTCTTGTCAGGGTATTGCCATACCCCTTCCATCTTGAGTGAGTCACACATGACTTTTATCTTTTTTAGCCAGGGGATATGAATTTTCTTGTCTAACTTAATAATCTCTGATAGACTTTCCCTATATGGTACTAATTCCGAGGTATTCCAGATACAGAGCTAATACATTAAGGGTTTTAATGAAATCATATGAACAATCCTTTCCAAACCTAGATCGAATCAAAGGAGGGTGAGTTGAGTGCTTCTAGGGAGATTAAAAAGGGACCTGATAAATGTATTTTCCGCATTATTTAAGGGCAGTTTTATCTGACTATTCCCAGAGCTCTGCACAATGTATACTGCCCCCAACAGGGCCGTGGCCCTGTACACTTCCATTACAGGGGTTACAGCCCCACAAAAGTGGCCTTGCTTACCAAGTGGAAACCACTATAACATGTAACATATTGCAGTGCCAAAATCACTAAAAGTGTCACCCAGCTTACTCTCAAGAAGATTTTTCACATCTACACGAATTATGCTGAACACTTGGCAAACAAGGGCGTTTTCAGACACTAGGTTTTCTATTATGTCCACTACAGCAGTCATGCTTTCCTGCTAAAAATCTAAGAATGCAGTAGAGTGTACTTTTTTAAAATCATCATCAATATGTGACCAAAGATCCTCACAATTATTGCCGTTTTCATAATCACTCAGCTAAAATTCTGTAAACGGTTTTCATATGGATAATATAGCATTCATTGCCTCTAGGACTGAGAACCACCAGCTAAGTGGCACAGTTGGGATTATTCTTTCTTTGATGCCACACACAGCACAAAATGAAAAATATTTGTTTTTTAGTTCCCACGCATAACAAAACAGTGCGCCAGAATGGACTAAAAAGTTAATAGCATTCTTCATTATCTCTGAAGATTGTGAAGATGCTTTCAGATTGCCATCTAACAAGTGGCAAGGATCTCTTACAGGGAAGCACTTCAGCTCAGGTATCGATTTTGACAGGTCAACACACAACCTTTTCATACCCTGTAGATGAATCACTGCAAATACAAACATATCATTCCAATCTTTGTTGAACTTGGTAAGACCTTTTTGCAGCAGCATTTCAAGTGACACTGCATTCCATGTTTTCCAAAAGTCTGTTGTCATATTTTCTCCAGTATCCCAGATGCTTTGTGACTGTACTCTTTTAACATATACCAGTCACTATACCTTGCATTCAATGTTTAAAGCCTGGGGTGTTTGTCAATTCACCTCCTATCAAATACTGACTCACTCGAAAAGCGGGCTGATGTATCAACGTTTTTACCCATTCTCTGTGGGTAAATGTGATGGTACATATTGGGAAAGGTTCTTATGAAACCTGCATTTTTTCTATCAGTGAAAGACTCAAACGTAGCCCAAAAATCAAATATGATTGAGATATTTCCTGATTCTCTACAATTGATAAAATAAATAAATATCTAAAACATTCTTCTAACCCCTGTATATTTAGACCAAAGACAACAAAACTGAAAAACGGATGAAGAAACTCAAGCAGAATAATGTTAGCCTGGTCTTTTTTACTGCTACCTTATATAACAAAGTTAAATTGTATTCACCCATTCAGGAAGAAATAAAAATGACTCTTTAACTCTCCTTTTCCTTTCTTTGAATGGTATTTAGTTTGTGGTTGTGCAGGTTTTTTTTCAGTGTTTATATGTTTACACTGGTGAGGGCTATTTTCCTTCTGGTGGGGTTTTATCAGTTATTATATGTTTAAACCTAAAACCGGACAGCCTAGGTATATCATACACCTCCAGAACAGCCCAAAGGTTCTCCCTCAGAACCAGATCAAGCGCTGCCCTCAAAATCAATGAAGACAACATAAAGATGATCCAATTTCAGGGCTACATACTTCCAGTACAGTGCACTGAAGCAGAAGACCTGATAAAAGATACTGACCCCTGGCCGGAACCCTTCGTGACAGTTCTCTAGAATATGGTGTTCTGTTGACCAGGTTTCTAGATTGGTTAATATCTGTCTTGCAAAAAAAGTTCGGCTTTTATTGATTAGAATAATAGGTCTATAGTTGGATGCTACCTCCTCCCTCCCCTTTTTGTGAATGGGTACAATAATAGCACCATGGCAGGAAGGTGGTATATCCCTGCCTCTCAAAATGTAATTACTTCTTCCCGTTCAGGTACGGGACCCAAATCTCTGGATATGATAGATATAAGTCGCCCGGGAGGCCAACCGGACCAGGGGACTTCTCCCTTTTTAATAGATTTAAAGCCTGTGTGGTGTGAGCCAGATCTAAGGCGATAATTTCCTTTAACTGTTTCCTAACTATTTGCCTTGTCACGTCTACGCCGCCACTCTTTGATGGTTCAGTATTGTTTCGTGACCATGAATTTATAACTCAGAAAAGTGGGATTCCCAAGCTGTGGTTTGTACTACTGACCCTGGGTCGGTTCCTACAGTTTTAGACCATGAGGCTATAAGGGACCAACATTCCTTAGTGTTCCTATTGGTCAGGGCTTCAATGACTTTCTACCATTGTTCTACCCCTCCCTTATTGCCATTATTAGTTTCCTCTTGTAGGCTTTTCGACGTTCAGTGCGCCCATTTCATCCCCTGCTTAACTACGTCTGTGATTGCCATTTTGGCCTGTCGACATTCACTGGTATACCATCCAGGGGGGTTGGAACTATGGCAACCCCATTGTCTCTCCTTAGTCAGTAGCAACTTTATGTGCCCCATAATTTTGGTGTGTGTATCCACTAGGTCAATATTACTTGGGTCCAAGAACTCTACCGATGCCAGCTGTTCTACGTACAGTTTATAGATATGCACCTGCACTTTGTCATCGCCTACAAGTACTGCTCATCTCCCATTCCTCCTATTGTTGCAAAAAATTGGTTGTACTTATAATGCCAGTGCTTAATAGCGCCGGTTTGCAATGTATTTCGGGCAAAAGAAAGCTTCTAGTACATTGTTGTTCCTATTGTTCGTTGGAGTCACCCGCCTATCTTTTAGAAATGGCCAAAGTTATGTTATGTTATATGTAATTTATAAAGCGCACAGCTACTCAAGAGTATCCCGGCGGGGCTGTCCGGCAGGATATAATCTATATTGCTCATGTACAGACCCTGCTGGAAGGTCTGTCGTGCAGGACAGTCAGACTCAGCACAACCGTTAACAATGTTCAAGTTATAGGAAGAAATCAAATCAATGATTTGTTCTGCCAACCTGGGACATCTTGCCCAGTGGTTAGTACCAACAACTGTGGCTGTATTTGACCCATGTCTCAATGCCGTTAGATGCATCGGAATTAAGCCCTCTTGCAGTTTTACAGTAAAGTCACGTGCAATGAATGATCTTAGAGTGGGTGTGGCGTAAAGTTTCAATTGTGTGTGATAATTAGATCATTGTTCCTGAAAGGTGACTTTTCTGAGTAGATTGAAATCACACATTAATAACTACACTGTGCCCAACTCCCATATAAGGTCTGGCAGGGATAGCCACTCCCACTACGTCTCTACAATTGGATCTCAATCTTTTTTTCCTGGGAAAAATTCCATTTTCAGCCATATCAATAGCCCACCCGATGATCTGCCCGCTTTTGAGGGAACTGCATTAGATGCGAGCGTCGTGAATCCTACTCTATATGTACGGGCTCCATAGCCCAGGTTTCCTGCAACAACACTATGTGGAATTGGTCTATAAATGCACCCCACTCTGGATCATCTATCTATGTTCTAAGATACTAGTTTTACAGCATCTATCTGCTCCCCAGCTTCTCTTAGGTTTTGTAATGCCATATTAGATACTTCTCTGCTATCTAGGATTGGTGAATTGAAGTATTTTTCTTCTACTGTTTCTGGGTTATCTAAGGGAATACTCCTAGGGAGTTCTAGAATAGTTACCTTGATCAAATGTGGTGGTCTGTTGGGTTCACTCTGATCTCCTAGTTGTCAACCTATGTCAGATAAGAACCCCCCATGATCCACAGAGGAGGTTGGTAGGTGATTAATAGTGGCTAAGCTTGATTTGGGGGCATCAACAAACTGATATATGGTGTCAGGTAGATTAATCTTAAATCTTATACGTGAGTCCGTAGGGGACCTGAACCTGTGTTCAGGCCCTATTAGTCCCTCTACTAAATCGAAGCTTACTAGTTTTAGGCTAATGTAGTCTGTGGGGCGCTGGGCATCGCTAAATCTATATGCTTCCATTATATCTTCCCTATAATTGACCTTCAGCCCCTCACTTTTCTAATCCAATGGATGACCTTGTTAGTTAATGAACCTTGAGTTTCTCTGGCTAGAGATAAAGCTTTTGGCACATCCACTAAATATATGTCCCAATGCTCTTTATGCCCCTTTAATGGTCTAAATTATTTTTTGTATTTGAATACTGAAGTAGCCTGTCCTGTGTTTTGCAAATTGTTTGCTACTTTGCCCACTAGAGACCCACTAGATATTTTCTTGTCGCAATGGGGCTTATGGGAAGTGCAACCCACTTCATGAGGGGGCAGGGAGGGTGCCTACTTATTTTCGAGGCCTCTGAAGTCGCAACTGATAGGGACCTGTTCAAAATTCACAGTAATTATCCCCAGAAGCAACTTTATTTCTGGTGCTAGTTGGAAATATAGCCTCCAGGTTTTGTGAGGGTTTGGAGCTTAGGGGCCCATTATGATGTCGGGCGGATTGCCCCCGCCAGGCTGGCGGTAGCCACCGCCGGCCTGGCGAAGGCAATCCGCCCGACATCCACACTTTTTTTCCCCCGCCATATTAGTATGGCGAAGGGGGGACCTCGGCGGACGGAAAGACCGTCCGCCGCTTTTCCGCCCGGTCGCCTTGCGGCCGGGGTGGAAAAGGAATAATATGGTGGCGGTGTCTATCAGACACCGCCAGCCATATTATGATGGGCGTCTGCAGGTGCCTTTCCGCGGCGGCGATGCCGCCACGGAAAGGCATGCGGTCTTCACTCTGGGGGCCCAGAGGGCCTTCATTTGCATTAACAAAGCGGCAGGCACCGTGCAGTGCCTGCCGCTTTGTTAATGCAAATGCATCAATGCATTTTTAGCATTGTGGCAGGCCGTGCAGAGAGCACCGCCCGCCACAATGCTGTGCCCGCCACTATGATGGGCACATCCTAATACCCCCCACGGGACCCCCGCCCTTATGGCAGTCCCGAATTCCGACAGGATGGCAGGCGGACAAAGTCCGCCCGTCATCCTAATGAGCCACTTAGTGTCTGTACTATCTCTGTTAGTTTATCGACTTTTTCATTAATACTTTCTGTCAAAGTGCTCATGTACTCCTTTAACCTTGCTATCTGTACACGTATGGCCTCTATCTGTGTATTCATGTCTTTCTTCTCTATTACTGGGGATTTATAATGCACTAAAGTGGGAGATGTAAATGCTGTTTTACTTGCTAGTAGATCACCCAAGTCCCTTAGGGTTTCAAATTGATTGCGACATTCAACCTCTATTACAGGTGTAGGAGAATCAAGTGAGTGGCCCGCTATTATGGCATGTTGCTGCTCCGAAACTATGGGAAGGGCACTAGTAAAAAACTCGCCGTATGCACTATTGCTTGCCAGGTTGTCCTTGACCTCACATTTTCTGAAGAATGGTTTTATGTCCCCCTTCCCTAAGTGTTTTTCTTTGGGCTTGTTAGCCTTAGTTGCCTTGGAAGCTAAGAGCCCTTCTACTTCCTCCAACAAAACATCTATTTTGTCTAATGTACAATTCTCAGCTGTGTGTCTAGGTTATTTTTTGGCTTTCCCGTCTTCCGGGGACTGTCCAGTTGCTTTCCGTTTCTCCATGATTATGGGTACTTTTGTTCTAGCTGATCTTTCCCTATTTTATTCCCTCTCTACATAAGAGGATCAACCCTTGCATTAGATGTGACCAGCTATATTTATTGTATTCCTTCACAGCTAAACCCAATTCAAATACAATAAAATTAGTATGAATCCGAATGACTACCAGGCTCTTTTAAAAACGTAGTAATAATATAAATCAACAATATTGCTGAAGTTAGGTCCCGTGCATCCGTCCCAACTTCGCAATTACTTAACAATATGTAAACTCGTCCGTATTCAACTTATGCAAGAAATGTATCAATTAAAATTAAGTATGTAATATCACAGACATTTTTTTTAAATTGCAAACAGGAAGTTAGGCGACCCTGTGGGAGACTGGTATACAGTGTGATCTTTGCCCAAAATTGCATTTCCTACACTGGACACAAGACCCCTAACTGTACTAATGGAGTGAAACCTTTGTCCAGACAGTGCTAACATGTTTTAACTATTCCAGTTATCCTGCCTAAGGTAAACAAATCATTGCTATGACTGACCGCTAGCAATTCAGGCAAAAACTCCACTGGAGACTGATCAGCAACTCCTCCACCCCTAAATGAGAGATGGCAAACTTGACTATTTTGGGTGGGAGGATTGCCAATCTACTAATTAACCGCCTACTATTTTCAGATGACACTTCAAGAGTAGTATAGTACAGCTATTACTTTACAAATTTAAGCACACCACATGCAACACTTGTTGAGCCAGATGCATCAATTAATTTTGCGATCGCAAACAGTGCTAATCGCCCACTTGCAAGTGCAAAATAGCACTATGCAATGCAGCATTGAAATTCACAGAATATTTAGAAAATTCGCTAAATTTTGCAATCATGAAATAGTGAATTCGTATTTGTGAATTCACAATTAGGTAATCGCAAACCTATGTATCAAACATTCACAAATTGCGATTACGCTAGGATTCGCAATTTTGCAAATGCAAAATAGCACCAATTCAAATCAGGTGTTAACCAGGTAAAAATAATTTAAACAGCCCCAGAAGGCCTAAGAATGTTTCTGCGCTGAACGTCATACCAAAGAGTATGAGGATACAAGCAGCAGCAAGGAGAAGAAGGAGGATACAGGAACGCATTTTTAGATTGCACATTACATTTTTGGGGCAGACAGAGGAAGAGATTATTGAGAAATATAGGTTGAATTCTTCCATGATCTATGATCTGATAGCTGAATTAGATCCACTACTGCAGCGTCAGACTCGCAGAACACGTGCCATCTCCACCCATGCGCAGTTCCTATGTTCACTGCACATCCTAGCCTCAGGTAGCTTCCAGGGGGTAATAGATGCAGCAAGAGGGGTTTCCCAAAGTGCACTATTGCGCTTCTTCAAGGCATTCCTGGATCCTATGTTGCTGAGAATACACCACCAAAAAGGATTTCCCTCAACACCACAGGAATTGTAGCAAACCAAATTTGACTTTTAACAGATAGCCCATATCCCCCATGGAATCGGTTGCATTGATGGGACGCATGTAGCTATATGTCCCCCTCAGTGAATGAGTACATTTACAGGAGTATATCATTCACTGAACATACAAGTCATATGCAATGCATAGAACATCCTCACATACATAGTGGCAAGATTCCCAGGTAGTATGCATGATTCCTACATCTTCAGACACAGTGGCATACATAAACGTCTCCTTGAGGGGGAATTTGGCAAATGATACCTGCTTGGTAAACACATTTAACTCAGTTTTGCTGATTCTCTGATCATTGTTAGACATAGCAGTGAGTAATCTATTGCCTTTTACCCCATAGGTGACAGTGCATATGCAGTGCGCTCATTTATTCTGACACCATACCTGAATCCAAATACACCAAGTAAACAGCGGTACAATGTAGCGCTCATATCAACGCACAATGTGTTGAGAGGAGCTTTGGCCTACTGAAAAGTCGCTTCCACTGCCTACATAAAACGGTCGGGCCATTGCAGAACAGGCCTAAAACTTGTTGTAAAATTGTTGCCACTTGTGCCATGTTGCACAACATTGCAACTGCTAGAGGCGTACCCCTGGAACTCTCGGATAGTGAACCCAATGAAAACGATGAGCCAGGACAACCTCAACAAGCAACAAGTGCATCAAGTGCAGCAGAAGGAAGACACCGATGTGTAGAAATAACACCAAATTATTTTTAAAGTGGGTAATGGTGATAAGAGACACCACATGGTTTCATTGCCATTTTGATTTATTTAAAGAAAAATACTTCAGGTTGTGTTAATGCACACATACGAAGCAGAAAAAATGCAATGTTTAAGTCAGAACGCAACCGGATAACTTTGCCATGGTACTTGTACATCAGCCCAGACAAATTTGGATAATGGTTACATCACCAAATGACATTCATGTGCTCAATGTCACACTATTTTCGGCCGCCACGCACTCCTGTTGTCCACTCTGGGTGCTCTAACACATCCCTGTTTGAGCCTTCTGATGCTGGAGTATTCCTTGTGTTGCGCCTCCTGCATTCGGTCACTGGTGCCATGTTGCTTCTGAGGCTCGAGGCAACCTCACTATCCCCTCCACCCATGACATTACTGGCAGCAACAGAAGTAGTTTGCAATTGCTCCACAGCATTGGTGACCTGTATCAGTCCCCTGGCCACATCACCACATCAATGTGTAATTTCCACCTGTATGCCTACAACACGTCCAGACAGTTGTGCTGTTGTGGTGCTCAGGCGGTTAATGGCCCTAGTGTAGCCATCTAGGCGGTTAAGAAATTGATTGTGTCTTTTGCGGTGTGTCACCTGGTCTTCCTGCATCACCTTACATAACTCCTTGAGTGCTTGTGTCATGTCACTAATTGATTTCTTTCCCTCCGACCTTCCAGCACAGCCTATGTGAGCTGTTTGATGCTGTCACTCATCTCTCCCATGTTTCTTGCAAAAGATAAAAGGTGTGCCTGCATTGAACGCATGTGTTTGCATTGCAGGCGCTGTACCCTCAACATGGCATTCTCCAGCCCACCAAAGGACGTTGAACTGTCGTCTTCCTCAGCTTTCATTTGTGCACCTGTCCTGCGCCTCCTGATGCAGACATTCCAATGTTGCGCTTGGACTCGTGGTCTTAATGTGGGTGTTTGCCCAGACGGTGCTGTTGGAGGCTTAGGTTAGCTCTCCTCTTCCATTTCTAATGCAGGCAATGGTGTCACTGTGAACCTACGTCTTGTGAGTGCAGGTATTGTGGGTGATCGGGGCACTACGATGTCTTCTCCTGACTGTGGCTGAGTCTCCAGGGGGTCATGGCCTTCACTGTCATCTGGCTCCTGCATAGGTACATCTGTAATGTTAAACAGTGCAATTTCAGATTGCATATTTGGACATGTGTTTCATCTTGCACATAGTATTGTTTTGGAAAGTTATTTATCAACACACTGTGTGTAAAGTTTAAACTTGCTTGTCACAATTGATTGCACCTATGCTGGTTTGCTATCTGCTTGCCTTTCCAATTGGAGTTGCTGACTGATATTCCCATAATGCATTTGTGTGTTATAAGTACATTTGTGGACTGGAGTACTATTTGCTACACTAAGCCGGATCCGACTTACGGAGTATGTTTTGTAATTCTAGCATTGTATGGTCATTTGATGCATCTTACCTTGTGAAGTACTGGGCGGTGCAGAGGAATCAATTGGCGTCACTCCAACAACAGCCTCAGGCTGAAGGGTGGACTCCACCAGGTCCCCTAAAGCTGTGGGGGTTGTTTGTGTTGATGGTCCTCCTCCTCCAGTTTTTTTTGCTTCAGCAAGCCTTGCAGCAACCCTTTCCTTGGCCCGGCTCCGCAGGTCATACTGCCGCTTGCGCAGATCCGGAATGGAGCGCTGTGTGATCCCCACTGACCCCCATTGTGCTGATTTTGGACCATGTTTTTCTTTTTTCAGACTCTTCAGACTCTGGGATCTGCAGTGACTGTTTGCCAAACGGTTTTTCATGGCTCTTCACAACTTCCTCTATGAGGATTTCCAAATCCTTTTCACTGAACTTCAGCTTTCTTCTGGGGGGTTTCTGATGCCACGCTGAATAATTGCACAGTTTCAGCTGTCCCAACAGGCTTCCTAGTGCTGTGTTCTTACAGCCTGCCTCCTCCTCCTTGCTCTCAGTACACAGGTAACAGCATGGGATGGCTCACTTCCTGATTGTGAGGTCATCATGCTGCATCAGATTCACAAATTCGCTATTAGCGATTCTCTAATAGTGGATTTGCAAAAAATGCGAATCACATTCTTGAATTCACTAATAGCAATTGCGAATTACACTGAAACGCAAAAAAATTGCACGTGCTTTGATGCATTGACATTTGCGATTACCAAATAGCGATTCAGTAATAATCTCTACTTGGGAATCGCAAAATTAACTTTTGATGCATATTCCCCTTTATGATTTGTTAATATTTAGCATAGTTGTGACTTCACTTCATTTTCTGATAATGTTACTTGTCATGAATGACACCAGTCAAGAAGTCAAAAAGAAAAATAGCATTGTCAAAGTCAACAGGTTTTGCTTTTGTGACCTATTAGCTTTGCCAATAGCAGCGTGGCTAAAGTTTTTTTTAAAAGCCTTTGACACGACCACCCATGTCATTTTGTAGGCTTGAGCACCAAGCATGAGTGTGCCTACAAAATGATGCATGTGTTTTTTTTTTGTTAGCGATTCAAGTTGAGTTGGTAACTAATTAGAAAATAATATGCACCAAATCATTTTTTTTTTTTTACATTTGGAGGGTAGGAGGGCTCAATCAACACAGTGGAGGGCGGGCAGGAACACAGAAGCAACATGGAGGGAGGGTGAAGGAGAACACAGAAGCAACACGGAGGAGGTTGGGAGGGAACGTGGAAGCTACACAGAGAGAGCGTGAGAAACATGGAAGTACCATGAGGATTTGGGGAAAGCAACATGAAGAATGTGGGGGTGGGGAAGCAACGGAAAGAGGAACATAGGCGAATGCAAGAGGGAGCGGGGGAAGCTGTGACAAAGCAACACAGAGTTGAGGGGGAGAGATGTATACGAGGGAGACAGCTTGAAAACACACACACTTAACAACAAAGAAAAAAGTAGTGCTTTATTGGCAAGGAGCGGAAGCCAAGATGGCAGCTAATCAAAGAGACTGTAAAGAGGCAATGCTCAGCAAGAGTGACAAAAACAACACTGACAAGCTGGGGCACAAATAAGAAGCAGGCAAATTAGAGTGATAAGGAAAGCCAACCAATAGTAAACAATGGGAGGGCTCCAAGTACTCTCATTTCTTGGTAAGCCACTATGGGGCATATTACCAACGTTAAGCGATATTTATCGCTAGCGATGCTTAGCAACACATTTTTTAACGCTAAGCATCGTCAGAAATTATCGCAGATAAACCTTGCTATTATCAAGGTTTATCGCAAATGCGATAAAAAAAAAGACCGCAATGCATGAATATCGCTGAAAAGTCAGCGATATTCATGCATTACCGAGCTAATGCTCTTAGACATGTTATCCACCTCCCATTGGATAACATAGCTAAGAACTGCTCAGGGCAGGTGTTAGTTTTTGGAGATATTCGCGCTTAGCGCGAATATCTGCAAAAGTTGGTAATAGGAGATAGCGATGTTAGCGACTGTTTCCAGTCGCTAACATCTTGGCACGCCCACTTTGCATGTCATTAGTGATAAATATCACTGACATGCAAAGTGGGGCCCAAGATGGTCGCTATCTCCTACTAGCTGTCGCTAACTGGTGTTAGCGACAGCTAGGTAATAGGGAGATAATTTTATCTCCGCTTTCTTGGCTTTTAAAGCCAAAAAAGCGGAGATAAACCCCCTTGATAATATGCCCCTATGTCTCAAAAACAACGGTCAATACGCTGTCTAGTAGTCTCGATCTAACAATATAAAACTAAGGCACGCAAATATTCTAATAACTTACACATTTTTGTTCATGTTTTGTGGATATCATTTCTCATTTAAAATAACATGAACATTTGCTTTCTCCCAGTGTTCTGTACCTGTCTTTCAATTGATGGATCAGCTCACCTTCAGCACTTTTCAGTGACACGGACATTTGTGCATTAATCTTTTGTTTATTGCACCATTATAAAATCACTGTAGCCCATGTTTAATTACCTTGTCTGCATTGGATAGAATACATATAATAATGACCTCTGTCAGCAACTGGGCGAGCAAACTATTTGTCTTGAGGTGAATTCACAGAAAACATTTTAGATGAATATCTCAATCTTGGAGAAAAACACTTTGATGAACTTCTCAATTTCAGCAGTGAGTAAAGCCGAAGTTCAGCAATTACTACCTGCAAATCAGGCTCTAATCCTTGTAATCGACCAACTATTCTAGAGAAATATCCCCAGATGTAAAAACCAACTTTGATACAGCTGGTCTGCATTCAGAACCGTTTTATTTTATTTTTGCAGTTTTATATAGTGCGAACGCGGCTCAATGGCATTAGAACTCTTCATGAGCACCAGATTACAATATACAAGGTCAGATTTTTTTCCAGACATGGGAAGATTAAGTGATTTCCCCAGAATCAAAGGATGTTGTGCCGGCGCTGGGATTCAAACTCATTTCCCCAGTTACAAATCGGTAGCTCTGTCCTTTAAGCAATATTTCTTCCCAGTTGCCACATGGTGTCTCCTATTTCCTATTTAACCACTCATTTACTACTTGCCATTCCTTTGCAACCTTATAAGCTAATACAGCCCATCATCTCTGCCCAAACCCCCACCCCATTTGAACTCACGTAACTCCAAGAAGACTACTGATAACAAGTTTCTTAATATATTCCTACCCAAGTTTACACCTGGCTAGGAATTACAAGCTTGAAGGTATTTAATGCATCTGTGGCCAGATGTAGGAGAGGAAATACCGGTCGGTAACGGCAGAATTCGGTCGCTACCGACCGGTATTTAGGAATCGGCATGTAGGGGCCAGCATGTTACAGAATCGGTAAATTTACCGATTCGGTAAATTTACCGATTCTGTAAAATACCGATTCGGTAATTCCACATGTAGGTGACACTCCTGAGAGTGCCACAGCCCCTTTAGAGTCGGTATTTTACCACCCAATCCTCAGAGCTGCCATTTCTGCTCTCAACTTCAGAGTGACTCCTCCAACTGACCAAAGAGTCCTCATCATGCCCATCTGCTGGGCTAGTTCTTTCATCTTAGCACTCCTTTCTGTATAAACATAGATCGCCTAGGAACCCACTGCAACATTCCCAGCAGACCTAGTACAACATTTCTTTAACTGCATACTGTTGGCAACACGACTTTGCATTCTTCCCAACCTGTTCAGACCTGTTCATCACTAAAAGGGTGGGAGGATGGACTAAAATCACTGAGTTGGCCTGAGGAGTGAGTAGAGCCGGGGTTGTAGCGCAGGCCCCTGAAGCCCCTGCGTTGCAGGGGTCTCCCATCCCTTCAAGGGGTCCCCAACCAATTATGGGTCTTCCATTCAGCCCAAGGCTAGTCCAATGAATAACTGTGAGCTATCCAATGCATCAGGGACCCCTCATCACATTCTGCGGGGGGAGGGTGGCTTCATTTTGCATTACACCACTGAGTACAGCCTAGCCATTTCTTCACCTGGCCTGTTCTTCCTCTTACACTCTCTAGCAGGCAAGCAGATGGGAGAATCCCACACCTGAGGGAGATTGTAGTAGCTGCATTAAGACCAGTGCTTTATATGTGCCAGTGTTTGTCAGTGCCCTGCACCGCCACTTAGAATGCTAACACCAGCCCTTACTTGTGACAGTCCACCACATGGTGGCACTGTCTGTCCATTACTGTACAGGACACATGAGTTTAATAAATAAAAACACACCAACAAATAATTTTAGAGCTTCCAAGCCGTTCTTAATGATTTGAGTCGCCAAACTATGACATGTATTGCAGTCTGATGCTTAGTATGGAGCATTTAGACTTTCATGCGACAATGATGGTGGCACTTCTGGTCGATAGTGCAACCCGCAGTGCTCCACAACATTTGGTAATAATTACTGCAAGAAAGCAAGTTAACATTACATATATATTCAGCTATGTGATATATCTAAGAAACTGAAAAGCACTGAGGCAACTCAGTAAAGCAAATAAAACTACAGCACGAGTTACAAAAATATTGAAGCTTACAAACGCTATTTAAAAAAGTGACTAACTAGCACAGAACAGAATACAAATGTGTAAAAGCAAGGCAAATTATTTCCTAAATGAATGCATGGGGCTATAATTTATTTATGAAAACCACATTGTTGCGGTTTTTAAGTGCTTGCTCATACAAGATGGTGTGCCAAAAAAGACATTACATTAGGAAGTGAAAGTGTGCATAAGGTGTGTTGGACAAGGTCTCACGGGCCTACGGAACTCAGAGCCATCTGCCAAGAACATTCTTTTTTTAGAGTTCTATTGTTTTATGATAGCTTTAGCTGTCTCGCCAGACTATTATTGTTTAAAAAATATAGTCAAATCATTACACAATATATATGCTTAGAGGGGCTTTTAGGCAGCAGGCTTTATCTATTGGTCTGTTGAACTGCCATTTGCATTTTGCTCCCTCCCACCACAGCTTATAGCAAGGGCCAATGGGTCAGCCCTTTTTAGGTTGAGGACCGTAGGCTGCGCTTGCGCAGTTCGGTTCGAAGATTTAATATTTTTTTGTTAGGGGGCTTGAACCCGCCCCTCTTCTCCATTGGCTGGCCTCGTAAATGCTGGCCAGCCATTGGAGGAGAGGGGCATCACTCCCTTTAAGCCCCGTCTTTTTCAGATCCGGGGGCGTGTTTTTTGCGTTCTTTCTCGCCGTGACGTCATCCATCACTCAACAAAAAACACGCCCCATAATGCGAAAATGGCGGCGCTTGCCTCCTAGACTTTACACTCCCCGTCACCCTGGAAAAGAAAACCTCGGAGCTCTGCTTCCAGGCTGGGGCCCTCCCCGGAACCACCAAAATGAAAACATGAGGCCTTGTTGGTTTGATTAATTATCGGATATAAATCAAACTGGTTGCTTTTCGTTTTGCAGCAACAGGACTGACCAGGAGAAGGGAGAGTGGCATGAGAATCCGATCTGACAGCTGGGCAGCAGCTGGAGGCGATCACAGGCAGAGCTACCAGTGAGAGGAGTGGGACCACTCCGGCGGAGGCTTCGTGGCAACCGGCTGCAGAGCGCCCCCATAGGCCGGCCTGGCTGCTGCGGCTCCTGCGGCTCCTCCGGCTCCCTCGGCGTGGCGGCCAGTGGTGACATCAGCAGAAGTTTAGGAAGCGCTGAAATGTAACACCCAGCACCGGGGAGAACTGCAGCAGCGGCTCTCCCTTCCAGCAAGAGGCACCGAGGGACTCCCACTGGACCTGGCTCTCCCACGTCTACTCACGCCGGTACCGCTGCGGGCGCCCCACCAGCGGCATCTCAGGTCTGTGTCATCCTCAGAGCACTGACCTGTGGGGCCCCCTCTTCTGAGCCAGAGCATAGCGCAAAGAGTCGGGCTTAAGTTTCACTGCGCTGCACAGAAGATCCCACTGGCAACCCCTGCCTGGCCGAACCACAGCATGGGATACTGTGCTTTCAAGCACTGACTGGGACATCCCTGTAACGAGGTCTGCCTGGAACAAGCGCACCCTGGTTCACTCCTCCGAGAGACACTGTCTGGAACAAGCACTGCCTCGTTCAATCCTCTGAGAGACACTGCCTGATAGAAGTACCGCCTGGTTCACTCCTCGAGACACTGCCTGGAACAAGCACTGCCTGGTTCACTCTTCTGAGAGACACCGCCTGGGACAACACCGCCTGGTTCACTCCTCTGAGAGACACTGCCTGGTTCACTCCTCTGAGAGACACCGCCTGGGACAACACTGCCTGGTTCACTCCTCTGAGAGACACTGCCTGGTTCACTCCTCTGAGAGACACAGCCTGGTACACTCCTCTGAGAGACACTGCCTGATAGAAGTACCGGCTGGTTCACTTCCCTGAGAGACACTGCCTGATAGAAGTACCGTCTGTGTCTGCGAAGCGCTGTCTGGTAGAGTGCAACTCTTCTATCGAACCCGGACTGAAAGACGAAGCGCTCGTGACTGTCATCGAGGCCAGGATTACCACTCTGAAAATGACTGCATGGGACGGCCACTTTTACAATCTCTATTTACCTGGAATAATTACTCCCTGAACGTCCATCTAACAAGCCCTGCTTGTACCCCCGGGGCCACCTTTCTTTGAAGCACTTACTGGGACCCCCCTCGGGGGATGAAGGGGAGCCTGGGACATCTGTGTCTGTGACTGCCAGGGTCACCTCTCAGTGGAGCAGCATCTGCCCCCTCCCCCCTCCCCTGCACTGCCAGGTTCGCACCTGTGGGGCGCTGCTTTGGACACCCGACTCCCTCTGCCAGGTTCATCTCAGTGAAAAGCTGCCAGTGCGACCCCTCTTCCTGTCAGGGTCACCTCTCCGTGTAGCAACGCTCGTGACACCCCTCTAGTAACGTGCTGAATGGGAGAAGCGCAGCTCGAGGCTCCACTCTCTCAGAATCACTGCCAGGGTCATGACTCTCTGGAGCCCCGCCAGCTGCACCTCTGTCTACCACTCCAAACCACCTATCTGTGAAGAAGGTGCTGTTGACGCTCTATAGTGCACTGAAGAGGAGTCGTGCACCAGGGGATGCCACTCTGGAACATACTGCCTGGGTCACCACTCTGGTAGGGACTGCACTGGATACCCCGCTAGCACTGCATGCAGTTACATCTCCGTGAAGCACTGCACGGGACAGCCCTCGCCACCTCTGCAGGATCACCTTCTGTGAAGTACTGCACAGGACAGCCCTCTTCACCACTGCAGTCACCTCTCTGTGAAGCACTGCACAGGACAGCCCTCTCGACCACCTCTGCGTGAAGCACTGGACGAGACAGCCCTCTCCATCACTGCAGGATCACCTTCTGTGAAGCACTGCACGAGACAGCCCTCTCCACCACTGCAGGGTCACCTGGGAAGCACGGCACAGGACAGTACTCACCACCACAGCAGAGTCACCTCTCCGTAGAGCACTGCACGAGACAGCCCTCTCTACTACTACAGTCACCTCTCCTTGAAGCACTGCGCGAGACAACCCTCTCTACCACTGCAGTCACCTGTCCTTGAAGCACTGCACGAGTCATCCCCCTCTACCACAGCAGTCACCTCTCCTTGAAGCACTGCACGAGACAACCCTCTCCACCACTGCCTTCACCTCTCTGCTGGAGACAGCACAGCCTGTCAAGGGATAAAACCCAGGATTTCCTTCTGCCCACCTGACTGCCGAGCCCTTTTGGGATATCACCTGCAGTACCCCCTCTCCCACACACCGGACATGAGGAGCGCCGAGCACCGTCTGGGGGAGCCTGCACACATCTGAGTTCATGGACAGCACCTGAGACCCGCACTGTTTCCAGTAGCCTTCTGTTTTCGTTTTGAACCTCGCTGCTTGGACAAATGCATACAAATGCATTTAGGAGCCCAACGGACAAGGAGTGGAAACATCTCTCCCACATCAGAGACGTGAGTATCCAAAAATGTGGCACATGCTTGGCTGAGCAAAGGTTTATCCCAAACCTCCGGTGCCAATGTATTTGTTCACCATCTGCCCGGTAGCTGCTGTGTGTCAGTAAACTTACTGCAGCGTCGCTCCTCCCGAGTAACTTTCCAGTGGGAAAGAGATGTGTCCACTGCTTTTATCGGCGTGGTCATGTAAAGTTATCATGTGGCTCTGTGTGTGTGTGGCTCTGTGTGTGTGTGGCTCTGTGTGTGTGTGGCTCTGTGTGTGTGTGGTTCTGTGTGTGTGTGTGTGTGGCTGTGTGTGTCTGTGTGTGTGTGTGGCTCTGTGTGTGTGGCTCTGTGTGTGTGGCTCTATGTGGATAGCTTTTTTTGTAGGTGGCTCTATGTGTGGGTGGCTCTGTCTGTCTGAGGGTGGCTCTGTGTAGATGGCTCTATGTGAATGACTCTGTGTGGGTGGCTCTGTATGTGTGTGTCAATCAATCAATCAATCAATCATAGGATTTGTAAAGCGCGCTTCTTACCCGCAAGGGTCTCAAGGCGCTATGGGGAGGGGGGGGGGGCTGCTACTGCTCGAAGAGCAAGGTCTTGAGGAGTCTTCTGAAGGTGAGTAGGTCTTGGGTCTGTCGCAGGTGGGTGGGGAGGGAGTTCCAGGTTTTGGCGGCGAGGTAGAAGAAGGATCTGCCGCCACGGGTGGTTGGTTGGATGCGGGGGACAGTGTCGAGAGCGAGGCTGGCAGAGCGGAGCTATCGGGTGGGGGTGTAGAAGCTGAGTCTGCTGTTTAGATAGGCTGGTCCGGCGTTGTGGAGTGCTTTGTGTGCGTGCGTGAGAAGCTTGAAGGTGATCCTCTTGTTGACGGGGAGCCAGTGTAGGTCTCTCAAATGGGGGGTGATGTGGCTTCGGCAGGGGGCGTTAACGATCCGTCAGGCGGAGGCATTTTGGATGCGTTGTAGTCGTCGTAGGTGCTTGGCTGGGATTCCTGCGTAGAGTGTGTTGCCTTAGTCCAGTCTGCTGCTGACGAGGGCCTGTGTCACTGTTCTTCTGGTTTTGTTCGGGATCCACTTGTAGATCCTGCAGAGAGTGCGTAGGGTGTTGTAGCAGGAGGAGGAGACGGCATTGACTTGCTTGGACATGGAGAGGGAAGAGACGAGGATGAATCCCAGGTTGCGTGCATGGTAGGTGGGGGTTGGTGCTGTTCCCAGTGTGGTAGGCCACCAGGAGTCATCCCAGGCTGAGGGGGAGGGTCAGAGGATGAGAACCTCCGTCTTGTCAGAGTTCAGTTTCAGACAGCTGCTCCTCATCCAGTCTGTGACGGCCTTCATTCCCTCGTGGAGGTTGGTTTTGGCGGTGTGGGGGTCCTTGGTGAGGGAGAGGATGAGCTGGGTGTCGTCGGCGTAGGAGATGATGTTGAGGTCGTGGTGGCGGGCCACTTGTGCGAGGGGGGACATGTAGACGTTGAACAGCGTCGGGCTGAGGGAAGAGCCCTGGGGAACGCCGCAGATGACGTCGGTGGCTTCTGAGCGGAAGGGTGGTAGGCGGACACTCTGGGTTTTGCCGGAGAGGAAGGATGTGGTCCAGTCTAGGGCTTTTTCCTGAATTCCGGCTTCTTGGAGGCGTGTCTTCAGGGTGTGATGGCATACCGTGTCGGAGGCTGCAGAGAGGTCCAGGAGGATGAGGGCAGAAGTTTCGCCGTTGTCTAGTTGGCGCCTGATGTCGTCTGTGGCGGCGATGAGGGCGGTCTCGGTGCTGTGGTTCCATCTGAATCCAGATTGGGACGGGTCCAGGATGTTGTTGTCTTCAAGGTGGCGGGTTAGTTGAATGTTGATGATTTTCTCGGCGACCTTCGCCGGGAACGGGAGTAGGGAGATCGGTCGGAAGTTTTCGAGATCCTTGCGGTCTGCCTTGGGCTTCTTGAGGAGGGCGTTGATTTCGGCGTGCTTCCAGGTTCCCGGGAATGTCGCTGTTTCGAAGGAGACGTTGATGATCTTACGTAGTTGGGGGGCGATGTCTGTGTCTGCCTTGTTGAATATGTGGTGGGGAAAGGGGTCTGTCGGGGATCCTGAGTGGATGGAGTTCATGACCTTGCGTGTCTCGTCGTCGCTGACGTTGGACCAGGAGTTAAGGTGGTTGATGTTGCTTGTGTTCGAGGGGGGCGGTGGGGACTGGTGTGGTCATGGTGTTGAAGCTGTAGTGGATGTCAGCGATCTTGCGGCGGAAGAAGATTGCCAGTGAGTTGCATAGATCCTGTGAGGGTGGGATGTCGTTGATGTTGGCACTGAGGTTGGCTAACTCTTTCACGATGCGGAAGAGTTCTTTGCTGTCGTGTGCATTGTTATCCAGCCGGTCTTTGAAGGAGGACCTCTTGGCTGATCTGATGAGGTGGTGGTGTCTGCGGGTGGCGTCCTTGAGGGCTGCGTGATTGTCTGGTGTGCGTTTGTGGAGCCATTCCTTTTCCAGCTTCCGGCATGCACGTTTGGAGGCCAGGAGCTCGTCGGTGACCCAGGTGGCTTTCTTGCTGGTGTGGTTGCTGGGGGGTTTCTTCAGTGGGGTGAGGGTGTTGGCGCAGTCGTTGATCCACTGTCTGAGGTTGCGGGCTGCGGAGTCAGGGTCGGTGGGTTCGGTGTGAGGGTTCTGGGAGAGGGTGGTTAGTAGCTGGCCCTAGTTGTTTTTTTTCTTTTTTCTTTTTTAAAACAGTTTTTATTGCAAAAGGTATAGCATACACAGCTGGTTGGTGCCTATAACCCTGGGGCCGGCAGCGTGCAGTAGTCATAAAAACAGAATCGTACACAGCACATGTGCCGACATCCCGGAGGCTCGGTGGCGATAACAGGTCATGGCGCAATGCTAAGACCAGGAATATGATCATAAGACAATAAAATACATTGTTTGGTGTTTTTTATATAAGAACCTGAACATGTAAAAAGCAGAGTCAAATAGTAGTCACAATGGGCGTATCAAAGAGGAATCAATATTACAATGCGGACGTCTCTTTAATCAACTCAGGAATCGTCCCACAGGTCCAGCACATGACATAGCTAATTCAGCAGTTGGAGAGTCACACAGTTCACCCCTGTACGCATTCCAGTGGCCCCACTTCTTGTCCCACGCCCTAGGGCAACCCCGTACCTTGTATACCGTCTTTTCTGCAATCATGCATCGGTCCATTTCAGCAACCCATCCCACCACCAGCGGTATGTCTCGGGTGCCCCATTTCAGTGCAATGGAGCGTTTAGCCAACAGAAATCCCAGAGCTGCCCATTGTAGTTCCTGCACATTAAGGTCGTTGGCACCCCAGATATCTAGAACACATGGCCTCGGCAATAGTAACAGCGGCTTACCCAAAGAATTGCTCATTTTCTGGAGGACACGGCCCCAAAACTGTTGCAACCTTGGGTAATCCCACAGTATGTGAAAAAAGGTGCCAGGTAAATTACAGCCTCGGAGGCACATTGAATCGGGGCGCCGTCCCATTTTCGCCAGAGTAAGAGCAGACATATAGGTCCTATGTAATATCTTTAACTTAATCAGGCGGAACCTATGGCAGATAGCTGATTGTCTAGGGGACATGAGGGCCGAACGCCAATTTTCCTCGTCTAAGGGGCCCAGGTCTGCTCCCCATTTGGTCCGTAGTGACGGAAAGGAGTTAGGGAGGTTATTATATAGTTTACGGTAGGTGTAGGAGATTGCCTTCTCAGGGAGCGGCTCAGACAGTAATCTGTCCTCTAGGGGGGAAACAGGAGGGATTGAGGAGAGATGCCCTAGTCACACCCCATCTCGACTACGGCAATGTCCTGCTCCTAGGTCTAAGCAAAAAATGCTTACACCAACTGCAGTGCATTCAAAACGCTGCTGCCCGCCAGGTACTCAACTTGCCTCGCAGAGCATCTGGGAAGAATGCCCTTGCAAAACTTCACTGGCTCCCGGTCATAGATCGTATCAAAATCAAAGCCTTATGCTTTACGCATCGTATTGCTCAGGGCAAAGGCCCAAGCTATTTGCAAAAGCTCCTCACAATTCACCGCCCCACCAAAAACCTGCGATCGGCCGGAGCTATGCTATTCAAACTCCCCTGCACCCGCAGGGCCAAGATGGGTGGCCGCTCTTTCAGACTTCTGGCCCCTAAATACTGGAATGAACTTCCTCAGGATATTCGGAAGGAACCCTCAGAAACAAGATTTCGAGCCAAACTTAAGACTCACCTGTATCCAAGCACCTAACTCCCCCCTACCTTCCCCCCTCCCCTTCCCTCTCCCTCTGTTTCCTGAGATGTAGTAGAATTCTAGCGCGGGGATACACTATTTTTAGTGCAGCCAGGCGCTTTAAAAATGGCTTTATTATTATTATTATTATTTTCTGGAAAGGCGGCCCGGATAGCATGTGAAATTTGTAAATATCGAAAAAATTCAGTGGATGCTAGGGCGTACTTTGTCTGGAGAGCACTAAAGGACAGGATGGAACCCTTGTGCACAAGGTCTCCCACCTCTGTAATCCCTATCATGTTCCACTTTTCGAATCCCTGGGAAAAGCAGAGGGAGCCCAGGCGTTGCGACGACAACAAAGGGGTAGTTTTAGAGAGCGTGTCTGCCCATCCCAAACTCTTGTTGGCTCTGTGCCACAGTACAACCGTGTGTGCCATGGGGCCAACGTATCTGTGTTTAGCTGGTTTGCTGTACAGGGCCCCTAGATAACCCTCCCGACCGGTTTGGATTTTATCAAGGAGGAAGGCCGGGTTGAGGGTCGAACCATGTATCCAGTGGTTAACAGCCACTAACTGTTACGCCCAGTAGTGGAGGCGGAGGTTGGGCAGGGCAATGCCTCCATCATACCAGCCTTGAAAAAGCTTAGACAGAGCAATCCGAGCGGCCCCACCGTCCCACAACAGAAGACGAAGTTCACTGTCAACCATACGAAAGTAAGAGTCAGGGATCAAGAAGGGGCAGTTCTGCAGGGCATATAGAAAGCGCGGGAGAGCTAGCATTTTGAACAGAGCCGTCCTCCCAGGGAGGGATAACGGGAGGGATCGCCAATGGGCAACGTCGTAGCGAAGCCTGCGGAGGGGGCCTAATAAATTACGATCATGAAAAACCTTCGAATCAGGCGTAATATAAATGCCGAGATACTGGAAGCCGTCCACGACCACAGCAATGGAGAATCCTCGGGGCAGTCGGGGAGGGGGACCATACAACATATATAGCGTAGATTTAGTAAAATTGATCGAATAGCCCGAGTACTTCCCAAAGTTAGTAAGGACATGAAATAAGCTATTAATGGAAGACCGGGGAGAGGATACATAAATCAAGATATCATCGGCATTGAGGGAGATTTTATCCGTGACTTTGTCGTTCCACTGGAGACCTCTGATAGAGACGTCCGTATGGACGCAGTGGGCTAGGGGTTCGAGGGTAAGGGCGAAGAGCAATGGGGATAGGGGCAGCCCTGTCTGGTGCCACTGTGGAGGCGAAACTGGCGAGAAGTGTGGTCGTTGACCCTGACCTGGGCAAAAAGGTCTGTATACAGGAGGCGTCAAGGGATAAAATGGCCGCATCTTGCTGGATAATGGATTGACGACTCATGACATTGTTGACCCTGCGCAGGTTTAACGCCGTATTGCGACCCGGGAGAAAAACGGACTGATCATCATGTATGAGGGAGGGAAGCACGAGAAGTAGACGATTAGCCAACAGCTTGGCCAAGACCTTCGCCTCCGCGCTGATCAGGGAGATCGGCCGATAGGAGCCACAGTTGGTGGGTGGTTTGGTTGGCTTGAGGATTACCGCAATAGAAGCCACTTGCTGGGCTAGGGGGAGTACACCGTCCTCTCGACTTCGTATAAACATATTTAATAGATGAGGGGCAATTTCTCTGGCCATGCCCTTGAGGAATTCAACAGGGACTCCATCCGGGCCCATAGCCTTTCTAGAATTGACGGCAAATAGGGCTGTAGTGAGTTCCTCCACCGTAATGTCAGCATCAAGGGTTGCCCGATCAACGTCAGATATGACAGTAAGACGCATCTCCGCCAGGAGTTGTCTAGACTCTTCAGGCGTATAGCAGGGACCCTCGGTATAAACACTCTCTAAGTGGTCAGCAAAGGCTTCTGCAATATCTTGCGGGTCTACAACCGTAACTCCGTCTGGTCTAAGGACGGAGGAAACCCATCTGGAACCCTGGTCTCGGCGCTCTAACCACGCGAGTATTTTACCCGCAGTGTCTCCTAATTCGTAAACCCGATGGCGCGAGTGGAGCAGACGGGCCCGTGCCTTCTCCTGAGTCAGTGCTTGGTATGCCAGTTGTTGAGTACGGAGACGGGCAGCGGTGTCATCGGTGGGGGCGGTGTTATGTGCCGTTTCGAGATGGACGAGATCAGATTCTGCAAGGAGGACCTGTTCATTATATTTACGTAGATAACCCGTTTTCAGTGTCAGCTCCTCTCCCTTCATCACCGCCAAGTACGCCCCCCAAAGTGTCACCGCTGAGTCAACCGAGCCGACGTTTTCAGCGAAATAGAATTCGGTGCGCTCAAGAAGAGCGTCTTTAATATCAGGGATCTGCATAAGCCAGGGGCTAATCAGGATAGGGCCGCAAGTGCAGGGGCGATGGTAGGTCAGGTCTACACTAAGGGGTAAGTGATCGGATATGCCCCGTGAAAGGCCTTGCGGTCAGACGAAGAAGCCGAGATCGGCTGCAGGGCAGAATAGGTAATCAATGCGGGACATGCTCTTGTGCGCATTTGAATAGTGTGTGAAGTATGGCGTAGTCGGGTAGAAGTGGCGCCATATGTCCACCAGCCCCAGGGCCTGTGTAAAATCGGAGAGATCTGAGCGCAATCAATGAGAGCTGCGTTTAGGACTGCGGTCCAGGTCATCGCACATCGTACTGTTAAAATCACCGCCAATCAGTAGTGTTCCGACCGGGAGACCCAACATGCGCGTGCCCAGCTCCCTAAGGGAATCTTGTACAAGCGTCGGTGGAATATAGACGGAGATCAGATTCAGCGGGCGGCCCTCCCAAGTAGCCTCGACAAGTGCATTGCGGCCCAGGGGGTCAGCCCATGTCATGGAGTAAGTAAGTGCCAAGGATTTCTTAATTAGGATCCCAGTACCACGGGATCCAGTAGTGAAGCCCGCATGAACTAATAATGTATTCCCCCCCGTTGAAGAGCCCTACAGGTGTTACCCACCAGATGCGTTTCCTGCAGTAGGACAATGTGGGGGAGTGGCGTCGAAGATACTGGAGGACCACGCTTCTCTTAATTTTGTGCCCCAGCCCGTTAACATTCCAGGACAGGATTGTGAGGGTTCTAGAGTGAGGATGCGACATGGCTGTGGACTAAGGGGATCAGTCGAAAGGAGAAATGGGAGTAAGTCTGGCAGAAGCACCAGGGCGGCAAGTCGGAGCAACGCTGTGGAAGAAGAGGCCAACAAGCCACCAGGGGACCAGGCAACGTTTGGGGTGTACAGCCAGTCAGCGTGAGATCTGTAGTGGGCAGAGAGTCAAGACCAATGTGACAAAAGAGGACTCCGCAGAAAAACAAAAAAAGAAAAACAAGAAAAAACAATGACAGTGCAACAACAACATAAGAATCCCAGACCCCCCCACCGCCCCATCCCTCCCCCCTCCCTGCTTCCCTGCCCGCGGACTTAAAACTATCCACACCCCAACTAGACAGAGTGCCTGTCGCCCTCCCAACCATGGTAGGGGTACTTGGTGAGCCGGTGCCCCCCCCGCCTGATACTAGCAGTGAAGTGACCATCAAATACAAGAAGAAGTAAAATGTCAAACAGTTCCCAGTGCCATATTTCACATAACAGAAAGAGTACCTGGTAAGCAGTCAGAGCGGCCCAACTGGGGTCGAAGAGTACACCGTCGGGAATCAAAGCAAACAAGGTGTGGAGCTCCGCAACTCAGAGCAGCCCCAGCAAGTGAGTCTCTATGAAAGGAGCAGGTCCCCTGCATAGTAGTTAAGGTCCGCATACGATAAACTCATCCTGGCAGAGGAACATCAGTCTCCATCACCGTTGAGACCAGTAAAGAGTTCTTGGCTACCTGGCATCTGTTCAGCATGTGCGTGATTGTCCTGGTCATCATGGGTGTCGCGGTGGTTCGGAGAACTCCCAGCACGGTGCCAGCCTTCTATCCAGTCCCACACCTCCTCTGGCGACAGGGAGAACCATACCTTGCCGTCATGTTCCACCCGCAGTTTTGCTGGGAAAAGCATGGAATATTTAACATGTTTATCACGTAAAGCTTTCTTGACTTCTAGGAAGCTGCGGCGCCTTACTTGGACCTTCATGGTGAAGTCCGGGAACAGCGTGATGCGGGCATTTTCCAGGAGAAGGGGCGGTCCCGCCCGGGCCGCTTGGAGGATGGCGTCGCGATCACGGAAATTGAAGACCCTCGCGATGATGGGTCAGGGGGATCCCCCGGCTTGGGTCTGCCTCCCGGGACCCTGTGTGCCCGCTCAATGGAGAAGTAGTTTGAAAGCTGCTTTGGTCGGAGGTGGGTCGCAATCAGCTTCTCTACAAAGAGGTCCGCTGCTGGCTCTTCCATTCGTTCTGGAACGCCTAGGATACGAATATTGTTGCGACGTGCCCTTCCTTCATAATCATCCAGGAGTTCGCCCATCTGTTTCTGTTGTTTCTGGAGTTGTTCCACTTGTTGCTGGAGGGTAGAAGTGTCGTCAATAAGAGCCGCAGTCTTAACTTCGACATCCTTGACCTTGGAGTCTATTTTCCTCAGGTCAGGCCGCAGCAGCGTTACCTTAATATTGACTGAGTCAATTTGCGTCTCCAGGGAGGATCTGACGCCAGCTATAGCCTGCATAACGTCCTCCAGGGTAGGGGTCTTCGCTCCTGGCGAGGGGGATGCAAGGCTCAAGGTCTCTGGGGAGGCCTCGGATTTATCGCCACCTTTAGTGCCCCAGGAGTTCTTGTTAAGCTGCCTCTGGTTGAGGGGTCTGGTTCCCCTGTTCGACGGCATGAGGAACATAGGTGTAAGAGGGACGGCGTGCAAGGTACAGAGGGAGGCAGAGAACAGCAGTAGAAGTGACCTAAAGCGTAGGAGCAGGCAGCACACACTCGGCTCAGCAGGCCAAATCCAGCAGGCAGGGCGGCACCCAGAGAGCGGCAAGCAGTAGAGCACCCACCAAATGGCGGCGACACCTGGGCACAGGAGTGGCACTGTGGCACAAAAGGCGATAGTGGGGTCCAGGCAGGCGTCAGAGATCACCGCAGGGTAGGAACGGCTCCAGTCCACCACGTCTGCAGGTGGCACGGCAGCAGAAGGGCGGATCCGGGTCAGCAAGTGCGGCGAGAGCTCCCCAGAGTCCCCAGGACGACCAGGCCGCAATCAGGGCTGCAAGCAGAATGAGACCAGCCAAAGCCCCTTCACGTGCAACAGTCTGTGTAGGACAGTGCTTGGGCACTTTCACAGCACCAGCGCAGCCTGTAAGCACAGCGTCAGTGTAGCACCTCTCCAAATGCGCAGCCGGCCGGAGGGTCGCGGCGCTCAGGCTTCCACAACAGTGAGGCGCGCAAACATTTGCCGGGGCAGGTCAAATTAAGGAGGCAGGGCGCCGTTCAGGGAGCAGCAGGTGACGGAGGACAGAGTGTGTGAGGATACCCGTAGGGCGCAGGACCGTCACTGAGGAGCAAGGATAGCCTGGGAGGTCAAAACGGGCGCAAGGACTCACCCCGTGTTAGCAATGTCGGAGGACCCCCACTTCGTAGGTAGGCACGTTGGCAGAAGGGCTGGTCTGGTGTCAGCAAGGGCAGTGGGAAGCTCTCAGGGTGTCCAGGAGAACCAGGCCGCAGTCAGGGCTCACGGTGGAGGAATACCGGTAAAGGCTGCTTAGCATGTGAGGCTCAGTGCAGGACGTCACGTGGGCGCTGTAATTGCGCTAATGTGGCCCGAAGCTACAGCGCTGGTGCAGGTCAGACTAGCCTCACAGGATGAAGAGGGGTCCGGGACTGCGGTGCTCGGGCCTCCGCCGCAAACAGGAGCGGGCCGCAGCGGGACAAAGTTGCTCAGGTCCGGGGCCCGGCGGCCGGATGCAGGCTAAATGACACGGTGTAGTCCCGGCTCCGCCATCAAGCCACACGGCAGACAGCAGCAGGGTCGCGGCAGAGTGGAGAGCCGCGGCCAAGTGGGGAGGCGAGCAGGGAGAGAGTTGCGGAGTACCAAGAGCCGCAGGCCCAGATGCCGGGGTGTTGCGTAGGCTGCACTCCGGCAGCACAGCGGCCGTAGTCAGACCTCTCAGGGCAGCGCAGCTCGGGAAGCCAGCCGGCCAAGCAGTTATCGGCAGCCAGGGAGGTTACCAGCTGGGCTCCGGGTGGGCAATATAGGGTCCGCTCCGCTGTCCCGGCTCCGGACAGGTCACCAGTAGCAGGGACAATCAGTGACGGAGCCAGAGCTCCGATGTAGGCGCCATCTTGGCCGCAGCAGGATCTCCGCTTTACAGGACGTTTTCTCACCGTAGGGAAGCAGGAGACAGGGCAACGACAGCACCGAGGCAGGCACTGGGGTCCGCAACGTGGCCCCCCCGACATATAGGGGGTCCCAGGTCGAGAAAATGGATGGAATTAGGCGGATGAGCAGGCGGGGGTCGGGAGCCGCTTTAGTGAGCGACCATCTCCGCCGGCTGCTAGCCACGCCCCTCCCCATAGTTGGTTTTTTGTAGGTGAAGTGAATGCAGCGGTGGTCGGTCCAGTAGGGTTCGGTGGTGTGGTTGAAGGTGACGTGGTTGCTTGTGGAGAATATGGCGTCCAGCGTATGACCGGCGGCGTGGGTCGGTGTGGTGATGATTTGTCTGAGGCAGAGGTTCGCGAGGTTGTCGATCAGCGTGGTGGAGTTGGCGTCGTTGCTGTTCTCGAGGTGAAAGTTCAGGTCCCCGAGGAGTATGTAGTCCGTGGAAGCGAGTGCGTGGGTGCTGGCGAGGTCGGCGATGGCGTCGCTGAACTGGGCCCGTGGCCCGGGGGGTCTGTAGACGAGTGTTCCTCTGAGGGTGGTGTTGGGGTCGGTGTGGATCCGGAAGTGCAGGTGTTCGGCGGTGTTGAGGGTGTCATCTGCGTGGGTGGTGACCTTGAGGGTGGACCTGTAGACGATGGCAATTCCTCCTCCGATGCCGTTGGTACGGTCCTTGCGGGAGATCTTGTAGCCGTCTGGGATGGCAATGGTGATGTCCGGCGCAGAGGAGTCGTTCCACCACGTCTCTGTAAGGAAGGCTACGTCGGGAGCGGTGGTGTCGAGCAGGTCCCAGAGCTTGACGGCTTGTTTGCGTGCTGAGCGGGTGTTGAGGAGTATGCAGCGGAGGTGGTTGGGTCTGGTCTTTGCTGCTTTGGTGGTTCTGTTGTAGGTGAAGCGGCAGTTGCGGCAGGAGAAGGGTCCGTGGGTGAGTTTCGGGGCGGCTTGATTGCAGTGTTGGTCTCGGCCAGTGTTGAGAGCGCGGAGGGAGCCGGCGTCGTAGCTGAGGCTGGGTTTGGTCCGGTTGGGGGGGCAGGGGGTCTGGCACTGTGTGGCGCTGTGTGGGTAGCTTTGTGTGTGTGGCTCTTTGTGGGTGTAAATGCAATAGGTCATGCATTTGCGAGCGATTAAGCTATTGGCATTGTAAATGACAATGCCAATTATTTAACGATTAAGCTATTGGCAATGTAAATGACAATGCCATTTCTTTATGACTTAAAAAAAAAAACAACAAAAGAAATGGCATGAGCAATGCCAATAGCTCTACCTTTAATAATGTCGAGACCATTGCATTGTAAATGCTTGTTATCTATTTAGTCTTTTCATATTGACTGATGAAAAGTGTTGCACATTGCGTAAAATTGTTCCTTTCTCTTCAGTGGCAAACTCTTTCAACGTGGGCTTTTTAAATTTAATTTTCTGTCTATTATGTTTAAAAACATGTTTTTTAAATTTTGTGTGTACTTTGGGTGCCGAGTTAGATGGTGATTTACTCCATGCCTCCTTTTATAAAGTTGCTGTTATATAGGACCCGATTAGGAGGACGGTGGGACCGCCATCGAACCCGTTATATCCGCCCGCCATATTTCAATGGCGGGAGGATGGGTGGCGGTCGGAAAGACCAACTGCCACGAATCCAACAGGCTCTTTGAATCCCCCGGTGCAGCGGAGGGAGCTGTATTCCTACAATGAGGGCGGTGCCTACCAGGCACCGCCGTAGGGATTACGATGTCCCTTTATGCCCGCCTGTTCATGGCGGATAACCCGCCATGAACAGGCAGGCGGAAAGGGACTTTGGGAGCCCGTAGCAGGCCCGGCTTTACCCCTTGGCCCTCCAATGTGGGCACTGGGGGCACCTATAGTGCACCCCTACATATCCCTGCACCATGTGGCAGGCACTGCATGGTGCCTGCCACATAGTACAGGGATATGTAAAGGGTGCATTTTTTTGCGCTGCGGTGGGTGCTGCCGCCAGAAGCACCCGCCATAATGCAAAGAATACACGGTGCGACCGCATGCAAGGCGGTCGCATCATAATCCCTAAGGCGGGACCGCCAATAGCTAGTCGGTCCCGTTTCCGATAGGGTGTCCGCCCGCCATCCAAAATGGGCCCATAGTGTCCATGTGACATTCTGACATTGTAGCTACCTTTAATTTGAGTGGTTAGTTGTGTGATTTATTCTTGTCACTTTGACAAAAAAATTGTACTTTTTTAAAACACTACTTGTAATATACATCAGAACTTTTTTGTTTTATTGCACGCATTTGGTGGCCACATTTGGATGGCTATATTTCATTTTTTTCTTTTCTGGCATGTGTTTGCAATATACAATGTAAAAAAATAAATAACCATTGTACCAGCATGCCAAGCTTTGCCAATGCTTGTTTGAATGGAATTTTTATTCAACGTTTTTTTAGAAAGGAACAAGGCAGGTGTTGTACCTAGAGAGCATTCTCTCCAGAAAAAACTAGAGAAAAACAGGTACAGTGTGAAATAAATGTTTAGGATTCTTTTCTCTGGCAAATGTGAGAGAACATTTTGCCTCACTTTCCAAAAAGTCCACAAAGCTTTGTTGACCTGATATGCTTTAGCAGTTGCTAGTGTTTGAGAATTCTGAGGGTACCTCATAGGCTTTTCTTCATCAACTACGTGTAGTAGAGATTTGGGCAAGTCCATAAAATGTGTCCACAGAACTCCATGAGGGGTAGAAGGTTGTACTGTGAGTTCTGAGGGATGCTGGTTCCTGGTCCTCATCCTCGAAGGTTTTCTCATACCCCCTTGTTCCTAATGGATTAGAGTGGTTCCTGTGTTGTGGTGTTTCATAGCACCGGGACACTGTGCCTAGTTACGTCTAGGAGAGTGATCAGGGCATTCTTTTGCCTAAGCTCTCATTCATATCTATATACAAACAGATTGCAAATAATACCTTACCTGTAGAAATCGATGGAAGTGAGTCTGTGAGAAGTTATGTTTACCCTTAGGATTATCAAATTGTTAAATCAAGAAGAACAAGAAAAAGTAGTTCAGCACCCCTACTTCTGTATTTTCCAATGATGGCACCTATCTTTGATTATACCTATGAAATTCGTTTCTGAATGGTGGAAACAATTTTATCCATCAGTGGGTGGGTGGGACTCGTGTTTATTGTGTTTGCCGAGTGAGTCTGACAGTCTGTGCCCTTCACTCTAGCAATATTTAAAGGTAAAGGCGACATTTCTTTTCTCTATTTTTTAGCCAAGGTACACCCAGGCTCTGGAAGTATATTGCAGGAATCCCTTCCCCAAATAAAGCAAGCATTGGCAAAGCAGATAGGTTTGTCATGCATTTTCATTTATAAGCCAGAGATATTGCTAAATGTATGTTTCAGCAGCAGTTCGGTGGCATGAGCAGGTAAACAGCCAAGAGGGCAGAATCTTAGCAGCGCTTAGCAGCGTTCATGAGGCTACATGCGGTTGCTAGGGATCCCAAAAGTTTTGTTCCATTAATAGAACCCATTAGAGGAACGACCCTAGTATTTCTTTTTTTTTCTTCTGTAAATTGAGCAAATGTGTCCTGCAGTGCAAACAAACATCCCCAAAACGGACTGCTAATTGTATTTAATGAACATATGAGAAAAAAAAATTGTATGTACAAAAAAGTGTGATAATCGAGTGTACTTTTGAGCCTTAAAATACTTTATTGTGAAATGGAATGGACCCATTTCCTCAGAGAAGGAATGATTCAACAAAAGCCAATAGCTAGGGGTGAGAGATGGGTATTCATCATCTCTGCAGATCCGAAATATGGTTGATGCTGTCTCAGAGCAATGCCTGACAGGGGCTGACCAAGACAGGCACATAGCTGGAGGGGTTAACTGCAAAGCCCCCTCTGTGTATATACATCATTTTTATTTGAGACCTTTTCATTTCGATTTTCTCATTTCTTACAATTAAGCATTAAAATATACAGCAGTAGGTCAAACATTCATTGTGAGTCATTCATATCTGAAAAGCTTACGTAATTATTGCAATGTTTGACATCAACACACTCTTTAGCAGTGGGACTTTTCTATCTGTTCTCTTGTATGCTGGGATGTCTTGCTAGTAAAAGAGGAGTTCTTTCTGTTCTTGATTTGAGTTGTTCACGTCTTAATTTTCATCATGTTGTGGATTGCTGCTGTCTTTTCTGTTGTTTCCCTGTTGCTAAATCTTTGGTCTGTACAAGCAGTTCTCATTCTTTATTTTTCTGCAGTTGACCACTCAAGTAAGCCTTCCATCAACGACCTGTATTTTGATCCCTTGTTTGTTTCCAGTGTATTGCTAAGGGCATACGCGCTAGTATCAGTCTTCCATCATTTTGGACCACACAGTGCATATACATCTTAGTTCTTTTAGATATGAGTTTCATTAGAATGTTGTAATCAATGTTAAGATGTGAAATGGAACAATAGTAAGATAACAGAGAGGGATCCTTTTCTGCCTTCTGAATCACTGACACTGTGGTCGCCAGACACGTATTGTGACAGGCGACACCAGTTGTCGATATGTTGTTCATTGCCCTTAGTAGATCTGAGGGTAGAAATCCTATTTATATTTTATAAGATTGAGGGGTATAGCTGGTGAGGATTGAGGTTTTGGAGCATAGGAGGTCTTGACATGTCTATCAACTCTTGAAGAGTAAATGCCTTGTTTATCCGGCCAGGCTGGTCCCTTGGGGGGAGCCCCAAATTGTGTTAACTTAGACAATTCTGCAACCCCTGCAGGGTTCTTTCATGTCTGATTTGTAGAAGTCAGAGTAATGAGGTGTAAAGGCTTTTGAAATAAGCCTAAATACTGTTGTTGTTTAACTCTGATCAGTTGTATTGGCAGTTGCTGTTGCTTATTTTTGTCTAATTGTCATTGCCAGGCGAACTGCTCTGTTACCATTTCCTCAGCTCTGCCAGTGTGTGAAGAGCAGGTTTCCTGAATTGGTCTTTGTAAAGCCTCTAGGGTGCCCCTCTAGCTTGTGTAAGGTTTGACTCGTAGTTCTACAAGAACTGATGCCTTTCCATATTTTACTCTCTGGTTTGCCTTGTTCAGTTGTTTCGCTTCAGTTTTTTTTCCTTTGGGAGGTTTCTACAGTGACATATCCCTCAGGACTGCATTCAGTGCGTCTCATAAGAAGGTTTTCCCTACTTCGCGTGTCACATAGTAGTCCACTGTGGGTTCCTTTCATCTTTTTCTCAGTATGCAGTTGTTTATTACACTTTTATTGAAGAACCAGGTGCCAGGTCTCTCAGGCCAGGCTTCTTGGCAGCCTGGGGACCGATGGGGTGAGATCTAGAACAGATGTCCGTTCATTGTTAGCCTCCCTACAGGGATATACATGGGATTTCAACACCAACTGCAGTGTGCATAGCTGTACCTTCGTTGTAAAGAATTTAGAAGCATGTGTAGTCATGTCTCAGTCTTCGGCGTGTGAATGCCCTCATGCATCCACCAAGCTTTGTATTTTTTTAAGTTTAAAGGAGACATTTTATTGATTAAAAAGATTGCAATAAAGAAAAATATGATACAATGTCAATATAAAATAAAATGCAATAAAAATAAAAATAATAATACAATGCAATATTTGGGGGAAAAGAGAAAAGGAAAAAAGAAAAGGAAAAGTGAGAAAAGGAGGGGAGGGACCAAGCTTTGTTTTTGCATGATAAAGTTTCATGTTGTGTAAAGACTGCCTGGAGAGAAGCTCCACGCCTCCAAACTGTTATCAAGCACCCTAAACTCAGTCAAACAACTAGTAGACCCTCCTGTGCTTCTGTCTCTTGCAGGCCTAGAGAAAGTACTGAAGTCACCCCTTCCCTCCGAGGACTTCAAACCCGAGGCATCTTGCTCGGAGGTTAGCTGTTCTCAAAAGACATGGAACCTCTGCTACCAGGAGCCTATACGAAAAAACCCAGAAAGAGGCTGATTCATAAAAGCGGCACTGCGGGGGGGACTCATGTACATACTCTTACACACCCTTGTGCATCGGCCTCGAAATATGCAACTCCCTATTAGTTAAAGCGAGCAGAGGACCCAGTCATTTCTATGTGTACTAATGATATATGAATAGTTCCATATTATTCACATTTTAGAAGTTTGGGAACCAATTCACAAATACACGTAAGAGTACGTAAAATAGTTCTACACTTATCCCATAAGGCCTTGGAGAATAGATCCCTCGCATCTTTGGTATATGCGCAAGTGGAGTGAAATATATCTGCAGTTGAAGCTGTCTTGAGTTTAGATATAACCACTATGGATTTCTATCAGTAGCCCTCTGGCGTTATTGCCATGTACATTTTCCCTGATTAGGGGATAGTAGGGATGGACGCATTGGGACACTGATGCAGTCTGGGGATCGATATCCGGGGAGAGGTGTGGCGCTGCGGTCAGGGCGGCTGGGCGTGGGGTTCACTGTTCGATCCCCGGTGCCAGAGACAGCTCAGCTCAGCACCATGTGACTCTGGGCAATAGCTCACTTAGGGCCAGATGTAGGTAGGCGTTTACTGGTCGGTAACGGCCGAAAAACGGTAAAATCGGCCGTTACCGACCGGAATCCAGGTAATGAGATGTAGGAGAACATAAATATCCGAATCGGAAAACACGAGATCGGAAACATACCGACTCGGTAATAATGAAACGGTAAAATTACCATGGCGGAATCTACCGTATTCATAAATACCGAGTTCGTATTTTCCGACTCGGAAAATAAGAAACGGTAAAAAATGGCCTTGGAGATGTAGGTAAGCCCAAAAATACCGATTCTGCAGAAAAACGGTATTTTTGAGTCGGTATTTACCATGGATTGAAAGCAGGTGGTAACCAAGGGAGGGCTATAAAAAAAGTCCCAAAATGCACCTCAGGACCCATGATGGCGGCTTTTTACATCATAGCAAGACGGCAGAGACTACAGGCAGCAGGAGAGAGAGAATGGCAAAGGGATGAACAAGTGTACAGGCAGAGGATAACACTGTTCCAACTGACAGAGCCTGAAATACTGCAGAGGTACAGGCTACACCCAGACACCATCAAGAAATTGATCAGGGACCTACACCCACTCCTGGACCACCCAACACCCAGGGCCCATGCCATCCCACCCCATGTCCAGGTGCTATGTAGCTTACACCTGCTGGTCTCAGGGAGCTACCAGAGTGTGATAGCTGCAGTGGGTGGCGTGTCCCAGGGCTGCCTGTCCTGCTTCTTCAGGAGGTTTCTTGATGCCATGATGCAGAGGATGGGGCATTATATTTCTTTCCCTGTAACACCAGCAGAATTAGCAAAAACCAAGACAGACTTCTATCAACTGGCACACTTCCCTCACGTGATAGGCTGCATCGATGGCACCCACGTTCCACTCTGTCCACCTGCAGCCACAGAGCACATTTACAGGAATCGCAAATCGACGCACTCCATCAACGTCCAGGTCATATGTAATGCAGGGAACCTCATCACTGACATCGTAGCCAAGTTCCCCGGAAGTACCCATGATTCTTATATATTCCAGAATAGTGGAATATACACACGCCTACTTGCGGGAGAATTTGGAAATGGATACCTGCTAGGTAAATCACAATGACACACCATGACACTCACATCAGATCTACGTCTCATGTACTTGCAATTAATGTCTATCTTTCTCCCCCCTAGGCGACAGTGCATATGCCCTGCGGTCCTTTGTGCTCACTCCCTACCTCAACCCATCCACCAGGAGTGAAAGGCGATACAATGTGGCTCACAGATCTACACGAAACGTTGTTGAGCACACATTTGGACTCCTTAAGAGCAGGTTTCGCTGCCTCCACAAGAGTGGAGGTGCACGGCAGTACACCCCAATCATCTGCTGCAAAATAATAGCGACCTGTGCAATGTTACATAATCTCGCCACCAAGGAAGGCACAGAGGTGGAGATCACATATCATGAGGACATCGATGACGACCCAGAGGAGGCAGAGCCCCATGCTACGGTGGCAGCAGCAGCTACAGATGGGAGACTGAGACGGGAAGAGGTTACACAACAATATTTCTGAGTGAGTAAAGAGACACAGGCATGAATGTAACTCTGTCTAAGTAGTTTAATTTTCACTACGCCACACCATTGATAGCTCACATTGGGCTCACAATATCAAACACTCCATGAGTGTGTTGTCACGGTTAACACCACCGTGACTACAGCCTCGGGTGGAGGGCAAAGTCATTGTTTGTGGGCACGGGCCACAGGGCGGGGCTGTTGTGGCTGTGAATCAATGTTCTCACTGTGGCCTGTCACACTTCCCCGACGCCTGCCAGTCCTCCGTAAGTCTTGCACAGGAGTGCTTGCACCACTCCTGCTGGTGGACCCCTCGCTTTCCGCAGCACAAGTGTCGCCTCCAGTGCCAGTCTGATGCGCGAGCACGAGCTCCATAGCAGAGGTCATCCTGGCCATACCTTCAGTTAAATTGTTGCAGCACTGCACTATGGCATCCTGCATCGTCACTGACCGTCTGCACAGAAACAGTGGTAGCAGTGGCAAACCTGTTCAGGGCCTTTGTTTGCTGACGCACATCCACACAGGCCTTGCGTCTCTCTAAATGGTCCCTGTCCAATTTGTCACACAGGACAGTCATGCACTGTGTAATATCAGATATTCCTGACGCCATAGATTGCATGCTTTCTGCCATTTCCCCTATGCCCTTGCCTACTGCTTCCAGTTTGTCATTTGTAGTGCGTGTTTGCCTCTGAACCCCCATCATCGCTTTTGCCTGCAGGCGCTGCACTTTCACCATGGTGGCCTCCAGTCCGCAGAAGACACCCTGAACTTGACGCACATCCTATACCTCCCGTGGCCGTCGCCCTCGGACACTGGCCCGCGTGACTCTGGGAGTGGGCTGCTGCTCGGTGTTGCCTCTGTCCTGTGTGTCACCCTCCACCTCCTCCTCCGATGATGTTACCAGTATTCTGCGAGGGGGCACATCATGGCACCTTACCCTTTCCAGCACTGGGGATGGTGTTGTGGGGGTGGGTGATTGTTCAGCCGCTCCTGTGTCCTGACTACCGAATAGGAGAGGGGATTGTGGATTTTGTGCTGTTGCCTCCTCAGGTATCGGGGCTGCCTGCTCTTGGTCCTTCCCTCCGTGTGATGTGCTTGGTCCGGCTCCTTCCCTCCTCTTCTTTCTAACCTCTGCTGTGCTGCGCATTGACTCTCCTCTGGACAGACATGGACATTGTGTCAGTGGAGTTGTTCACCTGTGTCTCATGATAAAACACACTTCTATTGCACTTTTGCCTGTCTCTCATTTGCCTATGCTAGTTGTCTGTTGCTCCCCTTGCTGCAATGCACGCTGACTGCTCTGAGGTATCTACACATGACTACATTTCCCAGGATGCATTGCAGGACATTAGTTAAACCTGTTGTGGAGTCTGATTTGTCCTGTGAGGGGAATAGGTAAATGGGTAAATGATAATGTACTTGCATCTTACCTGGTTTCTTTGCTCCTCTTGCTGAGCTGTCTGCGTCTCCGATGCCGTGAATGCATTCCTTCTCAAGGGTGGATGCCACCATCTCCTCGATGTCGCTGAGTCTAGGGGCTCTGTTTCTTCCTCCCCCTGTTGCAGCACTTTCCTTGCGGTGGGCAGCAAGTTTTTTCTTTGTGATGATGCGGATGTCATACCACCGTTTTTTCAGGTCTTCAAGGTCACGGTGGGTGACACCAATGGCATTTACCTTGCCTTGTATTTCCAACCAGGTGCTGCGTTTGATAGATTCTGCAACATGCAGAGTTTGCTTCCCAAAAATTTTGCCGTAATGTCTTACAATCTCGGAAATTAGCACCTGCAGTTCTTCCTGGCTGAACTTCTGCTTCCTTTTGCGCTCTGCAGCTTCTCTCTGTGCCTCCTGACTCTCCATCTTGCAGTGTTGTTTGACTCAGGAAAGGCTGCTCCACACTCTGTCCTCCTGCTCTCCTGACTGTTGGTTTCTGCACCTGCATGGGCGTGGCCTGTCCCAGGTACTGGGGTGTGGTGCTTGGATCTGATTGGTTAGTTCCCCTGTGGCTTTGGATTTGGGTGTGGTTGGAGTACCTGATTGGTTCACAGGCTCACATATTTGTCAGTTTCAAATTCTGAGACGGATATTACCGACACGGTAAATACCGGGTCGTTTTTTTCCGACTCGGTATTTTCCGAGTCGGGACTTGCCATTCATTCCTATGGGCCATGGAACCGGTGGATAAGTTTGGGTTTTTCCGTATCGGATTTTACCGTGTAGGTATATTCCGACTCGGTAAATACCGATTACGATTACCGACTGATTCCGAGTCGGTAATTGTTACCGATTTTTTATCTACATCTCATTTTCCGATTCTGAAATACCGAGTCGGTATGACTCGGTATTTAAGAGGTCGGAAAATAAAATTTACCTACATCTGGCCCATTGTATCCCCGATGGCCCCCAGTGCCTTCAGACCCTTACGGGTGAGTAGTTCATGCTTTACAAATACCGGATTTATATCTGGGTGTCAATGTGACCTATGCACTTCTAACTGTGGTGTAGCGAGTTCAACTGGCAGCCAGGGTGTCTTTCCGGCTGTAAGTAGGACCTTCAATAACTGGTTGAGATGACAATTACCCCAGTCTTTACCTCCATGATTAATTACTGCAAAAACACCAACCATCTCACATACAAGCACAACTGGATTGTAACTGACACACCATACAGACAAAATGAACAAAGGGCCTGATCACAACTGACCCCCTAAATTGCACTCTTACCCTTTTCTGCTGCCAGTACCTCATCCAGCATGTTTCCTATGGTTAAGGTGAAGGGCTCCTCCCATAATTTATCTCAGTCCTCACTCACTACCAGAGGCTCCCAGGCGCCTCCTTCAGTAGTGTCTCTTTAGAATATTGCTAGTGGCTTCAGCAGTGTTCCTTGGGATTGAGACAGCATCAGCTACGGCAACACATGTTTTGGGCAGGACAGCAAGATTCCATGACAGGCAGGGGCATGTGGAGCCCCCCAGAAGGGGCAGAAAAGGCTCCGGTGGATGCAGTACCAGAACTTGACTCCGACTTGCAGGCTATGTTAGAAAAAGCCAGGGCTCTGGTGGCCCTGAAAGGCAAATCATGGATGGACCAGCAAATGCAGGGGAATCACCAGGGGAAGGGAAAAAGGCCATGGCAGGCACCCCTTACAGCACCACCATCCAAAGGAGCGGCGAGCGGGAGGCATGCAGCCAAAACGGTGGCCCCCCGTAAAGCCAACCAGTTGGGATCAAAAGTGTCTGGTGAGGGCAAAACGAAGGGCACTGGGGGCAGGAGCAGGGCCCAGCCCAACAGAGAGCTGCTTAAACCTTAGAGGTACTTTCGGAATCAGACATGGACGAGCTCAGCGGCAAGGAGGGGTCTGTAGCCAGCACAGTGGCCTCTCCGGAGCACGCAGAGAGCAGAGCATCACGGCGGACGATGGCAATGGAAAGCACCATGCACAAAGCGTAAGGTGAAAACGCGCAAGGGGGCAAAATGATGGGTCAGTGCCAGGGGGATCAGGGCAAATAGTGAACATGGGTGCACAATTAGGAGTTAACAATCTAGCAATGCTAGGGGCATGGCCGCCCCAACTGCCTTGGTGGACAGGCCAAGGAAGGAATCAGCAAGGTTTTCAAGAGGAGGCATTGGAGCAGGGACTAGCTCACCCAGCAGCATGGGTCCTCTGGTGGCAGTGGCCAGGTGCCGGATCCCCATTTGCCGAAAAACCCCCTTGGAATACGGAGGGCAGAGGGGCGTACCAAGGACCGAAGAAAGCGACAAAGGAAAAGAGGGACGCAAAAAAGAAGGGGGCTGGGGGGCAGGAGAACCCCCAGCAGGAGAACCCCCAGCAGGGGAACCCAACCAGCGAGGCAAGGGCAGAAGGAGCTCTGCAGGGGGGGGGGCAGCTCCAGAGGGTAGTGTGGCAAAAAAGGATGGGGCTGAGCAGGCCTGGACCCAAGGGGTAAACCTGCTAGCGAATACCTCTGCCACTCCCCTGGAGATCCCCCTACCACTACATAGCTTTTGGGGCTGGCTAACCTGATCCCCCTGACAGTAAAGGGGCGAATATGGATGAAAGAATTGATAGACATTTTTTCATTAGTAGAGGTACGCCAGGCAGGCTTGGACCTGACTACGCAGGACAAAAAGGACGAGGATAGGAGCGACAGGCGCAAGCAGAGAGAGGAGAGGTCAATAGAGAATTGGTTAAAGGCATTTAGACTCTGGCATGTGTAGTTATGGAAAAATTCCTCCAAAGTGCAGCAGCCCTGATCCTCTACGAGCAGAGAATACATGATGCACAACAAAGATACCAGGGTGACGCTTGGTTAAAATATGACGAGGCCTTTAGGGAGAAAATGCAAACATGGCCAGTAATTGAATTGGATTGTCAGGACATGGAAGGGTTTGCAACTCACATGGTAGTGGCTAGAGAAGGGGTGAGCGTGAAACAGCCCACTTTTCGTCCCTTCTTCAAAGGACCGACGGGGGCACGGGAGAGTAGGAACCTGAAAGACAACCCGGGGGCTGCTAGGATGAAAGTGGAAAAAGAGGTACAGCTTGGAAGAGTAGCAGGCCCATTTACAGCGCCCGCTTTAAGATTTGGTAATATCCCTGCTAGGCATAGTCCCAAAAAGAAGGCGTGCGAGGTCAGGTTAATACACCACCTTTCTCACCCACAGGCGGACTTCATCAATGACTGACTGGACTAGGAGAGTTGCTCAGTGGCATAAACATCAGCAGACGATGTAATGGATTTGATAAGACAAGCGAGTAGGGGAGCCCTGCTGGCAAAAACTGACAAAGAATCGGCGTTTTGCCTCCTCCCATTTCACCCAGACTGCTACCACCTGCTGGGTTTCGAGCTGGACAATACTATTACGACAAATTCTTGCCAATGGGCAGCCCCACATCCTGTGCTTACTTTGAGGCTTTCAGTGGTTTCCCAGAGTGGGAGCTGATGGAGGGGGGCCATTGACTTCGGTGCGGTTGAAAAATCCAGACGCAAACTGAATGTCACCATAACAAGGATATGTAGGGCCAATGGCTAGGATTCCATAAGACACGGTTTCATAAACTTGAGATCCCCGGGTTATCACTTGGAGGATGGGGTGCACCTGACAGGTGTGGAGATGTTCCTGCTTAACATCGTGGGGGTGCTAGAACAGATGGGTTTCACGTAAAAGGAAGGAAGGAGTAGCGGAACAAGGGGGGAGCTCCCTCCAATCGTGATACCGTAGGTAGCATGGCAGAAGAAACCCTAGACAGATAGACAAATGAAATAAATTACTAGAGGTAGATGGAAGGCTCACACAGAGTCCTTGGGATGCCTCACGGCAGGGGCACTGAGGGAGATAAGAGCGGCACAGAGCCACAGACATAGTGGATGTGGTATACCTCACGGCAGGGGTACCAAAGGAGCCAGATGTCAGAACTCAGGCTCAGGCAGGATAGATGAAGTGCTCACACAGGGTCTTTGGGATGTCACACGGCAGGGGCCCAGAAGAGCAGGTGCCAAGAAGGTGTCAAAGGCAAGCGGGACAGCACTTGCAGCCCAGGCAAGTCCGGACAGACACCCACCAAGTCGGTAGCAAGTTGAAGACTAACACCGTTGAAACAGTGGCCCAGACATTTGGGCCCCTCCTCAGAAATTGGTCTGTCTGAGAGCAGATAATGACCAAGAACGGACCGAAAGAATTATATTTGCAAAGACAGTAAATGTGTTAACATGGATTTTATGAATGACCATGAAAATTAAGATATGTTTGACATGTTGTTTTAATAAACTGTAACCTTTTAGGGCACCAAAGCACGTTGTCAGTGGTGTGTTTTAAAGGTTCGGTTGGACGCAGTTGCAAATGGCTGAGGGCGGAGGAGGGGACTCGCCTCTTGGGAGGGGTTTAGATTTCCACCATAGAGAGGTATCCTTAGCTATGCTGTGTCCATTTTAGGTGCTAATGTCCTTCCATAATTCAAACATATCAATACTGCTGAGTGATAAAGGCTTCCCATGAAGGCCACGTCTCGGAGAACCACTCATCAGCACCAGTCTAGTAATTACAGGTGTAGATTAACTTGGCAGTCACATCACAGGTTCAGAACGCCTGCAATATCCGACTAATTCAAAGCTGACCAGAAGTGGGTGTATGGCCTAGAGCTTGAATCAGACAGCCCCTTTTGAGATAAAGTTTAAACTGTGTGTAATTTCTTATTTGATAAGGTGAAGGAAGAGGGAACAGGTGCAGTTACTGATTTATTTAGTTAATTGCTTGGAACTACCTTGTTCTGTTTCATACTTGCTCCGATGAAATAGGGTAATATTGAATTGTTACTCTTTTATATTTATTAAATGGCTTTTGGACGTTTGTATTTTTTACATTCAGATGATTTGGAAATTAGCATGTTGCATAAAAGGGTTTTTAATACGTGCTGTCTTGTGGGCTTTTACTCAGAATAAACAATCAAAGGTGATGAATTGTACTTGACTCCTTTTTTACGTTAATTGGGTCACTGGGGCTCAATTTTCAAGAATCCATGGGCCACTCCAGCCTCTCACATCAGCTGTATATAAACTGTAATCAGCTTTGCTGTGGCTGCTAATTACTCTGTAGTTGCTGTTCTTTTAATTTAAGTGTAGCCTTTGTATTAGTTCGGGGATTTGGAAGAATTCCTGACTATAATTATCCATTCTATATGAATCGGTTTTGTTGCAGCTTTCCTACAGCGTCCCTGTCTTTTTCTATGCTATTACTGTTAACTGATATTTAAGCACAGCACCTAGGATTGTTGCTAAGCGGTTCAGTGCAATTACTGTTTCTCGATTTTTGGTGTGTACCTTTGTGATTGTTTTTCATGTGTTTATTTCTTACCATGCAGGAGATGCCATATCGAGTCGCTTTGCCCTCGTGTATATGATGTTTCGGATCTGTGTTCATTTATTGCAGATGTAACTAACTACCTTGTCTTTTTTTGATTTACCATTGTAAATAACATTGACATGATGATCTTTGCAGCTTCTAAGCAGTTCTGGCCCAGATTTAAGGTTTTGTGTCGCCCTTGTGCCACGCAAACGGATACAGGATGGCACAAAACCTAGAATGAGTTTTAACAAGCCACGCAAGGCCACATTGTGTGTCTTGGTAAATCTGGACTAACGCAAATCAGCGCAAGTCGCTGCCTTGAGTTTCTCCGCATGGTGCGGACGTTACATGGGTGGAGCATGGGTGTTCTCACACATCCACCCATGTATTCGGAAGCATTACCAGATTTACCAACACCGATAGATCTAGGTATGCGTCAGAATTGTACGCCTTCCCACCAGAGGCGCGACAAGTAGAAATATCTTTTGTTTCTCTGCGTTGTTTCCTCTTTCTATGTGTGTGCCTCTAAGGATTGTTTTTGTGCAAGAAGGTGTCTCTTCCTGCACAAACACTGCAGTATTGTGCAAAGGTGCTTGTGTTGGCACTAGGCAGCACACAGCGTGCAAGCGCAACGAGAGAGAAGAAATACTCCATATCTTTGCAAATATGGAGCATTTCTGCTCTCTTTCACACAATGAAGTGCAGCAGCTTCTCTTGCTGCGCTGAGTGAGATAATATTGAAGTTGCCCCTTAGTGGTTAGTGTAGCAACTCAGTGGGTTGAGCAACCTCTGTAGAGTTCTTTGCAGAACATGATGTCGCAGATTGGAATACAAACAATAGTGACTAAGGTTTTCAGCCTTCTGAGGTCAGCAAAATGAGTATCAAAGTGGAACTTCGCTGTTGGGGAAGCAAAGTCCCAGGATCCAGGGTTGTGCAGTGGACCCCCATGCTATAAGCTCTATAAAGCATCATCACTTGCCCCGCTGCGTGAGACAACTTTGCTGCTGGGCACTCCAAGTCCAAGGATCCCGGTTGGTGCAGGAGGTGGCCCCCATGCCACAAGCTCTATAAAGCACCATCACCAGCCCCACTGCATGAGACGTGTCCAGGCCAAGGACAGGCCCATCTTTGCCCATCATCAAAAGGTAGAGGCTGGGCCGGGCCACCTCTCTTGGTTTCACAGATTGACAAACCCGCTCATGTCACCTGGAAAAGTTTATCATGAATTTACTTCTTGGAATAGCGCATTTGTTTGGCTTCCTAAAGTTGACTCGTCTTTCACTATCAATAGTCAGGAATTATTAAGTTCTCACGACTTATTGGTTGGGTCGCAAAAACTTGCCAGCCTATACTTACAAATGGGGAAAAGAAAAGCAGACGCCAGACTTTGAGGCCCATTGAAACCAAAAAACCCTGCAGGACATGCTGCGGCCATTTGCTCATGTGAAGCTATTGATGATTTGATAGTAGAGGTGGAGTCAGTTCTAAAGCCTGCCAAACTGGCAGTATGTATCTTCTCAACTTGGTCTTAGTGTTCTACCCCTATTTGAGAAATATAAGCATGTGGGCTGAGTCAGCGATGCGGCGAGCGCAAGGTAAGTGTTTTTTTCTATTTTATTTGTATTACCCCCACCCCAACCCACAGCCCCACTACTGCCACTGACCAGTTGTGCTTCCATCATTAGGCCTCCTGAGGTAGGGAGACCTGAGGGTATGGCGCCCCCCCTGATTAACCCGAATGGAGCCAGTAAAGTTATCAACTGCACAGGGAAAGTTATGGAAATTTAAAATTTTCCAAGGAAGAAAATCACACATTTAAGAAGAGCCCTGGTGCAAGATTAATCCTTGAAGGTGGGCTCATTACAAATCCAGATAAGATCAAGTAAAAATCAGGGGTGGAGATGGCTGTCATAATAATGTTGAATCTAATGAGAAACCTAAATTATCTACAAGAAACAAATGAGAGGCTGAAGAGGATTTTACTGTCCAGCATGTGTCCACAATCCTTAACTTAACATGGAAAAAGGTGTGCTGTTCTGGAGAATCGTTGGTACTGATTTAGTTTTTCAATTTGTTAGGTCAGACAGAGGAAGAATCCATAATAGGATACACAAACCCTCACCCACTGAAGTGGTATGCTTCATCATTGGGCCAGGCTGCTCACTGGGTGGGTACTGCAAGACAAATAACCAAAAAGGCTCCCTTTGGTTAAGAGAAAGAAGAGAAAAATGACCCTTGCAGGAACTCAAAGGAAGTAAAAAAAATACTTAAAATAAACCCTCACCCACGCGAGTTTCCCCTTGGTGGCATTCTTCATCATAGGGCCCATCCCTGTCCTCTTCGGACAGGGGCATGCTGCTACCAACGAATTCGAGAGAGCACTTGATTGAAAAAATATAGGGATGTCCCTATACACCTATGTTGTCTTGGAAGGAGTGGGTTTATTGAAGTAAGAAAAGGTTAAAAAGACCAGATTAGTGAGTCTAAAAATAATTTTATTTCTTAGCCCTAACGTGGTATACTAAAATCTGGGGATGTGTGGGAAAAACCTAGGCGTAAATACCTATTGTTTCCCTTTATGGTCAACTAATTTCATGCCCTACTCCAAGGCATTTCATCAGGACCTAGAAAAGAGAAATGAGGCTCCCCCTCCAGTTGTCACAGTGAACACAATAGTAAAAATAAAAATACAAAATAAAATACACAGCACCAAATTGGTCTGTGTTAAATGTCAAAAAACCTGCATGGGTACAAAGAAAATAAGAGGTTAAAAAATACACCACCCTTAGGCCTATATTATATTTAGTAAAAAATCAGTTGTGATTCAGTGGTTTGTGGTGGTGAAAAAATACCCAAACCATGCCTTCTGACGTGTGTGAATCTGTGATAATGGGACTCACAAGACAATACATATACACAAAACATATAAATGTAGGCACAACGTCATGTTACCGACATGGTCATACTCTGGTTAATTACATACTTTAAATGTGGCCATCATTTGGCCCCATGAGTCCTTCGAGGAGTTTAGGAGAGACGCCTGTAGTCACACCCTAAAATTAAAGCCACAAAACAAAATCCAAATAAGTTCAGAAACTTCCAAGAAACAATGTAAAAGATAAGTATTGCCGTTGCAAAGTGTGAGCATACTCTGTCCAAAATTGGGCACGGCGCTCTTACTTACTCCGTCAAGGCTACTCCCTCTTGGTAGACCTGTGTGTACTCGCTTGAGGCTCCGACGTTACTGGAGCCACGGACAGGGTTACTATTAAACCTGTGTGCCTTACGCTAGCTCTAGATGGAATCAGAGACTAGACCGCAAACCGCGGTGCTATTTCTTACTTCCAGGTTGGTTATTGGTCCAGCGCAAACAAAAATCTTTTTTAAACTGGGGATTATTTAGTAACTATTTGCAGTGGCAATCACGGAAATTAACAACATCCTTATCAATTTCTAACGCCATTGCTCCTCCCGTGGATAATGCGGGAGGAGCAATGGCGGCGGCAAAACTGGCCATCTGAATCCTGAAGCAGAAAGTATCTGCGTGCAGCGTCCTGGTACTTACCAGTCTTAATTTCAAATCTGCTGAATACCTTCTCTGGATCTTACCACAGCCGGGACGGAAGTAAAACCGATGGAGAGCTTCTGTCTACGTGACATAGAACTGCCCGTTCGAGCCCTGATGAAGTCTAGGGTAACTCCCTGACGAAACACGTGTTGGCTGGGCACCAACAATAAACCTTAATCTGAAGAAATACTTCAATCAACACCTTTTCATCGTTTCATTTTGCTTAAGCTTGTGTTGTGTGAATCTTTACTGCATACAGTATTAAGACTATTAACTCAAGAACGTGTGCACAGATCTTTTTTGTATATATTGTCCTAGGGCCTTTGGTCCTGTGGGAGGTTGGGGTTTTCCTCCTTTCTGTGGCACCATTCCCAATATTGTTCCTCAAGAAATTTTACGTTGAATTCTGGAGGCGCCACCACTTATCGCAACAAGAATAACCCTCCCTGTGTACCAAATAGAATAGTTGGTTGCAATACCCCCCTAGTACACAACAGGGTGAATAAAAACTCACCCCAGGAGTAGTGAGGATGCATTCTGATGCAAGTGCTCATAGTATATGTGGTTAGTCATATGAGTGTACCGTCAGGGTGTAGCGACGGATGTCCCCGTCTGCTAGGTTGAAGGTCTGAAACTAAGTGTTTTCCCCAAGGTGTTATGGACTAGTTGAACATCTCTGGGGCCCCGGTCTAGAAGAAAGAACGCCAGAATTGCCTAGGGCCCCTTGGTGGATACATAAGTAGTACAAGTGTTATATACTTAAGTAAATTGGCCCCACGGTATGTTCTCATTCAGCCTGTTCTCGTGTGATTTGAGTCTGTAAACCCATCTCTGCACTTTCTCGTGCAGATCAGATTCATTGCTAATTTGTTCAATCACAATCCATTCAAATAGTGAGTGGTCATTTTAGTTGTTGCGCGCTGACCTCTCAGGTTGCTCTGATGCTCACATATGCGTGTTTTTATTTTTCTCGATGTCATGCCCACGTAATGAAGGTCGCATTGGTAGGTGATCATTTATATGACATTTTTTGAGTCACAGTTTGTAAATGTCCGCTGTTCCCAGGTGGTGTCATCATTGAAGGTGATCGTCTTACTGGTCAGGGTCATATGGCACACGCTACAGATGCCGCAAGGATGGTGGCCACTAATTGGTGCTAGAAATCCCTGGTTGGGTGTATTTTCACGGGATTGGCATGGCTGTGCATGCACCAACATGTCCTTCAGGTTGAGGTTCTTTTTCTGTGAGAACATTGGTTTGGGTAGGGGGTATTGTGCTCCCACTCAGAATCCGCCAGTGTTTGTTTATTATTTTGGTGATTGAGTTGGAGGTAATGTTGTACGTTGTGATACATATCGGACGTGTCTCATCAGGTTCTTTCATGGCGTGGTCCAGTAGGGCTTGCCTATCGTTGTTCCTGGCCCTTTTCATTGGACGTGACACTATTCTGTCTGGGTAGTTTCAAATTAGAGATGAGGTTGATAGCTTGTAATTTGAAGTCTTTCACCTCGGAACAATTCCTCCTTAGTCGCAAGAATTGCCAGAACAACAAATGCTCCCTCAAATGTCTCGGGATGGCTATCAAAGCTTAAGAGGCAATTCTTTGCTGTGGCCTTGATATGTTTTGTTGTTTTCAGACCAGCTCCATTGGCAAAGACATTGAGGTCCAGGAAAACCATTGTTGCTCTGGAGATTGTGTGAGTACATTTCAAATACTGATTCTGTTCATTAAGCCACCTGATGAATGACTCAGCTGTGTTTTTGTCCCCATTCTGGGTGACAAACATGTCATCTATATACCTCTTCCAGAGCCCCATGCTATTCATATAAGGGTTGTTAGGTGACAGGATCTTCTGTTGCCCTCTGCGGCTACACTAGGAGCAAATGTGCTCCCCATTTGCTGCTTCCAGGAAACATGGGCAATGTTCCAACTCCACAGATCAAGGTATTTAAACTTCAGTGTGGAAGCAGTACCAGAATTACAGATCCCCAATCTCTCTCTTTGCGGCCGGAGCAGTTAAACATTGCCTAACCCGCCGGAGCCGCTGGGCTGTTTCTACGCGGCAGGAGCCGCCGAACATTTCCTTTTACGGCCGGCGCCGGCACCATTGTTCAACGCGGCAGGAGCCGCTGGGCATCTTCCTCGCGGCCAGGAGCCGCTAATCATTTCTTTTTGCGGCCGGAGCAATTAAACACCGCCTAACCCGCCAGAGCCACTCGGCAGTCTCAACGCGGCCGGAGCCGCTGAACATTTCCTTCTGCGGTGGGCGCCATTGTTCAACACGGCAGGAGCCGCTGGGCCAAGTCAAGTCAAGTCAATACAAGCTTTATTCGATTAATTAAAATCATAAAAGCATTTCCTGCACAAATATACAAATAACAATTTCATATGATAAAAACATTTCATGTAAATAATTTAGTTAAAAAGGAGGAGCATAAAAGAGAACAATTTCATATAGTTATATGGGATAGTGCAATAATGCAAATCATCAGAACGGCTAATGGTCAGTAGATTTAAATGCATATCATGGAACGATTGACTTCAATTGTTTAGACTTAATACGTGTAGCTGCAACTAAAAAACTTGCATCCCCGAATATTACTTTAGTGCTGCTTAGGAGCTGTAGGTAGCGGAGAGCGGGTCGAACTTGTATAAACCCTGCTTCTCTCAGAATAGGTAGTAAAAACTGTTTCCTACATTCCTCGTAGTGGCTGCAAAACATAATAAAGTGCATCAGGGTTTGTTCAGAAAAATTATCGCAGCTACAGGGGATAGAAGGATCTAATTGACCCCATACTGGGTAATTCCCCAAGGAATATTGAATAATATTCAGTCTAAATCTTACAAGGAGATTACGATGGAAGGGCCGAGACACAATGGACAAGTAGGGTTCCAATTTCGGGGTAGTCTGCAGTATATAAGCCGCTGGGCATTTTCCTCGAAACCGGAACAGCCAAACATTTCTTTTCGGTCGGCGCTATTGTTAAACGCGGCCGGAGCCGCTAAACATTTCTTTCCGCGCCGGAGCCATTGTTTAACGCGGCAGGAGCTGTTGGGCATTATCAACGCGGCCGGAGCCGCTGAAGATATCCTTTTGCAGAGAAAACACCAAAACACCAAATGCGAGCAGCGAGCAGCGCGCCACGCCAAGCCACGAGTCCAGAGTCCAGCGTTCAGCGGGGGGTCAGCAGAGAGCTGCGGGAAAGCTAACCCCGCTTGACCCAGCAGCAGCAGCAGAACACCAAGGAGCCACTGGAGCCTGGAACCATAGCGAGACACGGGAGCCGGGAGCTGCCGCGATCCTGCCATGTGCAGTAAGTTACTTGCAACGTAATATTTTGGCGGTTTCTTGAGCTGCAATTTTGAGACTGCAATTTTGAGTCTGCAATTTGAGACTGGGGAAGGCGGCAAGATTGGCTGGGAGTTCAGCCGGAGAGAGGAGCCCAGAGACTTGCTATCTGGGGCTGGGCGGAGCAGAGCACGAGCACGTAGCACTACATCCTCCATTCCCACCCACACAAACTCGCGCATAAGCCCAGCACATCACCAGGCTCACCCGATTGGACTATCCAGATTATTGCCCGCGGGCCCCTATCCGTCATCCCCCGACGGCTGCTGTTCGCAGTGCCCGATCCATTGCCATTTGCCTTGCTTTGCCTCAGTTTGGAGGTTTGGCCAGTATCGGCAATTGCGTGTTTGTTACTTACGTAGCGAGCAGACAAGCAGGGGGGGCTGTGTTGGTCCCTGTGGGTTCCTGGAGGAGCTCGAAATGCGGGTGTGCATCACTTGTTGGAGATCTGAGGCGCGGCGTGTAGAGAGGTGTGGAGGTGGAAGAAAGATACCGGTCTAGCCCAACCAGTTTGATCATCCTTAAGTGTCAGTGGATATGAGATATGGCCATCAACGAGGGGCTCTACCCAAACAGAAAAAAAGACTAAAGCGGGAGGAGAATAAGGACGTCATTACTCAACCCAAGCATAGTCAAGAACATGTAAATGAAGTCTGTCCCGGAGCCTGCGCTCCGCTAAGGGACGCAACCGAGTATAAAACTGAGTCGGTAGAGGCAGTAACATCGGCCTTAAGAAAGGAACATCCAAATGACCAGGTCCAACTGGTGGTAGCCCCTACCATCTCAGGTCAAGACAACAAGGTCGTGCCACATGTCACTCATGTTATTCAGCCATCCATTAAGAGTCTTTTTCTCAACTATCAACAAAAGCAGACACAAAAACAACAACAAATAAATAATAATAACTGTGGGTATGATGATGCCTGTGAAATGTTTCCTTCACCCTCAGTTCCATGGGGTAAAAAGGGAGCTAACCCATGTGTATTATCAGAGGCCTCTTTAGAAATAAATGAATTGAAGGAGGTCGTAGTCAGCCACAACAAGATAATTCTGGGTATGGGCAAAAAGGGGAATAGTGTTGAAAAGGCTGAAAAGGTAGAACATTTTGAAAATTATAAAAAAGCTGGGATATCATCAGAGTTTAAACTTTCCTCTCAGTCTTCGGGTCAGATTGGGACAAAAGCACTATCTCATAAAGCCCAAATTCACTTGCACAACTTGCATGACTCTGTATTATGTAGTACGGAATCCATTGGGGTCGGTAGCAGTCAGGCCCCATTCGGTAGTCGGATAGCTGGAAGCCAAAAGGAGCAAGGTTCAGTCATCGAAATCTCCTCCGGTCTAGAAGGTAAGACCTTTCAAACAGGACCAATCAAGTATAACCTTGGAGACTAACTTTTACTTAAATAAATCACTATTAGTTCCAGGCATAGTTAATGGTGAAAAAGACCAATGTGCAATTGAACGAAAAAAATCCATTAACTCAGATTCAAACGATCGGATGAACCCACTGGATTTTTCTTTGCTAACAAAATTTGATGGGAATTTTCAACCTAGATCAGAGCAAAGAGAAAAGAAAACTGGTCGTGAATGTGACTTATGGGCCAATCTTCTGCACACTATGGACTCAATTACTAATGCCCTAAATTTTCATTCAGACAAATTAGATATGCAGGTTGATATTTTAAGTACATTGGCAACACATGTAGTTGGAATAGATGAAAAGTTGCACCATTTATCTGATTTGATTACTAAGGTACAAAAGGACAATGAAGGTCAATTAATAACCTAACCTGTACCTGTGCTCAACTGATTGATAAAATATCAGATCTACCGGCAATTGTTAGCTCTATGGTACAGGAGGTAAAATTGTTATCTGTCAGAAAGGTTCATGGTATCAAAGAGGGTACTAATTGTTTAGGCAGACAAACTACTACCAATGACCTCACGGATGGCGGGGGGACTATCACAGATAAAACAGGCTTCACATATGAAGAGAGAAACAACTCAGTTAACAATAACAAAATAAACAAGTCTCTACCGTTGCATGAAGAACCGATAAGTAAAGGCGTGGAGATAAATAAATCGTTAATTGATATCTCCAAAACACCCCAAGATACACTGCCACCAGAAATTAGTCAAGTTCTGAGCACAAAATACAATCCTAGGATCTTATCTAAAAGGGCAAGAAAACGATTGAGGAAGAATCATAATAAAATCCCTTTGGGAACAAAACTTATTAGAGATGAGGTAACCACAAATCATATAAATATCAAAGATTCCTCAAGAGTGGAAGATACTGTAAACCCTATCAAAGAATCTGGAAAAAAAGCCCTATTTCCAATTTTTAAGCGTGTAAAAACCCCTGAACCTAAACTAAGGGATGCACAAAATGTTAATCACTTAAGACGGGGTGAGGCCCTTTTTAACGCGTGTCCCGAGGCTGCTCAAAAAAGGGATCCCATGTCTGATCATCTCTGTGGTGAATTGGTGGAACAACTTGGAGTGCTAACCACCCCAAATGGGGAAATTGTAAACTTTATAAATCCACAAGTTTCAAAAACAAAACCCTACGCTGCTTCCTGCTGCACTCTAGCACAAAAATCCATCGAGTTGCCTGCCTCACGTCAACAGGTAGAGCTTGCATTGGACCATGTTGTTGTGAGGAAGTCTCCGGTTGTTTCTATAGATAAGGATGAAGCAGAAACCTCAGTAGGACAAATTGACGAGAGGAAAGTAGTCTTCTGCCCTCAGTACATCACGAGAGGATCTCATGATGTTCTGAATCGTGGCAATATTTTGAAGTTATTCACTGCAATCCCAGATCTGATAGATATAACATCGGAAGATCTGGAACTTGTGGAGTTTAAGATCGACCGTAATATTGAAACAACCGTGACTACTTGGCGAACTGAGGATACTGTCAGTAAGATATTTGCCAATGCCGATACATTTGAAAAATGGGGCATTAAAGTTAGGACTATTTGTAAAACTCAATACCCAACTTTGTTGATTCCCGTTAAATCACCCAGTAGTATGATACAAACAAAGGGTATACAAAAACAGCTCATGATTCATCTATTAGAGTACTGAAAGGTGCCTCAGGTTCATCAACTGAGGTGAATATGTTGTGGGCATTAAGATCAAGAGCTGTCAGTCAGGATCACGAGTTTGTGTTGAACTACGGTCCACACCCAACCCAATTGAGGATTGGAGTTGGCTTCCTTCAATACTATCAAAGGCCAACTCTGCGAAGATGGACTGAAGCCGATCTTCCTTTGAAAAACACTTACATCTTTAAAATGTTGTTCTTGGAACGTAAACGGTCTTAAAACACTTCTTGAGGATCCAAGTGTAACGAGTTTTCTGAACTCCTTTGATATTTTTTTTTTCAAAACCGTTTTTATTAAGAGTTCAAGCAGAATTCGGTACAGCCCTCCACAGTCAGGAGGAGACTGTCAATGGTTCACGTGTAAAAGCATGGCAGTGAACCCAGAGTTTCAAAATGACATGTCCCAACAATCCCCCCCCATCCCACCCAGCCCCAAGCAGAAAAACCGCCCCCCACCCCAGCCCCAACTACCCACCCCTTATCCCACCCTAACCCGGTGCACGTGATCAGCTTAGCAACATGAGATGAATAGCAATGGCAGTGTAGGCCAACAGTCTAGGGTACAGGATCCACATCAGGAGACGGGACATCGTCGATGTCTATCGGGGGGTCAAGTGTCAGGCCCCTGTAGTCCGCCCACCGCTTCCATATTTTGTAGTGTTTGCGCGGACACCCCCGGGCTTCAAAGACCGGCAGCTCCAGGCCCATAAGAAAGTCCAATCCTGCCTTCCACACACCAAGCGGGGGGGCCCGGTCGCTCTTCCAGGCCTGCGCCAAGTCCCGCTTGGCCACCACCAGACCCAACAGCAGCAAGTGTCGTTTGTAGATGTTACCCCCAACGCCTTCCAGGACATGGAGAAGGCCCAGCCTAGGGGTACGGGGCAGGTCCCATCCCAACACCTCCGACAGGCAGTCCCAAACCCCAGCCCAGAATCTAGTCAGTCTCGCACAGGACCACACAGGACCACACGGTATGGAAAAGCGTCCCCCTTTCAGTACCGCACCTCAGACACTCCGGGGCGGCTATCAGGCCCGCTCGCCACAGACGGTCCCTAGTATAATACGCCCTGTGAAGGTATTTGAATTGGATAAAACGGAGACGAATGGCTATGGCATACGGTACTCCAGGCCCAAAACATAGTGCCGAAAGTCAAGCATGCCAATGGATCCCAACTAGCCCCCCCTCAACCAACTAGACACAATCCCAAAAAACCACCCCCCAGTCCCAATAGGAGGAGGCAGCCCATAGAACGTGCCCCGAACCCCCATCAAACACATAGCCTGGCTAAAGGCAGTGCAGCACAAAGAAACAGTAGGCCGCAAGGGTCCCATATATCCGCCAAAGAACAGGGTAATACTGCACCAGCCAATGTTAGTCCCACCGAGCAAAGTTCAGCCGCCACGGTGTAAGATCACAGAAAAAAGGCATCCAGTAGGTGGCCAGCCAACGATGATCAGACGTCCTTGTCAGATGCGTCCGTAGCATGTTGCGTGTCCCCCAGAAGGGGGTCCCGGGACAGGGACCGTCGTCGCGAGCGGGACTTGCGATGTCGTTTTCCTTTGCCCGGCTGATCACCCCGATCCTGTGAAGAGCTGCGCGAGGAGCCGGAGTGCAACCTCGGCTGGGCGTGTGGTCGTAGTCTGACCGCCTCGTCGGTCCACCTGAAGACGGCCTCCGGAGTATCGAAGAAATGGGTCTTAGAGTTGAAGATCACCCGGAGGCGGGCCGGGTAAAGCAGCGAGTATTGAATTTGCAGGCCGCGCAGCTTGGCCTTGGCCGCCAGGAAGGAATGTCTCTGCTGCTGGACCAGTCTGGTATAGTCCGGGAATATCATGATCTTATGATTATCATAGAGTAGAGTGTCTTTAAGCCGTGCCTCACGGAGAATGACGTCCCTATCATGGAAGTTAAGGATCCGGGCGATGATCGGGCGAGGCCGCTCCCCAGTCGGCGGCTTCTGCGTTAAGGCGCGGTGTGCACGCTCCACCACGAAGCAGCGCGACAGGGCGTCCGGGGGCAGCCAGCTCTCCAGCCACTGGGATAGGAAAGCATCCATATGCCCCTTCTCACAGTCCTCCGGAAAGCCAATAAAGCGCAGGTTGTTCCGTCGCGCCCGTCCTTCAGCGTCCTCCACACGAAGCGCTAGGCCATGCTGAGTCTGTTCCAGTTCAGCAACCCTCTTCTTGAGAGCGCCAACGTCTCCCTCCACCGTCGTGACCCTGGTCTCCGTTTCGGTGATGCGGGCGACCGCGTTGCGAAGGTCCTGACGCAACAGCATCACATCGGCACCCACTGCGCCAATCTTTGCGTCCAGCATGTCGCGGGACTGCGTAATGGCCGTCAGCAGCGCTGCATTGTCCGGTCCAGCATTCTGGCCTCCTCCGGCACCCCCTCCAGGGCCAGTGAATTTGTCGATAGGTCCCGTTTTAGCGGCGGCCGCGCCACCTCCACCTCTGGTCATGGCGGCAGCAGAGACGGCCGGGCAACACGCACCTGCAAGAGGGTCGCCCCTCGTGAATGTCCACCACTCAGGCCCCCGGTCAGGGCTTTCGGGGCTCCTATGCTCCTGCACCTCCGGTCCAAGGATCAGCGTCGGTGACTCCGGGCAGAGGCCGCCAAACTCGAGGCCCCGGCTCCGCCAAGGCCAGGTAGGCCGCAGGTTCTCCAAGGCGCTCACCAGGCACTAGCCCTCCCCGCTTGCACTACGAGGAAGGGCAGGGGAGCCCGCGGTGGCTCTCCCGCAGCAGGCAGCTCCGGATCACGGACAGAAAATGGCGCCGTAGACCCCAGGACGAGCTCTCCGGTCCGGGTGCGCCAAAATTGAGGCCCCGGCTTGTCTGATCGGCACCAGGCCGCTCGCCGCTCCAGCCCGCCTCGCCACCTGGAAGGGTCCCGGCGCGCCGGTCCCGGCACCGGATATATCCCAAAGTCGGCCGCCACCTTCGCCCCAGACGTGATGTGTTTTTCGGGTCCGGGGGCTAGGAGAAATGATAGGATAATCGTCGGGCCGGCGGGAGCTTTAGCAAGCCACGTCCGCCATGATCGCCCGCTAAGCCACGCCCCCACTCCTTTGATATTTTAATATTGCAGGAGACCTGGCAAATGTGTAGTGAACCTATCATTGGTTATTACGAATATCTGAATGTGGCAGCTCGTGAGGCCTCTATAGGTCGTCCTAGTGGAGGTCTCTCCATATATGTTTCTTTAAATCTTGACGTAAAACACTTTGAGAGATAGACCTCCAAGTAAATTGGATTTTGTGTGTTAAATTCATTGCCAAACAATCAATTATTATTCTAAATGTCTATTTGAGTTCAAAGAAAAAGATAAGGTCCTCACAACTCGAACTATTATGGGAAATGGTGAAATTGTTATATTACGACCATTTGGATTCGATGATCATTATAACTGTGGATTTTAATATGCACCTTTTCTCATATAAAAAAGGGATGGTACCATCATCTATCCTATTAGAATGGTCTAATTGTGAGTTCATAAAATATAACTTAAATATTCTCAAAGATGCTGATAATACTCCTACATTTAGTAAAAGTGTTAGTCCTTCGATAATTGATTACAGCATAATTTCGGAAAAACTTGTGAAGGCAGTCCAAAGTTATCAAGCTGTACCAAGGATCGAGAGTGACCACAACCCTCAAGTTATTACCCTTGCTTTCGCGTTCGATTATCTGCCCGAGTCAAGAATAATTAAAACAGCATCCTCCGCTCTCAATTTAAAAAGGCTCATATGGAATGATAAAATTAAAAAGGATATTTTAGAATTTCTAGCTGGCCTAATTGTTGATTTGCAAGATGCGATATCCAAGGGTAAAAATCCTGTAGATCTTTGGCCCTGTTTATGTACTGCGCTTTTGTCAACATTTTCTAATTCAAACTCTACAGGTGGTAAGACGTTAACTCAAAGGAACCCAGGATGGTTTTCCCCCCGCGTAAAATATCTTAAAAGAAAACTCAATAAAACCATAAGATCGCTATATAGGAAAGCGAATGGGTCCACTTGTGCTGTGGTAGCTCAACAAATCAGACAATTAAAAAAGATTTACAGGAATGAAATTTGGAAGTCCAAACAAGCTTATTATGAAACAATTTGGTCCAAATTACATCATGCCTGCAAATCGAAAGACCCTAGGCTCTTCTGGAGTTTAATTAATAATTTGGAAAATGGAAACAATAGAAGCAATAGCGCAAATATTGATGAATCAACTTGGGTGTCTTTTCTAAATAATTCTAAAATGGTTCAATTAAGCCCTCAGTTTGTTCATGACAAAACTATTCTTATGCGTAATAATTGTCCAGAGATAACCGAAATATCTGGGCAAGCTTCGACAAATACCTCGGTTATTGAGCCATGGACAGTTGACAAAGTAAAAAAAGTGGTACACAGGATTCGATCAAATGGTGCGCCTGGGCCCAACGGAATGCCAAATGCCATATTTAAAGCTACCTTGAAGGACTGGCCAGAGATTCTTACCCTCCTGTTTAATGATGTACTTAGAACCAGTTAAATTCCAAATTCTTGGCAGGGTAGTATCGTTCAACCAATTTACAAAAGCGGCACCCAAGATAACCCAGCAAACTATAGATTAATAGCCCTAACTGATGTTGATGCTAAAATATTCGCAACCTGCCTGTTAGAGGAATTGGAATTATGGGCCTCAAAAGAAACACTGATACCAAATTTACAAACTGGCTTCAGAAAGGGAGAATCAACCTGCTCAAATTTAGTTTTATTAACACTAATAGGCGAAAGAGCTAAAATTAGGAAACAAAATCTGTATATATGTTTTATTGATTTAAAAGCTGCCTTCGATTCTCTGCCCCGAGACATATTATGGTCAAAATTAGACGATTGGGGAATATCCGACGCACTTTTAAAAATTATTAAACTGCTATATACGGATACTTCAGTCCAGATTAAAGTAGACGACGGTAGACATACAACGCGACGCCTGAAAACAAACATCGGCTTGAAACAAGGTTGTGTTTTGGCCCCTTGCCTTTTTAATCTTTCTATGTCTGATCTCCCTGCCCATTTTAAAGATATTAATGCTCATTCCCCTTTTGTGATGGGCCAAGAGATTAAATATTTACAATATGCTGACGACACTATTTTATTAAGTCAGACAGTTATTGGCCTTAAAAGATTAATAGACTCTTTTAATGTTTATGTTAAAAGGAATGATCTAAAAATAAATATTAAAAAAACAAAAATAATGACCATGGGAAAAGGTAAACTAGGTGTTAAAGAATGGAATTTCAACGGTATGGTTGTTGACTGTGTAAAAACGTATAAATATCTGGGTATCACATTTGATCACAATTTATCTTTCAGGAAACATTTTAACAACCTAGAAGCGAAAGGCTATTCTCTTACATTTGCCTTTAGAAAATTGAGGGATAAGTTACTATGCCCAAATCATGACCATTTGATGAAGGCCATGAAAGTGAAGTTAATTCCTTCATTGGACTATGGTTCTGTTATTTTTCGGGGCAAAGATGCGAAACTTTTAGATGATATTGAAATAAGATCATATAAATCGGTCTTTAGAATCCCAAGAAACATTAGTCGAGCGAATGTTAGACTGGAATTTGGATTGAAGAAACAGTGTCTCAGGCACCCCGTAAGTCGAGCAAATTTCAAACAAAGTGCTTCTATCTGGGGTCTCCATCGCAGTCTATAATCCAGGACTACACCGAGATAGGTCATAACCTCCACCTGCTCTAGTTCCACTCCATTCATACTAGCGTGGCTTTTTTGTGGCCTATTTTTAGTTAGGACCATAAATTTAGTTTTGCTCACGTTTATCTGCAAATCATTCGATTTTCAGAAAACCTCAAACCTGTTGATCGCTGTCTGTAGTCCCTTTTGTGTCTTTGAAAGGATTAGCGTGTCATCAGCAAAGATGAGCAATGGAAACTTCGAGCCACCCAGAGTAGGCGCATCAGTCTGGGTGTCTACTAGGAATTGTACAACTTGGTTAATGAACAGTAAAAACAAGGTGGGGGCCAGAACACAGCCCTGGCGGACACCGCGAGTAACGGGGAATCGCTTCGTCACCTGCCCGTCTGCCCCACCTGACCATGGCAAAATTATCCTCGTGTAGTCTTTCTACTAGTTCTAAGAGTTCAGGGGGCATACCCATGTTACCTAATGCAGCCCATAATTTTGCCCTCGGAACAAGGTTGAATGCGGACTTAAGGTCCACAAATGCAGCGTATATCGAACCTCCGCCCAGAAGCACGACCTTCCAGTATATCAGAATAAATCTGAACACTTGGTCGATTGTGCTCGTGAATGATCTAAATCCTGCTTGCATCGGGGAGAGAATGTTCTCATTGTCCATCCACTCCTGTACTTTAGCGAGCACCATCCTGGCTATAATGTTTTGTTGTGCGTCGATTAGGCTGATGGGGCGATACTTCCCTGGGGCTGAGCGATCTCCTTTTTTAAAAATAGGAAGGATTTCTGCCCCTTTCCATGAGTCAGGAATCCTCGCCCCGTTCGCAATAGCATTTGCAAGCATCGTAATGTAAGGCACCCAATTCAGGGGCTCGGACTTAAATAGATCTGCCGGGACGCAGTCCATGCCAGGAGCCTTACCTGCCTGAACCGATCCCAATGCAGTCTCCGTGTCGTTAGTATCAATACAATACCTTGTCTTATTGGAGAGGGTGGTGGTAACAGATTGTCCCGGACGTTTAGGGGTGGTGGCTCAAGGCCTCTAAACTGTGTTGAATAAAATCCACCCATACATCAGCTGAGACATAATTTCCCGGAATTTGCATATCCGGATTCCTGCCCCATTTCACCACCTCCCAGAATTTGATTTGGTTCGAGGACAAACTAGCCTCATATAAGTTCTGCCAGTGATTGTCATCCCACTCTCTCCTTGCCTCCCATTGAGTCTTCCTATACTGTGATCTGGCCAATTTGATATCTGCAGTAACTCTAGATTTTATGGCTTTTATCAAGCAACTATGCGCCTGCCGACAGGCTTTGTTATACCATTTCTGGCGCAATAAGGAGGTCTGAACTTCTCCCTTGTTACCAGCCTTGGTTAACAAAACCTTCAGATTGTCAAATAGCTGCTCATGTAAGGCGCTAAACTGCTCCAGTGACCCCGGTTCAATAAGAGGTAGATCTTGAACAACACCCAGGGTAGATGAAACTGCAAGGGAGACCCTGTCTAAAAGATCAGGGTCCTCCAGAACCCTACTCCAACGTACCCTGCGTCTGTCGTTAGTTAAAAAGGCCTCTGCTGTAAGACTCTTGGCTATAAGAGCCCGGCCAGGACCATCCTTTAGTTTCAAACTTAAAATCAACGGGTTATGGTCACTTTCGGGCCGTGTGGAAATTAGCATGTCGTCCAAAAATGACCAATACTCTATTTGGATTAAAAAATAATCAATTCTACTATTACTTACTCCGTTGTCAAAAGTTGACTGTCCAATTTTATCGGAGATGGAGCGGCCATTAACTGCTCTTAGCCCCCACTCCAGACACAGGCCCAACCAGTGCAGAGCTGCCTCCGTACCCTTCTTAATGGGGTTCAACGTCAGGCATGGGACATTCCATACGGCATCTTCCTCAGCACGAATGTCCCCGCCCTCACACGACCAAGGTTCGAAAGTACAATTTAAGTCCCCTGCGCCAATTATAAATGTGTCCCTCCCAATTGATTCCAAGTAGGAGTCCAGCTCATCAATAATTGCGGGGCTCCGTCCTCCAGGTAATCCTCGGGCGTAAATATTAATAATAAAGATATCCTGATGGTTTTCCCTCACAACTTAATTCCCAGGATATCAGGATTATGGCATGGCACTTCTACTGGCCTATAACTGATGGACTGCCTAACCCATATAGTTAGTCCACCTGATGCTCTCCCTTTCTTTCCCTGGATCGCTGGTTTAAAAAAATTTAAATACCCTACCCGAAAAGTCGGGTCAATAGCCCAACTCTCTTGAAAGATCAGGATATCAAACTCATCTGTAAAATCTATCCAATCAGCTAATTCGAGTTTCCCTTTGAGCCCTGCAATATTCCAAGATGCCAGCTTAAGCAGAGGGTCATGAGAGGGCAGTTCACATTGGATTGTAGATCCCAGAATATGTCCGACCCCCCACCCTCTATCGATACAGTTCTTACTGGGTGGCCACAGTCTATAATACACCTAGCAAATCCCACCGTTTCAAGTTCCCTTTCCTGGCCCTCAGGGGCCAGGTCTGAGCGCCCGGTTTCAGGACCCTTACTATCTACTTCCCCACAGCCCACGCTTTTGCTGAGTACTCCCTCTTCACTGACGTTAGATACAGTATGAATGTGAATGTCCCCTCCAGCCAAGGAGGGAAGTCAATCAATACACTCTAAACCAGATAGCGGTTCAAAGCGATTGTACAGATGGGGAAAGGATGGGATGTGTCGGGTCAAAGCTTGAGGGAATCTGCCAAAAGGTCTTCTATGGCTGTGATTGATAATCGGGTAATAAGGGAGTTCCTTGATCCTTTTGGGATAAAAGTACTGGAGGCCCAGTGATTGGACGTCACCCAACCTGCCAAATCTCGGTTCCCTGCGCACAAAGTCCACAACCCAGGGGTCCCTAAAGTTAATAATAACACAGTCACCCTCTAGGTCTTTAGGGTTTTGTCCCACCCAATGTACTCTTCTGACGCTTAAAATCTCTGTATTGGAGGAGGGAGGAAGTGTTCTATTTTTATTTAACCAAAACACAACTTTATTTTTCAGGTCTCTAAATGATTCAATTTTGTCCTCCCTAATAGATGAGACACCCGTCAGTATGATAGTGTAAGGGGTAGCCTCCGAAGGAAGGTCGATAGTAGGGAGTTTCTGTTTGGGGACCTTTTTCCCCGATATAGTGAGCTGGCTAGCCCGCCCGACCCTTGGTTGTTTACCTAACGATAATTGTGGGTTGCCATCATTCGGGGGCTCTCCTCTATTAGAAGCCACCCGGTTATTACTCATAGGGACTTTCTCTGGCTGTACACGATCTTACAATTTATTCGTTTGCTTGGCACTAATTTTGGGAGCCAAATTGGTAGTAGACACACCGGAACCCACTGCTTTAGCAGCAGTGGTAATAGCTTTACAGTTATTCGGTGTGATTGCCAAATTATTCAATATCTTGTTGTTGGCTGTAACTAGGTTCTCCAACTCATCAAGTTTCTGATTCGTTAGCCTAGTACGTTCCATTAAGGGTAACATGAGAGATTTGATTAAAATTTCCATTTTATATAAAAGACCATCCTCTTTGTGTTTACAAGTTAGACATTGACCAACAGTGTCAGGCGGTATCTGTGTAGGAGACAGTTGGGTAACTGGAAACTGAGATGGCATAAATGTAAGAGTTAACTTAGGAATCTTAGATGTACCCCCTTTGTCCGCTCCATCCCTCCTTTTCCTTTTCCCACATTTGGAATCTCCAGATCCGCCCTTATTTGAATAGTTTAGTACGGGACTTGATGGTGTAGAACATTCGCCACCACTATGATTGATAGTGCCAGAAGGCGAGCTACCATCAGATGTAGTTAATAATGAGCAATCAACCTCCTGGCTCAGTTCAACCAATATCGAGTCTTGATGTAAATTCCGTCTCGTAGTGGGGGCTTGAGTAGTAGGGGATACCACCGAGCTGATATGACCTAAGGAAGATCGTTTACCAGTGATAAGGTCCAGGGATAGGCGCTTCTCGGCAAAGGCTATTTCCTTCTCCAAGATGCCTGTAGCCCGTTTAAAAAAGGCGTCAAAGGGCCCAGAGATGATGCCGCTTGATGTCGTAACTTGCACAGTTCTCTCTTTCCCTGATCGTAGTGGCATATTGGGAGTGAATTCAAACAATATTCGTGCAACAGAATTAGAATAATAATAAAAAATATAAAACCAACAATAATATAATACAAATATACACCACCAGTCACCTAATCACAGTAAGGGCGAGTTAGAGGGATGGCCCGGCCCGGCCTTAAATGACCTTTGACGGCCTTAGACGGCCCGCCCTTTGCCCGGGCTTAGCCCGGCGGCACCCGCGCGCGTCCCGCGTTAGCGTTAAGGGCGTTCTCTAAAATAGGAGGAGGGGGCGGGAAGAGGCACCAGGTGCGCGTGATGGCCAAAGCGCAAGAACCTCTGGGCCTCGCAGTCCCGCACCCCCTTTGGCGTCCAGATGAAAGGGAAGGAGTAGGAAAATCCAGCAACAAATCATAGGGGTCAAGGTGAGGTCTGCCTTGTTATTCAAGCAACAGTCCCCGGCACAATGACGGCGAAAATAGTTAATACTGCTCCAAGTTTAAAATGCCTCCAGTTCTGCGACTATGAGCGGCACCCCTGCATATCTGTTTAAAGGCGTGTCATTAAATTCAGAGGGGCATCGTGATCCATCTTTTTATTCGCTGTTCCAGCCAGTTAATGTACCTCCCATAATTAAAGTGCCACAGTTCTCTGGGGTCGTGGCTGATCCATATGCCAAGATATTTCACCAGGTCTTGCGTCCACTGTAGGGGAAACTCCATCTGTGTCTGCGTTGTGGCCTCTGTAAGGGGGGATATCACTGATTTGGGCCAGTTAATAACTATCCCCGAAAGGCCTCCGGAGCACACAAATTCTCTAATCAGGTGGCCCAGGTTATCGCTAGGGTCCTTGACATATAATATGACATTGTCCGCGTATAATGAGACCAGCACCACCCGGGGGATGAATGCAAGGCCTCTGCAAGCATGAGGCTGCTGCAACCTGCCGCCAAGGGCTCCATGGCTATGGTAAAAAGGAGGGGCAACAAAGGGCACCCCTGCCGCATGCTGTGAGAGATCAAAATCGGGGCCGTTATCACACCATTAATCCTGATGCGGGCCGTGGGAAGCAAATAAAGCAGGGTAGTTAAATGGATGAATTTAGGGCTGAGTCCTATGTGTTTGAGGAGGATGAATAGATAAGGCCATTCGAGGGAGTCGAACATCTTAGTGGCATCTAGAAGTATAGCTGCTGCTTGTTGTTCCAGGCTCACCTCCTGCATCGTAGCAAAGAGGGTGGGAAGATTGTGGGCAGTGGATCTGCCGGGGAAAAATCTGTATTGGTCCGAAAGGAGCACAATAGGGAGCAAGTGCCGCTATCAATTTCGCCAAGATTTTATTGTCCACATTTATCATGGAGAGTGCACAGTACGAGTCACATCTTAACGGATCATTGCTAGGTTTAAGAATTGTGATGATAGGGGCTTCCCTGAGCAATGGAGGTAGCACCCCAAGCTCCACTGATTCTTGGTACATGTAAATCAGGCGTAGGCCAGCAGGTCGGCATATTCTTTATAGAAGGCAGCGGGGAGGCCATCAAGGCCCGGGGTCCTCCCAGCCGGGAGGGCCCGAATAGCACCAACGCTCCTCCACTGTAAAGGGTTCATCGGCGTAGGCTCTATGGCCTGCTTCAAGCCATAATAGCTGCAGGGTGCAAAGAAATTCCTCCACCCCAGAGGCATATGGGTTTGGCTGGGCGCGGTAGAGAGCTGTGTAAAAGGAGGCCATTTCCTCCTGAACTGCTTTCTGGCCAACCACTAGCTCGTCATCTGCAGATCTGGAATGTACTCACGGATCCAGGGTTTCCTAAGTAACCCTGCCAAGGTTTTACAGATGTGGTCTCCCTAGCCGTATCGCTGCGCCCTTGTTTCTTTACCAAGGAAGAATGTTTCTCTGTGGGCCGTTTCCTGAACCTCATCCATCTTAGCGCATATTGTGTTGAGCGTGTTAGTGTTTTTGCAGGAGAAGAATTCCAACTCGAGGGTTCTGATGTCTTTTTCTTATTTCTGAAGATCTCCTTTTAGGGATCTGAGCACTCCCGCATGCTTTGCTAAGCACTCCCCCGTATGACTGCTTTGAAAGCTTCACAGAGAGTCAAAGGGGAGTCTACAGAGCCCTCATTGTCACAGAAGTAGTTAGTTATCGCCTGCCGTATGGTGTCACGAAACACCTGGTCTCTCAGTGCACCCACTGGGAGCTTCTATGCAAAGGCCCTTGAAGGATAATCCGGTACCTCCAGCACCAGCACTATCCGGCGTGGTCAGAGACGGTGCACGGTAGGTAACGAACCTCCACCGCCCAGGTCGCTGAATCGTGAGAAATCAACCAGTAGTCTATGCGCGACTACGAGGGCCCCGCTGATGGCATGCATGTGCCGCTCATTACGTCAGGGTGATTATGAAGATCTTTAATGTATACAACAGCTGTTCTAAGGGGAACAAGGATTCCAAAATAATCCAGATCTTGGGTGATTATTTGGAGCAAGATGTTGACAGCTATCCCTCTCTAGTTGCGAGCGTCTTTAATTCGACCTTTGAAACGCAAAGGATAATTTTTGACTTAATGAAAGAAAAGGATAGGGTTTGTCACATCCCTAAGTTAGCAACCCCTTACACATGGTCTGCGAAACTGTAATGGTTGCTCGCTCCCTGACAGCACTGCTAAGCACACTTTCAAGAGGGCTTAGACAACACGTAAAATTGAATACATATTGTTAGATTTATGCCTTTGGGGGAACATGGATGATATGAGGGTTGTAGTCAGAGTGGACAGTGACCTTAATGCTCATCCATTAACTCTAGTAATCATGCCTTTTCAAGATAACTCGATGAATGCCCCTTTATTTGCACCGGTATTTCAGTCTAACAACAGAAGGAGTATTAGATGGCAATGTGTTATTTATTGGCCAAGAAAATATGCTACTATATATGGAATTGTAGCTGAAATATTAGCACTCTACCCTAACACTCCTGCTTACTTGATCCCCCATATCATCCGCTCATGGCATCATGGTGGATTGCCTTAAAGATCATTTCTCTAAGCTAGTCTCAATCAAAAAATTGTACAGCCACAGTTGGAGATTGTACAACTTTTCAAGCAGGAAGACAAAGTCACTTGCAGGCAGAGTTTAGGGGGAATACTTGAATGATTGACCAAGTCTTCTGTTTCTCTTTACTGGTTTGGAAGCCTGTCTGGTTAAGGTGGCAGGGTATGCTCAGACGTGAGTCCCTTGCTCACTTTGCCACTGGAGTCAAGCAAGCCCGGCTGAAGACGGCTGTAATGCCAGAAACCGGTCCTGGGAAGCTTGATTCCGGTCCAGGGAAGACATGGCTTGGCAGTTCGGGCTGGACTGTTCCCATGAGGCACAGGGTCAGACTGATTTGCATATGGTCATGTCTTAACTGGGGTGGCAGAGTCAGCTGAAGAACGGTGATGGATTAAACCCAGATCAGTTGACTGGTGGTGAGTGTTTGTATTGTCAACGCTCCGTCCATCACCACCCTTGGTTTTTTTAAGGTGAAAGCACCTGCATGTGGTTTTTGTAGATCTGATGGCTGCTTTCGACTTGGCCCCCGGGGCAAAGCTATGGTCTGTCCTTAACAAAATGGGACTGCCAGAACTAATCCTAATGCAGAATACTAATTATACACTTATACAGCAATAATTATGAGCAGGTAAGATAGGGGTCAATTGGTGAATTAGAAAGATTTCCTATCGAAAGGGAAATCACAAAGTCTGTGTTCTGGCACCTACATTGTTTACTACTTATACCAAAGGGGTCATGTAGCAATTGCAATAACGGCTCCCACATATTTAGTGGCCAGCAACATCCAGCTCTTCTATTTGTGGATGACTCCTTACTAATAACTAGAACCCCAGGAGGCCTGCAAACTTTGCTCAAAATGTTTTCACATTTCTGCGACTCAGAAATCAACGTGAACAAATGGAATTTATAGATTTAAACCCCCATCGGTCTTTCAGAGGCAAGATGTATATCCAGGGAATCCCTCTTGAGGGGGGTAAAGGACTTTGACTATCTGGGGTTTCATCTGACAAACACATTGTCACGGTGAGCACAGATTAAAAAAGCAAGGCACTTTTACAGCAAAGAGCTGATGCTGTATTGAGCACTTTAAAAACGTCTTTTTATTGTCAGCTATTGCCAGCCTTGGAGATTTAGCAAGCCAAACCACTTAGCACAGCACTTTGTGGCTCTGAGGTTTGGGAACTTGGGGGCAGATGTATCAACATCCATGTTTGCGATTCTCAAATAGCGATTTTTTGAGAATCGCTATCTGAGAATTGCAAAATGGGATGTATGTAGAAAATCGCATTTTTTTAGCGATTTCTTAATATTCCTTAATTGCGATTAGCAAATTCCGAATCGCAATTAAGAAATATTTTCCCATTCATTTCTATGGGCCAGGAGGCCCATAGGAAGGAATGGGAAGTTGTTCTCAATTTGCGATTCGCAATTTGCTAATCGCGAATTGAGAATAATTTCAAGGGTGCAAGGGTGTCTTAAGGACACCCTGCTGCACCCCTGAAATTTACATGTGTGCGCATATGGTGCACATACATGCCTTAAGGGCATGTATGAGCGCCACATGGCACCTTTAACAATGCCAAAAAGTGCATTTGTAAAAGAAATCCCAAATTACCACCAACTACAAGTTGGTGGTAATTTGCGATTTCTTAGTGTGAAATCGCAAAACTTGATTGCTTCTTACATAGCATTTAAGGAATCGCTTTTTGCGATTCCTTAAATGCTTGCGCAAAATTAAGGAATCGCAAATTTTGCGATTCCTTAATTTTGCGATGCGATTTTCTTCATACATCGCATTTGCCAATTTTTTTGTCGCAAATGCTGCTTTTTGGCGAATCGCAGCTTTTGCGACAAAAAAAACGGATGATACATTTGCCCCTTGGTCATTTATCCCAACTGTTAATAATAAAAAATAGATATATTTGATCTCTCACGAGTCTCCAAAAATGCCCCCTTGATTCCATTACAATTAGATTAGGCGCAAAAAAAACATAGTGCATATTGCGAATCTCAAGCCCCTCTTGTATCGGATGAGGTTTTGGTCCACAAAGAACTAGATCAGTATAAGAAGGCCTTCACTAAACTAAAAGACTTAGATGCAGGCCTTAAGTTACCCTGTTTCAAACACATTAAAGCATGGTTCATTAGATAAGATATGAGCGAGCTGTGGGACAATCCATTTTCAAGCAGCTAAGGGGTGAGTGAACAAAGGAAGATGAGGTACTGGGCATAGATTTGCGAAAAGTGTTATATGGAGTCCGGTGAGGGTAGTAGTTTGACAGAACAATTCCTGAATGTAAAGTACTTTTTGAACAGTTTCTCGATAAGATTGTTAGCTTTATATTCGAAATTTCCATATGGCCTTCTTTCGGTCAACAAGTTTCGCAGTGGGTGGTGTTCCTTGCCACGAGTATCATCAACCGTCCAGTTTGTTCTTCCCATGGTGAAACAGTAGCTCATTTCATGTTCTTTTATCCAGCTTATGCCAACATTAGGAGAGTTTGTCTGGCACCTGTGTGTCGGAATCAGGGTGTGAGAGATTTTGAAGTAGGTCTTAGGATTTAAAAACAGACAGTAATGAGCTATATGTGTGTGCAGTGGCCAAATATTTGCACAAGACTTGGAGGGTGAGGCATACGTTCTGTAGAGAGTATTTGGACAAACAAGGAACCTGGCAGAACCGTTCTGTGATGGTCTGGTAGTGAAGATGTTTCAACAACAAACACAGTTGATATGCCCAATGAATCCTAGGCGATTTAGAAGGTGGATCTAAACTCGCCTGTGTGCATAGCGGACCCATTCTGTAGATTTTTGTTTACTGGCATGTGTACATAATGCTACTGATTAGAAGCTTGTTTGTCCACTCATTGCTAGTAATGCAAATCCTTTCTGTATTACAACAACTGTGCAGTGGAGGCTGCCTCGGAACAGAGGTGGTGAGGCGGGGGATGGATTAATAAAAGTTTTAAAATATTCCCTCTTACTTTAACTTTAGAAAGGCTTTGAAAACATGGTTATTTTCTCAAGCCTTTGATTAGTTGTTTTTCAGCTTTATTCCCTCTTATTCCAACTTTAGAAAGGCTCTGAGAACTTGGTTATTTCCCGAAGCCCTCGATTAGTTGGTTTTCTGGTTAGGTTATCAACTAGCAGCTTTTCTTTTGCCATCCAAAGCGCCAAGAAGCCGTTGGTGTACGTGCGCTAAATACATTTCTTTTTTCATTTCATTTCATTTCATTTCATTTCATTTCAAAAGTACATTCTCTGCCGCGCTTCCTCTCCCACCGCTGCACGTCTCTCCTCCGTGCTGGAAGGAAGGTCTGCTGAAAGCACCAGAAGCACCCAGGCTTCGGTACTCTCCCAGCCAATCACGGCACTGCAGAAGCAGCGTCGTGAACAGAGCATTGCCGCTCTGCCATTAGTAGTTAGACCTACCCCCTCACAGTCCCTAGAAGATGGTTGCAGCCCCGACCGCAGGTCCCAGGGAATGCCCTTTGTTGTTGCCTTAGGCTACAAGTGCACCCGAAACTTGGAGTATCACATTGGCGACGAGGTGAGAGCGAGCCCCGCGGGCGGCCACGTGTCTGGTGCGTAGGCTGGCTTTTGCCTTCAGTCGGGCTGGTGGGTTCCGCAGGAGAGCTGGGATTGTTGTGGACACCTAGCTGGTGGCAGAGGTAGAGGTGCACGCAGAAAAGTACAGAGTGGTGAGCGACGCTTGGGCCTGCTCGGTAAAGGGGAGGCGTGGCCTGGTGAGGCCAGTGTGTCGTTGAGAACATCGGCTCCTGACTGCCCCGGCGGCGTGGTGGGTAGCGCCCAGCGGGGATGCCTGATTCACCAGGAAGGGAGGCTGCCCCGAAGACAGCTGAGTCGCGCGGCCGCGAAGTCCCTCCCGGAGTTCAGTTAGCTTGTGGACCCCGCGAGGGCGGCTCCGCGCTGGAAGAAGTGGCTGGGGCAGTTGGAAAACTACTTTGTAGCCACCCGACAGACTGACAATGCAGTGAAAAGATTGTTAATGCTGCTGATGGGTGGCGATGAGCTTTATGAACTGTTTCAGGACCTGCCTGATACTGGTGAAAGTGAGAAGGCGGTCCGGGCACTTAAGCGCCATTTTGATCTGCAGGTTAACCCGGACTTTGAACATTTTAAGTTGAGGCAGGCAAAGCAACGAGTTGATGAATCGATCGACATGTTCTTCGCGAGACTGTTGAAGTTGGCCAGCACATGTGTGGGGGCGATCAGGCTTTTGAGACGAGGGCCCAGCTGATTGTGGGGTGCAAGTCAATAGAGCTGCGCAAACTGATCTTACGCCAGCCGGGGATTACGTTGGCCGAGATATTCATATTAGGAAGGTCGCATGAGCTGGCGGGTGTGAGCGCAGGCGAGATGGAGGTGGCGTTGGCAAAGAAGTCGGCTGGAACTCAGCCGGTGTTCTCGACGCCTTTCAAGGAGGAAAGAGTCGAGGCACTCAAAAAGTCATATGGCCAAGGGGCTGGAGCAGGTGCCAAACAGGATGAGAGGTGCCAGAGGTGTGAATGTCGAAAGTGAGGCATGGGGGCGCATGCCCAAAGAGTGTGCCCAGCACAAGGGAGACAGTGCTTAAAATGCAACAAATATGGACATTTCACAAAAGTGTGACAGAGTGGAACACAGCAAAGGGGAAGTAGGCCCCCAGGACAGAGACTCACGCAATCGGCTAAGACCGTGCAGGAAGAGGAAGATATCGGCTGTAGTCGGCCACTGAGGATGAGGAGGACAATGTGTTTGTCATCTCACACATCAGGGGGGGTAAACACCCCCAAGAGACCACTGCCTACATGCCAAATGTGGATAGAGAAGTTGTGTGTACGGGCACTGATTGACACTGGGGCGTCCGTGAACATACTTGAAACTGATCAATACAGGAGGCTTAACCTGAGGCCGTAGTTAATGCCGATGACAGCCAAATTTCTCACCTACCGGGGAAGAACTCCGATTTCACTCCAGGGTGTTATTGATGCGGAAGTGAAGTATAAGGAAAGAGTCACTGCCACACGGTTCTATGTCACCTGTGATCAGGCTGGCTTGTTACTAAGCTGCCACAGGATCTGGGGCTGGTGATATTTGCGAAGCACATACACCAATCACAGGCGGACAGGATTCTTCGAGAATTCCCGGAACTATTCTGGGGGCTGGGTTGCCTGAAAGGAGTGGAGGTCCAACTCCACATCGATGAGTCTGTCAAGCTGGTGGTGCTCCGCTACCGTAGGGTGCACTTCCATCTAAGACCACTGGTGGAAGCTGAGCTGGACCGTCTGAAGCGTGATGGTGTAATTGAGAAGGTGTCTTGTCCCACGCCATAGGTATCAATGCTGGTAATGGCATCCAAGCTGAAACAGCCCGGGCCATCAGGCTGTGCATGGATATGAGGCTTTCGAACAAGGCCATCCACCGAGAGAGGCATATCACCCCGACAATTGACGAAATTGTAACCGATTTAAATGGGGCACAGTGGTTCTCGAAAGTGGACTTGAACTCTGGTTACCACCAGTTGATGCTTATGGAAGAAAGCCACTATATCACCACTTTCTCCACCCATGTGGGACTATGTCATTTCAAAAGACTGAGCTTTGGGGTGTCATCTGCGGCGGAGGTGTTCCAGGAGGCAGTTCGGGAAGCGCTGTCGGGCCTAGTGGGAATCATCAATGTCAGCAATGACATTCTGATTTTCTCGAAGTAGCTGGAGGAACACCATGTGAGGTTGAGGGCCACTCTTCGACGACTGGCGGAGCAAGGACTGACTCTTCACAAAACCAAGTGTGAGTTCTATAATAAGGAAGTCGAGTTTTTTGGGTATCGGTTCTCGGCCCGAGGTTTGCAGGTGGATTCGGCTAAGGTGAAAGCCATCAGAACAGCCGCAATCCCTCTGACGCCATCCGAAGTGCGTAGTTTCCTAGGGATGGCCAACTACTGTGGCCGGTTCATTCCGTGGTTGGCTACTATCTCGGAACCTCTCTGACAACTCACCAAAAAGGACATAGTGCGGCAGTGGACTGATAAGGAAGCACAAGCGTTCGCCAACAGGAAGAAGAAGGCGCTGCTGAGGGGTGCAACTGTGTCATACGTCTGGCCGGGAGCGGCAACAGAGCTGATTGTGGATGCTAGCCCAGTGGGGTTTGGAGCGGTGCTCTTGCAGAGGACAGACCAGGATGAGTGGGTGCCCATTGCGTATGCCAGCCGGGTGCTCACCGCCGTGGAGACACGCTACACACAGATCAAGTGGGAAGCTCTGGCCATCCGGTGGGCGTGTCAACACTTTAACATCTACTTGTGTGGACACACGTTTACCGTGGTAATTGACCACAAGCCGCTGGTGCCCCTCTTTGCAGGAACGGCGAGGGATGGGCCTCCAAGAATTGAGAGATGGGCTGTGCAGATTCAGCAATACCGGTTCGAGGTGGTGTACCGCCCAGGAGTGAACAACCCGGATGACTATCTATCTTGACACCCTCAGGCCCCGAGTGGAGTCCAGGGGCCCGGGGTGGATGAAGGATCTGAGATATTTGTAAGGCAACTGCTGGAAGAAGCCCGCCCCCAAGCTCTGCTGCTAGAAGACATCGCGTAGCTGGAAGATGAGTGTTTACAGGGGTGGCTCGAGCGCTAAGTGATCATCATTGAAAGTGATTCCTCAGTGGAAATGATAGAAGATCGGAGGAGGACAAAGAGTACTGGGAGAGCCTGTGGAAGTGTCGAGATAAGTTGAGTGCCGCAGGGGACGGCATAATCTTGAGGGGCCCGCGCATTGCAAAATCTGCCGCACTAAGAGGCCGGACGGTGGATCTGGCACACCAGGGACACCAGGGAGTCGAGAAGACCAAAACCCGTCTGCGGACGAAAGTATGGTTCCCTGGCGTGGATCGGCTCGTGGAGGACAAAGTACGCAAGTGCCATGCGTGCCTGATATTGGGGGAGGGCCCGCCAGAAGTGCCGATCATGACAGAGGGTCCAAGTAGGTCACCCTGGGCGAGGGCGAGTTTGGGTTTTGGGAGCTTTCCGGATGGGAGGCAAATGGCGGTGTTGGTGGACAGCTGTTGAAGTTTCTTCCATTAAAGTAAAAGACATCATTGTTTGTGTCTTTTCAGATACCGCCCCTGACGAAGGGCCATGTGGCCCGAAATGCATTGGGCAGGGCAACTTTGTGAGATGAAAATTTACAAATTGGTGTGATGCAAACATCAAACTTTTTGTCTTTTGATGAACTAATTGTACTTATCTTACATTAAATGAATTACGTGTAGTTTAATTGACATGAAACTAGTAAAATATATATGGACTACAATTTTCATTGTCTAAGAGTTTTCATGTAACTTGTTATGTTGATATTAATTTGAACATTACGCAAAGATCCACTTTGGATACGTAACAGTGCGCAGAGGGCAAGCGGTTCCGCTTGACTCTATCATGATATAAGTTTTTTGGCGCAGTTTGGACATTGCGTCTACCTCCGCAGCACGCGTGTTTTTTGAGCATTTAAACTTTCGTTAATTGCAGATTAATCAAGGTGTGCCTCTCCTATTACTAATCATGGTGTTGGTGGACAGCCATTCCAAGTTCCCAGTGGTGGAAGTAGTTGCTTCCACGGCTTTTGAATGTCTTCAGCCTGCCCTGGAAAAGATTTTTGCCCTGCTGGGATTGCCAGAGGAGATCGGAACAGACAATGGGCCGCCCTTCTAAGGACAGGAATTCTGTGATTTCCTCGACCAGCATGGTATACGGCATCGGAAAATAACACCCCAGTGGCCTCAAGCGAACGGAGATGTAGAGCGTTTCATGAGGACACTAAACAAAGCTCTACGGATTGGAGTGGTGCAAGGTAGCCATCTGGAGACCTGCCTGCACCAATTTCTGAGGGCCTACCGTCAAATGCCTCACTGCATGACCAAATGTGCACCCCACGATCTTCTGCTGAGAAGAGCAGTGCGTAATGGAATACCCAGTAGTGAAGTATGGACCCTGGCGGTTCTGGATGTCGAGCGGTCCCAGACCCGCCGCCAAAGCAACAATGAACGGGCCAGCAAGAGAGGAAGGGCTCGGCCGGCCAACATCCAGGTGGGAGACTATTTAGGTAGGAAAAGATCGACACCCACGTTCGAGCGTGACCTATGGAAGGTGGTGTGGATCAAAGGTACTTTGGTGGTTGCGGAGAAGGGACATCAACGGATAGCCCGTAATATGTCGTGGTTCATGAAGGCTCACGGTCCTAGGCTGTGGGAAGAAGGAGATGCCGAAGTGCCAAGGGAAGGAAGCCCGTCAGTCAGTACTACCCCTGCAAGACCGAGGGAGGTCGTTGAACAAAAGGATGCTGACAAGAGCAATGACCGCAACCCCGAGGGTGCCGAGCAGGGAGAAGCCCGGAGCAGGCACCCTCACTATGGGCTACGTAACAATCCAGCGCCGAGCACCAGGCTTCGAGACTTTGTGTGTTAAGGGCTCCAGGAGGAAGGCCGACCAAGTTCTATGTTGGGGGACCGGTTCAGGGACTGGTCTCCGTCAGCTGACAGAGTGACATTGTGCTTAACTGATTTGTTCCAAGTTCATAGGTTGGATGGGATGTAGTGAGCCACCCAGCTGCTGCAATACATTGTATCGCATTCAACTCCCTGGGCCGGGCTCGGACCAGGGAGTATTTAATAAAGGGTGACGTCAGCGCACATGGCTGACGGCTCGAACAGAGCATCTGTGTAGACGTCCCTTATTGCCGCTCTGCCGTTAGTAGTTAGGCCTACCCCCTCACAGTCCCTAGAGGACGGTTGCAGCCCTGACCGCAGGTCCCAGGGAATGCCCTTTATTGTTGCCTTAGGCTACAAGTGCACCCGAATACTTGGAGTATCACAGATGGTAGTCTAGAGGTGCATAGTTCACGAGTTAAAAATCATCCTTGCTCCTTCCTTACGGAAACCATTTCTTTTGTATTATAATATCGTTACTAGAATGGCTGCTTTGCACATTGTATGTTGGATTTTATTTTATATATGTAAAAATGTTATCCATATTTTTGTGCAAACTTTCATCGTTAAAACTGGCTGCATAAAGAATTTTCCAAGGATGTGGCCTAACAAATAGAGCGTGGACCTTGAAGCAAGGGAACGGGGTTCGAGTCTCAGACGGATGCTCATTATCCTGTGATTCTGGGCAAATCACTTACAGCCTGATTCATCAAGCCGAAATCGGCTCGTAAAGGGCCAGCAGCCTGATTCATGAAGGTAAATGCGCTCGCAAAAGGGCCAGATTCTCAGAATCTGGCCCTTTGCGAGTGCAATTTTTGCATTTGGGATTCATCATCCCAAATGCAAAAATCGCTAATAAAGAATTAGCAAATATGCGAGGATTAGCATTTAAGGAATCTCTATTAGAGATTCCTTAAATGCTATTCATGACACATTTAAAAATTGCGAATTAGCAATTTTGGGCCGCTATTTACCGAGAGGTCAGACCTCTCGGTAAATAGCAAAAACTTAGAAAAATGCTTTTAAAAGCATTTTTCTAAGTTGCATGTTGCACACACACATGTCCCTTGGACATGTGTGTGCGCAACACCTGTTTCAATTAGCATTTCAGGGGTGCTACAGGGTGTCCTTTGGACACCCCTGGCACCCTTAAAATCGCTATCTTATTTGCGAGTAGCAAATTGCTACTCGCAAATAAGGGATACTCCACATTCATTCCTATGGGCCTTTTGGCCCATAGAAATGAATGGGGAGTTATTCCTTATTTGCGAGTAGCAATTTGCTACTCGCAAATAGAGAATATGTAGGAATCGCTATTTATTTAGCAATTCCTACATGAATACCGTTTTGCGAGTCCTCAATAGCGATTCGCTATGAATCGCTATTAGAGACTCGCAAAACGGTACCTTGATGAATCAGGCTGCAGATTCTCAGAATCTGGCCCTTTGCGAGCGCTATTTTTGCATTTGGGATTCATCATCCCAAATGCAAAAATCGGTAATAGCGATTTCGCTATTTTGCGAGGAATTACATTTAAGGAATCTCTATTTGAGATTCCTTAAATGCAATTCATCATCCATTTAAAAATTGCGAATTCTCAATTTCGTCCCGCTATTTACCGCGAGGTCAAACCTCGTGGTAAATAGCGAAAACTTAGAAAAATGCTTTTAAAAGCATTTTTCTAAGTTGCATGTTGCACACACACATGTCCTTTGGACATGTGTGTGCGCAACACCTGTTTCAATTTGCATTTAAGGGGTGCTACAGGGTGTCCTTTGGACACCCCTGGCACCCTTTAAATCGCTATCTTATTTGCGATTAGCTAATTGCTAATCGCAAATAAGGAATACTCCCCATTCATTCCTAGGGAATGATGGGGAGTAATTCCTTATTTGCGATTAGCAATTTGCTAATCGCAAATAAGGAATGTGTAGGAATCGCATTTCTTTATGCAATTCCTACATGAATCCCGTTTTGCAAGTCCTTAATAGCGATTCGTTATGAATCGCTATTAGGGGCTCGCAAAACGGGAGATTGATGAATCAGGCTGTTAGTCACAATTCTCAGATAGGGCTCTATTGACGGTGAGGAAATTATTAGATAATGAGCCCTAACCAAAGGTTTTTTTATTTCCTGGTCCTCCCGTTCCAACCTCAGTATATTCAAGAAGGATCACTGACATAATATAGAATGCCAAAATATCGCCCTACCAAAATATCGAGGTAAAAATATAGAATACCAAAATATCGACCTCCTATGTCCAAACAGGTAAGTACAAAAATATCGAATCACAAATATCGATGTAAAAAATATAGTTAGTCAAAATATCAAATTTTTTAAAATGCTTTAAATTAATTAAAAATTAATTAAATAATAAATATAATTAACTTAAACAGACTTAAAATACTTAAATAACCTTAAAATTAATAAATAATTAATGTAAGTAAAAAAAAACATACAAATTGATTTGTTAATACATAGATATATATATATAAACGTAATATTAATACAAAATTTACAATATTTTTACCATAGTATAGCGGAAAGGGTAACATTTACTATTACCACTCCAGTGAGTGCAACAGTAGGGAAAGCTTTGGATAGCGTAGGGGTAAAAATTACTATTCCAACTCCAGAGAGTGCAACGGTAGGGAAAGCGCTGGATAGCGTAGGGGTAAAAATTACTATTCCCAGTCCAGAGAGCGCAATAGTAGGGAAAGCGTTGGATAGCGTAGGGGTAAAAATTACTATTCCCACTCCAGAGAGTGCAACAGTAGGGAAAGCGTTGGATAGCGTAGGTGTAAAAATTACTATTCCCACTCCAGAGAGTGCAACAGTAGGGAAAGCGTTGGATAGCGTAGGGGTAAAAATTACTATTCCCACTCCAGTGAGTACAACAGTAGGGAAAGCGTTGGATAGCAGGAGGGTAAAAATTACTATTCCCACTCCAGTGAGTGCAACAGTAGGGAAAGTAAATACTTCATATATAAATAAAAATAAAATATATATTAATACCAATTACAAATTAATTAAAATAATTAACACTTTTATATAATATATTAATGAAGCAATTAAAAATACAAATAGAAATTAATTAATAAAAATGATTACCTACTAATACAAATTATTTACCAATTAACAATAAATTATTTAACAATTAAAAAAATAAAAAATTAGATAATAAAGAATTTAAAAATAGAATTACTTACAATTAAATTACTCCCCACCCTATTCCCCTATAAACCCACAACCCACTACAGAAAATAAATTAATAAAATTAACATAATTACCAATTAATAAATTAATTACAATTAATTACCCATTATATTTTAATTAATTATCAATTAATAATTAATTAACAATAATTCAAAATGAATACAAATAAATAAATTAACATATTGAATTATTTATAATTAAATAACTTCCCTCCCTATTCCCCTATAAACCCACAACCCGCTACAGAAAATAAATTACTAAAATTAATATATTTATCAATTAATCTATTAATTAAAATTAAATACCAATTATATTTTAATTAATTACCAATTAATAATTAATTAACAATTAATTCAAAATAAATACCAATAAATAAATTAACATATTCAATTAATTATAATTAAATTTCTTCCCACCCTATTCCCCTATAAACCCACAACCCGCTACCGAAAATAAACTACTAAAATTAACATAATTAACAATTGATCAATTAATTACAATTAATTACCAATTAAATTCTAATTAATTACCAATTACAAATTAATTAACAATTGATTCAAAATAAATACCAATAAATAAATTAACATATTTAATTAATTATAATTAAATTACTTCCCACCCTATTCCCCTATAAACCCACAACCCGCTACCGAAAATAAACTACTAAAATTAACATAATTATCAATTAATCAATTAATTACAATTAATTACCAATTAAATTCTAATTAATTACCAATTACAAATTAATTAACAATTGATTCAAAATAAATGCCAATAAATAAATTAACATATTTAATTAATTATAATTAAATTACTTCCCACCCTACTCCCCTATAAACCCACAACCCGCTACAGAATTATATTACGCAAAAATTAAATACCATAAAAATAATTAATCAATATAAATAATAAAATAAATATACACTTTTCAAACATATACTAACATAAAAAACACTTTAAAAATTGATATTAACTTACTTACCTCAAATTCGATATTCTTGTAGTCTATATTCTGTCCATTCTATATTTTTGTAGTCTATATTCTGTCCATTCGAAATTATGTCCATTCTATATTTTTGATTCGATATTAATGCTATCCTATTCAATATTTTTGTAGTCTATATTCTGTCCAGTCAATATTGTGTCCATTCTATATTTTTTTATCGATATTAATGCAAATCGATATTAAAAACTCGATATTTTGACTGTATACCATTCAAGAACTGTGATTTCACCCATTTAAGGTCAGTTTTCTTGATCCCTTCCGGGGCATTATAAATGTCAGGACGCCCTGGTTTAATGAACATACCCTTAACGTACGACAACCACTGGATATTGCTGGCTTTATATAAAACAAGCGCAGAACAAAAGAGAGGGGTCCTACACTGCCAAAGGGACAGGACACCGAATAGACTGCAGTCTTAAGAATTCACTCCCTTTGGGTCATATTCGTACCACATACATCAATACTCAAACCATTGTCACTTGCCACACAATCATACACTGGCCAATTAATCCAAAAGTATAAATGTTTATTTTTCAATATTTCATAAAGCTGTTAAAATCAGGTTCGAGCTAATAGCTCGTAATAAAAAACACAGGATATCAATGCACTGTTTCACAACCTTCTCCTCCAAGTTAATACAAATGCTATCTATTAAAAACAATTCATAACATAATACCGTGCAAAAGGGACAGATCATCATAAGCAAACATTTTATAAAGAATCATATTAATACAAAAGCATACATAAAAAACATCAAATGTATTGTTCAACGTAAAAATGACCTAGAAGCGACGCGTTTCGGAGGATTAAAGGTCCAACCACCTTCTTCAAGCACAATGATAACAATTTAAAAAGGCCCAGCACTTGGAATCTATTATAAAAGGAGAAGGAAGGGGAGATGTATTTGTACAATTACATTTCATTTTATAATACAATCTTCATATCAATGTTCACTTTTAACAGTACCTATACATAATAATAAACAAATACATTTCAGATTGTTGGCCATACACTCTCTCCTTCACTGACACGCCCAGGGCCACAAATCACTGTTTCACAGAAACATACACAACATGTATGTATATATCTATGTGAAACCACCGGCAAATCAGGTTCTATACATGTCACAGGTTTCATTGCTTTTCACATTGTTGCAAATATAATTGTTTCTCACATTTTTATTCTATTATTCGACTCAGATTGGGGCCAACCACCTCTGCTATCTTGTAAAAACTGTGGGTACACCATCCTTAAAAATCACTCTAGATAGAAGCTGACTTTATTAATCATGCATTCATTGCGCGGGAGGATAGCTCTTGCGCACTTCCCAGTAACCATCGATAAGGTTATCTCTCCCATTATTGCAGCCCATAATATGCAATATAGATGGGAAACATCCTTTACAACGCAACTTTTACAACGCACTACCATTACGACGCAACTATTACAACGCAAGTCATTACAACGACTTGCGCTGGAGGGCGCTCTAGGATAGGGAATAGTTTAATTACTATCCAACACCTTCCCTACTATCCACGGGGACTGGAGTTGGAATAGTAAATTAAACTATTCACTATCCAGCGCCCCCCAACGCAAGTCGTTGTGACGACTTGCGTTGTAAAAGTTGCGTCGTAATGGCATGCGTTGTAAAAGCATGCGTTGTAATGTCATACATCCAATATAGATGCATCCACCTTCTTATCAATTGGAGTTTAGGGCAGTACTGGGGTAACATTCAAAACGTCAACCTCCTGAGATTATATGTCTCTAAAGGGAGAGAAATGCAATGTCATGGCTTTTCTACTTGTCCAGTCCATAACACTCCCTAAATCATATTAATCCGAACACCTACCTAGAACAATCAGCAGGTACTCCTGATATGTATCCAAAACAACACAATCCCTTAGGATCTGGTGATTCAACCTTAGCTCTGGGTTGAGCCAGGTTTTCATCCAACAGACCAAGGGAGCCAATCTCGCCAAGTCAGTCACATACCCCATCCCCAATTCCTGATGAATGGCGAAAGTTGGGGTTGATTGGGGGACAGACAGAAGGGAGAGGAAAAATTTGTTTTCAGCCACCTGAACCCCTGCCATTTCCTTATACCCCCAGATGGCGGCGCCATTTATAGCGATAGCCAGACATTTCGACATGTAGATGGCAAGAACTGCCTCACAAGGCCTAGCTCCCAATCTGCGCACAAAGCCCATTAAAGCTGACGACGATCTCACTACTGCATTCTTTTTAGCTTTAAGCTGAGGGACCGAAGAGCATCTGTCATTGAATAAAACCCCCAAATATGTAAAAACAGCCTCATTGCATATAAAAGTTTTAGGTTTAATCTTTTGTTGACCCATTGTCAGGACGTGTGATTTGGAGATGTTTACCACCAAATCCAAGGATTTTCATAAAAATCCTAAATGTGTCCAAGAGTCTCTGAAGGCCTATAGGAGTTCGAGACAATAGCACGGCATCGTCTGCGTATATATATATATATATATATATATATATATACATATATATATATATATATATCCAAGAAAGAAGTGACTCAAACAGATATATTCACCAAAGAACAAAAATATATTTCCACTACAACGTTTCAGCTTCCGCCTTCCTCAGGTAGTTTCAAGATGGTAAGCTCAGTGGCTGCACAGATGACACAGCTGAATTTTCAAAAAGCATCATGAGTGAAGATTCCATTTGGAATGTGGAATCAATGCAGTCCTGAGAGTTCTTGAGATATGCAGTAATCAGGATGTGTTGTCAGTAATGTTCAGTCCATCTGGATGCAATGATTTTAAACGGTACATCCAGAAGTTTTCCTTGGAGTCCAGTAGTTCTTCCTTTGAGACATGTTCCACGGGGAAAATCTTCAAATCTGATAGTGAATGATCCACAAGGTTAAAATGATTGGCTACAGGCTGGTCAATTTTCTTATTAATTATGGCTGATTTGTGGTTCCTGAATCGTGTGCGGAGGTCATTCATTGTTTGGCCTACATATTGTTTTTTACAGCTTTGTCGTTGGCATTGAATCACATAAATAATGCATGTTGAGCGACATGTAAGATGCTGTCTTATTGCATAGGTCCTTCTGGTAACATAACTAGTAACTGATGATGTTTGTAAAAGGTATTCACACGTGATGCACCTTTTAGAGTCACAGCAATGAACCCCTGGATTTGTTACAGCTTGCTTAAGTTCTGCTCTCACAATAAGAGATCGTAAATTTGGAGCTCTGCGGTAAGCAATGACTGGCGGTTTTGGAAAAACCTTTTGCAATTTTTCACAAGTGGACAGTAAGGGAAATGTTTTTTGCATTATATTTCTGTAGTTGGGAGCTGATGGATGATAGTCAACTACAAATGGAGTTCTGTCGCTTTTGTTTCTGGCGTTGGTATTCCAAATAAGTGCTTCTCTGGGTAACTGCAAAGACTTGTCAATTTGTTGCTGTATGATATGCAGAGGATAGCCTCGCCTTCTAAATAATGTAGCAAGCTCCTGTAGATGGTCTTTACAGGTTTCCTCATTGCTGCAGATGCGTCTTATTCTCAGTGCTTGGCTGTAGATGATGCTCAGTTTAGTGTGATGAGGGTGACATGAAGTCCAGTTTAGATACAAATGAGCATCTGTAGGCTTGTGGTACAGATCAGTTGTAATTTTGTGTTCATGAATGGTGACTAGCACATCCAGAAAGGGAAGATGATGCTTCTGTTTGGTATTGCTGCTGGTAAATTTGATGGTAGGATGGATATTGTTGATATTAGCTGTAAATTGTTCCAATGTTCTACTTCCTGCATTCCATATTATAAAAATGTCATCAATGTATCGTAGCCATACCAGTGGTTTGATGCTAGAAGTAGCAAGTATACTGTTCTCTAGTTTGCCCATGAAGATATTTGCATAGGATGGAGCCATCCGAGTACCCATGGAAGTACCTTGTATCTGCAGATAGTGTTTACCATTGAATGTAAAATTGTTGGATTTAAGGATAACTCTAGCAAAGTTGGTAAGCACATTTGTTGATGGTTTTTTCACAGTTCTTTTACTAAGAGCTTCAGATAACGCTATAAGCCCATCCTCATGTGGTATATTGGTGTATAATGATGTAACATCAAATGTAGCTAGAAGAGTATCATCATCAAATGTGTAGGTTTGGTTTAATCTTTCAATAATTTGAAGGAAGTGACTGGTATCTTTAACAAATGATGGAAGTTCCTGTACAATGGGCTGGAGGTGCAGGTCAACAAATAAAGATAGTCTCTCAGTGGCGGTGTCATTGCCAGAGATGATTGGACGGCCAGGATTGTTCATTTTGTGAATTTTGGGAAGCATATAAAATCTCCCGGGTCTTGGTTGGGGATGAACAAGTATATCTGCTGTTGTTTCGTCAATGAGGTTTAAGCACCTGTACCTTACAACCATGTTTTTAATTTCTTTGTTCAAATCTTCAGTGGGATCAGTTTCTAAAGGTTTGTAAGTGTTGGTATCCATTAGTTGTCTCATTCCTTCCTCAATATAATCACTTACTTTCATGGCAACCACTGCACCACCTTTGTCTGCCGGTTTTATAATGACATCCATTCTCTGTTGTAGGAGGTGGAGAGCTTTTCTTTCTTCTTTGCTGATGTTATCAAAAATCCTTTTAGGTGTTGATTCCTTGATGTGTTTGTTGATGGATAAAATGTATGTATCAAGAACAGGATTTCTACCACATTGAGGAGTCCATGATTTGGGATGGCGTAACTTCTTAAATGGATCTGGAAGGTAGCTTGGCAGACCAACATTAGAATTATTGTAAAAATATTCTGCCAGTCTGCATCTTCTCTCGAAGGTTTTTAGGTCTCTCATCATGTTGGCCGTATTATGGTCCTTCGGTACAGGACAGAAATAGAGGCCTTTGCTCAAGAGGGTCAATTCACCTGGTGATAGGAGCCCTCCAGTCAGGTCAATAACTGAGTCAGATGTCTGGAAGGGTTGAAGCTGGCTGATGCTATGCAGTCTTTTTTGTCTTATAAATCTTCTGTTCTTTTATGCTGTTTATTCACAGGGCTTACACTGACAAGAAAATCTCCAAAAACAGAATGATTTACGAAGTGGTTAGTTGGAAGAGGAGGTATATGAAATCTTAACATATCCCTTTTTAGTTTTTCAGATTTAATTTTAATAGAATTCCCTGCAGTCATCATCCAAAAACATGGTTGTAAGGTACAGGTGCTTAAACCTCATTGACGAAACAACAGCAGATATACTTGTTCATCCCCAACCAAGACCCGGGAGATTTTATATGCTTCCCAAAATTCACAAAATGAACAATCCTGGCCGTCCAATCATCTCTGGCAATGACACCGCCACTGAGAGACTATCTTTATTTGTTGACCTGCACCTCCAGCCCATTGTACAGGAACTTCCATCATTTGTTAAAGATACCAGTCACTTCCTTCAAATTATTGAAAGATTAAACCAAACCTACACATTTGATGATGATACTCTTCTAGCTACATTTGATGTTACATCATTATACACCAATATACCACATGAGGATGGGCTTATAGCGTTATCTGAAGCTCTTAGTAAAAGAACTGTGAAAAAACCATCAACAAATGTGCTTACCAACTTTGCTAGAGTTATCCTTAAATCCAACAATTTTACATTCAATGGTAAACACTATCTGCAGATACAAGGTACTTCCATGGGTACTCGGATGGCTCCATCCTATGCAAATATCTTCATGGGCAAACTAGAGAACAGTATACTTGCTACTTCTAGCATCAAACCACTGGTATGGCTACGATACATTGATGACATTTTTATAATATGGAATGCAGGAAGTAGAACATTGGAACAATTTACAGCTAATATCAACAATATCCATCCTACCATCAAATTTACCAGCAGCAATACCAAACAGAAGCATCATCTTCCCTTTCTGGATGTGCTAGTCACCATTCATGAACACAAAATTACAACTGATCTGTACCACAAGCCTACAGATGCTCATTTGTATCTAAACTGGACTTCATGTCACCCTCATCACACTAAACTGAGCATCATCTACAGCCAAGCACTGAGAATAAGACGCATCTGCAGCAATGAGGAAACCTGTAAAGACCATCTACAGGAGCTTGCTACATTATTTAGAAGGCGAGGCTATCCTCTGCATATCATACAGCAACAAATTGACAAGTCTTTGCAGTTACCCAGAGAAGCACTTATTTGGAATACCAACGCCAGAAACAAAAGCGACAGAACTCCATTTGTAGTTGACTATCATCCATCAGCTCCCAACTACAGAAATATAATGCAAAAAACATTTCCCTTACTGTCCACTTGTGAAAAATTGCAAAAGGTTTTTCCAAAACCGCCAGTCATTGCTTACCGCAGAGCTCCAAATTTACGATCTCTTATTGTGAGAGCAGAACTTAAGCAAGCTGTAACAAATCCAGGGGTTCGTTGCTGTGACTCTAAAAGGTGCATCACGTGTGAATACCTTTTACAAACATCATCAGTTACTAGTTATGTTACCAGAAGGACCTATGCAATAAGACAGCATCTTACATGTCGCTCAACATGCATTATTTATGTGATTCAATGCCAACGACAAAGCTGTAAAAAACAATATGTAGGCCAAACAATGAATGACCTCCGCACACGATTCAGGAACCACAAATCAGCCATAATTAATAAGAAAATTGACCAGCCTGTAGCCAATCATTTTAACCTTGTGGATCATTCACTATCAGATTTGAAGATTTTCCCCGTGGAACATGTCTCAAAGGAAGAACTACTGGACTCCAAGGAAAACTTCTGGATGTACCGTTTAAAATCATTGCATCCAGATGGACTGAACATTACTGACAACACATCCTGATTACTGCATATCTCAAGAACTCTCAGGACTGCATTGATTCCACATTCCAAATGGAATCTTCACTCATGATGCTTTTTGAAAATTCAGCTGTGTCATCTGTGCAGCCACTGAGCTTACCATCTTGAAACTACCTGAGGAAGGCGGAAGCTGAAACGTTGTAGTGGAAATATATTTTTGTTCTTTGGTGAATATATCTGTTTGAGTCACTTCTTTCTTGGATATTTTATTTCTTTGTGACTCATTGTATCCTTTGGGATCCAGATTTTTGCCCTGGCTAGCTGTTGTTTTCTTGTGATCCTTCATCTTCAAGTATATATATATATATATATATATATATCAATCATCATCCGCAACACTTAATCCAAAGCAACCCCTATGGGGAGATGCTTCAAGTGCGGCGGATATGCAGCAGTGATGAAGACTATCAAATAGCGTAAGAGAACAGCAAACAAAGATTTCTATCAAGAGGATATGCTCCGGTGGTTGTAGACAGAGCCATCAATAAAACAAGACTTCTCACCAGGGATCAGGCTGTTGTAAAAAAAGTAAAAAAAGATTACATGCAGACAACACCAAACAAATTGGAACTGTCATGTAGGGTCATACTTACGTACAATAAACAACATAGAGCCATTAGGAAAATCCTAAATAAAAACTGGAACCTGGTATTAAATGATCCTGTGATAGGTGCAGATCTGTCTAAAAAACCTCAATTGACATTCAGGAAGGCCAGGTCTATGGGGAACTGCCTCGTTAAGAACAGTCCAGAATTTAGAGCACCCACCAATTGGTTGTCGGCTCAAAAGGGTTTTATAAAGTGTGTATCATGCAAGGCATGTACATTTGCCAAAAACAGGATGAATTACAGCAACACCTTTTAAGCCAGATCCAGTGTGTATCAACAAAAAACTTAATTGCAAAATGGACCATGCCGTTTATGTGCTGGAGTGTCTTTGTGCTTTAAGGTACATTGGGAGTACTAAACTACCGGTGCATAAAAGGATACTCCAGCATACACGAGCCATCACCAATAAAGATCAGGCCTACCCTGTGGTGAGGCACTTTGAGGTGGCTCATGAAAGTACACCTCAGTCACTTCGTAATAGATTGTGTTCCTCCACTTAGGAGGGGTGGAAATCGTGAAGGCATTCTCCGTCTTTTAGAAACACGCTATATACTGGAGCTAAATACAAAGTCCTCGGTGGGGCTTAACTCTAGTGAGGACTTATATACTTGTCTTTAGGATGAGGGACGCTGTCGTTCAATGCTTACCTGAATTCTCTGAATAGTATAATGAGTTTACATTTTGTGCATTATTTTCCTTATCTATTTTAATGCACTTATTTACTTCAATGCACTTATTTATGGTTATGGTGTTTTTATTGTATGGTTAATTTCACATACGGTAGCACTTTCCTTGAACCAGCTGGTTCAAGGGATCAACATGTTTCATTCTTTTTAAACATATCAGCTGTATACTACGAGTAGGAAGTAATAATTTGCCCACTTGGGCTGTATTTTGCATGAGGATGGTCATACACATCTATAAGTAGCTGCTTTTACTTGACTGGTAAAAATATGCATAAATAGCAACGTTGACAGCAGATTTGCACTCAGTAATAATTTAATTGGGACATTCAGGATCCAGCATAAAATATTTATACTATTGTGGTATTTAATGTGGCATTTTTAGCTTTTTTACATTTTTAATGTTTTTATGGATTTTAAATGCCAAATGCAATGTTTTTTGATCCTTTTGTATATAACTTTATGTAAATATGCCCCCTACTTGCATCTAAGCAGTAAGATATGAGTGTGAATTTCACTGGTAACTGTCTATGTATCATGCAGTGGTTGAGAAAGTATTTCTTCTCTATTCATTGTGGAAACAGCTGTCTGTAATTGCAATTTGCACTAGCACTTTAAATATTTGCCTAAACATACGCAATGCGTCATGTGTTCAAGGCCCAGGTGGGGCTGAAACGCGTCTTGGCGGCGATGCAGGGTGATTGAAAAATGAAAAATACCTAGGCACGAAGAACTTTGGGTCCGCATTTCATCTATCCCGGTTGTGAGTGGAGTCACGGATGAAAGACTGCAATATATATATATATAAATATATCACGCTCAAAACCCCTCCACGTCGGGAAAAGGAAACAGCACTCCGATGGTGACAAGTAAACAGCGAGTATTTTATTTGCAGCAAACAAACGTTTCGGCAGAAGCCTTCGTCAGTGTTTCAACCATTTACATATAATTCCGGTTTAAATAAAGTTTTGTGTGCAAGAATGGACATCAACAAGGGACATGCCCTTCCAGTACCAAAATGCGCGCCATCTTGGAATGGGTTCCTAACATAGGAACTAATGCAGAGTAATACCATGAATTGGTAAATATACATGCAAAATGGGCAAGAAAACAATCAAATGTATATACAGGCATGATAAAGCCGTGGATCGGCATTTGCCCCCTGAAAAAAGATGCACATCAAGCAACAAATGAATAAACATTGCTATCCTAGGAACTATGTACGTAAGTTTGGCATATTTCATTTAACGGCAATTCATTGTGAGTCATAATAGACTCAATCCAAACAATCAATTGATCGATAATTAGAAAAGAAAGATAATCATCTCAACACTAGAAGCGGCCAAACGTCCATCCGGCATGAAACAAAAGCTACGTATTAGCAAAAGTAAATGAAGGAAAGCCCTCATTACAAAAATACCGTAGGTAGATCATAATAATTCATAGCACATTATTAATTGAGAATACAATTCATCCAGAAAACCAGAGTCAAATGTCATAAAGAAACGGATAATGGAAAGTATGAAAATGCAAAACAGGTTCAGAATAATCATAAATGATTTCATCAAATCACACAGTCAAAAAAGTAAATATATATGTATATATATATATATATATATATATATATATATGTATATATATATATATATATATATATTGTTTCAACACGTCTGTGGTTCAACGAAAGTAGACGGCACTCCAAGTTAGTGTTTATAAAATTGATTTATTGGCAGACCCCCTGCCCCCTCGACAGACGCGTTTCACCTTTCGGCTTCGTCCGTGTCAAAAATAATTTATATATATATATATATATATATATATATATATATATATATATATATATATTCAACAACGTTTAGTCCCAAGGAAAAACGATTGAGCTGCAACTCCAGCCACTGTTCTTTTAGACAAGAATTTTATTTACTTCACAGCACAGATATAACCAACGCGTTTCGGTAGCTTCGTCTACCTTGTTCACGGTTAATTACTACTGTGTAACACACTGTTTAAAAACACCCTTACTCCCAGGAAGCATGTGATCTCCAAACTTCCTGTTTGTCCCACTAATAGGAATTCTGGACTATGTAGTTCTTTTACATTGCCACTGTGGAGCATTTCAATCATTTTTTCTGCGCATTACGTAGTTGTCAAAACATTTAAAACTACTACACCCATGTATTTATATTTTAAGAACCCCGTATTTGATACTGTTGTGCTGCGCATTTATTTTGCTTATAGTTAATCCTGCCCTCCAGTGGGCTTATCCTTACATGATTATTTACAGTTTCAAAGCAGCGCAAGGCGTAATCATTAGGTATTTAACTTCATACCCCTGAGGTACTGGGTTTTTAAGAACCGGCACAGAACCGGTAACCCAGCGGTGTCAGGGTACACCCAGAGACCTCGGGTTCTTCCTGATCCAGACCACAGAAACTCAGAGTCTTCTAGGTGAAGTCAAAGATCGATTTATTGGCTGCAACCAAGGTAACAAGGGTCCTAGAAGTACAACACACGGGGAAGTATATTCTCAGGAGACTGCTCGAATTTACAAAGTCAGGCTTCTCTCTTTATACAGAATATTCAGCTTCAGGCAAACATTCTTCGAATTTGCAACATGTCATTTACAGTTATTGGTTACAAAAGAAAAGCAGAGTCATGATGACATGTACATATTTCATGTCGTGCTGCCCACTACAAATCACCCGGCAAGGCCCAACATTTCATCAGATATCGGTGGACCCCCAATAAAACAGGCACCTCCCCACCATAAAGTAAGTGAAGCAAAAAGAGTAGAGACAGATGTGAGCAAGATACGGCAGGTGTGCGCGCTGGAATGGTTTTATGGCTTGTTGAGCCTTGATGCTATCTTGTTCGGCCACTGGGAGGGGAACTGACCTAACGAGTTCGGCCTGGGGCAATGGTTCCAACTTACACAGGTCATAGGAAAGTCGATTAAGGAGTACGTGTCCTTGTGGAATTGATTTCAGCTGGATTAAGGCCTATGTAAAGGGCAACACATAAATGGAAGCCAAGGGTTCAGAACGCAAATGACGATTTCGAGGTGAAATCGTCACTCGAATATGCTGAAAATATATGTACATGGTGTGCTCGTCATTCTCGGTCTTTTGATACCAAATTCGTCATGTTTCGACGAAGTTTTAATTCTCGAGTCCAGAACGATTACATGAATCCAGAATTTTCAGAACCACAAACCCTCCTTTTGCCCTTACATAGGCAATTAATCTATCCTCATGTTAATCTGAGTCCAGATCTATATTCCTAAAGTCATTGAGGTGTTGCTGTAACATCATTCTAGTACTCAGTTCATCTCTTGATACAGGCCTCCTTACACATGATGTAACACAGAGGCCACATATTGCAGGAGCACACTGTATGCACAGACAGAACAGGAAAAGAATGGCTAAGACCATCCCAATGACCATTAGAATTTTCCATCCCCAGGCGGATATCAGTTCCCAGAACCATCCCATTAACGACCATTCTCCTTTATCCACATGAATAGATTCGGAAATCTTATGTAGTTTGGAGATGGCCTGGTACACTGTTGGAGCGTTATCAGGGATGAAGATGCAGCAACTAGATTGGATCAATCTGCATACCCCACCTCGGTCTGCAAGTATGACATCTAAAGCGACCCTGTTCTGAAGGGTCATAAGTCGATCCGACTGGAGCTCAGCAGTCAAGTTACTAAGGGCACCAGTAGTTTCTATCACAGTGGACTCAACTACCCTTGTCAATTGCCTTATGTTCCTGCTGTTAGCCATGGATCCCCAGAACGGCAGAAAACCCTTTGCAAAGTCTCCAAATTCTGGACCTGCAGTGTCTTCTTCAATCAAAACACCTCTAACTATCCTTGTCCTGTGGTAGTCTGCCGCTGCTGTGTAGGTGGGAGGCAACAGGAAGGAAACAAAACATGAGCCCGAAAAGTCAGGGGGCAACCATGTATAGGCCCTATCGTGGCAGATGAAATAAGTACCCTTAGCTGCTAAAAACGCAGGGGAAGTCTGAGATCCAAAAACATACGTTTCAGTACAGACACTCTTCCCTAATTGAGCCCTGGGATTCGTGCCATTACCTTGCAGACACAGATGACCCTGATGGGGTACAATCCAAATCGGGGACGATCTCTTAGCTTGCTGTTTCTCACTCAGAGTAGCTCCATATCCAGTCATGTTCCATCCTATGTATAATAGTGTCTCATCTCTAGGGATAGTCTCATAAGAAATACCTTCCTTAATCATGTCTACTATACCCTTGACTAGAGCACTTTTTCTAGGATTGTCTGTTACAGAACGTAGGGGGTAGATTTCGTGTGCATATATGAACATTGTCCTATATGCCCATACAGAACCATTGTGACTGAATGGCAGGACCAGATAAGGGATACCTTTATCTGTTGTGTGAGGCATAAGACAGCACACCCAACAGTTAGTTCTGTTCATTACGAGTTGGTGTTGATGCAAGAGCTGAACAAAGGAGTTATTAATGAACTCCAATCTCCTATTTGATTCGTGGTCAGGCAGAGGGTGGAAAGAATGGAAGGAAACAGTAGGAGGAGGTATGGGTGATGCAGTGGGTGCAAATGTTACACGAAAGCAAAATAAAACATAACTTATCAAAAATATCATTACACTGAATAGCATGGAAATACACAATATTATAAAGCTTTTCCTTGTCATCACGTTGCACAATCTGCGCTTTAAGTTCGTTCGTTTGGCAGGTCTCTCCTCATCGGGAAACTCCATCCTCTCTAAAGTGCTGCCCGCGGTGGTAGGTTGCCTCTGCTAAGGGATGCTTCTGTCAGTCTAGAGCAACTCCCTTGGACCAACCAGAACTACCGACCTAACGTCGTCAGCTGCACCCCAAAGACTTTAATCAACCGCGGCCCTAGCAGCGGAACCCGGATGGCGGTTCGAAAAACAAAAATAAGCAAGTTTCCTAGATGGGAGAGCTGCACTTTCAAAAATAGTACTTGGGAGGAAAAAGAAATATCTATTTATTAGTCCATGGATCTTGGTCTCGAAGTGCAAAAGAAATTGTTTTATTAGTTCGTTTTTCTCGGTCTCAAATTATATCGTTGTTTCCCAGGTATTGTCTGATCCTGGAACAAAAGGTCAGGCTCTGTAGTGTTCAACCGATTGGATGGCGGCACAGCCTTGTGCAAAATGTTTTCATTTTCTCGTTCAGAGTCAGTTCCTTTTACATGCGAATCATTAAAAGGGACGGCATGTGGCACGGTATCAGGTTCTGGGTCAGCGACACCCTTCTGGACCCACTGGTCATAGGGCAGAGGGAAAGGGATTTTCTTACAATGGATCCCGTGGACCCAGTTGGCCTTCCCCTCCACCCGGACGGCTGATCTTGTAGAAAGGAGGACGAGATGAGGCCCGGTCCACCTGGGCTGGTCGTTCTTTGTTCTTTGGAAGTTTCTGACAAGGATCCAGGAACCAGGGTCAATGGCGTGACCCGGAGTTTCAGAGACCGGAGGCAGGGTGTTGTGGACCTGTTGATGCAAAACACGCAATTTAGCCGTCAATTCATACAGATAATTAAGCAAAATAGGGTGTTCAAGCTCGCTGAACTTAGTGGGTCTAGGCACTCCCCATATGTTGGCTGGCCAGCAAAAACTATCTCATATGGACTAAGTTTCACTCGTGAATGCACAGTCATTCTAGTGGACAGGAGTGCTAAGGGTAGAGCGTCAGGCCATTTAAGACCTGTGCTCGCTTGGATTTTGGCCAGTTTAAGTTTTAAAGTGCCATTGTAACATTCTACTAATCCAGCTGATTGGGGGTGATTTGCAGCGTGGAACTTCTGCCGAATACCTAGCCCTTCACACACTCTCTTCATCACACGACCCACAAATTCACTTCCATTATCAGACCAGACCATTCTAGGCATTCCGAACCTGGGGAAGTACTCTTTCACAAGGGCTTTTGCTGTGGACAAGGCAGTATTGTCTTTTAGGGGATAGGCTTCTACCCATCTTGAGAAGGCACAAACAACAACGAGTACGTATTTTAAATTGTTGCACCTCTCCATGTGGATGAAATCTAGCTGCAAAACCTCGAACGGATACGTAGGAGGTGCAAAATGACCAGCTGGAGTTGGGGTTCCCCTACCAGGATTGTGTTTCAGACATACCATGCAATTCTTGACAACATTCTCTGCACACTTGGGAATCCCTGAATTCTTCCATACTGGGGCCAACAACTCGCAAATCCCTTTCACGCTGATATGAGCCATTCCATGAGCCATTGTAACCACTGCAAGCACATATGCATCGGGTAACAACCATCTCTGATGCTCTGTCAATTCAATCCAACACCCATTTGCATCCATTCTACCCGTACTTTCTCTCCACGTGCTCAATTCTTTCTCTGTGGCCTCAGCTTGAATGGACTTCACACTCTCTATTGTGTCTTCACACATTCCAACATCACCAGTTCATCTTGCAGGGCCTGTAACATACATTCGGCTCATTACATTCTTTGCCGTTTCTTTCGCGATCTCATCAGCAAATGCATTTCCACGACCAACATCATCAGTCACCTTCTTGTGAGCACTACATTTCACAATCGCCATTTGCAGGGGCAAGGTCAGTGACTCAAGAAGCTCATTCACCAACTGACCATGCTGAATCTTAGCTCCATGCGAAGTCAGGAACCCACGTTCTCTCCACAATCGCCCAAACCTGTGAGCCACTCCAAATGCATACTGACTATCAGTGTAGATAGTCACTTTCATTCCTTTAGACAACACACATGCTCTCGTGAGTGCAATTAATTCTGCTGCTTGAGCTGAGTTATGTGGCACGCGTGCAGCTTCAACAACTGTATGCAAAGTCGTGACAGCACTCGGGAGCTTGAAACATGAACCATCCACCCATAATGTACCATCACATTCAGCAAGAGGAGTATCGGATAGGTCTACTCTCCCTTTCGTCTCTTCCTCTGTTCTGAGAAAACAATCGTGCTGTTCTGAAACATCTGATTCCTCTGCAATTGGCAACAATGTGGCTAGGTTCAAAGTACTGCACCTTTTTATGTGCACATGACTTGCTAGCAGTGTCAATTCGTAACTGGACAATCGAGCACTAGTTAAGTGCTGTGTCTTGGTTCTATTTAACAACGTGTCTACTGCATGTGGGACCATCACGACTAGTGTATTATTCATTACTAGACCAGCAGACTGTCGAATAGAAACAGCTGCTGCTGCTGTGGCTCTTAAACAACTTGGCAATGCTTTAGTTACCAGATCCAAAGTCGACAAAAAATAGGCACATGGACGCTGCCTATTTCCAAACAACTGAGTCAACACAGACAATGCACAGCCCTCTTTCTCGTGGACATATAATGTGAAAGGCTTACTGTAATTGGGGGTACCTAACACAGGAGCCAAACATAAGCTGTGCGCAATTCGAGAAAACTTTTCTGACACTCTTCAGACCAAGGAATGGGATTGGGTGTATTTTTGCACGTTAATGCCACCAAGGGTTTGGCTAATAACGAAAAATTCGGAATCCACTGTCTACAGTACGATGTAATGCCCAAGAAAGCACGCACTTCTCTCTGTGTTCTTGGCACACTCAATTTCGCTATTGCCTGAATTCTTTCTGGGGTCAGTTTCCTTCCCTCCTTCGATAAGAGGTGACCTAAGTAGGTCACTTCTTGTCGGCAATAATGCAGTTTGGAAAGTGACACCTTGTGATGAAGTTCACACAGATGACGCAATAATGACATCGTGGCCTTTTTACAAATTTCCTCAGTGTCTGCAGCAATGAGCAAATCATCCACATACTGTACAAGAGTAGCACCTTCAGGTAAAACAATTGTATCAAGCTGTGTTTTTAGAGCTTGACTGTATATTGATGGACTTTCACAGTAGCCCTGAGGAGCGCGTTTAAAGCGGAAGCTGTGACCTCCTAAACTGAAGGAAAAAATATCCCTGCTCTCCTCAGCAATCGGGATGCTGAAGAAAGCGTTCTTCAGGTCAATCACCGAAAACCAAGAGGCAGATGCTGGAATCATAGTCAATAATGTGGTAATGTCTGGGACAACTGGGAATTGTGGCACAACTATTTTATTCACCTCTCTAAGATCAATCACGAATCTGTACACAGGTGGCTGAGAGGGATCAGTTCGTTTTAAAACAGGCAGAAGAGGACTATTGCAAACGTTGCCTCGTGTTTCTTCAATCACATCCTTTTCAATCAATTCGTAAACGATCGCTAGCAAAGCTTTTTCACCTTCACTCGAGATTTTGTATTGGGGAATTCGTGGCATTTTAACGTTGGCTTTCAATGTTACCACATATGGTGGAATTTCTAAAAGGCCTACATCATTAGGACCAGTGGCCCAAAGAATATCTGGAAGAAACGACAATTCTGCTGGAACTTTATCCCTCGACAAATACATGGGGGAAACCACTTTCTTACCTAAAGTAAGTTGTACTCCTGAAGGAGAACAGTACAAAGTCGCATGCAATCTTTTTAACAAATCCAATCCTAGCAAGTTTTCACCACAACCTGTTGTCAGAATGAGGGGTGCTTCGAATTCGCAAGGACCAACAGAAAGAGACAAAGGGTCAGAAATCGGATTTCTAACTGGGGCTCCAGAAAAACCTACAGAAACGTTCATTTCGCCAGACAAAGGTGCGCCAGGGAGTTTGGAGTGCATAATAGAACTCTTTGTAGCACCAGTATCCAACAGAAAAGGCTCTGACACACCTGATGTAATCACCTCAACGTAAGGTCCACTCTGATCTACTGGAACTGAAACGACTCCCTCTCTTTGTCTATGGCTGTCCTAGCAATCATTACCCTCCAAATACTCATCTTCTGTATAATAATCATCAACATAGTATTGAGCTGTCCTGTCAGATGCGTTGTTCTGCTGATCGAACCTATTCATGGAATTTTGTGGTGGAAGGGGACGTGCGTTCTGAGGGGCGTTTCCACGTCCTCTACCTCTAGATGCTTGCTGAATACCACGACCTCTTACACCAGAAGTACCATTGGCACGCTGTAACAAAGTGGGACAACTATACTTAAAATGACCTTCTTCCTTGCAATATGAACACTGGTTGGGGCCTACAGGGACACGTGGCTGAGTGTACTCGACTCTTAGCGAGTTCCTCTGATACTGTTGAGGCTGCTGAAAATTATTCTGATAGTTATTCTGATTACCACCACCACGTGGCGGATATGCTTGCTGTAGCAAAACCTTAGTTTTTAATTCCTTAGTTTTCTTTTCTACTCTATCTTTCTCGTCCTTGTCTCTATTTTCGTAATATTGTGCAGTAGCCAATATCTGCGCTGAAGATGAGACTGCCCAAGAACTTTCCGAATCCTTTAATTTTTTACACAATTCCGGAAGCAGATTGTGCACGAATTTATCGACAAACAATCTCTGACCACCTTCTGTGGTCATATCTTGACCGCTGTGGTCGACAAATGTTTCTTCAAACCTGGTGAAGAAATCTGAGACTGTCTCTTCTTTCTTCTGCTTGCATGCAGATAACTTATCCCAATTTACACGTATTGCAGGCATTATCGTTTTCATGTAATCAACTATTCTACCAGGGAGTTCTGCTATCAAAGGCTCAGGCTTAGCACCACCAACTTGTCGGGCGTCTGCAGCGGCAATATTAGCCCATGAGTCACCTAATTCCTGATCATGATCTGCATGACGAATTTTACCCCATAAAGGCTGTGGAACAACATTCCGAAATAGCATATCAATATCGGCTAAATTCATTATGCATGACCCAGCAGTTTGTGACAACTCTTTGTAATACCCTGCAGGATTTTTGCGCGGATCAGGTAATGTCTGTTTAAGGGCTAAAACTTCAGCTCGCTTCCATGGGACATGTACCCATACACGCTGAAAGTGTGGCAGAATAGGTGGGTTAGCAGTTGTGTCACCCTCTCTCCATTGTGGGGGAACTTCTCTCATCGGGTATTGTCGCGCCTTTTTCCTACTAGAGGCACCAGGCTCAGATTGTGACCCAGAACTGTTCCCCTTACTCCGATATGATAACAATATTTCAACCGCTGTCTCTACATCGGGACCTACAATCATGCCCTCTCCAAATCTAAACCGTACACGACACAATTCTTGCGGATTGCATTCTAGATCATTATCTTCCAAATCCTCGCAAAGGAAAACACACATCTGTTCGAAAACATATCTCTGCGTCGGTGCTTCCCATTGATGGAAGACTTCCATGACAGACTCTACATCATACTTTACAGTGTCCATAACCCATTTCCGTGCTAACCGATTCAATGAATCTCTCTCTTGATAGTCAGGCAGTCGACTTCGCAACTGTCTTCGTTCCATTTTAGGGGTCGTAGTAGGCGACCCGAAAAGAGGTGAGAAAAGGTTAGTGACAGTGCTGGCCATTTTCTGCCGAATGGAAGGTGAAACTGAAGGAAGAACAGGTGGAAAAAAGGGGTGAGACAAGGCAGGGGCAGAGACACTAGCAGAGGAGGCAACCGGAGAAATAGAAGGAGCACTAGGCAAAATCGTAGAGGGAGCATTAGGAGAAGTAGAAAGTACAGTAGGCAAAATCGTAGAAAGCATAGGTGAAGCAGATGTGGTCGGTGGGCCTGGAGGAGGCTGCACCGTAGGGACAGGAGTCAGCTGAAGAACAGCTGGTGGGTGCTGTGGAGGAATAAGAGGCACAGGTTGCACAACTAAAGGTTGCGGGGGTGCCGTGGCATTTTGCGCATAGGGGGTGGCGAACTTAATAAATGCGACATTAATGGGTCCTTTTCATGCTCTTTTGCTGCCTCTTGCTGAAGAGACTGCAAAACTGGATAACATTTGTCCATTGCCATTTTACGTTGCCTGTGCAACTGCTCACTCATCTGCTCTTCTTCATTATCTTTAAACTGCTTAGCAGCTTGCATTACTGAAATTCCCCCTTCTCTCTTATTTTTCTTAGCTAATTTGATTTCTTTTTGTTTGGCCTCCTTACGCCATAGGCGAAAAGAGTCGAACATTGCCGGCCGGGCTTTCTTTTTGAACAGTTTAACTTCAAGATTATTTAAAATTTCGGTATCAAAACTACCATGTTGGGGCCATTTTAAAACACCATCTTTTCTGGTGTATTTGATCCACACTTCATTGTATGTGATGGGGCCTACTCCGTGTTTGACATATAACTCGTAAGTTGGAGTTCCAACCGGAGGAACCGGACATGAGTCCTCCAATCGGGAGTCCCTATTATTATAACCAAGGCAAAACAAATTTCCAAGTCTAAGACTAGGCATCTTCGCTCTCTAGTCTAGTTCCAAACGTCAAAGGATTATCGATTACGATTTTTCTCGTGAAAACACGAGTCCTTCGGTTTTGGTGCTTGCAAGTACCAACAATTATCCCAAAGGATACCCAAGACTAAGACCAACTAAGGACTGGGAGACGATCCACTTATACTTAACTGAGATATCGATGACGTCACCAGAAGACTCGTCTTAGTGTTTCGCTCTACCAAACTTCAAGGGTCCAAATCAGGGCGATAGCCAGGGCAGCAGTCCTTGTAGCCGTCGGGAAGCGGGGAACCTCGCAGCAAAGACCTTCAGACCACGTCGACATGCAGGGGTCGATGAGGTGGTTGGCCGTCCTCTGGAATTTTCACACGAAGCTCCTCACGAACCTCTGGCTGACTGGTACCACTGGAATCGCCCCAAACGTTGGGCGCCAGCTGAGGTACTGGGTTTTTAAGAACCGGCACAGAACCGGTAACCCAGCGGTGTCAGGGTACACCCAGAGACCTCGGGTTCTTCCTGATCCAGACCACAGAAACTCAGAGTCTTCTAGGTGAAGTCAAAGATCGATTTATTGGCTGCAACCAAGGTACCAAGTGTCCTAGAAGTACAACACATTGGGAAGTATATTCTCAGGAGACTGCTCGAATTTACAAAGTCAGGCTTCTCTCTTTATACAGAATATTCAGCTTCAGGCAAACATTCTTCGAATTTGCAACATGTCATTTACAGTTATTGGTTACAAAAGAAAAGCAGAGTCATGATGACATGTACATATTTCACGTCGTGCTGCCCACAACAAATCACCCGGCAAGGCCCAACATTTCATCAGATATCAGTGGACCCCCAATAAAACAGGCACCTCCCCACCATAAAGTAAGTGAAGCAAAAAGAGTAGAGACAGATGTGAGCAAGATACGGCAGGTGGCGCGCTGGAATGGTTTTATGGCTTGTTGAGCCTTGATGCTATCTTGTTCGGCCACTGGGAGGGGAACTGACCTAACGAGTTCGGCCTGGGGCAATGGTTCCAACTTGCACAGGTCATAGGAAAGTCGATTAAGGAGTACGTGTCCTTGTGGAATTTAATTCAGCTGGATTAAGGCCTATGTAAAGGGCAACACATAAATGGAAGCCAAGGGTTCAGAACGCAAATGACGATTTCGAGGTGAAATCGTCACTCGAATATGCTGAAAATATATGTACATGGTGTGCTCGTCATTCTCGGTCTTTTGATACCAAATTCGTCATGTTTCAACGAAGTTTTAATTCTCGAGTCCAGAACGATTACATGAATCCAGAATTTTCAGAACCACACCCCAGTGGGTTTCATTTAACTCGAAGGTCTTAGTGTTCTATGTTTAAGCTAGCCTGCGCATTCTTTAAATTAATAATGCCCTCCAGTGGGCTGTGGGGAAGGGGTAAATGGGTATTGGGTGTGGGGAGGGAGGAAATTATTGAAGTCAAGAATGAGTTCTATTCATAAGTGAATATACAGTTCTTCCGACTGATTCAAGCCGAAGGGTGTCATGGTTTGAAAGTTCAGGATATGCCGTGACACTTTTTGACGTAAAACTTTTTCCCGGTGGCCACCCCGGTCGGAGAGGGACATTGTTTCAATTCCCCAGAACTTCAAGAGTTTCCAATTTCCATCATGATGGCTCTCCAAATGTTTGGCTACCGCGTTGTTTCTGTCCTTATTGGCTGTGGCGCAGACGTGTTGCAGGATTTGTATTTTAAGTACACATATGGTGCTCCCTATGTACCTTAACTTACATGGGCACTCTATCATGTAAATTGTGTACTGACTCTTACACGTAATTAGTTATTTTATTTTCCAGATTTTCCTGTTTGCCATTGTTAGTTCTTTTGTGGGTTTAGCGATCTCGCACACCTTACAGTTGTAGCATTTTATGAATCCCTTTGTTTTTAGCCACATATTTTTTTACTTTTTACTTTGGAAATGACTGTGGACCAGCTGGTCTTTTAGATTCCTGGCTCTTCTGTAAGTAATGACTAGGTGAGTTCCCATCTTTTGTCCCACAGTGGGATCTAGTTGTAGGAATAGTCTTGCTTGTCTAGAATCACACTGTGAGTCTGTGTCCACTTGTGCAACGATTGTGACAGAAGCATGTGGTTACTTCATCTCTTTGCTGACACTTAACTGCTTAAAAACATATCCTTTTGTCAACTTTTAGTAGTAGTAGAACCCAGTCACTGCTGATGCATTTGCAGAATGATTCAGGCATTCACACAAGCAGTGCTGTAGTCAAATGTGTAGATTGTATGCGGTCCCCTAACCCCTTCCAGACTAGTGAGTCTCTTCTGCTAAAGTCCAGGGAATAGTCTTGCTTGTCTAGAATCACACTGTGAGTCTGTGTCCACTTGTGCAACCATTGTGACAGAAGCATGTGATTACTTCATCTCTTTGCTGACACACAACTACTTAAAAGTCTATCCTGTTGTCAACTTTTAGTAGTATTAGAACCCAGTCACTGCTTATGCATTTTCAGAATGATTCAGGCATTCACACAAGGAGTGCTGTAGTCAAATGTGTAGAATGCATGTGGTCACCTAACTCCTTCCAGACTAGTGAGTCTCTTCTGCTAAAGTCCAGGGAATAGTCTTGCTTGTCTAGAATCACACTGTGAGTCTGTGTCCACTTGTGCAACCATTGTGACAGAAGCATGTGATTACTTCATCTCTTTGCTGACACACAACTACTTAAAAGTCTATCCTGTTGTCAACTTTTAGTAGTATTAGAACCCAGTCACTGCTTATGCATTTTCAGAATGATTCAGGCATTCACACAAGGAGTGCTGTAGTCAAATGTGTAGAATGCATGTGGTCACCTAACTCCTTCCAGACTAGTGAGTCTCTTCTGCTAAAGTCCAGGGAATAGTCTTGCTTGTCTAGAATCACACTGTGAGTCTGTGTCCACTTGTGCAACCTTTTCGACAGTAGCATGTGGTTACTTCATCTCTTTGCTGACACTTAACTGCTTAAAAACCTATCCTTTTGTCAACTTTTAGTAGTAGTGGAACCCAGTCTCTGCTGATGCATTTGCAGAATGTTTCAGGCATTCACATAAGCAGTGCTGTAGTCAAATGTGTGGAATGTATGCGGTCACCTAACCCCTTCCAGACTAGTGAGTCTCTTCTGCTAAAGTCCAGGGAATAGTATTTCTTGTCAGGATTTACACTGTGAGTCTGTGTCCACTTGTGCAACGATTGTGACAGAAGCATGTGGTTACTTCATCTCTTTGCTGCCACTTAACTGCTTCAAAACCTATCCTTTTGTCAACTTTTAGTAGTAGTAGAACCCAGTCACTGCTGATGCATTTGCAGAATGTTTCAGGCATTCACACAAGCAGTGCTGTAGTCAAATGTGTAGATTGTATGCGGTCCCCTAACCCCTTCCAGACTAGTGAGTCTCTTCTGCTAAAGTCCAGGGAATAGTATTGCTTGTCTAGAATCACACTGTGAGTCTGTGTCCACTTGTGCAACCATTGTGAAAGTAGCATGTGGTTACTTCACCTCTTTGCTGACACACAACTACTTAAAAACCTATCCTGTTGTCAACTTTTAGTAGTATTAGAACCCAGTCACTGCTTATGCATTTTCAGAATGATTCAGGCATTCACACAAGGAGTGCTGTAGTCAAATATGTAGGATGTATGTGGTCACCTAACTCCTTCCAGCCTAGTGAGTCTCTTCTGCTAAAGTCCAGGGAATAGTCTTGCTTGTCTAGAATCACACTGTGAGTCTGTGACCACTTGTGCAACCATTGTGACAGTAGCATGTGGTTACTTCATCTCTTTGCTGACACTTAACTGCTTAAAAACCTATCCTTTTATCAACTTTTAGTAGTAGTAGAACACAGTATCTACTGATGCATTTGCAGAATGTTTCAGGCATTAACATAAGCAGTGCTGTAGTCAAATGTGTGGAATGTATGCGGTCACCTAACCCCTTCCAGACTAGTGAGTCTCTTCTGCTAAAGTCCAGGGAATAGTATTGCTTGTCTAGAATCACACCGTGGGCCTGTGTCCACTTGTGCAACCATTATGATAGAAGCATGTGGTTACTTCATCTCTATGCTGAGACCTAACTGCTTAAAAAACTATCCTGTTGTCAACTTTTAGTAGTATTAGAACCCAGTCACTGCTGATGCATTTGCAGAATGTATCAGGCATTAACACAAGCAGTGCTGTAGTCAAATGTGTAGAATGTATGTGGTCACCTAACCCCTTCCAGACTAGTGAGTCTCTTCTGCTAAAGTCCAGGGAATAGTATTGCTTGTCTAGAATCACACTGTGAATCTGTGTCCACTTGTGCAATCATTGTGACAGAATCATGTGGTTACTTCATCTCTTTGTTGACACATAACTGCTTAAAAACCTATCCTGTTGTCAACTTTTAGTAGTATTAGAACACAGTCACTGTTTCAGGCATTCACAGAAGCAGTGCTGTAGTCAAATGTGTAGAATGTATGCAGTCACCTAACCCCTTCCAGACTACTGAGTCTCTTCTGCTAAAGTCCAGGGAATAGTCTTGCATGTCTGCAATCACACTGTGAGACTGTGTCTAGTCTTAGAATCATCCTTACAGAAGCATGTGCTTATTTAATCTCTTTGCAGACATAAGTGCTTATAAACTTTTCGTTATGATAACTATTAGCTCTATGAGAACTCAGTCACTGTGTATGCACTTGGAGAATGAGTCAAGCATTCAGAAAAGCAGTGGAACAGTCAAATGAGCACAATCTATGCAATCCCCTAACCCCTTCCAGACTACTGAGTGTCTCCTACTAAAGTCTAGGGAATAGTCTTGCCTGTCTGGAATCACACTGTAAGTATGTGTCCACTCCTACAATCTTCCTCACAGAAGCATGCGCTTATTTAATCTCTCTGCTGATACATAAGTGCTTTTAAACTTATCCTGATGTCAACTACTAGCAGTCTAGGAACTCAGTCACTGTCTATGCACTTGCAGAATGACTAAGGTATTGAGACAAGCAGCGGTATAGTCAAATGTGCACAAGGTATGCTGTCTCCTAACCCTTTGCAGACTATCAATGGTATACTTTGGTGTGATCTAGTACTACTCTAGGTACTCATTTACTGTGTATAGATTTGTAAAAAACTTTTTGTTTGTAATAATTATTCAATTAGTACATGTGTACTTCAGTAAATTAATTGTAATTACAAAAGGAAGGGCCCGATTCACAGAACTAACTTAAGACAAAATCCTAAACGTACTACCATTTTGGTATTCACAGAAGGCACTTACTCATTTTGGTATTCACAGAAGGCACTTACTCATTTCGGTATTCACAGAAGTTAGGAGTCCTAACTTTAGGACTCCTAAATGCCTTCTGTGAATACCGAAAGTCTTAAAGTTAGGATTTTTCTCAGTTTAGGAGTAGTAAAGTTAAGACTCCTAACTTTAGGACTCCTAAACGGAGAAATAATATATTACAAAATCAGAAAAGACGTAGTTGAAAGAAATATGGGAAGAAATTTCTCATGAGAAGAGTCTTAGTAAGAAATTGTACAGTTTCTGTTTGAAGATGTTATCCCATCGAGAAATTGGAGCGTATGAATGCTCAGATCGGTTATCATCTGCAAGTTTATAGTCAAAATCTAGAAGAATCATTTGGGTGAGTCTAGGTCTTGCTGCAACACGAAATCGAGTACTTAAATCTGTAGAAGAAACATATTTAGCAGAAAAAGAACCCAAAGTACAGATATTGTCAAAACAAACATGTTGGACGCATATTATCCAAATAGAAGTCATCATCTTGAGAACATATGTCTTTATGAAGTGCTGCAATATTACACTTTTAAACGGAATACTACAGAAAACATGAATGAAGGAAAATATGCAGTGATTGGTTCCAAAGGATGTTTGGTAAAACAAAGGAAAGGAAATTTGGTTAATCACAGAAAGTTGTGATACCCCTGATAAAAGGGAATTTTACTATTTAGCACTTTTGCAACTCTTCAAACCGTGGCGTACAGAATTGGCAAAACTTGGAGCTTTTCAGAGCTATGAAGATTCCTTCAATGGTTGTAAAGATACCATAGAATGTACTGTTTTTCCAAATTATCTCAAAATGTTGAACAATGAAATTGATCAAGAGCTACTATTGCAGCTGAGATTGCTAGAGACAGTCCCAAGACAGTCAAAGTTCTGCTCCACTGAGTCAAGATCCACTAGGACAACCAATTCTTGAAAATCAAGCGGCAATCGCAATGAATGAAGTGGAAACAGCAATGCATCAAGCTCAAGAAGATATTATGGACTTAGGAAACTTGGAAGAACAACTAAATGTTGAACAGAAAGAAATATATCAGCAAGTAAAATAACAGATTGACCATGGATTTCTTCTTGAAAAGAAAGAATGTACATGCACGGCATTTCAACCTATCCAAATGTATGTCAGTGGTCAAGCTGGAACAGGAAAAGGTTTCTTAATTAAAGTATTGACCAGTTATCTACAGAAAACAACTCACTCACATTTGTCTGGTGTTGTAACTGCTCCAACTTTGTTGGCAGCACACACCATTAAAGGAATTACATTACATCGTTTACTTATACTACCTGTAGAGCATGGAAATACATTGGAATATAATAAACTATCTGGAAAAGCTTGCTATGAAGTTTCAAGAGTGCTAAAGAAAATTAAACTTCTGATTATTGATGAGGTGAGCATGGTCTCAAACTTATTGCTTGTTTTGTGCATTTAAGAATGCAGCAAATTCTTAAAACAGAGTACGATATCTTATTTGGAGGAAAACATGTGATAGTTTTTGGAGATCTACTGCAACTTACTCCCATAAAAGGACAACCAGTATTTAAAACACTTGTGCATGAAGACACCAGAAAGTCTTTGGGAAGTGTTGGAAACGTTAACATTTGGGCATATTTTGAATACAAAGAACTCATTACAAATATGCGATAGGCAAATGATATTGATTATGGAACTATTCTACAAAATATAAGAAGGGGAGTACTGACAGAACATGGCAAACAAGCTTTGCAAAGTCGACTACTTACAAACTTGTTTCCAAATGAAAATATAGTTCCTGAAAAAAATATATATGAAAATTGCAGAAAATAAATCTATAATATACTTGATGCCAACACTGTGTGAGTGTTCTATATTCAACAACTTTTTAAGCTAGAAAATGAACAAATAATAAAAATGGAAGCAATTGATAAAATAGAGCATGAAGGAATCACTATTATTTTGACAGAAAAATTTGGATTCTTTAGAAAAATCTATATCTAAAACTGCTGGTTTAGAACAGAATTTATATGTATGTTTAAACTGTCAGGTAATTTTATGGCGTAATGTGGATGTGGAAAAGGGTTTAGTAAATGGAGCAATGGGTAAAGTTATTGATATGGTTAATTATCAAAATAGAGATGGAATTGAATTTTTAAAAATCAAATTTGATCAGATTGAAGAAGTAAAACAAAGTGGTCATTGTTCAGTGCGTTTTTTGCTTGTTAAAGATTTATATGTTCTTAGAAAACAGTTTCCTCTTTCTCTGGCATATGCAGTGTCTATTCATGAATCTCAAATCTCAAGGTTGATGTAGATAGTCCTTTGGTAAACATTGGACATACCATGTTTTAAGAAGGTATGGCATATGTGGTTTTGTCCCAAGTCTGAATTTTATCTGAATTGTATTTGATTGATTTTGATGAGACAAAGATTAGTGCAGATGCGAACTGTGTAAAAGAGTATAATTGGTTAGGAAGAGCGTATGCTCCCAATTTAGGTGAATATCCTGTATTTGAAAAGCGTGTAGTAGGTCGAAAAAGAAGATATGAGAATATCTGTAGTGAAGTTATAGAGAAGGAAAAAAATCAAGATGATGTTGAGATTGCAAGCAAAAAGAAAAAGGACACTATTGAAGAAATTGTTGGGTATCAGTTAGAAAATAGTTCAGGTATCAACTGCTATGCTAATGTAGTGGTCAATGTTGTTTTATGCTTGAAAGTTTGTAACAGCAAATTATGGAGAATCGTGAAAAAAGATCTTGTTCCTTGTTGCATTGCATTTATAAAAAATTGAGAACTGATAAAAGGAAAATACGAAGTGTTTCTGATATTCGTCATCTTTTGGATATATGTTCTGGTTCTACACAATTTATGCAGAATATTCAACAAGATGCTCAGGAATTTCTAATGTATATGCTTGCAGTACTGGAAAATGAAGGAATAGAAATTGAAAATCTTTTTGGCCTTCGTTATAAATGGGAACATGAATGTGAAATTGTATGTTTACATGTAGCACTAACATAGATACTGAAAGATTTATATATTTGATATTACCAGACTGTAAAACAGTGTCTTTCAACAAACTAGTTAAAGCAGCAAATCAAAACATGGAGTGTAGCCAATGCAAATCAGAAATGTTATCAACATTATTTATACAAAGATTTGGAAAATATATCATTTTAATGATACAACGTTGTAGAGCTGATGGAAGAAAATTGGAAACTTTAATTAAACATTTTGTAGCAAGTCAACTATCAATATCAGGAAGAACTTTTGTAGCCGTAGCAATTATTTTCCATGATGGTCCTTTTACAACATCTGGACATTACACTGTCTATTTAAAATGCAATAAAGGATGGACCTATTGTAATGATGCTCAATTGGTTTTTAAACAACGTTTGCCTAACAAATTACCAAATTCCTACCTAATTTTTTTAAAGCCAAAGTTTTAAGAACATAATTCGGCCTATTAGGAATATGTTAAAATGTATTAATACAATTACTATTGGACAATTTCAGTATAAAGGATTTCAGGAATACCATTTGGCCTAGAGGAAAGGTATACATTTGAATTAAGGACTTTCAATTTTTTCAATTGATAAGCTTTATTCAATTTCTCAAAAACAAAATCATAAAAGCATACAGAATAATAATACATTTAAAAAATTGATTCCAATACATGATCAATAAATACTTTAAAAAAACAATATTTAAAAGGTAGGATACATTATAAAAAGATAAAAAGGTCTGGGGAGACCAAGTAGTTTGCAACAAGTCCGTAGGGGCGTTCATAGTAGTAATTTATATAGTTCGTACTATACCCATTCCGAATCATGTAAAAATTTAATTGTATTTCTAGATCTAACAATCGCCCTCAAAAAAGTGGATACAACAGCAATAGTTTTTACATTATCTAAACATTTTAGTTTTTCGTATGCTCCTCTACAAGTTCGCAGGCCTCATGATACAAGTAAAGGTTTTAATAAGCAGACCCTCGGATAGCTATAAAAAGTACAAAAAAGAATGCTATGAATGTTCGACTGCTAGGAGATGTTATCACAAGGACAAAGTCTATCCTCTCTAAACCAGTCATTGCAGTGGGGAAAGCTTATTAACCTAATGAAGGTATCTGTACGGAAAAGGGACAAGAGCATGCGATTGAAGGGAGGTTGTTCAATCGAAAGATACAGTTGGATCCCCTTGGTGGGAGTGATCAAGTGGTGTTTCATGACCGTTTTCTTGTGTTTTTCCACCCGCCATCTCTTGGTCTCTAGATGATAAAGGAGGAGTTTCTTCAAAACTTTTCTGGGCACAGTCAGCATAGTGTCTGGGTTGGAGAAATATTCAGGGTGACCAATGTCATTCAATAGGTCTTTGACATAACTGAACCATTTGATGCTGCCAACTCCATCCTGTGCCAAGCAATCTTTCAATACGGCTCTATTCATGCTGGTCTCTGGGTTAACCCAGACATTATGCCATAACAAAACAGGAGAAGATTTAATAATGTCTGTAATGTATGGCAAGGCTAGTTCATTATGTACTGTGGTTCTGAAAAATATGGATCCGTAATAGTACCGGACTCGAGAATAAAAACTTCGTCGAAATAGGACGAATTTGGTATCAAAAGACCGAGAATGACGAGTACATCAAGTACATGTATTTTCGGCCTATTCGAGTGACGATTTCGCCTCGAAATCGCCATTTGCCCTCTAAACCCTTAGCTGCATGTTGCCCTCTACATAAGCCTTAATCCAGTCGAATTTGATTCCACAAGGACACATACTCCTTAATCGACTTCTTCCTGACCCCAGTACAAGTTAGAACCATTGCCCCAGGCCGAGCTCGTTAGGTCAGTTCCCTCCCAGTGGCCGAGCCAGATAGTATCTAGGCCCAACCGGCCATAAAGCCATTTCAGCACGCACACCTGCCATATCTCGCTCACATCTTTCTCCACTCCTTTTCCTCACTTATTTTATGGTGGGGAGGTGACCATTTTTATTAGGGGTCCAGCGATATCTGATGAAATGTTGGGCCTTGCCGGATGATTTGTTATGGGCAGCACGACGTGAAATATGTACATGTCATCATGACTCTGCTTTCTTTGGTAATCAGTAACCATAAATGAAATACCACGCACCCAAGGAATGTTTTGCCCAAGGGTGAATATTGTGTATAAGAAGAGAAGCCTAACTTTGTGAAAGTGTGCAGTCTCCTGAATATACTGGTATTGTACTTCTAGGACCCTGTCACCTTGGTTGCAGCCAATAAACTAATCTTTGACTTCACCTGGAAGACTCTGAAGTTTCTGTGGGTCTGACTCAGGAGAACCCAAGGTCTCTGGTGTGTTGATCCCCTGGCACCGCTGGGTTACCGGTTCTGTACCGGTTCTTAAAAACCCAGTACCTCATTTGGCGCCCAGCGTTGGGGCGATTCCAGTGGTACCAATCAGCCTGAAGATCGTGAGGAGCTTTGTGTGAAAATTCCGGAGGAGGGCCCACCACCTCATCGACCCCTGCATGTCGACGTGGTCCGAAGGTCTTTACTGCGAGGTTCCCCGCTTCTCGACGGCTACAAGGACTGCTGCCCTGGCTATCGCCCTGATGTTGGACCCTTGAAATTTTCGGTAGAGCGAAACGCTGAGACGAGTCTTTTGGTGAAGCCATCGATATTTTTCAGTTAAGTATAAGTGGAGCGTCTCCTAGTCCTTAGCTGGACTTACTTTTTGTTATCTTAGAGATACATAAAGGTTTTTATTGGTTCTTGCAAGCACCATAACCGAAGGATTCGTGTTTTCACGAGCAATATCGTAATCGATAACTCCTTTGAAGTTTCGGAACTAGACTAGAGAGAAAGGATGCCTAGTCTTAGACTCGGGAATTTGTTTTGTCTTGGTAATAATAATAGGGACTCCCGATTGGAGGACTCGTGTCCGGTTCCTCCAGTTGGAACTCCGACTTACGAGCTATACGTTAAACATGGAGTAGGCCCCATCGTTTACAACGAGGTATGGATTAAATACACTAGGAAAGACGGTGTTTTAAAATGGCCCCAATATGGTAGCTTTGATTCTGAAATTTTAGACAACCTTGAAGTTAAACTCTTCAAAAAGAAAGCCCGGCCGGCGATGTTTGACTCTTTCCGCATATGGCGCAAAGAAGCCAAACAAAAAGAAATTAAATTAGCTAAGAAAAATAAGAGAGAAGAGGGACTTTCAGTAATGCAAGCTGCCGTGCAGCTTAAAGATAATGAGGAAGATCAGATAAATGAACAATTGCGCAGGCAACGTAAAATGGCAATAGATAAGTGCTATCCAGTTTTGCCGTCTTTTCAGCAAGGGACAGTAAAAGAGCGTGAAAAAGACCAATTAATGTCGCACTTATTAACTTCACCACCGCCCTATGCGCAGAATGCTACAGCACCCCCGCAACCTTTAGTTGCACAAGCTGCGCCTCTGGCTTTTCCACAGCACCCACCAGCTGTTCTTCAGCTGGCTCCTACTTCTTCGGTGCAGCCTCCTCCAGGCCCACCGACCACTTCTGCTTCACCTGTGTTTTCTACAATTTTGCCTACTGTACTTTCTACAACTCCTAATGCCCCTTCTATGATTTTGCCTAGTACCACATCTATTATTCCTCATACCTCTTCTGCCATCTCTGCATCCGCTTTATCTCACCCCGTTCTTTCATCTGTTTGTTCTTCCGTTTCACCTTCCCTTCGGCAGAAAATGGCCAGCACTGTTACTAATCTTCTTTTACCCCTTTTCGGGTCGCCTGCTACGACCCCTAACATAGGAAGAAGACAGTTGCGAAGTCAACTGCCCGATTATCAGGAGAGAGATTCCCTGAATAGTTTAGCTCGGAAATGGGTCTTGGACACTGCAAAATATGATTTACAGTCTGTCATGGAAGTTTTCCATCAATGGGAAACAGCGACACAGAGATATGTGTTCGAACAGATGTGTGTTTTTCTTTGCGAAGATTTAGAAGACAATGATCAGGATTGCCTCCCACAAGAGATGTGTCGTATAAGGTTTAAGTTTAGTCTGGGTATGATTATAGGTCCCGATGTAGAAGAAGCAGTTGAAATGCTATTATCATATCGAAGTAAGGGAAGTACTTCTGGGTCACCATCGGAATCTAGTGCATCTAGTAGGAAAAAGGCACGACAATACCCTATGAGAGAAGTTCCCCCACAATGGAGAGAGGGTGACGCGACAGCTGTCCCACCTGTCCTGCCCCACTTTCACCGAGTATGGGTACATGTTCCATGGAAGCGAGCTGAAGTTTTAGCACTCAAACAAACACTACCAGATCCGCGTAAAAATCCTGCAGGGTACTATAAAGAATTGTCGCAAACTGCTGGGTCATGCATTATGAATTTAGCCGATATCGATATGTTATTCGGGAACGTTGTTCCACAGCCTTTATGGGGAAAAATTCGTCATGAAGATCACGACCAGGAATTAGGTGACACGTGGGCTAATATTACTGTTGCAGATGCACGACAAGTTGGTGGTGCCAAGCCTGAGCCTCTGATAGCGGAACTACCTGGTAGAATAGTAGATTACATGAAAACAATAATGCCTGCAATACGCGTAAATTGGGATAAGTTATCTGCATGCAAGCAAAAGAAAGAAGAAACTGTGTCAGATTTCTTCACCAGATTTGAAGAAACATTCATTGACCACAGCGGTCAAGACATGACCACAGAAGGTGGCCAGAGATTGTTTGTCGATAAATTTGTGCACAATCTACTTCCAGACTTATGTAGGAAGTTAAAAGATTCAGAAAGTTCTTGGGCAGTCTCATCTTCAGCCCAGATATTAGCTACCGCACAGTACTATGAGAATAGAGACAAGGATGAGAAAGATAAAGTAGAGAAGAAAACTAGAGAACTCAAAACGAAGGTTTTGCTACAGCAAGCCTATCCGCCACGTGGTGGTGGTAATAAAAATAACAATGGTCGGAATCACTACCGGAACACTTTTCAGCAGCCTCAGAGACACTTGCAGAGATTCGATTACGATCAAAACCGCGTAGGTCCCAATCAGTGTTTATACTGCAAACAAGAGGGTCATTACAAATATGACTGTCCTGCCCTACCGCAACGTACAAATGAATTTTCTGGCGTAAGAGGTCGTGGTAGTCAGCAAGCGCCTAGAGGTAGAGGGTGTGGAAACACCCCTCAGGACGCACGTCCCCTTCCACCACAAAACTCTATGAACAGGTTTGACCAGCAAAATAACGTATCTGACAGGACAGCTCAATACTACGTCGATGAGTATTACACAGAAAATGAGCAGTGGGAGAATAATGATTGCTAGGACAGCCTAAGACAAGGAGAGGGAGTTGTTTCAGTTCCAGTAGATCAGAGTGGACCTTACGTTGAGGTGATTACATCGGGTGTGTCAGAACCTTTTCTGTTGGATACTGGTGCTACAAAGAGTTCTATTATGCACTCCAAACTCCCTGGCGCACCTTTGTCTGGCGAAATGAACGTTTCCGTAGGTTTTTCTGGCGCCCCGGTTAGAAATCCGATTTCTGACCCTTTATCTCTTTCTGTTGGTCCTTGTGAATTCGAAGCACCCCTTATTTTGACAACAGGTTGTGGTGAAAATTTGCTAGGATTAGATTTGCTAAAACGATTGTATGCGACTTTGTACTGTTCTCCCTCAGGAGTACAACTGACTTTAGGTAAGAAAGTGGTTTCTCCCATATATTTGTCGAGAAATACGCTTCCAGCAGAATTGGCACTTCTGCCAGATATTATTTGGGCTACTGGTCCGAATGATGTAGGTCTTTTAGAAATTCCACCATATGTTGTAACATTGAAGTCGAATGTTAAAATGCCACGAATTCCCCAATACAGAATATCCAATGAGGGCGAAAAAGCTTTGCTAGCGATTGTTTACGAGTTAATTGAGAAAGACGTAATTGAGGAAACACGAGGAAATGTTTGCAATAGTCCTGTTCTGCCTGTTTTAAAACGAACTGACCCTTCTCAGCCACCAGTGTATAGATTTGTGATTGATCTTAGGGAAGTAAATAAGATAGTGGTGCCACAATTCCCAGTTGTCCCCGACATTACAACATTATTGACTATGATTCCAGCCTCTGCATCCTGGTTTTCGGTGATTGACCTGAAGAATGCTTTCTTCAGTATCCCGATTGCTGAGGAAAGCAGGGATATTTTTTCCTTTAGTTTAGGTGGTCGCAGTTTCCGCTTTAAACGCGCTCCTCAAGGCTACTGTGAAAGCCCCTCAATATACAGTCAAGCTCTGAAAAGTCAGCTTGACGCAATGGTTTTGCCCGAAGGTTCCACTCTCGTACAGTACGTGGACGACTTGCTCATAGCCGCGGATACTGAGAATATATGTAAAATAGCCACACTGGCACTACTGCGTCATCTATGTGATCTACATCACAAGGTGTCACTTTCCAAGCTCCAATATTGCCGACAAGAAGTGACCTACTTAGGTCATCTCTTATCGAAGGAGGGAAGGAAACTGACCCCAGAAAGAATTCAGGCAATAGCGAAATTAAATGTGCCAAGAACGCAGAGAGAAGTACGCGCTTTCTTGGGCATTACATCGTACTGTAGACAGTGGATTCCAAATTTTTCGTTATTAGCCAAACCCTTATTGGCACTAACGTGTACAAATACACCCAATCCCATTCCTTGGTCTGATGAGTGTCAGAAAAGTTTTCTCGAATTACGCACAGCATTATGTTCGGCCCCTGTGTTAGGTAACCCCAACTACAGTAAACCTTTCACATTATATGTCCACGAGAAGGAGGGTTGTGCATTGTCCGTGCTGACTCAGTTATACGGAGATAGACAGCGGCCATGCGCCTATTTTTCGTCAACTTTGGATCCGGTAGCACGAGCATTGCCAAGTTGTCTAAGGGCCACAGCAGCAGCAGCTGTTTCTATTCGACAGTCTGCAGGGCTAGTAATGAATAATACACTAATCGTGATGGTCCCGCATGCAGTAGACACATTGTTAAATAGGACCAAGACACAGCACTTAACTAGTGCTCGACTGTCCAGTTATGAATTGACACTACTAGCAAGCCATGTGCACATCAAAAGGTGCAGTACTCTGAACATAGCCACCTTGTTACCAATTGCTGAGGAATCGGATGCTTCAGAACAGCACGATTGTTTCCTCAGAACGGAGGAGGAGACAAAAGGGAGAGTTGATCTATTCGATACTCCTCTCGCCGAATGTGATGGTACATTATGGGTGGATGGTTCATGCTTTAAACTCCCAAATGGTAACGTGACTACAGCGTATGCTGTCACAACTTTGCACACAATTGTTGAAACTGCGCGAATACCACATGGTTCAGCTCAAGCCGCCGAACTCGTGGCGTTAACGAGAGCATGTGTGTTATCAAAAGGAATGAAAGTGACTGTCTATACCGACAGTCAGTATGCTTTTGGAGTGGCTCACAGTTTTGGACGACTGTGGAGAGAACGTGGGTTCCTGACTTCGCATGGAGCTAAGATTCAGCATGGTCAGCTGGTGAATGAGCTTCTTGAATCACTGACGTTGCCCCTGAAAGTAGCGGTCGTGAAATGTAGTGCACACAAGAAAGTGATTGATGATGTTGGTCGTGGAAATGCATTTGCTGATGAAACTGCTAAAGAAACGGCAAAGAATGTGATGAGCCGAATGTATGTTGCGAGCCCACAAAGATGGACTGATGATGTTGGAATATGTGAAGACACGATAGAAAGTGTGAGGTCCATCCAAGCTGAGGCCACGGAGAAAGAGTTAAGCATGTGGAGAGAAAGTACAGGGAGAATGGATGCAAATGGTTGTTGGATTGAATCGACAGAGCAACAAAGATGGTTGTTACCTGATGCATATGTGCCTGCAGTGGTTACAATGGCTCATGGGATGGCCCATATCAGCGCAAAAGGGATTTGCGACTTGTTGGCCCCGGTGTGGAAGAATTCAGGGATTCCCAAGTGTGCAGAGAACGTCGTCAAGAATTGCATGGTATGTCTGAAGCACAATCCTGGTAGGGGAACCCCAACTCCAGCTGGTCATTTTGCACCTCCTACGTATCCGTTCGAGGTTTTGCAGCTAGATTTCATACACATGGAGAGGTGCAACAACTTAAAATATGTGCTCGTGGTTGTTTGCGCCTTCTCAAGGTGGGTAGAAGCCTATCCCCTAAGGGACAATACCGCCTTGTCCACAGCGAAAGCCCTTGTGAAAGAGTTCTTCCCCAGATTCGGAATGCCTAGAACGGTCTGGTCGGACAACGGAAGTGAATTTGTGGGTTGTGTGATGAAACGAGTGTGTGAAGGGCTAGGTATTAGTCAGAAGTTCCACGCTGCAAATCACCCCCAATCAGCTGGATTAGTGGAATGTTACAATGGCACGCTTAAACTCAAATTGGCCAAAATCCAAGCGAGCACGGGTCTTAAATGGCCTGACGCTCTACCCTTAGCACTCCTATCCACCAGAATGACTGTGCATTCGCGAATGAAACTCAGCCCCTATGAAATAATCTTTGGTCGGCCAGCCAACATATGGGGAGTGCCTAGGCCCACGAAGTTTAGCGAGCTGCAACACCCCATTTTGCTCGACTATCTGTATGAATTGACGGCTAAATTGCGTGTTTTATATCAACAGGTCCACAACACCTTGCCTCCGGTTTCCGAGACACCGGGTCACTCCATTGACCCCGGCTCCTGGGTACTGGTCAAGAATTTCCAGAGGACAAGAAACGACCAGCCCAGATGGACCGGACCACACCTCGTCCTCCTGTCTACAAGGTCGACCGTTAGAGTGGAGGGGAAGGCCAATTGGGTCCACGGGATCCATTGTAAGAAAATACCTTTCCCTCTGCCACATGACCAATGGGTCCGGACAGGAGGCACTGACTCAAAGCGCACAACTAATGAACGTGTAAAGGAAGCTAAACGTGATTGTGACAGTGAGAACATTTTTCAAGAAACTACGCCGCCATCAGAACAATTGAACTCTGTGGAACCTGAGCTACTATTTCCGGACCAGACAATAACCGGGAAAAGACGCTATAATTTGCGACCAAGAAAAACAGACTAAAAGTAAAAGTGATTTATTTTTATGATCCGAGAGAACAACCTGTGGACTAATAAAAGAATAAGTTTTTTTTCTCCAAAAATGCTATTTTTGAAAGTACAGATTCTCCCATCTAGGTAACTTGCTTATTTTTGTTTTTTGAACCGCCATCCGGGTTCCGCTGCTAGGGTCGCGGTTGATTAAAGACTTTTGGGTGCAGCTGACAACAATAGGTTGCTGGTTCCAGTTGGTCGAAGGGAGCCACCCTAGACTGACGGAAGCATCCTTTAGCAGAAACAACCTACCGCCGCGGGCAGCACCTTAGAGAGGATGGAGTTTCCTGATGTGGAGAGAACTGCCAAACAAATGAACTTTAAGCAGAGACTTTTGAAAGCAATGAGAAAGAAAATTTTTATAATAATGTGTATTTTTATGCTATTTAGCGTAATGGTGTTTTTAATAAGCTATGTTTTATTCTCTTTTCATGTGACATTCACGCCCACTACATCACCCATACCTCCCCCTACTGTTTCCTCTCATTCTTTCCACTCTTTGCCTGACCACGAATCAAATAGGAGATTAGAGTTCATTAATAACTCCTTCGTTCAGCTATTACACCAACACCAACTTGTAATGAACACAACCAACTGTTGGGTGTGTGGTCTCATGCCCCACACCACGGATAGAGGTATCCCCTATTTGGTCCTGCCATTTAGTCGCAATGGGTCAGTATGGGCATATAGAACAATGTTCATATATGCACGAGAAATCCAACCCCTACGTTCGGTAAAAGACAACCTCAAGACTAGCGCCCTAGTCAAGGGTATAGTTGACATGATCAAGGTAGTAACTTCTTACGAAGATACCCCAGATGATGAGATACTTGCATATGTAGGTTGGAATGTGACCGGATATGGCACTACATTAAGTGAGAAACAGCAAGCCAAGAGATCATCCCCTATCTGGATCGTACCCCATCAAGGTCACCTGTGTCTGCAAGGTATTGGTAGGAATCCCAGAGCTCAGCTAGGGAAGAGTGTCTGTACAGAAACGTACGTTTTTGGATCTCAGACTTCCCCTGCCTTTTTAGCCGCAAAGGGTACTTATTTTATCTGCCATGATAGAGCCTATACATGGTTGCCCCCTGACTTCTCGGGCTCATGTTTTGTTTCATTCCTGTTACCTCCCACCTACACAGCAGCGGCGAATTACCATCGGACAAGGGTAGTTCGAGGTGTTTTGAGTAAAGAAGACACTGCGGGTCAAGAATTTGGTGACTTTGCAATGGGTGTTCTGCCGTTCTGGGGAGCCATGGTTAACAGCAGAAACATAAGGCAATTGACAAGGGTAGTTGAATCCACCGTGATTGAAACTGCTGGTGCCCTTAGTAACCTGACTGCTGAGCTCCAGTCGGATCGACTGATGACCCTTCAGAACCGGGTCGCTTTGGATGTAATACTTGCGGACCGGGGTGGGGTATGCAAATTGATCCAGTCCAGTTGTTGCATTTTTATACCAGATAATGCTCCAACAGTGTACGGGGCCATCTCCAAACTACATAAGATTTCCGAATCTATTCATGTGGATAAAGGAGATTGGTCATTAATGGGATGGTTCTGGGGACTGATATCTGCCTGGGGATGGAAAATTCTGATGGTCATTGGGACGGTCTTAGCCATTCTTTTCCTGTTCTGTCTATGTATACAGTGTGCTCCTGCAATATGTGGCCTCTGTGCTACATCATGTGTAAGGAAGCCTGTGTCAAGACATGAACTTAGCACTAGAATGATGTTGCAGCAACATCTCAATGACTTTAGGAATATAGATCTGGACTCAGATTAACATGAGGATAGATTAATTGCCTATGTAAGGGCAAAAGGAGGGTCTGTGGTTCTGAAAAATATGGATCCGTAATAGTACCGGACTCGAGAATAAAAACTTCGTCGAAATAGGACGAATTTGGTATCAAAAGACCGAGAATGACGAGTACATCAAGTACATGTATTTTCGGCCTATTCGAGTGACGATTTCGCCTCGAAATCGCCATTTGCCCTCTAAACCCTTAGCTGCATGTTGCCCTCTACATAAGCCTTAATCCAGTCGAATTTGATTCCACAAGGACACATACTCCTTAATCGACTTCTTCCTGACCCCAGTACAAGTTAGAACCATTGCCCCAGGCCGAGCTCGTTAGGTCAGTTCCCTCCCAGTGGCCGAGCCAGATAGTATCTAGGCCCAACCGGCCATAAAGCCATTTCAGCACGCACACCTGCCATATCTCGCTCACATCTTTCTCCACTCCTTTTCCTCACTTATTTTATGGTGGGGAGGTGACCATTTTTATTAGGGGTCCAGCGATATCTGATGAAATGTTGGGCCTTGCCGGATGATTTGTTATGGGCAGCACGACGTGAAATATGTACATGTCATCATGACTCTGCTTTCTTTGGTAATCAGTAACCATAAATGAAATACCACGCACCCAAGGAATGTTTTGCCCAAGGGTGAATATTGTGTATAAGAAGAGAAGCCTAACTTTGTGAAAGTGTGCAGTCTCCTGAATATACTGGTATTGTACTTCTAGGACCCTGTCACCTTGGTTGCAGCCAATAAACTAATCTTTGACTTCACCTGGAAGACTCTGAAGTTTCTGTGGGTCTGACTCAGGAGAACCCGAGGTCTCTGGTGTGTTGATCCCCTGGCACCGCTGGGTTACCGGTTCTGTACCGGTTCTTAAAAACCCAGTACCTCAGTACTACGTATGTTGCCATGCTCCTTGGAACGGCCAATAAATAGCGGAGGAAACGGTTTTCAATGCATTGAATAGAATCCACCTGCTTCGACCCCCAGAGGCCTGCCCCGTATGTTGCTGTCGGGATACACTTAGCTTTATAAACTTGAAGGAGTTCTCTGACAGGCCTCCCGCCAAGTTTTTTGGCAAAATGTATCAGGACGCCAGTGGCTCTAGAGAACGCATGCCCCCTGGCGGTTACAGCCGGTTTCCATGAGCCCTTTCTTTCAAAGTTTATACCGAGGTAGCAGAAACTGTCAAGGACCTCCACCCTTTTACCATCCAAAACAATTTGACACAGTACCTTCCTGTTCTTTGTTCCGCATGACATGGTATATGTTTTTTAAGACGTTCACGCGGAGACCTCTAATTTGCATGAACTCAGAAAATGTTTCCACCGCTCTTTGGAGTCCAACCCTTGTCTGGGACATAACAGCCGCGTCATCCGCGTAAAGGAGTATTGGGATGGATGACCCGTTAATTGTGGGGTAATCTTGGTAGGTCTCAGCAAGATAGCCCCCTACTTTGTTAATATATAGAGTAAAGAGCAGGGGTGCTAGGATGCACCCCTGTCTTACTCCTCTATAGATCCTAAAGGTATCGGTGCACTCGCCTCTCCTTCCGAATCTGACGCGGGCACCTGCCCCATGGTAAAGCTCCTTGATGAACATAAGAATTTGAGTGTCTAGACCAATTTCAGATAATGTTGTCCAGAGCAGGATTTCAGGAATACCATTTGGCCTAGAGGAAAGGTATACATTTGAATTAAGGACTTTGTCTTGGACCTTTTCACAGCATACATTTTTAAAGAACATCATTTAAAGTATATGAAGGTGGAAAACAAGAAGAGGGGGCAAGGTTGAAGTAAGAAAATTCGCTTAGAAAGAAGCATTTTATATATGTGTGATTTGTATTATATGGTATGTTATTGAGGATGTTGTTTTTATGGAATGTTGAGAAATAGTTGAGTATAATGAAAAAAAATTTTACACAGATTTGTTTTTTGTTTTTATTTAAACAATCTTATTGATTGGTGGTTTTTTTGCTCGCTGTTATGTGATGAGTAACATTGAAATCACTGTTTGTAGTGAAATTCAATATATTCTGAGAACAGCAAAAAAGGCAAACAAAATAGTTTATATAAAGTTAAAATTATGTTGTGTTGTAAAAAAATATAATATTATATATTATAACTGTATTTTTTCTTCTCTTTGACAGATCCTAATTCTAAAGTATGACATTTTCAGAAATGTAAATTATAACAAGCAACTGAAAAAAATGTTTCACATTTTTTCATACCTACTACTGTCAAGGTAAGATTAACTATTAAAACGCACAATGGGCTGTGTTTGCACACTGGTGAAGAAAGGGGGGGCACTGAGTTGACATGTGTGCATACACGCTCTGAGGGCATTTTAAGTTAGGGGATAAAGTCCCCTTGAATCCTGAGGATCCCTGGGGGCCAACTAACCCACCAGGTATGTCCAGTAAGTGCCACAGAGTTGCATTGCAGAGAGGTGTAAAATGGTGTATGGCCTCGGACCACCTCTCTGCAATGCAGCTCTATAGTGTTTACTAGAGGGAAATGGTGGGTTAGTAGGACCCAGGGACTTTTAGGATTAAAGGGGACTTAGGGCCACATGCATCAACCTATTTAGGAAGTGCACACAGTGCGAATCGGTAAATTCGGCTGTTTGCGATTCCTAACTAAGTTTTTGGGATGCATCATACATTTTTGTGAAATTCGCTATTTTTAGTGATTTCCAAAAATGCAAATGCTTTTAAGGAATCGCAAATTTGCGATTCCTTAAAAGCAATGCATGATTGTTTTTCAAATTGCGAATTAGCAATTAGGGGGTGCAAATTACCACGAGGTTGAACCTCGTGGTAATTTGCGAAAAGTTATGAAAATGCTCAAAAATGCATTTTTTAAACTTTCATGTTACAGACACACATGTCCTTAGGACATGTGTGTGTGAAACATGCACTTTAAAATACATTTCAGGGGTGCAGGGGGGGGTCCTTCGGACCCCCCTCTGCACCCTTGCAATGCATCAAACAAATGGGATTCGCAAAATAAAAAAGTGCAAAACGGCATTGATTCCTATGGGCCTCTAGGCCCATAGGAATCAATGTAATGCCATTCCTTAATTGCGATTCGCAATTGAGGAATCGCAAATACCGAAAATTAAGAAATCCTAAAAACTTTTAGGATTTCTTGATGCATAGGATTTTGCAATTCCTAAATTGCAATTCCTTAATTTTCGCAATTTAGGAAATGCAAAATCCTACATTGATGCATGTGGCCCTTAATTCCTCAACTTAAAACATGCCACAGGGTGTGTTTGCACATGTCACATCAGGCCCAATACCCTCCCTTCACCACTGTGTAAACACGCCCTATAACCTTTTTATGTTGGGAGATGTAGTCACCTTGAATCCTGAGGGTCCCTACAGCCCAACTAGCCCACTACGTATGTCCAGTAAGCGCCACAGAACTGTGATGCAGAGAGATGTAAAAAGGGGCCCGATCTAGTCCATCTGTGTGCAACGCAGCGCAGTGGTGCTTACTGAAAGCATGTATTCTCTGTAGAACAATGACATTATTTTATTAACTAGTCAAGTATCAAAAGAATGGCCTAAACAGAAAAACTAGTACAGCTATAATATTCTGTGTAGTATGTATGCAAACTTCTAATCACCTACATAGAATTGATATACTATTTTAAATACTCATTTACTAACTAAGAAGTCTAGAAAACCTTCTGTCTGTCCCAAGCACTTGTCCATTCACCCATTCAGCACTATGTATGTATCCTATCACTTTACCAAAAGATAAGCATTTATAAATGTATCTTGCACTCTCTTTGCAGTACTGAAATCACTCTAGGTATTACTTATATACTTAAGGATTGGCCTAGCACTAATCCTAGTACAAGTCAATTTCTTTATATACTATGCATGCAGACTTGCAACAATCTACAAAGTATTATTGCTTTCCTGACGGGGGTCTGTGTAGTAACACGGATACTGCTGCCCTGCTGGACTTCTGATTTCCCTTACCAGGATTTTACTTGCCTCACTTTAACCTACTCCTCGAATGCCAGAACCCCGGAAAAATTGGATGATTCCCACATAGCTCTGCTGGACAGCATTGACCAAACAATTGAGTCTACCCTGCAAGAGCTACGGACCTCCTCCCCATCTCCAGGAAGAGACTCACCCCAGCCTATCCCTGAGTGTGCTCCTACCGTAGAGACAACACCGACTTTGCATGAGGGGAGTGATTTGATTACTTCCCAATTACGAGGGTTGCGGGAGGGTGCTGTTCAGAAAAGGAAAAGAGGGAGGCAGCTTAAGGGAGGGAAAAGAAGTAAGCTGTACTCCATACACAATAATAATATACTGGTTAATACCCCGCACATAGTGGATTGCCCGCCAACCTTAGGTCCAAATCCAATTGTTATTGCACCTGAGCCCCCACAACTTCAACTGAGGGCTCTGCCTGCATCCTTTGCTTTTGGTGAGGGGCCGGACGGGGAGGGGGGTTACTCAATTAACACCCTTGCCACGGTTCTGAAAAGACATTTGGACCCGTTGATGGCCAGACTGGTCCATATTGAAACAAGGTTGAATGCAATAGAAAGGGTTACGGGGGGCCTTGAGGATAAACTGAAGAATATTAGTTGTTCCCAAAGAGTCTCCTCAACGACCCCTGGTGCCCTACTCTCACATAACTCAATAGGCAAGAATATCCCTGTGGTAGTACCCACCCCCGCACCGCCAGGACCCTCTTTAGTTATCTCAAATCCCCCGATTTCCAACCCTACATTATCAGTTCCTCTACCCAGCCAACCGCCCACCCTAGCAACGAAACTTAAGACGGTAGTCAAACCCAAATTAACTACATTGCCGAAAACGCCTAATGAGATTGGCGATCAAGTCACTCATAGCGTAATCAGCCCAAGCAGGGAAAGGGCTGTTAACCTACCACCAGAGGTGGCTCCCTACTTAGTGATTTTAACTGGAGTCCCGGAACTGCCTATTTCAGCACCCAAAACCACTGATTCTCTAAAAAATAAAGTGATCAGTTGGTTGAACATTCATAGGCCCCTCCCTCCGAACATGAGAGCAGATCTACTGACAGTCAGGAGAGTTCCCTGGGTGGGTAAGACGCAGAAGAAAATCAATGGCGACTGTATCTTGGTAAATTTAAAAAATCCCCACATTGTCTCTCTCATTTGCAACTGGTTAGGTAGCTCAGGAAATACAGCCATACAACCCCTCCCATTGTCCTTTTTCTACCCCCCACGGAATATTAGATTCCATCACGGGATGGAAGAAGGGTGGACTCTGGTGGGACCTGGCTATCGTGAGAGTAGGCACAGGTACCCCCATTATGATGGGCCTGCTCTAGGTGATTGGATTTGTAGTAATAGATTTAATTTCCTCGAGCAGGTAGATTGACTTCATCAGGAACATGACGCAGGGGGAAGTGAGGGGAGGGCCCGAAATACAGTGTTGAAGGGTCTGGTAATAGATAACCCTGAGAGTGACCATCTGCAGGAAGTTAATAATCTCCAGGAGTCAAACTGTGTCACTAATGACCAGCCCCCCTTACAACTCACTGATAGTCCACAGCCCCCCTTGCAACTCATTGATAGCCCACAGGCCGAAAATATGTTAAAGATCCTATCCTGGAATGTAGCGGGCCTCTGTAACAAGTTGGCCTGTCCCGATTGGGGTGCATTCGTTGATTCTAACGAGATGTGACTCTTCCTGGGCCAGGGAAGATCAACATCGTGAGGGGTTTGCTTCATTTACAATCCCTGCAGGGTGGGGTGGAACAGGTAGACCATCAGGGGGCCTGACTATTTGGGTTGCAATTCATCTGGGTTGCAGGGCTGCAATTCTGGATACAGCCACGGAAGATGTCCAATGCGTGGTCCTGGAGTGGCAGTCTGGTTTCAAACTTGCGTTGGTCAATGTGTACTCCAGACCTGTGAGCCTCTCCTCTGAGTCAAAAACTGTTGAAAAGTTATCGACTGTCCTGACTAAGATCCCTGAGGGGGTTCTGTTTGTGGTTGGAGGAGATTTCAACTCTCACTTTGAACCGCTTGAGGGTCTGCTGGATGCTGTAAACCAGGAGGAGGATGATCACTGGAAAATTCCACAAGTGATAGGCTGTTCAGCAAAAGCATGGTCCCCACTAGCGGTCCAAATTACATCCTTGACGTTGGCACATTCGATTAGAGCATGTAACGGCTGGACAAAATCTGACAACCCTCCCAAGCCAACCTTCAATAAAATAGGGAGAGAGTCACATCTGGACTATATATTTGTTGAATGTAGGGCTTGGAATAGAGTAGTCGACTTCGGGGTTTTGCCCAGGGGAGAGAGCGACCACAACCCCCTGATCCTGGATTTTCTGTCACCTGGTGGCACTAAGGCTGGTTTAGTCCTGCAGTCTGATGCTCCAAGCAGGGCTACCCTGACGAGCAATAGAGGTAGGGTAAGATGGGATAAGGTGGCCGACAACCCAGAGAGATTGAGGGAAGTGTACGAAAGAGTCATTCCAGTGTTGCTAGATGTATGTGATCTTGTCGAGCATCAACCCACCCCCGACTACAGAGAAAGATTGGGTGAACTCAACAAGACACTAATCAATGGTCTTTCCGAGACTCTCAATCCCCCATGTCCCAGCAGAAAAAGTGTGGGAAGGAAGCCATCCTGGTATAACAAGGCATGTAGACTGGCGAAGGGAGAACTACTCTGTGCATTAAAGGAGAAGAGAAGTAGGGACCTTATACAACATAAGAGGCTGGTATACCGGCAGCTAATCCACCATGCCAAGCTGGAGTGGGGGAATGATAACTGGGCTAAACTAACATCAACCCTTGCGAGTAAGGACTCACGAACGTTTTGGCGGGTGGTGACTACTGGCTCGGCTGAGCCTGACCTGGCAGTGATGCAGAATATTGCTGCAGAGGCATGGGAGGATCATTTCAGCACCCTCTATAAGGGGGATAGTTCCACTATGGAGCTGCCCCCTGAGGACCCCCTGATTAGGCACCCTGATAGCTTATTCGAGAATATTTTCTCATTAAAAGAGGTAAGGGTAGCAATATATAGGCTCCCGGCGGGAAAGGCCCCAGGGCTGGATAAGGTCCCAGGGGACCTCTATAAGCAAGAACCCGCGGTATGGGCCCCTTACCTTTTAACAATCTTTAACGCCATCATGGGAGGTATGGCGGTTCCAAGTACTTGGCTGGGCGCAGAGGTAGTCCCTATATATAAGAAAGGGTCGCCCCTGCACCCGGCCAACTATAGGCCAATCAGCCTAATAGACGTGGCTCAGAAACTCTTTGCAAGGTTGGTTTTGGACCGCCTTCTGCACTGGATGGAAGAGTCAGCAATTTTAAGTCAGTACCAGGCAGGGTTCAGAAAGAGCGTATCCACCACTGACCAGATTTTCAGACTGGCTATGTTCTTTTGGAAAACAGTGAAGGTGGAGGGCGGATCTTTATACACCGTTTTCGTAGACCTTCGTGCGGCCTTTGATTTGGTCCCACGAACGAGACTGTGGAACGTGTTACGAGATCTGGGTATTCCTGCGTTCCTGTTGGAGATCATAATACGCCTCCATTCTCATAATTTCGCTACGGTCAGGTGCGGGAGAGAAGGGAATCTGTCATCTAGCTTCTCCGTTGGCAGGGGGGTAAGGCAGGGCTGCGTCTTGGCGCCAACCCTGTTTTGCCTCTATGTAAACGGATTGATCCCGCATCTGAATGCCGTCCCCAATAGAGACGCCCCAAGGCTCGCCGGTACAGGGATCTCAGCGATCATGTTCGCAGATGATACCCTGTTACTTGCAAAGACACCAACGGGCATTCAGCGAGTCCTTGATGGGTTCGTCGTCTTCTGTCACGATCGGGGACTGGAAATAAACACCACCAAAACGAAATTTATGATTTTTAATCCTCCGAAGATGACCTGCCCAAACCCTTCTATAGATGCTGTGTGCCTGGAAAGGGTGCAGACATTTGAGTATCTGGGTCTGACCCTTAACGAAAATATGTCCTGGGCCCAACACCAGACTAAATCCCAGTTAAAGCTTTCCCAAAAGGTTGGGGGGATTATCAAATTATGGCGTAATTCTACGACTAAACCTGTCGGACCCCCCCTTGAAATTTACAAAATGCAGGCACGGGGGGCAATAATTTATGGAGGCGAATTGTGGGGCCACAACTGTGCCCCTGCGATTTCTGCCATAGAGAACAGGTTCATTAGACAGCTGGCTTCCCTGCCTGGCAGCACGCCCCTCCTCCCCCTCAGGCTTGACCTGGGATTGAGACCATTAAAGGAGGAGTTGGGCCTCAAGCCCTTAACCTTTTGGAGGCGTTTGTGGGTAACCCCAGAACTCCTGAGCTATAGGCAGGAACTTACAGAATTGTTGAAACACCCAAACGTCTGGAAGCTCCCCTGGCTAAAATATATAAGGCAGGAATTTGAGAGGGTAGGTTATCCTTCACTGTGGAAAATTCAAGAAGAGGCTTGCAGAAATGTACCACGAAAAGTTCTGGTTAATAGGTACTATGATTACAATCTTTCTGCCTCTTTCCGGAATGCCCAAAGTGGGACATTGTCCAGCACATTTATCACATCAAAAGACTACTATAAGTTGGAAGCAGTGCTTGAAAATATTAGCCCCATTGGTCTCAGGAAGTTGTTCCTGCAATGGAGACACAACTCCCTCCCAATTAGAGACCTTACTAGTAGGTGGCGTTCTCCAACTCCAAAAAGCTGCCCAGCTTGTACTGAAGAGCTAGAGAATGACATCCATATACTCTTCTTCTGTCCTACCTATGAGAAGCCCAGGAAAAAGTGGATTGTTCCCATATGCAGAAACCTGGGGATTAGGCAATGTTTGCAGTCTTACAGAATATTGAAAACTGATTTATCCCCAGTGATTGTTTTTGCTGTAAGTAAATTTTTAGCTGCTATGTGGAACATCAGGAGAAGTTATGTAGCAATTGAGATCTAGTTTTCTACTGTACAGCTGAGGGTGTATATTGGCTTTGAATAGAACTTTTATTGTAATTGTTGGAAATGTTTTTATGAGAAAAATCTATTGTAGATGACTATTCCCTTTTATCCCAAGGAAATAACTTATGTTGGACATTATATTGCGAACTTTGTATTCGATTTTAACTTCCAAATAAATGTGGTTTTAAGTTTCTTTTATGGCCGCAATGTGCCGAAATAAAGATTATACAAAAAAATAAAAACAATACACTCTTCTAAATACCCAGGTATTACCTATGTAGTGTTGGAATCCCTCTGTTATAGGATCCCATGTTACCTGAGAAAAAAAATTATTTGATTGGTTCATAACATTTCCCATTGTAACTATTGAAGGACCGCAACCATTTCAATTATTTTTGTTGGAGTATCTTTGGTGAGCAATCTGTGTGCTTACCTACTGTCACTCTCATGCAATTCTTCAATCAACCAACCAGCAATATGTTCTTATTGTATCAGTCAGCCAATACCTCAGCACTTATGGGGTAGATTTAGAAGCACCCTGTACCAACAATACATCACTTTTTGTAACGTACTTATGGTGCCAGACACTCCTTCATATTTACAAAGAGAGGAAAAGGCCCACTGCGTAGCTTTTCTTCTATTTGTAAATACGACCTCTTCATACACAGCACATTGCAATGAAAGGGCGTTCCATAGGTGTTGCTGTGGGTGTTCCCACGCAACACTCATAGAACAAGAGACATCTCCAGATTCATCATAAATCATAAATGTGGAGATGTGTGTGAATGCTGCACAATCCTCCAGTTGGTGTAGCAAGCCACAACAAGGGGAATTGTTTTCATTTCTCCTAATTATTTCCTCTTTTAATGTATGGTGCATTGCACAGCATACATTGAAAGAGGAAAATGACTTTACTGATTGTTTTTGTGCAGGAAGGTGTTCCTTCCTGCACAAAAACAGTCTCCGCACGACACAGACATCCTTGCACCATGTTGCAAGGGTGCCTGTATCACTGCGTGGCTGCAGTTTGTGCAGCAGTGCAGAGGGAAGCATAGAGTTGCAACATATTTATGTACATATGTCACATCCCTGTGCTTCGAAAGTACCATAGCACAGTGCAGCTAAAGAGCTTACAGTGTCATGCTGCAGCACTTCTTTATAGTTCTGCACTTATACATTTACCAACTAATGCATTATTTTAGTCAATTATGCAGTTATGCTCTACACATGCATTCAACCAAACATTCACACATTATCATACAAATATAGTTCTTTCTTTAACTATAGAAGTTAGTTCTGAGAACTTTTTTCTTTTATATTTTTTTTATTTTTCTGAAAAATTTTGTATTTTTTTTGGTGTTTTTTCAAAAATAAAAGAAAAAGAAAAAGAATAAGAAAACAGGAAACTTCAGGAATTATGTGGCATTCCAAAAAAACAAATCAAACAAAAAACTAGCAACGATGGTTCAATTTCCTCCATCTCATCCAGCTCCTCCTGTGGCGCTGGACTCCCACCTCCAGTCTGCATTGCTACCTTCTGGTTGTTGTCAAGTTTCTGCTTGGTTTTGCGCTTCTCATCATCCCAGCGCCTCTTGACCTCTTCGATTGTCCTCTTCAGCACTCTGACTGCATTCACCTTGTCGACGATGGACTGCCATATTCCATTTTTTGTTGCCAATGACACAGTGGAGGTGACGAACAGTAATTGATGGTGTTCTATCACCTCCGTTATCAGGATCCTGTTTTCCTGCAGACTGAACGGCGTCTTCCTCTTCTTCTTGTCCTTGCCCTTCCCTGACCCCGAGGTCCCAGGCTGGTCCTCCGCGGGGCTTGTGGGGTTCTGGTTGTCCTCTGTACTTTCTCCGCTTTGTTTGCCATAAGTTGGCACGGTATGCTCAGACATGGCCATATACAAATCAGTCTGACCCTTTGCCACTGGATTCAAGCAAGCGCGGCTGAAGACGGCTGAAATGCCAGAAACCGGTCCTAGGAAGCTTGATTCCGGTCCAGGGAAGGCATGGCTTGGCAGTTCGGGCTGGACTGTTCCCATGAGGCACAGGGTCAGACTGATTTGCATATGGCCATGTCTGAACTGGGGTGGCAGAGTGGGCTAAAGAACGGTGATGGATTAAACCCGATCTGTTGACTGGGTGTGAGTGTTTGATTGGTTCAGATGCTCCGTTCATTACCACCCCCTATTGTACCGCTTTGTTCGCCATAAGTTGGCAGTATATGCTCAGACGTGAGTCCCTTGCTCTCTTTGACACTGGATTCAAGCAAACCTGACTGAAGACGGCTGAAATGCCAGAAACCGGTCCTAGGAAGCTTGTTCCCGGTCCACGGAAGGCATGGCTTGGCAGTTCGGGCTGGACAGTTCCCATGAGGCACAGGGTCAGACTGATTTGCATATGGCCATGTCTGAACTGGAGTGGCAGAGTGGGCTAAAGAACGGTGATGGATTAAACCCAGATCTGTTGACTGGGTATGAGTGTTTGAGTGGTTCAGATGCTCCGTCCATTACCACCCCCTTTTGTACCGCTTTGTTTGCCATAAGTTGGCAGGGTATGCTCAGACGTGAGTCCCTTGCTCACGTTGCCACTGGATTTAAGCAAGCCTGGCTGAAGACGGCTGATATGCCAGAAACCGGTCCTAGGAAGCTTGTTTCCGGTTCAGGGAAGGCATGGCTTGGCAGTTCAGGCCTGACTGTTCCCATGAGGCACAGGGTCAGACTGATTTGCATATGGCCATTTCTGAACTGGGGTGGCAGAGTGGGCTAAAGAACGGTGATGGATTAAACCCAGACCTGTTGACTGGGTGTGAGTGTTTGATTGGTTCAGATGCTCCGTCCATCACCACCCCCTTTTGTACCGCTTTGTTCGCCATAAGTTGGCAGAATATGCTCAGACGTGAGTCCCTTGCTCACTTTGCCACTGGATTCAAGCAAGCCTGGCTGAAGACGGCTGATATGCCAGAAACCGGTCCTAGGAAGCTTGTTTCCGGTCTAGGGAAGGCATGGCTTGGCAGTTCGGGCTGGACTATTCCCATGAGGCACAGGGTCAGACTGATTTGCATGGGGCCATGTCTGAACTGGGGTGGCAGAGTGGGGTAAAGAATGGTGATGGATTAAACCCAGATCTGTTGACTGGGTTTGAGTGTTTGATTGGTTCAGATGCTCCGTCCATTACCACCCCCTTTTGTACCGCTTTCTTCGCCATAAGTTGGCAGGGTATGCTCAGACGTGAGTCCCTTGCTCACTTTGTCACTGGATTCAAGCAAGCCGGGCAGACGACGGCTGAAATGCCAGAAACCGGTCCTAGGAAGCTTGTTTCCGGTCCAGGGAAGGCATGGCTTGGCAGTTCGGGCTGGACTATTCCAATGAGGTACAGGGTCAGACTGATTTGCATATGGCCATGTCTGAACTGGGGTGGCAGAGTGGGCTAAAGAACGGTGATGGATTAAACCCAGATCTGTTGACTGGGTGTGAGTGTTTGATTAGATCAGATGCCCCGTCCATCACCACCCATTTTTGTACCGCTTTGTTTGCCATAAGTTGGCATGGTATGCTCAGACGTGAGTCCCTTGCTCACTCTGCCACTGGATTCAAGCAAGCCTGGCTGAAGACGGCTGAAATGCCAGAAACCAGTCCTAGGAAGCTTGTTTCCGGTCCAGGGAAGGCATGGCTTGGCAGTTCGGGCTGGACTGTTCCCATGAGGCACAGGGTGAGACTGATTTGCATGGGGCCATGTCTGAACTGGGGTGGCAGAGTGGGCTAAAGAACGGTGATGGATTAAACCCAGATCTGTTGACTGGGTGTGAGTGTTTGATTGGTTCAGATGCTCCGTCCATCACCACCCCCTTTTGTACCGCTTTGTTCGCCATAAGTTGGCAGGATATGCTCAGACGCGAGTCCCTTGCTCACTTTGCCACTGGATTCAAGCAAGCCTGGCTGAAGACGGCTGAAATGCCAGAAACCGGTCCTAGGAACCTTGTTTCCGGTCCAGGAAAGGCAAGGCTTGGCAGTTCGGGCTGGACTGTTCCCATGAGGCACAGGGTCAGACTGATTTGCATATGGCCATGTCTGAACTGGGGTGGCAGAGTGGGCTAAAGAACGGTGATGGATTAAACCCAGATCTGTTGACTGGGTGTGAGTGTTTGATTGGTTCAGATGCTCCGTCCATTACCACCCCCTTTTGTACCACTTTCTTTGCCATAAGTTGGCAGGGTATGCTCAGACGTGAGTCCATTGCTCACTTTGTCACTGGATTCAAGCAAGCCTGGCTGAAGACGGCTGAAATGCCAGAAACCGGTCCTAGGAAGCTTGTTTCCGGTCCAGGGAAGGCATGGCTTGGCAGTTCGGGCTGGACTATTCCCATGAGGTATAGGGTCAGACTGATTTGCATATGGCATGTCTGAACTGGGGTGGCAGAGTGGGCTAAAGAACAGTGATGGATTAAACACAGATCTGTTGACTGGGTGTGAGTGTTTGATTAGATCAGATGCCCCGTCCATCACCACCCCTTTTTGTACCGCTTTGTTTGCCATAAGTTGGCAGGGTATGCTAAGACGTCAGTCCCTTGCTCACTTTGCCACTGGATTTAAGCAAGCCTGGCTGAAGACAGCTGAAATGCCAGAAACCGGTCCTAGGAAGCTTGTTTCCGGTCCAGGGAAGGCATGGCTTGGCAGTTCGAGCTGGACTGTTCCCATGAGGCACAGGGTCAGACTGATTTGCATATGGCCATGTCTGAACTGGGGTGGCAGAGTGGGCTAAAGAATGGTGATGGATTAAACCCAGATCCGTTGACTGGGTGTGAGTGTTTGATTGGTTCAGATGCTCCGTCCATCACCACCCCCTTTTGTACCGCTTTGGATGCAACATGATCAAAAGGCCAATGCCACAAATACTCTAATACTCTGACAAAGAGACCTCACACATGCCACAACCTCACTGTCCTATGACTCCTATGAAGCAGATAAGTGAGGCATAGGTATGAGGGTCATATTAGAAGTAAAGCGTAAACATATCACTCAGATGTCATGTGAGCACAGGGAATACTTTTCAACTCTTAAGGGCCGGATTAGGAATTTGGCTGTGCGGCGCCGGTTCCGCCCCGCCACCATACCGCCAAACCAGTGGTTGGGCCGCCTGCCAGAATACAAGTATTTCTCTTGCCTGGTGGGCGTGCCCTAAAAATGGGCACCGCAATTGGAACGCCAAAAATAGGTCCTGCATGGCATGGACTGTAAAGTCCATGTCGTGCAGGTCCATGCCTTGTTAAGGCAGAGGAGCGTTGCCCCACTAAAAAAATGCCCACAGGGACAGGAAAATAAAATAGTAATAAATTACTATTCTATTTTTCAAAACCCTGTTCCGAGCTGAGTGTCAGGATGGGGGGTGGGGCATTCTGTTTTCTGCTGCTGCCAGTCAGGTATCAGCAGAAAGCAGTGATGGTCAGGGACGGCACTTAGGTTTAAAGTGTGCATGTCTTTTTGGCTGGCCATCTTGTGATGGATGACCAGGCATGTGCAGTTTAAAACTCTGTAACTCAGCTGCCTTACACTGCTGGGTTAGAGACAGTATAGAGCTCCAGCTGCCCTCGGGAGCAGGGGGAGAGGCCGCTCTCTCCAATCCTGGAGCTGCTTTCATGCTGCATTAAAGCAGCGCCAGGATTAGTTACCTCAGCTTCCTGGTCCCGTGTTTGAGCCTGCTTGACTAGAGAACAGAAGACACGAGCAAGGAGGACGTTGCGCCTGGATTAAAGGTAAGTGTAATTCTTTTTTTTAAATGTATTTATAACTTTTCTGTTTTTCCCTCCCTCCCACCCACCCTCTTCTTACATGGCAGCTGCCAGTGAGGCACAAGTTAGGCCCCCCTGCATGCACCCCAGGGTGCAGAGGCACAGGGGGGCCCCACCTTTGTTTTCCCCCTGCCAAGGTTTTCATGGAGGAGGAACTGCCATGAAAACCATGGCAGGGAGGAAACTCGTAATATGCTTGACGGAACCGCAGCATTCCCACCAAGCACATTGCGACCTCTTAGTGCCGCAGCACTGTCAGGGAATGGCGGTTCCCTGGCGGCTACGGCAGGCCAATGGTAGTCCAACTCCCCTAATTGTAGTAGGGCACTCAGAAGACCGCCACCACCGCGCCCCCACGAGTCTAGCGGTCTGTGGACCACCAGACTTGTAAAAGAGCCCTAAGCCTCCTCTCAAGTATCCTGGACTCCACAAGCAAAGCTAACAGAGCAGCTCTCATTCGCAGTAGCCTGCATAGCGCTGGCAGAGATAGCTGGACAGGAACATAAGACTGCTCCTACTAACATGGATAGGCACTTCAGAAGATTCCTGGGGCAGTGCTTGTAGCTGATAACACCAGCACTTGGTGATCAGGTGCAGTGCTAGAGAAGCTCTCTTGAAAGTCTCAGAGGGAGGCAAGACAGACCCACGAACGGAACGGCAGCACGCGTGCCTTGATCATCACTTATGCATTTCATGAATTTATTACAGTTTTGTAAAGTGCTAAAGTGTCACCTTGTGGCCACTTCAGAGCACTGGAAGAGCATAATCAGTTAACAGACTACAATCAGGAGTCAATATTGTGCAGAATGGTTACCTATCCAATTGCCTATTAATAAAGTTTATTGCATATGTATTAATACAGAAATCAGGTCAAGTGCAACTACGATCAAAGGTGACACACATTTGTAAACAGGTTTTACCACCCACTCTTTATGCACTAGTAAACTGCGCGAGGGAGTCCCATAGGGTCAGGGGGAAGAAGCCATAGAAAAGGGAGCAAGAACACAAAATAACTAGCAAACTCAACTTGTTGAACCAAAGGGTGCTGTTACCAGTCATATTCACCTTTACCTGTTGGCTTTCTCACAGCATTCTCCTGATGCCTAAAATCATGCATTTCACTGGACGCCACCAGACTTTGATGTTGCATAGCAAGTACCCTGTCCATCAGCCACATTGTTTCCCGTCACTCGAGAGTGTTGTGCAGATTTCCCTCTCTGTGGCATGACTCGACCAATACCACATACTCCTGCTGCACTCAGCCCTTGATGTCAGAGCAAATACTGGTATGTACTACCACTCAGGCAGTCTACTCCATCTACAACATCAAAGTAAACCATCATCTGTCCCTACTCAAGCTTCTTCTGCTGCGTCATCTCTTCCCTCCACCTGGTCAGTTGGAAATGTTCTAGAGGATGTGTCCCTCTTGCATTACACTTAAATCAGTCTGCACAGACAAAGACCAAATTAACAATCGACCAGTCAGTCAGTCAAAGCAACGTTTATTTAGAGCACTGGTCTTTAAACAACATAAAAACACACAATTTTATAAATAACCTAAAATAATGACAATATCATCAATAATTTTATTAAAATAAATAACCTATAAAAAAGAGTAAAAAGTAAAAAGCAGCACAGATTTCCATGCAATAGGTACATAGTGGCCCTATTTCTCAATGTAAACATAAGCACACCCACATGAAGGGATAATTAAAAACGTGTTAAAAATTAATATAAGAATTTTCATTATCCAATAACTGCAAAATTATTCTCTTAAAAATGTCCAACCTTTAAAACCATCTAAAAACCCAATTCCATCAGAACCTACAATCCCAAAATTCATTTTTCCATAAAGGACCTTTTTACAGCATTCATATATCTTCCAATTGCAATTGCGATATCAAGATTAGGCATATCAGTGAGGAGTTCTACTGCGTGAGCCCGTGATACTGTACCATACTTCAGCATTCGACCAGCACATCAATAGGCAAAAATCTTCAGCCCTGTTCACATTGGGGGAAAGTAGGGCAGCGCCTTATTTAGGAAGAGTTGTGCGCCAATGACGTCATTGACTGAGCTCAGGTTAAAATAGCCTTTCAAGTGCGAAGCTAAACTTTTGCTAATCTGTGACAACCATACCTTGCATAAGACTGCAATCGAGATACACCCTTCAGTACGGATTTCAACATGACAACAGTCAATCGGAAAGTGCCTTAAACAGTATAATTTCGCGAGAAAATCTGAGTTATGTTTAGAAATATCACATGATATTCCGCGTGCCCTTTGCTTGCACTTGAATTTATTTGTAGGTAGGATCTCTAACCAAATCAGACGGTGCTGTTTTAGTAGATTTATATTTGCCTAAAAACGTATTGGTGTTTGTGCAGTTCCCACCCCATTATGCCTTCTTTATGTAGATGACAGGGGGCGTGTAGCTCCTCAATGTAAAGCCGTTTTAGAGAAGAGCTTCCGCCAAAACTCAGTGCAAAAAAAATTGTAGGCATACAAAAGTTGATTGCCACTACTATTTCCACTGGCTTGCATGCTAAGCACTGTGTGTATCCCGGTGCGCCATATTAGTGACTCTGGGGCAGATTTACAAGGCCCTTGCGCCACTTTTGCATCATTTTTAACATGGGAAAAGTGGCATAAAAGTGGCGCAAGGGCCTTGTAAATAAGCCCTGCTGAGCTCAGCATCTTGCCCCTTGTGGACAAAATTTAGAGTACTGAGCATGCACATATCAGTCTATCAACAACATTCGTTTGTAAAGTTCACCCTTTAAACTGTCTTGACACAGAAAACAAGGTATTTATTGTTACCCAACTCAAAGATACTCATGTTATTGACCTCAGAAGGATGAAAAGCTAAGTGGACCTGCTGGGATTCAAACCTAGGACCAAAACATTGAAGGTCGATTCCCGACGCGGATGCATTAGTTAGGGGACTAATGTATCCCCTTCAGGAACGGATCTTTAATGCTTTGGTCGTAGGTTTGAACAAGACAACGTCCTCTTTTTGTGCCAACTGTGCCTCCATTAGCCTTGACATTTCTGGTAAGGGCTAACAAGTCCTTCGATGTGTATTTGAGCCCAAAACTAATATGTTGCTCCCACTCTCCTCATTCTGACATGTCTGCGGGTTTGTGGGGTGTCCCTAGGGTCTGCCTCTTGAGAAGGAATGTAACTTTGAGCCCTTTATTCTTTGTCTGGGGAGCCATGTGATGGCCTAATGCTCGGAGGCGGAATCCCCTGCAGATGGTGTCCCATGTCGCCATTTTATGGGGTCACTGCTTCTGCCATAAAAAGGACAGAGGAGCTTCATGTGAGAACATAGGGGCATATTATCAAGGATGGCGTTAAAAATTATGGCTGTTTTAGCGGGAGAAAACTACCGCTAAAGCGGCAATAATAGCTTGTTAATATGGCCTTGTGAATTCCAAGAGAAACCCATGTTCTGGTGTGAACATGAGCTTCTATTTGAATTCTCAAGGGCATATTGTCAAGCCCATTATCGCCGCTTTAGCAGCAGTTTTCTGCCGCTAAAATGGCGATAGTTTTTAACACCATCCTTGATACTATACCCCATAGGGGCATATTACCAAGCCCGCGATAAATGCGTTAGCGACCTTTTAAAGTCGCTAACGCATTTTTTTTCATCGCACTATTACCAATACGTCTCTAACCTGAGTTAGAGACGTATTCTTGACGTCATCTATCGCCCCGCGCTGGGGGTGATAGATAACGCTAATGGGATGCAGGGTGAGCGTTCCCACGTCCAACCACATGTAAAATGTGGTTGGAGGTGTTAACACCCTATTATCAAGGCAGGTGTTGGGAGAAGGAGACCTGCGATAAACTCGTTTATCGCAGGTCTCCCAACGCCTGCTTTGATCAGGTGTTAGGCATTGATAACATGGAGGTGTGGATCATAAAGCTGAATCCACCTCCCCCATATTATCAAGGCACACATTAGCCCGTGAAAACAACGCTTGTTTTCATGCGCTAATGTTCTCTGTTGCCGACTATCGCCGGATTCAATTTCGCCTACGTGTTGCGCGTTGATAACTACGCGCTATCACGGCGATTAAATCCGGCGATAGCCGGCGATATGGAAATGTGCAATGTGCTTTTATTATCGCACATCTTGTTAATATGCCCCATAATTCCTACACAAGGTTAAACATGTCATCTATGATGAAGTGGGACATCACGCCTGCAGGAAATGCTCTCACCCTCGTTATCTTCATGGGTGAAGCGACCTGCCGAACCCCCGTAGGATGTGAGTGTTACGTAGTTATTGCACCGCATGCGAAATCCTATGAAATGATGTTATCAAAGTCGATTTATGGCTGTTTGCCTTTGTTGCTGAGTCTCAGAATCCCAAAGCAGTGGCGGCCATGACGCCGCTGCCCTGCCTCGAGTGGCTGGACTTGCTGAAGGCACATGGACCGCTGTGTGGGCACGCCAAGGACTTGGCAAGGGTGCTTTTTAACGAGACGTGTGTGTGTGCCCCACTGAATGTTCTTTATCGCTTGGTAGCTGGTTGTGGTCGGATGTTATTAGCCATGTTTACAAGGACGGCGACATGCTATTAGAAGCTTTTGTAGTATGGCATGAAGAGGGACGTGTTGGGAGGGAGGGAGAGAGAGAGTGCACGTGTGTGAACGTGTGTGAGTGTGTGTGTCTTGTTAGCAATCTTCAAATGCTCCTTGCATTACTTTGGTATTACCTTTTTTTGTGGGCCTCATCACACAAAGGTGTTCATATTATTAGACTTGGCCTTCCACTGGTTTAGCCAAGACACTCTAATTAGCGCATTATACCTTCTCTTCTTCAATTCAATTATCTTTTTCCTTCTGTGATTACAGAGGGCCTCAATTATGAAAAGTGACGCATCGCTGCATGAAAACAGCGATGCGTCACTTTTCACTGCGCCCTCCTTGCGACACCAATGATGCGTCATATTTACAGTATGACGCATCATGGCGCAAGGAGTTACAGATGCGTCAGTATTTCTGACGTATCTGTATGGCGCAAAAGTGACGCATTGCTGGAGTGTGTCACAAAAGTGACGCAACTCCAGCAATGTGTCCTTTCACATGGGGCTGCGTCAGTCTTTCGCCTGCTGTGAGGCAGGCGTAAGAAATTGACGCATTTGTGTCCTAGAAGTGAAATCTTACAGATTTCACTGCGTCACTTCTATGACTCTTTCTTGCGTCAGAACGCCCCCCCCTGCATACATTATACCTGGCGCAGGTATAATGTAGCACAGGGGTTTACAAAGTGACACATCTACCTAGATCCGTCACTTTGTAAATATGGTGCAACAAGGCACATTTTTTACGCTGCTGGTGCGTCACAAAAAGTGACGCACCAGCGGTGTTAAAGTGACGCATGGCCTCATAAATGAGGCCCAGAGCCTTTTAGGACTTGGCCTGCACGGGTTCTTCCGTCTTAAATATTCTGTGGTGGCTACTGCTTTGTTCGACCAAACCCACTGTGTATGTAGAATGAAGAGCTTCCTGAAACAGAAAACAAGCCTTAGGGTGACTAAAACCGTCCCAGAAGACAATAAACGAAAATGTATCAATGTGGTAGCACATCTTTTCCAAACAACACATGGATGTCATTTTAAGAGATTGAGGACTATGAGCTATATTTGATTACTGCTTTTAACCACCAAGACTCTTCGCCTAATGGGGGCTCTCAGTTCACAATGCCCTCCAGCTGCTGATTTTTTTTTTTATTTCCACTTTGAGTCAGACACACCCACGTTGGAAACTTTATATCAACCCAAAGATAAACATCAGGCTCTATTTTCTGTCCCGTTGCTAAAAAAAATACTTTGGCAAAGCTCGATTTGCTGGTCCCCCCTTCAGGATAATACATTAGTTCTCTTGAAAGGCAACACCAATTTCCTGCTGTAACACGTACAAAAACAATGTAGAGAAACATATCTTTACCGAGGGTGCAGCTTGCACAAACAGATAAAGTGGTGAGGGCTGCCAAGAGAGGCAACCTCCCCCTGGGCAGAGAAATCTGTTTTGTTCAAAGGTTCATATGTTGATGAAAGGATACATTAAACATTATGTAAAGTCACTCTTAAGACTAGTTACAAATGCGAATATGCAGCCACTGCACTTTCTGCATTTTTATGGATTTGCCACACTTGCCATGAAATCCACCATCTAGCGAGCAATTTTCAGATTTGAGCAAAAAAATTGTCTAGTTCAGAGGTCTTCAAACATTTTTGCTCTGAGCCTTCCTAAATAAAATGTTTTGAAATCAGGCCCCCTTCGAAGATTTATGGCAGCCCTCAGCAAAGGGATGGGTCTTTTTGGGCCACTTGTCCTGTAGCTCATAATCCACACTAAACTTGATACTTGTAAAAAAGCAAATGCATGAAATAAAAACATAAATTAACCAAGAATCACTGATCCCTATAATTGGGGTTTTCTGATCCCCTCGTACTTCTTTTTCCCAATGCAACCGCGCCTGCCGTACTAAACATAGCTATTGCCCTGAGAATCAGGCTGTCTCGTCTGTCTCTTTTTCATCCATTACCCACTATGCCTAGATAAATAGATAAAATTATACTAAAATGACAAACATCCAACAAGTACAACCGAAGATATTATGTTTTAGCACCAAAAAGCTAAAATTGCCAATTGCGGGTATCTGGTCGTACTAGACTGGGTCAAAGTCAAAAGTTAAGACCAACCATGTTTGGATCGCCAGTTAGATACAAGGACCTGGTTCATCCTGGTGGAAAGTTTATATTCAGACATAAAACTTTTGTGGAGAAAGAGTGCTGTGAATGAGTTCTTGGTGGGAGAAAGCTGCAAGCAAAATCCAAAGCCAGACTTGGGGAGGCAGGTCACTAAAGAGCGGGGTCCCAGTGTAACTATCAACGAAGGCGGGAATGTTCCAAGTGCGGCAAGTCTGAGCAAGGAAGACCTTAACATAAGTAGGTTGCTGCCCGGTGTTGGTCCCAAGGAACCCTTCTACGTTGGGACTTTGAAACTTTTCTGGAAGTCAGATCTCCTACAACAGGCAAACCAACAGAGTATTACCAGTGATTCAACGTCAATGGCTGCGACTTTGACTGCAATCCTGGTCTCTGTCAGTTCTCCAGGCAGACAATTAGCAATAGGTTTTAAATCCCAGCTTTTGCAGTGTGGATAAGAGGAGTACACACTAACACCGGCCAACGGTGCAGGATTTGGAGGCACCACTTGGTGGTTAGGACTCACTCCAACAGAGGATGGCAGAAGGGTCCAGGACAGGTCCAGTTGGAATTGGGCAGAGGGGCGTTTCAGGGAAAGAGGCCGGCAGACACATGTTGTGTCCCTGTAACTCAAATAGTTCAACCAATTGAGCCCTGAAGTCAATTGGGGGGTTCTGGGTTCAAGGCAAGCAGGTCCAGTCTTCATTCAGGTTTTTCAGACAGCATGGCAGACAAAGTCTGATTCTCTACATGTTTAGAAGTGTCCTGAGGAGAGGTCTGTGGGTCCACTTTTATGCTAAGTCCCAGCCTGTAGGTGGAGGGAAAGCCTTTGTACACCCTTTATCCACCCTCTAAACATAGAGTATATTATACCAGTTTAGCACTGGTTAAAATGGGCACTTTAAGCTCCCCACTGTGCCCTAGAGGCTGTGGTCAGGTGGGGACATATCCACACCAGTGGTGGGACTTCCCGATTGTGCAGTCATATTGGGGAAAGTAACATTAAAAATGTGGGAAGTCTGCGGGAAAACGATGGAAGTCACGCCCTGGTTGTGCCTCCTCAACATATGGGATGCAAATGATTTGACTGCAAAAGAGAGGTCCTGGGTCTCCCTGGGAAATGTGGTGGCAAAACGCAACATAGCAAGAACTTGGAAGGGAGCCACGGCGCCCAAGCTCCGTGATTGGGAGGCCGACATGGACCGGTGCATGCAGATGAAAAGGGTTATATATGAAGGGAGAGGGTGCCCACATAAATGGAGAAAGATTTGGGGGAATTGAACAAAAGTAGGGGAATGTTGTGCACACCGCTTAATGATTCACCCCTCCTTTCAGGAATGAGTGCGTCTTTGAAGATAGGCAGTTACAAAAGTAGAGTTGACAGTATGTAATGTATGAATCATGTTGGTCTGTGGAAACTAAATGATTGTAAATGTATACATGCACTGTATCACTTTATCGTCAACAGTTATTGTTCTGCTTTTCTTATTTAATAAAACAGAAATAAAAAGGGAGAGCTCAAGCACTTTACCACTGGTTGACCGGTATAAATTGCACAGAGCTCTATCACCAACAAAAATTGGGTTCAGCAACAGAAGGCAAACCTCTGGGGCACCCAACACTAATGATAGATATTCCTTGAGAGGAAGGTTGTCTGATCAGCCCTTTGTTAAAAAATTAAGTCACCATCTTGTACTTCTCCAACCCCCATTTCTCTGAGGCCCTAATTAAGGTATCTCCTCTACTTCAGTTTCACGCTTCCTTTGGCCCTTGCTCCCAGGCCTAATGTTACACTGGTGCAGCAATAGATCATTGGCCCTAAAGCAAGCAAAAAAGACATATTTGGGGTTTTGTTAGTCCCTTATCCTCTTGGGTCCCAGTGCCACCCCACCTACAGGATCTGTGATAGATGCAAAGCAGGCTGTGTGTTCTGCCCACTTCTCTGGCCATAAGTACTGGCCCTGAGGCCCACAACAGTCTGCCTGTCCATTTAAGTAAAGAAAACATCTCCCCATCTCACGTCCCAGTTGGTTGGGCCCTGTTGCCCGTGCAGCTAAGTTTGACCTGAATCTTAATGCTAGTAGGAAAAATGGACTCCAATTCCCAATTTTGCTAGTAAGGCTGCCATATTAGGTGTGCAATGTTCCCTCTTTCCAATGGCCCACTCCCATTGTGCCTGCAGCACCAATTGTAGTGATGGCCATTTAAAAAAACCCATAAACAATTGGCTCCCATATCTCATCCTCTTCCCTGAGGCATCTCTCTGAGAAAGCTGTGTCTGTTCCTTTGTAAAAAAAAAAAAATAGAGCACAAGTGATACTCCCTATGTTCTCTCTTTGATGCTATCCATGGTTCTCGCTCCTTTCTTCTTTCTCTTGGGCCATTACTCTGAGGCCCCAGGGGTCTGGACGATCAGGGCTCTGCATATGAATATAACCCTGCTGGACTCCTCCCCATCTCCTCCCTGCCACCGCCTCTACTCACCAGAAAGGACATCTGTATATCAGCAGAGGTCAAAGTTAGTGGAATTTTAGGGGAACAATGCACCCATGGCTTTTTAATTTTACAAAAACAGTTGCCATATCTTTTGCTAAAAACACTATGCCTGACTGGTTAAAGCTGACTTTAAAGTGCCTATGGCTGAAAGTGAAGGGGGAAGGGAGTCCTGGCTGTAAAGCTGAGGGAGGGACAGAGAACTAAAGAAGAGACAGGTCCTGTGTCTGCTGTCTGAAAGAAATGCAAATGAGTGCAGTTGGTTAAACATCAAATGTAAAGGCTGCTTAGGAGCCAGAATAATCTGTAATTGATGGAGTCACTTGAAGCTTCATAATGACAAAGATGTATTCTTTTTGAGAGGTCATGCAAATTTGCTACCAGATAAGTTCCCTTCAATGGCCACTCATAAAGATGTTTACACTAGGTACAGTATAATTGTGCATTACTAAAATATATGTTTTGAAAACACTTGTTTTATCTTAAACGTCCATTCATTTTGCAGCAGCCTATCTTCTACTGAGTATAATATAATTGTAAAATAATAACTTACATATTCACAGTGCTTTCTGTCACAGGTCTCTTAGCACTCTAAATATAAAAGTCACAATTCCTCACTTTGCCAACCAGGATTCTATTCTGTGACCTTCTGGTCATATAGACAGCCATATGCATTGATCGGCATTAACCAATTGAGGTTTCATAAAATAAAAGAGTACATTTCCCACAGATTTGTTTGACGTGAATTTTCTTTTTCATTTAAGGTGGGTGCCTTAACAACAAAATGGCTACAGAACGCTTTGTTCTTTTTAACCATGTCTTGATCCCTTCACCAAACTCACTGACTTAGTCCCCATGTCACTGTCAGGAGCACAGTTCCATTATCTTTCTTTATGCACTTTCACCCTACCTGTAAATGAAGACAGCCTGGAATTGCGTCAAATAAACAATTGCCATTTCAATTAATGGCAGCCAATTGCTCTGTATGGTCTTTATCAGTATTACTTGTGTTGCTTCCATGTAGTGTGTTTGATTAAAATGTTCTTTGTGACCAAGGTCACAAAGAACATTTTAATCAAACACACTACATGGAACACACTATTCTCTGCAGTATATATATTTAAATATTGACTCTTTATTGGACATGTGTTTAGGCTAAGAGAATAACTGTGTACTCTTTTTCTTATTTGTGTTTTGGATTACAGATGTATGTTTCTTTGGTGTACCTGTGTGTTAGGCTGACATATTTTTTATTAAGATTTGTTTTCGTTCATGTTCATAGCTCCAGTCCGGGAAACAGCCTTCACAACGCGGTCGTTACATCGCGTTAACTTTACAACCGCATTGTTACAATGCAATGCCTTTACATCGCAAGTCATTAGATCGACTTGTTCTAGATGGCACTCCAACCTAAGGAATATTATAGTTTAATATTCAAACACCTTCCCTACTGTTGCGCAGGCTGGAGTTGGAATGGTAAATTATACTATTCCTAAGATTGGAGCGCCATCTAGAGCAAGTCGATCTAATGACTTGCGATGTAAAAGTATCGCGTTCTAACAACGTGGTCGTTGTAACAACTGCATTGCAATGGAATGCGATGAAATAGCATGCGTTGTGACATGCTATATTCTCCTGTCCCCTTTTAGCTGAGTTTATCCCTAATGAATCATATTTTTTGTTAATATTATATTTACCCTGGTTCTTAGGGTTGCACAGTTGACTCAGTAATTTGTCATTATTATAGGTGTGTATTATGCTGCCGCATAATTTGCCTTTTGTTGATGCACGATTTAGTTAAACCTGCTGCATAATCAGGATCCGAAATAGTGCTGAGATGCCCCTGGGTGAGACGTGCGCTATAGCAAATGTCTTTAACATAACATCATTTGCTCTTTCATTGCTGCATAATTCCAGTGCCTCTAACCAAGACCCTCATTCTGAGTGAAGGTGCTGTTTACCGAACCTGTTAAATAACAATTTCCCAGGTTACGTTATTTATTGAGTGCGATAAACAGCATCGATTACAAGTTTTTGGGGAATAACATGCGTATTTTGGTGTTCAAAGCACCAAAATCTGCATAGTACGCTAAATACCATACGCATGTTTGCTGTTGTCATAAGTATTGAACTTTCTCCTGCCCAGACAGGATGGCACTATATGACTTTTGAAATGTGATCATTCCAGTGAAACACGAGCAGCTCTGCCCCCTGGACCGGCACCTAGCCAAGTACCCAGCATCAGTAGTAGCTGCTGTACCATGTTTCATGATTATTTTTTCAAGTTCCATTTTTAAATACTGATATGGCTCACTGTGTGTGTAGGAAAGTAGGATCTACTTCTTATGGTTACCCCACTTTTTGCTTGATGTGATGCTGTTTTTAACCAGTCTGACTGGGATCCTGCTAATCAGGACCCCAGTCTATCTGCTTTCTCCCTACATTGTTGAGTTCAGTACTTAGGTACATCCCAGATTGAATACTGGGGTATCCTTATAAGTCTTGAGTATGTGGTACCCATGTACCCAGGGCATAGGTACACCAAAGGCCTCCGATGGGCTGAAGCATGTATTATGCCACCCATGAGAGCCCGTTCAAAATGGAAGCACATGCTTGCCATTTCAGCCTGTGCAAGTTGGTTTACTATATCTAAGGGTCACTGCACTTAAAACCTATAAGTCACCCCTATAGCAGGTCTTTACAATCCTGAAGGCAGGGTGCTTGGTTCTAAGTGAGAGGTTGCCCCTGCATGAGCAGGACACCCCTGCAGTCCATTCTCCCGGGTCGTCAGTGAAGCAGCCATATACTATATAGCGGGGCACCCCGTAATCGTGCGATGACCATTTAAAAAATGACTGCAACAAATCCTATCATGTTTAGTATCAAACATGTTAGAATCATACCCCCACAATGTAAATGGTGTGGGAGGTATGATTCCAAGCACTGGAAGAGACCTCAGTTAGGCTCTCAGCACCCACTAGCCTTCTAGTTCCGGACAGCACAAAATAGTTGCTGCTGACCAGAGACACATTTCTGCCCTCCTGCTGCTGAGCCAAACTCAAGCAGGGGAAGGTAGAACAATAGGCATCCTGTCACAAGGAGGTGTGATCACCTCCCAGACAGGATTTAGTGTATTAGGGCTGGGTGGGTGCTTGCCAGCTTCATAAAATCCAGTCCGGTGCACAGCCTACTTCACCATATATTGTCCGAAATGCATTGGGTAATAGAAGATTTGAGTTTTGGGATGTACGTTGCATTTTACACGTGCTCAGAAAAAGGCCCGGATAGGCATATCTGAAGCATGAGAAGCTTTTAAATGTTACTGCATCTTACGTGTGATTATACATGGAAAATAAAATTTATACATGGAACTTATCTGAAGAATTTTGGATTTTTCTTCAAAATCGGATTAGTAACCAAGTTACAATATATGGTGAAGTAGGTTGTGCACCGGACTGGAGTGATAAACTCGCTCCTTTTCTCTTGTGTTGCAAATCAAATGTGGGATACCAGGGTGGATCTCGCCGTCCAGGTTGAACGCTAAACTAATGGAAAAAGCTTGTGAACTTCAAAATCATGGAATGAAACCAACTAAAATAATGGTGTGCACTGTAAACGCTTTGTTTGAATTAGCTTCATAAAATCGGCATGAGGGGCACATTTAGTGTCTCTGTGAATAGTCAATCCAGTCCTGGGAGCCAATGACTCCCGCTCTGGCGTGAAACTGGACAAAGGACCTGGGAGTAAACTCCTCCCTGTCCAGACCCTGGTAGGGTCCCCTGAATCTTCCCAACCCTTTCCCTAGGGTACTTAAGGGGGGAACATCCTTTTCAACGCGGATGTTACCCCGCAGTGCTTTTACGACGCGTCCTTTACAACGCAAGTCGTAACCACGACTTGCGCTGGAGGGCGCTAAAGGATAAAGAATAGTATATTTACTATTCCAACACCTTCCCTACTATCCACGGGGACTGGTGTTAGAATAGTAAATTATATTATTCACTATCCGCGCCCCCCAACGCAAGTCGTGGTAACGACTTGCGTTGTTAAAGACGCGTTGTAAAAGCACACGTTGAAACGGTACGCGTTGTACCGTCATACATCCTACTTAAGGGCTTACCTGGGTGTAGGTCTTCTGATTCGCTGTGGGATAAGATTCAGATCAGACTTCATTTCACTTCTACCGTCTGGGTAGTCTGGACTTCGCTGGTCTTCAGTTGGGCCTGACTTCATCTCCCTTCCAGCCTTCTGCATCATCTGTGCCTGTGCATCATACAGGAACCTTGCAAGGCCTGTGAAGCATCAAGGACAACCAAAGTAATCTCCCTTGGTGTGAAGGAGTCACTGCCCTGCATTTGCAGGTACCGAAACTAAGTCGACCGGTCTGCAGATCCTGAGCTCCTCCGGTTTCCGTGGGCTCCGCATCACAGGTGGTGATTTTCCACAGCTCCCGAGGCCTGCTCTACTCTCTCACCATGTTTGAGGCCAGTAGTCCTAGTGGGGGTTGCAATAACCAAACCACTGAGTACCACATCTACTTTGCAGTTGCAAAGACTTGTTGTCGTCTTTGCAAGAAGATCCTCAGGCTCCAAGTAGCCCTATTCTCGAGCAGCTCCAGTGACCAGAATCTTTGGCCACACCGCATTGTGTGCATCATGGCCTACTTTCTTTGGTGAGCTCTTGAGGTCCTCTTGTGACTCCAGTGCCTCCAGCCTGTGGGTCCTCTTGAGGGTCACACTTGTTTCTTTTGTGCTCCCCTGATTGATCGGGTCCTTGCTTGTGGTGATTTCCCTGGACCTTGCTGGTCCCAACTTTGCACCTTCTCTACTTCCTGTGTGGGTTGCATTTGCCAAGGCTTGTTGGTGCTCCCGCCGGACACCGACTCCTCAGCACTCAACAACCTTCAAGGGACAGCTTGTATCCAGGTCCTGGTCTTCCTCAGTGTTGTGTGGTCCTCACAACTGCAGAGTCAAGGTAATCAACATCTTCCCTGAAGCACCGACATCAGAAGGCATTCGTCTTCCAAGTCTCCGGGTCACACCTGAGTGACTTAGACTCTGTCCCCTCTGCTTTCAGGTCCTCCTCTTCAAGAATCCATGTTTGTATTCCTCCAGACACTTTCTCCTTTTCCAGTAGTGGCACTTTCCTGAAGTCCTCCATTGGGTTCACCAGCGGTTTCCCACGCCACTTTACACCTATGCCCCGGCTCCCCTGGGATAGGTAATTTAGGCACCATGGTATCCACGGCTGGGGTGGCTCTCTAACCTTTTTTCTTCCACTGGGTTTCTTCAGGGTCCACTGGGAAGAGGCCCTATTATTTATCAATCCAACAGCGACTTGCACATAGACTTATACGGAGCACGCAGTTGTGTTCACAAATTGCACACACTCTCTGTGGGGTCCTTATCTACTTACCTTGGGTGGTTCTGTGGGTCCCCAGCAATTCTAAGTCCTCTCAACATCATCCTTACTCACCTTGTGGTTCTTATACCACTTTCTTAGTATATGGTTTGGTCCCCCCCCCGCCCAGTGTGTTTTAGTGCTACTTAGTGTAATATCTCTGCTAAAGTATTGTGTGCTTTTCTTTATCTCCATTTGGTAGATACTGTAACATACTAGTTAGAGTTATATAATAAATAAATCATTTTATAAATACTTTGTGTGGTTCTTTTTCATTCAATCTATACTATAAGATTGCATTCTTGAAAAACAAGCTGCTTTACACTCCTGCAAGACTCAGCCTGGAGGCTGCTCTCCACAGCTACCACTTGCATAGCTTTCTGAGGTTGTCTGAGACCTCTTAAATCACTATAAGGGTCACCTGGACTTGTGCAAGGTGCCCACTTACATGAGTGGACATCATATATCAGCCCGGCATCTGACAGTGCGTTCATCCCTGTCCAAAGTTCGAAAAGCCAAAGTTTTCATGAAGTTCAAGATGGAGATTGGCAGTTCTTGAGGGGCTACTCTGTATTTTGCCTGCTTCTAGTGATTTGAAGGATAGATTACCATTAGATGTTAGTATCTCATTGTTATAGAAAGAAACAGCCATATAGCCATATGCGATCTGTACCAGAATTACAGGGTCGATGCCAGGGCTTTCCCTCCTATCCTGCCTCTTCAGGATGGCAGAGACTCCAAGCAGGTACCCTCTTCACAGAGAGTTATCAAAAGCTAAGACCACCTGGAGGTGCACCTACATACTGTCCTGTTAAACTGCACATAACACACAAACGCTTATCCAGACACGGTGGGGTGGAGCACCTTCTACTTGGGGTAATGAGACAGGGGAGGCACCAAAGGCTCTGGGGAGGCATCCTGAGCTTGACTGCTGCCACCCAGAATGTACAAATGTACTCTAAAAGAGCTGCCAATGGCTGTAAAGGGCAATGTAACACATTAGACAATACTTTTTAGATAACTTTGCCAAGCTGAGATTCAGTCCATTGTTGTAGTAGTAAATGAAACAAAAATTCCCATAACACAATAATGTTGTTGGCTAAAAGGAAAATTCTGGCTGTATCTTCCATCATGACCTCAGACTTCCGGCAGATGTAAACTGCAAGTACAGACTGCATTGGTCTTGCAATGATAAGCAATAACATTAATTAATGTATTCACAGATGTGATGCACAAACATTTTCAACATGTAAACAAGTAGTCTTAATGTGTTCTATCAAATTATTTCAAACGATGATGCACCACAGTTTAAAAACTGTTTTTGAATCCTGTACATCCCTGCAATGCTCGTGATCAAATTATTGTTTAACAGTGAACAGTATCTAAAACTCCCTGTGATTAGGGAACATTAATACTTTTTGATTTCATATGTTATTAAAATGCAAATGGGGTGTGGGCTGGTCTGTGTGTGCGTGACAAAAGGAAGCATTTGCTGTCTGTTAACAATGAATCCGACTTCTCCTTTAGCTCACTTAATGATAACTGCTCCATCCCACAGATTGCATTTGCCTAATAAATTACTATTACTTATTGATAGTATACTTCATTCTTTCGGTTTCCCTCTGTGCCAGGTCACCAGGAGTCCTCACGATTGTGAGATATTGCTGTGTTTGTTGAGTGGAGCAGTGAGTCAGTTACTGACAGATTATAGTTCTATGAAATAAGTTATGTTTTGTTTGTAAATATAGGGGCTCGGTAGGGTTTTTGCATTTTCAGATTAAAAGAGAGGTGTCTGTGTGACAATAGATGTTGGATTGCTGTTCCATTTGTATTCTTCACTCAGAGAAGTCCTGTGGTTGGCACAATTCTATGGGGCCTAATAGGATGACGGGTGGACTTAGTCCGCCCGCCATCCTATCGTGTGTAGGGACCGCCCGCCATAAGGGCGGGGGTCCAGTTGGGGGTATTAGGATGTGCCCGCCACAGTGGCGGGCGCATCCTGTATCTTTAGCATTGCGGCGGGGGGTGCTGAAAGCACTGCCCGCCGCAATGCTAAAGATACATGTTGTGCATTACAAAGCACAACGTGACAGGCACCGCGTGGTGCCTGCCACGTTGTACTTTGTAATGCTGGGGGGGTACATGTGCACCCCCCGGAGTCCCTGGGGGCCCGCAACGGGCCCCCTCAGGTTGTCTCTGCATGCCTTTCCGTGACAAATGCCCATGCTAATATGGCTGGCGGTGTCTGATAGACACCGCCACCATATTAAACCTTTTCCGCCCCGGCCGCAAGGCGACCGGGGTGGAAAAGCGGCGCCCACCATAGTAATATAGGGGGCGGGGAAATGGGGGGCGGGCTGGTGGCGGGCAGACAAGGATGTCGGGCGGGGGGGAGGAGCCAAGATGGCGATCGGAACAGTCGCATGAACGCTTCGCTCTGAGATCCCTTCCTCCCCGCTTGTCTATCCTGTCGATAATCCTGATCGAGGCTTTATGATTTCTGTTGTTAGAGAAAAACGCTCACTTACCGTCTGATTTTGGGGCTCCATCGTGCAGTAGCTCCTGAGATCTGCCCCTGTCTGCTTGCTGGTCTTCCCGGCCCTGACGCCGGGGCCTCGAGTACAGCGCCTGCCCGGCAGTGTTCGGAGTGTTGGCGGCCCTGGTTCGGATGAGAAGCCTGTCGATGGGAGCCTGGGAGCCGCGAGCCGGGAGAGATGGAGCTGACCCACTCCCAGTAGTGGGTTGTCCCGTATACCCAAGCAGTTGGTGAGCCGGAGAGAAGCCGTGTTGCCCGGTTCCCCTTGAGTGTGACGCCCACTCATGTTAATAGTTCCGTCCGGGAACCGGTGCTTGGCTCCCGAGGAGCTACGGGGAGCGCACCCAGTCTTCTGGTGACTCTCCTTTCCGTGCCAGGCGCCGACCGCCGCCGATCAGCTGTGAGACCTGTTGCCTCTGGCGGTCGGACCGGACTCGGAGGTAGAGGGGGAAGTGGCGGAGAACGAAGTGCTTAAGATGGCGGACGACCCCTTGGAGTGCATCCCTCCCGGTGACGGAGACACTGCTGCATTTGAGACCCCCGGACCTCGGTTACATGGGGTGGCGCATACACGTAGTTGTGTGCTGGTTGCACTGGTTACCCTGCGGACTGCTCTGCTTCGGAAGTCCTGGGACTTGGAGGCACGGATCGCTGCCATTGTCGATCTGCCATTTTGTGGCCTAGTGGCTTCCCCCCGGGTTGGTGCCGTTGAATCTCCTCCGGTTGCTGTGCCGGGGTCCCCGGATGGATCTACGATTTTGAGGGAGCGACTGGATCTGGCGCCTGTGCTGCAATGCCTCCCACATCTTGTGTCTTCCTCTCCGTGCTTGGCAGACCTGTTTTTGGACTTGGCCTCGTTGGTGATCGGCGTATTGGTGCACTCTGGCTGCCGCCATGTTGCGTTGGCTGCTCCTTGGTGGCCGGGACAATGTTGTGCGAAGGTGCCGCCTGCCTCACCTGGCTGGTGTGGACTTTTTGTATCGTACTGTCTCCTGACTGCAAGGCTGTTTAGCAGTTCTACTATTCACAGAAGTGGCCAGGGGTGACCTCGCTTGGGTCCTGGCGGGACTTCTTCCTAGTTAATGGCTAATCCGGGACACGTCTTGTAGGACTGTTATTGATTGCATCCTGTGCGTTGGCTGTTCTCTGTATTTTCTCTGGCCTCGGTCTCTATGCTTTTAGCTGCGGGGATGGGGGGGACCGGGTGTTTACATCGCCGGCTCCTCTCCTCATTCTTTTTCGTTTTAGTCCTCTCCTTTTCTTTTTATTTCCTTTCTTTCGGGTGACTCTGGGGCGACAGGCACGCTGTTAGTGGGGTAGGCCATAGCCATTACGGTGATGTAGGGTGGTGGGTGATGGGGGGGGTTTGTTATTTTAATTTGTTTTGTTCTATGGTCCCTTTCTTTCCCTTTTTCTCTAGGGGGTTGGCTATGTCTTCTTTTTCCGTCCTTTACCTATCCGGTGTCTGCACTTGTCTTTCTTACTGTCTGGTACGGGTGGGCTTTCTACACGACATTTTGCTAAATTGCTTACTATTGTTTGACCTTTCCTCCTGGCCTGCCTTAGGCGGGCATTGGGTGTATTTGGCCCCGTTACTTATGATTGATTTCTGATTGCATGGAGGGGTATACCTCTCCCGTCTCTCTTTGCCTGATTGTGTTGTGTGATGCCTCTGTTGATATAGCCGTTGCCTCCTCTCAATATTATAAAAATGAAACCTCTTTTATCCTTGTGCCTTCCTGTGTTACGACCACGTTTTACGATTATAATGTGCTTCTTCCTTTTATCGTACACATCTAAATTGCTCTGTCTTGATCTCCTGATTTTGCGGCCGTCCCCTGTGTTTGAAAGGCCCGCGCTTGTATTGCTCTGATTACTTTAATAAAGGTTTAAAAAAAAAAAAAAAAGGATGTCGGGCGGATCGCCACCGCCTGCATGGCGGTGGCGATCCGCCCGACATCCTAATGGGCCCCTATGTGTCCATAGGGTGGGGGGTATAGTGGGTAGGGTGGCAATTTGCACCAAACATACAGCACTCCTGCATATGCAGAACTGTCAAAGGTGGTTGTGCAGTGATCTGCAACAAGGTAGAATGGGGTGGTTGCCTGATACAGACAATGGCCTTGTCCTGCTAACTCTGAAGCCCACCGATTTCTGCCCAACTCCATGGACGTTAATTAGGGGCCCTCAAGGGTCGCAACTGCGATCCCTAGGCCCCCGTTGAAACCTCTATCACCTTGTTTGTGACCCTTTGGCCAGCATAATCATCACTCGCTTCTCACTCTTGTTTCCAGCCTTTTCGGGGCCGGCCAGCCAACCAGTGTTTACCTGGACTCAACAGTTATTTAAAAAAAATATATACTAACACCATGTGACCAACCCTTAGTGGTGTGTTTGGCACTCCATGACCACCCCAGTAGTGAGTTTGCTCACAATCTGTCAATCGTCAATCTGTAGGAGCGCGTGAAAGCGCTACCAAGATGGCTCTTGTATAATATCACACCAATCATATCACTTTGTGCTGTCCCCGTACTCTCCACCCACTCTCCCTCATCCCGATACACAGCACAGCCTCTCCTCCTTCCGAGTCGTCAGAAGACCTTGTGGGGGCACTCTCTCTCGGAAGGCTGTGCAATGCATGTGCACTGTGCAGATGGCCCCTGACCAGGCCAGCAGCCAAGCCCTGGCTCAGGTAGAATCTGAAAGCAACCAACAGCCAATAGTATAAAAGATGGCCCTGGCTGCCTGCCATAATCATTTGTTCTGCCCTGCATTTCGCTTTCGTCCCTCTCCTCCTGCAGTAGTTTTCCCCACTTTGTTCAAATCACATGTTGTATGGACAGTGTTGAGTGAAGGTAAGAAACAGTACCCCATTAATAGTTGTCCCTGACACCTAGGGTCGAATTGGTATACCGGTCGTTCGGGCAAAGGGAGATGCGTCAGTGCCTTAAGGCCAGTTGTGCTCTGTTTTTTATTTTATCCAGTGGCGAGCCGTTTTAAAAGGTTTCGCTCTGAGCTGACCTGTATTGTCTGGTGTCTCCAGTGGCTATGTGGGGCAGAAGCTCGCTCTCTTAAACCTTGCAACAGGAACAGACGAAATCTTGTAATCTCACCACCTGTTAGGTGGGGCTGGTAGCATCCTTACATGTCTCCTGCTGGACTGGCCCATTCACATATGGTGCTGGCTTGGGCCATCCATGGACATAATAATGTGTGCAGATTGAGTCCGGTGAAGGGACGGGAATGAGTAGAACCAGCCTCACTGAAGACCAGCTGTAAAGAGCCTATAGACTGTTTTACACACACATGATTCATTGGCTCAGAATTGTGTGTGACATAAAGTGCTGTGACACCCTGCACCACTGCTATGAGTTGCGCTATAAAACAATTAAATGTCTGTGGCGGATCCTCCACTAAGGAGGAGGAGCGTCAGACCACTGCTCTCAGAGCTGCCGAAAAAGGAAAAATAAAATGACAATAACAAAGTAAGTGCGTATGACAGTTTGGCCGGCTGTCAAGGGCTGGCCAGTCATGTGCACTTAGCATTTCTTCACCTGGCTGTGTTCCACAGCTGGTTGGAGAACAGTTTAAAGGCTAGCAGGCCTTATCTGAGTGGCCAAACAGGCTGCTCAGACCATTCACTATGATGCAGTCATGCTGGTGACAGCAGCGTCATGATTGGCTAAGGTGAACCTGTGTGCTGCTGGGAGCCGGAAACAGAAATGGACGATGGGGAATCTTTGGCTGTAATCAGGCAAGTGAAAATGTTTTTGTGCCCCACCATGAATGTATGAGGTTACTACAACATACATTACCAGGCAGTAGGTTACAACGCAGACGTTACATCGTCCGCGTTGTTACCACTCATGATTTTACATCGCAAGTCATTTCTGCGACTTCCACTAGATGGTGCGCTGGACTTAGGAATAGTATAAATTACTATTCCTACTCCAGTTAGCGCAACAGTAGGGAATGTGTTGGATTTAAAATCCAACACATTCCTTGGTGTTGTGCGCCATCTAGCCCAAGTCGTAGAAACGATTTGCGATGTAATGCCCTGCGTGGTAACAACGCGGACAATGTAACGTTCGCGTTGTTACCTATCCGCGTGGTATTGACAGCATTATAAACACTGTTTCCCCCCCACCATCCTTGTTCCATAGCAGCGGCCACTGTGAAATGTATGTGAAACAGGAGCCAACAAAGACTGTCGCACTGGGCGCCACCAGTGCTTAAGCCGGCCAAGCCTCAAACACCAAGCACATTACACATACCTTTACAAGTCGATCATGCATATCCTATCCAGGAGACCAAAGGAAATAATACGTCTTCTGAATAATAATTTTTTACGTATCTGAACTTGCTGCACTTCCCTTGAATATAGCATTCATTTAGAGGTGGTGCCGATTAGAGATGTGGTAGTGAAAGCCTAAAAAAAAACACTTTTGACATACATCAACATCTCTTTTGAATTAAAACCCTCACCACACCCATCGGTGGCCCCTATCATTTAATTAGAATTGGTTTAGCTAAAACATATATTTTTATTTTCAAAATATTTAATATTATGAACACCCAAACATTCAGCATTTTAAAGTTTGTGCAAGATACGCCACCCATGGACGTGTTTCAGGAGAAACATTCGCCCCTCCATCAGGCTTCAAAGGAGCATTCGATTAAAAAAGGAAGCTGTGAAGAGCCATTTTCACCCCATTCCTCACTGTATGAGGCCAGCAGCACTGTTCTTTTCACCCTTCTCATGCCCCGCCAGCACATGGTAGACTGGGATTGTGATCCTGAGCGACCTCGCTAGAGTACAGGTGTGGTGGACCAATTCACAATTTCATCACCTTTCCTGATCCGGCTTTCAATTGCCCATGTCCTTGCCCCGTCAGGCTCTCTGCACATGTCCTGCAGCAGTGCTGTCCCTGTAAGCCCATAGACCTTGGGAGTACCAGAGGAGGGGACAAAGAGGGAGAACTAGGAAAAAACTTAAAACGAGTGAGGGGGCAGAGAAAGGGTAGAGGAGATCCTGAAAAAAAAGCAATAGAGCAGGTAAGGTGTGGGAAAGGAGGGAGAAAAAGACAGAGACAGGGCTATGAAAAGAGTAAGAGGCACATAAAGACAAGAAGATTAGAAAGACAGTGAGGGATAGAAAGAGTACAATTGTGGTAAAGGAGCAGGCAAGACAAAGGAGTACCATAAATGAGTAGAAGAAAGATCAAGAACTTAGAGACAGTGAAAAAGGGAATAAAAATACTGAGATCATGGGTGATGAAAAGGTGAGAGTTAGAGAATGTTGTGTGTGCACGTGCATAAAAGAGGGAGAGAGAAAAATAAGAGAAAGAGGAGCGAGTCCATATGCCTCACTAGCTGTTCATCCTGGGTGTGTGCAACTGGTCTGCTTCCAGTGTTGGTGATGCAAGCTCCGCTGCTGGAACTAGACTTAATACTCTTACCTGTTTATCTATAGTGAGTATGTGTAGAGGACAGCCAAGTGCCTACATATAGCACTTCACTTTGCATTTTTTGTAAGCACTGTCTGTAGAAGTGGCACCTTCACCCAACTGAAAAGTACTCTATATTCCAGCCTCTGAAGGATGCTTTAGTTTTGCCTTTATTAGAACACTTCACCTGCAGGTCACAGCAGATGTCATCAGCAGTCTCAACTCATTGAGCACTCTTACAGGAGCATATCACTAGTGAGAGAGCCAACGTATCCTTGGAGCCTTCGTTGGGCTGGTGGCACGGCCTCTACACTCACTCCTGCTTATGTCCTAGAGTTCAGCAGTGAACCAAGCTAAGAAGGCCTTACCCCCAAACATTGGCACACACTAGGTTGCTTATAATACATTCAATAAGTACTGTCACTTATAAGGAAGTAGCACTGGCTGCCACTATAAAGGGACCTTTAATAGCACTGCAAGGGCACTTCTCAACACATTGGTAGTACTTTAATGGGGCAATACCTGCATTTCTAATAAGGCACCTAATAATGTTGGGTGATGCTTAAGGATCTCACCAGATCCCCAGCAGTAAAGCACATTTAAGCTGTACGCCTTGCCTCACTATGGCTGGGCCACCTTCCTCACTCTCCAGCCTACCACAGCAAGAAAACAGCCCGAGACGTTTTAAGGAATGAGCTATGGGGACACATGCAAAGGCCTCTACCTTCCAAGATCCTTCCTGATAAAATTATCTCTCACTCTCTTTTTTCTCACCTCTATCTCTGGCTATCTTTAACTGTGCCTCTCTTTCTCTCTTAAGGGCAAAATCAGTGCATGACAAGGGTGCAAGTAATAGTTACTTTAAGGTGGATTTCAGTGGCTTTGCTAGTTTGAAATGGTCTTTTTTATGTGACATTGTCACCTAACTATAACATCCCTTTAACCTGTGTTTTTCCAGTGAATTTCTACGGTTTTGTTAATGTAAAGTTCGATGTTTTTACAATTCCTAACTATAATGTCACTTTAACCTTTGTTTTTTTCAGTGACTTTCTAGGATTTTTGTAACCTAAAGTAAGATGTCCATCATAATGCATGGCAGGGCAACTGGATGCAGGGTCTGGCCTGGCATTGTCTTTTGTGCTGCCCCTGTCCAAACTTGTTGCTCTCACCCCCCTTCTCCTTGCCCTCCATTGTCCAAGTCCATACCACTTCCATCACATCAAGACCTGTGTGGCCATTGTTCTGCTACTGCCCTTCCCACCTGCCCTGCCCAGTTAGGTTGCTGCCCCTACCCACTGCCTTCCTGCCCTCTGTTGTCAGAGTCCATGCACCTGCCCCTCCCTCCTATCCTGCGTGGTCCGATGTTTCCTCACTGTCTGGTGTCCGATGTTTCCTCACTTTTATGTGCAGTGTACCACACCATGCCCTAACCCTTATTTCGTATATGTTCAACATTTTAGCAGTGGAATTGCTGAGTTCAGCTGCAAACAAAAGAACACAGGAAAAATGTCTTTCCCTACTACAAAACCCAAAGATCCAAAGCAAAGATCAATATTGGTTTTGTGCACTAAAAAGGAGTACTGAAGAACCTCCTACAGGTTCGAATGAAGGGAAGAGAACAAAAGAGTTGTCTGATGCTGCTCCGTCTAGCAGTGAAGGCATATTCTCACATTCTTCTGACATCCCTAAATTATCATCTGCTGTCATTGCAGTTGTTTCTCCCTGTGCTGATCATAGTTCTGTCCTTATTGACATTACTGATATTTCTTCACATGCTGACAGTGTAGAGTGTTCTCACTGAGGTTGAAAAATCCTCTTCTTATGTTGGCAGCTTAGACAACAGTCCTTTCCTGGCTGGCCTTGACTGTTCATCATCCTGCGATGATAATACAGTCAGCTCTTTTTTGAGGAGTGACATAATAGAGGCACCGTGTATCAAAGAAACTAGTCAGACACCAGCATCAAAATCCCACCGGCAAGTTAATTCTTGGCTGATGGCTTGTCACTGAATCATTATCGCGACTCAGTGCAACCACAACTTCAAACTTCCCCAAAGCTGCATGCGGTAGGCTTATTGGAGATTAGAAAACTCATCTTTGGGTAGAGTATTCAGTCCTTAAAGATACTGTTTAATGTTTTGCATACAGGCATTATAGTGCTGGTTCTGTGGGAGGAAGATAACGTGAAGCTGGAATTGGTGCATTCGTTGATATTGGCTTCAGTAAGTGGGAAAAGCTTACTTGTTCTTTGTCCAAACATTCACAGTCGGAGAAGCATAAATTGTCAGTTATTGCTTGGATGAACTTCAAAGGATTACAGCAGCCTACGAACCATCAGCAGTCAGTTTATTCCATGATAATAAGAGGTGTGGAGCAGGAAATTGGGGAGAATAGACAACATGTGGAAACAGCTGCTTAGGGTAGTATATTTCTTGGGTCGTCAAGGGCTTGCATTCCATGCCACGGATGAAACTGAGCATTCTCACAATAGATACTTTTTGTTGCAATGTTAGAGATGATTTCTAATCGAGATGAGAGGTTAAAAGAAAAAATGCCCAGGACGTATGGGCACTATGCCTCTCCTGATTACTAAAATGGCCTAAACCATGAGTTAGTGCAAACAGTAACTAACAAACAACCAGTAAAACATTTCTTTTCAACACTGAAAGCAGTTTATCTTTCTCTCCACAAATTTCACCGAGGCAGAGCTCTTTGTGAAAGCTCAGAAAGAGAGCTATTTGTATGTAATGGAGCTAGAAAGACTCTTAGGAGCGAGGTCATTTTACTGGTACTCCTGTGTTAGAAAAGTACACATGCGATTTGAGTCTATTATCATTGTTCTCTGTGTAATAGAATCACAACAATGTGACAAGGAGGCTAGTTCAGAAGCCAAAGGACTCCTTAAGAACATTGAAAACTTTGGTTTCTTGCAGACATTGCAGTGTATAGAACTCATTCTACAAAAGATTCACAGTCTATCCAAAGAAATACAGAGCAAAGAAATTGACTTGCTGAGAGCATGTGATCTAATTAGGTCAACAAGAAGTGATTTTGTGAAACTCTGTCAAGACAGTCAGTAAACTGAAGTGTTAAGTCAGACTAAGGATTTAACAGAGGAGTATAGAATTGAGATTCAAGAAAAATGTAATCCAAGGGCTCCACCTTTGAGACACCATAAATTGAGTAAAACATTGACAGATTATTTTCTCAGTACCACTGTAAAGAAAAGATCCAGACATTTTGATGTCTCAGAAAGTCAAACTTCACTCTCTGAGCAATTAAAGCAGGAAGTTTATTCCACTACTTTGGAAAGTTTTGTTAATGAGTTTGATGCTTGGTTTACAGACAATCTGGGCCTCTTGTGTGCTGTCAGAATGGATAATCCAAAAGTTGCAATTTTTGGGACTGGCTGAGATGTGCACCACAACTGTGTTTATTAAGTCAAATAGCATCAAAAATGAATAATACCAGCATCTCATGCAATTATTTTAGCTTTGCGTGGGCTGAAATAGTCTGAATTGTGACACTTGTAGGAGTGCGATGTTAGGTGTTATGCAGTGCTTAATTTGTGCCGGTGTTTTCCGGTGCTTAGCACCAGCACTTATTTAACAGGGCCGGGTCTTTTGAATTTTCCCTTCAGGCGGGGGGCCCAGAAATTATTAAAAATAATTGCACCTTTGTTGATCTCCGTCAGTTTGGATGGCTGCCAGGCGTGTCTCCAGAGGATGGCCCACCCATCTCCAGGCATGACTGCAACACGCTAGTGATGTCAGCAGTGCATGCCTGCCTTTCACCCAGGAGCATGTCATTCCCTTTGGATAATTGCAGTTAAGGAGTGGGCTGATGGGTGAGCTGGCTGTGAGGCAGGCTGGGAAAGTCCATGTCTCTGCACAAACTCAATGACGTCAGAGTAAATTAAAAGTGCGTGCCATACTTTTTAAACGGCTCACGCGCACTGAACTGAATTCAGCTGAAGCCGGACATACATGATTAAATCGACCTTCTCTATGCTCATGGCCTGGGCCCACCACCAAGTGTGCAGTCCTGTTCAGAATAAGCCTGTTGCAGTTTTATGTGACTGATTTGAAAAAATGTGTGTTTTGAACCAGAGCACATTGACGGGACCCTTACGATTCCCTCCCACGTGTTCTCCAGCAGCTTTGCCTTATTCGCCCTCGCTATGGGCTTCCAGAATTTCAGCGTTGATATTATCCGGTCCGGTGCCAGGGCCGGATTGAGAACCAAAACCGGCCCTGGCAAAGTGCTCGGCCGGCCCCCTGAGGGTGCGACCGAGTTCTTTGCCGGGGCCGGTTTTTGGCCGATTTTGTTACAGGGCCGATTTTTCTGCAACAACGGCCCTGTAACTAAAACGGACCCCAGGGCCCAAAACCGGCCCCCACCCTTGCAGCGCACCGGGGGATTGCCCGGTGCCCACAACGGCCAGTCCGGGTCTGTCCGGTGCTGGTGATCTTCGGAGCAGTGGAGATCTGATTGCGGGGGTTGGGCTTCATCACCATAAGCTCCCTAGGCCGCCGCCTCACCAAGGCGTTCACGCTCATTTTAGCCAGTCTGCTTGCCTCGTTTAGTGTGGCTGTTCCCAAAAAGGTAAGCTAATTGTATACATTATTTTGAAACTCATCATCAGATTCCAGACGTTTTTTTCTGCTTCCCAACTCCTACAGTGTATATTCTTTAACTCGTTATTAACTTTCACCTGATAAAACAGTCGAGTCAGGGCCTCCGAGTTTTCACTTCACTTCTGTATTGTGTACCATTTCGATGTTTGCAGTCTGTGGGTAAAGTATAAAAATAAATACAAGTCAGATCACTCCCTTTGTGAATGCCATATTCTGCGTGTCTGTGATGTTATGTGGAGGAATGATCAACGTTAGTCTATAAAAGGAACAAAAACATTAGCAAGATTTGTGATAAAGGGCCATATGTATCAAGCCTTTTGTGATTCGCAAAGGCCGAAATTCGCAAACGGCCTTTTTGCATGTTTTGGGATGTATGAAATAAGGAATTGCAAACTTGTGCGATTCCTTATTTTTCCATAGCATTTAGGGAATCACAATTTTGTGATTCCTGAAATGCTATGTATGTAGCATTTTTGGCTTGCGAATTGTGGTTAAGAATTCGCAAATTACCACCAACTTGTAGTTGATGGTAACTTGCGAATTCCTCCAAAAATGCACAATTTGGCACTTTTAAAGGTGGCATGTGATGCACACACATGCCCATAGGGCATGTATGTGCGCCATATGCACACACATGTACATTTCAGGGGTGCAGCAGGGTGTCTTTGAGACACCCCTGCATCCTTGAAATAATTCTCAAATTACGATTAGCAAATTGCGAATTCGCAATTTGAGAATTATTTTGCATTCATGCATTGGAAATTATTCCTTAATTGCGAATTCGCAAAATGCGAATTCGCAAATAAGGAAGCTTAAGGAATCGCTAAAAAAAAGTGATTTTTTTCAAACATATCATTTTGTAATTCCTAAATAGCGATTCCTTAAAATTCGCTAATTAGGAATCGCAAAATACTTTCTTGATACATATGGCCCTAGGTCATAATGCTTGAGCGTGTATTCCTCTGTTCTGCATATAATTTGCAGTTTAATCCACAGCCTGTTAGTGCCTCTTTCCATTGAAGCGTCTTTTTGCTGTTTGGGATCTGGCATTAGTGGATGGATTTTAACAATCTTTAAGGCACTGCCATATGCAGTGTCTGGGTACGTTTCGTTAATTTGTGATTGAGAAGTATTCCAGCGCCTACAAGTGCAGTCAGTTTATTAGCTGAGACTGCAGTTAGCTCTGGCGCCTTTGTGCACCACTTCTAATATACCTGGAAGTGCAGACATAGTGAGTTCCTGAAATTGCTCCCATCTTTAATTTCAATCCGTGCAGCGACTCTTTCTAGTTCCTACAATTACTGCTATATCTACTGCATGGCAATGTTTGGCTTTTCACATGCTTCTCCATTTCACCAAAGCCGACTCTTACTGAGTTTATATGCGCTAACCCTATGAGCGCTGGCACGTTCTGGGTATGTATGAATATAAGTACTGGTGAGTGTGGAGCCTAAACCTAGTTGGGAAGTTGGTGCCCGTGACTGCTACGGAAAGGTAGATTACATATGCTTTCCCAGTGCTTAATTTGAACTGGCTTTTGCACGTGTGGCCCACGAGCACTGACCGTTACCTATTTTTCATAATCAGACTTTCTCCGAAAGCAAAGAGACAAAAACATAAAAAGGGGAAAGAAAGAGGAAGGGAAATATGGAACAAAACAGTGACACAGGAAGAAAGTAGTAACGAAAAAGAATGTGCATGAGTTAAGGGAAAGGGGTGACTGGTGCTGGATGAAATAGGCATGATGTGGAATCAAGAATACGTAGCATTGCTATGCAGCATCCCCAATATTCATACTGCCACCTACAGGAATTGAACAAAACTTTGGGCACCAGCACTTACTGTTTTACAAATTAAGCACTGCGGCAAACTGCATCACGTATCACTTTAGTTTGCCTGGAAGTGGGGCGTCGGTGGGGGACTAGGAGTTGCTGTGTCTATGAGAGGTATTGTGCCCTGGGGAGCTGACCAGACCGACAGCATCAGCGCCCTCAGGCGTGTGGTCTGGATGAGTTTATTCTGTTGCTTTGCTGGAGGTGTGTGTCACACTGGTAGCTGCAGGAAGCAGAGCATGTCTGCACTGTGAAGCAGGAGCATGAAGCGACCACAGGCCTGCACTGTGCATGATCCTGGTCAAAGCTCTGAGCTACAGTCGCTAATACACATTATCATCTGTCACTCAGGTGCAAAATGCTCTCAGGTACGTGCATCGCTCTCAGACCAGTGAACAGCAGCTTCATGCATTGAACACATGGAGAGCTCCGAATCACATGCTCTAAGGCTACCTCCCCAAAAACACATGCTTTAGAAGGTGGTTTGCACTCTTTTGAATCTGGAGGCCTAGCCACAACGTTTTCCTGGATGTCTTTCAAAATTATGACCGAATGACGCTGTGAAAAGGGAGTACCTCACAGAAGAGGTGAGGTAAGAGAGCTCAGGGCCTCCAAGCACGATGTTACTAAGTGCAATGTCTCTTTTTTAAAGCTATATTATAGACTGATAATAACTCTAATAGTCAAACTAAATGGCATGTTTGTTTTAATTACTCTCATTTGAATTTGGATTTGCACTGCTCTCATTCCCTTTTCTAATGTTCTTGTTCAATCACTTTCCACTTCCTTCCTCCTCCGTCTCTAGCGTGTGGATGCATACTTTGTTACTAGAGCACTTTAAACATCTATATTTATCTAATATTTGGGTTTTTCCATCTCTTTCATTTTTCTTGCTCAAATAAGAAGCAATTGAGATGTGCCTGTTGATTTGTGAAACCCTGCTCGTGCTTGCAATTATAGACCGCATGCCGCCCACAAAGCTGAAAACACTTGACATCATTCAGTTAACTGCGACATAGTGCACTTTCCACATCATATAGGACAAAAGACCAGCTGACTAGAATGGTCTTAAATTGAGGTGCAAACCCATGGAGAACCATAGTGTTTATTGAGCAGCAAGCTGCTCAATGGAGATCCACATGAAGTGCTGACATTCTGTGAAACAAAGAGATAGACCTTTCAAGCGGGGATAGCATGTAATCCGGACCTAAAAAAGTAAAAAGGCATCTCCTTTTCAACATTGGCTCTCTTACATTCCTTTGGGATAGGGACCGTAGAACACCCAATACTTGCTACTGTCATGCTGCTTCACTTCAGCCACTGTCTTGCATGGAAGCTCCCATATTGCATCTGTCCAGGGTCCACTAAATGAACCTTTGCCACCATGTGCTAGTTTTCTGGTATGCGAGAGTCAGCAGTGCCGGTTGAGGATGTGGGTGGGGCAACTAGAGTAATTGGGTGAAGCCACTGGTAGAAGAGGGTGGAACCGAGGGAAGTGGGTGTTGCCTCCTAAAGAAAAATTGAGCAACTGCACTTCATATTTTGCAAATTAAGCACTGGTGTTAGGTTGGTACTGTCATTGGTAGCGCTGGCAGGGGCAATGCATGGTGCAGGCTGCGGTGGCCTTCCAAGAAGGGCCCTGGCACTTCATTTTTGACAAATTAAGTGCTGATCCAGAAGATGTAGTAGACCAAAGTCTTCTACAATCCAAAACCTGAAACTGAAAAATTGTATCTTTCAGATCCAAATGCAGCAGGTATTCGCTCTGTCAGGCAGTATCTCAAGCATCTACCAGGACCTTTTCCTCAGGTTTTAGATCTTTTCCATCTAATTCTTACATTAAATATTACTACTGCTACAAATGAAATATCCTTTGCCTGAATGAAAAGGGTAAAAAAATATGAGACAAGAGACTCAGGCCCTAAATTGAATGTCGGTCGGAAGGCCTCCGACCAAAGGACAAAGGCTTTCCGACTGACATCTAAGGTTTCAAATCCAACCACCATATTATAATGACTGTGGATTTGAAACCGGTCCGTCAATCTGAGTGGCTTCCGAAGGGCTCAAGGAGCCCGTCGACCAGTCGGAACCGCCACATAATCATGTGCAGATGGCATTTCCGGCGTCGGGATTATGATGTTGGTTTCCGACAGGCTTTCCATGTCAGTCTTTCCTTCATGGAAAGCTTAGCAGGGCCCCCCTTCTTCCACAGCCTCAAAATTGGGGGTCGAGGTGGCACCTATGGAGCCCCCTGAAAATCCCTGCACAGTGTGGCAGGCACCGTGAAGTGCCTGCCACACGGTGCAGGGATTCACACAAACTCCCATTTCTAAATGGGAACGTGTGCTGTAGGTGTTTTTCCCCAGCACCACAAACTCCCATAGGGAAATGGGAGTTTGCAACCGAACCATGTGTGGCCGCCTCGTAATTGTGGTTTTGGACTGCTCATCCGAGGGTGTTCGGTTCCAAAACCGCAGTGATGTCGGTCGAAGGCAACTTCATAATCGTCCCCTTACTGATTTAATGATAATGGCTTGTGAACCAACTGAGGTTAAGCAGCTAAATTTAAATGAAGACATCGACTGACTTGCTTAAAACATGGGCTAGTTACTTTCCCTCTTTCAGAGAAGCAGCCTCAGAAAATCAGAGTAACAGCCTCACACTTTGCTAGGCAAACAACAGTTACTCCTCAGTCAGTCTCTATTCCCCTTGAGCCCTGTGCCACGTGAAAAAATATGTCAGTGATCACAGAAGCCAATAGCCTGTGCAGGAGCAGGAAGACAGCTTTTATCACACAGCCATGCAGTATCAGCCTTCTCCCAGTGGCCAGGCAAACAACAGTTACTCCTCAACCAGTCTCTATTCTCCTTGAGGCCTATGCCACCTGAAGAGATCTGTCAGTGATTGCAGAAGTCAGTAACCTATGCAAAGCAAGAAGAGAGCAGCCACCATGATCTAAGCACTATTAGTGAAGCACCAATTTACTGTACATTTCATTTACAGTGTATTTGCAGGCCCATCACATGAGCTCGTCATGTGTAGAAATATAGAAACAGTATTACAAAGCACCACTAGCCACCTAGATTTCCAGCAGCCAAGCACTCGCTGTCCACCTATTTGTTCTCTCATCAAGACTGGCAATTATCAGCCCAGCAACTATTCTTTGTACCAGCCAGTATCAAATTCAGAGATTGGTATACCATATCTGTTGCACTGTCAGCCTATTCTGGATTTCGTATTAGCTGAGCATCAACCTACCCTCAAGTCAGTCTCTACATAGGAGGATGCCCCAATCATCACTAGGACCAGCTGCTGCTCATATCAGCAGATACAATTCTAGATGGGGATATGTGGAATGTTGGCCACTTTCTATCCGCCCAGTAAGTGCCTTCTTCTTTCCAAGGAAGCTGAGCAGCAGCATATCGTCTTATCAGTAATGCAGTATCAACATGTTAGCCAATATCTTCGTCTATGTGAATAAAATCTGCCCACATTTTTGTATCAATCTTTAAATTGCTAATGCAGATATAATGATCTACACAAGTGTACTGTACCAGTGATGTGCATGTTTTTTGTAGAAGAAATTAATTATGGTGAACCTGGAAAGGTTAAATGGCTCCATAGGTTTAGAAGTTTGTATACCATGTCATGGAAAGGAAGGTTGCTGGGAGAACTTGATCTGCATTAAATAGCACTGTTATCTATCTTCCAAGAACTGGATTTAATTTGATGGTAATCTTAGTTTCTGAAACAAATAATAAAGTGAACTTGTTTTGAACATTATAGGCCCATCAACCATCCCATTTTTATAAGTTATTTGAAATTGATAATGGCTCTTTTCAGCTTGACTAATGACCTTCATTGACTTTACTGCCTTGCTGTTCTTCGGCTGCACGGGACGTCATTGAAACTTTTCCGGGAGGAACCCCTGGTGGGACGAGGGTCCCAGGGCAACACCGTCTAGCTCGCACAGCCTTCTGCACCCTGGGAGGACGGCAACCCCCAGAGTGCACCACTCCCTACTGCAACTGCTGGGAGTAAGGGGGATGCGGGGTCATCACGCTTTTAGCGCTGCCTTTCCACCAGAGGCGTGGTACGAGTGCGGGGCGACGCCCTGACAAAGCCAGGACCAAGAACGGGCCCGCCGGGGCCCGTCAGAGCCTGAAAGAGACTGGGCTAGGCCAGACCCCTAACAATCGTATTTTTTGTAGACAGGTATTTATTCTTCAACGTGTGGAGCAAAAATCAATGAATTGTGATTCAATCTGTACAAATGAATAGACACAGATCAGGGTTGGGTTCCAGGGTGGCGGGGACTTTAGACACGTTCTTTGTACGGGATAAATCTGCATTGATGCACGAAATTGCCCTAACTGAACGGAGCAGTTCAAAAGGGGGTGGTGATGGACGGAGCATCTGAATCAATCAAACACTCACACCCAGTCAAAAGATCTGGGTTTAATCCATCACCGTTCTTTAGCCCACTCTCCCACCCCAGTTCAGACATGGCTATATGCAAATCAGTCTAACCCTGTGCCTCATGGGAACAGTCCAGCCCGAACTGCCAAGCCATGCCCTCCCTGGAACGGAAACAAGCTTCCGAGGACCGGTTTCTGGCATTCCAGCCGTCTTCAGCCCGGCTTGCTTGAATCCAGTGGCAAAGTGAGCAAGGGACTCACGTCTGAGCATACCCTGCCACACTTATGGTGGCCAAAAGCGGTTCAAAAGGGGGCGGAGGCCATCCTTGGACCTGCAATCCTTATATGCATGTCAGCCTGACAATGGTACAGTTACTGTTACAGGTAAATTACCGCTGTTCCTCGACCAACTGATAACGCTGCCGATTCACCGGGCCCACCACTAACTTTCATCCCTCGGACCAGGACATGAGTTCTGTGACCAAGCAAGAGCCGGAGTTACGGATTACCGGTGTCAGCACCAGAGGTCAGCGAGCAACGAGAAATCAGGGTGTTAAGAAGGGAACTGACCAGGGAACTAGAAAGAAAATATATGTGGCCCAGAAACAAAACCAGCGCGTAACACACAAACCAGTGTCTCAACAGATTTCCCCGGTTGTGAATAACAAAGCTTGTTCCTCTTTGTCGTCACAGTCCAGTAACGTTAAGGATAATACTAACGGGAATAGCCCTCCTGTTTGGTCAAACGAGGATGATTTTTGTAAACGCCTGGGATTATTGATTTCTAACCTCCTTGCTCCTTTGGTACAGAAGTTGGGCAGTATTGAAGAAAGATTAATCTCACTTGAAAAGTTAGGAGTGATAGAGCGCGCAGGTCACCCGACTATAAATTTTCCATACCCACCTGGACCCATAATCATTTACAGATTTCTTAAATCAGGTAACCTACGCTCTAACTACCAGATATTTTACCTACTAGGTCCTATACCATTGTCTTACCAATCCTTACCACTGGTACCTGTGACCTATTGGATCAGGGAGTTAGTTTAAATTAGGTAGCAAATAACATATGCACTCATATAATAACCACAGACTCGGGAAAGTTTTAAACTCTTTATCTAAACTTCATAAATGGTCATGATCCAAAGATTAAGTACGTTAAGACTCTCAATAACGAAAATCAGGGGGCGTGGCTAAGCACGCAATGGCGGCAGACGTGCCTGGGTAGAGCTCCGTGTGAGACTCCCCTACCACAGGCCAATTCTCTGTCATTTTAGCCTGTGACAGACTGAAATTGCTGCCGAGTGCCTGCTGGACGATGTTCTGCTGGCTGCCAAAGTTTGGGACGGCTGGTGCGCTCGTACCTACTCTGGTGGACACGGGAGCTGCCGGCCCGCTCTGTGCTCGTCTGCGGAGCGGCGTGGGGACCTGCGCGAGGCCGGGGATTCGGCCGGCCTGGTGGGCCCGCCGGAGTGGACTGCTGCCTTCCGCCCCTTGGCCCGCGACTGGGCGCTGCCGAACACCCTCTTGTGGGGCCTGACGGGGAGACCTGAGCGGCGGAGTGTGGCCGGCCCCTGCTGGCCCAAGGGCAGGTGCAGACCGAGTGACCGGACCGGCCTGGAGGTGCCCCACCCTTGCCGCGGTGACCGGGCGGATTAACCCGCAGCTTCCCTGAGGCCTCCCGGGAGAGGTGCCGGCTTCCTTGGGGGTCCCACTGTGAGGTTGCTGCCCGAGGCCCCTACCGCTGGGCGGACGGGCCTACCTGTGCCCGGGGACGCTGCCAACTACACCGGATCGAGCGAGGTGAGGAGCGCAGTGGGGCATTCCCCCCCCCCTCCTTCCCCCCCTTCTCACACAGAGCTCCCGGAGCCACCGACACAGCACAGGGTAACTACACGGAGGTGGGGGGATGCGGCCTACACACTGGGACTAGTAGCGGAGAGAGCAGTGTGACGCGCCACCGTGCCGCTTGCCCCCCCTCCCCCTCCCCCACACCGATTTCCAGCGACCGCGGCGCCCTGCCGGATTCTACGGGCTGCACGCGCTGCAGAGGGGGTCGGACATTGGCGATGCCCTGCTGAACCTGGACAATCTGCACTACTGTGGGGGTGCCCCCTGACCGCACATCGCCGACTCTGCACTGGCCTGGCACTGAGTACTGACGCTGGGAGAGCAGTGCTCCATTACCCCCACTGTGCCGAGGTGAGGAGACGAAAGCAGCTCCAGACCGCGATGTGCCTGGCGAAGCCGCATGCTTGCTCACGGAGCGGCCTACCACAGCCCCGATCCGCCCGGCCCAGGCGGTGAAACCTGCGTGACGCACGTGGGTGATGTGAGGACTTGGAGAGCGCGCCAGTCTGGACTGCTTGGACTTATTCTGCCCCCCCCTTCTGGGAGATCTCCAGTCACTTGTGCCATAGTGAGACTTATTGCACTGCACCACTGACCGGCCACGACGCAATCGCTCATGTCGGGGGACCTAAAACGAGGGCTGTCACTGGCAACGCGCAGGTGAAGGGGAAAATGGCGAAACAGATGGAGGCGGACCACACAGCATCCAAGCTGGACACGATGTTGGCGGCCATGGAAAGACTTGAGGAGTCGATGCAACAGACCCGGGCCTCCTTAGAAACTAAGATCGACAGCGTGGCCATAGACATGACGCATCTTTGAGCTGACCACAAAAAACTGTCGGAGAGGACGACGACGCTGGAGACCGCAGTAACAGACCTGACTCCCAAGATATCCCAGATGGATAAACATGTGCAGAACCTTCTCAACAGAGTGGAGTTCCTGGAGGATCGCGCGGAGGATGCGGAAGGACGGGCGAGGTGGAACAACATCCGCATCGTGGGACTACCGGAGAGATGGGAACCCCGGGAGGCCCCAGAACACGTGGAGCGGTGGCTCAGAGACATTCTCCCGGAAGGTACCCTCTCGCAGCATTTTGTAGTGGAGCGCGCTCATCGTGTGCCGTCTAAACCCCCCCTGAGGGCTCTAACCCTCGGCCCATGCTCATCCGAGTGCTGAACTATCGATACCGAGATACTATCCTGCGGGAGGTCAGGAAATTGGAGGAGGTCAGGGTGGACAATGCTACGATTATGTTCTTCCCGGACTATACGATACAAGTGCAACGGCAGCGACACTCCTTCATGGACGTTAAACAGCGGCTGCGCCGCATGGCACTCAAGTACTCCTTGCTCTTCCCTGCTCGTCTGCGCGTTGTAGCCCAAGACAAAACGTATTTCTTCAATACTCCGGAAGCTGCTGAGTCCTGGCTTGACTCGGGAATTGTTCAGGACCCGGGTGGCCCACCCCTGAGATCCCGCCGCGGAGGAGGAGCTCGCCGACGCCGGCGCAGGAGGCACTCGACGGCGAGCTCGGTGCGCCCAGAGGCGAACATTGGTCCTACTCCGGAACACCGCCAGGAGGAGCAACAAGAGGCGATCCGCAGAGTGGCAGAGATCAGCGGGTCGCAGCAAGATGCCCCGGCCATTGGTGCCAGTCCTGGCGCCACGGGGAGTGATGATGACTATATATATGGCCTACCGGATTCGCAGGTGTCCGTTGAACTCCCAGATGTCACGCCGCAGACTGCAGACTTACTCAACTGACATTGCAGTGAGCTCACTGACTGCTGGAGAAAAGGGAACTACATTTACCCGCGCCTTCTGTGCCTCCACACCATTGATGCACGGGGAGCCTGCTGTGCCACCTCGAGGGACACTGGGGTGCGACCAGAACTCGGAGACTCGAGCGCTGAGCGGACTGATGGCTCAATGAAACGAGACTGCCCTGCTGATGGTGGGTGTTGAGGGGGAGGATGGGCGCACTGCCCCCTGATGGTAAGTCCTTGCAGATGTACCAGCTGAAGAATCTGTGGGCCTGTTGCTGCCTTGACAGCGCTTGGATCTGTGCGCCTTCACTGTCATTGGGCGCTACGAAACGAGACGCCTGTGGCATGGGGGGAGAACCCATGTCCTTCTTGCATGTAATTTGAGTCAATTTAATTCACGTGCTTAGTGAACCCCCCCTACATTCTTTTAGAAAGTACGAACAGTTAGTGCTCGCTAGAGCGTTTGGACGACGGCATGTTTTGCACTTGCCCTTTTGGCATTATTATTCACTGTTTCATGGTTACAGGATTGGTACGATTTCCCCCTCCCCTTAATGTGTGTAGGAGACTTGGAGCGGATTGGTGGGCAATGTATCTGATGTTATGTGATGGTTTGAACTGGTGGGACGCAATTAGCAGTGTGGCGGGTGGGTGGGGATCCGGGGTGGTGAAAAAGAAATGTTCTAATGGCTGTGATTAAATTTTGTACTTGGAATGTACGCGGTATGCACACCCCCTCGCGTCGTTATCAGGTGTACTCATATCTCAAGCGGCATCAGATACAGATAGCGCTATTACAAGAGACGCACCTGACAGGATCAGAGACACATACCCTGCGCCGCTGCTGGAGAGGGCAAATATATGCTACAGGTTACTCGGCTTACGCGCGTGGGGCTCTCATATGGATTCGCCCTGGGGTCCCCTTTGCTATGACGCATAGCCATATAGATGAGGAAGGTAGATATGTACTACTGCAGGGCAACCTAGACGGCCAAAACATAGTCCTGGCATCTATATATGCTCCCAACATCGACCAGGGCCACTTTCTCACACACCTGTCGTCAGCGCTTGCAGCATGGCCGGGAGTGCCGCTCCTACTAGGAGGCGACTATAACTGTGTCCTGGACGTGGTGTTGGATAGGTCCACCCCTCCTTTGGCAAATGCGACGATGCATGGTACATCGCGCGCATTTGCTGACTGGGCAGCGCAGTGGGATCTCGCTGATGCTTGGCGCTGCCGTAATCCCACAACACGGACTTACTCGTACTATTCCGGCGCCCACGCACTCCATGTCAGACTCGACAGGTTCATGCTGACCAGCGATCTCTTACCGTTAGTCACGGACACTCAGTACTTGGGTCGCACTCATTCGGACCACAATCCACACACGCTTGACTTTGCCTGGGAGTGCCCGCACCCGCCGATACCCACGTGGCGACTCCAGCCTGACGTACTATTGGATGCTCCCTTCCGGGAACTGCTCTCGAGCCGTATCTTACAGTATTTTGAAGACAACACTGATACCGCGTCTACCCCGCAGGTTGAATGGGATGCATTCAAGGTGGTGATGAGGGGCCACTGTCTGGGAGCGCAGGCGGGAATACGACGACAGGTAGATAGGGAACTGACACAAATAGAGACGGAACTACTGTCGGGCGAACGGGAGGCGGTGGAGGGAGACGACTCGACCTTACTAGATGCGCGCGACAGACACGCGGTACTCCTCGATAGGCTGAAGAACTTGAACTATGCAGCCCATTCGGCGCGCATGCATCACGCTGGAGATAAAGTTGGGAAACTTCTGACTTGGCTAATCAGAAGGGACACCCAAACACTGCCAGTGATGTCGATCCGCACGACGCAGGGAGATGTGGTCTTCACTCAGAGAGCTATCCATGAGGCATTTTCGGAACACTACAGGGCCTTGTACTGCTCTCGCTTGCGGGTGACTGCAACAGAGATCGCTGAGTACTTATCGGACCTCCCACTGCCGACAGCCACTAATGCGCAGTGCGAGGAACTGGGAGCGCCGTTCACTGCAGAGGAACTCCGGTCTGTAATATACTCTCTTTTGAACGGCAAGTCCCCCGGGCCCGACGGCCTGCCGGCGGAGTTTTATAAGGCATACTCCACCATTCTCATTCCTGAATTGCTGCGGGTGTATGCGGCGGCGATACGAGAAGCAGTACTTCCTCCGTCCCTGAACGAGGCCAATGTGATCTCCCTATTGAAACCTGACAAAGATGCGTTGAACATGGGATCTTACCGGCCACTGGCCCTCCTTAACACGGATTATAAGATCCTAGCATCTGCGCTGGCCCAGAGATTGGCACCCTTGGTCCCTACACTGGTACACGCAGACCAGAACGGATTTGTTCCTACCCGCAGTACGTCTTACAATATTAGACGACTCTTTCGAGTGCAGAGTCAGGCTGTGTCCCAGTGGCCACGTTCGGGTTGTGTGATCCTCGATCTTGAAAAGGCATTCGACTCGGTAGAGTGGCCCTATCTAGCGCTAGTGCTGGAGAAGTTCGGACTGGGTGCGGCCTACCTCAGAATGGTGGAACTCCTCTACTCTGCTCCTGTGGTACGGGTTAGAACAAACAGACCCGATTTGTGTCCGCAGGGGCACGAGGCAAGGGTGTCCTCTCTCCCCGCTGATATTCGGGCTCGTGATGGAACCACTGGCGACGCTACTACGAGCCTCTGGCGAGACTTGGGGGATCCGGCTGATGGATGGGATGCACTCGGTATCGCTATATGCCGATGACCTGTTACTCTATGTCAGGGACCTGTCCTGCTTCCCGTGCGCACTAACAGACATATTCAGAACTTTTAGCGAAATGTCGGGGCTGCGCGTCAATTGGGCAAAGTCGGGAGTGTACTCTTTTGCGGCAGACGCCCCTGAGTGTGATGTCATGGTAATGGGTGAGCGGCTCCTATGGTACCCTACAGTATTCCGATATCTGGGGATTCGTGTATACCGCGAGCCAGCGGACCTGCTGGATGGCAACCTCACGAGGGCGATTTCCTCGCTCACAGCGCAAGTTTCCTTCTGGAACACTCTTCCGCTGAATGTGCCCAGCCGTATAGCTCTGGCGAAGGCGATCGCTTTGCCTCGGCTACTGTATTACTATGCGAACCTACCGGTCTATGTCCCGGTTCGCACATTTCGCGAGCTAGACACTCTGCAAAGGCGACTGATTTGGAACAAAGGCCGTCCTAGAGTGGCGTTGAGAACCCTTTACGCTGCGACCGAGAGTGGTGGGCTGTCGGTCCCGAACCACGAGCTGTATTATCTAGCTGCACAACTGCAGTGGGTGGCTTACTGGCTGAGCGGGCGTAATCTGAGTGACACAGCCACTACGGAGACTATTATGTCGGTCTCCCAGTTCCATGCACTGTTCCATCCCTTGGCTAGGTCCCATGTTCAGAATCAGCTCCACCTTGAGGTGGCGCGGAAGTGCTTCGTCAGGGGTCTGAAACTCACTGCAGCGGTAAAGCCGTACGCACCCAACTTGCCCTTACTGGGTACGCCCTGGGGATCCGGGATACTCACGGCTCCTCTGCTGGAAAGCTGGGGAGCGGCTGATTTAGAAAGCTTAGGCGACCTCTTTGAGGAGGGTGCACTACTTTCTTTTGAGGCACTTGCAGAAAGCACAGGGTTACCGGCAGGGCAATTCCTGACTCACGCGAAACTACTGCACACTTTGTCGAGGGCTTGGGGACCGCTGGCGGAGGAACCACCGATCCATCTGCTTATCCAATACTTACATGTGATGGGCCACGGTTCTCATCTCATACATTGGATTGCTCAAGCGTTGCACACACACACACAATTCTCTCCTCAACGTCTACGGGACAAATGGGCGACGGATAGAGGACGGGACTGGACTGACAAAGAGTGGGCGAGAGTGCTGGCTGGATCGCTACATGTACCGCGCAATGCACGCTTCAAGATCATACAGTGCTATGTGATCCACCGAGCATATCTGTCCCCGGACAAAATTAATCGGTACTTTGGACTCACTGCGACAGCCTGCCCTAAATGTGGCCTTGTGGACGCTCAGTTTTTGCATGTTCTCTGGTCCTGCGCTTTGCTGCAGCCCTACTGGACTGCAGTGTCTTCCGCCTTGGCAAAGGCGACAGGAGGCACCTTGCCAAATACGTGGGAGGCTTGCCTGTTGGGGTTATTTAGAAGAACGAAACAAACAAAGGTACAAGCGAGATTCTGGGATCTGGGGCTAATTACGGCAAAACGCCTTATTACTAGGCGTTGGAAGCATCATGTGCCCCCCCAAACGGTGCAGTGGCGGCGCTCGTTGGATAATTGGGCGAGGGCTGAGAGTGTGGCATTGCACCGAGAGGAGACGGCGGGGCTCCGGATGTATTCTATTGCGCTGGAGTGGGATGGTATCCTGACGTCCTATCACCAGGTGTGTTTGCAGGATGGGATTGCGTGAGCATATTTCCCACGCTCTCCGGTACCACTGCTAGAATTACTCTCCCCACCCTTGCTGCCTCCCTCCCTGACCGCCCCCACCCCCCCCTTTATCGCCACGGCATTTCCCACATGCCCCAGTGTACATGAGAAGACTACCAAGATCACCATGTTCCCGCTGACATGTCACCCCTGGTTGCACTCCATTCGGTATCACAAGCTCCACACGTACACACATGATCACAGTTAGGTACCGCCTGGTTTCTGATTTTCTATATGTCTAGAATTGTTCTTTATGGTTTATAGTTTTTTTTTTGTTTATGCAATTTTGAATGTACAGTATCTTAGCAATGTGAACAACTGACCTGATTCTCCGGTCATGGTATACATTGAGAGCTGTATGGAATGAGACTGGGCTATGCAGCTACTATACAGAGGTCCTTTGCATCAACGCTAGGCACTGTCACCACTGAACGTTTATGTATCATGCATATGCTGGAGCTATATGAAACTGTCATGCTGTTTACCTGTACACCTGATCAATTGCCCCCCTTTGCTGCCATACCTCCGAGGGGAGGTGATGATCCGAGAAGCCTGGGACTTCCTGTCATATGTAACAGCGCCGTTTACCCGATATGACTGCATTTGTGTAATACTGTACGATGATAAAATGCAATAAACATATTCAAACAAAAAAAATAACAAAAATCTGAAATAATGTATAGCTATGCAAAAGATATATTATGCCAATCATTTAGCAATTTAAAGGGAAGGTAAGAACAAGGAACATGCTATTAAAATTTAAAACAAACTTACACAACTCGTCTAAGGGTGGGAAAAGAAGGAACATGCTAAATAACACAACTTTCAAGCAATTATCAATGGGTAGGAATGAAGAGGGAGCATAAAATGCAATTACATAAACAATTTGAGCATATGACTATAGGAAAGGTAAGAAAATGGAACACACTATTAAACCAAATGACGAATTTATCATTCAAAGAGAAAGGAAAAGAAAAGAAAAACATATGCAATCCAAACTTTTATCGATTTAGGGAGGGTAAAGAGAAGGACACACGGAAATATATATGAAGATACCCACACAGATTTATATTTACCTAGAATGGTGTGAAGACCAACCCTGGCCACGGGTCAGTTAAGGACAGAAACCCCAAAAGTTGCAGTTGCCAGTAGGCCAGCAGGTACAGATCAGAAACAGGACAGGATAAACCAGATCTGGACCAGGACAGGACCACCTAAGGTTAAGACCAGCACCCGCAGTTGCACCGCCTGCGCTACTCCCTCTCTGCAAGTAATCAGCCAAAACCCCGATTGGGTTATCGATTTCACCGACAAAGTGCTCCGCCAGCACCTCAACTTCCCGGACCCCAATTGGGTTAGCGAATCTTCTGACAGAGTGCTCCGCTGCACCTCTGTTCTCAATCATCTATTGAGTGCGTTGGGTCAGTGACAGGTCAGCTATTCGGACAAGTCGGACAATTTCTCTGGCTAAACCTACACTAGTTATACCATTTTCCAGGTCAGTGTACCACCCCCTAATGTTGCAATTGTAAGGATCACCAATTTTGATTGGACAAAAGAGGAGGAGAGGCCGTCACACCACACCACATCTGAGACTTTTACCATCTCTTATTTAAATGTTGGTCCCGCCCATCAAATTTAGTTTCTCATGAGATTTTATTCCACCCAACAATGGATGTTCTATTGGCAATTACATTGTTTAACATTGTATAAAGTTGGGTTCATAAGTCCATGTTCCCAGGAGCATCTTCTAGTCAGTCAGTTCCTTGGCCATAGTCCAAAGGTCACTGTTCCAGAGACTTGGGATTTTCGCGCAGTCGCAGTTTCAACAAATATGGAGTACAGCGTTACAAGCCAGGACAGTTTTCAAAGTGCGACATGAAATGGAAAAGAAACAATTTTAGAACACAGAATAAATGAATACACTGTATACCATGTATTTCTACCCTATACCCATTATCTTAATTTTAACTATAGCATTAGGGTTAGGCAGAACGAACAGCTTGGCAAAAGCAGCAGAGCAAGCTTCTCGCATGTGAAAACATAGAGCAGCCATATTAACACTAGTGCGCAGAAGCAGCAGATTCCCTCCAAAACAACGAATACGTCATGTCACGTGTGTATGACAGACGCATGCGCAATAGAAACCCTCGCGTAGCAGCAGCCATCTTAGATGCAAGCGTATTATGATTAGGAAATACATGGGGGCGTGGCTAAGCAAGCCACGATGGCGGCCGTGGTTTGCTGAGGCTCCGCGATCGGGCTGCCGTTCATACTGACCCGTGGATCGCCGTGAGCCCCGCAACGCCACGCTGCTTCCCGGAGCACTCCTACACACCGGAGCACCCACTGTGGTGTTGCTATCGGCGCTGAAAAGAAGCGGATTGCCGCCTTAACTGCCTCCGCCGGAGCCGCGCGACGAGACCTAAGATGGCGGCCGCGGCTCGGTGACGCTGTTCTCCCTGGGGCCCCCCCGCACACGGAGGCGAGAAGACTGACGGCGGCACGCCCGGATCAAGCGGCGAGGCCTGCGGGGACCGGCGCTGCTTTGCCCCACCACCGGGACACCCCCCCAACTGCAGGAGCCATCCAGACTCTCCCAGGGCTCACCCCTGCTACGTCCCGGTCTCCGGTGCTTACACCAGGCTGCCCTCGGAGCCAGCTGTCACCGCGACGCCCGTCGCTGGAGGTGAGCGTGGGGCGGGGACCACCTGTGAATCTGGGGCGCCCCCCTGCTGCCATTTGATGACTGTTCCTCGCCGGTGCCTGACTTCAACATGGCGCCCAAACTCGGCTGAGAGAGACGGCGCCTTAGAAGAATACTTCTGGAGCCCCTGCTTGCTACCCACTCGCTCCTACTACCGGCTACCTGCTCCTGGGAGGGCTGGATCAGCCCCCCCCCCCCACTCGCTCCCTGCCTCACGAGTGCTGAATCTGCCTGGCCTCACCAGAACATCCTAGGACGTGCCTTTCTCCCCCCCCCCCGCGGCGGGGACCGCCGGAGCAGGCCCGCCGACGCCCCCAACGAAACCTGCCAGCGAGGAGGCCCCGCTGCCTGCGCTCCTACATCACACCTCCAAGCCCGGGTGGGCTAACCCTTGACCGCCCTACGCCTGCTGTGACCTCGTCCCCTCCCCTGCATGAGGGTCTACTTGAGGGGCCTCTCCTTGCAGGGCCCACCGCCCCCTGCCGTCACTGACTCACGACGCCCGCCAACCAGCAGTATGGGGAAACCTAGGGGCTCGCAGGCGACCGCTGTCCCTGAAACGGCCCCCGAGCATATGCCACACACCCGGACCTGGGCGCAATCCCACGCGCCGCAAACGGACACCACATTATAGTCGAAGCTGGACCAGGTGCTGGCAGCCATAGAGCTGTCCCGTCTGTCGATGGAGGAACGTTTGGGCACCCTCTCAACGGACATCAGCTTGGTCCGCGACGATCACCGCAAACTGGCGGACAGAGTGACGGAAGGGGAGAGGACTCTGGCCGACCTACAACCCGCCATGAAGGCGCAGGGAACAGATCTACAGGAGGTCCTGCGTCGCGTGGCGACCCTCGAGGAGCGCACGGTCGATTTGGAGGGGCGATCGAGACGCTGTAACATCCGCGTCCTTGGCCTTCCGGAAGGAATTGAAAACTCAGACCCCTTGAACTATATGGAGTCCTGGACCAAATCTTTCACCCCTGAAGTGGAGCGCTCGGCGTTCTTTTCCATCGAACGAGCCCACAGGGTCCCCGCCCGGGGGCCGAGACCAGGCTTCCCCCCTAGACCCATGTTGGCCAAGTTCCTTCATTTCCGCGACCGCGACGCGGTGCTCCGCGCGGCCCGGGCAGCGGGCCCATTGCAGGTGGAAGATCAACATGTCATGGTGTTCCCGGACTATGCTCGAGGGGTTCAGCAACAGAGGTCCACATTTCTCGAGGTCAAAAGACGCCTCCGCGCAAACGATGTCCAGTACTCCTTGCTGTTCCCAGCCCGCCTCAAGGTCTTCCACAAGGGCAGGGCTATCTTCTTTGACACGGCTGAGGAAGCACGAGATTGGGCTGAACTGCACTGCCCATTACTACCCAGGGCGGGAATCCAACGGGACCAGAACAATTGCTCGCGATGATCCAGGAGACGGGGTCCGAAGCACCCCCCAACGAACCCCTCCAAGAGCCAAGGATCCTCCCCGTCGAGATCGCCTGATCTAACGCAGATCATGCAAGAACGACGAGATGCCCTGCGAGCGGTGGCTGAGCTACACTCATCACCCCTGACACCGGACCTGGAACGCCATCCACACCTCTTCACTCCGGAAAAGGACCATGACAGTGATGGCACGATGTTGGGAATTGGTCAGACCTCTTCCCCCCTGGTCATCACGCAAACGATGGACGCTATCCTGGATGAACGACCCAGCACATCCGAGTAATATCTGACTAGATTGTATCCTCTTTATGTACACCTTCCTAACCGAATGTGCTCTGAATTCACTTAAGCGCTCTTTCTATGAAGGCTCACGCGCGACATACGTCACTCCTACAAAAGCCCGACCAGCGCCTAGCCTCGCATACACACGCGCTGCCGCCCCCGCTGTTACTTGTTATATTCTTCCCCTAGTGGGACACTAGTTTGGATATACCACCTCCGGTGATGTATCCCCTGCATTGGGACTGTTTCCCACCCCCTGTTACGATGGTTCTCCCCCCTGTCAGTTCCTGTCCCCTCCCCTCGGCAGCAAGGCGCGCATGGGCATGCACACGATATGCGACTTCACATTCCTCCGGGCCTCTTGGGTGCTCTCAGGTGTTTACACGACCTCTGATGGATGGCAGCTCCACGGTCGGACGTTAACGTCCTCACACTTAATGTACGGGGCCTTCACACGCCTAGTAAGCGATATTCAGTTTATTCATACATCAAGCGCAAGACAGCTGGGATTGCTCTCCTGCAGGAGACACACATTAACGGCACCGAATTAGGCATACTGCAAGCTAAATGTCGAGGGACGTTCTGTGCCACGACCTACTCGGCATTTGCGTGCGGCGCTTTAATATGGGTTAGGCCAGGCACCCCCTTCCGAGAACTTAGGCGGGTGGTGGACAGGGAGGGCAGATACGCATTACTAGAGGGACTCTTAGACGGCCAAGGTATCCTCCTGGGCAGCATCTACGCCCTAATACTGACCAAGATAAATTCTGGGATCACCTTACAGGAGTCCTGGCCCAATTCACTGCCATTCCCTGGATCCTGGGAGGCGATTACAACTGCACGCTTGACCCCTCCCTGGACCGATCGCACCCCCCCCTCCGCGCTCCCCAGCCCCCCGACAATCAGAGCTGTTCCGGGCTTGGGCCACACACTGGGCGCTCACCGATGCATGGCGTCACTTACACCCCCAGACCCGCCTTTATTCGTTCCACTCTATCCCTCACAATCGCCGGGTCCGCCTTGACAGGTTTCTGTGCTCAACGCAGATCCTCCCCGCGATCGTCTCTGCGGACTACCCGGGGCGGGTTATTTCGGACCATGACGCTCACATACTACGCCTCACCTGGCGCCCCCCGCACCCACCAGTCCCTACCTGGCAACTTCCCAGGGAATGTTTGACTGACCCGGTGTTCCGCGACTCGCACACGCGCAGCATACAGGACTACTTCACGCACAACGCGAACACGGCTTCTTCAACACTGATAGAGTGGGATGCCTTCAAGGTGGTAGCACGGGGGGAATGTATTAAACAAATCACAGGGGTCCGGCGCACGTTGGAACAGACACTCACAACCACGGAACAGCACCTAGCTACACTCCCCAAACAAGTTGATCCCTCTGAGGAACACGCTAAACTCACGGCTGAAGCGAAGTCAGCCTACCAAGCTGCTTGTGCTGATCTCAGAAAATATAACTTTAGGGCCCATGCCTCCGGAGTCCATAGAGACAGGGACAAAACGGGTGCAATGCTCGCATGGCTAGCGCGACAAGACACCGAAACCAGACCAATCACAGACATCGTTACTCTGGAGGGCGAACTCGTGCGCTCCCAGGCAGAGATCCTTTTGGCGTTCCAACGCTATTACGCCAAGGTATACGACGCCTCGGACTCCCTCTCTCCATTATCCGTCACCCATTTCCTTGACCCATTGCCGCTACCCACGATCTTGGATGCCGACAAACTCGCGCTCGACGCTAAGATAGGGGCGTCAGAAATTGCTCAGGCACTACGAACCCTATCTCGCAATAAAGCCCCGGGTCTCGACGGCTTCCCACTAGAATACTACTCGACTTTTTCCCCTCTAGTGATTCCGCGCTTGACGCGGGTGTTCGCGACAGCCCTTGATCAGGGCGTGTTGCCCCGCTCATTGCGAGAATCGGTGATCGTGACCTTCTTAAAGCCACACCGGGACCCTCATCTTATGGGCTCATATCGCCCCATCACTTTACTATCTGCAGATTGTAAACTCCTCGGGAAGGTATTGGCAGACAGATATGCCCAGGTCATACGCCCGCTGGTCCACCCGGACCAGTGCGGTTTTGTCCCAGGGAGAAACACCTCACAGAACATCCGCCGCGTTTTCCACGTTCAGGACCAGGTGCGGGACAGATATCCTCGCTCCGCATGCCTCATCCTGGACCTGGAGAAGGCGTTCGACACTCTCCATTGGCCACACCTCTTTTCGGTCCTCCACCGCCTCAATATCGGCCCAATACTTTCGGCATACACGCGACTCCTCTATACCGACCTGTCCACACGAATCCGGATTGGGAGACACATCTTGGCGGCGTTCGAGGTCCGGCGAGGCACGAGGCAGGGATGCCCCCTCTCGCCTCTCCTCTTCGCCCTTGCAGTCGAACCACTGGCGATTAGATTACGCCAAGATGGTCTGACCTGGGGCATCCCACTCGCAGAAACCACACATAGCGTCTCTATGTACGCAGACGATCTCCTCATCTATGTCCGGGATAACATGGCTGACCTCACCCCCATTTGGTTAGCGCTCACCGAATTCGCGGACGCCTCGGGCCTCCGTGTGAACTGGGATAAATCCACGGTATATCCCTTTCACCCGGACCTACCGCCACGTGATACCTGGCTGGGAACACAAAGGGTCTCCTGGTCCACAGATGCCCCCCCGATACCTCGGGGTTCGGCTTTACCATTCTCCCGCTGACATCTTCGAGGGCAATCACTGCAGGGCGCTCGCGGGCGGGCCTCCGACCGACAGTTGCCTTCTGGATCAGACTCCCACTGGCCCCGATAGGACACATTGCCCTGGCTAAAATGATAATGCTCCCCCGGCTCCTTTATCACTTTACCAACCTGCCGGTAGTCCCACCCAGGACCCTTCTTCCAGGCCCTCAATTCCCTCCTAGGCACCCTAATTTGGGGTTCGGGCCGACACAGGGTAGCCTTGAAAACCCTTCAGCTTCTCACCACCCAGGGGGGCCTCGGAGCCCCATCCTTCGAGTCCTACTTTCTAGCGGCTCAGCTCCAATGGCTGTCGTATTGGACGGCAGACCGGTACACACAAGAGACCACTACCCTAACGGGTAGGATCATGTCACCGGAACTGTCCCGTCTACTTCTTCCGGGCACTAAACCGCGGCGCACATATCCTCTACAGGTCTCGGTGGCGCGTCAATGTATGCTCCGGGTCCACCAGATGTCTCCCAGGACGACCCCATACTCCCCATTGCTCCCGTTGATCGGCTGGCCCAGATCGGACTCATACTTCCCAGCCCCCATGCTCGCTGTGTAGACACGGTGCGGCATTAAGGATATGGAGTCGCTCTTTGAGGAAGGTCAGATTAAATCTTTCGATCGACTAGTCGCCAAATTCGATCTCCCTACCGGTCAATTCCTCCGATATCGCCAACTCCTCAAATGTTTCCGTCCTTACCACAACCTCCAGACAGGCGAACCAGACACACATCCAGTTATACACGCAATCTTGCATATGGGTACGGGGCGACACCTGGTCACCTGGTTATATAAAGCGATACGGGAACTCTCAAATGCTCCCCTAGAGTCCCTGCGCACCACCTGGGAAGAAGACATCGGGCGCCCGTTACACGACTCGGAATGGACCAAGGCGCTTGAAGCCCCAAAACGTATATCTCGGAACGCCCGTTTTAAGAACATCCAATAATACATACTGCACAGGGCGTACCTGCCGCCGGCGCGGCTACAGAAATTTTACCCCACCACTCACTTCCTCTGCCCCAGATGCCGCTCACCGACTGCAGATTTCCGTCACATGTTCTGGAGCTGCACTGACCTCCACCCCCTATGGCGAATGGTACACGACACGCTGAAAGACCTCACGGGCCTCACAACCCTAGACACCTGGGAATCCAGCGCGTTGGGCATTTTCCACATTCCGAAACAGCTCCCAGCACACAAGCGCTTTGTATCCCTGGCACTACTACTAGCAAAAAGATGTATAGCTATGCACTGGCGGTCATCAGTGGGCCCCCCCACAGCAGCATGGACAGGGGCGGTATGTAAGTGGGCGGCGGCGGAAGAGGACGCCCTGCGGGAGGAGGAGGCAAAGGGCGCCCGTAAAAACCTCATTTCTATGGAATGGGCCATGTTATTGCATCGTTTCCGACAGCTGACACGCCCTGATGATCCGAACACTCCCACCCCCCCCAACTACACCCATCCCGGCAGACCCCTCCGCCCCCGCGAACCTACAGCCCCTAGACAACGCCTAATGCCAGACGTAGGCGACCCCTCAGTCCCACACATCTACCCTGCTCCCAGAGCGTCTGACCCGATGCCCAATCTGACACGACACTCCCGCCTTCTAGCAACCCGGCCCACTGTAAGCGCGAACCTCTGACCCCTCGGACACCCTGCCCCCATGTCTTCTCAATATGCCCGTGCAAACGCCCAGATGCCCCTTCCCCGAGTTTTGTCTCCCCAGTTACTTGGCAACACCGAAGTACAGCCTCTGCAGACCCACACCAATGCTCCTCATGATGTTGATTCACATGCTTGTGCCTTGTCCCTTCTCTTTGAATTTCTTTTATCTTGCATTTTCCGGCATATGTGATTACTTGAATGGTCTGTACTGCTCTAATAACAAAATGCCAATAAAAACAAGTTTTTAAAAAAAAATGATTAGTAAATACATAAGCAAGCTTCACTCGGACACCCAATATTGGTGTAAAATAGGCAAAATTAGTAAAACAAAACATGTTGGTTATTTTATTAACGTTATTCGAGGTTCATGAATACAAGCAAGTCGCTTCATGTGCGAATCCTTGCTCCATCAATCCCCTCTTTGATGATATTTTATATCATCACTAATTAATGAAACAGATGCCGAACTTTTCACATTTCACCCAACTCAATCTCTTCAAACTTTCTAGTTTGCTTCTTCTCATTATTACCATGAGAATTTTTCATTTTCTTGTATAATTTACTATTCATCTCTTCTAATTCGAGTTCATCAATATTTCTTTTTACTCCTCACCTATTTACGGAGTAGTTCTTTTTATGTTTTCGACATTTGCAACAAATTGTTATACCTAGAACTAGTAAGCCTATTCCCACCATTGGCATCAGTATTCTACCTACAATACTCTTTCCTACTTTAAAAAGCCAACTACCTACAGAAGAGAGACCATCAGTGAGTCTCTTCCATTCAACCTCCAGTGGTTTAAGCTCTTTTTCCAAATTAGTAATATTTTTCACATACCTCTTAATTTCAACACTTTTGTCTGGTATGTAAGTGCAACAACGTTGCGCCTTCAACATTCTACAGACTCCGCCCTCCTTTGCCAATAATGTATCAAGAGCAAGTCGATTTTGTAAAACCATTGATCTGATCGCAACCAATTCAGTATTGACCATTAATAAACCTCCAGCAGTGTCAGTTGATAACCGATCCACTACTGTTGACAATTTGCAGATTCTGTGTGTATTCAGAGCCACTCCCACTGGAGGTATCGATGCACTAAATATATCACCTACAATTTCACCAAAACTAGCTCTTTTACTACGTACTAATCCATTAATTTCTTCATTGTTTCCAGTGATTTTATCCACATGAGATATCTTTGGGAAGACTATTCCGAAATAACAACTTCCATACCAGTGATCTGGCAATTTGTAATAAGCTTTGTTCCCACATATATAATAGACTCCGGGAAACACAGGTTCAGTTCCATCTTTGAAACCCCAACCCCCAATAATCTTATAATTGTGATCAAACTCACTGGAACCAATGAATATATTGTTATAATAACTAGTTATTTCTCTGTGGAGACAGACTTCTTTTCGAAATCCAGCAACATAGCAGCATTAGCCCCACCAGTTGAGGTGTTCCCTATACTTTCAGCCCATTTAGGAATTTTATGATTCTTGTCATTTGCTTTTCTTTGGAAATTCTCTCTCCTTTTTTCAACCATATTTAAAAATATTTTCTCTTTTTCTTGTAATAAACATGTTAGATTATTCTTGTGTGCGTCAGCTATATCTATTGTACCTATAGTTAGAAAATATTCACTCATGTAGCGTGCTACATTTCTAGTAGTATGTACAGGGTTTAGGTCTCTACGTATAGGAAGTTCAGAAAATATCACGTCTAAATTAGAATAATAATACTGTAAAGGTCCTTTCTTATAGAATAACTAGCTAAAACACTACACGAAATTCCATATGTTAGTGGCAAATGGTGATAGTTAACACCTTCAGCTACCGAAGTAGGCAGTTTCATACAGACATAGCAATCTTCTATCTCCATAGCTTCTACATAATGTACAAATAGGTTTGCAAATACATTTAAATGTGTTCTGTTTTTAATTCTCGTATAATACAATCCTTCCTCATCTGGTGCTTCTAAATCTACCTTCTGTTGTCTAATACTAAGTGCCTTTTCTTGTGTATCTACTCTTTTCGGTGTTTCTTTTGTTTGTAACTCTTCTGTATCTAGTGGCAGTTGTTCATTAGTATTAACTTTTGTCTCTTTACTCATCATTTAAGGAATAGCTATTGTTAGTCCTATCGAAACTATAAGTACTATTGCTATACTACATAAATATACTCTACAGCATGTCTTTAAACAATTTCTTTTCGGTCTTTCATTAACAGTATGATCAGCCATTTCTGACTAACGGAGATTCGACCCCTCTTTGTAACTTTTACACAGTTTCTTTACCCTGTGTGTATTTCAAGTTGGTCTCACTTCTTTGTCAGTTTCAAAATCTTCCAACACATTGTAGGTCCACTCAGGGCCTCTGTATTTATTATAAACAGCAGAAGGTACAAAGTTCCCCGGGGAATAGACAAGAAAATGTGTGTGTTGTACAGAAAGAGAGCAAAGGCAGGGAACAAGAAGTTCCCTTGTTGGAACTAGAAGGCCTCACACACCCAGTGAGCTAGATGTCATGCTTCATCATTGGCCTCCTGCTCCTCGTCAGACTGGCGCTGCAATGTCTGACGGGCGCCTAACAGGCGCTCTTTGTTGGAGTTCTTTTGTTCCAGCCAATGGTTGAGTGTGTGTGAGGGGTCAAGTGAAGGTGTAGTCGTGAGGGGATTGTGGTTAAAAAAGGTGAGTCAGTTCACAAGGACATTTATTCACGTGGCTAACTCCCTTGCTTAAAAGGGTGGGAGGGGAGATAGAGACTGTAAGGGGCACAGCGGACTACCTCGAACCCTCTGGTCAGGTCTCTGTATTTATTATTCAGTCTTTTTAATCGTGGACTTCTTCTTTTTGGTTGTATCACAGGTTGGTCGGCTTGACTTGATATTTCATTCACTTGTTCAGGTTCTTCATTAATTGTCTTTAAACGCAGTCTCAGTCTTTTGACAAACCTAGGCCATTTGTCCCCTTTTCTGAGTTTTTTAGCTGGCACTATGTCTTGGCTGCTCTCTCCAAATGCTCTTTTATTTTCACTCAGTTGTGGCACATTTAGTTCAATGCTGTCTTTTGTTTCCTTCTCTAACTGGCTAGGTCCAGGTCTTATTTCTATTTCTTCTGCCTGGTCACTAAGCTGGCCTTGTTCAGGTATTTGCTGAATTTGGCTTTTGTTTGTTTCACCTTTTTCGTCCTGAACACGATTTTCTACTCCTGCCTGGTCCTGCTCAAGCTCTTCGAACCCTTGATTCTCTTCTGTTTGAGCCTCCGCCCTAATTTCTATCTGTCCCTTTTCAGGCTCAGGAGTTCTTGGTGGAGTATCTATTATCTGATCCTTCCCTATCTGGTTCTCCTCAGAATGACTTTTGACTTGGATTTCTATGATCTGAGTACCTTCTTCTACACCTGTCTCATCCTCACTATCACTCTGTCTATCTAGATATGTTTGGCTTCTTGTTCTCACATATTCTGCAGGTATGTTGATTACTGGAATCCAATCATCTTGACTGGTGCTCGGTTGTTCCTCTTCAGCTTCTTCAGGATCGATATCTTGAGACCCCTCAGCTGCACAACCTTCAGCCTCAGTTTCATCAGGTTCAGTCACCTTTTTCTTATGACTGGCATGAATCCAGTGTGGAACTCCTGCACACTTTACAGCTGTGGTGGTAACTAAAATTACTTGTCGTGGTTTTCCCCACCTCGGTGCAAGGCAAGTTTTTCGAGTATGTTTCTTTAACACTACCCAATCACCTGGGTTCAGGTCATGTGCTGGAGTTGCTTGTCTGGCGACAGCGTCTTCCCCAACCTAATGAGAGATAGAACGCACTTGGTCAGTCAGTTCTTTGCAGTACTCCAGTACATCAGATATGCTTATCAGCTTATGTCTTGGCACCCATGCTTGCCTCATTGCTCATCCCATTAGGATTTCATGGGGACTCAAGCCTGTGTTCCGATCTGGAATACTTCTAAGTCCCATCAGAACAAGTGGCAGAGCATCTGGCCACTCCAATCGAGTCGACTCATACATCTTTCCCAATCGTGACATGATAGTGTCATTCAATTGTTCTACCACTCCAGAAGCCTCTGGTCGATATGCACAGTGTAACTTTTGCTTACTTTGGAATGCTTCACAAATTAGACCAATTATTTCATTATTAAAATGGCAGCCTCTGTCTGATTCAATTGTTACTGGAAAACCGAAACGTGTTATAAGCTCTCTAAGTAAAAGCTTAGCTACAGTGATGCTATCGTTCCTGTGTGTGGGGTAAGCTTCCACACATTTGGAAAACAGGCAGACAATGACAAGTATGTATTTTAGTCCTCGACAAGGGGGTAACTGAATGAAATCAATCTGTAATCGAATAAAAGGACCTTCTGCCTTTCCAATTTTTCCTGGTAACACTACAGTTTTCTTCCCTGGGTTCATTTGTTGGCAAATCAAACACCTCTGGCAGAGTGCCTCTGCTATGTTTCTGAATTTTGGATTAAACCACGTTTGTCTGAACAGACGTATCATAGCATCTCTTCCCAAATGGGAATCTCGGTGAATCAACCTAGACATAGGAGCAAGCAGACAGTCTGGTAACACAGGCATTCCATCAAGATAAACAATGACACCATCCTCAGCCCTTCTCTGACAACCTATTTTCCCCCATTGTTCCTTTTCTTTTGATTCTGCTGCATTCTGCAAATCTCTCACCTCTTCCCACGTGTTCACACCTTCTAGCAACATAAGTTGGCAGCTGTTTCCAGCCACCTCAACCTTTTCATTAACAGCCATTTTATATTTTGCACAATGCTGGGCTAACTGGTCAGCATATCGATTACCAGCTGTCACTTTGTCATTGCCAGATTTGTGAGCAGCACATTTGACCACAGCCACTTCTTTTGGTAACTGGATTGCTTTAAGTAAATCCTTTACATATTGACCATTTCTAATTGGAGTACCTGAAGAAGTCAGAAACTCCCTTTGCATCCATAATTGGCCATAGTCATGCACAACCACGTAACCATACTGGCTATCAGTGTATATGGTTACTTTCCAATTTTTCCCAAATTTACAGGCTTTTGCCAAGGCAACCAATTCGGCTAGTTGTGCAGACTTGACTCCAGGCAAATGGGATGCTTCAACTGGACCTCCCAATGTGCACACTGCGTAAGCAGCGCTCAGGCCTCCTTCCTCATGTCTCATACAAGAGCCATCTACAAATAGCTCATATTCTGAATCTATTAATGTCTCTTCTCTTATGTCTGGTCGTGGTTTTGTACTGTATTCAGTCAGATCAATACAGTCATGTTCAAATTCTCCCTTCACTTCCGCAGTATGTGAATTAGGTAGCAGTGTTGCTGGGTTCAAGATATTACACCTAGAAATGGTTACGTTTCCTGCACCTACAAGTATTCTCTCGTACTTAGTCAGCCGGCTAGGTGTGAGATACTGGGTCTTAATCCTTGTTAGCAAAATTACAACTGAATGTGGAACATACACAGTTACAGGATGTCCCATAATAATAGATTCACTCTGCTCAAGGCTAATGCAAGTTGCATCTACTGCTTTCAGACATCCAGGCAAGGCAGCTGCCACTGGGTCCAATGTGGAAGAAAAATATTCCACAGGACTAAACCATGAATTTGAGTCAAAACTGAAAGTGCACAATTATCTCGGGTGTCACAGAAAAGTGCAAAATCCTTTGAATAGTCAGGCATCCCTAATGCTGGAGCTGTACACAGACATTCTCGTAATTTTACAAAAGCAGACATGCTTTCGTCATCCCACTCTACTGGGTCCTTGGCTCCTTTCTTTGTCATTTGTATTAATGGCTTGGCTAGTACTGCAAATCCCACAATCCATTGCCTGCAGTATCCTACAACTCCCAGAAACATCCTAATCTCTTTTTGGGTATGAAGCAAGTACATGTTTTTAATTATTCTGATTCTTTCTGAGGTAACTCTTCTGACACCCTTTTCTATCTGGTGCCCCAGATATTTCACTGACGTGGTGCAGAATTGCAACTTGTCTGGTGACACTTTATGTCCTCCTTCACCTAAATGATTCAGTAAGGCGATAGTATCAACAACACAGTCATTCCGGGTTTTGGACACTACCAATAGGTCATCTATATACTGGGCCAAGACTGACTGTCCAGGTAGTACCAATGACTCAAGGCACTTTTTCAAAATCTGATTAAAAATCGAGGGACTTTCTGTGTACCCCTGAGGGACACGATTCCAACCATAAACATGACTGTTGAATTCAAATGAGAAAAGAAATTTGCTGTCTGGATGTAATGGAATCGAGAAAAATGCGTGACACAGGTCAATGACAGTAAACCATCCAGCCTCTCACGGTATTTGATATAGAATCACTGCAGGATTTGGCACGACTGGACAGCATGGAACAACAATCTTATTAATCTTTCGGAGGTCTTGTATGACCCTGTACTTGCCACTCGGTTTCTTTATACCAATTATGGGAGAGTTACAGGGACTGCTCATTATTTTTTGTAAAATGCCTGCTTCAACCAAACGTTTTATTTCTACTGCAACACCTGCTTTTATTTCTGAACTCATTTTATACTGTTGAGTATTTGGGTAAACTGCATCTTCTCTTATTGTCACTTTTATTGGGTCAACATTTGTCATTAATCCTACGTCTTTTCCAGTAAAATCCCATACATCTGGTTTTACTGTCTGTTGCAGTTCTTCTGGTAAGTCTTCTATTGTCAGTCTTTTAATTTCTGTCTCTTGTTTTGCTAACATTAATTTGTAAATTCCGTCTTCGTCTGGGGTTTAAATTTCAACACCACTTGGGGTACAGAAAATGGTACAATTCATTTTGCACAACAAGTCTCGTCCTAATAAATTTACAGGACTTGAAACACAGACAACAAATCTATGCATTTCTTTAAAATTGCCTATTCTAACTTCCATAGGCTCTGTAACGGGGGTACCAATTTGTTTATTAGAAACACCCACTACTTGGATCTCTTCTCCCGAGAGGGGTAGGGTTGGAACATCTGCTGTTCTCACAGTAGAACGGGTAGCACCAGTGTCCAACAGAAAGGTGACATCATTTCCTTCAACCTTTCCTTCAATGTATGGACCTGACTAGTCTACCGGCAAGGAGGCGCCAAGCACGCACTCCTCGTCCTCCCCCCTCAGGCACCCTCAGTAAGGTTCTTCACTGGAAAATGTATCACTCAGAAGAAATTGTGAGGTTGCTGTATCTCTCCTTTCACCTCCCTCCCAATTTGTGGTATCTACTCTCTGTTGTGCTTTGCTCCTGTAATTTGGCATCGGTGCAGGGGGTAACTGACTCTGTATTACCTGCGGCTGTGTCTTCCGTGGCACCTCATTCTGCGTCTGTGGATTCAAATCATTAATTTGCACATTACCACTCTGAACAGCCTTACACTCGTTCTTCCAGTGCCTCAACTTGCCACACCCATGACAAGGGAATTTTCGTTTCGCTTCCTCTCTATTGAATTTTCCCCTTGGCCTTCCTCCATTTCCATCACCCTGATTCTGGTTACTACCTATCTGGTTCAACTGATGTTCTTGTTGCTCTGCTAGTTTTACTTGTGCCCACATGACCTTTTCCTTTAACTCTTTTCGTTTATTATCTAACTCATCTTCACAATATTTGGCATATTTAAGGATCTCGTCGATTGGTTTGGCCTGCCAACAAATGTTATGATCTTTAATCCATTGTGAAATTTCTGGTCTTAATCCTGACACAAATCGGAAATGCGTCATATCCTTCATATCTATATTATCCAATCAACTGTACTGTTTGAATACCTGCAATAAACGTTCATAATATGCATGCACAGATTAATCTTTATTCTGAGTGGTTCTATCTATTCTAGTCCAATCTGTCTCTATTGCAGGCACCTTCCCTTTGAGGTTAAGTATTACCTGGTTGTATTTTTTCATAACATCTTCGGACGGTGCCCCTGTCTTTGGGTCTCTAGGGTACTCCTCACTAGGCCAATCAACAGCAATTTTACATTCTGTCAATAAATCTACTGGAACTACAATGTCGAATAATCCATCTAAATCTTTCAAAAGACACTTCGAAACTTTTACAAATCTCTTGACTTGCCTGTACCATTCTACAGGTTTTTCACGAAGTTTTGGGAAATCATTTGTAAATGACAAAATATCCTGTCGGGACCTGGGAACATGCACATAACCTCCACCTGGTACTTCTCGCATAGGACATATTTTTTCCACTTTTTCTGCTTCTTTTAAAACATATTCTGAAGTCATTTGTTTTGATCGAACCTCTTCCTTTTTCTTTGCCCACCTGGCTTTCCATTTTTCTAATTCTCTCCATTTTTGTAACAATGTTAGTAGCTCTTTATCTGCACTTTTCTTCCGGACACATTCATGTTTTCTAAATCCTTGTCAGAAAATTCTGCTCGATATGGTTTTTGTAATACTTTAGATTTTCCAATGTCAATTCCCATGCTAGCTGCTGTGTCCATTAATTTTTCATGAAACACCATTGTATTTCTAGTAATGCTTTTACAAATAAATAATAGTTCCTCTTCACTAAGAGTATTTAATCTGTCCAATCCCACGTTCCCAGCCATCAGTTCCTCCAATTCAATTCTCAATTTGTATATATCCAATGGTTTCGGCTGTGTCTTTGGCTTCTCTATTCCTCGTGTCCATCTATCTATTTCTTGAGGAGTTACTACAGTTGCACTTCTCGTACCTGAGGATGTAAATCCATTAAGGAGAGTACTGACTAACATTCACTTGCCTGATCGTCTACTATCAAGGGTTCTTTTCTTTACTGTACTACCGATGTAGTTATAACTGGAGGTTTTGGACTAGCTTGCTTATCTCCATACAAAGGAACAACTGGGCCAATAGTTACAGGAATTGTCAGAGCTTCAGGACTTAATTTAATTGAGAACTTTTCTGAATCAATTCACTTCTCTGTTTATTTAATGCTTCTCTTTCCCTTTCTTGTAATACCCTCTCGATTGAATTCTCATGTACCACTTGCAGAATTAAAGGTGATTTTAAAAACGGGGCATTTGGATTTACTGTACTTTGTTCCTCATTATAAGGTGGTGGAATTTTCATTAACAAATCCTCCATATAATCATCGTCTGAATCACAACTAGTCATTAAATGTTTTGTTTTCTCCGTCCTTTTATTTCCAGTGGGCTCTTCTAAAGTTAATACAGGATATAATCCTTCCACTACCATGTTCTGTCTCCATTGTTTCATTTGTTTATCTCTGGTTTCTCGTGGGAATTTAGGGTAGAACTTACTCAATCTTTGTCAGTTCTAGGTCTGTCTCGCTCAAAAGCCTCAATCTCCCATTCTTCTAGTGCCTCATATTGCCTTAGTCTAGGTCTAGGATGTAAATCATTCATTCATGACCTTAAATTGAACAATATTCTGCCATTAAACGTGCCATCTAAGGGAAATGCCAAAATTCCGTCATCTTTAGTGTATTCCACCCAATTCTCTAACCATACACATGTGTGGTAACCCCTGTCAAACATCATAAATGATGTGGGCGTATTTGGTGGTGGAATAATAACTCCTTCTCTAGTTTTAATTGGTTTATCTTTTTTAAAGAAATTCTTAACTCTGTTTACAAGTGACATTTTCCTTTCACTTCCATACATTTTGTAAGGTCTGCCTCTCAGCACCTGCTCTCTAGCAAACCCTAAGTATCTTCTATCTATCTCCCTCCTTTCGCAAGGTAATGCAAAACTCAATTCTTTTATTTTAAAGTGCAAATCCTTTTTAATTAACAACGTAAAAACATTCGCCACTGTACTCGAGTGACTAGAAAGTAAAGATATTTTTCACTGCAAGTAAATCTCTTCGGTTTACTTTTCATATACTGTAAAGTAAAAAAAGATTTTCCCCTTTGGGTAAACCATATATCATCAAGCCTCAGACACATACAGTCCAACCACTTCACTAGAATCACTCTCCTCGGAGAGTTGAGCGCACGTTGTGCGTCGTGTGAAGCACTTACAAAGAATGTTATTTTTAAAACATCTATTATATCAAAACAGACTGTTTATTTTCATATTAAAAAACATTCTATTGAATGTGCAATAAATATAAAACACTCATAAGTTTCAAAAAACAAAATACAATCATAAAAGTTCATAAAGCTACACAGGAGAAAGGAAAAGACAATTAAATATGTCTTCTCACTGTTAATTTAGACATTAATCTGGACAACACAGGGTTGGGAGTCCCTTCCCTATGCCCCTCTACTTGTTGACCGCTCCAAATTTAACACTTAAAAAATGCGTTGACGCGTTTCGGAGGCTTTCGCTGCTTATAGCCACCTTCTTCAGTACAATAGGTAATTATTTCTCAATATCACTCGTATCACCTTATACAGAGATAAAACATGTCTTTACCTCAAGAATATATGTACCCTATTTATACTTCATTTTTAAATATAAAAACCTCATGATGACATAAATATTGCCTATTAATGCAAGAATACAACCATATTCTTTTCAGTATTTGTCTCAATTAAGTGTCATTTTGTCTAAAACATCTCGTCTTATCTAATTCATCATTACTGTGTTGGTTTAATAAAACATCATTTGTTGACACAAAAAGACTCTATCGCTTTTTTTTTTGTTTAAAAACTCAAAATCAAAGACAATTTAACCCCTCCATACATATTTTTGCAATGTAAGTGTTTCACTACCATCAATAGTACACCTTGTTGCTCACACTCCACATCATACATTCCACTTAGACACAACCTCACTCATCCTTTCTATTTACATAATGAACACCTCACCTGTGTAATCACACATAGGTAAGAATCCTGTAAAAGTTCCACTCATCAATGGAGTTGTCTTTACTTGACGAGGGTCAAAGCTGTCAAATATAATACAAATATTTAACCACAACGGGGCCAGTTATTAAAAATCAAGCCGTTTATTACTTTTAGTCATGGTTCACAGAAATCTGCGTGTTACCTACTTGGTTTGATGGTGGCATGGGAAAACGTTGCTCAATTTGGCGTAATTCCCTATCCCAATTTAATCAATAGCCATCCAATTGATCCCTGTCAAACAAATATATATATATATATAAAAAAGTATTTTTGAGGCTCATCGTCTTCAATGCGAGAGTCCATTTATTTGTTCTCATCACAGGGATATGATAATTACGTTGTGAGTGGGTGTCTTTACTTCACCCTGTATTTTTGCAGTTAGACCAGTTGTTTGAATTCTAGGGTCTGTCGTCGTACCTTTGGGGAAAAGAGTATGTGTAAGTCTCAACTTTCTTCTATGGCATTTCTTACACAAATCCCCTATTTTAACTCAAATGCCATCTCACCTGATTCATAGGCAGCTGGTATGTGGTAATCCTATTTTCGACCCCTGGTGCTAATTGCTCGTGGCTGTATACAAACAGGGGAGGGGCGAGACAAAGATCCTATCAGTTACTAACTTTGCACCCCAAAGTGTCTGTTCATATGCACAAAATCCCTTCTCAGATTTTTTCGGGGCATAGGGAAGGGACTCCCAACCCTGTGTTGTCCAGATTAATGTCTAAATTAACAGTGAGAAGACATAGTTAATTGTCTTTTCCTTTCTCCTGTGTAGCTTTATGAACTTTTATGATTGTATTTTGTTTTTTTGAAACTTATGAGTGTTTTATATTTATTGCACATTCAATAGAATGTTTTTTAATATGAAAATAAACAGTCTGTTTTGATATAATAAATGTTTTTCAAAGAAATGTCTTTGTAAGTGTTTCACACGACGCACAACGTGCGCTCAACTCTCCGAGGAGAGTGATTCTAGTGAAGTTGTTGGACTGTATGTGTCTGAGGCTTGATGATATATGGTTTACCCAAAGGGAAAAATCTTTTTTTACTTTACAGTAACTTGGTGCTCTATTCCCTTTTGGTCGTAACAGAGCCCCTCTCATTTGTTTAAGACCTACTTTTCATATACTACAAGTAGATCCCTTCTGCCTACCCTTCACACAAGCATTAGAGAACCTGCTACTCCTTCTGACTCATCCACCCCGGGATATATTCTAAGGCCAAAGTTTCACCAGTGAACCCCTTTGCTATTAATCAAGCTCAGACGAACCTGCTACTCCTTCCGTGTGACCCTTTCTAGGTGATATCACACTAAAAGATTTGCTAGCGAACTCTTTGCTATCATTTATTCACACATTCATACAAAAAACCCTAAATAGTGCTTCTGGTTTACCTAACCATGCACCAACTTCCTGCGAGTAATTGACCTCACTGCAGTGTGGCTTCCATTTACCACCCGCTATTCTGCCCCTGGGGATTCCAGACAAAACATATAACAGGTACGAACAATCTTGGTTAATACATAAAATCAATACAGCATCAACAGAATCAATACAATTTCAATAATATTTCAGATAATATCACATTTGATCGATCAATCATAATAATGTTTTCATAATCAACTAACTAACTACCTATTTTAACTAAACCCTAACCTTTCCTCTGCTACCAAAGAAATATACTGATAGAGCGCGAAGGTCACCCGACTATAAATTTTCCATACTCACCTGGGCCCATAATCAATTACAGATTTCTTATATCAGGTAACCTACGCTCTAACTACCAGATATTTTACCTACTAGGTCCTATACCATTGACTTAACAAGCACGATAAGACTCTCAATAACGAAAATCACAAATAATGTAGAGCTATGCAAAAGATATATTATGCCAATCATTTAGTAATTTAAAGGGAAGGTAAGAACAAGGAACATGCTATTAAAATTTAAAACAAACTTACACAACTCGTCTAAGTGTGGGAAAAGAAGGAACATGCTAAATAACACAACTTTCAAGCAATTATCAAAGGGTAAGAATGAAGAGGGAACATAAAATGCAGTTACGGAAACAATTTGAGCAAATGACTATAGGGAAGGTGTGACGGGGTCCCTCCTCCAGACATTGAACTGAACCGCAATTGGTGGGAAGCCACCCCCCTTTCACCCACTGCCTTTCGTTCCCAACAGCTGCCTGTCCCGACATGGAGGGAGGAGCTAGAAACAGGTTGGCCGGAGGAGACGGAGGTCGGCGGTCCCTTTAATTCCTCGGCATGGACGGACGAGGCCCCGCCCATCAACAAGCCGGAAACAGGAAAAAGGAGCCCGGCCCCGGAGAAGACGGACGGCGTATCCCTGGAGGAGTTAGGCGGATCAAGAGCGGAGAGCAGAGGAGAATCCTGTGAATACCCCCCGAGACGAGAACAGCGGAGCGGAGAAGCGGAGAACAAGCCCGGAGGCCAACGTACCCTCGAGTCGCCCCGCCACGCACCCAAGGGAGGGGCGTGGCTGCAACAGGTACGGGGCCGGGTAGCAGGTTGGGTGTCTCAGCACGTACCTCCGCCTGTATAGTTGTACAGCCCCCTGTATTATAGCCTCTCCAAGACCCTTCCCTTCACGAGCACTCCCACACGGCATGTAGAGTCTGAGCACTAGCACTGGTTGTTTTGCCTCCTCACCCCCGGCCCTATAAACTGCAAGACAGCGTGTGGCTGCCTGACACCCGTTTCTCTTTTGTTTTTGGGCTCCCCGGGAGTGCTGGAAGAAGACGTGGCGAAGAGAGCCCTGTGGACCCGGTGAAGCAAACTGGAGCCTCCGCGAAAGCCACCCTTTGACACTGCAGCCTTTGCCCGGGAGAGAATAACAAGTCGACAGAGACGTTGCTATATAAAAATAAAACCATCTTTAAGAGCTCTAATTAAAGACTCTGGCTCTATCGTTCGTTCTACCTCCCAGGGTAGTCCCACAGGATCCGAAGTAGACCTAGAGAGTTCCCCTGATCTGGGACAGAAGGTAAGAAAATGGAACACACTATTAAACCAAATGACGAATTTATCATTAAAAGAGGAAGGAAAAGAAAAGAAAAACATATGCATTCCAAACTTTTATCGATTTAGGGAGGGTAAAGAGAAGAACACACGGAAATATATATGACGATACCCACACAGATTTATATTTACCTAGAATGGTGTGAAGACCAACCCTGGCCACGGGTCAGTTAAGGACAGAAACCCCAAAAGTTGCAGTTGCCAGTAGGCCAGCAGGTGCAGATCAGAAACAGGACAGGATAAACCAGATCGGGATCAGGACACGACCACCTAAGGTTAAGACCAGCACCCGCAGTTCAGTTGCAAACACCTGCGCTACTCCCTCTCTGCAAGTAATCTGCCAAAATCCCGATTGGGTTATCGATTTCACCGACAAAGTGCTCCGCCAGCACCTCAACTTCCCGGACCCCGATTGGGTCAGCGAATCTTCTGACAGAGTGCTCCGCTGCACCTCTGTTCTCAATCACCTATTGAGTGCGTTGGGTCAGTGTGAGAAGTTAGCCTGATGTATGATGTCCACAGTTCTGTGGGCACCTTGTATCAGTCCAAACAATCCCTTATGGTGGTGGTTGTAAGTCAACCTTAAAAGACAAGCTATCCCAGTGGTAGCATGGACTAAGCAGCCTAAAGGCTAAACTCAAGAGGGCATGTGAAGCCAGCTGTTTTACCATATGCAATCCTGTAATATCAAATGAAAGGACACCACACAAGTTATATATTATAAAAATATATGTATTTATTCTCAGAATAATCCCCTGTACTCTTTATGAGTATAAAAGCACAAGCGTTTAAACAAAAGCACAATATAACATATGAAAGTTGCACGTTTATGGATGAGGCCGGTGGCCACTCAAACCATATATCAAAAAAGTGGTATAAGTATCCCTAATTGATCAGTGGTAAGGCCTAGGGCCTTGGGAATCGCTTGGACTACACTGGACTAACATCAGTTAGGACGGGAGTAGCCCGCGGGATTCGGGTGCAGCGTTAAAAGCACAAGCATGCACCAATGCAAAGTCAATGGTGCGTAAAAGTTATCGAGTTACAGTTTTAGGAGTCTTCCGACTGGACTAGAAGGACAAAACTTTAGACTTAGACACTAGAGGTGTAAACCACTACAGGAGCACCGGCGTTCAAGAGTTACCTCACCCACAAGAAGCGGGTGCACAGGTGCAAAAGCGTGTCGGGTTTCGTCGTGTAGATCTATGGAGCCTGGAGATGAAGATGCTGCAGGCGGCCAGAAGAGAAGTGTCTGGTGTGATCCAAGGGTGGATCGAAGATGTAGAGTACCTGAAAGCAGAGGGGACAGAGTCTGGCTCACTAGCCAGTGACCAGGAAGGAACCAGGAAGGAACCAGGCGATGTCGGGCGCAATCAGGTGGTTGTTGTGAAGCTTGTCTCCGCTGCCACGTGGACTCTGGGGCACCGAGTCTATAAACCTTTCCAGGGATAGCCCTTTGAATTTCAGTGTTAAAAGTACCCTGTTCCCTGGAACGTGTGGGGTATTCTCTCATATATTTTTTACTGTGGATCACGAGCTGTCCCACAAAGGCTCTCGCTGTCGGCAGTGTCAGCTTCCGGATCGGAGTTAACAAGCCTTGGCAAGGGCAACCCATGCAGGATTCGAAGATCGCTTCTTACTCGGACCAGCAAGGTCAGAGCGGGTGCTCCTTTTCAGGGGAGCGAGGGCCAGTCTGGAGCAACCAGACTATCAGAGCAAATTCAAAGGTTTGTTGGTACTGGGGCCGCTATCCAACGGGCAAGCGACCAAACCAACGCGTCAAGCAGGAAAATGCAAAAGGGCCCCACACAGCACTCGGTGAGTGTGGAGGGGAGAGCTTTGGTGCAAAAGCTGCTCGGGGCTGGGGATTCTCAAACCCCAATGCACAGCGTCAAGGAATCCTCGGGAGCTGCACGGTCAGCACTTCATAGTTTTTCCAAGATGGCCAGCCCCACGCTTCAGGTCGCCTCCATGGGTCTCAGATTCGCTGGGACTGTGGATCGGGCTGTTGGAAGGCAGGAAAGCTGGGTCTTGTCAATCTCTGTTGCTCGAGTTCCGGCGGGAACTGCAACAAAGCAAACGGTGAGGCGCTGGATGGTACCTGTTTGCACAGGGTGATCACTTCTTGACCACAAGGGAGATTCTTCAGTCTTCTACGTCGAGTAGATGTCGAAAGGTCCAGAGTTTTGTTTCATAAGTTTCAGTCAGGATAATCTGATGTGCATTGGCACTGCTCCCACCTTTATTCCAAATCTGTGGGCTGGATTACCGGCTAGGTCCCTCCTATGGGTGGGACCCAGGAAGGGGGTGGTTACACCCCTTCCCTTTGTCCAGTTTTGCGCCAGGACTGGGTCTGGAGTGCCCCAGAACCGTTTTGACTGGATTTTGCATGGGACACCTTGTGTGCCCCAGGCAGTGTCTAGTTTCTTTCAACCCTCCCTGCTCCAATCCACTATCTCCTGTCTGGGGTGGCGTAGCACCTCCCTGTGACAGGAAACCCTTTGTCCAGGCCTCCCCTGCCAAGTTTCGGTCAGCAGCAGGAGGTCAGACTTGTGTCGGGGCAGCAGCATCCATTTTGTGATGCTGAGGCTCTGGTTAGGATTAACCGCGTTTTAGGTAAAGTAACATGTCCTCTCCCTCTAGAAGGGTGGAATGCTACCCCCGTTGCCAGAACTGGGCAGGGGGGTGGTATTCCAAAGTGTATGACACCTAACACAACATGTTTTGATAAAGCCAAACCAAAGTTAGCAATAACCGCGAGGATTATAATGCACTTAAGAGTATATGGTATGGCAATATCCTAAAACAGCAGTAAGGAAATGGTTCTGACCACTGCAGACAGGCTCAGCTCATGTTCGAGCACCATCTCACATAAAACCAAGCACTCTGCCTCCAGGATTGTTAACGGTACAAAAGGGGGTGGTGGGGGTGGTGATGGACGGAGCATCTGAATCAATCAAACACTCACACCCAGTCAAAAGATCTGGGTTTAATCAATCACCGTTCTTTAGCCCACTCTGCCACCCCAGTTCTGACATGGCTATATGCAAATCAGTCTGACCCTGTGCCTCATGGGAACAGTCCAGCCTGAACTGCCAAGCCATGTCTTCCCTGGACCGGAAACAAGCTTCCGAGGACTGGTTTCTGGCATTCCAGGCGCCTTCAGCCCGGCTTGCTTGAATACAGTGGCAAAGTGAGCAAGGGACTCACGTCTGAGCATACCCTGCCACACTTTTGGCGGCCAAAAGCGGTACAAAAGGTGGTGGTGATGGACGGAGCATCTGAATCAATCAAACACTCACACCCAGTCAAAAGATCTGGGTTTAAGCCATCACCGTTCTTTAGCCCACTCTGCCACCCCAGTTCAGACATGGCTATATGCAAATCAGTCTGACCCTGTGCCTCATGGGAACAGTCCAGCCCGAACTGCCAAACCATGTCTTCCCTGGACCGGAAACAAGCTTCCGAGGACCGGTTTCTGGCATTCCAGCCGTCTTCAGCCCGGCTTTCTTGAATCCAGTGGCAAAGTGAGCAAGGGACTCACGTCTGAGCATACCCTGCCACACTTATGGCGGCCAAAAGCGGTACAAAAGGGGGTGGTGATGGACGGAGCATCTGAATCAATCAAACACTAACACCCAGTCAAAAGATCTGGGTTTAATCCATCACCGTTCTTTAGCCCACTCTGCCACCCCAGTTCAGACATGGCTATATGCAAATCAGTCTGACCCAGTGTTTCATGGGAACAGTCCAGCCCGAACTGCCAAGCCATGTCTTCCCTGGACCGGAAACAAACTTCCGAGGACCGGTTTCTGGCATTCCAGCCGTCTTCAGCCCGGCTTGCTTGAATCCAGTGGCAAAGTGAGCAAGGGACTCACGTCTGAGCATACCCTGCCACACTTATGGCGGCCAAAAGCGGTACAAAAGGGGGTGGTGATGGACGGAGCATCTGAATCAATCAAACACTCACACCCAGTCAAAAGATCTGGGTTTAATCCATCACCGTTCTTTAGCCCACTCTGCCACCCCAGTTCAGACATGGCTATATGCAAATCAGTCTGACCCTGTGCCTTATGGGAACAGTCCAGCCCGAACTGCCAAGCCATGTCTTCCCTGGACCGGAAACATGCTTCAGAGGACCGTTTTCTGGCATTCCAGCCGTCTTCAGCCCGGCTTGCTTGAATCCAGTGGCAAAATGAGCAAGGGACTCACGTCTGAGCATACACTGCCACACTTATGACGGCCAAAAGCGGTACAAAAGGGGGTGGTGATGGACGGAGCATCTGAATCAATCAAACACTCACACCCAGTCAAAAGATCTGGGTTTAATCCATCACCGTTCTTTAGCCCACTCTGCCACCCCAGTTCAGACATGGCTATATGCAAATCAGTCTGACCCTGTGCCTCATGGGAACAGTCCAGCCCGAACTGCCAAGCCATGTCTTCCCTGGACCGGAAACAAGCTTCCGAGGACCGGTTTCTGGCATTCCAGCCGTCTTCAGCCCGGCTTGCTTGAATCCAGTGGCAAAGTGAGCAAGGGACTCACGTCTGAGCATACCCTGCCACACTTATGGCGGCCAAAAGCAGTAAAAAAGGGGGTGGTGATGGACGGAGCATCTGGATCAATCAAACACTCACACCCAGTCAAAACATCTGGGTTTAATCCATCACCGTTCTTTAGCCCACTCTGCCACCCCAGTTCCGACATGGCTATATGCAAATCAGTCTGACCCTGTGCCTCATGGGAACAGTCCAGCCCGAACTGCCAAGCCATGTCTTCCCTGGCCGCCATAAGTGTGGCAGGGTATGCTCAGACGTGAGTCCCTTGCTCACTTTGTCACTGGATTCAAGCAAGCCGGGCTGAAGACAGCTGGAATGCCAGAAACCGGTCCTTGGTAGCTTGTTTCCAGTCCAGGGAAGACATGGCTTGGCAGTTCGGGCTGGACTGTTCCCATGCGGCACAGGGTCAGACTGATTTGCATATAGCCATGTCTGAACTGGGGTGGCAGAGTGGGCTAAAGAACGGTGATGGATTAAACTAAGATCCTTTGACTGGGTGTGAGTGTTTGATTGATTCAGATGCTCCGTCCATCACCACCCCCTTTTGTACCATCCAGGATTGTTAAGGCCTGCCATAGGAGTGACTAATAGGTATATATGTGTCCAGATATAGGTTAGATATAGGTATACTATATCTAAGCAAGGGGTGATTACACCACCTTGCCCCAGCTGAGTGATCAGCCAGTTGTGTCGATTTAAGTACCAGCCAGGGTTGGCAAAAGATATGCTGCAGCCCCTGGTAGGCCTTGGATGCACCTATGCCCTGAGCACCTATAGTGCATTGTCCAGGGGCTGATAAGGTGTCCAGTACCAAATTCGTGATGTACCTATAGTACATGTATGTGAATTTAGAGAGAGAACAGCAGGCTGTGGGTCTGATTAGCAGGCCCACAGCCACATTAAGTTGAAAACAAGTGAAACAAAAAGCAAAAATTGGGGTGACCATAGGATAGCAGACCCTACTCCCCTACATAACCCCCCCCCCCCCAAACGCAGGGACATTAAACTTAACCTTGACCAGATAAGTCTTCATGTTCTAAGTGGAAATACCTGGAGAGACCATCTGCATTGCCATGGTCAGTCCCTGGTCTGTGCTCCACTGTAAAGTCCATCCCCTGTAGGGAAATGGACCACCTGAGCAGTTTGGGATTTTCACCCTTCATCTGATTAAGCCACAAGAGGGGCTTATGGTCTGTCTGAATTAGGAAGTGAGTGCCAAACAAGTATGGTCTCAACTTCTTTAGAGCCCAAACCACAGCAAAGGCCTCCCTCTCAATGGCTGACCAACGTTTCTCTCTAGGGGTCAGCCTTCTGCTAATAAAAGCAATGGGCTGGTCTTGACCATCTACATTAAGTTGTGAAAGCACAGCTCCCACTCCCAATTCAGAAGCATCTGTTTGGACAATGAACTCTTTGGAGTAGTCAGGACTCTTCAGGATAGGCGCAGAGCACATGGCCTTCTTCAGGTCATCAAATGCCTTTTGACAGCTACCTGTCCACTGAACCTTTTTGGGCATCTTCTTGGATGTCAAATCATTTAATGGAGTCACAATGGATCCATAATTCGTTACAAACTTCCTGTAATACCCAGTTAGGCCCAAGAAGGCTCTGACTTGTGTCTGGGTAGTTGGAGGAGCCCAGTCCTATATGGCCTGGATTTTGCTCTCCAATGGTTGAACCTGACCCCCACCTACTAGGTGGCCCAGGTACACAACCTTGCTCTGCCCTATCTGGCACTTGGTAGCCTTGATAGTCAGGCCTGCCTTTTGCAGGGCCTCCAGAACCTTCTTCAGGTGGATCAGGTGATCCTCCCAGGTGAAGCTGAAGACAGCAATATCATCTAGATATGCTGCACAAAAGTCATCCAACCCAGCAAGGACTTGATTCACCAACCTTTGGAGGGTGGCAGGTGCATTCTTCAAACCAAAGGGCATCACCACAAACTGATAATGTCCACTGAGGGTAGAGAATGCTGTTTGGCTTTAGACTCTTCAGCTAACCTGATTTGCCAATAGCCAGCTGTCAAATCAAATGTGCTCAGAAATTTGGCAGAAGCCAACTTATCTATGAGCTCATCTGCCCTTGGAATGGGATGAGCATCTGTCCTCGTGACAGCATTGAGACCTCTATAGTCCACACAAAATCTCATTTCTCTCTTTCCATCTTTGGTATGAGGTTTTGGCACAAGGACTACTGGGCTGGCCCAGGGGCACTCTGATGGCTCAATCACTCCAAGTTCAAGCATTTTCTGCACCTCAGCCTTTATACAATCCCTGACATGGTCAGGTTGCCTGTAGATTTTATTCTTCACAGGCAGACTGTCACCAGTGTCCACCTCATGGGTGCACCAGTTAGCTTGACTGGGTGTAAGAGAAAACATATGTCTATGAGCCTGCAACACTTGTCTGCAATCCCATTGCTGCTGGTCAGTGAGGCTGCCTGCCAAGGCTACACCTTCCACTGAGCCATCATCAGTGTTTTGGGAAAGCAGGTCTGGGAGAGGGTCACTCTCTTCCTCCTGTTCCCCATCTGTAGTCATGAGTAAACCCATGTCTGCCCTGTCCACATATGGTTTCAATCTGTTTAGATGGAGCACCCTGTGGGGGCTCCTAGGGGAGCCAAGGTACACCAAGTAGGTGACCTCTCCCTTTTTCTCAAGTATGGTGTGGGGTCCAGACCATTTTTCTTGGAGAGCTGCTGGGGCCACTGGCTCCAACACCCAGACCTTCTGCCCTGGCTGGTACTCAGTCAGAACAGCCTTTTGGTCATGCCAAGCTTTCTGTAATTCTTGGCTGGCCTCCAGGTTTTTTGATGCTCTCTCCATGTACTCAGCCATTCTGGAGCGGAGACCAAGTACATAGTCCACAATATCAAGCTTAGGCTTTTTGAGAGGTAACTCCCATCCTTCCTTCACAAGACACAATGGACCCCTCACAGGGTGGCCAACCAAAAGTTCAAAAGGGCTGTAGCCAACCCCCTTCTGTGGGACCTCTCTGCAAGCAAAGAGCAAGCAGGGTAAAAGGATGTCCCATCTTCGCCTAAGCTTTTCAGGTAACCCTTTTATCATTCCCTTTATGGTCTTGTTGAACCTTTCAACAAGCCCATTGCACTGTGGATGGTAGGGTGTGGTAAACTTATAGTTTACTCCACACTCTTTCCACATTGCCTTTAAGTATCCAGACATAAAGTTGGTACCTCTGTCTGAAAGGACCTCCTTTGCAAAGCCCACTCTGGAGAATACTCCAAGTAGGGCCCTTGCCACAACAGGTACTGTTGTGGTCCTCAGGGGAATTGCCTCTGGGTACCTGGTGGCATGATCCACTACCACATGGATAAATCTGTGTCCAGATGCTGTTTGGGGATCCATTGGTCCAACAATGTCAATCTCAACTCTGTCAAAGGGCACCCCCACCACAGGTAGAGGTATAAGGGGGGCCTTTGTGGTGCCACCTGATTTGCCACTGGCTTGGCAGGTGTCACAGGAGCGACAAAACTCCTTGGTATCTTCTGACATGTGAGGCCAGTGAAAGTGAGGGACAAGCCTGTCCCAAGTCTTGTTCTGGCCCAAGTGTCCTGCAAGGGGAATATCATGGGCCAAGGTGAGAAGGAAGCCCCTAAATTGCAGAGGTATAACCAACCTCCTGGTAGCACCAGGCTTGGGGTCTCTAGCCTCTGAATAAAGGAGCCAATCATCCCAATACACACTATGGGTACCTTGAGCATTCCCAGCAGCCTCAGCAGCAGCTTGCTGTCTGAGGGGTGCAAGAGAAGGGCAAGTTAACTGAGCCTGCCCCAGGTCTGCCCTTGAGCCCCCCCTGTCCCCAGAAACTCAACCTGATCAGGTTCAAGTTCTTCCAGGACAGTCTCCTCTTGGATCACAGAATCATCCTCCTGTGAGGTCTGATCCTCAACCTGGGGCAAGTGGGAAGGCACTGCCTTGACCCTCTTGCTCTTTCTCTTGGGTTGTGGTTTGTCTATTGTTTCAAGATCCACCACAGGTTCAGGTAGGCACTTCTTGGCCTGGGACCTGGTTACAGCAAGGACATGGGCTAAAATCCCTAGCATTTCTGCATGAGTCCTGTACTCCACTTCTGACCATAATGATTCCTCTAGATCATTGCCCAAAAGACAGTCTACTGGGAGGTCTGCACTTACAACAACTTTCTTGTGGCCAGTTACCCCTCCCCAGGAGAATTTAACAACAGCCACACTATGTGAGGTAGTGGCATTGCTAGCATTGGTCACTAGGTAGTTCTCACCTAGTATGATATGTCCAGGGTCCACAAAGTTAGGTATCACCATAGTGACACTGGCACATGTGTCCCTGTAGGCCTGAGCCAGTTTCTCATTGATTAAAGGCGTCTGTCTATATTTGCCCAAAGTATTGGGACTCATAGGAGTGGACACAGACATGCCCACATCATATAGCAGAACTGCCTGAGTAGGGATTCTGACTAAGCCAGACTCCATCTCAGTACCCAGGGTTAATCCCACTATAGCCTTGGGTTGTGTACCACCACTGCTGACTGTACTAGGGGGTGCAGGTGCCTTAGGGGCTGCAGTGGTAGGGACTGGATTTTTCTTGGTGCATTCACTACCCCAGTGGGAAGTGGATTTACAAGTATTGCACCAAGGTTTCTTTGGGCCATCATTCTTCTTCTTCTTGTTTCCATTTTGGGAACCACCCTCCTTATTAGAATTATTCTGGGGGCCTGAAGAAGACTTCTGGTCTTTATTTTTCTTATCTCCACCCTTCTGGTCTGCTTTCTTCTGATCACCTCCTTGGTTCTGGGGTTTCTGCTTAACCCTTGTTCTGACCCATTTGTCTGCCTTCTTTCCCAATTCTTGGGGAGAGGTCAGATCAGAGTCTACAAGGTGTTGATGCAATAGCTGGTTTGGACAGTTAAGGATCTGCTCTCTCATTATAAGATTGTACAATCCTGTATAGTCTGAGACCTTACTTCCCTGCAACCAACCCTCCAGAGCCTTAGTGGCACAATCAACAAAATCAGTCCAGTCCTGAGTCTGAGCTTTTTGGGTATCTCTGAACAACAACCTGTATTGCTCAGTGGTTAGGCCAAACCCATCAATAAGAGCACTCTTCAGGACAGAGTAGTTTTTAGCATCCTCAGGTCTAACAGTGAGGAGCTTGTCTCTCCCTTTCTCAGAAAAGGAGTACCATAAGATAGCTGCCCACTGTTCTTGAGGAACCTGCTGTACCATGCAGGCTCTCTCCAGAGCAGTCATCCGTTTGTGGATGTCATCCCCTTCCTTGTAGGGGGGCACAATCTTTGTCATGTTTCTATTATCAAAGGACCTGTCTTTCTCTCTAGGAATAATGCTGCCACCAGTGGGTGTCTCCCCACACAGTTTTTGTTCCCTTGCTAAAGCAAGTTTAGCTTGGGCCAGGGCTACCTCCTCCCTCTCTATCTGGAGTTTGACAGCTCCTGGCCTTATGCTCTTTTCTCTGGGGGGAAGTCATTCCCCTTTGAGGCACTAGAAAGTTGAGATTCCCTGGAAGGAGATCTCTCCCTTCTATTGCCTGGAAGGATTCTGTTATGTACTATGGGGAGGTGCTGGCCCTCTCCATTTCAATGTAGGTCCAAGTTGACTTGGCAAAGCCTCGCAACTGGTACATGGTTATCCCCTTGATCATGATCTGACTCGTCACCTTCTGATTCAGGGTCCACCTCCTCATCTTCTACCTCTGGGGTGGTGTTCTCAGTATCCGGGGGATTCACTCCTTCTCCTGACCCTGAGGGAACTACACTAGCTTTCTCAAGATCATCCTTCTGCAGGATGGCTATCAGGATGGGAATGGTAGGGTTGTGACCCCTTTTCAGCCATCTTGCAGTGCACAAGGCACTCAAGTCCCTATGGCTGAGTTTGTCATAGCTGGAGGGTGCCTTGGCATGGTCACCTTCCACAGGCAGAGCAAGTGGTTGCTCACCTGTGCCAGACTTGACTCTAGTGAGGTGTAAGTGGTGCACGTACCTACACTAAGTGTTTTCCTACTGTACCTTGCTAGTGAGTTGTAGGCAGGGTGTGCTAAGCCCTTTGATCTACAACTACTAAGTTCAGTAGCACTTAAATATGTAAGCTTTGTTTATATGTACCTAAGGTACTTAATGTGATCTTTCAAATCCCAACCGCTGCCCACCAATGTGAGAAGTTGGCCTGATGTATGATGTCCACAATTCTGTGGGCACCTTGTATCTGTCCAGACAATCCCTTATGGTGGTGGTTGTAAGTCAACCTTAAAAAGACAAGCTATCCTAGTGGTAGCATGGACTAAGCAGCCTTCAGGCTAAACTCAATAGGGCATGTGAAGCCAGCTGTTTTACCATATGCAATCCTGTAATATCAAATGAAAGGACACCACACAAGTTATATATTATAAAAATATATGTATTTATTCTCAGAATAATCCCCTGTACTCTTTATGAGTATAGAAGCACAAGCGTTTAAACAAAAGCACAATATAACATATGAAAGTTGCACGTTTATGGATGAGGCCGGTGGCCACTCAAGCCATATATCAAAAAAGTGGTATAAGTATCACTAATCGATCAGTGGTAAGGCCTAGGGCGTTGGGAATCGCTTGGACTACCCTTGACTAACAGCAGTTAGGACGGGAGTAGCCCGCGGGATTCGGGTGCAGCGCTAAAAGCACAAGCATGCACCAATGCAAAGTCAATGGTGCGTAAAAGTTATCCAGTTACAGTTTTATGAGACTTCCGAATGGACTAGAAGGACAAACCTTTAGACTTAGACACTAGAGGTGTAAACCACTACAGGAGCACCGGTGTTCAAGAGTTACCTCACCCACAGGGAGCGGGTGCACAGGTGCAAAAGCGTGTTGGGTTTCGTCGTGTAGATCTATGGAGCCTGGAGATGAAGATGCTGCAGGCGGTCAGAAGAGAAGTGTCCGGTGTGAACCAAGGGTGGATCGAATATGTAGAGTACCCGAAAGCCGAGGGGACAGAGTCTGGGTCACTAGCCAGTGACCAGGAAGGAACCAGGAAGGAACCAGGCGATGTCGGGCGCAATCAGGTGGTTGTCATGAAGCTTGTCTCCGCTGCCACGTGGACTCTGGGGCACCGAGGATGTCCAGGAGTGGATCACAAGCTGTCCCATGAAGGCTCTCGCTGTCGGCGGTGTTGGCTTCCGGATCGGAGATAACAAGCCTTGGCAAGGGCAACCCAGGCAGGATTCAAAGATTGCTTCTTATTCGGACCAGCAAGGTCAGAGCGGGTGCTCCTTTTCAGGGGAGTGAGGGCCAGTCTGGAGCAACCAGACCAGCAGAGCAAATTCAAAGGTTTGTCAGTACTGGGGCCGCTAGCCAACAGGCAAGCGACCGGACCAATGCGTCAAGCAGGAAAATGCAAAAGGGCCCCACGCAGCACTCAGTGATTGTGGAGAGGAGAGCTTTAGTGCAAAAGTTGCTCGGGGCTGGGGCTCTTCAAACCCCAATGCACAGCATCAAGGGAGCCTCGGGAGCTGCACGGTCAGCACTTCATAGTTTTTCCAAGATGGCCGGCCCCACGCTTCAGGTCGCCTCCACAGGTCTCAGATTCGCTGGAACTGTGGATCGGGCTGTTGGAAGGCAGGAAAGCTGGGTCTTTTTGATCTCTGTTGCTTGAGTTCCAGCAGGAAATGCAACAAAGCAAATGGTGAGGCGCTGGATGGTACCTGTTTGCACAGGGTGGTCACTCCTTGACTACAAGGGAGATTCTTCAGTCTTCTACGTCGAGTAGGATGTCGAAGGGTCCAGAGTTTTGTTTCATAAGTTTCAGTCAGGATAATCTGATGTTCATTGGCACTGCTCCCACCTTTATTCCAAATCTGTGGGCTGGATTACCTGCTAGGTCCCTCCTATGGGTGGGACCCAGGAAGGGGGTGGTTACACCCCTTTACCTTTGTCCAGTTTCGCGCCAGGACTGGGGCTGGAGTGCCCCAGAACCGATTTGACTGGATTTTGCATGGGACACCTTGTGTGCCCCAGGCAGTGTCTAGTTTCTTTCAACCCTCCCTGCTCCAATCCACTATCTCCTGTCTGGGGTGGTGTAGCACCTCCCTGTGACAGGAAACCCTTTGTCCAGGCCTCCCCTGCCAAGTTTCGGTCAGCAGCAGGAGGTCAGACTTGTGTCGGGGCAGCAGCATCCATTTTGGGATGCTGAGGCTCTGGTTAGGATTAACCGCGTTTTAGGTAAAGTAACATGTCCTCTCCCTCTAGAAGGGTGGAGTGCTACCCCCGTCGCCAGAACTGGCGAGTGGGTAGTATTCCAAAGTGTATGACACCAAACACGACATGTTTTGATAAAGCCAAACCAAAGTTAGCAATAACCGCGAGGATTATAATGCACTTAAGAGTATATGGTATGGCAATATCCTGAAACAGCAGTAAGGAAATGGTTCAGACCACTGCAGACAGGCTCAGCTCATGTTAGAGTGATGGAGCGAGATTCAGAAATGTTTTTCATTTCAACTCGTGAAGTCACACTTCCATAATCAAGAATAATTATATTAATAATTTGTGCTGTGTGTGTATTATTTCAACCTAGACATAAGTTGCATTACACAAGGGTTACTAACATATGTGCTCATAAATGTGCATTTTGTTGCATTTCCTTGTATGTGGAAAATAATAATTAATCGTGTCTATTGTTGTGTCATGACTAATAGCGGCTGATATAAAAGAAATGGCATGTGCTTATTTTGCTCTTTTGTCTATGTGGTGTCACTCTATTCTTTACAGGTGCATAAAGAATCCTGCTGGATTAAATGAAGAATGGTAGATATAAATGCTGCTTTATTTGTACGCTTCAGCTAGGTAATTTAGACTAATGGGTTAATTATTAGTAATGGCGGGTGGCAACAGAACAAACTGTATTTCTCGCATTAATTATTCTTTTGTGTTTGTTTATATGATAGTTTGAAAGTGGCTTTGGGCCTAGTGAATATTCGCGTTTACTAAAATCTGCTTGGAGCCAGAAAGAGTCCGTGTTGGCAAATATTTCCTCCTGCCTGAAACAATTTGTCGTGAAGAGCTGACTATCCCTTAGTCGAGCAAGGCCAAGGCCAGGAACCGGCAAGAAGGCTTGTGACAAACTTGATATCCGAGGAAGCCAAAACTTTCTTGTATTTTATGTTGCAAACTGGAGGAAGCTGCGTTGTTTGAAAACTAGAGACAATGGTCTCTAAGAACGTGACGGAACTGAGATTCTAAAAAATGTGGTGACACGTCGCCTGTCACTTTTTGACCAATTGGACTCCGATTTCAGCAGAGAAAAATACTTTTTCTTAGATTAGCTTAGCGTAGAAAGGTATAAAAACTCTTGCCTCGTGGAAGAGTTATGCTTCTTCTTGCTGACCTTTTGATGAGGGTGTCGTGCAGATGAACTTTCCTTGGAGCACGTAAGAGCCCTCAAAGACTTTACTTTTAATTCTTCATTATAGTTAGCTTAGTTAGGGACTTAGGTTTTAATAATGCCAAACTAATAATTTCAATTGCAATAATATTTGATTTACATAAAAACTGTCATAACCATTTGCAATGATTCAAATAAAAATGCTTCAATAAAATTTCTAATGCAACATTCCAAATAAGAAGCTAATAAAAATATTACTTTGGAAAACAAGCTGGCCTTGTTATTTCATTAGTTTAGGTTACCATTAGCTAGATCTTATCGCCACAGTGGCTTAATTAATTTGTAGGGTTTGTAAAGTATGATGAATTCATTTACCGCGGTTGTATATAAATGTATATAGTTTGTGAAAAGGTTAATTAGGTCACATGATTCAGTTGGTCAAAATATGTCATGTTAGATTTATGGGCTTTGTGATTGATTATTGATTGATGGTGTATATTGTGGAGTTGGGTAGCGTAGCTTATGACATATTTCCTATAGCCCGCTGGATCAATTTCCTGGTAGCAGACTTGATGGTTGCTATGGTAACCGACATGCTACATGGTAATTGCATAGGATCGATTATTAACATATGTTGAGTTTGTTCATTTGTGTTATGTGTAGTCGAAAGGTTTTTTCCTGCAGTGTGAAAAATCCTAGTTGTACCGGTACAGAGTGGTGTGGCAAGAGTGAAGTCACACAGTGCATTTGATCTGTTTCAGAATAGTGGTATCGTCGTATATCACAGGTGTTGTGGTCGTGCAACACGTGTTAGGGATATAGGTGTGTCAGATAGAATGTATGCATAGTGAGGATTGTCTATGAAATTGAAGCTTTGAGTATAGGGACAATGAGCCCGTTCTAAAACTCACTGCGAGAAAGTAATAGAATTAATTCAAGCTTGAGTGAAGGGTAAGGTAACGTCGCTTATTTTACTGACGATTCATGTTATTAGTGGTGGGTTAGAGTCCTGCCAAGATTTCACGTGTGTGTGGTTAGGGATACTTTCCGCTTGAAAGTGCGTAAATGATTCTGTAATTTCGTTCGAACTTTGAATTGCTACTTTATGTGCATTCAGAGGGAAGCGCGCTCGCTATTACCTGTTTGAAGGGTAGAGTAAAAGTTTACTTTATCGGCGAATGTATATTCTGTGAAAGTAGTGTCGTCTATTCCACGCAAAGAATTTCTTGTATATCTGTAAAAACTGTCACTTTATTTAGAGAAACAGACAAATGGTTTGTCTTTTTGTTGTTGTTAATCGAATTTCATTGAAAAAAGTGTTTTTAAAATGGCGCTGTGAAAAGTCTTTGTAAAGGAGGGGTGAGCGCTGAGAGTGAGACGCGAGAAACTGCAGCGGCTGTGTACGTCACACGGTCCGCGCAGTGATTGGGTACTATACGTCACAAGCTGTATTCTGATTGGCTCACGTGACTTTGTCGAGCTGAACGCTGATTGGCTTTTGTGGGAAGCTCTGTTCTTACTGGTCGAGCAAGGTGGTGACGTAGCTCGAACCTGATTGGCTTGTTGGTGTGTTCCGCGCACTGATTGGTTGGTGTTGCGGAACAACCAGGAAACATTTACGATCATTTCTGATTAAGCGGATTTGATTTAAAAATGACTTATTATTATAAGCATGTTGAGAAAAAGACTTCGATGCTTCAAAAATTAAAAAAATGTATTTCGCCTGACAAGAAAATACAAACGCGAGGTGGTAAATTACTTCATAAGTACAAGACACCTGCAGCGTATATGGAAGGTGAATATGGTTATCATACTGTTCTGTGGTTTGATGTTTGGAAGCATTACACAAAGGATGACGGCGTACTGGTTTGGCCGGACGATGGTTCTTTTACCATAAAAATTTTAAGAAATTTAAGAGAAAAGATGTCAGCTCTTGTACCACTGCCTAGACCAACACAATTTGAAGCTTTAGTTGAATGGGAGGAGGAGATGTTTCAACTTCAGAAAGAAGCAAGTGGGATAAAAAGACCTCCGAAAACACAGAGTTACAGATGAGAAACGCATGAAGATAGAATGCGTATGTGGAGACAGGGAGATATGTGTGATGGTCTCTATTTAATTAGGGAAATGGTTTTAGGGTCTCCAGGTGAAAAGAGAACTGAAAAGAAAAATAACGCTGTTGTAGAAAGTGAATCAGAAGACACAGTCTTAGAAGAAATTTATACGACAAACAATAAAAATGCCCCATTGAGACTGCCTTGTTCATGGTCCACTCCGATGGTTTCTACCGGAACCACACCTAGTGCACCTCCGATAAATGAATCACCAAAATTGTACCCAAATAATTCTGAATCTTTTGGAACTCCAGAACGTTTTGAAACAAGAACTAATTCTAGTGTTTTTAATCAGAGTAGAAGTTTTCCAATGGAAAGGGAAGCCCCTAGAAATTTAATGAGAACTGACAGAAATGAGGAAGTTGCAAATACTTCAGAATACTTGCGATCAAAAGAAGAATTAATTCGGCAAATAACTAAAAGCATGGAAGCAGTGACAGTTCCAGTAACGATTGGTCCTGTTCAACCTGTTTTCGATCAAAAGGAAATTAAACAGCCAGGTTTAACAATTCCATTAAATGCAGAAATTCAAAAAGTAGCTGAAAAATTTTATTCAGATTTGTCTGAAATACATCGTGAAATATCAAGAATGCCTGACTTGACTTTTAATCAAGGTTCTTTTAACCAGACACCAATGGGTGCAGAGTCAGATGTTGGATCTCCTGAGAAAAATGAGTCGAATCCAAAACTTGATGTTGCAAAATTAAAAGCAGACTTGGAAGAATTAATAATTGGCACAATTGGTCCTGACAGTTTAAAGTTCTATCGCGATGATGAACTCCTGTTCATCAGCAAAAGCATTCAATGGAAAACAAAGAATAAATACGATCAATTGGAAGAACTGGCAGCTGAATTAGAAATTGATTTGAGCAAACAGAAAAATCTGGGAAAGCATTACAGATTAGACTTCACAGAGAAGGACATTGGAAACTTTAATACAGGAGGGAGAATTACTCACATAAAAGAATTGATTGTATACATCAAGAAATTGGGTGACTTGAGTAAATGGAGAGTGAAATGGACCAAAAAGAGGGAAGATGAAAGGTTGGATAAGTTGGATAATCTGTCTAAACAGTTTCCAATGAGAGAAATTGCAGGTGGAGGGTACATACATGTCCCATGGGCAAGACAGGATATTTTGCTTTTCACTAATGATTTTCCTCGGCTGAGAGAAAAGCCTGTGGAATGGTACAGACAGGTAGACAGGTTTATTAAGGTTTCAAAAGTTCTGTGGATTGATCTGGATGGATTTTTCGACATTGTCGTCCCATCAGATCTTTGGACAGAATGTAAAATTGCTGTGGGTTGGCCAAAAGAGGAACCGGAGAGAATTAAAGAAACAGGTGATCCAGCTCCAAAGGTAATGGAGTTTTATGAAAAAGTGATTTACTGGTTAAAACAAACAATTGCCCCAAAGGAGGTTGATTGGGTTAAAATAGACATGACAAATCAGGAACCAAAAGAATCAGTTCATTCATTTTATGAAAGATTATTACTGGTTTTCAAACAATACAGTGGCTATGAAAAGTTAGATGAAAAGGACACGAGTCACTTTATCTACAGATTCGTTTATGGTCTTAGACCAGAAATTGGAGAAATGATCAGGAATAACATTGTCGGATGGCAATCAAATTCAGTTGACGATATTTTGAGGAAAGCAAAATACTGCAGTGATGAGTTAGAGGCTAAGCAAAAGAAGTTAAAGGAGAAGGCGATGTGGGCACAGGTGAAGGTGGCTGAGCAACAGATTGCAAGCCTTGACAATAAAAATGGAAATTTTGTGCAGAATCAGAATCAGGGTCAGGGAAAGTTTAAAAATAATTTCAATAATTTCAACAAGCCAAAGTTTAATGCAAAAATTGAAGAATTAAAACAAAAGTTACCTTGTTTTAATTGCGGCGAAATCGGTCATTGGAAGAACAAGTGTAAAAACCCACCCAGAAATTTTAAAAATACATCATTAAACCCACAGATGCAGAATGATGTTGATCTGCAGCAACAGCTACAGCTACAACGTCAGTTAAATGACCTGAGTCTTCAGCGACAGCTAAAGCAGCAGTTGACACAACAGCAGAATCAGATTCCACTACCTCCTTTTCCTAGTTGTGGGGGAGGTCAGAAATACAATCCAGATATTGGATTCAGCGGAGGTGATCAGGTAATAAGAGCTCAAAAACAAAATTTGCAAAATGCAACAGGACAATTTTTTTTTAACAGGAAACCAAGGAAGTGATTCTGATGACTGCTTCTGACGGTGCCCGAGAAGGGGGGAAGAGTGTGTGATTGGAGCCACTCTTGAGGTTGACCAGTCTGGTCCATTTGTAAATGGAAAAGTAAATGATGTAGAGATCACTTTTCTTGTGGACACTGGTGCTACCCGTTCTACTGTCAGATCAGTGGAAATTGAAAACCTACCTCTCTCTGGGAATACCATCCAAGTAGTCGGAGTAAGTAATCAGCAGTTAAAAACAGACCTTACAGAGCCTGTGAATGTGGAAATAGGCAATTTTAAAGACAAACACAGATTTGTAGTTTGCAACAGCAGTCCTGTGAATTTGCTGGGGAGAGATATATTGTGCAAAATGAATTGCAGAATATATTGCTCACCTGATGGAATTGAATTACAAACCATGGAGGAAGATGGGTTGTACAGACTGACTATGCTAATGGTTGAGGCAGAAGAAACGAAATTGTTTCCTACCTTTGATAAAGAAAATTTACCAGAAGAACTGAAAAAGACAGTTAAATCTGAAATTTGGGATTTGACTGGAAACGAAATGGGTCTAATGAAGCATGTCGATCCAGTCAAAATTACAGTGAAGCAGGGAATAGAATTTCCAAACATTCCTCAGTATAAAATGAAAGCAGAAACAATTGAGGGTGTTATTCCTGTGATTGAGAAATTCATTAAGCAAGGTGTTTTGAAAGAAATTGTGAGCAGCCCTTGTAACTCACCGATTATGGGGATCAAAAAGCCAAATGGAACGTACAGAATAGTTCAGGATTTGAGAAAAATTAACCAAATCGTTGTTCCTTGTTGCCCAGTTGTTCCAAACCCAGCAGTCATTCTTTACGAGATTCCGCATGATGCAGAATGGTATACTGTCATTGATCTTTGCAATGCGTTCTTTACTGTTCCATTGCATCCAGAGAGCCAGGAAATCTTTGCTTTCAGATTCCAGAGTAGGACCCTCGCATGGTGCAGAATTCCTCAAGGGTATACAGAGAGTCCTTCTATCTTTAATGAACTGTTAAAGCGATCTTTGGAAGATTTGAATCTACCTGGCAGATCGACATTAGTGCAGTACATTGACGATCTGTTGATTGCAGCAAAAACCAGAGATAATTGTGTGACAGACACGATTACACTTTTGAATCATCTGGCAGACGAGGGACATAAAGTGTCTCCTGCAAAGTTGCAGTTTTGTTATCAAGAAGTAAAATACCTTGGTCATAGAATTGCAAAAGGAATGAGACAGGTGACAATCGAGAGAATTAATGATTCAGGGAATGCAACCTCCAAAGACACAAAGACAAGTGAGAATGTTCTTGGGAATGGTTGGTTACTGTCGTCAATGGATCAGTGGATTTTCAGTAATTGCGAAACCACTGCAAAGATTGGCAAAATCAGATGTGAAAGATCCAATGGTACTTAATGACATTGAGTTGGAAGCTTTTGAGAAACTGAAAAGAAGTCTGTGTGAAGCTCCAGCTCTGGGCATGCCAGATTCCGAAAAAGGTTTTGAGCTGTATTGCAGTGAAAGAGAGGGATGTGCCTTGTCTGTGTTAATTCAGAGACATGGAAACATGAAAAAGCCTATTGCTTACTTCTCAGCAGTTCTTGACCCAGTTGCAAAAGCCTTACCAGGTTGCTTAAAAGCAGTTGCAGCAACGAGTGTTAGCCTTGAGCAGAGTGAAGGAATCATAATGGGATTTCCTGTAAAAGTCTATGTTCCCCATTCAGTTGAGATTCTTCTTACAAGAAGTAAAACGCAGCACCTGACAAGTAATAGGTTGACAAAATACGAGAAAATTATTCTGGGATCAGACAATGTGTCAATAGCAAGGTGTGTGAATTTAAATCCTTCCACACTGTTACCTGATACTGAAAATATTGATAAAAATGATGTGGAGCATGAGTGCTTGGATGTCATGGAATACTGTACCGGTGTACAGTCTTAATATCGAGTCATTTATTTCGAATGGACATAATATCGACTACAGAATATCGAGATGGCATTAATATCGAGGTAAGTAATATCGATGTAATTTTTATCGATTGTTATGTATGTAAAAAAATATCGATAGATAAAATATCGAGTAAGTAATATCGTTAGTAAAAAATATCGATTTGTTTATTAGTTTAAAAATATCGAAAGTTGTGTTATCGACTGTCATGATATCGACTGTCATGATATCGACTCTTAATATGGATATAAATAATATTTAATAGTTAAATGTACACTGTTTTAATGTTTAATAAATACATTTTTTGTTAAAATGTAATATTTTTATTTATTTATTTATATAGAATTAATTGAAAAAATAAATAATAATTTTAAGAAATTATTAAATTACTATAATAATTTCTAGGAGCGGGTAGTGGGTTTTTAGGGGAATAGGGTGGGAAGTATTTTAAATATAATTAATTAAATATGTAAATATATTAATTGGTATGACTATTTAATTAATTGTTAAATTACAATTTAATTAAATATATAATATTTAATTGGTAAATATTGTAATTTAATAGATTATTTGATAATTATGCTTATTTAAATAATTTATGTCATGTAGCGGGTTGTGGGTTTATAGGGGAATAGGGTGGGAAGTAATTTAATTATAATTAATTAAATATGTTAATTCATTATTTGGTATTAATAATTAATTAATTGTTAATGAAATAAAATATGTTAATTATATATAATTTAATTGGTAATTTATTTAATTAAATTGAATAATTGTTCATAATGTAAAATGTAATGTTTTATGTCATGTAGTGGGTTGTGGGTTTCTAGGGGAGTCGGGTGGGAAGTAATTTAATTGTAAATAATGAAATATGTAAATGTATTAATTGGTATTTAAAATTAAATAATTGTTCAGTAAATCATATATTTTACTTGTAATAAATGTAATTGGTAATTAATGTCATTGAATAACAGCTAATTATGTAATATTATTAAATTAATGTCATGTCGCGAGTTGTGGGTTTATAGGGGAATCGGGTGGTAAGTAATGTTATTATTTTTATTTACAAAAGTAAACAATTTTAATTGGTCGTCATATTATAATAATTGTTAATTAAATAATGTATTTTATTTATATAAATTATAATTGGTAAATTATATAATTACATTGAGTAATTGCTATTTATGTTATTTAAAGAGATTTATGTTATGTAGGGGGTTGTGAGTTTATAGGGAAATAGGGTGGTTAGTCATTAAATGATAATCAATTAAATATGTAATTTTAGTAATTGGTAGTAATATTGAAGTAATTGCTCATTAAAAAAATTAATGTTCATTATTTAAACTTTTTTTGATAAATAATGTAATCTCATTGTTGAATTCTTAATTATGTTACATTTAATTTTTCCTTTTCTGGAGTGGGTTGTTTTTTTAGAGGGGAATAGATTGGGAAGTAATATATCAATAAATAAGGAAATAATAATATTTAAATAATGTATAAAACGTTTTGCACACAACGTTTAAAATGCACTACCTTTACAATGAAACTTTTACAACGCTAAAAGCATAGCAAGGCATGTATTTACATTAAATGTTTTAACTAGGCAGGTATTTTTACATTGTATACTATTACAACGTAAGTGTTGGTAAGTATATAAATATATAAAAAATGTTATAGCTTTGGATTTTTGGGTAAAGGGGTATTTTTAGTGTTCTTGGTCAGTTTTCAGTAGTTGGGTAAAGGGGTTGTTTTAGTGTTCAGGGTTAGTTTTCAGTTTGGGGATTAAGGGGTATATGTTGTGTGCAGGGTCAGTTTTCAGTTTTTTGGTAAAGGGGTATTTTTAGGGTTCAGGGTCAGTTTTCAGTTTGTGGGTAAAGGGGTATTTTTATGGTTCAGGGTCAGTTTTCAGTTTTTGGGTAAAGGGGTATTTTTAGGTTTCAGGGTCAGTTTTCTGTTTGTGGGTAAAGGGGTATTTTTTGGTGTCAGGGTCAGTTTTCAGTTTGTGGGTAAAGGGGTATTTTTAGGGTTCAGGGTCAGTTTTCAGTATTTTGGTAAAGGGGTATTTTTTGGTTTCAGGGTCAGTTTTCAGTTTGTGGATAAAGGGTTATTTTTTGGGTTCAGGGTCAGTTTTCAGTTTGTGGGTAAAGGGGTATTTTTTGGGTTCAGGGTCAGTTTTCAGTTTTTGGGTAAAGGGGTATTTTTAGGTTTCAGGGTCAGTTTTCTGTTAGTGGGTAAAGGGCTATTTTTAGGTTTCAGGGTCAGTTTTCAGTTTGTGGATAAAGGGGTATTTTTAGGGGTTAGGGTCAGTTTTCAGTTTTTGGGGAAAGGGGTATTTTTAGGGGTCAGGGTCAGTTTTCAATTTGTGGGTAAAGGGGTATTTTTAGGGGTCTGGGTCAGTTTTCAGTTTGTCGCTAAAGGGGTAATTTTAGGGTTCAGGGTCAGTTTTGAGTTTGTGGTTAAAGGGGTATTTTGTGAGTTCTGGGTTAGTTTTCAGTTTGTGGGTAAAGGGGTGTTTTTAGGGTTCTGGGTCAGTTTGGGGTTTTAGGTTAGAGGGGTACAGGGTACAAATAAGGTAAATTTAAATGTCTATTAAATTAGTTAATTTTTAATACATTTTACATAAAATATTTCTATTAATATACATTAAACACAATATTATATAATTATAAATAGTTATGTTGTAATGTTATGCGTTGTAAAGGTATTTATTTTGTACAAACATTTGTTGTAAATTAATGTGGTGTAATGGTATTTGCTTTGTTAAAGTTTTGTTGTAAAGGTACGCGTTGTAAAAGTATGTGTTAAAAGTTAATACATGTTTTATTTAATTGTATTAAATAGAAAAAAATTGAAAAATAATTTTTAAATTATCTCATAAATTATTGGTAATTAGTTGTAAATTATTATTAATAGGAAAGTAAGATAAATAATGATAGTTAATTAGTAATTTTAAAATATTAATTATTATGTTAAATTTCATTGTTAATCATTTATTAAAAATATTATATATATATATATATATGATTTTTTCATTAATTTATTAATATATGAAGTATTTACTTTCCCTACTCTTGCACCCACTGGAGTGGGAATAGTAATTAGTATGGGTTCAGTGTCCAGCACCTTCCATGACTTTACAATTGGTGAAATGGGAATAGTAATTTGTATGGTTTTAATGTGTAGTATGGTTTTGTGAGTTTATAATTGGTGCAGTGGAAATAAGAAAACAATTTTTAAATAAATACTTATCATTGGTAGGATAATATAATACAGTTTTTACATTACATAGAACTTTTATTTTCTCATTATAATTATTGTTATTGTAGTACTTAAAATATTAATACATTTTTAAAAATATTAAAATTTATAAGGCATTTTTAAATAGAATATTTCATATGCAATTAATATTTATATACAATAATAAAGAAGGAAACATACACAGGGTTAAATGCAATAAATGAAAAACTGTTTATTAACATATAAAAAAATAATTGTAAGTAGAGATTAATTTTTTATTTCTATTGAAATTTTTTAATACACAGTTTTTATTATCCCAAAAAATATATGAAGTACATATATATGTTTTTAACACATAAATGATATTAACATAATTGTATGTTTTTTTACATATATTCACATTTAAATAGTTTAAGAAACAAATTGGTAATATGTACTTTTTATTTAATAACAAAAATTTTATTCACATACACATTGAATATATTGTCATTGAAAAATATGTACATTTATTTTGTAACAGTAACATTTTTGTTTTTTACCAAGTCATGTTATATTTTTTTAAATTATTATTATGTATATTGAACATATTTTTAATATTAATTTTTACATAAACACCCCAAATTTTTTTTTATATACATACATAATGTTTAACATAATAGTTCCAATTTTTAATAACAATTTATTTGTAACAACGTTATATATGCAATTTTTTTTTACATATACATTATTTGCTAAATGTATTTATAAATCATCAAATATTATTTAAAGTATCACATAACAGTTGAATAATTATTTCAAAGTAATGAATATTTATGAAATAATTTTATACAATTTAAATAATTATTTACACTTAATATAATACTCTGTGTATTTTTTTAAGTGTTGGAATATAGAAATTAAAGAGGATTTTGCTGTATACAGGGACTACTTTTTAACCGCGTAATGTTACTTAGGCTTATTTGGTGCTTCAACAGATCGCGGTTGGATGCTGCTTCGCGTTAGAGAGGGTAAGTTTGTTTTAATTGTTTTTTACAAGTTAATGAAGTTATTGTTAGTGTATGTGTGTTGTGTTTAGGTTTATGTAGGTAGAGTTACAAAGAGAAGATTGTGTGTTCGGTGTTAGGTAGAGTGTACGATATTTGATTTTTACCGTGTTTTTGTTGTAGGTGTGTGAGGTGAGGTAATATGTTTAAATGTTACTAAGATAATATGTTTGATGTACAAATATGTGTATTTATATATGTATGGGTGTTTTTGTGTGGGTGGGTATGTATTTTATTTTTTCTAGGTTATCGTCGCGTTTCGCTGTTTTGGAGGACTTCCTTCTTTTTTGATCAGAGCTGTGTGACGAGTATTATATACTCTTATTTTTGCACACAAATTTTTGGGATTTCAAGTTTTCCTGGAGCGTTTTTTTTTCTGCATTACTGTTTTTCGGGTTTTATATCGTATCTCGTGTCTATTAAAGTGGAAAGGAGTCGCTATGGATTTGCTTGTATTTTTGCATTTTTTTTTGGGCTTCCGTGGATTGTATGGGTTTTTGCAATGGTGTCGTATGGATTGCTTGGAATTGGATTACGTTTGAAGCTGCAACCGAAATGTAAGTATTTTCAGAACATTTAATGGGTGGGGAAACTGTTTTAAATTTTGCTTTACTTACGTTGTATGTAACATTTTGTAAATACATTATCTAAATACATTTTATATATGTTAATATTATGTATTGGATAATTTAATTGCAAATTGTTACATGTTATAATCAAGGATTTTAGGAAAAAAATGCTTAATTTAACGTGTATAGTTATGTAATGTTTTAAAGAATTGTTTTTGCTATCATTGATAGATATTCTAGTCCTTTGCTAGTTGGATAGAGGGTAACTTGACTTTGGAGTGTGTTATACATTTTTTTAGTTTCTTTGGTGAGTTTAGGTCCGATCAAAGTTACTGATTGCTCCATTCGGAGCTCCTGGTAACTCTGTTCTTTTTGTAAGGATTGTATTAATTTGTGAAGGGTAGGCGTTCCTCGGCCTGTAGTTGCTTGGAAGGCATTGTGCCATCCTTCAACTGCATTGTTTGTTTTTGCTACCTTATTTAGTGTGCTAAGGTAGACATTCCACCAAGCTATTTGGTATTTGGGTTGTCTTCTATGGCCTGATCTGTGTAGCCTTCCTACCCATGTGTCTTCGAAGTAGTCAAGCATAGGGCTTAGTTTATCTTCGTTTCTTTTATAGTAGGGGCTGTCTATTAATAAGTTATAGTGCTCAGTTACATCTGTTAGTGGAACATAGGCTAGGGCGATGAGTTTTTTGATTTGATAAGCAAATGTGCTATCAGTGGCGTATTGGATACTCAAGGTTGATTTTTGTAGATGTCGCCAGATACATTGATTAAAGTGGTAATAGCAACCTTGTATTGCTGTGTGTGGGTATGTTTTAAGGATGCTGTTTATCATTGCTTTTTCAAAGTCAATGATAATTTTTTGTGGAAAATAGTTGTTAGTATGTTGAATGACTTCAGTTAGTATTTCTTGATAGGTAGCTTGCTGTTTGTTTGGTAGAAGGGCATAAAGGAATGGAATATTTGCATTTTGGAAATGACCATGGATGGTGTATAATTGATAAAAAGGTTTGGGGCATACAGAAAAAGTACCGTCCATCATCCAAGTTTGGCATTGGGTAAGTTTAGTCATGTTGTTTGCTGTGGCAAACAGTATAATTCTTTTATCTTTTGATTTGTTGTCATAGAGTATAACATTTTCTTTATTGTGAGTTACAGAGAGTTCAGGGGGAATTTGGACTTCTTCTAAAGTTTTTGGTGTGGGAGGAGTAGTGCATGTTGCTCTTTTTTGTCTGGCTACAGTTCTTTTAAGGGATTCGATAGATGGTAATTGGCTAGAAGCATGTTGGGGAAGTACACTTAAATGGTGTTTCAGAATAGCAGTTGTTGGTTGATCAGTTCTAGTACTAGCTTCTTTAAGGGAATCTAGCATTTGTCTAATCTCTATTTCTGTTACATTGGGTGGGTGATTATGTTCTTTAGTATAAGTAACAGTAGTTTCCTGAGTTATAGCTCTACCATAACATTTGTTGGCATAATATTTCGTACACTTCCAAAACACTTTCAAATCTTTTTGTTTCTCTTGAGTGTAGACATATCCCATGTAACAAAGAAGCATTTTCCCTTTTTGTGAATAAATGAATTTAGCTCCTTCAGTCATGATTGTATTGTAGTGCTAGGAGGTAATTAAAACAGAATGTCATTACATTTTTAGCAAAAATAATGTTCTAATCACATTATACAGTTTAATACATTTTTATTTTACCTGTAAATCTTTTGATGATTTCAAGTCGTTATTTCCAGGTGTTGATGTTCTTCAAACGGTTATTTTCTGTGTATATCTTTTTGTACCTGTGGCAGTTGAGAAAATGTGTACAAATATTTTATTACTATTTATGATATTTTGATAGACGTTTTTAGCTACTTTCTATTTAGTTACCTATCTATTAAATGTCGAATTTACATTTCTAATATATACTTACTTATTTATATGTAACTTTTGATGTCCAGGTGTTGTGTAGGTCTTCTGTTTTTTCTTTTTGTCTGTAGGATGAGTGGTAAAAAAAATACATATATTTGAGGTATTTGGCTTTTAAACATAGGTGCGAGGTTTGAGAGTTACATTTTCGTTGACTAATAATGTAGTAGTACTTACTTTAGATATGTGGAGCTCTCTTTCTGTTGATGTCAATCAGTTTTCTTTCTGAAATCCTGCAGAGTTTCGTCTTCCTTTAGTTAGGAGATGTATCCTGCATTTTTAGTTTGCTGTGATCTCGTTTATATAGTATTAGTTTAATTGTTTCAGCAATAGGATTGGTTGTTTAAATTGATAGTCTGTTTTTATTTGTGGATTTGAATTTTTTTCTCTGTTATGCTAATTGCTTTCCTTATATGGGTGACGCCAATTAACGTTTATTGAATGTGTAAGGCCTTATTTAGTATAGGTAATGTTATCTTGATATTTGTAAAGTGGAGGAATATATATGATTAGCTGTAAGAAATGTGTAGTGGTTCGAAACATTGTTTATGTATTATAAAATGTATGTTTGTATTTATTGTGTGTTGTAAATGTTAGGAAAATATATAATATATTTTATCTATTTATATTAACAATATCTGAATAATTATGATTAGTATGACTCAATTTAAAAATAATAAAGTCATTTATTCTAGGATGTATTAATGGCGATATTTTTAAAAATCGATCAATTTGCTATCTATATTTTTGTATTCGATATTTTGACTGTTTTTATATAAATATGTAATATTCGATGTTTTAGAAATCGATAATGTTGTTAGTCGATATTGTTGTAGTCGTTGTTTTTAGTAGTCGATATTGTGGAATCGATATTTTTGAGGTTTGTTGTTTAAGTATAGTCAATCGATAATTTTGTTGTCGATAATTAGTCATCGATATTTTGTCCAGTCGATATTCGGTCTGTCGAGGTTATGTCAGTGATCCACTGTACCAAGCCAAGGCAGGACATTAAAGATGTACCTTTGCCTGAGTCAGATTTTGTCTACTTAGTGGATGGCTCCTGTTTAAGATCAGAAGGAGGTGTTTTGAGAGCAGCATACTCAGTCTGCACAGTAGCAGATGTTGAAGAAGCCTCATGTCTTGAAGGAATTCGTTCAGCACAGGTGGCTGAATTAATTGCTTTAATTCGTGCATGTGAAATAGCAAAAGATTTGAGAGTTACCATAATTACAGATAGCCAGTATGGGTACGGAGTTGTGCATGATTATGGACAGCTCTGGTCTCAGAGAGGCTATATGACATAAGCAGGTTCACCAATCAGAAATGCAGAATTTATCAAAAGACTGATTGATGGCATACAGCCGTCAAAAGAGATTGCTGTAGTAAAATGTGCAGCACACAGAAAAGGTGAGGATTTTATCACCAGAGGCAATGCTTATGCGGATGAAATCGCAAAGTACTGTGCAAGGAATAATTATGCACTTAATCGGGGGAAAAACAAAGAATTTGGTTCAAGTTCACTGATGCTAACATCTGTTGTTGAGACATGGCAGGAAATCAGGGATTTGCAGAATGAAGCTGATGATGAGGAGAAAAACACATGGTTGAAGGCAGAATGTAGACAGCGAGATGAGGATGGAGTTTGGACTTACAAAGATGGCAGAGTAGTTTTACCAAATTGCATGATTGCTGACATGGCCAGAATGTATCATGGCCCTGGTCATATTGGAAGAGATTCTATGATTAGGCTTTTCAAAGAGACATGGTTTAATACCAAGTTCCAGACAATTGCAGAGTCTCTCTGCCAAAGGTGTTTGACTTGTCAGGAAATGAACCCGAACAGGAAATCAGTTGTGGGAACGGGAACCATAGGTCGGGAGGGTGGTCCTTTCACCAGATTACAAATGGATTTCATTGAGATGCCCAGACACAACTGTTTGAAATATGTTTTGGTGATTGTGTGTTTGTTTTCAAGGTGGGTAGAGGCATTTCCCACACGTCACTGTGATTCAATTACAGTGGCAAAGTTGCTTCTACATGAAATTATCCCGAGATACGGTTTCCCTGTGACTATTGAGAGTGATAGAGGAGGACATTTTGATAACAATCTATTGAAATTGATCTGTGAAGCATTACACATTGAGCAGAAGTTGCATTGTGCATACAGGCCAGAGGCATCTGGAGTAGTTGAGCAGATTAATGGAACCATAAAAAATAGAATTGGAAAAATGTGTCTTGATACAGGCATAAAATGGACAGATGCTCTTCCACTTGTTCTGATGACTTTGAGAAGTACACCAGATAAAAAGACAGGTCTGAGTCCTCATGAAATTCTTATGGGCAGAGTCATGAGACAAGCTTTTGTACCAGTAGGAAAACTGTTAAGCATTAATGACAGTGCAATTTGGGAATACTGCAAAAAGCTGTCTGACATAGTGACTTCTGTGTCTAATCAGGTGGGAACTGAAGTACAATCAAAAGACAAAGTACAGACACATGATCTGAGACCTGGAGATTGGGTCAGAACAAAGGTTCATCGAAGAAGAAACTGCTTGGTCCTGAGGTGGCAGAAACCAAGGCAGGTGATTCTTGTGACAACGAATGCAGTAAAGTGTAGAGGAATAAAAAGGTGGATTCATCCGAGTCATACTATTCCGATACCTACACCTGAAAACTCTGACGAAGAAAGTGAGACAACAGATGATTCAGATTCTGAAGAAGAAGCTGAAAGAAATCCAGATTCTGAAGATCGACAAAGAGGTCGACATCTGGAAAAACCATCTGTGAATGGAGATTTGATTGGAAAAGACTTTAAAATTATTGAAATAGATTCTGAAGATGAAGATAATCTGCTAGATAAAGAATCAGCAGAAGAATCAGACAAAGAAACAGGAGAAGTAAAAGAACCTGATCAAGATAAAGGAAAAGAGACAGAAACAACGGGAGAATCTGATCAAGTTCAGAAGCAAGACCAGGAGAGTATCGAAAAGCAGGAAACAAGCTCTGGAAGCAGGAACAAGAAGTCCGGAACTGGGAAGTTAAAGGTAATTGAAGAAGTGGAGGAAGACGAATTGCCGAGTACCAGTGATGGGAGAAGGAGTGCTGTTCCTAACGGAGTGAAACTGCCGATTAGAAAAGATCCTGAGTCAAGAATTGAAATTTCAGACAGTGATTCTGGAGAGAGTGATGAAGAGTGTCAAAGGGAAAGAGTGAGGAAAAGATCATGGAAAACAGAATCTAATGTGACTGAACCAAAAAGAAAAATCTTGAGAAAAGGAGAGACCTGGCCAACTGAAAACGGAGGGTTGAGAGTCAGGTTAATAAAGAGATCGAAAGAGCAGGTGAATGAAATCACTAGTCAGGAGGATCCTGAAAAGAAAGCAGAAAAAGGAAAGAAAATAGAAGTAGTGGCTAGAAAGACAAAGAGAGTTTTGAAGCCAAATCAAAAATATAAATCTCCTGAATGGGCATATTTGATTATACCACCTGTATTTGAGATAAACAGTAGCAGTCAGGAAGAGATTGAGGAAAATAGTGACAATGATTGAAGTACTAATCTGTTAGAATTTAGGTTTCTGTTTTTGGCATAAGGCTGAAGAAATTGTGTTAGGTGACACAAGGTCGAAGAAATTGTATTTCGTTGGAGAAAAACTTGTGACGCAAGGTCGAAGAAAAATTGTTAGAGGGTTTTAAAAAAATAAATTTTTAAAAGGGGGTGTTTAGAACTTTAGGTATTTTGGTATTTTGAAATTTGTTGAAAATTTTTGTTTTCTCTATTTGTAAATAAGGCTAAAAAAAAAATAATTAAAAAAAAATGCCTTTTGTTATGACGCGTGGTACTTCAAAATGTTCCATCTCCAAGAAATGCTGCAAGATGACTCTGGTGTGTGTGCTCATATTAATTCTGCTCTGGTTAGTTTTAGCTGTCATCTTTCCTTTCGGGATCGATAAGGAGAGGTACAAGGTCAACATGACAAGCAAAGCTTCAGTTAGTCAAGGCAAACATAGTGCAACAAACAAAGCTAACAAGGTTATTGATCACAGACCAGATGTTCATCAGGATAGGTCTGTTGGTGATTTTTCTAGCAATACATTTTCAAGGCTTTTGGGAGAGTATGTTAAAGTTATGGGTGTCAAAGATTTCTATATCTGCGTGAAGTTGCCTGCTTCTGTTTCTGAGGGAGTGACATACAATATGCTTCCTCTTACTTATGGCATAACCTGCAGTGTGATAGCTAGTTTATTTTACCAAACTGGTCGCTTGGAGTACTATTATTCAAACTATGATGAGATCTTTGCTAATCTGAAAATTGAGAATGCTTTAAATAAACACCAGATAAGGGAATTCTTTTTAGTCACTAATGAACTCACTTATGAGTATGCATATAGAAATAATCTAACTTGCAAACTGAGAGCTGAGGAAAAGACTTTCCTGAACCTTGTTGAGGAGAGAAGAGCGATTTATAAAAGAAATGAGATGGTCAAACAGACCAAATCGAAGTTCTGGCAGAAGGAGGATGAAAAGCTTAATGGCAAATCTTTTGACAATGTTGCAATTCACCTAGACAAACCAATTAGTGGCAAGCTTTGCATTAGGAGAGATAATACCCTTTTTGATAATTACTTTGTAGGAGCTAGCAATTGTGAGGATACTTACCAAATCATGGGGGGTTGGGGATTCAAAGGTGGCAGAGATCCAATTTTTCCTGGGATTTATTTTATCTGTGGTGACAAAGCTTATTATAATCTCCCGGACCATTGGTACGGGACATGTTTTGTTGGTCTTGTTTTCCCCAAAATATTTCATGTTGACAGAAATGCGGAAGGTTCATTTGAAATCAGTAGCCATGCGGGTAGGTTTAGAAGAGAAAGTTTCTCAGAAATTTTGGGAGACATTTTTGAGGCAGTGATACCTTTAGTAGGTATAACCCTGAATGCAGGAAGAATCAGAAAATTGTCCACAATTGTTGACAGATTGTCCACTGACACAGCAGGTGGTTTTCAGTTAGTGGATGTGGAGGTCATTGCGGTTAGGTCGATGGTGATGCAAAATCGCCTTGCTTTAGACATACTCCTAGCAAAAGAGGGAGGAGTCTGTGGCATTTTACATGTGCAGCATTGCTGTACTTACATCCCATATGAGAGTAAGAATATTGAAATGTACATTAGAAACATCACAGAGATGCACTCAGAAATAGTTCCCCTAGAAGAGGCTGATTTTTCAGAACGTCTTTCAAAAAGATTTGAAGCTATCAAAACCTGGTTTCAAGAAATTGGTGGTTCAGTTCTTGGCAAGATTCTAACACCTTTGTTTGTGATAATTTTTGTGATAATTTTAACAAAGATCAGTTGCATGTTACACAAGAGAAAGAAGCACATGAGGGAAAAGAAGAGAATTTACAAAATCAAAAAGGAGCAGGAGAGAGAGATAGAGCTTGAGGAGTTACGCAGAGCTCAATATGACAGTTGCAAGGATTTTGCTGAAACAAGTCTTTAGAAATACTAACATAGTGAATTTGAACCATTTTCGTTTAAGACAAAATTTGCTAAATTTTGGGTGTGGTGTGGTGATTTGGGAATCACCAGATGAGGGAGTTGATGGAGCGAGATTCAGAAATGTTTTTCATTTCAACTCGTGAAGTCACACTTCCATAATCAAGAATAATTATATGAATAATTTGTGCTGTGTGTGTATTAATTCAACCTAGACATAAGTTGCATTACACAAGGGTTACTAACATATGTGCTCATAAATGTGCATTTTGTTGCATTTCCTTGTATGTGGAAAATAATAATTAATCGTGTCTATTGTTGTGTCATGACTAATAGCGGCTGATTTAAAAGAAATGGCATGTGCTTATTTTGCTCTTTTGTCCATGTGGTGTCACTCTATTCTTTACAGGTGCATAAAGAATCCTGCTGGATTAAATGAAGAATGGTAGATATAAATGCTGCTTTATTTGTACGCTTCAGCTAGGTAATTTAGACTAATGGGTTAATTATTAGTAATGGCGGGTGGCAACAGAACAAACTGTATTTCTCACATTAATTATTCTTTTGTGTTTGTTTATATGATAGTTTGAAAGTGGCTTTGGGCCTAGTGAATATTTGCGTTTACTAAAATCTGCTTGGAGCCAGAAAGAGTCCGTGTTGGCAAATATTTCCTCCTGCCTGAAACAATTTGTCATGAAGAGCTAACTATCCCTTAGTCGAGCAAGGCCAAGGCCAGGAACCGGCAAGAAGGCTTGTGACAAACTTGATACCAGAGGAAGCCAAAACTTTCTTGTATTTTATGTTGCAAACTGGAGGAAGCTGCGTTGTTTGAAAACTAGAGACAATGGTCTCTAAGAACGTGACGAAACTGAGATTCTAAAAAATGTGGTGACACGTCGCCTGTCACTTTTTGACCAATTGGACTCTGATTTCAGCAGAGAAAAATACTTTTTCTTAGATTAGCTTAGCGTAGAAAGGTATAAAAACTCTTGCCTCGTGGAAGAGTTATGCTTCTTCTTGCTGACCTTTTGATGAGGGTGTCGTGCAGATGAACTTTCCTTGGAGCACGTAAGAGCCCTCAAAGACTTTACTTTTAATTCTTCATTATAGTTAGCTTAGTTAGGGACTTAGGTCTTGAAAATGCCAAACTAATAATTTCAATTGCAATAATATTTGATTTACATAAAAACTGTCATAACCATTTGCAATGATTCAAATAAAAATGCTTCAATAAAATTTCTAATGCAACATTCCAAATAAGTAGCTAATAAAAATCTTACTTTGGAAAACAAGCTGGCCTTGTTATTTCATTAGTTTAGGTTACCATTAGCTAGATCTTATCGCCACAGTGGCTTAATTAATTTGTAGGGTTTGTAAAGTATGATGAATTAATTTACCGCGGTTGTATATAAATGTATATAGTTTGTGAAAAGGTTAATTAGGTCACATGATTCAGTTGGTCAAAATATGTCATGTTAGATTTATGGGCCTTGTGAATGATTATTGATTGATGGTGTATATTGTGGAGTTGGGTAGCGTAGCTTATGACATATTTCCTATAGCCCGCTGGATCAAGAGCACCATCTCACATAAAACCAAGCACTCTGCTTCCAGGATTGTTAAGGCCTGCCATAGTAGTGACTGATAGGTATATATGTGTCCAGATATAGGTTAGATATAGGTATACTATATCTAAGCAAGGGGTGATTACACCACCTTGCCCCAGCTGAGTGATCAGCCAGTTGTGTCGATTTAAGTACCAGCCAGGGGTGGCAAAAGATATGCTGCAGCCCCTGGTAGGCCTTGGATGCACCTATGCCCTGAGCACCTATAGTGTAAGCAAGAACAATTCCCAACAGGATTTATGTAAAGACAGCTTCAAAAATGTATGCAATATGCATTACACAGGAGAGACAGACAAGGAGTCAATTGATTTTCAGAGGAAGTGGTATAATTTACCAAGAGGCAAGGGAAAAAGATCTTTCATATGTCAATACAGTTTGAAACAGCACTGTACAGAGCGGATCTTGTGACAACCCAGTGACACTTGGTGCGAGTGCTATATACAGTTAAGTGATAGTGAAAGTGCAAGTGCTAAAAACAAACAGCATTGGCGACGCATTAACCAAAGTATTTACATCAAATAATGGCTCCGAAAAACAAGTTATAATCACTTGACAACCAATTATTTATACAAGAGCACAAAACGTGATATGCGTCGTATAGTTCAAGCTGTATAGTCGACGGCGTTTCGATCCCCTTTAGTCGGGATTGTCATCAGGACAGGGTTGTCGATGGACACAGTGAGTTTAGACCCAGGCGAGCGAGCGAGGGTGCTGGTAGTCCGATTGGTCACTCAATGATGGATCGCTGGAAGATGTTTACACTTGGCCAGCGGGCGGGAGAAGCTGCGCCTGAGTTAAGCAGGGCGGCAGAAGGCAGTTAAGGCTCTTCTAGCGGGTAGGCTGCCGGCAGCGAATAGTGCATTGTACAGGGGCTGATAAGGTGTCCAGTACCAAATTGGTGATGTACCTATAGTACATGTATGTGAATTTAGAGAGAGAACAGCAGACTGTGGGTCTGATTAGCAGGCCCACAGCCACATTAAGTCGAAAACCAGTGAAGCAAAAAGCAAAAATTGGGGTGACCATAGGATTGCAGACCCTACTCTCCTACAGTCAGTGACAGGTCAGGTATTCGGACAAGTCGGACAATTTCTCTTGCTAAACCTACACTGGTTATACTATTTTCCAGGTCAGTGTTCCACCCCCAATGTTGTAATTGTAAGAATCCCCAATTTCGATTGGACAAAAGAGGAGGAGAGGTCGTCACACCACACCACATTGGAGACTTTTACCATCTCTTATTTAAATTTATGTTCCCGCCCATCAAATTCAGTGTCTCATGAGGTTTTATTCCACCCAACAATGGATGTTGTATTGGCAAATACATTGTTTAACATTGTATAAATTTGGGTTCACAAGTCCATGTTCCCATGAGCATCTTCTAGTCAGTCAGTTCCTTGGCCATAGTCCAAAGGTCACTGTTCCAGAGAGTTGGGATTTTCGCGCAGTCGCAGTTTCAGCAAATATGGAGTACAGCGTTACAAGCCAGGCCAGTTTTCAAAGTGCGACATGAAATGGAAAAGAAACAGTTTTAGAACACAGAATAAATGAATACACTGTAGACCATGTATTTCTACCCTATACCCATTATCTTAATTTTAACTATAGCATTAGGGTTAGGCAGAACGAACAGCTTGGCGAAAGCAGCAGTGCAAGCTTCTCGCATGTGAGAACATGGAGCAGCCATATTAACACTAGTGTGCAGAAGCGGCAGATTCCCTCCAAAACAACGAATACGTCATGTCACGTGAGTATGACAGACGCATGCGCATTAGAAACCCTTGCGTAGCAGCAGCCATCTTAGATGCAAGCGTATTATGATTAGTAAATACATAAGCAAGCTTCACTTGGACACCCAATGTTGGTGTAAAATAGGCAAAATTAGTAAAACAAAACATGTTGGTTATTTTATTAACGTTATTCGAGGTTCATGAATACAAGCACGTCGCTTCATGTGCGAATCCTTGCTCCATCAGGAGTCTCTCCTCAGTTAACTAGCTTTGCTGTAGGAGATAATAATGGCAATGGTGCTGGGCCAATGCTCTCAAGGGGGATGGCATTATGGATAAGGGTATAACTACTACAACTTATTGCCCAAATCTTAAACCTAGCACGGTTTATTGCCAAGATCCGGAGACTTTGATGCCACCTAATGCAAGCACTGACCTTCTGACGAGTGCACACAATCAGATTGACCAGGGACAAAACTTCTCTATGATACAGTCAGCAGCATTAAATAATCCTACTCGACCCACTATGGGGGTGGGGTCGGGGTCGGGGTAGTATGACAGCTGACCTAGGTTCTCAAGCACACAAGCGGAGCAGAGTGATTGAGGCCTCATCCAATGTGCTTTTAAACCTCCCCCTGAAGCGACCCATACACAGTGGTCTTAGCAAATGTGCCACCACTGCCTGAAAATGATTTTGATCACTGGTCAACTCTACGTAACAAAGCCTGCCATTTTCTTAGTACTAGAACAGGGTTAAATATTGTTCTTTTCAGTGAATTTACTATAGCACGTAGAGTGTCATGGATTGGTAAGTCCAACAAACGATTACAGGGTGATTGCGTTGTCCTAAGTTGTGATAGCACCAAGTCAAAGGTCATGCAATGTCACTTCCTTTAATTTCATGGGGGTCCGAAGGGCAGGAGATGTCCCTTCCTGTGATGTCATTAGGTCAAAGTTCATGTGATGTCACTTCCTGTGACACCAGACAGGTCACATGGCATGTGATGTCACTTCTGCTACCCCATGTATTTTGAAGAATCAACGCCCATGCACAACTCAATTTGATAATCCAGTATCAGTAGGAGTGGTACATAGACAGGATCCTAGATGACCTATGTTCTGTAGTAGGAGAGTAGCACAGTTGGCTAGGCAGATCCGACAGGGGATTGGTCCCCTGTCCTTATCTGTCCTGCAGAAATGATTCCAGAATAATCTTGTTCAAAAGGGGGTAGGATTAGGCGCAGCGCGTCTATTGGGGCGTACAGTCGTAGCCCCCCCCCGCCAACAGCTCCCTCGGCGTCTCTGAACTTAAGTAAACTGAATCAGTTTACTTAAGTTCAAAGACGCCGAGGGAGAACTGACAATCATGTCAGTCAGCATGACATCGAACCGCCCACCCCCTTCAGAGACTGAAGGGGGTGGGCGGTCTGGCGTCATGTTGACTGGCAAGATTGTCAGATAGGGACAACAGGCAGCAGCACAGGTGTGAATGAGTGAGGACGGAGGGCGAATTTTTTGCCCGTGCCCAGTCATGCGCACTTGTGTTTTCACTTATTTGCGCATGCCCATTAGGAGCCCCTCGTCTCCTAATGGGCGTGCGGCGGGCGAAGAGTAGCCGTGCCCTAAGCCAAACTTAGCACTGCTGGCAGCACCAGGATTGGATGAGAGGGGCTGCCAGTCCACTCCAGTGCCGACGTGAAGGCGCCAAGGGGAGCAGAGGTGGCGCGGACCGGCTGTGAGGTAAGTTTTCTCTTTATTATTTAATTACCCGCTAAAACCCCCGGGAGCCGCGGCTGGGTAGGATTGTGAGATTGATAAGCACTACAGGCGTCTCTACGCGTGATAAAGTGTCACTCATAAGCACTGAAATGTAACACTTGCACACACTGAAAGCATGGAAACTTCACTCCTAAGCAAAAAGAAAAATTAGCACCTATGAACTAGGATATCTCTGATTTAGATCGTGATTTTGAGACAGCACAGCTCAGAAACAAAATGAGACACCCTCTTCTCACTGTTTCCGCACTCTGATTGGCTGCCCCGGGACACCAAAGGTGGCCACCTACGAGGGCGGCCACCCTTAGTGCCATAGGATGGCACAGACCCTGAGCGGTCTAGTGGTTGGGGGGATCAGTGGTCCCCGCGTGATGTCACTTCCTGTGTCTTGGGGGAGGGGGTGACTATATAGCCCAGGGGGCGAGGGTCAAGCGTCCTCTTAGTTCGTTGGCCGCTGCTCGCGCTGACCCTCGCCCTCCCTGGCATGGACCCTAAGCGGGTGACTGCCCGTTGCCTTTTGCTCGTTAGGAAGTTCTTTGTCATTGAAAATGTTGTCATATTTATTCTTACTTTGGCTTATATATTCTGTACTTGCTGCGCTTGAGATTGTGTGCCTTCTGCCTGTGTTGCTTCAACTCTATGGCCTGCTAATTTTGCTTGTTCTTTTCCTGTAACATTTAACTCAGGTAACGTATCTGGTTATATAGTGCAGTGCCCTGACACTTTTGGGTATATTCGTGATCGACGGAAGTACTCTAAATAATAATTTACAATGCTAATTTTGTGTGTTTATTCCTGTAACAGTTCTCTCATAAACATAACTGTTATATGGTTCAGTGCCCTGACACTTTTGGGTCTAGCCATGATGATGAAAGTACTCTTAACATTAAGAAACATATAAGTTAAATACTAGCAATAGTATTGATACAATTGTAAGTAGTAGACATATTTAAGGGCAATTTTATGGACAGCTATTGTGCTACAACCACTGTATATATAGGTCAGGGAGCTTATGTGTGTTACCCAGGGATGAGTTAGTTGATGGGTGAGTTCAACATACATTGAGTTGAAGTAAACATATATGCTCCTGTGGAGTTGATACTATACATACCATATTTACGCATCCAAGCTATTTCTACAGTGAATCTCCCTTTTGCTTCCCCAATCTTTCTTTGTGTTTTCACCCAAACCAAGGTCAACACATACCCAGGGAGCTCCGAGCCTAGCTGCTGGTGGTAGGTGAGCAGTTATCAACCAATTTGAGCAGGTTGACATGGGACCTCCCCCACCTCATCCGCATTTAATTTTATCTGCATTAGATATATGGCTGTACGATACATAGAGAAACCATTTTGTGGACTGACAATGTACAATTTTGAAAGCATTCTTTATTGGTGACATGAGAGGGCAATAGTACTCTTTTCTACATGCGTCTGCCACTACACCTGTAAGACGGCGGGAGCCTCTAATTGTAGTGTTATTTCATTACATAGCGTGTTGGGTATGGGATGCGTCCCAAGTGGTAAATTTATGGTGGTGCATGACTTTGTTATTGCAATTAATTTAGCGTGAAGGTTCTTCATGGGCTCATTACAACGGGCAACACACTGCTGCTGTGCCCAATGTTAATATGATTCCAGTGGTCATTGTTGCTCATTGGGATTAGTATTGCTTTAAGGAGAACGTGGAATGCTTCACCGTGTTTTAGTTGGTGTTATTAAATAAATAGGCATTAGGCATGCCTCAGGATTCTATGCATAGGGGGAAGTGTTGTGTCAATTATACGATTGCATGCCGAAGGTAACTCAACACCATGGGGGTTCTCGAGCCCGTCCAGCGGGCTTGGATGTCTTTTGTTTATATCCATGCAGGCATCGGTCAGAGGAGGACGTCGTGGATCCCTTCATGGCAGCCATCGAAGCGACCTGTGGTGGTTTGACACTGGTACAAAGTAGAAATTGGTGGTGGGGCATGCCTTGTTGCAATTTACTTAATGTCAAGGTTCTTCATGGCGTGTAAGGTACACACAACCACTGTAGTGTAGTTCCTATTATCCCAATAGGCTCTGCGCATTGGAATAATACCTTCAATAGTATAGACCTAGGACGGAGGTTAACTAGGTCTTCTACTGACGATATTAGACTTAAAGTTTTGGGTTTGCCAGCTAGCTCAGAATTCACTAGAAACTTTCTCGAATAGGCAAGGAGGAGTTTAACCTCCCTGGATAGACAAGAAGGGATTTAGTTTCTGACAACCATAGAACATGACAACTTTGCTCTCCCCTAATCAAGAGTGTATCTCTAGAGTCGTGTGAAAACAAAAGACAACTTATTTTACTCAGTCAGTTCAGTGCATTCTTAGTTTCACCAGAGGGTAGAGAAAAGGAAGAGACGGGCGTATTCAATAAAAGATGTTATTTATTGATCAGTCTCTTTTCTCGTACAGGAGAAATGAATCGATATTATTGCAATACTTATGGTTAAGTAAAGTGCATACAATAAGAGCAGAATTATAAAATAATACTGTAAAAGCATTGATATGGTTTCTAAGCCATAAGATATTTAAAATGGATAAAATAGATACATACATATATACATTTGACTAATCGTACTCAACTGGTGCTTCTAACTACGCCTACCCCGGTGTACCTGACCGAAGCCTAATACGTGGGCGGGAGTAGATAAGTAGCAGTTTAAGTTAAGTTTGTTTTGCCAAGTGACTGACTCAAGAATTCTCCGTAAAGGGTTATTCAATTCTGTACCTGAGATCTAGAATGGTTGAGGGTTGGTATCTCTCGTCTTTGGTCTTGATATTCCAGCTGCCTGCAAGGGCTGCTTGGAAGCGCCGGAGCTGGATTTCTCGGCAGGAGAAAGCAGCGTCTCGTTCTCAGCGCGTCAGGAAGGCGGGGCAGCGCCAGCGGGGTCCGCTCTGTGCTGGCCTCTTCGGCAAGTCTCGCTGCTCCGATCTCGTCACCACCGCGTGTGTTTGCTTAAGGCAATGTCGGTAATATTTATACCTGTAAGGTGCCGAGATTGACGTAAGGATGGACATAGATACGTCAATAAGGATGTCATACGAACTGGTCGTTAGCACATTCTTTACTGAAGTTCTTGGTGAAATCAAAACAATGGCCGCAGGGATTTTCCCAGGTTGTCATAGGTTTGATTTGTTTTGAGAACTCCGTATGCCTTATCAGGGGCTGAAGGAATAGTGCTTGCCTAATTAGATGGCAAGCGTTATGACCTAATCAGATAACGCGTTCCTGTGCCGTGGTGTGGCTTAATCAGATAACGTTTTTTTGCACCGTGGGATGGCTGCTAGTTAATTATTAACCAGAACAGGGTCAGGAATAGGGGGATCGATACAGAACCTATAGGAATACATCACACCCACTCCACGCAGACTATGTCCATATTTACAAATCTAGGCATAGTAAATATACAGTAGTGTATGTGTATACCGTACCACCCCAAAATACATCCATATGCATTTTGAAATTATGTAATACACGAGAAAAAAATAATCATATGCACTATATGCACATAAGCAGTAGAGGAATGCTAAATTAACCACGCATATTTATACATCATTATTAATAAGATATGAAAATAACACATGAAATGGCTCTTAATACAGAAGAAAAAACGCGAGACCATTTCATCACAAAATAAAATATCCATGAACATGTCAGAAGACAGCTAATGTCTCTAAAGTTCCTAAAATAGAAATTTAGTTCTCTAAGAATAGTTTCTACTTTAAGCAGAAGATAAGCGTCCCGAAAAACCATAAAAATATTTTGGGGGTTGTGAAAAAATCTGCTGTCCGTAGACTGGAGAAAAAATTGTTCATGTTACTTTATCATTAAAGTTGAAGGCCAAATTCATGGTGGTTGGAACGCCGCGTGCTAGCTTGCTCAAAAGTCAATATTTCTGCTCTGGTGAGAACATCATATCATTTAGACTGTCGAAAAAGCTGTCAACAGCTTCCTGTGAAAGTTCCACTAGCTCTGAAAAAGTGGTCACCATGCATTCATGAGCATGATTGCCTCCATTGATGTTTTGATCAGCATAGCTGACAGAAGGTCGTACCTGATCGATGCTGCTTTCATCTTGAACCTCACTACCCCTCCATCGTAGTGGTGAAGTTTCCACGAATGCCGTCATCAGGATTGGTAGCCGCTGGGGACAGCACAATGCATGAGCCGTGACCGGACCCAACAAAGTTTCTGCATCCATTGGCGCATCCGATTGTAGCGTCAGACAGGTGTCCAACACGCATTCTTCTCCGCATAGCAAGCACCTTAATACAGGTAAAACACATCTTTGCCACATTGGTCTAAATGAAAGAAACCAAGTCATGTTCAGGTCTCTAATCCGGGATAGTCCAAGGATTTTAGATATCCGGTCCCGGTATCCAATGGCTAGGATTGTTTCTTCCCTTGTCGCAGGTGTTTTGTCTGTGACACGGTCTGCCATAGCGAAATAACAGGATCAAAAATAGGATTCCTGCCACTAGTCCCAAAAGGAGAGGAAGTCCACCAAAGATGGAATGGACGAAGTCCGGAAAAATACCCAGAATGGCTTTAAATGGTGTTAAAGCCCCCGAAAACACTGTCTTAAATACATTTGAGACTCCACTGGTATCAGAAATATTTAAGATTTTGTTCAGGATTTCTGCGAAATGTATGGGGGAATTAGTTGATAACAATGAATGAATCTCTGCCGTTGTCCTTGCAACTTGGAGATCATACGTTTCTTTTGATGACGTGAGCCTGGTCGGCGTCTGAAGGAGCACTGTTTTCATTCTGCTTAAAGTATCAATTCGAATAGAAGCAATTTTCAAATTCGGCCATAACCTTGCCTCCCTGTCTGGCCTTGCGCTGGGGAACAATACTCGTTCACAGAACATGACCTTCGCAGTCGTAGTTATGAGATAAGGTATTCCGGGCACCAAACTACAACATCTGCGGTCTACAATTACAATGTAACTCCCGTTCGATAGTCTCCTAAAGAATGGTTCTATTTGTGTTGCAGGTGTGCCTAGCTGGTTGCATGAAAGGTTATTTGAGGACCCTTCACAGGCTCCGTGTAAACTAATACCATTACACAGAAGTGTACCGCTTAGTGACATCGCACAATTATTGCCACTAAGAAACACTTTCCGGCCTTTATTACTGACACATGCATGTGAATAGGGCAAGTTCCATATTGACTTAATGTACCCTTTACCCAATTTTTCGTACATGCCAGCCTGTATATATTTTTGGCAGTATTGAAACCTGAAAGTAGATATTGGAATATTAATTATCCCATGTATTATCCATTCACTGACAGGTCGTTCTGACATTGTCAATGGTAATCTCTCGAGTTTCTCAATACTCAGGATTGTATAATCAGCACCCTTCTGTGCCATACTGATTTGTTTATCAGTAAGGTTATAGATATCGAATAGTGACGTTGTGTTGATTAAACGCCAAGGCACATAGCCTGAACGCAGATTTTGTAACGTCCAGCCAAGCTGTACAATAGAACGCAATTGGGACTGACCGTGTTGTAACAACAGTAAGTCTTGCGATATTATGTCGATTGCTGAAGACACAATGCTGTCCAAAGAGTATACTCTGGAGGACAGAGTCATTAACCCATTGTCCACTACAGAAAGTGATTTTTCCAAATTAATACGGTCAATTTCCCGTATTCTCTCTGACGTTTCAATTTGAGTTATTTTCCAGGCTTCGTTATAAGCTGCATATACAGAGGCTGCTATGAAGCGTTTTTGACGCTGTTTGCGCGGTCCCATAATGAAATCACGCAAGTCAGCACCATCAGTAAGTAAAGTTAGGTGTTGCTTAATTTCTGCCAGTGTGGATGTTTGTAGCCATTGAAGGCAGAGCTTGCCCACACTGTACGTGGTAACTATCCCTGGGTGTTGTCTTTGGGAATATCTAGGGTCTGGCCTGGTCAATGTGAACCCCTGTATTTTGTTCAGGAATCTGTCTTGACAGTTATTAGTATCTGTTGGCCAGATCAACCACTGTTTCCAATCAGGGTGTGTTCTGTTTTGGCTTAATATATGGTTTACGTCTATCTCCTCATCTATAGATATATTACTGTTCATTGTTGGCTTTGGAATAGACGGTTTGTTTAAGTCTTTGATTTTGGCTAGGCCAAGACAGGTAGTTTGTTGAACAGTGTCATTCAAAAATATAATTTGTTCTGGGATCATGCAGGCTCTAAACAATGATTCTATACCTTGTACTTGCCATTCTTTTGTACCCCAAACACTTTTTACTTCAACATTTTTGTCCCAGTAATCAAAACCAAATGTACTCATTTGCTCAAAAAATGAGTCTGAATATATCAATTTAGTGTTTGTAAGCATGGTCTTTGTACCTGTCTTATTCGATAGTTTGAAATAAAATGTTTCTGCATTACTTGTGTTGAACCCTGAAAAATATGAATATTTGTCATAAAAAGTTCTTGAGCTTCCTTTTGGAGGGGTTGCACAGTGTTCCCATTGATTATAATTTAAAACATTTCTAGGTTGTGCAGATTTATGCAGATAATGGTTACTAAAGTGATTATAGCAGAACATCTTATCATAATTAGACGAACCCTGCAAATAATCATGTTTTGTAAATTTAGCAGACATCACTAGGTCAGACATCATATCATTAATACTTTCAAAGTCCCAATCATCAGCAACTGAGCTTGGTTTTACAAAGTCACTCAATGAGATCTTGATTTGATGTGGATACTTCAGGATTTCAACCGGACCATAGATTTCATAATCAGTATTGTCCCATGCTACCCCACCGGGTATAGGATTGGCTGTGAAGTTGACTGAAGAAAGTTCTCTTTTCTCGACGTGTGAAGACGTGTGTGGTTTGAGGACCAAGTTGATTTTCTGGCTTGCTGTGTCCATTTTAGCATATTTTCCCTCAATGAAATGTCCCAAACATAGTACCATGATGAGCCAAAGTATGAGGATAAGTGCACCTAAGGCCACCCAGAATTCAATCCATGGAGAAATCAGATAGGTTTCTTTCAGATGTTGAAAAAGTTCCTCAGCTTTATCTTTAAAGGTTTTTGTTGATATCTGTTCCTTTGATTCACTCAGATCTTCAGATGAATCTTTGAAGTTGATGAAGTAGCCGGATGCCGTTCTGTCTATTGTTCCAATTGCTTCAGGATTACTGTTTGCTTTATTAGTGTGTTTTGTTGCAGCAGCATAGTCATTTGTTACTTCATTGTAGATTGGTGTGTCTCTGCTAAATGTTTTTATTTGGGTTTTTAGAGGTTTAAGTTCCATAGCATTGTTGCATAGTCCTTGTTGTTGTTCTGTAGGCATTTCAAATGTGAGTAGCCTCTTAGATTGAACCTCTGTGTTTGTAGCAAACCTTGGTCTTCTACTACTTATCGGGAGTCCACTTGGCCTACTGTTTGTTATCGGCCACATGATTGTGGTTTTACCAGGTCGATTGATACAACTCTGTTCTCCTTTTTACCAGCAAGGGGCGGTAGTACTACTGATCTTGTCCCGTTGATAGACAAGACAGGAACTGCTTTTCTGTAAGAAGGCCCAAATTCCTTCTTCACCGCGATCTTTTCTCTGACTAGATCCCCGACTTTTGGAATCCAGACAGGTCTTGCTGGGACAGGTGGTTTTTCTTCAGTGGTCGTTCGTTGGCTGTTGTTTCAACTTTATGTTGCTCAGGTCTTTCCTTGTTTCATTTAAGTCCTGCAAAATAGCCAAACGATCTTTGATATCAAAGCTTTTTTCTTTAACCACTGAAGTCTGACTGTCAAGATCTAAGACCATCATTCTAGTCCCAAACAATAATTCGTACGGACTGAATCCCCTCAGAGAATTTCTTGGCAGGTTGTTTAGACTACGTTGGACACTTATTAGATGTTTGACCCACCCAGCTCCCGAACCTAATACCTTCGCTGTTATAGATTACTTTATGCCTTTGGTTTTTTCTTTACACCATCCCGTTCCCTCAGGTAGGAAGTGAGAAGAGTCCCGCTATGCTATGCTCATTTGGCCATGTTTTTCCACACGCTTTAGGGCAAGAGAAAAAACATTTAGCCAAAGGTAGCATGCTTCTAGCGTATATGCCATTATAGACTCGCAAATCTTTTTATAACAGTCCAGACGTCAGCCGAGTGCTGGGGTCTACATTACAAGTGGAAAATAGTCTTTATATGTTAATTTGGACGCATTAATTTTTATTGTTGATCCATTCTGGAGTGAAACGCCATGGTAATATACCGTTTCTCTCGCCACTGCGTTCTCTGTTGCAGTCAGGGCATTTTTTTACAAAAATGTGATGCTGCAGGCTCATGCCTGGCCACCAGTACGTTGATTGTAATTCTTCCAGAGAATCTTTTAGTTTGAGGTGTCTGAGACCCTCACCCATATGTGCGTCTGCTATTAACAAGCCTCTCCTGTCCGTGTTTGGAATTACTCTGTCCCCCACTCCAGGGATTCGAGCAAAAGGAACGGAGTTTGCATCTATCATGTATGTATAATTGAGTGGATAGTTGATCGGTAGTGCTGAGCAGTCGCCTTTTGATGACGTTTTCACCGCCAGCACTGTTTCACCGTCAATGTATTTTACTGCACGCTTTTTTCTAACTACGGAAGCCGATTCAGTTCCTGCCGTTGTGGCTTTCTCAGCCAATGAATTCCCTGCAACGTGAACGCCATCACGCTGATGACTCAGTGAGTGTATCACGTGAGTTTTTGGTAGTTCTTTCTGCAAAAGAACTATTTGTTTCCAAAGCACTTTTTGCTTTATTGTTGCACCTGTGTCATCTTTGTAACCGTTTTGAATCCATTTCTGCAAATCGTTGTTATATGATTTGACGCAGTAATATGAATCGGACACTATAAGTGTCGGGAATTCGCGATCTGCATTATCTAGCGCCATTTTCAATGCTATTATTTCAGTTTGTTCTTCTGAATTAGTTTCTACTGAGTGTGTTTTTATTAGCAGAGGTCTCAGTTTCCCTCCGTGCCACACTTCTTTTGTGATTTCACATGTGGGGTCATATGCTTGTTCTCCCCACCCTGGTGGTTGAGCATGCCCGTCTGTATAGATTACACAGGCGTACTGTCGTAAGGGCAGAATGTCGATTGGCAGAGGGTATGTCATTTCATATTCTAGATATTTTAATTCCTTTAATTCTGGATCAAAGTAGTATTTTACCCTGTCCGTTGTAATTGAATTCACCCATTGTATCCATTCTGGATTCAACGCTGTTGTTGGTAAATTACATGGGGTTGTTAATGCCTCAAAGGCTGATTCTGCTGTTCTGACTGTGATACGTCTACCGTCAGCTTTGTCTTTTTCTCTTGCTATAGCCGTTTGAACTGCATGAACAATGTTTTCTTTAATACTGAACTTCTTTTCAGCTTCTGTGTACAAGTGTGATTTGTATGCAATTAGTACCTTTTCTCCCTCATTAGAGGTCAGGTATGTGAATCCGCATCTTCCTGGGATGACTCGAATCACAAGATTGCGTGTATTGTCACGTGTTTCTAATTTTGTTTTAATTAACATGTCTGTTTGTAAAGATCTCAAAATTTCTGTGTGTTTTTGAGTCCAATTGATTCTTTTAAAATCTGGTTTTATTAGATCATAAAGGGGTTTTACCCTTTCTGCGTAATTTGCAATGTATGTTTTTCCGAAATTTAGGAAGCCTAGAATTGATTGTAGGTTTTTTAGTGTTCTAGGTGCTTGGAGTACAGCACATTTCTCTAGGAAATTGTCAGCCAGGCTTTTGCCTTCACTTGATAATTCATATCCTAAAAACAGGACTGTCAGATGGGCAATTCTTGACTTTTTAAAGTTGAATTTGTAACCCTCTGCTGCGAACCCAAGTATTATGGTGTTCACTCTCTTCAAGTGAGTATCCAAGTCATCATCTGTTAGGTAAATGTCGTCGACATAGGATAATGCCTCGTCATCATATGTTTGTAGTAATTCTGTTACTCTCGCTGAGAATAATCCTGGGCTGTTCTTGTACCCCTGGGGTAAACGGCAGAAACTTTTTTGCGAGCCATTTACCGAGAACGCAGTCAAATATCTGCTCTCTGGTGCTATATTTTGACAAAAGAATCCATTAGAGATGTCTAATGTTGTTTTGTATTTTTTGCGCACTATGTTATTCATTAGTGCACCACTATGCGAGTTTTGCACTGCAAAAGTTTTGCAACATGAGTTAAGGTGTCTGTAATCCAAAACAAGACGATATGAATTGTCTGGTTTGGCGACAGGAAACAAAGGGTTGTTCATTTGTGAGGTGCAAGTTTCAATCACCCCCTGGTATTCAAGTTGATCTAGGATCTCTTTTACCTGTTTTTTAGCTTCTTGCTTAATTGGGTACTGCCTCTGTGCAGTAGGTTGTGATTTTAACTGGATTTTATGAGGAGGAGAGTCCTTATCCCATCCTACATGATTTTTATATAAAGCAGGAGCTAGAGCTACTGCCCACTTTCTTGCAAGTGTATATTTTTTATGAATTGGAATATGATTTGAGAAGGCAGGCATAATTATTTCTTCGCCATGAGGGCACTCCCTGACAAACTCGGGTGGCCAGTCTCGTTCAGCTAGAAGGATGTCATAGCCCTGGGAGAGATTATCCCAAAATAGACCCCTTATTTTTCTAGTCTTATCCCCCTCTATACGTAATGTTATTTCATATATTTTGTGAGGTTTGCTAACTCTGGTGTCTGCAGTTTCCACTTGAATATATTCATTCGTGTCCACTGTCTCCAGATGATTCATAAGGACTTTGCGAGCTATGCTCACTTCTGCTGCGCTGTCTAGCATTGTCTGAGCCCATTCTCCGTTTTTCAGTTGTGTCCTCAGTATTCTCGGCATTATTGATTACTTTAATGCTGGCTACCTTCTTTTTTGGAAATTGTAATTTTTTATTTGGATGAGCAGGTTCCTTGTCTTTGGACTTGACGTGCTCTTCCTGTGTTCTGATCGTCCTCTTCTCTCCGATTTCTGCGAGGAAGTCGGAAAAGATTGAGAGGGACGTGTATCAGTATCTTGATATCTATCAGGTTTTTTTATGCTATCCCTATTCCTAAGGTTGTATTTTTTTACAGAGGGCTCCCTTTGGGGAGACCTGCGTCCTTGGTCAGGAGATCTTTCTCTCCGCCGAGGAGACCTTCCTCTGGTCTGGAATCTTTTTTCTTTAGGATAGGATTGTTTATTTCCTTCCCAGCTCTTTTTTTGTGTTGTTAAATTATTTTTAATGAATACCTTTTCTGGACTTTCAATTAGTTGGGGTTTCACCGGTATTCCACCCAAACTGTCTCTACCTAGTTCTTCATAGGATTTTTCTATGATTCTGGCAATTTCAGTTGGTTGGTCTGCTATATCTGTTTCTTTTAACCTTTGGCGGATCGCCACGTTTGCTGCTTCTCCCTTTATGTTGGCTAATAATATAGCCGAGACCTGCTTGAAGTCTTTCAGTAATTTCATACCAAGAGTTAAAGCGGGTTCTGGACCATATTCATCTTGAATTTGTTTTAGCCCATCTGTTATTACTGACATGGATGGTACACCATGTGTTTTTGTGTAGATGGAAGCAAAGACTGTACCCCAAGTGTCACAGTCCTCCACGTGTGGTGCGATTCCCATTGGAAGACAGATAGTCAGAATCCTGTGTTTTTCTATCGGGGTGGTGTCTGGAAACACCGCCTCTATTTGAGGGATTTTTTGTGCTAGCCAGAAAGGTATTTGTTCCCGTTTTGCGGGTACTTTACCTAGACAGGACTGTATGTTCTGTGGTGTAGTTTTATTTGTGTTCCCCTGATGAGGGGTCAGCTGTGGAATTTTGATTGCTGGTTGGATTGTTGAAGTCCGCATTACATATTGGACTAATTGTCTATGTACTTTTATTAATTGTTTTAATTGTATTAAAAGCTCTGCTGCAGGCATTTCTTCAATGTCTGGATGTGGTGTGTATCCGGCTAGGACCGGCCACGTTGCTCTTGGTCTACCTAGTGGACCGAGCCTGGTGATGTGATTATTATGTTTTAGGGCGCCATTAAACAAGAGCAGGTGCTCTTGGAATTTGAGTGGTACTTCCACCTCCTCGAAAGGAATGTACTCATCAGGAGGTTCCTCTGTTTTGTAATAGTGGAAGACCTTTGTTACAGCATTAGCTGCTGGAAAGTTTATCCATGAATAGAATACCTCTGTCTGCCGATATTCGTGTGCCTCTATTACGAATATGACTGTGCCACCTCTAGGTGTCAGTCCATTTTCTATAAGTTTTAAAGTTACAGATTTCCTTTTGTTGACCGGGATGAGTATTATATCCGGGTCTGCTTCTTGCATAGTATTATCAGCTGCTACGAGTTCAGCTGCTATTCTAGCTGTCTCTCTTTCTTCTTCACTGTCTACCATTTTACCGACAGGAAGGTTATTTCGTTTTGTTTGCAGATCAGGTTTCTTTATGGAAACAAAGATTAGATGCACAATATTTTGGAACAGTGTATCCTTCAACGTTGACTAAACCAAGGACCATACATAGGAGTCTCCTCCTGCGAGGTTTGGCGGATATGACCTTTCACCCACTCCAGACGTCTTTGGAGTATAATGGGAAAAAAAGGGGTTCTGTGTGAAAAAGCACGACTGAGTTACTCTAATGTCTTGCGTTAGTTTTATCGCCTTTCCAAACGCTGGGCGCCATGTAGTGTAGTTCCTATTATCCCAATAGGCTCTGCGCATTGGAATAATACCTTCAATAGTATAGACCTAGGACGGAGGTTAACTAGGTCTTCTACTGACAATATTAGACTTAAAGTTTTGGGTTTGCCAGCTAGCTCAGAGTTCACTAGAAACTTTCTCGAATAGGCAAGGAGGAGTTTAACCTCCCTGGATAGACAAGAAGGGATTTAGTTTCTGACAACCATAGAACATGACAACTTTGCTCTCCCCTAATCAAGAGTGTATCTCTAGAGTCGTGTGAAAACAAAAGACAACTTATTTTACTCAGTCAGTTCAGTGCATTCTTAGTTTCACCAGAGTGTAGAGAAAAGGAAGAGACGGGCGTATTCAATAAAAGATGTTATTTATTGATCAGTCTCTTTTCTCGTACAGGAGAAATGAATCGATATTATTGCAATACTTATGGTTAAGTAAAGTGCATACAATAAGAGCAGAATTATAAAATAATACTGTAAAAGCATTGATATGGTTTCTAAGCCATAAGATATTTAAAATGGATAAAATAGATACATACATATATACATTTGACTAATCGTACTCAACTGGTGCTTCTAACTACGCCTACCCCGGTGTACCTGACCGAAGCCTAATACGTGGGCGGGAGTAGATAAGTAGCAGTTTAAGTTAAGTTTGTTTTGCCAAGTGACTGACTCAAGAATTCTCCGTAAAGGGTTATTCAATTCTGTACCTGAGATCTAGAATGGTTGAGGGTTGGTATCTCTCGTCTTTGGTCTTGATATTCCAGCTGCCTGCAAGGGCTGCTTGGAAGCGCCGGAGCTGGATTTCTCGGCAGGAGAAAGCAGCGTCTCGTTCTCAGCGCGTCAGGAAGGCGGGGCAGCGCCAGCGGGGTCTGCTCTGTGCTGGCCTCTTCAGCAAGTCTCGCTGCTCCGATCTCGTCACCACCGCGTGTGTTTGCTTAAGGCAATGTCGGTAATATTTATACCTGTAAGGTGCCAAGATTGACGTAAGGATGGACATAGATACGTCAATAAGGATGTCATACGAACTGGTCGTTAGCACATTCTTTACTGAAGTTCTTGGTGAAATCAAAACAATGGCCGCAGGGATTTTCCCAGGTTGTCATAGGTTTGATTTGTTTTGAGAACTCCGTATGCCTTATCAGGGGCTGAAGGAATAGTGCTTGCCTAATTAGATGGCAAGCGTTATGACCTAATCAGATAACGCGTTCCTGTGCCGTGGTGTGGCTTAATCAGATAAAGGTTTTTGCACCGTGGGATGGCTGCTAGTTAATTATTAACCAGAACAGGGTCAGGAATAGGGGGATCGATACAGAACCTATAGGAATACATCACACCACTGTCTAGGTGGTGTGTAGATAGCATATCTATGAATTACATCGTTAATAACTGATCTATTAGCATCATTGATCATTATGAGCGTATTCCTGGTGTTTCGGAAATAGTGTCTTCATCCATCATTCCTGGCATGATACGCTGGAGCGAGGGTATCCATGCTAGCAACGAATCAAAGTTTAACAAGAACATTGCGGGCCTACCAGGGGGAATTGGGCCTTGCATGAGGATATTATTGCAGGAACTCCTAACAACTTGAAGCCGAACTCTGGGGGAGCGAGAATAGATTTAATCACTCAGTTAAACGTGGAGTGACTGACCCAAGCTTCTATCTAGAGGTCAGCTACAGAGTAGACTGTGTAGTTTTAGAGTGTAATTACATTAGCGTATATAGTACTAGTGAGGTACATTCAAGGCGGTCAGTCTAACCTAATAATCAAACGTTAATTAAGCATTGGGGCAACTCGTGCAAACCTCGGATCTAAACAGACTGTTAGAGGTAGCAAGCTGTGTGTTACCAGAGGTTGGTGACGGGCGCATGCGACAACAGAGGATCTACTCAGTTAGAGGGATATTACTGCAAGAATGGGCAGCCTCTCGAGGCATCAGAACACTTGGGTAGACACCTTCAGAGCCAAGGAGTGAAGTGTTTGGTTTATGAATGGACTTCTTTCAATTATTAAGAGAGGACAACTTTAATTGTGGAAGGGTGCAGGTAATGCTGACTAATTAATGCTAGTAACACCTACTGGCCTGGGTAGCTTGTGGGGGCATTGAGGGCCATGTCTCATTGCAGAGAATGCAAAGCGTGGAGCGGGGACATTTTAATCAATGTTTTCTGTCTCTAATGCAGGAATCGCGCACGAGAGCCGCCCCACCCACATGGGGGCCACCTGAATTATCAATAGGTATAAGGGTCAAAGCACACTGGAGACAGTGTGTTAGGGTCTGGGATTCCCATGTTCTCCCCAGTTGTCATTACTACACGGGGTGTGGGATGCGTGCTGGATTCACTCATGGAAGTAATACATGGATAGTGATTGGGAGCTGGGACTTATTAGGCAGCCCTGTGCAGAATTGGATGTTCTCTCTTACTTGAGTCTGGGCAATGTGTTTTACGGTACAATAATTGGGGTGTTCGCGCTGGATGCAGTGGCAGAACAGGGGCTAATCATGCATTTAATGCGAAAGCACATGGGAAATGTGTTTTCAGCTCAACAACAGGTTGATTTGGGCATATAATGCATCTCATGTGCATTAATGGATTGTTGTGCCGTTTGTTCTCTAATAATTTATTAGTAGTTTGAACATCTGAGGCCCCATCCACTGAGGGACGGGAGGGGGCGCTGATACCTGTAGCACATTGATAAAACCCTTGTTGGAACTACTCCCTTGGCACAGGCTGATCAGTTCAGGATGGTGGAATTTTGTTTTCTTCCCCGATACCCACAGTTATTGTTTAAAAACATTAGGCAATGACCAAACAGCAACAAAGTCTTATTTTCCTGTCGGGCTACAGCTCCTAGGTGAATGGACAAGTAACCTCATGGGTAGAATGGTAGACGACTGGGCGGGTCCGCATTGTGGGGTACCTGGAGGACTTCTCTTAAAATCTCCGGTCTCACGGGGCCAGGCAGTTCTGACTGACTGTGTAATTTTGTGATACTCTGTTCCATTTGAGCTACGCAGTCTCATTCAAGACCAGGCACTCTTACGCCCAAGGTTTCGTGCATAGGTTACTGCCTCACACATGCACACTCCAAGCTATGGAATGTCTGACAAAAGCAGCCTGATAACCTTGGTCTGCCTAGAATTCTTGCGGGTCTGAGGGGCGCAATTCTGACATTGGGTCTCCCTCATCTTCAATGATGTGTACTAGCAAGAAAGTGTTTTTCTTAGTCCTTCAATGTCACTCATCGTGCACTGTAATATGGAAATGTCACACATAGCAGTTTTACGCGTGTAGCTCTGAAGGGGGTGGCTAGTTTGTGGTTGGCTATGCAAGAAAGCTTTAACTGTGGCTTCTTCATCTTGGGCAACTAAGCAACATCGACTGTGGTAGTGAAGTACTCCTTTTGTAAATTACAGGGAGGCAATTGGCATAGCGGCTATATAGCAGGCAATATTCAGCACTTTACCTGAACAAGCTGGATAGCCCTGCAGATTAGTGGGCCGGCCTAAGCCTCACATTAACTGCTGTATCCTGGCCCACGCTGAGACAATCACATAGTTGTACCACAGCATTGCCAGTTTCCTTTAATCTGGCCCATTGGCACCATGGGGATGCATTATCAGGTTGCACAGAATTTTTGGGCCTGCATTAGCCACTGACATACCTCCTCCAGTCTGATCCCACTAAGACCTCTCAGCTCTGCATCCATTTTGGATCAGGCTGATACAGTATGCCTCTAATTTGTAATTCATGGGACACATGTGGGCACATAGTTGGCCATGTAAGCGTTTGGTTTGGCTGGTTTTACGTGAATGGTTCGGTAGGGGGCAGGCAATTTTAACAGGCAAAAATCAACAACAGGGGTTGTCACGCAGTGGAGGGCGCGTGGCTAGGTGTTCGGGTAAGCTTTCACCTAGATAGTATCTACTTAGTTGTTTTCAGGTACTAAAGTAAGGATTCCTTTGGCAGTGTGCACATGCCAGGAAGTAAGAGCGATGAAGGATTAGTTCTCTTAGTTGCACAACTTATATATACAGTTGTATAGGCGGCTTGTTACAAGCTTCATAGGGTCCATTGAAGGCCAGGCACAGGGGGACGTCTTGTACAAGTGTCAAACATGAGGAGATCCTCTACACAGTGTTTTAAGCCGACACCAGAACGCAGTTGGCAGGCATAGTTGAGAGGTGATGGTCTTACAATTAGGTTCCCATGGGTTTGAAAGTTACGTGTCTTTCCAGTGAGGCTAAACATGCGAGGAGTTGATTAGCCTACAGTAGGGTCGGAGTCAGGGGAGTGAGCCGCCTGGCGTGATCTTGATGGTGAATATGTCCCCAGTAGGTCTAAGTAAGGGTGTAAGGCCACATGCTAGACAGGGGACACCATGCCAGTGGCAGTGGTGTTGTTACCTGATAGGGGCTTGTTGGTTGCTGGTCAGCCAGCGGTACAGAATAGGAACAGACTGGGGGATGGCACACTAGATGGACACCTACAAAGCACAGTTGGCAGTTAGTTGTGAAGTTCATGGACATCACTGTCACAGTTCCCTGTCCGGAGGGCGACAGAAGTGAGAAGGAAGTTTGGTTGCGTGCCAGCTTGGCGGTGCTGAGGAAGAGAGCAGACTTGTCCTTGCCTGAGCCGAAGGAGGCCGGTGATTGCAATTGTAGTGCTATAGGTCCTTGGCGCCAATGAGAGGTGAATAGTGTCGCCCGACAACTTGGGAGTAGCCTGAAGCATAGGAGAACTTGTTTCATCAGGCTCGGGTTGCTACTTGCCAAATGCACTGTGTGCTTTGATGTAGACGGGGTTCATTTACCCGAAGTTGATATGACGATCTTTGGTTGATATAGCGGAAAGCACTAGGAGCAGCAGGTTGTACTAATAGGAAGCTAGTAGGTGGGGGGACTCTGGGGCGGCGGCGGCCACATCCAGAGCCATGGCGGAGTTACAGGGCGATCCAATGCAGAAAGGTACAGAGGGGTACCCTCTACAGGAGCACCGGTGGGTGCGAGAGCAGAATTATCCCCCAGGGAGATCCACGCTGTGATGGATCCTGGAGGACCGACGGCGCCCCGTTAGTCCTTCGGGCGGTTGTAGACCTGAGCAATCGGGGGTTGCCACAACGCTCCGCCCCCCGAGGGGGGGGCGTGAGCAAGGGGCGGAATAGAGGTCTGCCGAGGGGAGGGGTTAGACCTTCCCCCGAAACTGACAACGCCCCTGCGGTTAACACCCCGGGGGGTTATGGCTCATCAGGTGGGCGGGCCGCGAGAGGCGGCCTGCTCTGGATCGACCCGTAAGATAAACCAACATGGGCATAATGTATATGCTAATAAAACTGCAACAACTTTCTCCACCAAACTTGTGTTGTGTCGGTTATTGGTGGAGTGGTGTGTTGTATGAAGAAAGGTCTGGGGCTGGGCCGATATTGGCACTATGATTGGCTGCCCCGGGACACCAAAGGTGGCCACCTACGAGGGCGGCCACCCTTAGTGCCATAGGATGGCACAGACCCTGAGCGGTCTAGTGGTTGGGGGGATCAGTGGTCCCCCCGTGATGTCACTTCCTGTGTCTTGGGGGGAGGGGTGACTATATAACCCAGGGGGCGAGGGTCAAGCACCCTCTTTGTTCGTTGGCCGCTGCTCGCGCTGACCCTCGCCCTCCCCGGCCTGGACCCTGAGCGGGTGACTGCCCATTGCCTTTTCCCTCCCATCCGCTTACCCTGCTTTCGGGCAGTAAGTGGGGGGGTTGCTATTAATATTACTGTCTTTTGTGTTGCAGGCGGAGTTACAGGGCGATCCAATGCAGAAAGGTACAGAGGGGTACCCTCTACAGGAGCACCGGTGGATGGGAGAGCAGAATTATCCCCCAGGGAGATCCACGCTGTGATGGATCCTGGAGGACCGACGGCTCCCCGTTAGTCCTTCGGGCGGTTGTAGACCTGAGCAACCGGGGGTTGCCACAACGCTCCGCCCCCTAAGGGGGGGGGCGTGAGCAAGGAGCGGAATAGAGGTCCGCCGAGGGGAGGGGTTAGTCCTTCCCCCAAAACTGACAACGCCCCCGCGGTTAACACCCCGGGGGGTTATGGCTCATCAGGTGGGCGGGTCGCGAGAGGCGACCTGCTCTGGATCGACCCGTAAGATAACCCAACATGGGTATAATGTATATGCTAATAAAACTGCAACAACTTTCTCCATCAAACTTGTTTTGTGTCGGTTATTGGTGGAGTGGTGTGTGTATGAAGAAAGGTCTGGGGTTGGGCCGATATTGGCACTATGTCTACAGTGCGTGCACTAACTCAGAGAAATGCAGAGTTACATGCGCGCGCTGTAGACCTTGGAAACGCATAACACAGGCACTCAGTGGCCGGAGCCAGCTCAGCTGTTGGTGGTACGGCAGATGGCCCCATGACTGTCACGTCACTGCGAGCTGAACATGGCGGCTTGATCTTCTAACACTCCGTCGGTTCTCTGACAACGCCTCGTTCAATGTCTGTGTCTAATAACTTGGGCTGCATTCAGCTGGCATTTCAACTGTTTGCTTAATTATTAAATCAGATGGCGAATGAAAATATGTGACATTCTCTTCCCACTTTGGGGACAAGGATGTACTTTTGTAAACGTTTGACCTTTTCGTTATCTTTTCCTCTTGGGATTTCAGCGAACACTTAATACTTTCAAACTGGTCTAGCATTTTCGGAGCTCTTTGACCATGCACTGAGAGTAGCTTTTAATATTGTTTTCATGTTGTAGGTTAAAAGTTAGCCTTTTGAAATGTCGGACAAATTTCTGTAAACTACGGGTTGCAGATTTTTAAATGACAACTCATTCACGAAAATCAATCATTAAAGAGGTTTGCTGAGAAATCTGTTAGTGCTTTTCGAGTAGGAAACTGGCCATGCAGACAGCTGTAAATAATTGTAATCAACTGAATAAGAACCAGGATGAAGGCAGTTTCATGTTATGTAGGTAAATAGGTGTGTTATCCAATAGCATCCCTAGATGTGTCTAGACTCTAGACACATCTAGGGATGCTATTGGATAACACACCTATTTACCTACATAACATGAAACTGCCTTCATCCTGGTTCTTATTCAGTTGATTACAATTATTTACAGCTGTCTGCATGGCCATGACTAGAGAATCCGGCATAAAGTATGGTGACTTATTCAAAGTTTTCGCTAATTTGTGATTAAACAATATTGCCAGAACAAAGACAGAAATAATAGACACTTGCACATTGTTATCAGTTTCACCATGGAGTGGGTTTAACAATATTGGTGCAAATTCCTGGAAACCTAATATAGACCCCCTCCCCCAAAGGGAAATAATCAACGTGGCATTTAATGACAACACCAATCATGCATAAATAATGTGGTATGCAAGAACACAGTGACAAAAAAACACAAGCATGTTTGGATTGGAAGAGTGCTGGCTGCAGACACCTTTGTGAGTAGTGGTAGGTTTGAGCAAAAGCTGGAGAAGTTCTTCAGTGATATATTTGGTTTTGGATTTTTTAAATATCTACTGATCGCCTTTTGGTGTCCTCAGAGTCACTTCAAAGTGAGGGTACATGTAAAGATTAGTGGGTGTTAGGGTATTAAATACAGGCACACTCGACCAACAGGCAACGGTGGGGCTTGCCTCGGATGTGGCATCATTGTATATGTCTCAAAAGATGACAAAGCTTCAAAGGATGGAGTTCTGAAAGCCAAGGATGAAAAAAGCTTGCCAGTTGGGACGATACCAGGGAGAATACATGTCTCTTTAAAGACTTTCTGAACTTGGCAATCATGTTCAAGTCTCAGATGTAGTGTTAGGGAATTCCACAATTTGGAAACCTGAACTTGAAAGGTTCATTAGCAGTAAAGTCATTTAGAGTTTGGTGAAGCACTAACACTACCATCAATTGGCAGTGCTGACTCCTGCATTCAAGTAGCGGCCGGTGTTTGCTACACGTGACGAGGCAGGCAGATGGGGCGAGGGGGGCATAGATGTCATGAAGGGAGGGGGGGAAATAAAAAAAATAAAGAATTAACAAATAAAAAAAACGTATCTTCAGCCGGCCGCGTTCCGCGTCCTCTGCTACTGCCGCTTCCTCAGGCACAGGCTCCCAGCCCGCCCTGCGGCCAATCCTGAAGCTGCTTTCGCATGCTTTCCCAATTCAGGATTGGTTGAGCACTCTCAATTAGCACTCCTGGACAGACCGGAAGTCTGTACCTGCTCTCTCTAACCTCGGCAATGCAGTTGGGGTTGGTGAGAGCTTCACTGCACATGACAGTTTGTCCGGCCTCAGACGTGATGTGCAGTGAAGGGAGTGCCCACACCACTCCCCTTAGTGTTGTCAACCCCCAGGCTCAGCCCCCAAGACGACAGGAAAGGAAAAATAAAACAAATGTTGTTTTATTTTTCCATTCCCGCTGTTTTTGCGGGGATGAAGCTCCTCCATAGCTGAGGAGCCACAGCTGGCTTTCTTACTTATGGTTCTACCAACCCACAAAGAAGTGGCAGAACTACAGGGTTTCCACCACCAGAACCTGATGGACAGCTCATCACATGTGTACCAGGGCTTAACACAACACATAACATGTGTATTTGTAAAACACACGTTCACCCCTGACGGGGTATCTTGGCGCTGAATAACAGATGTTTATTGTTACCCAACTCAATGGTCGACTTCAGATGGATGAAAGGCTAAGTGGACACGCTGGGATTTGAACCTGTGACCATGAGGTCGAACACAGGCCCCTGCAGTGAATGCTTTAGTCCACTGAGCCACCAGATCCGCCTTAGTAAGGAATGGTGGTCCCAGGCAAGGAAATCAAACAATTACTTCCTGCACATCAGGGCCATTGTTTTTTTTTATTTTTTTGTGTGTTTTCAAGAAAGAAACTCCCACTTTGGCGGTTTCTCAAAAAACAAAAATGGCTCCCACTCGTCAAATATCAGTGCCATCAGTGGAGCTGCTGAAACAGTGGTGGCTCTGCTGAAGACAGACAGACCTGCACCTACCTGAGGGGGATCTCTAAATTTGGCGGCTGGTGCTAGTGTGCCAACTGCTGAGGTTCAAATGCCCCCCTTCCCCCCAAATATAGGGAATCTTTTACCAGGCCATTTATTCTCAATAAGTAAAGCAAAAACAAATGGTTTTAAAGTACGCTTTAAGCACACTTTAAAACAATTTGCTTTTTAATTGTTTATTTAGAAGCGCTGCAAGTAGTAACTTGGCCTGCAGGCACGGCAGTGAAACCAGCCCCCACCATTCCAGACTACCGATAGCCAGTCTGGCCCTGGTAGAGGGGATAATCAACTGACATCTGTTTGGAGATCTGAGACTACTGGGTGGTAAGAAAGGATCAAAAGGTTTTGTGGGGTAGTTCAGTGCTCGGCCATGTAGCTCCTTTTGTACATGGCAGAGAGTTTTGAAGGGAGTTCTTCCTAGTACTTAGAACCAAAGGAAGGATTTCAAGGAAAGTGTGATGTGATCGTTTAATTTAAAACCAAATAAAACATGGTCCGCATAAATTAGATTCTCTGGTGTTCTGATAGAGACATTTTTGGGGGACTTCTGTACAGGCTGTTGCCATAATCCAGGTGGGACATAAGCATGGTGAGGGCTAAAGAGATGTTCTGTGAACAGTGGAGCAACTGCAGAACCATTTTTAGCAACCGTAATGTTGGAATGCATCTTTGGAGACTGCAACATCAAGTTACAGTAAAGATGATGCAGCATATTGAGGTTGGTGCATGTGAAAGAGCGTGGTGAAGGCACCACGCAAGGGTCTTAAAACAGTGGTAGAGGGAGAAGTGCACAGATTGACTGTGCATATGTGTACCAGTATGGATGTAAAGCAATGTGGATGTGCAGATATTCTGCGTGAATGACAGAGGTGTGCTTTGATCATGGCCTGTTAAGCAGTGGGTACTTGAAGGAAATTAAACTCTTATGGGGAGACAGCAAGAGTGGTGTGGGATCTGGGCTTGTGTTCAGTAACACAAAAGTGGAGTGTTGCAAAGTCATCCTGTGCCCTGGGCACCCCCCAACTTGTTGCTGACTGATACTGGTGGTAACTGATTTTGACTGACCCTGGGCTCTGCCTAACCAGGCCCAGGGCCAGTGCCAGGCTGAAAGAGACACATTAGGATACACTTAAAACACCTACATACACTCGGGTACACAATGGTTTGGTGGGGTACCCCTGTGATTGGCATGACCTTCCCTATAGGCCCCTAGTATATAATAGGGCAGGGGGATTGAAACTACCTAGAAGTCTCCAGTAGCCTGGGGTATGGCAGTTTAGAGGCCGGCAGCCTTTTTCTGCACTTGCATGTGTGCACTGCTGAAGCCTGAGGTCAGTTTAAAATCAACCCTGGGTGCCAGGACTGTTTTTAAAAAGTAAATTGTGCCTAAACTCTACTTTGGTGTTTGGGGCACTTAAAAATGGATAACCTACAATATTTTGGCATATTAGGGTACTCCAGGGTCTCCCCTAGGTATCCCAGGGGTGGGGGCAGGTATTTATAAGGTACACCCTTATACAAAGAGTTTTTATATGCCTGGAAAAAGTAAAATTTCACATTTCACTCCCCACGTGTGGTATAGTGCTGCTCAAATTCCACTTTGATGCTAGGAGCACTGTAGGGGGAGGATCTGCAATATTTCTACAGATTCAGAACCCCTAAAGTCTGCACATTGGGTGGGGGCCCTGTATAAGCAAAGTACTTATAAAATATGTTTTTGCAAGTCCTGGTGCTGGAAAAATGGCCCAAGTCATTTTTCCCATTGCCATTGCCAATCCCTTGTTACAAAGGTTAACATGGTAGGAAGTTATTGATTAATAACTATTGATAGGAGAGGACTAGAAATGCAGTTCAAAGACTCCCCAGAATGGTATTAATAAATCCAACAATATCATATTGTTAAATTTCTCCTAAAGTGTACATACAAGAAGTTATAAGACTTTCTTGTTTGTAAGTCCAAATTCAGCCTCCCAGTGCTCTGCATCAGCAGATGCAAGGGGGAGAGTCTAAGTAAATTGGTCATCCTAGGGGTGTGTTAAGCCAGCTCTTACCTCCTTGCTGGAAAATCAGCCATTATGGATTTGGAAGATTTGATGCACTCTGGGACAAAATAATGCCACGCTCTACAGGATGTGGTCATAACTTTAAGGAGTTACCCTGCTAACACTGGTCAGAAGTGACCTCCCGCATGACCCAGACAACTTGGAATAAGTATCTGAGAGGGGCAGAGCCCTCCAGATCTGCTGCTTGAAACTGAAGAGAATCAAAAGGGTCTGGATGCGCTGAAGATTTTGAAGTGCATTTCCAAAGGCCAGGACTCTGAGTTTGCACCTTTTTGCACCATTGGAAACTACAGCCCTGTGGATCAAACCTGCTTCAAAAGAACTAAATAGTAGACTCCCTGCAAGCTACAGGTTAACAGAGCTCACCTGGACATTCCCACAAAGAATTCCCAGCCTGGAGTACCAGTGGCTTTGTAAGGGTTTTGTTCAAGTGGATTGCGGAATTGAAGTTTCACACTTTCAAGGACCCTCTTAGATATTCCAGAACTTCGGATTGTGTGTTGGATACTTTGGGACCCGCAAGCAGAACTTAAGGAAGGAGTTCTAACTGGACCCCGCCTGCTGGAGAATGCGACACAACACAGTGGTGAGAAATTCTCCATAACAATATATTTATTTTTTATTCATGTTCTTTTTATTTTATAAATTACACACTCAAATTAATTCAGACAACCCATGCAACAACTCATTTTAAGCTAATTACAAAGAAATGTACAAGAGTGCCCTAAAATACACATTCAATGCAGCAACATAGGAGGTAAGTTTTGCACCTTAGCACAGAATGGAATACATGTGAAAGCTGTTTGCGACTAATATTTGTTTATAAATATAGTTGAATTTTATTTCTGTAACTCGCATATTTTAAGCTTTTTTTACAGCTTACAAAGATTTCCATAGTTGTCTGTTGAGCTGACAGTTCTTATTCATTGTTCTACTTAACACTCAATAAAAATATTATTCCTTGCCATAAGGGAACTTTGTACAGCTGTAGAGGATTATTTGACTTATCAGAGAAACCCAAGCACAGACACTGGGGAGTATTCCTTTAATTAACCAGGCCCCCTTTAATGTTCTTTCAAAACAGGAAAAAGTTCAAATCAATTAAAAAAAATCTTACATTTCTACTCCACGTTCACAGAACAACAGATCAAAACTTGCTTCCAATGGCAGGTTCGTGCCTCTCATTTCATTCACTACTCTTGAAGCCCAAATGAAATATTCCTGCATGCGCTGCTCTGTCCATCCTTCTGGCGTGCTACAGTTGAGATCTCGTAGGCTGTAGAGCTTGTCTGCCAGTTTTACAAGCTTGCCACCATAGCTGCTGTAGGCTGCATGCTCAATCTGTAACCGTTTTCTCTCTTCTTTAGGTAATGATTTGTTGTCCGTCACCTCTTCAATCATTTCTCCAACTTCTGTTCCAAAGACTCTGGAACAATTTCTAAAGGTGTCCCCGTCAGAGAAAACGAAATGACTAAAAGGGGCACTGTAGGTTTTCCAGGCACTAGAAAGTGACTAATCTTTACAAATTCATATCTCTGGTTCCCTACAGTGGATTGTTTTAGTTCTGGTGTCATTTGAAAGATAAAAATACTACCTATTGTTATAAATTGGTGTTGGATTTTTATTTTGTGTTGTGTCTTAATTATTTACTGAAACTGTGTTTTTAAATGCTTTACATACCTGTCTTTGAAGTTAAGCCTGTCTGCTCACAGCCAAGCTACCAAGGGTTGAGCATAGGAATAATTTTCTAAGACCTATGCTGAGTCCTACCATGTTTTAGTGGCCTTATTGCTAGCGGCAGACCTACATTTGCCCCTACCAATAACCCACTTTCCAACATGGAGCTACATGCATGTGTGCGTATGTGCTGTGTATGAGGCTACATATGTGCTTTGATGGAGGCATGGCAAGTGCAACTAAAATGAGAAGGCTTGAATCTTTGTACATACCGATTGTGGTTGCACTAACTTAGCTGTAGTCCAGACGTACAGTCTTCTAACGTTTGTGTCACAGTGGTTTCGTGTTTGGGAACAGGCAGTTTTTGAGTGCTTTCTGAAACACCAGGAGATAAGGAAGATTTCTGATGCAGGCTGGAGGGGGCTTCCATAATTATTCTGTTTTACAGAGAACATCGAGTCACTAAGTGGCTATCTGTTAAATTTTGTGACTAGTATTCAGAAATGAACCATGATCGTAGGTTGTTTCCAGCACAACAGTGTCAGCTTCCTCTTCAGGATTGAAGGTTGAATTTCAAGCAGTCCATGGTGAGTGATGTAGAAAGCTTTGAAGGAGAATGTCTTGGCTGCAGCAATCTAGTTCTGCAGTGTGCAGTATTTGGCTGATATTGTGATGTGACTGAAAAAGCAGAAGACATCTTTCCGCAGAGTTCTGGATATGTTGGAGAAATTCACTGGCACTGAAGTAGAGAGTTTGGTAATTATTCAGATGGTAACGTATCAGAGCAATATACTCCTAAACCAAGCCAGAGAAACTGAGGAAGTAATGAAAGGGGAAATCCCTGTATTGTTTGTCCTGGTTTCTAGGCTTTTGACTGAAGACAGATGTGAGTTGGATGAGTTCATATTGATGAAGCAAAGCTTCGCATATTTTGCGGCTTGCCGAAGTCAAGAACCTCGTTTATGTGTAATAAGGTAACAAAAGCGTATGTTTTACTAACATTTATTTTGTTTAGGCAAAGTTCCCGAAGCTTGCCTATGTGTATTTCTAATGAATTTAATCCGTGTCCTTTAATATGGCCGCCGCTTGTATTTTAGTTACTGCGCATGCGTCAGCCACACTCACGTGTCCTGACGCGTCTGCAGAAGTGGAGGGAAAGTTATGCGCATGCGTAATTCATAGCTGTGCTTATCATGTGGTACTGCTCGTGCCACTGCTCTTGTGATTGTGTCAATGTAGCTAACATTTAATGCAATAATTTTATTTCTTGATGATGAGTTAAAAGTACAAACCCTATGATGTATTTTCATAATGACATTATTATGTATTAACTTGTTTTCGCTTACTTTTCATGTACCGCGGGGAATGGGGGTCCAAACTGATTGGGAGCCATATTGACGGTCTCTTCTGCGCATGACCAGGGAGCATTGAAAGGTGGCCACTTTGGACAGTGGAACTCAGCCAGCTGGCAGCCACAGTCAAGATGCGCCTGGGAAAGCCACCTCTGCGCTACGAGAACGGCGAATGTTGCTCCTCATGTGTTACAATGTTAATTTCCTGCACAGTTCTCATGAGAACCCCAAACCTGCTAGGCGGTACCCAAATATGTTAATGAAGGCTTCAAGTCTTGTATTGTGATTGGTGTGTTACCCAAATCCTACCTTAGGACCAATCGAAATTGAGGGATTCTGACACTTTGCAACATTGGGGGGTGGTACACTGTCCCCAAACTGTATATCTACCCTGGGTTCACCTAGTGAACCGTCCGACTTGTCTGGTTTAGCTGACCTGTCACTGACCCAACGCACTCAATAGGTGACTGAAGATACAGAGCGCTGCGGAGCACTCTGTCCGAATTTGACCATAGGCTAAGGTTCTACTGAACCTTAAAGTGCTGGCAAAGCACTTAGCTGGGAGTTCGCTGACCCAATCGGGGTCTTGATCGATAGCTGCAGAGCGGGCGGAGCGCAGGCGTTGCTTCCGAACTGTGGGTTCCGGTCCTGTCCTGAAGAGGGTCCTGTCCTGAGGGTTTGCTGTCCTGTCCTGAGGGTCCTGTCCTGATTCCTATTCCGAGGGTATCCTGTCCTATCCTGGGTGTCCATTCTGCACCTGCTGTCCTTTGAGGGGTATCCTTCCTTGAGGGTTTCCTGTCCTTAACTGACCCGTGGCCAGGGTTTGGTTTCCACACCTTTCTAGGTAAATATTGCTCTGAAAACTCTTAAAATCTTGCACCTTCTGAATTTCTAACTTTTGCTTTAATAAAGTTCAACATTGCACATGTGATATTTTCCATGCCTTTCTGCAACTATTGAAAGTCATTTATATTTTTCCATAAGTTTATTCCTATGTCTTCTCATTTGTTAGAAATTATATTTTGCATAGCAGTGTGTCATTTCCTGATATGGTCTAGAACTTCATTGCCTAGATTGTTCAAAGGCCCATTCACCTTAAGTGAAGCGTGTTATTCATTATAAACTCTCCTATAGTCACCCACACTTAGGCTATCCCTGTTTAGATAATACTGACTTGCATAGTATCTTTTCTCGTTACATTTTATTAGTACTTTGATGATTACTCTGTCATTATTTCTTTATGCCTATGTGATTTACGTTATCTTGATTATTGATTGCCTTGTTTTATTGTACCTCATGCAAGAAAATAATGAACTTTAGATAAACATTTTAAAACTTCCAGTTGTCCGTGGTCATTTAAACAGTATTTGAATGTTATTGGTTTGGGTTTGTATTTTGCTGCCTTTCTTTTACAGCTAGCTCCCTGATTCATTGTGGTCATTAGGCACCCGCATCGGTGGATGGTAAGTCGGGTGCACCGAAAATTGGTAGCAGGGAACACACACACATCAACTTGGTAGAGCTCGTGAAGTCACCTGATCGATGTATATGGTGATTTGAAAAGTATATGGGCCCTGAAGCCGGAAACGGCGAAAACTATTGGTCGGGTGGCCTCGCGCGCTCTATCAATGGTACATAACAAAGATCCACACATTGTTATTTGTTTGGGGTGGTGTTTAGCTTAAAAGGATTTCTGGCTATCCAATAACGGTTAGGATCAAAACAAGATCTGAGCCCTGCACAGTCAACATGCAACCGTGGTTTCGATTTCAACACTGTCTTTATCTAATAGACCTAGATGTAACACATTGAATCAAAAAGGCAGCAGCCTGGGGTAGATATTAAAAAGGATTGGAATAGTGACAGAGTATTTTGGCACCCAAGAGTTCATCGAATGAGAAGAAGTAGAAGAGTCAATATGATTCGGAGGCCATTCGAGGGGAAAGCAGTGGCGGCCTCAACTTAACAGTGGTGGCGGGGCGCAGCAGGGTGGGGATGGTAAACAAAAGAAAATAAAAATTTAAAAACACTTACCTGCAGACCGGCTGCCACCTCTCAGTCTTCCTCGCCTGCTTCCAGGGGCAGGAGTCAGGAACAGGAAGCACCCAGGCAGCGTTGTGATTGGTCTGAGCACCGTGGTTCGGTGCTGAGAGAGGGACTAGGGAGGAACATGGAAAGTGCACATGACTGTTTGACCAGGCCAAAAAGGGCTGGCCAAACAATCCTGCGCACTTAAGTGAGTGCCTACCACTCCTTCCCTGTTCCCATTAGAGCCAGACCCGCCCCTAACCATCGGAGCCACAGAAAAATAAAATGATAATGATGTTCAATATTATAATTTTATTTCTCCATTTTCAACTGCTCACAGAGCAAGGGGGTGACACTCCTCTGCCTTAGCAGAGGAGCCTTCCCTGGAGGAAAGAAGACTGCCAATTTAATTAATTTTTATAAACTGCAGTGTCACTGAGGCTTAAGAGGAGGGTGATGTGATGAATAGTGTTAAAAGCACCTGGGAGGCCACAGAGTATAGGTTTGGTGCCTATTCGGTTCGGTCTCACAAAATAAATAGAAACAGGCTTGAGGGCTAGCTAAAATGTCTTGGACACAGACCTACAAGGACCCTGCTGCTGCTGTTATGCTGCTTGGTTCCTCCTTTAAGGAGGGCATCTGAAGGCTCCTGGTGAATCTAATTTTGCGATATTAACTGCTGACCTTCTCTGTGTGAGAAGCCTCCAAACATATTTGGAGGCACAGGGTGTGATGCCCTCTCTTCCCATAACTGAGACTGGAGTTCTGCCCTAGAAACTACTGCTGCAAGTGCTGGAGAGCTGAGTGATGACTCTGGAGAGCATTCCCTAGCCACACCACTTTTTCAATTTCCTTCATCATTGACCCTGCTGCCTTGGCAGGTTTCAATGACCTGGTTGGCTGGTCAACTAGTCAGATCTAGAGAGAACTGTAGTCTAGAGCAAGTTGTGTGTGGCTGTGGGCTTCCATCCTTTGTTGTGAGCTAGACTGCAGTCTTTCACTTCATCCTATATATTGGCCCACCTCTAGTGAGGAGATACTCTCCTAGAACCTCTAAACCCACCTCATCCCCGCATATGACACATATCCTCATTTTAATGTAGAGACATTAGCTAATTCTAGACCAGATGAATCTTCCTGGCAATAGAAACACTACTTCTCAAACTTGAGACACTGTTCCTTTGCCCTGCAAGTTGCTTTTACCCTGTAGTATCATTTGACATTATGCTTATGTTCAGTGTTAGCAAATAATGGATTTATCAACAGTTTAGTTTTGCAAACTTGTTACAATGCATCTCAGTTCTGGCGGGCGGATTGTTAGCCTCCATTTTACAGTGTAAGTTAGAGGACGCTATATTTGAAATATTTGAATGCTTCAGTAACAGCATTTCTATTTTATGTATTTTACTTTCAGGTTGGTGTTGATGTTCACACTAATTTAACCCGTTCCGTGCTCCCGTCGGCCCACGGCTGACGGGAGCACTACCTCGCGGGTGATGCCATCGGCCAATGGCCGACGAGCCTCGCCCACTCAATAGAACGCCCGCACCGCGGCGGAAAAACCGCCGCGGTTAAGGCGTTAATAATCTGGAACATTATATAGTGTTGACAACAAGATGTCTTGGTTTTACCACTGTATTGTGTGGCATAATTGTTTTAATCGGTTATGGTATTTTTTATAGTCCTTATTAAATTGACTCGTAGTGGACTAGAAATATATTAACATATTTCAAGATATGATTAAAGGGTCAAGGACTCTCAACTCTGGCTCTACATTTACACAATCAAAGCAATTGTGCTGCACAGTACCTTGACTCACACTATACCTGTACCCTTAAACTAGGCCTTCAATCCTCATCCACATCTTTGCAGAGAGAAATAAAGGCTAGGAGGCCCAACTTACCATTGAAAATGGAGAACAAAGGTTCCGGTAGGGAAAAGTTTCTTTTTGCATGCTAACCCTCAAAAGTTTGGACTAATGTTGCTAGTTTTTTTTACTTTGAGTGCCTCATTCACGAGGTTTTGGTGCAAGGCAGCGCTGTAAGGAAGAAAAGGGCAGGAATGCGCCTTATCTATGAGACACAGCGCATTCCTGTCCTATTCTCCAGCGCAGACACACAATGGGCTGCTATGCTACAACGCAGACCCCTTGCACCATGTTGCAAGGGGTTCTACTTGGTACGGGTGATTGTTTTTGTGCAGGAAGGGACACCTTCCTGACCAAAAACAATAATTTTGAGGCTTTTTTCTCTTTCTATGTGTGCTGCAGAATGCAGCACACATAGAAAGAGGATAAAACTAGGAGAAATTAGGATATTTTTACTCATTGTGCCTCCCTGACACCATCACTGGGGTGGTGTTAGAATCTGACGCATTCCTAGGTTTATGATTCCTCGTAAATCTGGCAATGCTTCAGATTCCATGGGTGTTGCATGGGAACACCCACAGCAACACCCATGGAATATATTCACATGGTCATGAAAAGCCAAGCTAAGTGGTTTTGCGCGGCCGTGTAAATATGCTGTGGCACATTGTACCACCGGAGCATCAAAAAAGTGATCCTCCGGCAGCACAAAAATGCTGGTAGGGGCCTTGTAAATGAGGCCCTGAGAGTACACTGAGGCCTACTATCTAGAGGTCAGTGCCAGTTCTCTGACTCCCAAATGTTTACATTTGATTGGCTTATACCCAATTTTACTGTGGAAAGGCTAGTAGCTCCATTGGCAAGTACGGGGCTACAAGCTGACAACTCAGCTGTGCTAACTCCTGGATGGGACTACTAAAGTTGGTACCTCAAGGCGTCAAAATAAATGCCACATTAAACCTGATTTAAAGCCCAAGTCGACTTTGATGTAACTTTGAGAAAATATAACTTTCAGAAGGTTACCACTCTGTTTCCCAAGTTTTCCTGTGACCATTCACAGATTTTGGCCACAAGGCTGCCTCCTCCCCTCCTGGGGAGAAGTCTAAACCACTCCAAGGAGAAGTAACAATAGAGGCCGGCTGCCTCTATTGGCAAAAACCCAGACAGGGTGTGAGCCCAAAAGGAAAGCTTCAAAGGGAAAGCTGCCTTAGAAGAGAAAATGATGGGAGGACACATCGAGAGGGGCTGCTCCTTTGTTCAGGTAAACAGGTTGTCATCAGGGACTGAGAGTGGAGACCAGTTGGCTACCCGTTTTTTACGTGTGTGAGTAGTCTTCAGGGGTCCAAACCTCTAAAGCAGGCTACGAACCTCCCCAAACAGAGGGAAAAGTTCTGCCATCTTGGGAGTGAACAGAATAGTGCACTCTGGGATCCTGTGAGGGAACTTTCCGGGCATAAATATGGCAGCCCTGGCAACCAGAGCTCAGACCACATCTGTACTGGGGAGAGGACCAAAACATGACAGCCCTGCTGTTCCATAGACCTGGCAAGACAGGCTGCACCAACTGCTGGACTGCACTTGTGGATCTTTGGGGTAGCAAAGACGGAACTGTGCCTGTGGTGCATGGCTTGGAGAGTCTAAGAGTCAGTTGGCTGACTTGCTGTTAAAACACCAGGGCCACAAAAGCTGAAGAAGCCTATTCTGGCTAGTCAGAAGCCACAATCACCTGATCCCCACTGACCTCCTGCAAACATCCGGGAAGACCAAGTCCCAAAGTTGCACATGAGTCTGTCAGGTTTGGGAAAGTCATCATAGTGCAGTTTGGTCATCCAAAACGGACACCAGACTTTACCAAAGGGAATCGCTGGTTTCTCTGTGACCGGAGACCAGAAGTCCAGTGGCAACTGGACTTTTGCTGGGCTTCGAGGGACACCGACCCTTGTGGCCAAAGGCACCCCACCTGGACCAAGGAGCAGCACCAGGAAGCCTCACAACGACTGCACTTGCATCAGGAACACTCCGTTAACGTCTATGGCTGTTCACCCATAGAACTGTGCTGGAGAGTGCTTTGGTGACAAGGTAACTGTCCTAAACTCCTTACTAGCCTCCTTAATTTACTTCCTGCTGGAATTGGTCACCCAAAGCGTCCGGAATAGCCGAACACAACTTTATAAACGTTTTACAAAGTTTCCACTTACCTATGCTTGTTGGAATTTTGTGTGCAAAGTAGCGTATTAAAATGTACTTAAAAAGCTATGTCTCTAGAACCCTTCAGTCGATCTTGTTCGTTTTGGTGTCTAAATATTCATAAAAATAAGATCTATTTTTATGAATTTGTGTTGAATTTCTTTCATATTGCATGACTTTCTTGTTTCATTGTTTTGATGCTTCGGATGCTTCTAAATGTTTTACCCTTGTTCCTTTGTTCAACCCCGCCTGTTTGAAGTCACAGCTATGCAGGGTTGAGCTCAAGTTTAACATACCAGCCTGACGGAACCCAAGTCGCTTTCGTGAGTGTATTGCACAGTGAGGTCCCACAATCATACCATATAATACTCCACTTTCCACTTACTTCCAAATTTGAGAAGAGCACCCGCACTGTCACCTTTGATTGTGTTAGCTTGTCCTGGTGACTGCAAGGGATAAGTAAAAAAATCCTAACTTCGACTGATGATATCCTCCTGCATTGTAGACAATGTGTACCGAAAGCAAATACTGAGAAGCAATTCTAGTTGGGAAGTTGGCTTTAAACATTGTTTCATAGATGTTCATGGTTGGGTTTAATTCTGTTTCTAAATGTATTAAATACAGACTTTCATTATCAACCATCTCAGGGTTCCATTAGAATATTGTTAAGGTATAAAATAGTACCAGCACTGAAAGGTGAAGTGATCATAACAATGTCAGTATAAATGTAGAACCTCATTCTGGGACTAACATATAAGCAAAATGGCATTAGTAGTGGGGGTTATAGTCACAGGCAGAAAGGCTACAGGACTATTATAATATTCCACCTATGGGTGTAGAATGATGTAAATTAAAAAAGGGAGAAACAAAAAGACAAACTTTTGAATGTTGAAGCAGAATGTTTGTACTAGCTGTTATGAGCCCTGCACCACTTCATTGACTTTAATGACACAGAGGAATATATTACTTCATTTTAGAGCTTCCTCAGCAACTGTGAGTTATTTATTTCTACTGGTTTGAACTAAAACTCCTTGAATCCTGAATCCTTCAACCAGTCTGGAGTCCTCATGATATCATCTAACCTAACCATAATGCAAAGGCTTATTTTTTATATCACTTTTTGTATTGCTTTTGAAAAACATATATGAGAGCAGCACAGAGGTACATTGCATCATACAACAGTGACAGTTGTAAAGACGACATTGAATGGCATCCTACCCCCTCAACATCCCTGCTGTGTTGGTAAGTGCATATATGAAGTCTGAGTGCCATTTGCCCCATATCTTACAAGGTTTCTTGACACAGCCTCACCATTTATAGGTTTCTATTTCTGCTGCACAGCAAAGGTCCATTCCTCTTCACCACATGGATGTGTAATCCAAAGACTTTTGAAGCCATCAACCCCTGCTGTCCGGTCAGCTCCAAATACCTCAGTTTCCACTGCTGCATGATGCATCAAGCACTTTACCCATCTTACTGAGTAAAAAGGGCATTTAGGAGTAGTAAAGTTAGGAATCCTAACTTTACTACTCCTAAATGCATTTTTGTGAATACCCAAAGTCGTAAAGTTAGGATTTTGTCTCAGATTACCTTTGTGAATCTGGCCCCTTGTCTTTATCTCTTTGCCACATACCCACTATCTGACCAAACGTCATTCTACTGGGGCATCAGATCCAAGGTCACTCCGCAAATGGCATTCATGTGTCCTAAACATCACCTGATTTTGTTCTGAGTCTCTGCTGACAAGGAAGGTCATCTGAATAAAGACAGAGGGCTGAGCAACTGAGCTACTTGGTTGAAGAAAACAGATCCCTCACCTTTGCCTATTGTAGCTTTCATTCGATGGCTTGGACCTTGCTTGTCTGAAATTGCAGAATTCCACTTTCCGAACACGTTATATTGCTGGTTTTCCCAGTTCAAACCTTCATGATCTTTACTGCCATGGAAACATGTTGTGACAGGACTTATTTTCCTTTGTCAGGAAAATCAGTCCTGTTTCTAAAAATGACCCCTCTGGCTTCAGATGCTACGTGAAACACCAAGCGGCTGTGGAGAGCTAAAATGACACCCTGCAATAGTTAATGATTTGACTGGTCAGTGTGAACCAGAGACAACTGATATGCAGCTACCACCTGTAACCACAAGATTGGTGTCTTTTACATCCAAAGGCATAAAACAGTGTCTTCCTTTCAACATGTCTCTGGTGAGCTTTATTCTCTCTATCTTGGACTGCCAATGCTAAAACCAACAGTTCAACTGTTTTACTTTTATTACTGGTCTCATATCCTTTGACACCCGCTTCTTTTTGTCCAAGAAAATAACACTCACAAATTAGCTGGATTGTATGCTAGTCACATACTCGTCTCTTTCCCCCTCATTCCAAGTACTTAATTTGTTAAAAGAAATTGCGCTGGGGCCTCGGCAGGAGACCACTGCAGCTCCGCCCAGCACTGCCCGCGACAGTACCAGCGCAACTGTTTACCATCATATTCAAAAGTGTGATAATTCAGATAATTCCAGAACCTCAAAGCTACAAGAATGGCTTGAGCGCTGGTTATAGTCACTTTTCATGTATCATGAATTAATAAACATCTGTTGTAGTGCTGATCTCTAAATAAGACCAGCAGTGCCACCATGGCCCGGAACGTCATGGGTATCGGTGTTGACAATTAAGTGCCGGAGCACCGGAAACCACTGGCTAAAATTAAGCACTGCTGATTCCTAACCTCAGTATCCACCCACTAAATCTTTAGCAGAAAGCGGGAGAACTGTTGCCTCGTAGGGCCACGGAATCCAACATGTAACACTGTAACGTCTTCAGTACCTAGACATACTGCAAAACCCGCGGCTAATCTTCTGTAAGGGCCATACTGCCCTCAGACAAAGGCGTCATTTGCACTTTTTTTTGGCACCTGTAAAAGTATCCTGTCTTTGCTTTTTGCATCTCTCCAAGTTCTGCCCTGGCCGTTGCAGGGTGCAGAAACAGTTATACTCCTTTATATCCTGCCATTTTTTATAATATCCCTTCTCCCAAATCCTTTGGTACTTGAAGCTTGGTCACTGGAAAAGTTCCTGCCTAGGCTAGCCTAGGCAAAAACCATAGGGGCAAAAAACCATTCTTCATGAAGACTTCCTATAGTGTTGAACACGTGCCCACAAAACACGGTCATCTCTTAAATAAAGTGTCCAACAAAGAGAAATACCTACACCCTGGCTCTCGGTTTCAAGGAAGCTAACGCTCCCAAGTCCAAGTCTGTCTTCAAGAGAAAATGCTCATGTTGTTCAGAGGCAACAGCACAATTTACTGAGCAACAGGCAGACAACTCTCTTGGCCAGTTCAGACAACACTGCCATATCGAACAGGTCTTTGGCCTCCTTTGTTTTTTTCTGCAATACTGAGAGGCATATTTACAAGCCCTTATCGTCACTTTTTTTGATGCTACGGTGGTGTAGCGCCAATTTCTATATTTACCAAGTAGCGCTAAGCTACTTTGCGTGGTTTGTAAATGTTCCCCTTTCCGCCGCAGTCATCTGCAGTAAAGGGGTGTGCAATGGGTGTTGCTGTGGGCATTCCACCGCAACACCTATTGCTTTTTGATGCTGCCCTAGATTTACAAGGAGGTGTAAATCCTTGTAAATCTAGGCATGGCCAAAAACTAATGCCATGCAAGAGCAGGCTATAGAATGGTACACAAGGAGAAATGCTTTTATTTCTCCTCATTTTTGCTTGCAAAAAGCCAATAATGATTGTTTATGTGCAGGAAGGTGTCCCTTCCTGCACCTAAACAATTATTAAATAATGACGATTTGCTACTTCTATGTGTGCTGCAAAATGCAGCACACATAAAAGTAACAAATAGCCATTATGGATTGTTGATGTGCAGGAAGGGACACCTTACTGCACATCAACAATCATTCTCTGCAACGCATGCACCTTTGCACTATGGTGCAAGAGTGCCTGCATTTGCGCTAGGCAGCTAATTTTAGCATCAGCATTACTGTATTGTAGTAAATACTGTGCATCCCTGCATTTTGAAAATGTCGGAGTATGGCGCTGCCTAAGTTGGCACAGCTCTGTGCTCCTACATTTTCTAGTAAATATGCCCCTCAGTGTCTTCATTGGGGTGCTCTATACAGCCTAGACTACCCAGGCACACTAGAAATACAGCACACTTTGACATCAATATGAGAAGTTTTTAGTGCACCTCTATTATGTTATTGACACTTTGCCTGGAATGTCAGGTTCTGTGCACTCCACTCTCAAATCTATTATCCCTCTCCAGTGGCTTCTGTAGACGTTTCCTGTGATAATAAGAAACCTTCTTGGGTTGGGCTGATCAGGGGTATAAAATGTCCTCCAACATCTTCCGTGTTTTCTATTCTTGGGTCCTCTGATGTCCAGTGTTCTGATTTGAACTTGGTGTGCTTTTCTGCAGTGCATCTCTTATTTGGCCTGACAGAGATGTCATTCTATCTCTCAGTGTCGCTGTTGAATTCTGGGCCAGTCAAGGTGACGTTATCATATGTGTTAGTGCTACTGACACTACACTTGGTTGTTTCATTGGCAAGACACCATCATCCATGTTTATGACTCTTCTGGCCAGAGGACCTTGCGAAAGGAGTCTTTAGCTGTAGCAAACCTTCTGTCAGCATCATTCTACTGATCAAATAGGGCAAAGAGCTTTCAGTTTGCAACCTTTGGCCCTAGCCCCAAAGTCGGCCATTAAACAACTACAGCCGCTTGATATTAGTTATGGGTCATGCTCTTGTGTGCAGAGGATTGCTCTTTCATTCTCAACACAGCTCTTTTCTTACTTTCTCTTTCAGGCAGTGGTATAGGGCAAGGCATCTTCCATGACAACAATCTTCTAGGAAAACCTCTATCATCTGCTTGAAGCTGCAGACCAAAGCGGGGTGGGTGAGTAACATTCCTCAAAAGTCTACTCCTCTTCTCAAGGGGTTGAATCCAGAGCGGATCTGGGAGGACGTAGCACTGAAGACAAAACTCCATCAGTTGGTCACTCAGTTCAAAAAGAGCTACAGCGTCAGTCAGCTGCTCTGCTCAATATGTCAGGTTCTCCTCTGACATGCAAGGGCATATGTGTCATGCATTGTCAGCATGGAAAGTGTTCAATAGGGCTCTGAACTCTTTGGCTGTGGTACACCGACTGTGGTCACCTCTGGTTACATTAGCATCTTGCCTGATGCCAGAGTACTCCAGACAGGCTGCTGCCCAAAATTAAGAATAATGGCTATCTCCTTGCCACTTTCAAAGCCCTTCCAAACAAGGGGCTGCACGTGCAAGTTCCTGCCAGCACCGCTTTACACAGGTCTCACTGGACTCAATATGTCCAAATCCATGCCCTTCGGGCTCGAGCACCCCCACATTCTGCCATGATACCCCCACACCTCTGCACTCTCTTGAGACCCTCTGCACCACAGCTAAAAACAATGAAAAGGACTGGAGTGTACAAAGCACCTAACAGTGGTCTATGCACTGTGGTCGAAGTGGGGGCATCTGAGGGGCAGGACATGCCCATACTTTTTTTAATTTAAGAAAAATAGTTCCCCTACTCTTTGTGAACAGACAATCATCCTGTGGTCATTAATTCCAACAGTTGAAATGCTTCAACAAAAGTGTAAGGCAGGGACTGTCTCCTGTACTGTGAAACAGAGGCAGGGGCAGACAGCTAAACAAATCTTCTTGCTAGGGTGCCTGCTTCCCTTAAAGAGAAGTGAATATGAGAAACTGGTCAATCTGCAAATGTAAAAGGTGCTTGGAAGCCGGTATAGGCTTTAATTGATGGAATCGCTTGAAGCCTCCTGATGATACACATTTATTCTTTTTGAGAGGTATTGTAAGGGAGCTGCCAGCTAAGCTGTGAAGTGTGTGCTTTTAAAAGACAGCTATAAAACAAATTGCTTCCTGATGACACACATTTATTGGTTTTGAGATGTACTGTAAGTGAGATACCGGCTAAGCTGTGAAGTGTGTGCTTTTAAAATACAATTATAAAAACAAAGTGCACTACGTACAGTCCAGGTATTACTAAAATCAATATTTTGGAAGTACTTTTTATGTTAAACCTTTTTGTGCATTTTGTAGCAGCCTATCTTAAACTGTGTGTAATACAAGTTTCAAATATTGGCTTACATGTTCACAGTGCTTTCTGTCACAGATTGGGACCTTGTAACACTAAACATACACGTCACTATTCTGCACTGCACCAACAAGGATTCTATTCTGTGTCTCTCTGGTGCAGGGCATTACATCCTCGTAAGTCTTCCTTGCCACATGATTAACAAACTGAGATTCAGCTCCACACCAGAACCCTCCAAAGCAAAAGTTAGCCTCCCATGCCTCCTATCCCTTCTCAACATGGCCACCCCTATCACCCCAGACCTCTATAGGAGGAGGGCAGGCCCAACCCACAGCCTGTTTTTTAGTTCTGCGCTGCTGATTCTACAGAGCATGTTTCAAATAGGTGATTCCTGCTGTAGCTGGAACATGGGTCTGTGGTTGGTGGTCCTGCTCTAGTGGACCCTTGGGATCTAGGACCATCCCCATTCCTTCCCCCGGGTTTCCTGTCGGGCTGGTTAGGCCCTGCCTTAGCGAGCCAAGGGTTTACAGGAGGGGGGCGGCTGGGGTGGTCTGGGGCTCTGCCTTACGGCCCCTTCTGACCCCTGTCCGTGTTTGCAATGTTTTTGGGACATTGTCTGTGCCCGGGCCTACTGTCAGGGAGTTATGGCATGGGGCGGGTTTCCCCACTTCTCCAGTTCCTTCACAGGGGGGGGGGGCGCGGGGGGATGACCCTGCGGCAGTCGGGCTTTTCTGTGTGTGTATTGGACATGGGGGCCCTTCGGACCATTCTTGCGGCTGCACCCCCGTTTTTTTTATTCCATGTTTTCAGCCCCAGGCTTGCTGGTCGTGACCCACAGGGGCCTCGGTGCGGCCGGTGCTTTCAGTCCCGTGGGGCTGGCGTTGGGCACTCGGTGGCGGGGCTTCTCTTCTTTTTTTCTTAAAATAAATGATTATAATCAGGCCAGTTTGTTCCGTGTGCTTGGGCCTTACCTGCTTGATGCCGGGGCAGGTGCAGTCCCCGGCGCAGGCTTGTTCATTCCGCTGATTTCCCATGCAGATCTTTTGACTGGGTGTGAGTGTTTGATTGGTTCAGATGCTCCGTCCATCACCACCCCTTTTTGTACCGCTTTGGCCGCCATAAGTGTGGCAGGGTATGCTCCGACGTGAGTCTCTTGCTCACTTTGCCACTGGATTCAAGCAAGCCGGGCTTAAGACGGCTGTAATGCCAGAAACCGGTCCTCTGAAGCTTGTATCCGGTCCAGGGAAGGCATGGCTTGGCAGTTCGGGCTGGACTGTTCCCATGAGGTACAGGGTCAGACTGATTTGCATATAGCCATGTCTGAACTGGGATGGCAGAGTGGGCTAAAGAACGGTGATGGATCAAACCCAGATCTTTTGACTGGGTGTGAGTGTTTGATTGGTTCAGATGCTCCGTCCATCACCACCCCCTTTTGTACCGCTTTGTCTGCCATAAGTGTGGCAGGGTAGGCTCAGACGTGAGTCCCTTGCTCACTTTGCCACTGGATTCAAGCAAGCTGGGCTAAAGACGGCTGTAATGCCAGAAACCGGTCCTCTGAAGCTTTTTTCCGGTCCAGGGAAGGCATGGCTTGGCAGTTCGGGCTGGACTGTTCCCATGAGGCACAGGGTCAGACTGATTTGCATATAGCCATGTCTGAACTGGGGTGGCAGAGTGAGTTAAAGACGGTGATGGATCAAACCCAGATCTTTTGACTGGGTGTGAGTGTTTGATTGGTTCAGATGCTCCGTCCATCACCACCCCCTTTTGTACCGCTTTGGCCGCCATAAGTGTGGCAGGGTATGCTCAGACGTGAGTCCCTTGCTCACTTTGCCACTGGATTCAAGCAAGCCGGGCAGAAGATGGCTGTAATGCCAGAAACCGGTCCTCGGAACCTTGTTTCCGGTCCAGGGAAGGCATGGCTTGGCAGTTCGGGCTGGACTGTTCCCATGAGGCACATGGTCAGACTGATTTGCATATAGCCATGTCTGAACTGGGGTGGCAGAGTGGGCTAAAGAACGGTGATGGATCAAACCCAGATCTTTTGACTGGGTGTGAGTGTTTGATTGGTTCAGATGCTCCGTCCATCACCACCCCCTTTTGTACCGATTTCCCATGCAGTGCACAGGTCTTCTATGAGGCCAGTATCCTGTGTTTGTCCCGCTGCTTGGCTCCGTGTTTCTCTCCCAGCTGGGGGCAGGGCCGGGCTCATCCGGCTTCCCGCGCAGCTCTCGTCTCACAGGTGCGGCTGGTTCATGGCCTACTCACCCATTCCTCTGGCCGCCGGCGTGCGGAGGGGGACTTGACTGTGTCATTTGTGTGGTGCCAGTCCCTGGTGGGATTCTTTCTGGTGGTTTCTGTTCAGTACTATGTGTGGCTGTACTGTCTCTGTTTGGGACGTTGCTTTCCTTGTTTACCGTTTGTTGGGGTGTCTTGCTCACACACATGCGCACCTCATTGTCTGCCCGTGGTATAGCTGTGCCTCTGGTATCCTGCTGTCTGAGGTAGTGGGCTTGTGGTGTTTGGAGATCTCGGCTCTTTTGTTGTTGTCGCTTGTCTGACTTTGCCACATTGTGGTTTTATGGGTCCAGGTGGACTAGTGCTGTGCAGCGGGTACAACGTTCTCTGGCTGAGTGTTGTATATCTGTGTGTGTATGTTTTCAGACTTCCTGGTAGAGGTTTCGGCCTCCAGTTACAGCAGTATGTCTGCTTTTGCCTTGCAGCTTGCATTGGGGGGGTGGTAACTTTTCCCACTCCCGGGTACATTGGTTTCCCCATTGTACCTAGTGTTCACGATCCTGCTTCCACTCGCAGTGAGTACCAAGCAAGGTAGGGGTTGTGGCCTTATGGCTGGAGCGGTCGCCCGGATACTGAGGTGGCCGGTTCACATCACGGTGGCTACGCTCAACATCCTGTGATCCTGGCCCTCTCCCTCACAATTTCCGAATTTGTGCTTTCTGTGGGTTGGTCCAATGCGTTTCTTGCAAAGTTTCTTTGTGTTTATTACCTGCTGGTCATTTCTGTCGACTTTTGTGGTGCAGTTTAGTGATGTTCTTTGCAGCGGCATCAAGGTGCCATACGTTTGCTTTCGTGGACGCTGCTTGTCTATGCGTTGGGCCCTTCCAGGTGTTTTCTCTATCTTTCTCTGTTCTGGGGTAGAGAAGGGTCCATTGGGTGGTGATGCACACATCATAGAGTGCTATCTGTTTTGCTATTTTTGTGTTGGCTCTGCGGGCATCCTGGTGAACTCGTGTTATTCGCACATTTGCCTTTTTGGGTTGTGTGCTTGTGCCCTTGTGTTTTACTGGTGGTTTGGGGTGTGTCACGGGGCCATGGCTTAGTTTAGTTTCCTGTGTTTGTCCCAGTCTCCCTTTTCCCTTCCGAGCTTTGGGCCTGTGGTCATTCCATCAGGTAGGTTCCTTACCCGTCTGCTCTCCTTATTAATATTATTATTATTATTAATATAGGGACTTGTAAAGCGCAATTCTGTTCTACCAGGCAAAGACAGTTAAGAGCTAGAAATTCTTACCTCTATCACAATTTTTCCAGGCAATAGATACATGGTAAAGTGATCAAATCAATATTTTTATCATCATTGGCCCTGTTCCTTCTTTTTCTTTGTAGTACATTTATGTCTTATCCTTATTCAACCCCATTATCTGACTTTAGGACAACCAAATTGGTTCTAAAGGGGGGTTCAATTTATGTTACAGACGTAAGCGCAATATAGCTGCTTTTGGCAAATGTGTTTGATCTGAAATTATCAGCACAAAAAATTTACAAATATCAGAGCATGTGGAACATGGAGGGTCCTGGCCGCAGCCAGGTTTTGCCCTTTACAGACGTTCATAAGTGGAATGTGAATGCCTGTTTTGCAATTACCAGAAGCAGCAAGGAAGTGTCCTCAAAGCCATGAATTCATCACAGCCTGTCTGGCTTTAATGGTCAGCCTGTTACTACAGATACATGTTGGCCTCTACCCAGATTTCAGAAGCGAGTCACCACTGCACAACACCCCATCTGTCTGTAAAGGCGAAAAGTCATAACATCTCTATCCACCTTTTAGTGCTGACAGGAGTCTTTTGATTGGTTAAGCGATAATAGATAATAGCTAAACCTTCACTGGTTTCTTACAACCACAGGAGGCATGTGGTGATACCTCGTGGCTATAAAAGGTGTTGGTTGGACCCTTAAATGTGCTTACAAATGCAAGTTTACAGCATTAGCTGGGTTGCAGACTTTTTTTTTCAAGTGTGCCCTTTATGTCACCTTTTCCACTTTCCAACCTGAAGAGGAGAAAGCTACCAACGTGGGAGCATATTATCAAAAACGGCGTTAGAAATTATTGCTGGTTTAGCGGCAGAAAACTGGGACTAAAGCGGCGATAATGGGCTTGATAATATACCCTTGCGAATTCCAATAGAAGCCCAGGTTCTGGTGTGAACATGGGCTTCTATTGGAATTCTCCAAGGCATACCATCAAGCCCCTTATCGCCGCTTTAGCTGCAGTTTTCTGCCGCTAAACCGGCGATAATTTTAAAGCCGTCCTTGATAATATGCCCTGTGCATATATTCAGTGGCTTAGCAAGGTTGCCCTGGACCCTGAAGCAAGCTAGGAAATAGGATCCCTGTAATGTTGATGTCCCAAAACCTCAACAAATGCAGCCACTCCTAACGTGCCCTTAGCATTAAATGCACCGACAGGGCTGCTTCCACCAATGGCGTAACAATAGCCTCCACAGTCCCCGTGGTGCAGGGGGCCCCCCTCCGGCACTGTGCACGGGCGGGCCTGAAAACTCCTGACCGGGTCCGGAGCGTGGGGGCCCCCTCCATGCACTTTGAAGGAGGGGGGGCACAAGTTTCTTTATGCCACTGGCTTCCACTGCAGATGAGACCAGTGCAAGTAAAGTGTCAGTGTTGAAAATTTAGTATACACAATAAGGTGCCCTAATTTCAGAAGAAGGACGGGGTGGTGACCGTACACAGCCCCACTACACCGCAAAGCTGAACCAGGTTTTATAGGGACTCTACCTCGTGGACTGTTGGTGGCGTGCTTCATCATCTAGTCCCTCATGCAGAAATTAAGGTACAAATTTGGACTCGACCTACCTTAGGGAGCCCTTAATATTGCTGAATCAGGTAAGAAAACTGCAATTACCAAAGGGATTTACCATCAAGCGCTTTATTCAGGGGTCACCCTGTTAAGGTTAAAAAATGGTACCTTGTTGTACCTGGGGGACGTTGGGAACTGACACAAGTATTACCAAGAGGTAAAATGACTCACAACTTAATCAGATCAGCCTCTTTTCTAGGTGATTGTTTTATATTGTGCATTCTAAGCGCAATAATAATGCTTAGAAATTGATAAGTTGTAAAGACCTCTTCAACGAGCTTTGTTGAATAGGAATCTCCCTGAAGAAACCTTTGGTCCAGAAACTGTCAAAAGATGTAATTTAAGGCATATTGGGTCCACAGCTTAATTATCATGAAATGATTTGAAGACATCTTTACATGGGAGTTTAAAGGGAGTTTTTTCCATGGGGGATTTTCGGAAAGTAGTGGCAAACTGAAACCTTTAATACTGAAGATATTTTCTAAGAACATTTCTGTCAAATAGTAAATTTTAAAACAGAATGGGTCGTTAGATGGATGAAACTGGAAGGAGTCGCAAAGTCTTTGAAAAGGGAACTTGAAGGGAGGGGAGGTGGTCTCAGCCGAGGAAATATTTTAAAAAAAGATATGCAAACTGTGCCTTTAAAGCAGGCTGCGCCAAAGTCATTGCTTAAAACTTAAAAAATATTCTTTTCTTTTTCATTAGGCTTGGTGGTTTTCTTCAAAGTAATCCTTAGGGAATGTGACAGATGGTGCATTTTAGGCTCACTGGGGACATCAACGTGGTCAAAACTGGAAAGGGCTTCATGCATCAGCACCCTTCAGTGGCATACAGTATCCCATAACGCCATATAATACACCTATGTCTGCAAATACGTTCAAGCAAATAATAATTCTGATACTACCAATATTTTGTACCATTCCATCAGCACAATATAATGTATGCAAGTATCATCCAGTGGTTTCCTGCATGCAGTTAGTGCTTAGGATGGTCGACATAATGCATACTGCCCTCGGTACCTTATTACAAGATCACGATTTAAACCCTATTGAGGTGCATCTGCATAATGCCCCAGTAATGTGAATATCTGTCACATTTCCCAAATGCCATGTTTCCTATGTCCACCAATGCTACAGTAAAGCACATATTCACCCACTTAACATTGTACTGCAGTAATGCCTAAGCTGTGTGTCTAAATCGACAAGAACTGTATGCCTATAGCGACCTGTAGGAAGGTTTAACAAGAGCAATATGTCTATAATGGCCCACTTAAGATCTACATGCTTTTAGTGATCAGAACAGTCTGAGGCATATTTACAAGCTCCTATCACAACTAAAATGTCACTTTTTTTGACGATGTGGTGGGTATACAGGCTTTGCCTTATTTACAAGGCCATGTTAACCCACTTAACGTGGCTTAATGTTGCCTTGTAAATAAGGCCACCTATCACTCTATACTTAGAGTGAAAGGGGTGGACAATGGGTGTTGCGGTGAGCGTTCTGCCCCAACACCCATTGATTTTGACGCTGCCCCAAGGGTGCCTAAATATGGGGCAGCGACAAAATTAAGACCAGGGAAAAACAAGGGGTATATTTACTTGCCCCTATCGCCACCAGAATGTCACTTTTAGTGATGTTTTGATGGCGACAGAGCTTTGCCTTATTTACAAGGCAGCGTTAAGCCACTTAACACTGCTTAACGCTGCCTTGTAAATAAGGCACCCTTTCACGCTATAAATAGCGTAAAGGAGGAGGGCAATGAGTCTTGCGGTGGGCGGTCCACCGCAACATCCATTCATTTTTACGCTGCTTCATATTTACAAGAGTGCCATGAATATGGGACAGCGCCAAAATTAAGATATAAAAAATACTGGTCTTACCCTGGCGAAACAAGGAGAAATGCTTTATTTCTCCTCGTTTTTGCTGTTTCTATGTGTGCTGAATTGTGCAGCACACATTGAAACAGAAAAACGCCATTGATTGTTTATGTTCCTACACATAAACAATCTTTTTTTTATATAAAACGCATTGCAGCTTCCATGAGTGATGCATAAGTTACAAAACCCAATTGGTGATTGTTTATGTGCAGGAAGGGACACCTTCCTGCACATAAACGATCAGTTGCTGCTGGTGCATTTAATAAGTGGTGATGCGCAAATATTGTCCATGACCTTGACTGAGCTCTCCGTCCAAAAAAGCTTGCAAAAAAAATACAACAAGAAACATAGCAGAGCAATCTTACAAATTGGCCTAAAAATCCAACTAGTGGGTGAGCCTTGCAGGCCTGAGCTAGATACTCGATTTAGCCGGAGGTCCTCTTTAACCCTCAAGCCCAAATAAACCGAGACCTATGTGGCCCTTGCCTGCCACCCACACTCCAACCCCAAGAATAAAACACAAGGCATTACCCCATGAAGCAAATCAAGTGCAAGAGACACCCATCCAAAGGCCGAACCAAGCAATGTGACCTTTGCGACCAAACCGTGTGATCCTAGGAAAACACTCCATCTCAGTGAGCCCCCCATCTTCCATCACCAGAAATGAGAACCCCCAAACACTTGAGCCCTGGAATAGCACCACACAAAAATCTCTCCTGTGTTTAATCCAATAGACTATGATGCTGCTTCGTGTACAATGAGAATCTAGGCCACACAGGGTGCGGATCACAACTTTCGTCATCGCCCATCAGCTCATCAGGGTAGGGGGTGTAGGGAAGGGTCATGTTTCTAGTTCATGTCCAAAAACCACAGGAGGCAGCTGACAGCCAAGCAACATGGGGAAGCAGCCCTGAATGGAAGCAAATCTCCCTTTGCCAAAAACACAGCTCTGCGTCTCCAGTCTGATGATCCATGCCCATCCTCCAAGAATCAAGGACAAAGAACCAAACCTTCATTCAGAAAAAAACATGTATCCAGTGACAAATCTGCACAGCGTGGACATTGAAAATCTGGGAAAATCTTGGCTTCTCTGCACCACTAAACTGTGTGATGCGAGGCAAACACTCCATTTCACTGAGCCTAACCCCCTCCCATTCACCATCATGCATCGGAACACTTTTAAACAAGTGACCTCAGGGCATGTGCTGTGGAAAAAACAATCCTCTATTTGATGAAACAGATCACAAACTTGCTCCATGCACAATAACCATCAGGCAGCATCACAGGCTCGATTCACAGAACTAACTTAAGACAAAATCCTAAACTTACTACCATTTTGGTATTCACAGGAGGCACTTACTCATTTTGGTATTCACAGAAGTTAGGAGTCCTAACTTTAGGACTCCTAAATGCCTTCTGTGAATATCAAAAGTTTTAAAATTAGGATTTTTCTCAGTTTAGGAGTAGTAAAGTTAGGACTCCTAACTTTAGGACTCCTAAATGCCTTCTGTGAATGGCGAAAGTCTTAAAATTAGGATTTTCTTAGTTTAGTAGTAGTAAAGTTAGGTCTCCTAACTTTAAGACTCCTAAACTGAGAAAAATTCTAATTTTAAGACTTTCGGTATTCACAGAAGGCATTTAGGAGTCCTAAAGTTAAGACTCCTAACTTCTGTGAATACCGAAATGAGTAAGTGCCTTCTGTGAATACCAAAATGAGTAAGTGCCTTCTGTGAATACCAAAATGAGTAAGTGCCTTCTGTGAATACCAAAATGGTAGTAAGTGTAGGTTTTTGTCTTAAGTTAGTTCTGTGAATCGGGCCCGTAGAGTAGAGCAATGCAGGAGAAAAGCCAGCAGCGCGAAGTACAAGACAGTAAGTATTGATGAACGTGAAAGTCAAGAGCCCAAAGTAAAAAGCAAGTGATGAAAGGAACAGCGAATGCAGCAAGCTCACATTGAAAAACTATCGCCCCTAATAAATACCCTTCAGTAATGTACCACAAACTGACATGCCAAAGAGGAATGTGTCAGCGTGCCAAAGAAATCCACCTGAATATTTTACCCTAAGACTCTTCATTTTAACTGCAATTGCATTTGGATCCATATAGCGCCCATCACGCCTAATAAGGCACAGTAGTTCTCTAGGACGAGCAGCACATGACTGGCTGTAAATTGCCTCCTACATCCCGAGGCCCACGAGCCAAGAAAAGAAACACACCAAGTGTAGCCTCCACTGGCGGGAATGCGGCACTCCGAAATCAGCATGTCGTGCCCAAAACATTGTGAGGAACAGGCCGCTGAGCTGGTCCCGCCTTTTCAGAGGTTCCCGCCAACTGTGCTCTCTTCTCCCTCACTTCATGGCTAGTGCGCAGCTTAATGGTCTGAGTCCACAACTCCTGCCATCGGCCGCCGGCAAGTGCACATTCCTCAGACTCCATTATCATTATTTCACTGCATGCCAAACATTTCAAAGGCCCATAATGGCGCTCCCTGTTCACCTGTGAGTCACCCACCTCCACTGCCCGCTACTCTTTCCCACTGAGAAATGCCAAACAACATCAAACACACAAACACTCACACATACACCCACACACTGGCGTACACTTGCAAAGAGACACACTTATACACCTGAGGTGAAAACTTACCTGACACAGACTTTGCGCTACATTCAAACACCTACCACGGTTCCCAACCGAACTTTAAGATTCAACAAACGGCGGCACAGAAAGGCTCATTACCTTCTGCCCAATCAGAAGTGCAGAGAGGACTAGAGGCTGTCCTTTTTCCTATATTATGCCTTCTGATAGGGCATAAGGGCGCATGATGGACAGGCCCTAAATAACCATTAGCTGACATGCTGCACTTCCTGATGCTAGTGCAGCATGTCAGATATGTATTGCGTCTGTGTTAGGACGGGTTGTCCCAGTCCCCGCCTGATACATGTGCAATACGGCTGGTGGAGCCCTCTTCTACTGGCAAGGTGATATTACAGCTTTTACATACAAACAAGCAATTGGTGAGATCGCTTGTTTTCATGTAAAAGCTGCAATGTTAAAGCAATGAGATGCAGAGTGAGGCCCGATAGCTTAGTGGGTCGCCACCCCTTGCGTCCCCTATGGGCTGCCACTGCTGAACACAGGAACCCTTGCACATTGGTGCAAGAGTGCCAGCGTTGGCGCTAGGCAGCAGCAATTAGCGCCGGAGGCAAAACACAGGGCTCCACCGTATTCTTGTAAATATGGTGCAGCCCTGCATTTCAGAAGTGGCGCAGTGCGCGATAAGACATGAAGGCTAATGCCATGCTCCTTCACTTCCTTGTATATATGCCCCTTTGCCTGGGGCTTTAGGTCTATAGTGATAAGCACATTTAACCAAAACCTGTACAACCACAGAAGTGATCTGCCCAGAACACTATGATGAAACCAGAACACTACAGTAGTCCGTCATCATTTACACTGTACCTTGTATAAGGACCAGCCATACTGGACACAGCAACACAGCTTGTGTCACTATAGGTGCCACCTGCATACTGCAACAGGCCTACATCTCTTTACTAGGGACATGGATTGTGGTGTAACAAAGAACCCGCTGTGCTGGGGGGCCTGAGCTCCAGGGGCCCCCCTCAGCGCACTACCCTGACCTGGAAGCTCCAGGGTGAGTATGGAAGGGGGGCCCTCCATGTACTTTTCAGGGGAGGCCCTCAAGTTTTGTTACACCACTGGACCTGTACACTGTGATATAGTCTGTATCTATTAGATACTCGTTGTCCAAGTTGCCCATTGCCCAGGTAAATTAGAATTAAGACATTCTGTTATTTTAGGGGAACTCTGAAAATTGACGTGCACAGAATATTGACTATTTTCACCAAACTTTGAAAATTGCATAGCAGATAAGTGAGTGCATAAATCACAAGTGAGTGAGCCTGTCTGTGCCTCATATCAATAGTTCACCAAATCCTATTTATTTTCCTTATATTGCTGCAGCCTGCCAAGTGCAATGCATCAATGTTTAGTCTAATGTGTTTTAGTTCCGATTCCTGCACTACTACACTAAAATGCTGCATGCATTTAAACAGGGACATCTGAAGGATTTTGAGGGCACTGGGCCAAACGTATTTTAGGGACCACTGCTCGGATAAGTTTCGAATTTATGATCCTATTACAGCTCTTTCATGCCAGCTTTGGCCAAGTCACTGACACTGCACAGGCAAATTGGTCCAAATTCTAAATGTGCTTTCACCTGATATTCAAGGACTGTAATGTGTGTTTTCAATATTGTAACACACTAATATCACTGCAAATAATCTCTGTGACGCCACTCCCCCTCCCATTTTATGTGACGTCCCGTTTTGACCTAAAAATGACTTTTTTTATGGATGTTGCATGGTGGTGAAAAAAATAACATTTCTTTGCAAAATGTCTCCAATAAATTCCCACAGAATACCCGCATTAAAGGAAAATGTATTTAAACCAATTATCTTTAAGAATCATTCAAGGTCATCAGGGCTGTCTGAAGAACACAGCTGGTTCTCTCAGGGGGGCCCTGAAAGGCTCGAGCCTTGGGGCGTTGCCCACTCTACCCATGCCTTAAAACGCCTCTGCCTTTAAAGTTTAAACATCCTGTGTGAAGTGCTTAAGGCGCTGCCGCTCAGGGCAGTGCTGCAGTCTGTGCTTGCTATTCTCTGCTGTGCGCGGCGCTCCAATCAGTTGTCTGAGTGTGAGCGGGGCCCAGGGTCAAGGAGAGGTGACTGGTTGCCATGGATACCGAGTCATCCCAGCCTGGGCCTGGCTTTATGGACATTATTTATCTTCCTGCCACCCAGAGACTGGAGGGACTCCGAGGCCTTGCATCAGCTCGTGCAGATCTCATCATAGAGGTTGATGGATTTCACAAGAACTACAAACCTGTAAGATTTGATCTTGCATTCGCTAATAGTATTTGCTTTTTCCAGATGCTGGGGTTCTGTATTTTTTTCTGTGCAACATATGGCTCTTGTGTGGTGCATACTGTGAAAAGTCGCCTCTAGAGTTCTGAGGGTGCTCAGGAGGTAGGTGGCCTAGTGACCGGCTGGTCACTGTTCTAGTGTTTCTCGTACCAACCCCTCCCCGAGGGCTGGCTTACATTACCACCCCCACACCCATCCATCACAGGTGTCACAGGACATGTGATCCTGCTAATGAAAGGGGCTGGGCGCACGTGCCCTGGGCCACTTCCAGTGACCATATTACGGTGTCTGTGTCATTACTATTAGTGCATGGGGGCCTAGGGCCCGACACTTTACATTGGTGATGAGCGGGAACCTACCCCACGTGCAGAAAGGCTGTATCCCCGATATGCTGCGTGGAAGGGGAAACTGTGAGCTGCGTGTGAGGGCAGCCCCACCTGCAGCGGAGAAGCAGTGGCAGACCTGGAGGCGACCACAGTGACCGATGGGCAAGAGATGAGCCCAAGGGTCTGACCAGGAAGTGGTCGGGCCTTGGGAAGTGCTCGCGTGGGGAAACAAGACTGCCCCCAGGTGCCTGTCGTAAAGTGGACCCCACCCCACAGTAGTGAGATGCGGAACGCCAGCGAAGACCACTACAAGTATGTTTTATAGACTTTAAATCGGCATTTGATCGAGTGAATAGCGGGCTATTATGGGCCAAACTACACAACCTGGGGCTTCCGGAAACAATATTACGTCCCATTATACAACTCTACACGCATACTTGGGTCCATGTAAAAATGGAGAATGGTATTAAATTATCCAAAAAAATACCAACTGAGATTGGATTAAAACAAGGCTGTGTATTAGCCCCCCATTTATTCAACCTTTTTATGGCCGACCTCTCACCTCGATTGGATCAAGCAAATGCACACCCACCGCGTTTGGGAATACTGCCCATAACGCATCTCTCTTATGCAGATGACATCGTTTTGTTTAGCCTGACCCAAGTAGGCCTACAAAGAGCACTTAATGAACTATTATTGTTTGCCAATACTAACGCACTGGAGATTAACGAGACCAAAACAAAAACTATGTCATTCACGAACTGCACACAGCATCAGTATCATTTTAAAATAGGAGAAAAACGCCTTGGAATAGTAAATACCTATAAGTACTTGGGGGTATACATCGACAAAAGTCTGAATTTTCAATCTCAGAAACAATATCTTGAAAAAAAAGGAAACAGAAATATCTATGCCTTCTGCGCTATCGCTAAGAAGCTATATGGTCCCTCATTCACGCCACTAATCTCTGTGATGGCTGCTACTACACTACCGTCAATCACGTTTGGAAGCATAGTGTTAAATGGAAAAGATGGTAAAATCTTAGACTCATTACAAATAAAGGCCTATAAAAAAGTCTTCAGATTACCACAGTCAGCAGCCCCGGCACAGGTCCGCCTTGAATTTGGCCTCATCAAGCAGGAAATTGGGAGAAAATACGCAGCAATCAAAATATGGTATAAATTATGGCAGAATCGATCTAATCTGCTAAATGATGCCTTGTGGCAAGCCCAGGAGGATCCAAACTCAAGCTACGGTAAATTTTTGAAAAAGGCATTAGATGACACAGAGATGAGGGATCTATGGACGAAGAACCCTTCATTCCAAATCTTCCGTCACGTAATAAACAAGGCAGCAAAACTGCAATCATTATTGGCAGACAAAGGTACCCTAGCAAAAACATCTCACGGCTGGATGGTTCTGCAATCCTATACATCACTTCGACCGGAGGAATACCTCGGAGCAACATACTCGCCCCACTTGAAACTCAAGTTAATGGTGACGAGATTTGGGGTATTACCAAGCCTGGCTGAACAACCGTTGTGGAAATATAGTGCCGTCAAAACTTGTGGTTTATGTGGTGAAGCCTGGCAAGACATTATCCATCTAATATGCGTCTGTCCCACCTTAAAAATGCAACGCATGGTACTACTAAAAAAGGCTTTTAATGACAGAGGTATTCGAACGTGTAGAGGTGCAATTGTTAGAGGACTCGGCACAACAGACCCTCAGCTGACTTGTAAATTAATGACATTCTTACTGTATTATGAGACAAACTATGTGGTACTTCCTAAACAATAATGGTTAGAATCTTATGGTTATTTTACAAGAAATGTAAAATTGGAAAGAAAAAAAAGAGGGGGAACGTTTTATGTGTTATAAATTGAAATCAATAACAATACGATGTCGTAGAATTATGTATAAACTGTAAATCGGCATCATGAGAAGGACATCACTTTTGCTCTATTGGAATTATATAAACCAACATGCTTGTTCTTGTTTTTAATGATTTTTAAATAATTTTATAGGGACATTATATTCGTTTTATGATATTGTTATGGTTTTAAATAACTTAAACAATAAAGATTTATACACTCTTGCATGCAAGAGCAGGAAAAAATGGTGAGATGCGGAAAGAAGGCTGATCTGATGGCGCAGAGAGAAAGCGCCGCAAGTGTGAGAAATGGCAGCATAAGTGAAAGCTGCTACCCAGCTAAGTGTGCCTCTCCACCCGAGACAGCCTAAAATTGCCGGTAAGGAGAGTGCAGCAAGCAAAGGAGGCAAGACTGGGTAGATGCAGAGCACCCAGCAAGTGACCTGTGCACTGGGCGCCCACCTGTCTAATGAGTACCACACGGTGGGGGCAGGGCCAGACTGGGAACCAAACCCGGCCCTGGCATAGTGCTCGGCCGGCGCCCCTCCCCCCACCCCACCCCCCTCACCTCCGAGGGGTGGTGGGTGCCGCCGAGCTCTTTGCCTTTGTTATGCTGCAAAAACGGCCCTGAAACAAAAACGCCCCCCCCCCACCCATGCGGCGCAGCGGGGGATTGCCCGGTGCCCGCTACGGTCAGTCCAGGCCTGGGTGGGGGTGAAGGGTTGATGCAGTTCTGCCAGAGCGCTGTGTTGGCCCTGCGAAGTGAGTAGCTATGGGCCACGGAGAAGAACCTGCGAAGTCGGCTGCAGCGGCCATTTTCCATGCAGATTGGTTGTGCGGCATTGGAGCAGGAGCGGTGCCTGCATGGCGTGAGAGCTCCCGCGTGGCCCAGGATGGAAGACAGACTTACCTTGCAGAAGGTGAAGGAGTCGCTGTCCTGCCAGAGGTCTCCTACCACGTGTGATCATGTTGCGGCTGTCGGAGATGGTGCCTCACCAGCGGAGGAGGGGAGTGCAGCCAGCGAGGTGAGCCTGTTGCTGGCTGTCATGTCCCTGCGAGAGGGAAGAGATGGGCTGAAGGCAGGAACACTCCGGCATGGTATGGGGCCCGGCGCTGCCAGAGAAGGTGATGAGGAGTGCCAGGAGTCCGCGCCAGCAGCCGTGAGGATAGCACCTCTTTGCGGCAACAATAAAACTGACGCTCTGGATGAGTGAGAAAGCAGTTGGCTGCTGTGGGGAAAAGGTGAAGTAAGAAATGCCACCCAGAGGAAAACAGTTGCAGTGGCCCCCTTATTTGCGATAGCAACGCGGCCTACTTGCATGACTGATGGGTCTGGCAGGTACAGCCCATCCTGCTGCATGAGCGTGTGTCGACCCGAGCCCTAGCAGGTGAGAGGGTTCGGTCCAAGATGGAAATGACAACTGCAGTGGCCGGTGAAGATGGGTGGCTGAAGCACCACCTGTGTTTTTAAAGTGGCAGTAATAAGAAGGAAGGTAAATAGGGTCCAGCTGTGAAGGACTGTAAATGGTGTTGCAGTGCCACCTAATGGCGATATGTGGTTACTGCAAGGAACCAAAAGAGAAACTCTAGTGAGGGAAGTTCAGCAGTGCGAAGAAGGAGAGGTGGCCCTGAACTGTAAAAGGGGATCAGCATCAGGAGAGCATGAACTGGCCAAGATAATGGGCAAGTGTGTACCCTATGCCTCCCCAAGTGAGGAGATAGAAAGAAGACTGTGCATGGAACCATGAGCTGCGGCAGTGTCTGGCAAAGAGGACTGCCAGGCAGTTTGAACAAGGAAGATGTGTAAATTCCCGTAAATACAACCACAGACTGGTGGGCCTGGACAAAGCAGGAAGAGCGTTGACCAGGCCCGGACTGGCCGTTGCAGGCACCGGGCAATCCCCCAGTGCGCCGCAAGGGTGGGGGCCGATTTTGGGCCCTGGGGGCCGTTTTTTGTAACGGGTCCGTTTTTGCAGCATAGCTGCAAAATCGGCCCTGTAACAAAATCGGACGAAAACTGGCCCCGGCAAAGAACTCGGTCGCACCCCCAGGGGGCCGGCCGAGCACTTTGCCACGGCCGGTTTTGGTTCTCTGTCCGGCCCTGGTGTTGACTAGAGCAAAAAGGTCCTGGATAGCGAAAACCTTCAGAAAGAGAAGGGGCAATGAGCACCCCTGCAGTCTCATACCGCCACTGCAGGAGAAGGAACAGGGTGGGCAAGGTGCCAGAAGAAAGAGCACCCTCAAGTGAAGGACAGAGGGAGCATAAGTCCGAAGTGCACCAAAGCCCGAATCATAGAAACTGTCGGTACGGGCAGGAGCCTGAGTGTTAGAGCCCTGCGAAAAGAGGCCCAATGTTGTTAAATGGTGTGATAGACCTGCGAAGCCTGCCTGCTGCAGAGAGTGCATTGTCGGCGTATCCTTGAGGCCCAAGGAGTGTGTCCTCAAGAGAAGAGACCCGCAAGAGGTCGAAGAAGAGACCTGCGAGAAATCAGAGATGAGAACTGCAAGACTTCAGAGAAGAGACCTGCAAGAGGTCACAGAAGATACCTGCGAAAGGTCAGAGAGGATGACCTATGCGAGCTCAGGAATAAGATTTGCAAGACATGGGATGAAGACCTAGGAGAGGTTGTGAAATGAAGGTCACAACAAGAGGTCTGGCTGCTGGATGAGGAGAAAGCATTGACCTAGGGGTAGGACATGGCTAGGGAGACCCGTGTGAAGTGCACATCACATAGAGAGGTATATTCAGAAACAGAAGAGTAAGACAAGATGGGACTGGACCGCATTCTGAAGTGAAAAAAGAGGAAAAGGAAGAAGTGTGGCATGAGTCCACTGTGTAATGAGTCCAAAGAAAGAAGAAGAGAGCAGTGTGTGATAGACACCCGGCACACCACATACTGTGAGTGTTATTGAGATCAAGTGCATCTCCAAGAACAACTCCGGAGCTGTTCATCATCTTTAGTGAAGAATTGCACCTATGCAACACCTAGAGGTCAGTGAAGTATCTGTGGCACCATGAGAAGCTAGCTGTCCAGACGGCTGTGCTTACACCAAGCAAAGCTGGAGCCTGCAGAAGAGAGCAAGCTGGACCATTTGTACCATCTACCTTTGGGGCTGTAGGTGTGACTGGATTGTGGTCCAGCTTGGACGTCCTAAGTGACCTCCGTCATGGGGTCTAGAAGAGGATCTGGCCAATCCACACCTGACTGTGGCGATCCAGGCTCATGGGCCTCAGGGATTACCGGTGAGAGAGGGATGCGACACAAGAGATGCATCTGCAGCAGTTCACCAGCAGATATTGTGATGCATGAAGATCTCTGTCGGAAGCTGTTTCCTCCAAAGACTATCCTGTCAATGCCGGTGCACCAGAGTCTGGATGGCAGTAGTAATCCAATCTAGAAACAACTACCCTCCAGGCGAATTGAGTGAATTGAAGGTGGGACTTGCAGGGATTTCTCCAGGGGCCTATAGTATAGCATTGGAGCGACACAGTGAAGTCCACAGTCTCGTAGAAGCCTGGTGAAGAGGACCTCAGGGGAATTGTGTGAGAGGGGAATCCTAGTATGAGAGGGGAATCCGGGTGAAAGAAGGATGTCGGAAATTACTCCACCATCAAGCAGCTGGAAGAACTACGGCATCTGAGGAAGACTCATCAACAATGACCAGGATGTCATCTGTTTTAGGAGGCGTGATGTTCATGGAGCCAAGATGTGTTTTGAAAATGTAACATCCACAGACTTCACTATCTCTCCACATGAACCGTCACAGTATACTGTGAATATCGACATTGGTTATAGACTCCCACGCATTGAGTCCAGGTAGGACAGGATCCACTGTGCACTGCTGAGCTGTGCCAATTAGCACTGGTGATCACAGCTGCAATTGTACACTCATCCTGTCCGAAAAGCAGCAGAAAAGACTCTTTGGAGTTTTCTAATGTTGTTTTGTTCTCTCCCACAGGTTGGACTTGTTGCTCTATTTTTAGGTCTCGGCTAGCCGCGCGAAGCGCGTCTCCGCCGAGATCTTATGTCGGCACGTGTGCTTCCCAGGAGACAATCCTGGCCGCGCGCATCGCCTTGGAGGCGATTTGAAACTGGCACGCGCCGACTGGCACGCGCCGCGCTCGGCCTGGCTGTCTCCTGGGAAGCGCAAACATACCCAGGCACACCTCCCCCTGCACGCATGCGGCCACACACACACAAGCGCACATACACGCACGCAGACAGAGACACTCCCCCCTCCCGTCGCACACAGAGACACACACACACAGGAGCGCACATACACGCACACATACAGAGACACATGTACACACATCCACACCGTGATGCCTTTGAAATGTGACGCGAATGCCCCTTGCGGTGCAGTTTACCCTATTTCCAGACGCGGCTCGCACCCATCCATGCCCGGTCGCCCGGCGCCCTCTCCCGGTCCCTCCTCCGGGTCTTGCTCTGCTTCCCGCGGGTCTCCGGCTGCAGCGCGCCCGGGTCTCCCCTCTGCGGGTCCCCGTCCTCCGTAGCTCTCCAGAGCGACCCCTGGCGGAGAGTGTGTGTCCATGGCCGCTACCTCCGGCTTCGCTGGGCAGCCCCGCACTCCTCGCTGCTGCTTGATCTGGGAGTCCTTGGGGCCGCCCCGACCCCCTGTTGGTCCTGAGTTCTCGCCGCGCTCCGGGCTCCTCTCTGCAGCTGCAGCCCTCTGCTCTCTGCCCCTGACCTCGGCCTCCCTCGGCTCGCACACTCTCCGATCCCTCTCTCAGACCCCGGAGGTCTCCGCTCCTCCTCCTTCTCCCGGCCCGCACTTCCCTCCTCCACAACTCATCCTCCTCTCCCCCTCCCCTGTTTTGGACGTCCTTTTCCAGGACCCCCCCTCCCCTGCACCTCCTCCTCCTTCTCTCGGTCTCACAGTCGCCTGCTGGGCAGCCTCGGGCCCTTCATGCAGCTGTTACTGGAGTTTGTGCCCGGAGCCCGTCTGCCAAGGTCACACCTGCCTCTACGGCTTATGGGAAGTGTAATTGCATTTGTATAGCGCTTATAGTCATCAACTTGGAAAAGGAGCAATGAATGTCCCCCTTTTGATTCCCACTGATGTGGAATGGCCTCTCTCGGCCACCTTACATCTCCACCCCCACACATACCGCCATGTAGAAACACAGACCGCAGCTTATCCAGCCTTCCGTTTTCATTTGCTTTTCTGTGCTGGTTATTATATTTGGGCTTCATAAATACATGAATGCGAGTCCCAGAATGCAAAGGGAAATGACTGGATGAGCGTGACTCTCTGAGGTCTCCGTTCTGTCCTTGACTGGCTCAAATGTTGTGACGTTGAGCACAGAGCGCACCCACGGAACCGCGGGTCTGTGTTTGTGGTCCTGTTAAATGTTTATTGGATGTGGCGGTATTCAGGGTTCAATGGCCTGGCGCCGCTGCACCTGCTGCGCCAATGGCGGCAACGCCCCTGCGGCTAACTCACTCTTTCTCGGTCTCTCTCTCGCACCTTCGCCTCTCCCGCTCTCCCGTTTGTCTTGCTTGGTGGTTGGTTGGATTTGTAAAGCACTAATTTAGCTGTCTGGCAGGCTTCGCAGCGCCCACAGACTCGGAAATACTTCAGTGTATTCTCGCATCCGCTGCGGTCATCTGTGTTGACACCAGCGTCACAGGTTCACATCCCTGAATTTCATCCTCCTGAAGTCGATCATACAATAACTGCAGATCGGGTAACTGAAGGCTAAAGAGAGGCAGGCAGTACCTGTCCGCCACTGAATGCATGCCGCACAGCTCTGAGATCCCCTCGTATCGTTACCTGAGGCGCAAAATCTGGGGTCTCTATCAAACCTTTTTTTAATTGCGCCATTGAGGTGTTGCACCTCTCCTAAAATCAGTGCTTAATTTGTGCCGGGGCGTGTGCTGCTGCTGTACGGACCGTAACAAGTGCTGCTGGCTTGTCACTGTATTAGAAAGTTAACATACCACACTACTGGTTGTGTTAATAATGTGCTGATGACTGGAGATAGGAATCAGATTGATGGCATCATGGCAACTTACTGTCTTAAATGGTCAGGTGATGCTATTCATCCTCAATGATTGCAAGACTTCCGGCTCAGCGGCCGCGGATTAGTGTTGCCGGCCCAGTGGGCGGGTCACCTAGTTGGCGGCGGCGCAGGTCTTTGCCTGGGCTGCCTGGTCTTCTTCTGCGGGGGTTGGGGGTGTGCGCAGATTTTTCAATTAAATGCGCCATGCTTAATTATGTTACCATATCACTGCTGTAGTAGCGCAAACACAATTTAGGTTCTATAGTAAAACCCAGCGGGTACGTGATAGTACTCTGCAATGTCACGCGACAAACCCGGATGTGAGTCTGTGGCATCATGTTGCAATGGAAAGTGCGGAAAAGGACCCTCCACCATATTTGATGGGGAAGACGGGGGTCTCCGCCATGTTGGTGAGGGCGAAAGCGGTTCTTGGCGCCCATTCCTGCTCTCTAATTGCAGCATGGCAGCTCTGAGCGGTATTACCAACGGGAAGCTGGAGGGTGGCGACGGGTGGCAACCGGGTGACAGTAGTGCTGGGCGCACAATGGGGTGACGAGGGCAAAGAGAAGGTAGTCGACCTGCTTGCCATGGACGCTGACCTGGTGTGCAGGTGTCAGGTAGGAGCCTGCTTAGAGGAGACGGAAAGCACCGCCCATCACAGAGGTGGGAGTTTATTGATGGAGGGGTAGATGTGAAGGTCAGTTAGTCAATTTGAAGGACAGTCCACTTTATTGAAATGTACATTTTAATGGGAGACTGCGGTGAAAGGATAGCCATTTTCAGGTCGTAAGTTATCTTTTGCCATATTAATACACATCTCACACGGCGAATACGCTATAAGCTACCCATAATGCATCGTCAAAAATTCGCAACTCTGATTAAATGCTGCATCATTCTCGGACGATGTGCCGACATTGCCCACTAGGGCATTTCAGTGAAAAATATTTCTTCAGACATTACGTTACCAAATGAAAGACTGCCCCTATTAGATCAGGTGTACTGTAAGACAAGGCAGCGGCAGTGGCGTAACAGGTGTTTCGTGTTCCCTGTAATACCCCTCTCCCTTTCCTTCCGCTCTTTGAACAGTGGAATAGTCATACTGAAGGTTCAGTCAGTGGGCCCCTATAGGTCACAGCGCCACTGCACCCGCTACACAAATAAAAGCTACGCCCCAGGACAGTAGTGACAGACAGGCACGCCCTTGAGCTGCATGGGCATCGACTGAGTGGCGCGGGTGTTGTGTAGCAAGGGGAGTCTGGCAATGACCGTGCCACCTTTGTGTTTTGGCGGGAAGTGGACTAATTTGACATTTTACAGTAAACCCCTTTTTGTGTTTTAATTATTCTGCTGCTGTTTTACTGCACCTGTTCTCTCTGTGAGCTAAACGTGCACCATGTTGTCTTACACCGAGCCTGTTCTCGGAGTGAGAGAGGGAATCCTGCCAGCCTGAATAATGACTGTTAGGCACCTGTTCTTGGGTGTGAGGCAGCTTGCAAAGTTGCCGCCATTGCCAAGCTTGGTCTGTGTGTGAAGGAAGCTTGCACTGCATCCTCTAGTGCACATCTGTGGTGACTGCATGAGGGATGCATGTGCAGCTGGCTCCGAAGCGCTCCCTGTAATGTGAGTGGGGAGCTCAGGATGCTACTGTGAGACCTGCACCTGTTCTGGCACAGCTCTCTGTGCAGTCCTTTCTGCCTGTGCGAGAGGCGCGGTCTGTGCTGTAGCCTTATGTGTGTGGGAAGCTCGCTCAGCTCCCTGTGCAGGAGGAGACGCAATAGGTCTCGCATTTGCGAGAGATTAAGCTATTGGCATTGTAAATGACAATGCCATTTATCTGTTTTCAAAACCAACACATAAATAAAAAGTTTGTCATTTACAATGCCAATAGCTCTAACTTTTGCAAAGGCGAGACCGTTGCATTGTAAATGCTTGTTAATAAAGTTTGGGAGGGATGTAGTGACCGGCTTGTCACTGTTCTAGTGTTTCTCATACCAGTCACTCTCCGAGGGATGGCTTACATTACCACCCCCCACCCATCCCTCACAGGTGTCACAGGACATGTGACTCTGCTAATAAAAAGGGTTGGGCGCACGTGCCCAGGGCCAGTTCCAGTGACCATATTACGGTGTCTGTGTCTTTACTATTACTGCATGGGGGCCTACAGCCCCAAAACTTAACAGGTGGGTGTCATAATGGAGCAAGATTGGCAGCTCTGTAGTTGAGGCTGAAGGCAGTGCATTTCTCACACTTCCTGTTGGTGGGTCTTAATGGTGTACAGACTAATTAACTTGCTCATCCAGTTCTTGGCCTCTCTGAAGTCACACAGTGATAAATTTACAGGAAAGCATGGGATGGCTAGATTTACAACTGTTGAAATACTAGTAGCTCCAAAGGAAAAGAAAATGTTGTGTTTACAAGTTAGGAGAGAGAGAGCGGATGGGTGGGTGATTAGCGTGTGAAATAGAATGTTCAAGGGTGGTGACATACATGTAGAAGGAAAAATGAAAATACATTAATCAAAAGGAAGAAGATCACTGAGATATGCATATGGAGAATTTCAAAAAGATGTGGGAGAAAAAAGGTGTAATTGACTAAAGATGGGAGAGACTGCAGAGGAAAGTGGTGCAAAGAGAAGAATGTGAGTGATTCTGATCCTCAGAAGACCACTACCCTGCTGCAGTCCTTAGTAATGTTTAATTTCACAGTCTAATAATTTCGGGACTGAAACTTTTTCAGTGGGGAGGATTGGAGTTGAGTCAGGTAAATTGGACTGGACTGGACTGGGGTGGAGTGAAGTAGATTGGAGTGGGCTAGATAGGATTGGGGTAGATTGAATTGGGGTAGATTGGAGTGGGAAAGTGGGGTAGATTGGTGTGCTAGATTGGGGTAGAGTGGAGTTAGGTATACTGGGGTAGATTGGAGTGTGGTGTGGTAGATTGGAGTGGAGTGGGGTGGGGTAGATTGGAGTGGAGTGGAATAGATTAGGGTAGACTGGAGTGGAGTAGGATAGATTGGGGAAGATTGGAGTGAGGGCAGGTCGATTGCAGTGAAGAAGGGGAGTTTGGAGTGGAGTGGGGTAGATTGGGGTAGACTGGAGTTTGGTAAGTGGTATGGAGTGGAGGGGCTTAGAGAGGAGGGGCATAGAGTTGAGTGGTGTGGAGTAGAGTGGCATGGTGTAGTGTGTCGTGGAGTGAGTGGCGTAGAAAGGAGTTGTCTTAGAGTGAAGTGTCGTAGAATGGAATGGCGTGGTGTGGTGTAGAGTGGAAGGGCATAGAATGCACTAGAGTGTTGTAGAGTGGAGTGGTGTAAGTGGAGTGGCATAGTGTGGAGTATAAATTTGTGTGGTAATTAACAGCTATTACAGACAACACATTTTCAATTGAAATGGCCAATACTTTTGCACTGACATACAGTTTTACAGCGCACAAACGATAACACGTGGAAATGTCATCATCTAGTGTATTGATGTATTTTGACCATATTCAAATCTTTCTTTTGACCACACTTCAGTATCACAAAGAAATGTACTTCATTTGTACTTTCCTAATTTTTCTATATTCTGAAACATCAACACAGTTCATTTTTGTTGTGTGCTAGAAAAAAGAACATACCACGCCCTCACCTCTCACACGGGCACTCAACAGGCTTGTCACATAAATTCTCCCACTTTGAAGTCAGAGAAAAAAAATAAACATTAAGGGGCATATTATCAAGGGGGTTTATCTCCGCTTTTTTGGCTTTAAAAGCCAAGAAAGCGGAGATAAAATTATCTCCCTATTACCTAGCTGTCGCTAACACCAGTTAGCGACAGCTAGTAGGAGATAGCGACCATCTTGGGCCCCGCTTTGCATGTCAGTGATATTTATCAATAATGACATGCAAAGTGGGCGTGCCAAGATGTTAGCGACTGGAAACAGTCGCTAACATCGCTATCTCCTATTACCAACTTTTGGAGATATTCGCGCTAAGCGCGAATATCTCCAAAAGCTAACACCTGCCCCTGAGCAGTTCTTAGCCATGTTATCCAATGGTAGGTGGATAACATGGCTAAGAGCATTAGCTCGGTAATGCATGAATATCGCTGACTTTTCAGCGATATTCATGCATTTCGGCCGATTTTTATCGCTTAGGAGATATACCTTGATAATAGCAAGGTTCCTAAGCGATAAAAATCGCCGTAGCTTGGCGATAAAAATATCGCCGCTAAACCAACATAGCGATAATTATCGCTAGTTGTTGGTAATATGCCCCTAAGTTCCCTCGGAGGACAGAGCCTGACATTTGACCTCTGTCTTTCAATGCACAGCAAATATGACAATGTGAAAATATTAAAACGAGATTAAAAGTACTCGGGAGGATACAGTAAACGATAAATGTTCACAGGAGGGACAAACTCAAGTCTAAAGCAAATAAAGCCAGCAAATAGAAAGCAAGCAACTGTGAGTTTCAAACCACGAAACCAATTGCAGGCAATGAGTGAAATGGATTCTCAGGGAAGCTTTCAGAATGCACATATGAAGTTGAGGCAAACCAGACAGTTGCACATTTTATAAGAGATATTATTTTGAACCTTTGAACGAGTTTACTCTTTTTTAGGTCTAACACAGATCTGAACTCTCCTGAGGACTTCTGTACCAGGAAAATTACGGTATATCAGTCTTTCCTTCTCCTTGTCTCTGGCACTGGGATTACTGCCACCATCTTTAGAAGACTCTGGGTTGCATTCAACAATGCTCCTTGCCGAAGTGAATCCCATGGAAATGGTGTCTGACAAAAACATTCTTCCGGTTCGTTCAAAAAATGGCTAAGATACCCTGTCAGAGCATTTTTTTTATTGACCACTGGTCTGAAGTCTTCTCTTACCAACAGTTAAAACAAATTGTAACGCACCCCTAACAGGAATATCTATCTGAGTCCGGATATCATCAATTCTTTTGGGGGAGCCGGGAAATCGGCTGTTTGAGCTGAATGATACCAGGTTTTTTTGGAAAGAGTAGCCCCACGGCCCTGATCTCAACCTTGAAAGGGTAGTGATCCCTTCAGCACCAGGGTTCAAACCAAAAGATCTATTGTAAGGAATTCCTCTGTCCCTGAAGCTTGAAAAAACAGGAGCCAAAAGCTTATTTTCGATTGATGTCTTGCAAGTTCATCCAGTAGCGGCTCTATAAGCCTAGAGCTAGAAAAGGGGAGATTCATTAGTAGGGTCTTCTGAAGGTTTCAGCTGTCAATGAGTGCATCCAACTGTATCTTCATTTACACCTGAAGATGCTGCTGTCGATCCCAACAGATAACTAACCCATTAGAGAGGAATCAAACTTTCTAATTCCTCAACAATGATGTTGATATGAAGTTCTCTCCTTGCTGCATCTGGTCTGTCAATAATTAGAAGTCCTTGAGGTGCAACTTGTAAGGGAGTGAGGGGTTACAGCATGCAGGGGCATACAAGGGGATAAAACAGGACAATACACTCTTTGGTTGGTAACTTGGACCGGAAGCCTCGAGCGACCTCCGTCCTTTTATTTATAGCCTTCTGGCCACGCCTGGCCAGAAGGTGCAACAATGTAGGTGTGTGTTTCCGGGTCTCCCCCAAGACCCGTGAAACACTATAACGTTACATCCCTTCCCAACTTGGTATTTTGTCCTGAACCTTTGCCGAAGTCAACACGCAAATTCAGCCAGTCTCTGGTTTGGCCTGGGATTCGGCCGGAGATTGTGATGGCCTTGACCCCGGGTTGTTGGGGGGGCCTGTGGTCTCGATCCTGGAGATTGTGGGGTGGTGACAGCGCCTCCATTTGTATTGTGATCATCAGCATCCTCCGGCTGGCTAACTACTTCAGGGTTTAACCTGTCATCAGACACCACGGTTTCAAGCGTAGATGGGATGCGTTTGAACCAGGACACATTTCTGGTCACCTCTTCCCTGTCTCTTTGTGCCGTCACTGCAGTGCCTTTCGTTGTTTTGATGCTCCACGGCTCTGCTTCATATGGGGTACGGAATTTTCCACCAGGCCTCCGTGTTCGTATTAACACAGCGTCTCCCGGAACTAGTTCTCTTTCTCTTGCTCACCTCCTTCGGCTGGCCCGTTCATTAGTCTTCCTCCGTCGCTCTTGAGTGGTCGCCGACTCATACGGTTCGGGCACCCAGTCGTCAGCCATAGGCAGTAGGTCTCGCCTTGGTCCCGCGAACATTAGCGACCACGGGGATCTTTGCGTGGTGCTATGTGGGGTGCTCTGGTATTCCCTCAGGAAGTGCTGTAGTGCTGTCTCCGGGTCTGTCCCTTCGACAACGGCTATTCTCAATGTCTTGTTCACAGTTCTCATAAATCTTTCCGCTTCGCCATTAGCCTGGGGCCATTGAGGCGTGACTCGATGGTGTCTTACCCCAAGGTTCTGCAGAAAGTCTTTGAATTCACTACCTTGAAAAGGCGGCCCATTATCTGTTTTGATCACTTGGGGGATTCCAAACAATGCAAAGATCTTGCTGAGTATCGCCTGTACATTGGCGAAACTGGTAGACTGTGCCACATCGACCACTGGGTATTTTGTGTAACTGTCTATCACCACTACTGTCACTCTGCCATCTGGAAAACTGCCAAAATCTAGACTAAGCCAGGCCCATGGTGCCGGGGCTGGTTCCTCCGTGATGACGGGCGCAGGTGCATCCGGTGAACTGGTGAGCTGGCATGCCCGGCAATTTCGTACGACACTTTCGACTTTTTCCTCCATGTTGGGAAACACACTTTCTCCCTCATTCGGGCCTTCATTCTTCGCGTTCCTTGATGACCTTCATGGGCTAGCAAAGTCGCTTGGTCCTGTAGGGTGGTGGGGATCACTACTCGCGATCCTCGAAGTATGAGTCCATTATTTGCTCTGCTGAGCTCGTTGTGCACTTTCCAGAATTGTGATAAACGTGTGCAATCTGTCTCATTCCAACCACTAACATTGCGCAAAAAGTTCTCCCATGAGCTAGCTTCTATGGCTTCCTTGACTCTTGTCATTACTGTGCCACTGTCATACTGGGCCATGATGACATCGGCCTCTAGCGCCTGAGGGCACGACAGTTGAGACACCATATCCACAAATTCTTCAGTCAGTATTTCTTGGTCTATTGCCACATTGGTATCCACGGGGGGGGGGTGTCTCGACAGGAAGTCTGCAGGGTTCTTCGCCCCCGGTCTGTAGACTAAGTCCATTTGATAGTGTTGGACCTGGATGGCCCATCTCTCAATCCGAGGCGGGGGATGTGGGGCTGTCCCTTTGAACAACGGTATCAGCGGCTGATGATCGGTGATCATCCGAAAGGGATGTCCTGTTATGTACAAGTGAAAATTATTGCAGGCCCATTTCACTGCCAGCGCCTCTCTCTCAATTTGTGAATACCTGGCCTCCATTGCCGTCAGAGCCTTGCTTGCAAACGCTAGCGGAACCCACACTCCTGGTTCTGCTTCCTGTGTCAAGAGCGCGCCCAGACCCACCGGGCTGGCATCCACTAGTATCTCTGTCTGTCTAGCTGTATCAAAATACGCCATCGTTATACTATCCAGTAGCGCTGCTTTTACCTTGTCAAAGGAATCTGATTCCATCTTCGACCATCGCCAGGCACTTTCTTTTTTTGTCAGATTCCTCAATGGTTCCGCTATGGTGGCTAACTGAGGGATGAAACGGGCGCAATATTGTGCCATGCCCATGAAACTTCTCTCCTCCGACGCTGTCGTTGGGGCTGGAGCACACTTGATAGCAGACGACTTTCGTGGATCTACCCTGACTCCCTCCGAGTCAAAGACGTATCAAAGAACTCTATTGATTGCTTAAAGAATTGACACTTCTCTTTGTGTAGCGTGACTCCAAACCCTGCCAATCTCCGTAGCGTGGCCTTCAACCTCCGATGGTGTTCTTCGCTAGTCTTGGCATGTATGAGTATGTCATCACTGACGTTTAAAACTCCCGGTAGCCCCGACAGGATCTCCTTGATTGTGTTCTGAAAGATTTCTGCGGCCGACGTTATACCAAAATTGAGTCTCTTATACCTTCTTAGGCCTAGATGCATTGAAAACGTCGTAATGTATCGACTTTCCTCCGCCAGCTTCAACTGATGGTAGCCCACATTTAGATCGAGCTTGGAGAACCACTGGGATCCATTCAGGTCTGTTAATATATCATCCATCGTGGGCGTGAGGTGTCTCTCCCTTTTTATTGCTTTGTTGGGCATCCTCATATCAATGCATATCCGTATTTGGCCTGGCTGTCGGGGTTTCTCTGCAATCACCATCGGTGATACCCATGGCGTTGGCCCCGTTACCTTCTCTATTACGCCTTGTTCCTCCAACTTCCTCAGCTCCTGCTCAACTGCCGAGCGAAGATGGAACGGGATTCTCCGATGTCTCAACGCTATGGGTTGTATCGCTTTGTCGATGTGTAATTTGACTGGTGGCCTTTTGACAGTTCCTAGCCCTTGAAACAACGATGGAAACATCTGAAGGATTTCTTCTGTGTGTAGTGCTTTGACTGCATTAGCGAACGCAATTAACTTGAGATCTTCTGCTGTGTGACTTCCTACTAGCAAGTCCGCCTCTTTGTCAATCACGTGAAACGTGGTTGTCAGCTCTTGTTCCTCAGCTCTTACACGTACAGTCATTTTTCCTCGCACCGGTAGCGGTGTTTTACTGCCATATGTTAGAATCCTAGCCTTCGACGGTACCAGCTGTGGTCTCGGTCTCAGCGCCTTATAGTGCTGAATACCCATCACATTAATCATGGCTCCCGTGTCTATGACTCCAGTGACTGTCGATCCGTCGATTTGAATCTGGCACTTCGGCTGTGGTCTTCTCCTTCTCTTGAGCTCATTCACAAACTAGACGTAGTAGCGCTCCCTTGAATTAGTTGCGCTGTCACCTCCTTCGTTTGGTCATCATCTGGACATGTGCTTATTAGTTCTCTCAATCGCGCATGGAAAGCGTCCATTGTTTCTCCTTCGCGCTGCCTTGACTGTCGGAACTTGAAACGCTCATAATGGGGATTCAATTGTGGGTCAAAGTGTGCGTTAAGTGCTTGTACTGCGGCATCATAATCTGTCGCTGCTCCAGTGTTTGGCAGATGTGTGAACAACTTATACAACTCATCCCCTCCAAAATGCAGGAGCAGGGATCTTTTCACCTCATTGTCCTTCTCCCTAGTTGCCGTGAAATAGTTGTTCAATCGACTCAGCCACACCGACCATCTTGGTCCCGCCGTTCCTGGGTCAATCAGCGCACTAAACGGCGGTATGGGGTTAATTTGTGAGTGTGGCGACTGCTGGACTACTGGTCGCACTGCCTGCTGTCCTGCCGGCCCTGCCACCTGCGCTGGGGCCACTGCCGCTGGGGCTACTGCCTGCTGCGCCCCTCCTTGTGCTGCATTGTCTACCATTGTCGCTGCCGCTATTTACCGCCTTTCCTCCACACCTCACTTGTCAACACTACCCTGGTTGAGCTCTGCACTTTGCGTTCCGGTACACTGTTTCTGCCCCCAATGTCTTTCTCACTGTGTCTCCATGTTGGTGCTTCTCATTGATCACACGTGCCACTGCTTTACTTTTTTTTTCTTTTTTTTTCTTGGCTTCTGGTGGAGTCAAATATCACTTATTCGTTTGCTGGTGCCAATGATTGTTTCCTACTCTGCCGTTTTGTCTCCCCTGGCTTGCTGCCTGCTCTCTGTCCTGGGGGCACCTCCCTGCTCCTCCGTAGGAGCTGCCGATGCACGGTGAGGCCTCTTCACGCGTCTCTGACTCTGGGGCTTGCCTACCGCTCACTGCGCATGCGCGCACCACGTGGCTTTCCAGCCGCGCTTCTCCTACACTTGGCCCGCTTTTCGCCGCGTCTCCCTCCGTGCTGGGGCTCCGCTCACCGGTCCCACACGCAGCACTTCACACGCTGCTTACCGGGATTACTGGCCCCACGACGTCCACGGGTGACGGTCTCCTTCCGTTCTTGATCCATGTGCAGACCGGCGACCACACTTCACAGCCGCACCGGTAAGGCTCCTTCCCTCTTACTCTTCGGGCTCGTACGACAAACGAATCCCACCCTCGTCGCCAGTGTAAGGGAGTGAGGGGTTACAGCATGCAGGGGCATACACGGGGATAAAACAGGACAATACACTTTTTGGTTGGTAACTTGGACCGGAAGCCTCGAGCGACCTCCGTCCTTTTATTTATAGCTTTCTGGCCACGCCTGGCCAGAAGGTGCAACAATGTGTGTGTGTGATTCCGGGTCTCCCCCAAGACCCGTGAAACACTAGAACGTTACACAACTGAACGATGTAATTCAAACAGTTGCTCACCTGGATAGTATAGTCTGAAGACTCCACCTTGTGGTCCACAGCATCTGAAAGCACCGCTTCCTCAGAAACAATTACACCTTGCGACGAAATCCCCACCATCAGGTAATTCACCTTGACTACAAGCAGGAATTACTATTAAAAATTCCATAATGGATAGTTTTACGTGGAGAATCTAAGAAAGTACTGACATTCTACTACATTCCATTAGTTCATTAAACAGCACCTTTCTAACAGCAGCATGAAGAGGAAACCTTTCAGGTTCTTCCTGCTGATACTGCCTGAATAATTATGTTCATTTAATTAACTGAAGACTCAGGCAGTGCAAGATTGTCTTTCAAATGTTGCAATAGATCAAGTCAGCTCCTGCCCTTGCATGAAGCAGCATCTAATGTCTTCCACCTCTGAGCAGCCTGTCCCATCATAATCTGACTCCCACCAATATCTAGGGATCTTAGAGGAATGTCTACAACTACTGTTTCTACTGCTTGCTCAGTCATCTTCTAGATTGAAGAGTCATTTAATTCTTAGACTGAGGAGTAGTCTATTGTATCTCTCATCAGAGGAAGCAGATTCTTTATAGCAACATTTTCTGTCAGCCTTTGCTTCCATTATAGAATAGGAACCAATATCCATTCAAAATTGCTACCAAAATAATGGGCTGATGGACGAGCATGCACTGCAATACACACTCCTCATTCCCAACAACAAACATTCTCTATGTGTATTGTTGCTAGGCAACAAGCTGACAAATACCTTTGCATCTCTTGTGAGACAATCAACTTTAATAGCTGTGCCTTGGGTATGTGCTATTACTAGTAGATGTCCACGCCCACCAGGGATTGATCTGATAGTTCCAAGAGTAGTAAGTCCCCACTAAGCCAGACCACTATAGCCAGTCTTAGCGGGTGCCTGCTTCACCAGCGTGCCCACTTGGCAACAACGCACTGCGGGGGGAACGGTTTGTCTCAGTTAATGATAAGGCTCGCATCGCAAAGCCTAACTTAACTCAATAAAAAATGTACTCAGCAGCCAGTGTTGGATAGTTGAAGCGCAGTACAAAAATAAAAAATGGAAAGTGCGCCAGGAGCAGTCCTCTTTTACGTCCATAATCAGGAACGGGAGTGTGGCTGTTACGGTAGTTTTTAGAATTGAATCTGCGATAGCATGCACTAGTGCATGCATCTCACATGTAAGGCTCTGTTTACAAAAAGGTCTTGGAGCTCACCCATTTCTTAACACTTATCCGCTTCAACAACGCTCTTTTTGTCAGCTGTCTTTATTGGCCAGTTCAGCCAAAACTTCACTTCCAGTGTTTGATGATGAGCGGGAACTAAACACATATTGATTCAACTTAACCCATGTCCGTCCGCAGCTCCCGAAGTGATGATTCAGGTACTATATTTTCCCCCTTCCACTACCCCTGCCTGCAGTTCCCTCCATAGCCCCTTTCAGGTCAAAGCTTACCAGATAGCACAACTGTCTGATTTGCTAAAGACATCTTGGGGACATTCAGAAAGTGGTCCATTAGCTTTTGTGGATTGTAACTCACATTTTCTGGCTTTTGCTGGATCTATTCATTTTTGGCTGTACAGCTTGAGTTTGTCCCTCCTGTAGACCAAATCAGCAGCAATCAGCAGCACACATAGACAGAGTAAGAATTGCTTGTAATTGTCTTTTAGTGGAAAGGTGTCCCTACACACAACTGAACATATACATCTCTGCAGGACTGCCACCCTTGCACCAGACCCTCCTAGCATTAATAATGATAACGTGAGTGATACAAGTGCTATTTTAGTTTATTGGTTAATAAAAACCATTAACATAACACTTTTAACATACATTGACCACGATATCATATCCATATAGAAGAATTAAAAAAAGAAAGGAATAAGTACAAGCAAAATCTTAAGACCCTACAAAACAAATTGACCAGGGCAGAAAGTAGGGCACAGCCTTTAGGCTTCGAAAAATCCCAAATATCTAATGATGACATATAGACAGCACTAGTATATTGACAAGTCTTCTGTTGCTACCTTTCTCCACCGTTGCTACAGATTTTGAAACGTAAACATAACCATATAAATGTCATATTATAAAGTGCATAGTGCAAGAAACAAAAGAGAAAATGCAAGCAAGAGCGTAATCAGATGTAAAATCAGTATAACCATAGCTGCAAATAAGCAACATAGTGAACCAGGCAGCATAAGAGGAACACAACTTTTAGACCTCACCAAATTTAAATCATCACATGATAAGATATACAGATTTTTTGCAGGGTTTCCTATAGTTATCTCCCCCCACATAATAGCATGTTTTAAATCTAATGCATAGCTATATGTATACCAAACCATAGTGTGCTTAATGCTAATCGAACCAGAAAACCTAGAACGAGCTTGGACGTACACAGCTATAAATCATTGTGACCATAGCCGCATATGGAAGGTACCAATTTCAGGGCATCGTATGGTGGCATAAACGCTACACTTAGGATTTGAGTAATCTCATGTGGATACCTCTTGCCAAAATAGTAGCAGGTTTTAACCTGAAACATTGCTATATATATATATATATATATAAACACTGCTCTTAAGTTTTAGCAAATATCAAATTGATACGCCCCCCACAAGGTAGCAGTAAGTTTCAACCTAAAACATAGCTACATAGAGATCATTCATTAAAGTGCATAGTGCATGGCAAAGTGCTAGGTAAAGCCAATTCCCCTCCTAACTCAAATCATTAATCTACGGAGGCATAAACATGAATATGAATTGGGGCGCATCCAACCAACCATGGCAGAAATCAATGCACAATCTGAGCTCAACCTTGGATCTTGGGAACCCCACAGACTGGAGGAGGCACTAGCCCTCACGCTTGCCTACTAGCAATCCGTCAAACAGAGAACCCACTATGCCCAGCTTCGCCAAGCTATTGAAACCCTTCTTGGATTGAAACCAAGTGGGACCCTAGTTGGAACGGACCTGCGCCCTACACAAGTAAAAAATAACGAAAAACTACACCAGTCGATTATTCAACTTGAGCTGCTTGTAGAACTCTATAGACAGGATAGGAGGCAGTAATCCTCACACACCCCACCCCCAGGAGCCTGTCTGTTGGGAGACTGATTGGCCTAGCTTTGCTAGGCTGATAGCGCAGTTCCTGGATAAAAACACAGTAGGACCCTAGTTGGAGCAAACCTGCGCCCTAATCTGATCCTTAAAAATTGGGGGAAACTGCACCAGTTGAATATTCAGCTTGAGAATTCATGGACTTAGGGCTGACCTACAAGTTCTTATTCCTATGGTTAGAAATTCTTTACATATCAGGGCCCCTGATACCATTGTAAACTAGGGCAGAGGCGGAGGATATACAGCAAAGTCTCCTTTGTCTGAAGACACAAACAATGCCTCTTGCCCTTGGAGCGAGTGAATACTGTTTTGTGGAGTTCAAGGGGGATGAAAGGAAGAATTATTTTTACCATCCTCAAGATGTTGAAGGAGGATGAGGTGACCATGCTCACCTGTGCTACGAAAGTCAGTTTGTCGTCAGATGCGGCAACCACGTTTCTGATCTTTTTAATAAGGGTTGGCAATGTACCCAGATTCTGTAGCCTCCAGATGGGGGACCAAAAAGCAGGGTTATTTTCAAAAAGGAGGACCTCTGTCTGGTCAGAATTTAATTTCAAGCAGTTCATCCACCTTCCCACTTTCTCCATGCAATTACGGAACCTATCTACAGTTTCAATATATCACTAGAGATTGAGATGATGATTTGTGTGCCCTTGGCATATGACACCAAGGAGAAACTGAAAGATCTTATCAGGTTTGCTTGTGGTGGTGTGATGTAAATATTAAAAAGGTTTGGACTTAGCTTTCTCCTTGCGGGACACCACAAGGCCAAGAGAAAAGGGTGGAAACAAAACCATTTAAGGATACTGATTGTTCTCTATGGGAAAGAAGTTATTTGAGTAAGGCCAGTGCTTTGTCTTTGATTCCAATGCTGTTTAGGCGGTTAAATAAGATCTTGTGGTTTACCTATCTATGGCCACCGATAAGTCTAGAAGGATCGGACTACCTTTTCTCCTTGATCGATGCATGCTCTAATGACTTCAGTGGCAACAACTAGGGCTGTCTCTGTACAATGCCTACTTCTAAAGCCAAACTGTGTATTGTGCAGGAGAATATTATTCACCAAAAAAGAGGTGATTTCTCTATTTATTGCCTTTTCCAGCACTTTCGCTGGTAATGGGTTAGATGGTAGCTATTTGTGATGAGGGAGTTAAGTGAAAGTTTTTTTAGGAGGGGCAGGATGGATACAGTTTTTCAGGTTTTTGTGAAATACCATACCTTGAACCTCTCATTGAAGATTTTTGTGCGGTGGGGCGCTACAGACTTTGAAGTGTTGCTGGAGCTATGGATTGGATGCTGAACCAGATCTAAAAAAAAAAATTAGTTGATGTGTTGAATCTTTGTGGAACCGAAAAAGTTACTGTGGAATTTTGATTAATGTCTTCATTTGACACAAACTTTGTTTTGGAAAAATGCTAAAAGTTTGTCACAGAAACATTGATTGCTGATAAGTTGGTTGGTATTATTAGGTTTGGTCAAAGAGTTAATTGTTTAAAAGAAGGCTTAGACTGAGTTTTTTTGCAGATGTCATTTTTTTCAAGAAATTAGAAGATTCTTCTTCCTGAATCATATTTTTATTTATTAGTGTGCATTGTTTATATTTTTGTCTTTCACTGAGATCATAATTTTCACACCAGATACGTTCTTGTTTGCGGCAGAGTTTGTATTTGCTGCCTAAATTTTCCAGAAAACCACGGGGCAGATGGATAACTCCTGTGGCAGTTAAATGATTAAAGGGGCGCCAGTTGATCCGCTGCCGATCATGACCAATTGGTGTAGTTATTTAGGAATTCCATTGTGAGTGGGGCCTGATCTTCGCAGGGGTCTTCGTGTGGGGAACTCCTTTGCAATGGCGGACCTTTTCTTCCTTTTTCATGGATCTAGTCAGCATGTCGCAGACATTTTAATCTTTTTTGCTCTTGCTGGAAGTCATTCTGGTGGGTCCTCTAGGGATTTGGTTCGCTGCTGTTCATGCTGGGTATAGAAGAATGCTTCAGGGTAGTTAGCTGTAGGTCAGTTGGTAGCCCAATGGTTGTGAGGCACAATTATCCTAGTTTCTAGGGGCGGAGTGCTGTCCCCCCTCAGCATCCCCGGGGTGGCAAGCACACACTCTGCATGGCCCCTCCCTGATGCACCTTTATTAAGAGCTGAAAACATTCCTGTTTCCTAAAGATTAGGGCCGGGCTCTGATCTGGTATGTTCGAGTGAGCAGAATTAGCAGATGAGTGGCTAACGTGGCAGACCATAGCGCGGGGACACACTAGTACAGTGTAACCATGCGCTTTACAAGCTTAATAATAATAATAATAATAATTGGGGGTCGCATGCTGGGGCCGCATGAAGATCCTCCCTCTCCCAGCAAAGTACAGGTCTGCTATGAGCTACTCGGTAGCAGACTCCGAATAGACCCGGAGTACCTCAGTGTGATGGTGTTCTTGCCTGCCCCCTGGGAACACGACGCATGATGAACAGTGGCCCTACGGCTCCTGCAAACTCCTTTCCCAGTGAGGTGGTCTTAAAGTCTTTGTGGTGGGGAGGGAGTTGGAACCTGCTGTGCTTTCAGGGCCCAGCCTTTCTCTCCCCGAGTTCTTGGGGGGGGGAGAGTCCTCCTGCCAATCGATACATGAATTCTTGCTGAGGCTTCCTCTATTGTTGTGGCCGGCAGTGTGCTGAAACCGGTCAGACACTTGAGGAGGCTGCGTCTCTCACCTTTGGTTTTCCCGCAGACTCTGGTTCACATGCCAGCCAGGCGGGTTGGGTCGCCATAACTCTTGCAGCTCCTGGCTGCCAAGGCAAGAAAAGACCCTTGCTTTGTTGTAAGTGGGGATAACTGTGGTCCTGCACTTGTGAACTCAGTGGGACCACCGGAGAGAATCAGCTGCCACTTTGGATGCCATGGAGCCCGCTCCCATATACAATGTCACTTCAAGCGGCAGAGGAGTACAGAGAATTTACAGACTCGATGTCAGGAAGGGTTCAAAGTCCCCCCCCTGATCGACGGGGCTGCGGATGTATTCTGGGTGCACTATCTCTGATGGTGATTGGCAGCCGGGCAGAGGAGTGCCAAGCACATCTTACTTGTCTCCCATCTTGGCCAACCCCCCCGCAAGAAATTTTAAAAACCTATTCTTTAAAGTATTCTTGTGTAATAAGACAATCTGCAATTCACCTTTTAGCTAATATGTGTTTTTTAGATGTTGTAATTGATTTAGCCCAAATTGAAGCAACGCAAAACAATATGGAACCTGAGTAGAATGGATTATGCAGGAACATTTTAGTCCTTGCAGACACCATTGAAATGCACAATCACAGGTTAAGGTTCTCAGCGTTCTTCAAGTGAGAGGTATATAACACTTCAGATGAACAAATGTAGATTCTTGACTCAGGAAGGCGAATACATAGGTTAGATCACTGACCAGAGCGGTATTCATCAAGAAATACGTTTCTCAGAGCAACTGAGAGCATGAAAGTGTCATCCAACAAAGATAAGTTAGGATCTTATCTTGGCCAGTGTTACATTTACTCTAGATTTATGGAGAATTTCACCTCTCAAGCAGCACCCCTTAGGAGCTTGCTCAATAAGGTGTCACCTTTTCATGGGATAGTGAACAAACCCTTGAATTTAACAATTTAAAATGATCTATTATTAATGCACCTCATTTATCACTGTATTCCCATAGTGTACACTGTGTGGCTTCAGCAGATGCCTTCCAAGTAAGCATCAGGGCAGATTTATCGCAACGTGTTTAGATGATTAAAAAAAAAACATGGGGCATATTATCAACAAATAGCGATATTTATCGCTAAGTAGGGTTAGTGGCAATTTTTTTATTGCCGCGCATCACGGGATTTTATCGCTGAGATAATGTGCTATTAGCAACGTTTATCTCAAAAGCGATAAAATTCCCGGATACCGGCAAAATCCGTGAATATCGCTGAGAATACAGCGTTATTTACGCATTATCGCTAACAGGGTCTTAGACATTATATCCACCTCCCATTGGATATAATGGCTAAGAACTGATCAGAGCGGGTGTTAGTTTTTGGAGATATTTGCGCGAATATTTCCATTGCTACGCCTGTGTTGGTAATAGGCGATAGCGATGTTAGCGACTGCTTTCAGTCGGTAACAGGTTGGGTACGCCCACTTTGCATGTCATTAGCGATAAATATCGGTGACATGCAAAGCAGGCCCCAAACCGCTCGCTATCGCCTACAAGCTGCCGCTAACTTCTGTTAGCGACAGCTTGCTAATAGGGCGATAGTATTATCGCCGCTTAGCGGCCAAAAACGGCTGCTAAAGTGGCGAAAATTGCCTATCGCCCCCCTTGATAATATGCCCTCATATCCTTTGCCTTGAGATGCTTGTCTGATGCGGAGAAGTATTATTCTACTATAGAGAGGGCCCCATTTACAAGAAGCTGACACAGAAGGTTAGATGCATCAGCTTCCTTGCGCCTGCGCCAAATGTCCTTGTGACAACATAGATGTGCTGTATTTACAATACAGTGCTCCATGGCGCAAGGATATAACAGATGCGTCAAATGTTCTGAGACATCTGTTGGTGCAAAAGTGACGCATTGCTGGAGTTGGTCATAAAACTGATGCAGGTATAATGTGCCACAGGCCTCTACAAACTGATGTGTAGGGCTTTGTATGTGTGCATGAGAAGTTTGAATTGGCTGCGCTTGTGAATTGGGAGTAAGGGAACCTTCCTGAGGTGCTGTGTGATATGGCTGCGGCGTGGGAGGTCAAATATGAGTTTTGCAGCAGTGTTCTGCATGGTCTGGAATCTGTGTGGGAGTTGTTTCGAGATTCCGGCGCAGAGAGTGTTGCCATAATCAAACTGGCTGGTGATGAGTGGTTGTGTGACTGTATGTCTGGTGTTCTGAGGGAAACATCTGAAGATCTTTTGAATAGGATGTGGAAGAAGCAGGTGCATACTTCGTTGACTTGAGCCGTCATGTTGAGCTTGTCATCTAGGATGATCCCTAGATTTCTTGCATGGTCCGTGGGTGTCGGTGTTGCTGCTAGCCCTGACAGCTACCAGGTGGAGTCAGATGGGGAGGTTTTGTTACAGAAGACCAATATTTCCGTCTTAACGGCGTTAAGCCTCAAGCACTTGGTTCGCACTTAGTCTGCTACCACTGTCATACAGTTGGTAAATGTTATATCTAAGGTTTTCATACTATGCATCTTCCCTGTTTCTCTGCCTCTGCCTCTGCTGCTCAGCCAGTGTGAATATGTTAGGTAGAATGTTGGTGTGGATGATGATGTAATGGAATGTGTGGATTGCTGTGGGAGAAACTGTCAGTTGGATTCTCATCTGAGCAGCAGGGAGACTTCTCCTAGTGGGTCTATTTACATATTTACTGGAAAACCTATGTAACATCTAAGACCAATAAACTTATTGGTCTTTAACCTAACTACATCTACTGGAACTCCTTCCTACGATACAACATAAACTGGCGACAAGTTGGATCAAGAAACTACACGTAGGGATCTATTTCAAACTTCTACTAAATAAATTTCTGCTTAAGATACTGCTCAAATAAGAGCCTACCTGAGGATTTTACACCCTGCTGCCCCATCAGAGTCCAGCTTCACCACACAGCCAATAGACAAGGCGTATGCTTCCAGCTTTTGGTTACATCCACTCCAAGCCAAGAGACAAACCTTCAGACATTTATCTACCATTGGGTGGACCTGGCATCTATAAAGACTGGCACTACACCAAACAACCCACTGACTGGCCATGATTTGGGCATGAATTGAATTGAAGTAAAGTGAGCCAACAGCATCATCATGCAAGTACAATATTGCGGCGTACGGTGACTGCTAGGAATTGCTGCACAGGAGTAGAGCCTTATGTCCTGCTGCTTTCTTGGGCCATTTTGTTTAAACTTCTACTAAGCTTCTTGTTGAGCTGCTGCTGTATGAACTAAGGTCTAAGCTGAGGATTCCTGTGGCATGTATATCCACAAATGGTGAGTGTGCTTCTACAAATATTTTTTTAAGCCAACGCCTGAACTGTGAAGCCAGCGCGTTAGGACAGCACAGGCTCTTTACACCAACAACCTTTGACAGACTGATTATTATTATTCAAAATAGTACCTGTTGTATGGACGCACACATCGATTTTCAAAAGATACATCCATGACTTATCCAGCCTGTTGCTGTAGAAATGTGAGCGGAGAGAACGGCTTGAAGCTCTTGCGAAACCTTTATGAGTGCCAGCTGTTCCACAACGTTACGCTGTCTTGTGAGGTCAGGGGGGCATGTCTTTGCCGTGAACCTCCCGACGCTGCCCACTCCGGCGTGCCGCCATCTTTGCTGCTTGAGGTTGCACTTTAACTCAAGGCACAACATGTGCTGGAAGTACTGCCTGAGGTTGTACTCCAACTCAAGGTGCAACATGTACCGAAAACGTATGCTTAATGGCATATTATTTATTGTGCTGTTGCTTTCCTGGATGAACCTGAACGAATGGGGGCATGAGAGGGCAGCCTTGTAGTCACATGTTTGTCAAAGGTCAGTTCCTACTGCAACCATAGGTTGCAGTAGGGACTGACCTTTGACGAACCGTAGGTTGCAGTAGGTACTGACCTTTGACGAATGTGTGACTACAAGGCAGCCATCTCATGTCCACGTTGGGAGCAAAAGCCCTGTTAATGTGGTGTAATTCCTCTTAGAAGCAGCGGCAAGTATTAGGCTTTTTCCCCAAAAACGTTTTCTGCAAAAAAAAAATCACACATGCAAGTTGCACGCCCACTCTCTCTCATTTTACACTCACGTCCGTGGGGGAAGTGACTTCAATGCATCTCACCCTGACGAAAGCCCACGGACCTTTGTTAGGCAACTAGGAAGGGCTGAAACATGTTGGTGTCTCAGTTATGGTCATAGGACCATTACATCCTCCAGCCCTACCTTTTTGTTTTTTAACCTTCCCTCCCACTCCATCAATAAAGTGTACTAAAGAGTGGGGGAGGAATTTTATCTTTAAAGTTACGCACCCCCATACGCCAAGTCTTCATAAGTGCTCCCTGAAATATGGTTGAGCCCACCCAACCTTTAGGAGTTGGGGTGAGCCTGAGGATGAAGCATGTCACTACTAGAGTGAGTGAGGGCTATTTAAAGAATAGGGCCCCTTTCCCCTCCCACCTACCAAAGTGGGTTGGCGATAATCTGGTGTAAACCTCATTGGTGCCCCCTGTATTTTTGTTTGTCTGGAAGGAACCAGCCTGGTTCCAGAAGAGAAGGAATACTTTTTTGTTTTCAGATATATTCCATACGGAGGACGTATCCCCTCATACCTCTTTAGTGAGGACCTCTCTACCCTCCCATGGGTCTTTCCTGATTCCCTGTTTTGGGAAAGAGGTTATGTGTGCTCACCCAGCATCTGCCTTAGTATTTCAGAAGATATTAATTATCTGCAGGATGACTTCTGTCCTCCTATCTTATTTTCTTCGAGCTGAGGTTCAATTCTAGCAGACTTTTGCCCGTCCTGTGATGCGCTCAAAAGAAGTTGCCAGTCAAGAAAGCAACCAAGGTAAAGTTATGGATGAAAAGACCATTAATGACCATTCAGGTTCTAAAGCTATTGTTTCCTGTAAGTACGATAATGAAGAATTTCCAAATCTCAATGATGCACTTAAATGAACACTTTGGAAGAGATCACCAGGAAGTTGGGATACAATATTAAGTTTCGTAAGAGGTTTTAGGATTTCACAGTTTTAATATTTCTTTTTTGTCTTTGTTTACTTTACATGTATAAATTTGCCATGTTGTTGTTCTGTTATTGAAGGAGGAAGATGAGTTGTACACAGGGCCGGACTGGGAACCAAAACCGGCCCTGGCAAAGTGCGCGGCCGTGGCTGTTATTCTTTTATTGTTCCTCATCATTTCCCCTGGCTGCCTTACCTTGTTAATCCTTCCTTCTCACATTCCCCTTCCTTGTTTGCTTTTCCAATGTGCTTGTGCCGTTCAACTGTGACATTCCATTCTACTAGCGGTTTTGTCAGTTTCGTTGCAGAGCCTGCAGGAAGATACAACGCCCTTGCAGCTCAAGCTCAACACTTCAATAAATCTTTTGTTTAATCCATATGGTCTCCCTGTCACTACTTCATATTCTTTCAATGGAAGATATCCCACAAGCTGTCAATGGCCAAGACATTTGTTGAGAAAGGCACAAGACCTACTGGAAGACAGAAGTCTCTGATCAAATTCCTCACTCACATGGTGCGTGGAGGAAGCTCTTGAAGGAAGACCGTTCACCTTGAACTAAAGGCGGATACATTCAGTGAGAGAGACACACTTACTGGAATACAGAAGTTAGTGGTCAAATTTCTAACTCACATGGTGCCAGGGAGAAGCTCTTGAAGGAAGATTGTCAACATAATGCCAATGGTCCAGGCATTTAGTGAGAGAGACACAATACGGACCAGAAGAAGAAGAAGAAGTCACTTATCTAAGCCCTTATTAACCCCTCCCATGATCGTGACGGAACCGTTCCGTCACGAGCCTCGGGTGGGCTGTGCTGGTGACGGAACGGTTCCGTCACGGCCCGCTCGCCGCGCCTGCGCGGCGCGCTTTCCGCGCCTGCGCTAACGTTCTAATGGGCGGGCGGGTCCATGGCGGAACCGTTCCGTCACAAACACAGCTCACCCGAGGGCCGTGACGGAGCGGTTCCGTCACAAGCACGGGACCGCCGCGCGGCCCCGCCTCCCCCTTAGCGCTGCGGCGGAATAGCCGCCCGCAGCAAAGGAGTTAAGACGGTTCCTGGAAGAAGCTCTACAGCCATGCACCAGGAGTATTTCATGAGCCAGATCAAAAGGACAAAATGGAAGAGTCATAGGCTATACAACGCCAGCATCAGTTACTCAGATTACTGTCTCAGATTTGTTTTGTTCCCTTAGATAATTTGAAATTGCCGGGAAGGAATGGTAATGGCTAATCTATTTTATTTTTATTTTTTACTTTGATTTGTGCATTTTATATAGTTCAACACAACAGAAAGTGCATGGTCATAGGTGTCAGTATAATAATCAGAAAATACAAGCAAACAATCATCCTTCCACAGACCAAAGCAGGTCTACAGATTCCCAACACCTAATGCACTGTTTAGCGGAATGGGTCACAACCCAGGTTCACTATAATATTCAGATATATAACCACAGCAGATGTCAATGTTCCATTCTGTTCTGGTCTTCCCGTTCTAGAGTACTGTCAGCTGCAGCATATTCATTATAGGTGGTCAACATTGCCCCCACGCCTCCATATCATCAACCACTTTATCATCTGGATGGGAGAGTTTCATATGCTGTTCCTCAGCAATTATCCATGCCAACACAACTTTTATCCACAAACACTCACTTGGGATTCCTGGACCCATCCAGCTCATTGCAACCTTCCGCTTCTCAAGGAGCAACACCAACTGGAGTAGCTTGTATGATGTCTTACACCCCCTGGATTTTTTGATCGCCCCAACAGACAACCATTGGGGGTCAAGGGGACCACCATGCCCACAGCATCTGAGACCTACCACTAGTTGCCAAAAATTAGGAACCATCCCGCAGTGCCAGGCTAGGTGTAAGAATGTGGCCCCATCTTCCCCACGGCGTGGACAACCTGCTCCCCTGCTCAGATCAATGCTATGGAGTCTAGTCGGTGTTATGTAGGTATGGTATACGGTGATGGCTAATCTTAGTTTTTTATTACAGACCTTGAAGACCCATGGTATTGGCAAGCGGTCTACGATGTAGAGAAATACACCATCGCCAGCAGCCAATCACAAAATTGCTGCTCTGGCCTCGCAGACTGGTCATTTACATCATCTGACATTTTCCTATATAGCTGTAAACATTGGAGGCCGATGCGTAAGGCCTCTGGCGCCTCTGTCACGACACACTTTACAGCCCTCCAGTTTTTAGTGCAGCAGGCACAGGAGTGGCATAGGCAGACAGAGAGAGAGAAAAAGAGATGAGGGAATGGGAGCAGAAAGGAAGAGAGGACAAGCAAGATCCGAGAGAGAAAGAAAGAAAAGGCAATAAGCACAGAAGGAAAGAGTCAGCGAATTAATGTATAGGAAAAAAAAGAGGGGAGGATGGGATTGTGGGCTGGTTTGAACATTTCTGCCATGGTGTCTTGTGGTCAATGGACTTGGGGCCTAGTTGTACTCTGGGATGGTAGTACTCGGGCTGATTGTAATTAGGGCTCATTTCTTGTCTACACCTTTTATTTGGGTTCTTCTACTAAACTTACATCCACGCTTTGAGCTGTGGTTTACATATGGGATAAAGTTACCCCTACAGTGCATTATAAGGATGTTGCCAGTCATATAGAGGAACGAGGCCAGAGGCCAAGTTCCTTAATAAGGTCGTGGAACTCGGAGGTGATTTGAGTATCCTTATAATGTGCTGGCAAGGGGTACTTTATTTCTTTTCAAACATGGAATATCAAAATTTACCAAGCAACTTTTTACTACATTAGCCTTTATAAAACAGTTTTCACAATGATGGACCTTACCACACATTTTATTATACCTTATGTAAATTATATTAACTGTGCAGCATTTTATCACACATATTATTTTTACCACACACACATCTAAATTAGCCAAACAAAGAGGGGAGATTTACCAAAAGTCACGTAACGCAGCGCAGCGAAGCCACCCCTAGCTGCGAGGCTGTGCAGTGTTGCGTGACATGAAGGGTGCAGGGGAGCACAATATCTTCAGAGATATGTTTCTCTTCTTACCCTTGTGCTAGCACTGATAACAGCTGACGTGCGCCACGGACACACTTTAGCGCCATAGCGCTAGGGTGTGTGTGTGTGTGTGAGTCTAGCATAGATTTTGTACAGGAAGGGTACCCTTCCTGACAAAAATACCATGCCTAGACAAGATGCAAAGCTTTTCCCACTTTGTATGCATGCTGCACAGTGCAGCACGCATGCAAAGTCGGAAAAGGAAGGAGAAATTAAAGCATTTCTCTTTCCTTGCGTCTACTTTAAAAGGCGCCGTTTTCTCACGCTAAACCCAATCTACTTTATTTAGAAAATGTGGTTTAGAGTGAGAAACCTTGCCTGGCAAAACCCATGCTCCACCCTTGGCATACCCCGTGGCGCTCAGTAATGTAAAGCAGCGTTATGCGCTGATTTGCATTGCATTTCTGTTATTTCCAGCGCTAAACTTGTTTAACGTTAAAGTACGTTGGAAGATTTTGCACCGATTTGCATCACTTTTATGACGCAATCACGGAGCAAAATCTTGGTAAATCTCCCCCTAACTCTTCTAACATAAGATATAACATTTTAAAAGAGGATAACAATATAAGGATAATAATGTAATTTGCCCAACTAAGATGGTGCCCTTTTTAGGTCTCGTGGCCTGGCGAACATGTGCGAAGCGCGTTCTCGGCGCGAGACCTATAGTTGTCAGCTCTGCTTACAACGAGGCAAGAGGAGACAAGAGATGTGCACGCACAGCCTGCCGTAATCGGATCAGGTCGCGCGCGCGTTCACCATCTCCTGTCTCCCTTGAAAGCCTCCAATACACACACGAGCGCACAGACGCACACATACAGAGACACCCCCCCACCGCCGACCCCGCCCCCCACACACACGAGCACACACACGCACACATACAGAGACACCCCCGCCGCCGCCCCCGCCCCCACACACACACGAGCGCACACACGCACACATACAGAGACACCCCCCGCCCCCACACACACGAGCGCACACACGCACACATACAGAGACACCCCCCCTCCATACAACTAACCCCACTCACCGCATCGGCGCCACTCCGGACTCTGCAGCCTCCGCGGGGCTATCCCTCGGGCATGGGAGCCCCGCGTCACCACTGCTCCTCTCTGGCCAGCTACTCCGTGGGCGCGGGCTTCAGAAGACGGAAGTCCCGCTCCACAACAGGTTTCGGTTTCGCTCACAGCTTTCTTCAATGCTTGTTGGAACTTTATGTTTAGCAGAATATCAGAAGACACCGATTTCATGTCTGCGAACATGTTCTTTGCTTGTTTTTTTTTGCTGTGTCTGGGAAAAGCCCTTAGCGGTCCTGGGCATTGACACGCTATAACAAAAACTTACATTAAACGTATTGATCAAAATGCTAATCTTGCTGCAGCAAGTTTTATTTTGCTGGAACTTTGAAAATTTGCACACAGATTACAGAGGATAACTTTCAGTATCGCTATACCAGTAAAACGACCTGCAATATTTTAAATCAACGAGTATTAAATAAGTGTTTGGGAAGGCACCTACACATGCTAGAAGAGAGTTCTGAGAACACCGGCTTCGGCTTCAATCTGCCACCACATAGTGTACTCTCGCAAAGAGCGCAATCAGAGCGTTGCACACTCACCTGCCGAGTGGCAGCTGGCCAAGGTGGGAAGAAGCAGTAGGAAAAGCAGGACAGCAGACCTCCTAAAGTTAGACTTTATAATGACGGCAAGCAGATGTGGCGTAAACGAGGTAGGGAGCTGGGTTAGTATGAAGGAGGTGCACGACCTGTGACGATAAAAGAGCCCGGGTGTCTCCCGGAGGCGGTCTGTTGTCCTACAAGTTGATGTCACAGCCGTATCAGAGCTAGGTCGGCTGCCTGGCGAAGTGTCCGGTCATAAGCGACCTTCCCGTTTACGACGATCAAAGGGGTCTTTTAGGTACTTGTGTCCCAGTTCATAATCTCACTCAATGGTTCATTGACAGAAGGGGAGAAGAGTCTGTTGCAAAAGGCTAATTTTGTTCCGGTCACGTGAACTCTCCGGGCATCACAACCAATGAACAACTGGGTTTGATGTTTAAACTTTAGTATTTAAAAGAACAATCGGTTATCCAACCAATCACAAGCATTCACAGCCCGATAGCCAATGAGCTCAGTGAAACCCCCATCCAATTAAGGCAAAAACAATGTTTTCACCATTTTTAAAATACGTTTCACACTCCTACATGGTAGTGCGTGTGGGAGCATCCAAGTGCTACCCTTGGCTAATTGTTCATTGTAGTAATGGTGTATCCGGGAAAGGAGCAAATAACAATGTTCGTCTCAAATGAATGACTGTCTAGATTAATAATTCAACTCAAGTGGTGAGATACCTTGTTACCTGTGAGACTGTCAACGTGTGTGCGGTTATAGGAGCATCGCCGACAGGAGAGCCACTGTCCTTACGGTAATTCCAGGAATTCACTCTGAAGTGTTTACTACGAACGAGTGTGATTAAAGCTTAGACATTCATGGTTCTTTCTCTTTTAGCACGATCTTGTGTAATTGCATTGATGTTGACTTTTGGTGTGAATACTTTAATGCTGAAATATGTATACATTTAAACACTTCCTTTTGATCGATTACGTGTCTTCGTTTTTTAAAGCACGGTGTTGCATGCCGAGTTGTGGATACACACACCCAGGGGAGAAACAAAGACAACTATCCTAGTTCTCCTTGTTCAACGCCTTAACTGCTGATTTTAAGTTCTTTGTGGTGATCGTGTTATGCGGGTTGACCGTAAAACTGCCACCATGTAAAGATCGTTATTTTTTAAAAATATTTATATATATATATATATATGTATATATATATATTATTTCCCCCCCCAAAATGTATGCATCAGCATCACTATTTTGGAGAGTTGTCTCCACTTGGTGTAACAAATCTCGAGGGGGGCTCCCTGCAAGGCATATGAAGGGGCACTCCTCTGGGCTCAATTAGGAGCTCTGCAGAATTACACTCTACTGAATGCAACACACACACCACACAATACCACTCAGTGCCACATAATTATATGCTACATAGTTACAATGCACTCAATGCAACATACACTCCAAATAATATAACTCAGTGCCACATAATTACACGCCACACAATTACACTCTACTGAATACAACTTACACTCCACACAATACCACTCAGGGCCACATAATTATATGCTACATAATTACACTGCGCTCAACGCAACATACATTCCAAATACCACTCAGTGCCACATAATTACACGCCACATAATTACACTGCACTCAATGCAACATACACTCCAAAGACCACTCAGTGCCACATAGTTAGACGCCACATAATTACACTCTATCTATTGCATCACCGCAGCATCACTCAGCACCACCACAGCATCACTCAGGGGCACCACAACATCACTATGCGCTGCCACAGCATCACTGAACGCCACAGCATCACTCGTCGCCACCACAACATCACTCAGTGCCACCACCGCATCAATCTGTGCAACCATTCAACAACAACTGGTTCAAATATGTTCTCTCAATGTTTCAAGCTTTATTACAAATGTCACAAAAAGATTTTAATATTTCACTTCTTTTCTTGGATTTTCATCACAATAAAATACACTGAACATAATCTTCCTAAAAGTTATTTACAAAAGTTTAAGCTATTGCAATTATAAATTAGAATAACTTTTAATTAAGTATTAATTATTTTAAAAAAAATGTAAATTATTATTTGTAATATCAATACATCTAAGTCATGTAAACACAACACATATTGCATTACAAATGCTATAGGTGTCACATTTGCGAAAGTTAAAAGTATTGGCATTGTAAATGACAAAGCTATTAATTTCGCTATTTTCAAAATCAACACATAAATAAAACATTTGTCATTTACAATACCAATAGCTCAAACTTTCCTAATGCGAGACCTATTGCATTGCAAATGCTTGTTTATCAGTGAGGTCAACATATTGTTCCCAAAAACAAATTATAAAATTGTAAAAAGGTTCATTCAGAACTATATTTAAAATTACATTTTCTTTCCAAAATCATATTTTATTGTTAAAAAAATAGACATCATTGACAGAAAATATCTAAAAGGAGACAGAATTCCATTTTATCACCATTTCCCTGGGGACAGTTTAGTCTAGAGGACACACTTCTATACGAAGGAGAGTCACCTACGTCAGTACACATGTAATCACACCATAAGTTATTTCTTTCAAAAACAGTAAACAATAAACTAAAGAATAGTAATATTTTGTTTTTCATTTATTTTAAAGAAAACTATGTGCATTGTGAAATTCATGAAAGAAGATTAAATACTTTACATCATTCATTTAGCAAACCATCTCAACATCATTAGACTGATAATTTGTACAGTATTTATAAATAATGAATTGATTCCTATTCAAATCAGATACAAATTAAGAAAACTAATCATATTTTTCCTATTCAGATTAAACAGATTTAAACTCAGATTTATCAATATGCATTTTTCTAATTCATCTTTCTAGAAATGTACATTGAAACCAAGGAAAGTGCAAAAGAAACAACAATGTAACCCGGCAAATGACAATGGGAAATAACCCCCATTTCGAGAAGAAAGAAGAAATCCTCAACGTACAAAGAAAGAGGAAAATAAAGTACAATAATTAACCTTTTTATTAATACCAAATCTGCACTCACACATTACCGAAAACAAAAATATCTAATGAAACAAACATCGTCCATCCTTCACATGGTAAGCTAACAAAATAATTTTATTTCGGGTCATTTTTCGGGTCAGCGACACATTCTTAAAAATTAGTTTCCAAATAAATGATTTAACATTTGAACCGTTTTTTGTCTCACAGATAACAACCAAAGAACATAATATTTTCCATTGCATCAAGGCCCAAATCTAGAACAAGACAAGTAAACTTCAAAGTGAACATCTCCATAAAAAGAAGTTAATAAATAAACATTGGGATAAAAATGAAACCAACAATTAAATAAACAAAACATTGCTGTAATTCTAAAACATTTATATTTTTAAATATATATATAAAAATTTACTCTGAGTACATATATTTGACGATGCACTGAAAATAACCACTCTGCTTCTGCAACAAAACTGAATTTAGGGAAAATGTGTAACAAATAAAATGTCTTGGGTTCACATGCAGTGAGCCCTGTGGTTCAGTTCTAAGGAAAGTGTCCTAAAATATCCCAATACATGTTGAGGCAGAAATGCCCCAAATCCCAAATTTAAAAATATTAATTAGCCATAAAAGACAGGCAAGTAAAGCAACTCCCCTTCAACCCAAAACATTTTCTGACATAGACATTCCAACCGAACTAACCGAAACCTATAATCAAGAAAAGAAATTGGGCAGGAGTTGCCTTGTTTGGTGCTTAATGACTGTCTCTCATGATCTGTGGAGAGTCAGTGGAAGGATATTGGAGGAAATCAAAGTGCCTTGGAAAGTGTCTTGGGAGCACATTTGAGGGTTCCTGCTCCTTGAACATATGTGTGGAGGCGGCCATCAGTAACAACCAGGGGAGGAGGTAAGTGGCTGATAGTCTTTAATTAGTCAATTGTTTGGAGTAGGTTGCAGTGCCCCACGGGTTAGCGGGGCCCAGGAGGCGGCTCCTTTCTTTGTGTCCAACAGCCATCCGACACAGTTTGTGTTGTGCTGTAAGTCCATTGGTATAAGCTGTGCTACCCCTTTCATATAAGTCTCCTTCAATGGTGAAGCACAAGGTGCTGGAGGTCCCTACTAAACGCGCAACACCCGCCCCTGAGAACTCCAAGAACCCCCAGAACACATTGGATGGGTTCTTGCATAGAGCTGGTAATGTTGTCAACATGATTATTGGTCTACCAGAGCATTGTTTATTGCTGTCTTCTTCGCCCTCCTCCTTACCATGTGACTCAGGGCCACTATGGACCCCACTAGTAGAGGCGTAAGTCGTATTCTGGTTCATCAAACAAACTGGGGAGGCGGGGCCAATAGCTGGCTCATGGAGGGCCCCAGCACTTGCCTCGTTGAATGTAATATTGGAGGGGTCATCCCATGAACTTTGCTGGGAAGCTAAAACCAGGAGCAAAGCAGATGCAAGAAAGAGAACTGATAGTGAGGCCGTTTCTAAGAGGTTGGGTCTGTCAGCTTCACTCATTTCTTTGTAGGGGAATACTGAAGAAAGGGTCAAAACTAAGGACATAGCGGATGCCATTTGTAACAAAGTACTTTGACCCCATTTTAGCTAATTTGGGGAGGATTGAGAATGAAATATCCGAGTTGGGATCAGTTTTGTCTGCCCAGATGCCAGAGGCTTTGCCAGCGGTTGTTATCATGCACGGCCTGTTTTGATTAGCTCTTTGTCTCATCAGTCTGGGTCTGAGGCTCTAGCACCCCGAGTTCGGTAATCCTATTTATGAACTTGGGCCATACTACCCAAGAAGTTAAGGCACCAATCGCATAGGAAAATGTGGGCGGCAGAGGTTCCGAGATAGGTTATGAGGGGCAGATTTAGAAGCCCCGTGCGCCACTTTTGCGCCGTCGTTGCGTCACTTCTGTGCGCAGGAACGCCTCTGGAAAGTGCCTGAGTGAAATCTACGAGATTTCACTCAGTCACTTTTCTGATGCTGCTGCGTCAAAACCTTGCGCCTGCTTGAAGCAGGCGTGAGGTGTGACGCACCATGTGGAAGATAGGCCGGGTTGGCACAGTGCTGGAGTTGCGTCGCGCCCGCGACACAACTCCAGCACTGTGCCAACCTTACGCCAGCAGATGGGACACGCATCTGCCTATCCTTGCGAAATGGCGTGCCGCATTGTAATGCGGCGCATTCGTGGTGGCGCAACAATGGCATTGCGTGTTGCACGTTTCTTGGTGCATCCCTGCTGATTAGCAGGGATGCGCCAGGTAACATAAATCTGCCACTGAGAGGGTAATAGGACAAGTGAGTAATCCCCCCGCCCACAGAGGTCATTACATTCCCCAGATTCCACGGGATTGTACCTCTTATGTGATAGTTCTGAAGAATGCACTGACCCTAAAACCCCCTCAAAGAGAAAATCACTTGGCACTAAAAAATAAAGTAACCTACTGGCTTGGGTCAGGTATGGGGTGGCTGGAAGACTTCTCAAAGGAGGTTATTATGGTCAGAAGATCCCTGTGGTTGGGCTCAGGTCCAAAGGAAGTAAATGGGCGTTGCATAATAGTTAGTTTTAAATCACCCCACACTGTTAGTTTAATTTTGAGGTTTGTTAACAAACACTTTGAAATCTCAAACCCTATTCAGGTATTACCTTTAGGTTACTTCTACAGGCCGGAGGTTCTTTCTGCAAGGCACTGTAAAGCATATTACCATCACCAGAGTACTGTGACTTCAATCTACAATGTAGAGATGAAGAACTAATTTGAAGCACTCACCTCTGTGAAAGAGCTGGACTGACTTTCCACCCCAAGTGTTTGGAGGTGTGGTCCTGTGGATGCACTCGTAAAGGGGGGTGCTTTATTATTGGCTTATTGCAGGAGACATGGACAACTGAGGATTTTGCTCTAAGTGGTTTTCAATTAGTATGTAGTCCTGCTGTTACAAACCAGCAGGCAGAGATAAAGGGGGCTTAGCAATTCTGTGCTCTGTCGGATTACCAGGTACCTAATTAGGAACAAACCTTACCAGGACCAACTATCAGCTGTCTGTATTGCAGACCCCATACTGCTTTGGCTTGGTTTTGATCAATTTATACAATAATGTCTTTGACTCTCGCATAACCTTTATAGTCGATGATTTAGAGAGCGACTTTGTGGCTTCTTGGATAGACATAACAGAGGCACTAATTGCCTTGGGGGGGATTTTAATACAAGGATCTGTATGAAAGCCGATCCCTCCTCTTTGTCTAGGAGACATCTTAGGGGGAGGAGTATATACATTTTCAGCATACACATTTTGGGGAGGCACTGACTAGATTGTTGACCTCCAGATTTTTTTTGGCCAAAGAATTCACTGCCCTAGTGCCCCTCTCCTCACTACTTTTAACGGTCCTCAAAAGAGCAGCGAGATCGATTACATCCTTGTGTCACAGGACCTAACCAAAGTAAAACTTGACAATTATGTTTTGATCTCATGTACTAGTGATCACAAATTGTAATTTTAATGCTGTTCCTTACACTGATGGGGAAAAAGGGACAGCAGGAGAACTCAGCCCCCTCTTACTCACAAATTGGGGTTGTCTGGATAAAAGGAGAGTGGGTGGACAGGGATACCTTTCTAGGTAAACCTGTGTGTGAGAACACTGAGGCAGTCTCAGTACCTACCTGGGAGAACTGTATCCTCCATGGCGAATAAGGGGTTAATACATTCTAAAGTCTCAAAGAATCCCCCAGCTATAGGCTGGTTCAATCATGCCTGTAGAGCAGCCGACAAGAAAATGAAACTGTCTCTCTCTACTAGACCACTCTCAAAAAGTGACATAGTGAATAACAGAAGAAACTGTAAATCTACCCTCGAGACCAAGAGATCTGTCCTGAGGGACGAAGTCTAGGAGGAGCTGTCTAGAGCCTCTGTCTTGAAGGACTACTATTTTGAAAGGATGTTAACCTGACTTTTCTTTTTACAGGGTATGAGAAATCCTTCATAGATACTGTCATCCCAGTGGAGGCATAGGTTGCCCATTACAATAGTATTTTTAATCCTGATAATAGAGCCCCTATTCAAGAGGGTGAAGAGGTAGTTCATGGTAACCCTGTGATGTATTCCAACCTTGCAGACTCTGTTGAAGACAAGAATGTACTCACTGTCCTCAGGCAGAGTGTGGCGGGCAAAGCACTCAGCCCCTATGGTGTCCCTTTCGATCTCTTCAAAGATAACATTGAACTGTGGGCCCTGATGTTGACAAATGTTTTCAAACTTCCACTAGGTGGGACCTCCTACACATGTGGAAGGAAGAGGTAGTGGTACCCATCTTTTAGGAAGGGGATCATCATGATCCCCGCTGCTACACACCTATTTCCCTCCTAGGCAACTCCTTCAAAACCCTTGGCAGAATCTTGGCAAGTAAACTGGAGGATTGGCTGGAGGAAACCGCATCCCCATCCAGAGTCCAATATGGGTTTCTTCACAGGCTGGGGACAGTCGAGCAATGGTTGAATCTCTAACTGGTCATTGGCAAATATGTCAAGGCAAGGAGATGTTCCATTCACCTAGCATTAATGGACCTCTGCTCGGCCTTTGAGACAGTTAATGGATCTAAGCTCTGGGGGTAAGAGCAAGGATGGGCATTGACCTAGTCATTACTGGCTTGTAGCAGGAGATGCACTGGGACTGTTTGATCAGGGTCCGATTTGCTACGGAGGGCGAACTCTCTCCTGAAAGTAATCTTCCATGGGGGTCTGACAGGGGTGTTTGATGGTCCCCTTATTGTTTCTAATCTATCTCAATGAAATCGACTCAAGCCTGCGCCAAACAGGAAAGGATCTCCCCAAAGTGAAGTCAAGGGCCCTGCCCGTTTTACTGTATGCCAATGACGTGGCCCTTATCTCAAGAACAGCAAACAGTTTACAATGACTTTTAGACTCTTTTTATAGTTTTATGATGGGCTAGACTTACGAACAAATCTCAGCAAATCCTTTGCTATGTGTACTGGCCTAAAATGTTTAATACTCAAACGTTCTATCTGAGTGGTACGAAAATTCAAAAGGTCAAGACTTTTACTTATTTAGGCATCATTCTTGACCATAATTTAACTTGGCACAGTCTATTTTCCAATAGGGTTATTGTGGCGGTTCAGAAGGAGGGACACGGACAACAGAGCTAGGTAAGTGTGGTTTTATTTTTATAAACGTTTTTTTCTTTCTTTGAGTCTGTCTTTCACGGGCTAACGTGGCAGGGTCCAAAGTATCGGCGAGGGCGCGGAATCTGCGAGGACTGGTCCGCCTTCTCTCTTCCTCTGGATTTTCCAGGCTTCTATCTCGGGCCGGGTCCCAGCGCCACATGCGGGAGAGAAAGAAAGGCTTTAGAGCTCTGCTCTATGGTTTTATGATTTCCCCTTGGGACCCTCGGGAAGTGCGGACACCGCTGACTTTGGTGATCTATACTACAGTAGGTGTGGGGTAGGTCAAGTCAAGTCAAGTCAGAAATTTGTATAGCGCGCTACTCACCCAGAGGGTCTCAAGGCGCTTAAGGAAGAGGGGTTCGCTACTGATCAAACAGCCAGGTTTTGAGTTGCTTTCTGAAGGAGAGGTGGTTCTGTGTGAGATGGAGGTGGGTGGGGAGGGAGTTCCAGGTCTTGGCCGCCAAGTAGGAGAAGGATCTTCCTCCCATGGTGACTTTTCGGATGCGTGGAATTGCGGCGAGGGCTTGGTTGGACGAACGTAGTTGGCGGGTGGGGGTGTAAAAGGTTAGGCGAGTATCGAGGTATCTAGGTCCTAGGTCGTGGAGGGCCTTGTGTGCGTGGGTGAGGAGACGGAACATGATTCTCTTGTTGACGGGGAGCCAGTGCAGGTCTCTCAGGTGACCGGATATGTGGTTGTGGCGAGGTATGTCTAAGATGAGTCGAGCGGAGGCGTTTTGAATGCGTTGAAGTCTTTTCTGCAATTTGGCTGTGGTTCCGGCGTAGAGGGTGTTTCCGTAGTCCAGTCGGCTGATGACAAGTGCTTGGGTGACCGTCTTCCTTGTTTCGGTGGGGATCCATCGAAAGATCGTTCGGAGCATGCGTAGGATGTTAAAACATGATGATGAGACGGCGTTGACTTGTCTGGTCATCGAGAGGGAGGAGTCTAGGATAAATCCCAAGTTGCGAGCATGGTCCGTTGGTTTGGGTACGCTGCCTAGAGCCGGGGGCCACCATGAGTCGTCCCAGGCAGAGGGGGATGATCCTAGGATGAGTACTTCCATCTTGTCGGAGTTCAGTTTTAGGCAGCTGTTCTTCATCCATTCGGCTACGTCTTTCATCCCTTCGTGTAGGTTGGTTTTGGCGGTTGTTGGGTCTTTGGTAAGGGAGAGGATCAGCTGGGTGTCGTCTGCGTAGGAGATGATGTTGAGGTTGTGTTGGCGTGCGATGGATGCGAGGGGACTCATGTAGACGTTGAAGAGGGTGGGGCTGAGCGATGATCCTTGTGGAACGCCGCATATGACTTCGGTGGCCTCTGATCTGAAAGGGGGAGGCGGACTCTCTGGGTTCTTCCGGCGAGGAAAGAGATGATCCAATCCAATGCCTTATCTTGTATCCCGACGTTCCTGAGGCGTTGTACAAGTGTGCGGCGGCAGACCGTGTCGAACGCTGCGGAAAGGTCCAGGAGGATGAGGGCCGCAGTTTCCCCGTTGTCGAGCAGTGTCCAGATGTCGTCTGTGGCTGCGATGAGGGCAGTTTCGGTGCTGTGGTTGGCTCGGAAGCCAGATTGTGAGGGGTCGAGGGAGTTGTTAGACTCAAGGAAGGCGGCGAGCTGACTGTTGGCGGTAGTTCTTAAGTTCGGTGGGTCTGCTGTAGGTTTCTTCAGGAGGGCGCTGAGCTCGGCATGTTTCCAGCTTTCCGGGAAGGTAGCGGTGTTGAAGGAGTAGTTGATGATGTCCCGGAGTTGGGGTGCGATGACGGAGTCGGCCTTGTTGAAGATGTGATGGGGGCATGGGTCGGTTGGCGATCCGGAGTGGATGGAGTTCATCAGGCGGATGGTGTCATCGGTGCTGATTGGGGTCCAGGCGCGGAGGGTGGTGGTGGGGGGCTTCGGTTCAGTTGTGAGGGGAGTGGGCTGGTCGCCGAAGCTGTTATGTATGTATACGATCTTGCTGTGGAAGAACGAGGCTAGAGAATCGCAGAGGTCTTGAGAGGGAGTGATGTCGTTGTTGCCGGCGCTGGGATTGGTGAGCTCTTTGACAATGCTGAAGAGTTCCTTGCTGTTGTGGGCGTTGTTGTCTAGTCGATCCTTAAATGTAGATTTCTTGGTGGTGAGGATCAGCTGGTGGTGTTTGCGGGTGGCGTTCTTGAGGGCGGTCATGTTGTCTGTGGTTGGGTTTTTTCGCCAGGCTTTCTCGAGGGTGCGGCAGTTCTTTTTGGAGTTCTTGAGGTCGTCGTTGAACCAGGAGGCTTTTTTGCTTCCTGGCTTGTTGGAATGGTTTTTCAAGGGTGCTAGTTCGTTAGTGCAGTGGGTGATCCACTGTTCGAGATTGATGGCTGCTTGATTGGGGTCCGTTGATATGGCGGGAGGGTTTTGGTTCAGAGATGTGGTGAGCTGGTCGGTGGTAATTTTGTTCCAGTTTCTGCGGGGACCTGTTGCGGGTGGTGGTGGGTCGTGGTCTTTCTGAAGCTGAAGTGGACGCAGCTGTGGTCCGTCCAGTGGAGCCCCGTGGTGTGATTGAAGGAGATGTGCTTGCTGGAGGAGAAGATTGGGTCGAGCGTGTGTCCGGCGTAGTGGGTGGCGGTGTTCACCAGTTGTTTGAGTCCGAGATTGGCAAGGTTCTCCAGCAGGGTGGAACACGTGGTGGGGATCGTGGGAAAGGGGGGGGGGTCGTGGGAGAGTAAGGGTCGGAAAGTCGGGTCGTTATTTACACTCTTTACACGGCGTTGCCACGCACCTGTGTGAGCCACACTCCTCCGTGGGTGTGGCTGGGCGGTGCTTGGGAACGTTGGCCTCCAGGCACAGCTACTCCCGCTCTCCACTCCTCCGCAACATCCTCGCTCGAACCGCCTCCGTAGTCTCCCTTCGCTCTCCTCTCTTCCTCCAGGTGTCGAGACACCCCGTCTTCCTTACTTCCTGCTTTTTGTTCACTCCTACGGACGACTCGTCACTCGGGGGCGAGTACGGCTCCTCCAATGGGCTTGTTCGGCACAACAGCGCGTCACAAGGGGGAGTGCTTTCGCTGTCTTCCTCGGCGCCCTTAAAGGTACAGTACTCCTTGGGTGCTGGTAACTGACTCCACCACGCTTCGGACTCCGTTTCCCAGATGTCCTGAAGCGACGAAAGAGAGGGATTATCATTGGCAGCTGACCACCAGTCTTTGTTAGTATCGGTCCCCACCACCCCGCTACAGTTATTCAGTCCCAAAGAGCCGTGCAGGCGATATTCACCTTTGCATCCCGGCTAGGGCATAAGTCAGTGTGCAAGATGATTAGCATTTACAGAAGTAAGTGCACTTCCCTAGCTTCCAATGGAGCTGGGGTGTGGGGGTATAAAGGTGCTGGTTCACTTGGGAAGGTCCAGAAGTAAGAATACTTCTTGCCGTTCCCCAAGCCACTGTCTCCTTTATGTGCCACTCTGAGGTGAGTATGTAGCCCCTTAAAGAACAGGATTAAGTTGGATACTCAGTTACTCTGGGTCAGAATTTGGGGAAAAAAGGGGGCTTCACTTTCAAAAGATGTACTGGAAGATTGTCTTTGCCTGGCTAATTCTTCTGTGATCCCATGGATCAAGTATGTTAAAGGAGGGTTTACGGATCTAAGTTTTGCAGACCTATACCTCAACCCGAGAGTTATAAAGCCCAAGTGTGACGTCTTTGCTGAAGGAGGCATTCAGAGAAAGACAGCATAGCCTCCATCAAGCACATTTTATCAAACTAAGTAGTAATGTCAACTAGAACCTCATCAAATCAGCACTGGGGTGTGCATTCTATCCAGGGCCAGACTGGGAACTGAAAGAAACCCTGGCAAAATTTGCCAGACCAGCCCCCGTCCGGCGCGTAGCGAGCGCAGTGAGTGAGCCTGACCGCTACTAGGGTGGTTTGGGGGGGTTCTCCCTCCAAGAAAATTTTGGAAAAAGACAGACCAAAATGGGGAATTTTACAGCATATTTTTCATTACATATTCAATTGTATCAACTTTCAAAGCACAGTAAATAGTAGATGATGACCTTAAAGAGCACCAGGTTACCCACCCAGTCATATGTATCCATAGACATTCTTTCAGAGAGCACCAAAAATAGACAAGTAGTGAATTAGAAAGAACAAATTAAAAGTGAGACCAGCCCCCACATGGTGTGTAGCAAGCAAGCGCAGTGAGCAACCACTACTAGGGAGAGTTTGGTGGGGGAGGGATGTCCCCCCAAGAAAAGTTTGGAGACAGAAAGGCCAAAACAAAGCCTTTTTCAACACATTTTCTCTCCTAAACCGCACTGATGACATCACCATGTCTGCAACGAATGAGGTAATTCCAATAATTAATCACGTCGTCCATGTACAACTGAGCCGGTTCATATGTATAATGGATGATTCCATCACAATTCCCTTGAGCCAGAGAATAATTAAAGACTTTATCTTTGTGCCGTGGTCTCTCCTGGGCTGGGTGCTTGTGGTCGCTGCAGGTGTGCAGTGCTGTCAGAAGATCACATGCCATGACAATAGGCGCTACTCTTGTTTCCCAGACATTACCTTGCATTCTGGGACATGAAGTTTTGTTTTTCCAGTTATGGGCCTGGGTCTAGATTTTCATGCAAAGTGCTGAGGCTAAAAGGTCACGATGGGGTGAAAGCATCACACGCTGGTCAGGAGTTTTTGACACAGTGTTTGGGCCTCCACATTAGCTACCAGTCACTATACCTAGTCTCTGTATGTGTGCCCACATACGTAGGTCTACAGGGTACTGCTGACATGATGCCAGTTACCAAGTAGCTTTTCCTGGTGCCACCAACTTTCTTTCCCAGCCCCCTCCAGCAGCGGTGTGCCCCTGAACCAACCGGCATCCCATGGTGGTACACACATCAGACTGCCCTTGCATGTGTGAGCACCCCTTAACTTATGCGTACACCTCTCGCAGCACCCACTCCAAGCATCTTCGGTCACAAGGTTTGCTGGCCTGACAGCGTGTGCGCACAAACCCAATGCCAACTTCTCTTCATTGTGCGGCATGTAGCATGCAGGGTGCCTAGTATGTTAAACCACTGAGATGCACATAACCCCCAGCACCTAGTCTGCACAGACTACATACAAGTCAATCATGTCCAGTACCCTGTCCGTGCTAAACATACAAAGGAAAACAGCTTTACACACACAGACGTGGGAGGACACAATACAAGCGTCATCTGTGGTTTGAATTCTCAATATAAATGCTTCGCTTTAAAAACCATAACAGAACACCAATATAAAAATAAATACAGGACTGCAAGTACCAGAATGCACTCTGCCTTGCAGAAGTCCTATATACAACAATGCACACTGTACATGCAGTTTTGATTTTCATTTTATAAACACAGAAATTCAAGTTCCATAAAGCAATATCCCAGGAGAAGGTATGATATAAAAAAATTCATGTAATTTTGGGTTTCATTCTGGTTCTGTAAGTACCAGAGTGCAATCTATCAAGCACAGATATGCTGCAAAAAAACAAACTGTACATGTTGCTTTGACTTTCATTTTATAAATGCAGGAGTACAAGTATCAGAATGCAATATTCCTCCTTTGTGTATTATATAGTACACATCGAGTACATGTTCAACTGGTTTTTGTTTTACAAATGAAGGACTACAAGTACAACATGCATCCTAGGTCAATTATAGCATAAAACACACTCTACATGTTATATTCATTTTACAAACGCAGGACTCCAAGTACCAGAATGCAATATTCAATGTACATGCATGATATAAAACATTGCACATTGTTATTTTTATTTCATTTTTACAAATGCAGAACTGCAGCTACCAGAATGCAATATCAAATAGACAAGAAGAACACAAGCTGCTTGTGTAGTTTAGATTGTCCTCATATGAACGCAGGCTACAAGTATCAGCACACAAACTGCGAAACAGGGCAAGATAAGTTGTTGTAAAAACAACTGAGGTGGTAAATCGCAAACCTCTAGTCACACACTGACCTGCTAAAAAAGGAGGGATTCTATCTCACTCACTCAGCACTCCCTCATACCCAAGGACCTAAGCTCCTCACTAGCCAAGCGCCTAGGAGGCATCACGTGGTTCTTGGTAGCGATGTAGATACTCATCACACAGACCTAGCTGCAGATAGTGGTGTGACGCAAACCCCCCAGGAAGAACCAGGAGGGGGAAGCGAGGGAAAAAGACGAGGATCAATACAAGAACCAGTTTCCAAGAACACGAGGAGTCACAGAACTTAATTATCAACATATCTAAACAACCCATAACAGACTTCCAAATCCAAACACTGCAGAAAGGGACATCGTATGTTCCCACATATCATTCCAACCTATTGGAAACACAGATCAGCATGTACAAATTTTTCAGAAATGTACGATTAAAACATTTCTTCACAAATGTAGTGGAGCCCCAAGAACCTACCACCAAGAAAACAGACATTCTATTAGGATTAAGAAATCCTAGTAAATATCAACCTCCCATGAGTCATAAAATCATAGACGCTTTTGAAAAAGTTGTGGAAAAAGACATCATAAAAATCTTTAAAACACCCAAATCCAAAACCACCAACTTCACTCAAAAAGAAAGACAAGCCATTCAATCGCTTACGGAAAATCCAAATATAACAATCCGACAAGCGGACAAGGGCGGGGCCCTCATAATCATGGACACGGATTTCTACAAAAACAACATGGAAGACCACATAAATGACAGAAACACCTACATGAAATTGGATGACGATCCTACACAAGAATTTACCAAAATCTTGAACACAATTGTCCACAAAGCAATAGACAATGGAACATTAACAGAAAAAGAAAAAGATTTTCTAATCAAACAAAATCCAGCAATACCATACATCTACATCATCCCGAAAATTCACAAACATCCCACAAACCCTCCGTTCCGTCCTATTGTATCCACCATAAATTCTATTCACGAACCTGTCGGCAAATTCATAGACAGACATTTACAGCCTTTGGTACAAAAATCACCTACCTATGTGAAGGACACGACACACTTTCTAAATTTGCTAGAGGAACACAAATCAAAATTCACCACCAATATGTTCATGGGAACGATCGATGTGAAAGCATTATACACCTCAATTCCACACGATCTAGGAATGACGGCCATAGAAATGGCGTTGATCAACAGCGACAAAGAAGACAATGTCAAATTACTATTGATGGAATTAATGCATTTCACATTATATCACAGCTATTTCCAATATGAAGACCAATTTTTTGCTCAATGTTCTGGAACCTCAATGGGCAACTGTGCGGCACCATCGTATGCCAATATCTTTATGAGTCAATATGAATCTGAACACATTCTATTAGATAAAAAATGGCAAGACAACATCATCATGTATAAAAGATACATAGACGATATATTTGTGTTATGGAAAGGAACCCCAAAAGAATTAACTCAAGCCATAGAACCTCTCAATTCAATAAACGACAGGATTCAGTTCACACATAACATAAGCAAAACACAACTACCATTCCTTGATGTCCTTATCATGAACAACAATGGAGAATTATGAACCACAGTTTACCAAAAATCCACCGATAGAAATAATCTACTACATTATCACAGTTTCCATCAGCCATCCTTAAAAAACACCTTCCGTTTTCACAACTGCTAAGGATCAAACGCATCGCATCCAATTCACAACTCTACAAAGAAAATGAAACCAAAATGATTCAAAAATTCACCGACAGAGGATATCCAAAGTCAACGCTGGTACAAGCTGCCAACAGAGTAAACGCAATAAAACGCGAACAACTACTAACACCCACATGTGCTAAAGAGGAAAGTCGTATGGTGTTCGTATCAAAGTTTTCCACCAAAAGTCAAATAATCAAAAAAACTATCATGAAACATTGGCCCCTTTTGGCCACGGAAGAAGATTTCAAAGGTATATTTTCAAATAACCCATTATTTGCCTATGAACGTACCAAAAACATTAAAGAACTATTGTAATAGGAAACCTGAAACACGGAAACTCAATTTCAAAGGCACAAGTCCATGCCACAATTGTGGAAATTGTAACTCGATTATTAAAGGCAACGAGATCACTCATCCACTATATGGAACCAAAATCAAATTGAGAGTCACAGGTACACGTGACAGTACTAATCTAATCTACATGTTGAAATGCCCGTGTGGCCTAATCTACGTTGGGAAGACAACTAGGAAAATCAAAATACGGTTAACCGAACACAGAAGCAATATAAGGATGAAATCAACCAAATCCACAGTCGCGGTACACTTCCAAGAACTTAACCACAACTTGAGTCAATTGAAGTATTGTATATTAGAAATGGTTCCTAAGTTACCAGGCAGAAACAACGACCAATTCCTTTTAAAAAGAGAACTATATTGGATTCACCGTTTATCATCGGTCCAGCCCAAGGGGCTTAACGAAAGACTGGAATTTAGTTGTCATCTATAATACATTTACTGGGGGCCCCCAGACTTTTACAGACCAGCATCCTCTGTAAAGAGACTTATATGAGACTTAAATGGCAATCATGTAAAATGGTAATCATGTAAAATGGTAATCATGCATTGTATTATGTATATTGAAAAGTATCGTGTACATTTATGAAGCATCGTAAACTAACTGATTTGAAATTCCACAGTTATACATTCTTGATTACACCACTATTCCTATTAATCTCTGCCACTTTCAAAAATTCTTTGAAAACTCTTTGATGACTCTCATTTAATTAGTTTATTCATCCGGTATGATTTTTTACTATTTTTGTTTCTTAGTAACTCGCCTTCAGCCGTGTTTGTAAGCATTCACGGCCATTCATAAAGTTATCCATAAAGTTTTTTCTACAGCAGGACGCTGTCCGGCATCCAATCACGAGACGCGTTACAACTTCAGTCACAACGTGACAGAAATCACCCTATCATGATCCACGTAGTTTCTTTAAGAAACACGGAACACACACACGGAAATTATGCGTTTCCTGATCGCACATTTTCGGACGCCGTAAACAAATTTGGAATACTTAGAACTACCAGGTAAGGGTAAAATCCGCAACCTTATTGACGCCACGAGTTTTCTCATTACACCATGTCAGTTGCAGTTTAATCGACCTACTAACCTTACCGTCCCGTTACAGATACCACGCGAACGCTATCTCTGAAGCTAGACCTACGTTCAAGCTTCAGGTTGGTGGCAGTATAAACTGAGACACGTATTTGTTAAATTTTTAGCACTTTGGTACTAGATTAATTTATGTTTCTTGTTCTATAAGACGCACAAACCGTCCTTGGGTTCATGCATGGTACATTACCTTTCTGAATTTTCGATCGTTGCTCATTGCACACACGTTAGACACAAGCTTTTTACTCCCTTTAAGGCAACACCACACAGTTCAGTTGAATTTAATGCTTGCATGGTTTGTTACATTGCCTTTGTATACCTACTCTACACGTTCCTCTGAAAGCACTGAAATGTGATGACATGGTGTAACTTTTGACATTTTCAAACAGCAACAGCTTACTAAAATGAAGTTTGCATAATTTCTGGATTAATTTGTAGGATCAAGTCCCCTGAAGAAGGGCCACAGCCCGAAATGCATTGGGCAAAAAATCGATATGTTATGAAAAACGAATAATGTGTTGATGAAAAGAAAAGAAAAATCATCATGAAAAATGAAAAATAAAATCATTTGTTAATGAAAAAAGAGTAAGAAGAATTATTATAAGAGTGCGCCAAAGGGACATTACACGAGTCTCGTGCAATGCACATTTGAATTTATCTATACCTTGGGCCCAGAAGGGTTACTTTGGCGGCACCAACCACATTTCACGAAATCACGAAAAAACAAACAAAAACTAGAGCCACAAACGAGTGCGATTACCACCAACCACTTGTTGGATTTTTATAGCAAACCCCCTTCCCCCAGCAAAATGAGCTAAGGGGCCACTGAAACTCTCATACCTCACACACATTCTCAGTATGGAGGCTGAACTGGGGGCCCTTAAAGATGGAACGACACCACCGCAAGGGCCTGCGCTGGGCCCCTGGCTGCAGAGAGACATAAAGGCATCATGCCAGTGCTATGTAAATCATTCAAATAAATGAAAACATATACAAAAGCTTTTTTTGAATTCATGAATATGCGTGAAATTTTGCATACATTGAATATATTGATGTGATACATATCCCTTTATAACTGAACACCTCTTTGTCAAGCAGTCCTTTCATTATGCTCTGAAGGTAGGGCCATGCTGACGTGTTTCAAAGCCAGCATAACAAAACACGGCAAGCCACAATAATAATGCTGTTTGTCTCAACTGGATGTCTGTGCGGGTCTCATCGCCTCCAGCATGGCTTGGCGCGGCATAAACGCTATACTCAGTGGTCGAAATGGGAGAAAAAAAGTAGGGGAACTGTGGGCGGAGACTCGAGGGCAGAGCTAACCCAAGGATTCGATCAGTGGGCAGAGTCAGAGGTGTGGTCATAATGTGCCAAACATCCCAATTTGTAGTATTTGTTTGGCATTTCACAGAACAGTTGCAGCTTATTGTGTTATTTAATTCAACCAATGGATTCACTTGATTATTTAAGGTTTAATAAGAGTTATTGGCATTTGAATACATTCACAAAGTGGGATATATTTCCAATCACACAATGTCCCAAATACGCTTAAAAGTGGAATCATAAGCCATTTGTCTCCAAGCCATGCAGTTTCTCTCATTAGCACTTCTCCTCCCTTCTTCCACAAGAGCAGATCAAACATGAATGGCAAAATATCCTAGTTTGCAAATGTTTTCTATATAATTATGGCTCTGCCATATATGCCACATAATACATCATCCACTGCATAATCTTACAGTTTTAACTAATCAATTTTGTAGCTCAAACGGATAAAAAGTTATTAAAAAACATGAATTGAGTTGCTGCAAAGTGAACGGCCCTTTGCAAAGGTTGACTGATCATCTTTCTCACTGCTGCATTTGTATGTTATACTGATACTAATGAGGTAGGATCTTTGCAGAGACTTAACATGTGTAAAAATGTCTAAATAATAAAGTATAAGAAAATATATTGCATTACGCTGCAGCCTTTTTTTTGTTGCACAATTTAGTCAACACTGCAGCATCATTTTGTCACCCATGGCTGCATAATTCCAGTGGCTCCAGGGCAGGCAGCACATGTTAAAAGTGCTTGTGCATGAAGCAGAGAGACTGTGATGTTTGCAAACTTAGTTTGGTGTGCGTGCAAATCCTGCATTGCCGATCCTTGGTGAGTTGCAGTTACTACTGCTGAAACAAGGCCAATGGAGGTACCAATGGGGAGGTGGACGGGCCTTGATGGCAGGGCCGGCTTCAGTGCTGGTGGCGCCCTGTGCAACAATGTTTCCTGGTGCTCCCAATGATCCTCGGACTCCCTCACTCCCACCCTTTAACAGTCCCCCTCAAGTCTCCATAACCACACTCTTTCTCAGATGCATTTCATTTGCTTTACAGCGCCACTCATACCAGTGTACAGTGTCAGAACACTTTACATCACACACACTACACAGAGAATCATTTATATGTGTGTAAATCACTGTATTCGAATTGTTACATAAGACAAAGGACTACAAGGTGTAGAAGCCACATGACAACCATACTAGCAGGCAGTATAGTTTAATAGCTCACTGTTCTATGTTAGGATTTTAACTTATAAACTGCAAGTAACAAAAGGATCTCTCTGACATAAGTAGTAACCGACTAACCTAGTTAACATTATGTGCACTTTGTGGTCTGTATGGTACATGTTCTTTGCAACAGGCACATTAACCCTCTGTGCTACCTTTCCAGGGGTCAACCCTTCCACTAGACAAAACTCCGATCTCTCTCTAGGAAGAACATTAATCACAAAGTTATCATAACATTTTTATTGTTGCTGAAAATTGCTGGAAGCCAGGAAGGAGGCTGCAAGTTTAAAAAAAAAAACCATAATATGCTTACAACACTACGCACCCACCCCAAATAGGTACCAGGTGTGGTTATACCGTTCGCACCGCCCTAACCTGCTCAAGGTTCATGTGACCTCAGTGACAGAGTCACAGTGACTGTATCACTGTTGCAATAGGGTGTGCTGCTTTGTAGGCCTGCCGGCAAAACTGGAGATACACTTTAGTATGGATTGTGGTAGACAGGCCTTCAAGGTTAACCCAAAATTGACACCACTAGGGTACACCTGCTTGTGCTAAGACATCAGGTCTTCTAAGCTCTAGTGGGGCCTTCTAAGGTCTAGCATGGGAATATGCTCCCTCAGGAGAGTGGTCTGGTGGACTGGTCATGAAGGCTGAACCTGGTTCCCCAGTTCCAAATTCAACAGCTCTGGCCATAGTGCCACATCCTCTCCCCCACTGAACATCATACTGCCCCACTGAGAGAAACTCACACTACCTTCAGCTACAACTTAATTGTACCCGCTATAAACACTTGGATGTGGCTCAATTCAAATTATGCACTTGATAAAAGTAATATGTTTCCTAAAAAATAAATAAAAAAAATAAAAAGGGAAAGCAAACTCTCATAGGGAATGCAAGATTAAGTAAAACATGTGAAATGTAAGCAGAAACAACATGGTTACCTTAACGATCTCTCACTCACTATTCAGAAATCAGCGAGTGGTTTTACCTGAAAAGTTAAGGACATGACTACAGGGCCCTGAAGGGAACCGTTTCAATGTCCATTGTTTATATCCTTACAAAACGTAAGCAGTATGGTTTAAAAAGACCACATCCATAAACACAGAGCAATGGTACACATTTTGTTTTCCAATTCACCCATCAACCAGGTATTGCAATACATCTTGGAATGATTCACTTCCCCACCTGGGGACAACAATGCTGTTCAAAGAAAGATGAGAAAACAAAAGAAGCGCTTCACTGCAAAGTCTGTAAAGTGAGGCTGAGGCGTGTGGATGTGAATGAAACCAATCAGGCCACTTTGCAACCACTCTGTCTTGCTTTATTTAGTTATGTATTTATTTTTCATATTTAAAACCTTTTATTTCTCTCCATCCCGAGGCTGCACTTTGGAATAGAAAAATGGCAGAAAAGGGGCATTTCCCGCAAGAGTGTTTTTCTTTTTTGGATCCATTTCACAGGGAAGCAACTAAATGAAAGAAGGAAAGAGAGGTTGTGAACCGTTTCTTCAAGTCACAGTTTTCAGTATGTGAGGAGCAAGACAGAAAGAGATGGAATAATAGGAAGAGAGGGGAGCATTGTGCTGAGAGATTAAGAATCGTTGTGCTCGGGGCAGGCCTGGGCTCAATTTGGCCGTGTCGAACTGACTGCGTGAGTCAGAGACAGTGACATTAAGCACAACCAGGCCCAGCCAGCCCAATGGGCTTGAGTCCTGGATTGTGCCTTTTTTAACTGTCCCAGCATTTCTGTGCTGGAGGGCTGGGGCAGGGCTTGAGAGGTGATGTGACACCCTAGGATTGGCCAGGGGTGCCTGACTTCTGGAACCTTCCCCTCCCCCTTAAAAACTCTTGCACAAGGGGGGACTCTCTTGCCTGGTTATTTTTCTGTGCTTCACTGCTGGACCCTAGGACCGCCGCTATGGACTACTGGAAAGAGGAACCCCCCTGTTACCCAGAAAGTACTAAGGACTCTGCCCAGTTGAGCGCAGGACTAGTGGGTCAAAGCCTGAGGGGTCGGCACAGAATGTATTTATTTAATTTAGTCAGAGAGGGACATGCGTGGTGCTTCGTCCCTGGACTCTCTACTGTCCTGGGGACCCTATACCAAGGCCATTTACTGAAAGGTGGGCTGGGACGCTATCCCCCGAAGCAAAGGTATGATGGGGAGGACCGTTGCCCCCCCCCCCCCAATGATTGTGGCCTAGCTCCTGCTCTGTCTGCCTGTGTCTGGGGATGCGGTACAAAAAGGGGGTGGTGATGGACGGAGCATCTGAACCAATCAAACACTCACACCCAGTGAACAGATCAGGGTTTAATCCATCACTATTCTTAAGCCCACTCTGCCACCCCAGTTCAGACATGGCCATATGCAAATCAGTCTGACCCTGTGCCTCATGGGAACAGTCCAGCCCAAACTGCCAAGCCATGCATTCCCTGGACCGGAATCAAGCTTCCTAGGACCGGTTTCTGGCATTTCAGCCGTCTTCAGCCAGGCTTGCTTGAATCCAGTGGCAAAGTGAGCAAGGGACTCAACGTCTGAGCATACCCTGCCAACTTATGGCGAACAAAGCGGCGGCATCTGGGGATGGCAAGGTAGCCACTGAAGATGGCTGCTCCCTGCCTGCAGGCATGGAGAGAAATGCCGCCGACTCCCACAGCCGCATGCAGATGTGCATGCAGCGGCGGAGCCAGCGGGCAGCCATTTGGGTGGGCTCCCACAGCTGCTCCCATAAGACAAAGCATGGGGATGTTGGGGTGGAACCAGGCACCTCTCCCCAAAAACATAAACGAAAACACAAACAAAAGGCTTTGCTGCTTTCCCAGCACAGTGGGAGAGCCGCTGTTAAAATATTCCTTGCTCCCGGAGTGGTACCCTATAATGTCGTGCGGGGCTCTTCAATTTACATGTCTTTCTCTCCTTGTGGTGGCCCCAGGATGGCAGCGGCACCACCAATGTAATCAAGGCAGTGTGATGCGGCTGCAGGAGCATAGTAGCACCCCCGTAAAGAATGTTTAGAAAGTTATGGACTCCAGATTTGTGGGGGTCAGGGATCCAGGACCCCTATAGAATTTTCATTCATTTTTCAAGCACTCCCAAGCCTGGAATTTGCTTCTTCAATGGGAGTGCAGCATTCTCAATGGGCTTACTGTATGGTTACAGGTATTATGGCCTAAAAGTATATAAAGGAGATTCATCAATGGAAGTGCCTTCTGGGGTAAAAAGTCTATGGTTGCATATAATGTTTAAAAATCCGATGCCCTCTCGGGGCTGCTTTCATGATTACAGTTTTTGTAGTTGGAAGATTTATAAAAAGAAATACGGACACATTTTGCTCATGTTAAATTTTTGGGGAGATAATAATGTGACAATGATTATTGATCACAGTGAATATGTTTTATTAACAGTAATAAGTTAATTTACAACAGATTATTATTATTGATGAATGCATTTACACACAAAATGATGTCTTTTACGTGTGGTTTGTTTACCTTAAACTTTTTACCATGTCATTAGACTTTCCTTATATGTATGTTTGCATGACCCCTTTAGGGAGGGGGGGTCGAAGGTAATTATATAATGTCATCTGTGGTATTTTACATCTACCATTGTATATATTTGTAAACTACTGTGTAGTATTTAGTAGTTTGTGTGTAATAAATGTACTTCTCCTTTTTCTAAAGAAAAAGTACTGACCATTAAATATTTACTGAGTGTTATTATTGCGTTCCAGCGAATGGTGATTACTAGCCCACACCCTGAGTAGGCTTTGGACTGCTTTGCCTTGCTACCCTGAGAGAGTCAAGCTCTAAAATGGGGTGCTTGGTTCTCAGTAAGAACAATTGTGGACCTAATAATTGTGCCAGCCACACATCTAATAACCCAATTTCCTACTTTATTTTTTTTTAAAGAGGTACTAGAGTATTAAAGAAGACAAAAGTGCTGTGCTCTTTACAGCCCATTCTTAAATCTTTTTATATTTTTTTAAATTGTATTTGTTATAATTAAAAAATGTACAGATCAAAAATTTGTAAAAAGTACAAGAGTATTAGTATGAGTTTAATCCTTTCCCTCAATGCTTAATTACTACCCTCCCATTTATTATAGGGAGTCCCCCAAAACCCTCTTCAAATGTTACCGTCCCCCCCCCACCCCCCAATACATTCCTGGTAAAGTCTACCATTGTAAATTCATGCATGGCACAGCCTTACATTGTAAATGTCATTGTGTGGCAAAGGCTGTATGATAAATATACCACATGGTATTTACAGGTTTGCAAATGTAAAATACCAAAACATGGTCACACCATCACCTTTCTTATTAACTGCTTAATTCCTTGGTGTTTGGTGTTAATAATGTGCAAGAGATAAGGGCCTAGATGTAGGTAATAGCGAATTACCGAATGGTAAATACCGAATTTTACCGATTCGGTATTCACTATTCGGTAATTGCTATGTAGGTAAAAAATTCGGTAAAAATACCGAATCGGTATGATTCGGTATTTACCGATTCTGTAATTACAGAATCGGTATTTGTCATTGATTCCTATGGGCCTTGAAGCCCATAGGATTCAATGGCAGATACCGATTCGGTAATTACCGAATCGGTAAAAATACCGAATTTACAAGGGGGAGAGGGTGTCACTTTGACACCCTGTTGCACCCCTGTTTCTGGCTTGTGTGCCATGTGACACACAGACATGCCCTTAGGGCATGTCTGTGTGCCACATGGCACAGGTGTACATGCACAGATGTGCATGTACACAGGAATTCGTTATTTACCATGGAATAGTATTCCATGGTAAATAACGATTCGGTAAGGGCCTGTGGCACTGATTACAGTGCCACCTACATATTGATTTACAGAATCGGTAAATTTACCGAATCGGTAAATTTACCGATTCTGTAAAATAATGGCCCCTACATCTCAAAAGCCAAATACCGGTCGGTAACGGCCGAAATCGGCCGTTACCGACCGGTATTTGGCTACCTACATCTGGCCCTAAGTCAAGTGTGCATTTTTACGGCAGTGTTAGTTCCAGTAGTTCCTTTATTACAGTTACTCACTGAATGCCTTGCCTCATGGTTTGGGATGGGGTTACTTGTGGGATTTCCTCGCACAATAGAGAAACCTGACCTAAAATGATCATGTTACATGTTAGTCATCCTATATTACTCATACACAACACTAATAGTGACTAATACATATCTAATCACCTAACTGGCTGTAATGTGTATGTAACTATGCACGTGGTGGCACGTGCTAAGCTGGATACTCTGCACCTAACAGTAGAATGGCTGATTAGGAGGGCAGAGATGAAGGTCACACGGTCTTTGGTAGCGGGGGCACGCGATTGTGAGGTTCAGGAAAAATAAATGGAAGAATATGCTTATGACTGTGAATCGTAGTCTGCATTACGAGGTTGACAGATAAATCGCATTTTCACAATTCCTTATCCCCCCAAGAACATTTTGCCACAAGCTGACAATACTAGGCATATATCCATCTTTATAAATTTTCCCCAATAAAAAAACACACATCAATTTCTGCCATGTTCAATGATGTACAAGGTTACAGATTGTAAATGTTCCTGTGGATTGTTGTTCCAACACAAACACACAGGTATATGTCATGGCAAGTGAAATGCTTTGAAAAGCGCACATTGTGCTGTGAGCGTGGATACACAGACCTTGTCCTGAAAAATCTCCATCAGTAGAACATAAGGTCCTTTCATACCAGACTTTAAGGTATCTTACAGCATTTCTGCCGTTTTGTAGTCGGAAAAAGGAGGTGATATGGACGAGTTTTGCCTTTTGTGAGATTGAACTGCTTTTGGGTTGTATGAGGGGAGTGATGTCGCTTTCCTTCTGCCAGAGTTACAAATTCTTATGTTTCTGCTCCAATTGGTTTAGTTAAAAGAATGTTGCTGGGTAATTTTTTTTTTTTTTTACTAATGAATACTGGCAGGATAAACTCCTAAAGATTTGCCAATTTAAGGGTGAAACCACCCCTACCTTGGCGAGCATGATTCATGTCCTATGACTGTGCAATATAAAAACAGATACAAAGATGAAAAAAACATGCAAGCAGAGATGATTATATAATTACCTCAATTTATTATTTTGAAGATCTGGAGAGTACTATAGAGGCAGGAAATAAAAATCCAGGTTGCTCCCGTAATTAATGCAGTATTATTTTTCAATTAAATAAATACATCATGTCAAAACCCTAAGGGAGTTATCTACTAATGCTCTGCGTTGGCACTCATATGGTGTAAAACATACAGTTGATTTACTTACCCTTTAAAAGGCCTGCGGGGAGGGGGGGGGGGGGCATGGCCTGGATGGGAATGGAGTAGGGATGCAGCTACTCCGTGATCTGAGTCCTCACAGGCCTTTAAGCTTGTCTCTGCCTGTCTCGCGGCTCCAGATCCTACCTGACTTAAATGCTCATATTGGCCTGGGTCCCTGGAGCCTGTGGGTCTGGAAACAACCTTAACCACGCAGTCTGAACAACGCATGGCTTAACAACACAGGCGTAACCATGGATGTCTAAACCACACTTATGCCTCGACCACACATATGTATTTGTTTAGACGCAGTGCATTTTGTGTGCTCCCATATCTCTGCCGCATATAGTGCTACACTGATGCATTTGGCCTTATAAATTGTAATCATCTCCAAAGGGGGATTTGTACCTAGTCTACTGGCAAAATTTCGTAGGGCCATGGTGACATTCTTAAATAATAGGGCCCTCGAAGATGCGGCACCATTCCATGTACCTTCCTTATCGAACAGGACACCTAAATATGAAAAACTATTTGTAAAAGTAATCTTGGTATCCCTAATTTTTATGTCACAACAGCCAGTGTTCCTTCTGCCACACTTCATTATAAATGTTTTCAATTGATTGACTATCAAGATAAGGGGCCAGATGTAGGAGCCCAAATACCGGTCGGTAACGGCCGAATTCAACCATTACCGACCAGTATTTGGTGATTGAGGAGGACGCCGCTTCTCGGTCCACACGGCCAAACACTGGAACAACCTTCCTCGGAGACTGAGAACTGAACCTAATCTTCTCCAATTCAGGAAGGCCTTGAAAACCTTTCTCTTTTCTTAAATCCCCCCCCTTCGATTCTGACCTCTCCTGAGTTCTGGTTCTAGCGCTGGGATGCTCTAGGGTTACTACGCGCTCTATAAAACCTTAAAAAAAAATAAAAAAAAAATTTGAGATGTAGGGGCCATTATTTTACAGATTCGGTAAATTTACCGAATCGGTAAATTTACCGATTCTGTAAAATACCGAATCGGTAATTTTACCGATTCGGTAAATACCAGATGTAGGTAGCACTGTTTACAGTGCTACAGGCCTTCAGAATTCAGTATTTTACCACACAATCCTATTGTGTGGTACAATACCGAATTCAGGTGTGCATGCACACCTGTGCATGCACACCTGTGCCATGTGACACACAGACATGCCCTTAGGGCATGTATGTGTGCCACATGGCACACAAGCCTGTACTTGGGGTGCTAGAGGGTGTCAAAGGGACACCCCCTGCACCCTTGCAGGATTCGGTATTGAAGCCCATTGATTCCTATGGGCTTCAAGGCCCATAGGAATCAACGGGCAATACCGATTCGGTATTTACCGAATCGGTAAATACCGAATCTGTAAGATTCGGTATTCGGAATTACCTACATCTGCCCCCTTCCCATTTACAGACTCTTAAATACCGATTCGGTAAAATTCGGTATTTAAGAGTCTGTAAATGGGAATTACCTACATCTGGCCCAAGATCTTGCATAAATTCAACAAAGGTATTAAGTGGAGACTGCAAAGCAAGAGGGGTGCCGGTCATAAAGACAGCGTCGTCCGCATAAAGAAAGGCCGGCACTGGGCGATGCCCCACCTGTGGGAAGTCTTCGGCGTGTGAGATCAAAGCTGCACCTACATTATTTATATATAAAGAGAAAAGAAAGAATGTTAAAACGTAGCCCTTTCTAACACCTCTCTCCACACTACAAAGCTGGGTGCATTCTCCCCTAGTCCCATACCTGACCCTGGCTTTGGCACATGTATAAATGTCTCTTAAAAATTAATAATCGATATTTCCACTCCCATGTCAGTCATAATTGTCCATAGCTTAAAATGGATGACACAATTGAATGCAGAGGAGAGATCCACAAATCCCAGGATTAAATTCCCATCCTTGATCTTAATATATTTTTCATTTAACATGCTTAAATTAAGAACCTGCTTGATTGTCCCGACTCCACTGTGAAACCCATATTGAAGGTTTGACATAATTTCCCTTGATTCTGCCCAATCCTGTAACCTGTTCAGGATAATACGTCCCGCTGTCTTCACTAAAGAGTTGAGCAAAGAGATCGGCCTATAACACGCTGGATTTTGTCGATCACCTTTTTAAATGTGTACAACTATTGATTCTGACCATGTCAGGAGAAAACCTGTATTATAACAAGCCCTTAATACAGTGGTTAATATGGGTCCCCATAAGGTGATGTTAGATTTGTACAAGTAAACTAGGACAGCATCAGGGGCGGGTGCTTTTCAACCTTTTCTAGCAGTTATTGCCCTATTAGCTTCCTCCACACTAAATGGGGAAATTGGGGAAATTTGAGTTAAAGGTAGAATATCGTTATGTATATGCGTCTAATCATATTTCGGTATAGGGTTTGTACAAGAGTAAATGTCAGATAAGTGTTTTCACCAGTCATCGACCACAATCCCAGTTCCCTTATCTGCTTTCAGTGGTGCCAAGTTGACTACCCTCCAGAATGCATTATTATCATTAATAGTGCGCTTGCTTGATGTAATGATTTCTGTGCTTCTTCTCTCAGATGTACTTTCTTTTGTCTCACTACCTATTTATACGCTAGTCTACAGGCCTGAACCTCGGATCTGCATCTAAAAATTTTGTGTAATGAATCCTTCAGGCTCTTATTTGCCTTAGTACATGCTGAGTCAAACCATCCTATATTCTCTTTTTTTGTTTGCTGATAACTAAAAGACTCTCCTTCACTCCCTTTGTTATTGCCATAAAGGCATTAATGCTATCTTTGAGGTGAGCATCTTCGTCCAGACACATCAAAAACACCCTAGGGTTTCCGATTTCAACAGATTACTGCACGATTATTCAGGGCCTTCCCCGACCACACTTGAAGTATTGACCCAATGTCGATTGGTACCTAATCCATGTAGGTAGAAACGGGTTTTAGTAAACAGGAAGTAATAGCGCTCTAGCACTGTTGACGTTTTATCGGTATTTAGTACCAAAAATAGGAATGGTGCTGTCAGGAAGGGGAGACCTTAAAAACCCCTCAATCTGTGCAGAAAAACCAAACAATCACAAATTAACGACAGTCCTGCGCACTCATATACAATAGCAAATCATATAGATGAGTATGTCGAAGTAACGGGACCAATGCAACGGTGGAGTCTTTGCTTTTTATCTTTTCTTTTTAATCGATCATCAGGCATAAATTACAAACCGCCAGCCGACACGTGTTTCGTTGTAGACAAAAGTGTTCTACAACTCTTCAGGGCTGGGAAATAGAGAAAGATAATCTCAGAACAGGGCATGGAAAATCCATGTCCATAACAAAACCTTATTTAAAAAAATACCCACATTTAGTGGCAAGAACAAACTACCGTCACCCAGCACGCGTGGAAACCACAAGAGAGAAATTATAACACTGTCGCATTACATAAGGAAATTACATTCAAGACATTTTACCAGAGGTCCTATATTTTTACTTCTGATATAGCGTCCACATAAAAACTTTCTAGGTGAAATAAACCCCAGTGTCAGAGAAGGTGGACAGAAAGGGTTATTACAAATGGATAGATAAATATACTGGAAGTCAGTGACAGTATCAATTTACTAATTAAAAGACTTCAATTACTATTCTGGTTAAATCTAAATGATACCTCTGTGGCTGAATCCAAAATTGGAGAGCTAAAAGAGTGAAAACTAAGTCTAGTGTGGTTGACTGAACGCAATCTTACCCTTGAGTTGGTTTCTAATGGTATTCTTGCCCATGATGACGACGACTACACTTTTCATGTGGTTTTCCGTAACTTATGTCCACTTATGATTTTCTTTAATAATTTATACTCTAATCTTCAAACACACATCCCGTGGGTTGTCAATACGATATAGGGCAGAATTATTTCACTCGTTTCAGGGTGGACACATACCTACTTGACTACCAAGGGGAGATGATATTTCGCTTTGCTCTATGCTGTCCATGGATTTTAGGGTCACAAATACTGTGTAGTTTCCCATACTGTACCTTAACATGGTGAACAGATGGAACCCTGATGGCCACGGGGCTCACTATGTTTTTTGTCTCTTTTTCTTTTACCTCGAATTCCAAAGCCTGTATTCTTCTGTTCCGAACACTGATTGTCAAGGATTTAGTTACCCTGCCGGGTTGTAATTATCACCGGATGTGGGGTAAGATTGCGTTCAGTCAACCACACTAGACTTAGTTTCAGCCACATGCTGTCACATTAAGGAGGATGCACTAATACCCTCCTCTCTGTTTCATTCCTTTCTCTCTCCGCTCTTTTAGCTCTCCAATTTTGGATTCAGCCACGGAGGTATCGTTTAGATTTAACCAGAATAGAAATTGAAGTCTTTTAATTAGTAAATTGATACTGTCACTGACTTCCACTATATTTATCTATTCATTTGTAATAATCCTTTCTGTCCACCTTCTCTGACACTGGGGTTTATTTCACCTAGAAAGTTTTTATGCGGACGCTATATCAGAAGTAAAATATAGGACCTATGATAAAATTTCTCGAATGTAATTTCCTTATGTAATGTGACAGTGTTATAATTTCTGTCTTGTGGTTTCCACGGGTGCTGGGTGACGGTAGTTTGTTCTTGCCACTAAATATGGGTATTTTTTAAAATAAGGTTTTTTTTATGGACATGGATTTTCCGTGCCCTGTTCTGAGATTATCTTTCTCTATTTCCCAGCCCTGAAGAGTTGTAGAACACTTTTGTCTACAACGAAACACATGTCGGCTGGCTGTTTGTAATTTATGCCTGATGATCGATTAAAAAAAAGAGATAAAAAGCAAAGACTCCACCGTTGGATTGGTCCCATTACTTCGACATACTCATCTATATGATTTGCTATTGTATATGAGTGCGCAGGACTGTTGTTAATTGGTACCTAATCCATCATATGACGGGTGCATCCCAACAACTGATAGCTTTGGCCTTGACAACTCCCCCCTCCTGCCATTGGCTCCTGGTTCACTAGACTTTGGCGTTCCCTAGCGATGGCACATCTATCACCTAATCCATCCCTCATTGACAAGATATTCATGTGGCTATGGCAACCATTACTTAACTACATGACATGGATGGGACACCTCTTCTTTCAGCCACCCAAATTGTGTGCTCTTCACCTGTTTGACTGATCTTCCTGTGTGGTGGTTTTCTCCCTCACAGCTTCTTGGCCTAACTATTGTCAGGGATGCTCATGACCAACCCCAATGCTTCCAAACCCCTTCTCTTCCTGCCCCTGACCTCTATCTCTCTTTCCCAGCCGTGCCTTCGATTCTGCAATTTTGGAGGACCACTCTTCTTTGTTCAGCAAGTATAGATCATTTCCTTTTTCCCCTGTTACCCACGGTTTTTGTTTGGGATGATACTGTCCTAGGTGCAATTGTGGTCCAATTTGGTGTTGTTGCTCTCTTACAAGCTTTCTCAGTAGAGGACCAAGCTGTGCGAGCATGCTAAACAGATATTCCTCTCTGGCTGCCATATTTATAGAGGGGAGATCAGTATCTGCCTTGCTCACAATTTGCTGTTATATTAATAGGAAGGCTATAAATGGGACATGGTTGATACACCATATTAATGTTGTCCTAACTATACTTTTGGACTGGGCTCTCTCCTCATTTCTGATGCTCTAGGCTTATCCTCATGCTGGCCTCAGGACTGTAATATAGGCAATATGTATGATTCTCCTTCTGTATTACGTTTTTGATTGACTTCTCACACTGTATTCTGTGGCCTGTATTTGTGCCTGTTCCTTTTGAAAAACAATAAAAACGATTCTGAGTAAAAAGTCCAGCGGGTGAAGCAGAAAAGTGCAGAGCACTGCCAAAGTGTCAGCGTAATCATAACTAAATTAATAACAGGTAAAAGTTAACAAGCATTTGCAAAGCCATATGGTTTTGCAAGCTGTTGTAATGGTTATTCAAATACAAATATATATATATATATATATATATATATATATTCACTGAAAAAACCATAGGTTATAGACCATATATAGTTAGGAATTAGCATTTACAAAACCTTGAAAATTCACTGAAAAAACCATAGGTTATAGACCATATATAGTTAGGAATTAGCATTTACAAAACCTTATTTTACTCACACAAAACCATTGAAATTCCATATATAGTTAGTTGCACTAACTATATATCGCGCACCCGCAATCCACTGCTGATCATGTCACATATTACATCATTCATGACATGGTCAGTGACATCACTGATGACATCACTGATGACATCTCAAATGACATCACTGATGACATCACTGATGACATCTGAAATGACATCACTGATGACATCACTGATGACATCTCATTTGACATTACTGATGACATCACTGATGACATCATTCATATGATAATACGATGAACCTCTTCAGACTCTAATATAACCTTGTATACACTCAGTGTAAACAGACACTCACAGACTGTCACTCATTCATGGAGTTACTCACACACCTAGTCAGTCATGCAAAGAATCAATCGCATCTCCATTTCCTCAACTATACAGTTATACACACCCTACTTATTCAAACATATACTAACACATATTTACTCTCTTATACAATCCCTGATACAAGTTCACAATGATCCATACAGCCACTCACACATTCACTGGCTCTTATGCACAGTTATTTATATATGTCAACTCTCACATGTACTGTGTTTTACATATGTACTTACTTTGACATGTAGCACTGAGATATCCATTCACTCACCAATACACTCATGCACACAGTCAACCGCCCATACAGCTGTTTCCACATGCACTTTTGAACCCATACATCTAGTGAATCAACTGCTCACATATCTATGCACAGAGTCATACACCTCCCACCCACCCACACACACACTCAGTCTCCCATACAAATACTTGGGCAACCAATCAATAACCCATATAGTTACTCATATAGCTACTGATCAACACATGCAGCAGTTTACAGAACAACAGACATAATGATGCACAAATTAAGACAGTTTAGTCACTAACCCATGCACTCAGTGAGACATATTTAATCACTCACTCATACAGTCAGTCATGCACCTACTAAATCCTTCATCCAGACACTTCTACATCCACTCATTCTTCAATATGTAAGACATATTTTAACTTTACAGAAACATACAGTCACTGGATGTAGTCATCAGTGATGTCATCAGTGATGTCATTTCAGATGTCATCAGTGATGTCATCAGTGATGTCATTTGAGATGTCATCAGTGATGTCATCAGTGATGTCACTGACCATGTCATGAATGATGTAATATGTGACATGATCAGCAGTGGATTGCGGGTGCGCGATATATAGTTAGTGCAACTAACTATATATGGAATTTCAATGGTTTTGTGTGAGTAAAATAAGGTTTTGTAAATGCTAATTCCTAACTATATATGGTCTATAACCTATGGTTTTTTCAGTGAATTTTCAAGGTTTTGTAAATGCTAATTCCTAACTATATATGGTCTATAACCTATGGTTTTTTCAGTGAATTTCATTGGTTTTTTAACAGCTAATATCTGTAGCTGTAAAATATAGTATAAGGGAAGGAAACAGACACTTATGTTAAAAGAAAGACAGCTATAGGGGAGTAAACTAGAGATACTATTACCCGTAATCCACTGCTGATGATGTCACATATTACATCATTCATGACATGCTCAGTGACATCATCAGCAGAGGATTGCGGGTTTTTTGGCAACGTGCCTTATCCACGGTTTAATAACGCTGCCTTTTGCTTTATATAAGTTTTCAAATTGTATGAAATATATACCAATAGGTCGTTATGAACCTTTAGGTAGTGCTTTTCTTCATGAGGTCTGGTCGCTTCCATACACATACAGATGTTTCAAAGATGATCAAGAAGTTTATCTGAATGGAGAGGAATGCACTGAGACGCCAGATCATTCACTAATGTGTAGGCACATACAGTTACACGGTTCATGCAACAAACACCGACCAAATATGGCTTGCGTGTTGCAAGGCACGCCAGTTCCTGCTATCATCCCCACGTTCAAGTTGTTGGAAAATGGTAGTTATTTGATGCTCAATAATGAAGATTGTTCTGAGTTAATTAAAAGTATTCCTTTTATCGTAACAGTAAGTGAACGGGTTATTTGCTGCAGAAATGTTCTATTTCCTCCCACACATGAACATAGGGAGTTTTGAATCTGGCCACAAATACCAACCTTGGGACAGATTTCAACGGCATGGCAAGAATAAGAGCTCTTTTGTCTCAGAGAGAGGTGGCCTTGAGTTCGGCCCGTGAAACTTTCGTGCTTCACATAGCGAACACCCGTACAGAGGTGCAGACCTTTTCAATTCAGATTTGCCTTTCAATTTCAGCAAGATGGTTCCGACTATCTTTAACGCATCCTCCACAAAGGCCCTGGCGCACTTTTTTAAAGTTGTTACCAGTGGTCTCGTGACTTCATTTGAGAAAATCTTTGGAGTCATCCCTGCTTCCTTTCATTCTATTTTCTCCACTCTGGTTCGTGGATTGGCATTTTTACTTGCATTACCAGCGGACGCTCTTGTGCTTTTTTACATTTTTAAATATGGATGTCCCTCCTATGCAACCTCCCACCCTGCAGCTGCTGACACTGTTCCTCAATCGCATGCTAGAATATTATGGCACAATGCCGTTGGCGATATTAAGCACGGCATATGGATTATCTTTTCGATTCTCCTACTTCACCTGTGTCCAGCCTGTATTTCACTGCCTGACCTGTGATTTCGATTGGGCCATTGATTTGTGTCTCTGCGGACCGGTTTCTCCTGACGTCGACTTTAATCAGCTGATGACTCCTATCATTACTCACAAGTTGGTTTGTCCTGGCGAAAGGATTATGGCTGTGGCATTGATGCATGGACTACTTGGTCCCTGGAATTTACTGGCGGCAGCACAGTCTTTCTTGGAACAGAGCTTTCTTGAAAACCCACCGAGCTGTCCTCTGATGGTGATAGAGGATCCAGTGCTGGGAGAGCACGTATGTTCTTTTCCGCTTTTAAATTGGATGGCTGAACTGTTTTCGGATGAAGACGGTGACTTCCTATTGGAGGCTGTTGCAGCTTATTTTGCATACACAGTTATGTCATAGACCTTTTTCATGTTTGATATGCTGAGTACTAGCATTTCATTGACAATTCATTGACTTATTTGTCAAGTTTTTATTATTTACCTTGCCTATTGGCTTAAGACTCGATAAAGTACTTGGCTGTTTTATTTTTCATTAGCATTAAATTTTCCTAGTTTTTAATGCTTTACCTTGCGGACCGTCCACATATAAACTTGCAATCTGCTCTCATGAGATGGCACTTCTATTATCTTATTCAGTTCGTTTCCGGATCATGGGGAGGTGTCATCTAGGTCCTGGATATCTTTACACCGTGTTAAGTTAGCATGGGCTCATTACCGGTTTAAACGCCATTTTTCCTTTTTTGCAACTTCTGCACACGACACTTAGTTGTTGCTTTAGCTTTCCACCTAGTAGTTCATCGTGGTTTACATGAGAATAATATGTTATTGCTCTACTATCTGCTTTGCTTGTTAAACTATATCTGTACAGCGAGTGCTAAAGTTTCAAGAACAACACGATACAGAATTGTTATGAGGTCTGATCTCCACGACTTCATACTCATAACATAAGTGCAACTTCTGCCAATTCTGGGCATGAGGCGGGTTTTATATTGCTTTGCCGAACACACATACACAACAGTTGATGCGGTTCACATGAAGAGAGAGCTGGTGTATGCTGATGTGATTCCTTCAAATCTAAGACACTAAAGTATGGGCACGCCCTAAACCAACACAAAGAGACCTTCTTAGCAAATAATATAATATGTGTATTAGGGAGGGTGAGATATAAGCAGCCGCGGGCCGTGGAGGGAGTTACGGTGAGGCAGGGAGGCGGGGAGGGGGAGGGGCAGGGTGGAGCCCTCTCTACCTTGCCCCTCCCCCTCCCCGCCTCCCTGCCCCACCGTAACTCCCTCCACGGCCCGCGGCTGCTTATAAGTGTTGCTAACTCTTATTCATTTACAGCATGTTAACATACTATCACCATTCGCTTTTTATGTACTAGTAACTATGCTGGTAATTTTGCTACTGATAATATGTGTACTTGTATTATCTAAGATACTACGCCTGAGAAGACGGCATTAGTAAATAAACATTTCAAATACACATGTGTTCTTCTTAACTCCATGTTCTGGTTTCTAAGAAATATATAACGACCGACTGTTCATGAGTTCCACGTATCCTGAGGTACTATAAGTTCATATTCTGGATTGTCTAAACATTGAGAGTTTGTTATATCCAATGTGACACTGTACCTAGCTTGCTAAGGAGTTTTTGATTACTAACGTGAGTTTTGGGACACCCTAATTCGCCGAGGTTCCAATCCTCTGTCCACAGTTCTGTGTGAGAACAGAAACCCTGCGACAGGGGCACCCCCGACCCTTGCTGGAGCTTCATCACACTTGCGATACAACTCCAGCAATGCGCCACCTTTACGGCACAGATACATCACGCATCTGTGCTGTTTTTGCCCCATGATGCGCCGCATTGTAAATGCAGCACACCATAGGTGACGGAACAGCGGCACAGAATGACTAACACATCCCTGGTGATGCGCCAGTCATCATAAATGTATCCCTATGCTTCTTATCTTGTTAGAGATGAACCGCCATATGTATCATCAAAGTTTTTTGCATTTCCTAAATAGCGAACTTTAAGGAATAAATAGCGATTCTTTACCATTCCTAGTTTGCGATGAGCTATTTGCTAATTACAAATTACCCATTCATTTCCTTCATTTCCATAGGGCGGTTGGACTCACTTTTAGCTCGAACGGCTGAATGGATTTCCACGAAACTTGGCAAAATTGTAGGGACTGGTAGCCCGATGTGCCTTTGCTATGTCTCAAGATATATGCTCCAGTGGTTTTTACGAAAATTAACTTTGAAAAATATATATTGGGCTACATTGGCCTATATATATGTTGGAGCCCAAATGTAGCCCAATGTATAGGGTGACCAGATTCTCAAAACAAAAAACGGGGACAGGTCATAGACATAGAAGTAGGACTATGGTTTGCAGTAACCATCGACATAAAAGTAGGACTATTTGACAGCTGTCATAGACATAGAAAAGGGACTACAATGGCAGCTCCCTCCACAGACCGAGTGGGCACTAGCTATGCAGAACCTGTAGGTTGTGAAGGAAACTCACACTGTCACACACTGTCACAGGCTGCTTGAGCAGGACCCTGGGTGTGCATACATCTGTTAAGGAAGCTTACTGTCTGTGCTGAGCCTGTACTGTATAAGAGAAAAGCGCACTGCAACAGCACATGCTGCCAGGCAAGTGTGCGTGTGTGTGATGCTTGCATTGGTGCTGCGTGCATTATACCTGCTCTCTACCAGACAGGATTTTGCCCTATCACTGCCTGTGCTCTTTCTCTGGGGTGTGTATGTGGTGTGTTGCAGCCTGAGTGGAACAAATTTAGGGGTGGGGGTATCAGCGTAGTTCTCACGAATGCACCTCAGGTGATGGGGTTTAGTGGATATGTCACCTGTAGGATTAAGAAGACCTGTGTTGTTATCCTGGCTGTCCTCACTTGACCGGATTGTGGGATCCTACGCATGACTTGCTCTTACGTACTTTTCAAGAAAAGGGCAGGATGTAAGCAGGCACAACGTTTGAAAATAAGCATGATGGAAATTATACAAGATGCAATCTAATTCCTCGCTGCATACTTTGGAAGCAGAAGACTGGCGCTGACAAATGTAATTTAATTTCCTTTTCTGTGCCTCAGTTCACAATGTGGGCTACTCGAGAACATTAATTAATTAATTCAAGAGGTTTACACTGCATTTCACATAGGGAATTCATGGGTGTTCTGTATACTGGATATGTAAGAAAGAAAGCCAGCTTGTCTCTGTGTCACAGAATGTGCACTCATCAACTTGCAGGATGTTATCCATACAGGTGTATGCCTCGGCTAAACAGTGTCCTCATGCATTATATTAATGTGCAGATAAATTCCTCAGGTGGTAACTATGATTAGGTTGAATTCGTTAAATACGATTTTGGTAAATGTCCAAAGGAAGATACTCAAAAGTTTATAAGGAGCATCAGTTTTCAACACTTTTTTTTAAAGCGCTTCAAATCATCACTTTATTCAGTTCGACCAGATGAAAGTCATTTGTGGGGCTGCAGAATAACTCACCGAACATCCCTAATAAAATGGTCAATTAAGCTTAGCAAGTATACATTTTAAAAGAGAATATTAGTGTACTCAGTAGCGGCCTGCTGTTTGAAAGACTATATTACAAAAAATGCAACACCTACTCGTTCCAGTAAATTAAATCTTACTTTTTTCTCCTAAAAACAGACAATGTCTGAGCAGTGTACTTACAGGTTTGACTAGACATTTGTCGATTACCCCCTCCTCTAATGTGCACATGAGGCCTGATTAACATCCTTGCAACACGCCTGTGCGGGCACCTCTTGGAAGTCAGCAAAAGTGTAGGTGGCGCTGCGTGGACAAAGAAGTGATGTCACACGCAATGAAAAACCGGGACATTTGTGTGTTTAACTCGGACACCTTTCGAAAACGGGGACATTTGACTCATTTGGAGAAAAGCTTCGGGACACGGGGACACTTCTCCAAAAACGGGGACTGTCCGGGGAAAACCGGGACGTCTGGTCACCCTACCAATGTAGCCCAATGAAGCCCAATGTAGCCCAATGTAGCCCAAAGATGGCCGCCAGACACACAAAAAAACAAATGTAGCCCAAATATCAGCCAGATGTAGCCCAACTATAGCCCAGTGACAGAATGACCAATCAGCTTCGCAAACCTCCGTTACGCGAAGCGGAGCGCTGTTACAGATATATATCTTTTTTTGAACGTTAATTTCTCAAAATCCACTGGAGCACATATATTGAGACCTAGCAAAGGCACATCGGGCTACCAGTCCCTAATATTTTGCCAAGTTTCGTGCAAATCCATTCAGCCGTTCGATTATTATTATTATTTTTTTTTTTTGCCCCGCGGGGCCCTTTTAAAACCTCCACATCAAACCTAGGGGGTCAGCGAGGATCTACTATGCCCCCTTATAGTTATTTCCCCCTTTGTTTTGACCTCCTCTTGTCTCTCGATCCTACCGAGAGACAAGATGGCGGCCGCTACGGACTGTTTGGAATGTTGACAGACGCCGGAGAACCAATCAGCTTCGCTTCACAAAGCTCCGTTGCGCGAAAAGTACGCGTCCTGGGCCGCTGCCCAGTCCGCTGTTACAGATATATATCTTTTTTTAAACGTTAATTTCTCAAAATCCACTGGAGCACATATATTGAGACCTACAAAAGGCACATCGGGCTACCAGTCCCTACAATTTTGCCAAGTTTCGTGCAAATCCATTCAGCCGTTCGGGCTAAAAGTGAGGCCAACCGCCCTATGGAAATTAACATGGGAAAAACGCGTTTTGGGACCCCCCTTTTTTCTCGGCCCCCCCTTGACGAACCCCCCCAAAATTTTCAGGGGCTGCTCAGAAACAAAATGTGCCATTTTCCTGAAAATTTCAGCCAATTCCGTCCACAAACGCCAAAGTTATTAGACATAGAATTTTCAAAAATCCCATAGGGAAAAAATCCTAACTATATATACCTACTGGCGACCGCCAGTAGGTAATATATATATATATATATATATATATATATATATATATATATATATATATATATATATATATATATATATATATATTCAGCAGGCAGGTGCATTTAGAACAGGTATAGAATTTTTTTTTACTTTCATGCACATCATAGGAAATATTATATGATCCTTCTCGGCACAAACAAAAGTTATGATTGGCTTTACAGTACTATATACACAACTGAGTGGACCAGAATAGATGGATGGAGTTCCTAGGGAATGAGAGAAAAAGGAAAATGTGACCAAGCTGAACACAGAGACTCACATTATGAGGAAATAACCCTGTGCATTATGAGGAAATAACCCTGTGTCAGAAGTCCCTTTGTCTTGACCCTATGTCTCCTGATATGCGTTGGACCAAGGGATTCACAGAAAATTGACAGGTGTGGTCTAACACACCCACCAGGGTGGCATGCTTCATCATTGGCCAAGCCTCATTCACCAGAGAAAATTCAGGTGGTGAATGGGCTCCTTGTTTTTGCGAGGAGTACTTTTGAGGGGGTAGATAGATATGGAGGCAGAGTCTAGAGAGTTGAAAAATACCTGTACCCTAAACCAAAGATTCAAAGACTTTTATTGGTGATAGGTCTAGGGGATGATTAAAGCCTATGGTGATGCCTGGGATTGTCTATTATCCCTGCATTTCAATGAGTCACCAAGTTTGAGCCTCTGTGGTGACCCCCAAAAGAGATCTAGGCTTTTTTCAGGAACCAGATCCCTATTTACTAAACCCAATTATCTACAAACACGTTCATACAATCATCAACATGCACATTATGCCTATTATTATAGTCCTGTGAGACAGCTTTTGCGGCAAATGTGAGGCATTTTTATGGTCCTGTGGATATGTGAAACAGCATAAATAGAAATTTGAACACATCACTGGAGACATAAACTGCACATAAATTATAAAAACTCATAGCAAAGCTGAATATAACGAGAATTTATCATGCTCGTAGTAACTATTTGTGAACATATTTCATACATGTGAATAGTGTGCGCGCAGATCATGAGTAGATTCATCCGCACATCAAGCTGATGCCTCACCCTCGATTAGACTAAGCAGGACCCCATAGAGAGGTTCACAATGAATATCCTTGTAGTCTCACACACCAAGCAACAGTAATATTCAGACGAAATGTGGTAACTAAACCAATGCCAACTGCTAAGAACAATGAGGGAATGCGCCCAACACCCCAAAGGGCCACAGCACGTATTTCCTCAAAGGTATTTTCTTCTTGAATACCTAACTTGGCTCAACAAACTCCCTCAATATTGATGGATTAAAAGAGGACCAGCTCTTAAGAGTGTTTGGTGGAGGCGTGGCTAGCAGTTTCCTTATCACGCCTACAAAGACATAGACACGTTGACGTCACGTGTACCCATCTCGCGTCCAAGCATCATGAGGATGACGGGCATTATAATAATAGCAAGCCCCACAGTAAAAACAGTATGCAGAAGATCAAAAGCTGCAGAATAACTCACTGAAGGGGTCTAAAGGACTCTTTCATAAATAATGCATTATGTTCTGCACCGGGACAGGACTGTTGTTTGCATTAAACATTGATAGTCATGTACTATGGGATGATTACACGCCATGCTGATATGAGTACACTTATGGATGCAATAAAAGACTAAATACGAATGTCATATACCTTTTGCCTGTAGAGAAAGGATGGAATAATTCTCCTTAAATACGATAATACATACAATTTGCTCAATGTATTTAAGGAAAGAGAATGTCTATCTATCGAGGGGAAACTCGGATGAGTGTGGAACCCCTGTTTATGCACCTCAAAATATTGTTAGTGCAGTATAATGCATGACAGGTCAGTTATTTACAAGGTCACCTGATTGTGATCTGCAGCCAGGGAATCTCATCATTCAGGCCATCAATGTGTGCCTTTAGCCGGTATACCCAGCGCTGTTCTTTATTCAGCAGGACCTGTAAGGTGTTATTTTGTTGGCAATGATTATTTACCCGAGGACCACCCACTTGATGCACCCACTTGATGTTATTTTCTGTGTGTTTCTTCAACACAAAGTAATTTGTCATTTTTGTGGAGCTTCTCTTACTTCTTATGTTACTGCAATGTTCAATAACTCTGATATGTAACTTTTGTGAGGTCATCCCTATATACTTAAGGCCACAGGAGCAAGTTATCATCTATATAACATCCTCACTGTTGCAATTGGTATGGTCTCTAAATACCCAATGTCTTTCCATATCAAGATCAATTTCTTTAATGCTGTCTGTGAAAGGGCACATATACCACCTACCACATGCATAATGACCTGTTAGAGGAGGCAACCCCTATAGTTTCATATTTACTACAGTAGGGTTGGTTTTCTCCTTTGTGCGCACAAACCTGTCTTTGATACTATAACCACGTTTGTAGGAGAATAATAGGAGATTCCAGGTGTTACCCATGGTCCGAAGGATACTCCAATGATTTTTAATTTTACTAATTGCACATATCAGTCTGTCAGGTTGTTCCCTTTGTTGTGTTTCTAAAAGAGAGTACTGGTCAGTAGTAGAAGCATGTTTCACTCTCTTAATTATTTTTTTAGGGTACATGCGAGCTGCAAGTTTATCAGTTGGTCCTGTCGGTTAATTGTCCCTAGGTTGGAACAATTCTGTCTAATTCCTAAGTATTGCCCTAAAGGAAGGTTTTCCTGTTGTGATCTGGGACAAAAACATAAAAGTCCATTCTTGTCAGTTGGTTTTTCAAATAGTTTTGTTTCAAAGTGTCCTTCTCTGACCTCAATTTCTAAATCCAAAAATTTGATATTTTTAGAACCAATGGTATGTGTAAATTTAAAATGGAGTCACAGTTGTTCACCAACTCCGCATACACAAGGGCCTCTGTATTGTTACTTGCCATAATATCAGTACATCATCAATGTATCTCCGCCATACCTTTATGGAATATTGGATTTCATTATATATGTAGTCATACAACCAGGCTAAACTTGGAGCAAACGTGTTGCCCACAGAATACCCCTGAATCTGGTGGGAAAGAGTGTTATCATAAAAAATAAAAAAAAATTGTACATGGCTTTCCTGGCTTATTCCATAATGAAATATACCGGGGTAATCATGTCTAGTGTAAAGTTACGAAACTACCTTCTACCGTCTCTAAATTTGACTCCTGTGGTATACTGGGGTAGAGGGGGGCTCAATAGTAATGAGGAAATCGCTGTTTACATTAATGCTGGTGTCATGTAAGAGGCACAGGACATTTTTAGTGTCCTTCATCTATAAGGCCATTTTTTTGCAACAGTGGTCTTAGAAACCAGTCACAAATTTGAGAAAGGGGATCCAAAATGAAATTAATGCCAGAGACTATGGGTCTTTCTGGTGGTGGAAATCCCATCTTATGAATTTAAGGCCCTGCTTAAAATTGTGCTACCCGTGGTTTTTTACCACCAACAATTCAGTCTCATGTCCATTAAGCCAACCCGTTGCTAAGGCTTCTTCTGTGGTAGTCTGAATGATCGCCCTTAGTCTAATATGGGATCTGTTGCTGGAATCTCATAGCTATTTGTATCTGATAAAAGGTGTCACTATTTGATATCATACATTTCCTTGGACATTGCCTCAATAGCACCTCCTTTGTCAGCTGGTTTAATTACCAAATCATTGTTGTTTCAAGTGATTTAAGTGACAGATATTCATTGTGGGATAAATTGTGAAATAGTTTGTCCTGTGCAATATTAGCGGATTTCCACATCCTCGGCACCAGCCTGTTCAAATGCCAGTATTTCAGCAGGTATGGACTGTGTTGGAGGTACAGAGGTAGATTTGTTCTCCAGTCCTGTATTTTATATGGTCAATCTCCTATCGGAGTTTTCCTGAAAGAGAGATTTCAATCTAATTTTCAGGAACAAGTGTGCCAATTCACAGCGAATACTGAACTTGTCAAGTTTGGAAGTTGGTACAAAACCAAGACCCTTATTGAGAATGTTAGTCATGTAGTCATTCTGAACTGTCGAGCTAAGGTTTACAACTAAGGGCCAGATGTAGGTGGCCAAATAGCGAGCGATAACGCTGAAATTGTGGCTGCGAGCAATGCAGGTGAGTTTAAACCTACTAGCAAACTAACGAATCGCATATTGCGATTCCTTATTTTGCTCTTGCAGTGGCAAGGTCTTGGTGGTGGAAAGGGGCAGCTGAGCATCAACTGTTGGTAAATAAACTCTCTACATCTTGTCTCTCTATCTACCCAACCCCTCAAAAATACTAGAAGTAAGAAAGAGAAAGGGGAAAAAGAAAGAAGAAAAAAGAAACTGTGAATGAAATGAATGAATATAAAATGTATAAAGCGCTAACAACCCAAGGGCATCAAGGTGCTGTAGCGAAACAATGTGCAGACAGGAATGGACATGCTCAAACAGGGGTATATGAAAAAAGCCATGTCTTCAAGGCCTTATGGAAGAGGGAGTGTGACACCTGCCCTGAGAGATCCTCCGGGAGGGAGTTCCACAGCTTAACAGCAGCAATAGAAAAAGCTTTACCTCCCCATTTCGCCTTTTTAAACCTTGGTACTGTTAGTAGATTTTTGTTTGCGAACCTAAGCTGCCTAGTAGGAACAAAACGCTGGAATATTGTTTTAATACCATCAGGGCCTGAGCCATAGTAGGCAATATGGGTCAGGCAGAGGGTTTTAAAAGTAATTCTACGGTCCAAAGGAAGCCAATGCAGTGTGAAGAGAGAGGCTGAGACTGAGCGGTATTTTGGCAGATCCATCACCAGCCTGGCAGCAATATTCTGCACAAGCTGCAAACGTCGCACCAGTCCTTTGTTAATGCCCAAATAGAGGCCATTACAGCAATCCAATCTGGCCATTACTAGGCCGATGACAGCCTGTTTACGTGAGGCAAACGAGAGGAACTGGGACATTTTCCTAAGGATCTTAATCATCCCAAAACAAGTGGACACTGTCCTGCTAATCTGCAGGCTCAAAGAAAGGAATGAATCAAGGCAGAGGAAGAAAGGAAGAAAGCTTAAGAAAAGCAAAACAGAACGCAAGTAAACAGAAAGGGAGAAAAAAAAACAGAAATAAAGGTGATAATAGGACTAGAGAACATTGAGAGGAAGAAAGAGGGGAAATCAACACATTTTAAAAAACAGCAGAGGGGAGAAAAGGAGGAAGAAGTCATGGAAGAAAGGAGAAAAAGAAAAGTACAGAAAGACATAAAACATGAAAGATGGTGAAAAAAGAGGACAAGACAGAGAAAGAAGCCAAGACTTAAGAAAAGGATAGCAAGAAGGAACGAATAAAAAGAAACACTGAAACAAAGAAGTAGCAAGAAAGAAGAAGAGAAAGCAAGAAAGACAGGAGAGAGGAAATGGAAATTGATAAAGGAGAGAGACAGGGGAGGACGTAAGACAGGAAAGTAGAGGAAAAAAGAATTGGAGTAAAAGAGAAAAGGGAATGAGTGAAAAGGAATAGAACAAAAGAAAAGGAATGAAAGAGAAGAAAGAGAGGAGAGAAAGGGAAAATGAGAGAAGCAGAGGAAAAATTGAGGAAAGAAAAAAGTAGGAAAAGAGACAAAGCAGAAGAGAGTAATAGAAATGCAAAGAGAAAAAGAAGAAAGGGGCAGAAAGAGTGCACGAAAAAAAGAAAGAAGGACAAGGGATAGAAAGCAAGAAAGAAGAGAGGAAAATAAATCAAGATAGAGAAAAGAGGTAGAATTGAAAAAAGGAGAAAAAGATAGAAACAAGAAACAAACAAAAGATAAAGATTTTTCTGTTGCAGATAGGCTATACCTTCCTCCGCCGTCAACGTCCAAGTCCTGAAAAAAATAAGTGCTGTGTTTTAGAGTGCTAAATTAGCTGGTGGGCAGCTGCATATTCTCAAACTAGCAGACAGGCAATTTTCATGAGTGAGCCACTCAGCTGCAGCCTGTGAGCTACCTGTAGTTCCAGATCAACCTGTTGGAGACAACTGGTTTAAAGACAAGCATGATTAAATAATCAAAAAGATGAAGAACGGGAACAAAACAATTTCTAGAAAAATAAATTATTGGGAGCCAGCTCTGGCACTGACGTGTCTTTCTTTTAAGGCAAATGTGCACATGTGATCAGGCTAAACACCATCTCTGGCAGCAGAAAAGAGCCAATGGCTGAAGTGTGCTAACCAGTTGCTCAATGCTAAATGCTGCGGTGGACGGAAACAACATGTGAAATTAAAGTTGAACAGACTAATGGATGAAGAAGGTTCATATAAAACCCTTCTATGTATTTACATATGTATGTATTTTTAGCTATGATTTCTTTTGATTACATGAGACTATGGACACTGCCAAATCTGTTGATAGGCCAGTCCTAAATGTACACTTTTGTGTAAGTTTACTTTTGTTTTGGTATTCACAAACTACAAGTTAATAGAAAGTTTACAAGTGCTGAGACTCTGCAGTCGGGACAGAGAACTACGCACATAAAAAGACAGCGCAGGCCCCATTCTCTACAGCGAGGAGAGAGCTAGACCCCAATCCCTGTTTAATATAAAAAGTAACAAGCACAGAGTTTCTGATCCAGTTTTAGTAATCAAAGTAAGCAATGGCGACTCCTGAACTAAATAAGCACTCTCTACCCGCTATCAAATATCACTCATTAAATGAAAGGTGCAACAGACACATATTGACAGACTTATATCGAAGCCATGAAGTGTTCTACCAAGAGCAAGTACCAAGGTTGCAGAGCAAAAACCACAGGAACAATCAAACCAACCTTCTGCATAAAGCTCTGCACCTTCCTTAATAGACCTGGCTCACAGTTCGCCTGCCTTTGACTGGTGACACGCCCTCATGGGCGTCACATCCGCTCACCCGCCAGCCTCCCTTTTTAGGTCTCGCCTGTCGATGCGCATGCGCATCGAGCAAGCGAGACTATGGTGGCTTATCCACTCTTTATCCAACTTGCAAGGAATCGTGGCGATTCCTTGCAGTGCACGAGAAATTTAAGCTCAATGCGCATGCGCATTGAGCTTAAAAGCGCGTGCACATGCCCCCAGCCGCCTGCCTTGCCTACTCTCCCAGCTGGTGCCGCTCCACCCCCTGCGGCATCAAAGGCTTTCACGGCCGGCCGGCCATGCTTTCAGTTTCACGACCGGCCGGCCGTGTGAAGTACATTTTAAAAGCCCGCTCTCCCTGCTCCGCCCCCTGCTCCGGCCGAGACGCATTTCTCCTCCCTCCTCCCCCCTCCTAGGTCAGTTCCAGTCCACCTCAGCCCAGTAGTTGATGTACCGCCATCATGGAATCCCACTGAGTGCTTGTGATAATTCCTTGCTGCTATTTTCTTGCACGGTTTTTGAGTTTGGAAATCGGTTAATGGTGAGATAAAAACAGCAGCAGATTTTTTTAGCATTTTTAACGTACATATGGGGATTAGCTTCGCCCACCCACTCCCCATATCTCTGCCACATTAGTTATAGTCCCATTTTGTGTCACTCAAATTTAGATATGCCCTGACCCCTGCCAGCTGCCAGGCCCCTGCTCCGCCCCCTCCCCTGCCCGCCGTGTCGCTCCAAAGCAGCCTACGGCCAGTATAGATAAATCTGTAGCTCTGAATTCGCAATGTATAAGCACACCGATGATTGGGGAATACTCCACAGTCTGAGCAGAACTTTGAAGTATCTATATTGTTACTTTTCATTGAAAAAAGCGTGAGTTTTGCTTTTTTCTTCAGAAACATTACAATAATTTGCAGTTCACGGAGTTCACAGCAAAGCGTCCAACCCTAAAAGGGAGTTATTAATGTCACAACTGCACGCAAGTGTGCTTCGGCCGATTACTGTGCATTTTGGGAGTTGCACAGATGACTGCTCAAGAGCGTGAACATTTATTGCTTCATCAACGCTGAAAGCAGTTGCTTTAGGTGCACAATGTTCAAACGCACACATCCCATATACCCCCCCCCCCCCCACCCCCCGTCAGCCACCACGTGCTTCCCACATTGAGCAACGCGGTCAGTATGCCGGCTCTCACGTGGGTACCGTTTCCTGTAACTGAAATGCGACCATGCTTGACAAACATCCCGCGCACAGGAAAAAGCCCCACCCGGGCTGCTGCTCTCTCCCTCCGTCCCTCGAGCCACAATAAGCCGCTTCTCACAGGGTGATTCCAACGCCCTCCAGAAGTAAGCACCAGGTTCAGACCTCCAGGGGGCATTTCTCCTCCCCCCTCCCCTTATCTGCCGTTCCTTCGTCCGTTCCTTCTCCCTGCTCCGCCCCCTCCCCTGCCCGCCGTGTCGCATTTCTCCTCCCCCCTCCCCTTATCTTCCTTCCCTCCGTCTTGTTTATATCTGTAATCTATTGACTTTCGTAAAAAGCCGTGGGAAACGGTTTATAGGGTGATGGATGTTCGCCTCGACTCTGGGAGTAGGGCATGCTGCTGGACTTTGGGAAACCATGCATTCCTTCCTCGAGGACCAGACGTCTCTGCAGAGGTAAAACATTTTGTATATTAAAAACAAAACTCTGCCTTTCCCGCGACAAGTTCAAAGGTGCAACATTCAGCTTATAGGACGGACACATTCTAAACAAACTGTGCACCTAACCCTGCTCGAGAGAGTCCTCGTGGGCGCAGGCTGCCTCATTTCCTGTTGCACGTGCATACCACAGCCTGTCCTGCTTTGCAGCACCCCGCCCCAAGGGCTTGGCTCCCTTCCAGGAAGCAAGGACCGCGAGAGAGGGGGGGGGGGGAATTGAATTACTATTTGAATCACATTTTAACCTCTCCAATTATATATTTTTTATAAACCGTTGCTTTTTGTTGTGCGTCTAGAAAACCTGGTTTGGATCACGCCTCCAGGATATAAGTTTAAGAGCGTTTTTCACCCACAACAATCCTCGCGGTACAGAGTGGAATGTATATGCACATGGACATCAGCTCATTAATTCGCTGAGGATAGCGAAAGTGACATCACTGATTATTTGACTCCTCGCCAATGACAGCACACATTTGACTGCCAGGCCCACCTTTATCCCCTCAAGAGACTCCTGTTTCATGGTGCTGGGACCAAAGTTAAGAGCAACGAGAGGCATCACTGATTATTTGACTCCTCGCCAATGACAGCACACATTTGACTGCCAGGCCCACCTTTATCCCCTCAAGAGACTCCTGTTTCATGGTGCTGGGACCAAAGTTAAGACACAACCCCTCACTCACCCTCACCCTCACTCACCCTCAACCACTCACCCTCACTCACCCTCAACACCTCACCCTCACTCACCCTCACTCACCCTCACCCTCACCACCCTCAACCCCTCACCCTCACCCTCACTCACCCTCACTCACCCTCAACCCCTCACCCTCACTCACCCTCACTCACCCTCATCCTCACTCACCCTCAACCCCTCACCCTCACTCACCCTCAACCCCTCACCCCCTCACTCACCCTCACTCTCACTCATCCTCACTCACCCTCAACCCCTCACTCTCACTCACCCTCAACCCCTCACCCTCACTCACCCTCACTCACCCTCACTCACCCTCACTCACCCTCACCCTCAACCCCTCACCCTCACTCACCCTCAACGCCTCACCCTCAACCCCTCACTCACCCTCACTCTCACTCATCCTCACTATCACTCATCCTCACTCACCCTCACCCTCACTCACCCTCAACCCCTCACCCACCCTCACTCACCCTCACTCACCCTCACCCACCCTCACCCTCACCCTCACTCACCCTCAACCCCTCACCCTCACACAGTGCAATAGGTCTCAGACCATTTCAGTTAGAGCTTTTAGAAATGTTTATGGCTTTTTTTATTTGTAATTCTTTAGCATTGGCTACAGGAAACAAAAATGTTAAACATTTACAAAAAAAACCCATAAACAATTCTAAAAACACTAACTCTAATGGTGCGAGACCTATTGCATTTCCAATGCTTGTTTATCTCGCCTTGCAGCGAAATGCTAGAGACTCTGGCTACAGTTTCAGAGCTCTTACACTGAACCACATCTCTAGGACTAGATTGCCTGCTGAGAGATTCTTTTACAGCCAAGAGATGATTGCAACACAACAGAGGTCATGTAACAGAGCAACACAACATGAAATTGTACTAGAAGGGATGCTGTAACCCTAGGGATTGAAATAACCCTGGAAGGTAAAACTGCACAATGTTTGGGTTCAGAAATTCTAAAATCCCATGCCAAATGTGAGCGGTGACATGGGTGAGACCACATTCAGAGGTCTTAACCACCAAACTGCAAAATGTTTGAGAGGTCTGAACACAGGAGTGACTAAATCTTAGTGGAAGAAATGGAGAGGGACGGTCACCCTTTGTAGGGTACTTCCATCAATATACCTGGTCTGGCCATTGTGCGGTACAGACTCGTTAAACCTTGTTTCAATACCACCATGGCCATTTGAAGCACGCCTATTTATGTAACCATTTGGTCGATCATTGTGGACCTTGATTAGGTCTTGCCTGCAACAGCACAAGCTGTCCCTTGCGACGATCTATTGTTTCTAAAACAAAAAAAATTCAAAAAGGGGCTTTTTGCCCACCCATTACTTACCATTAGTAGGCTTCACGGACAGTCTTATATTCTTCTTTTTCATTGGTTAACACGTCAGCACTTGTCCGCTTCACTTTCTCTCTGTATGATGGCTTTCTTCTTTTCTATAGCATGGACCAAGTTCTGGTTGATTTTTTGAATAGCGTACTTCCACACTGCCTGTACTTGGATTGGAGTCGATTTTCTTTTTTTTGCTTTTGCCCAAAAAATATCAAGGTGACAGAATATCTTTATAACATTATCGAGGGACAAAATATTCAAATGTAAGCACATAGAGGGAGGTAACGAGTTACTATTCTTATCTCTACATCTACGTACCTTGAAGATATATATAGCAACCAAGATAGATATACGTAGAATTATGTGTACAAACTTACCTTTTGATACTTTGGCTCGCAATGTTGTAACAGTATTCTGTCTGTTCCCTGTCCTGAAGGCGTTGGCTGCTGAGGCTTGTTCTCTTGTGTTCTCCTTCCTGGAGTGTCTAGTCTGTAATTTGGTGATGCCAGTGCGCCTTACCCAGAGCTGACCTGCCCTCTCTCTATGTTTTCAATGACCCACAGTGCTAGGGAAAGACCAGCACTACTTTAGAAAAATATGTTTTGCCAACCAATATCACAGAAGGCTCCAATTACATTTTTTGCTACATCAACAGATTTCTGTTCTAAGGGGTTCTGGTCATACCCTTTGGGAAGGTACAGCGCTTCAGTGACCTGAGCCTGCAACCCGAAAATCTAAATGGTTGCCAAATTATTGATGCATGCAGCAGCAGTCAGCAGGAGTTTTTCTTTCAACTAATACAGCTGTGCAGGCTTCTTCCCCACTTTCCAGCATCAGAATTAAGAGCCTGATTTAGAGTTCGTTGGACAGGTTACTCTGTCACAAACATGAGGGATATCGCGTCCGTCATATTACAAGTGCATTCAATCCAATGGCACTTATAATACGGTAGAGGGGACATCTGTCCCATTTGTGACAGATTAACCTGTCCGCCGAACTCTAAATCAGGCCCTTTGTCCTTGTTACATCATGGCTAGATTTCCATAATTGCGTAAGCCCATATTTGGGAATATAAAGGATACTGCCAGGCTGTAAAGGATACAAAATGTAGCTGCAGGCATGTTATGAAAGCTAAACACACAAGGGGGTGAATGTTTTGCCAATGTGCAACATTCCGTCCATCACCTTGTGTGTTTTGCTGTTCGCCCTATGTGGGAAGGGTATGCGCAGACGTGGGTCCTGTGCTCACTAAGCCACTGGAGTCAAGCTATCCTGGCTGAAGACGGCTGATAGCCAGAAACCGGTCCTAGGATGCTTGATTCCGGTCCAGGGAAGACATGTCTTGGCAGTTCGGGCTGGACTGTTCCCATGAGGCACAGGGTCAAGACTGATTTGCATATGGCCATGTCTGAACTGGGGTGGCGTGGTGAGCGAAAAAAACAATGGATTAAACCCAGATCTGTGACTGGGGGTGAGTGTTTTGCCAATGTGCAACAGTCTGTCCATCACCTTGTGTGTTTTGATGTTATGCAAGCTAACGTAATTCAGAAATGCCTTCAGGCCACTGAAGGCCCTTCAGTGGATGTTTACCTTGGAAGGCATTCCATTGGGTAGATCTGCCGTTTCTCCTGGTCCCATGGGTGCTCTTAACAGCAATCAGGTTTGCAATCGACTGTCGTGGCAGTACCACTTTTTAGGGGTGCTCAAGATGCTTAACAGCACAAAAATGGAATATGATTTTTACGGTGGGGAGAGGATGTTGCCTAACTGCTAGAGCTGTCGTTCTCGAAGCTGGGGAATTGGGTTTGAGTCTCAGCAAGGATGCTCAACATCCTGTGATTCTGGGCACATCACAATCTCCCTGTGCCTAACAAAATATATGTCTCTCTCTAATGCAACTGGTGCTCATGGAAAGCCCTCTGATACCTTCGGGTCGAGTTCGCACTTTATAAAACTCATTAAAAAAAACAACCTGGATGTTCTGATAATTAATTCTAGGTCCCTTGGGGTTATGTTTGTTTTCAACCACTGAAGCAAGGTATGCTTAAACAAACTATGTGAGGCAGGCTGCGTTTCGAGATGATGATTTGGTAGACAATGTGAAATCAAAAATCTTAATATGAATTTATTATGTCTTCTCTAGTACAGATTGCTATTGCTGGGAGTAGGACAAAGGTAACCAAGGGGCAGATTAACTATGCTTAAATGCATGGTGGATACCATGTATGTTTTGGCACCATAGGCATTCTTTTTTTTTTTTACTTTTCACAATCCTACCCCTCCACTTCCCATGTACTCATGTCAAAACTCCTCCTACTGGATTCTAGACTCTTACCGCTTCTTTCCCTCTTCGATCCCTCCACTATTCCCTTTCAATCCCGCAAAAATAAATAACATGTCAACCACTCAAATTAATTGCATATTTCCCTATACTAATTCACCACTAATCCTTTATGGGTTCCAGAGTAGCGTGCTGCTCATCAAAAAAGCTATTCAACACCTCGTCATGGCTAACAAGCACTATGTAAATGCAAACCTTTTCCCTGTTCTATCCCTCCACTATCCTTCTCAATCCAAATAACTGACTAACATATCCACCACTCAAATTGCTTTTATATTGCACTATACTAATTCACCACTAATCTCCTATGGGTTCCGAAGTAGCATGTTGCTAGCCAAAAAAGCGATTTGACGCCTCCTCAGGGGTAGTAAGCGCTATATAAATGCAATTACAATATAATACAATACAAATTCCCCAAAACAAGCCTTAAATAAAACCTTTTATCTCTACTGCTGGATTTCACCAGGAGAGCGTTACATAACTGTTTGCTAAAGTGCTGCCATTTATTGTGGTGTTGGCAATGTTTCCCTTACCCTAATCCCTTTATCCTTTTCTGTTGATTGTAAAACCCTGGCACTGAGTCAGATTGGCATCTACCATTACTACAAACGCTATACTAACTGGGATCTCAAGTCAGATGCATTTTCCATTTCCAACCAGTCGAGCCAGCACTGTGGTCAGCATACATTTAGTGGAGTAACCAGACAATTGTGTTTGCTATACGCTCGCCTCTCCTAGCCCTCACTTCCTTTGACTGTGTAACGAGTATGCATTGACTCCTTACTCCAAGAGCAATCAATGGCTATATAAGAAAAGGCAGATATGGGGGGCACCTGTGTTTTTCCACATTCCATCTACAGCACCACTTTGGGACATACCCATGCAGCTTGGCTCATGAAACCAGACCTACCTTTGACCCTGAGTTATTTGGGACCATCACTGATGATCCCCAGAGCAGACATTTTGGCAACTTCAACCCAGATGATCATGCAGCAAGGCCAAAAGATGTCCAAAGAGAACACTTAAAGTGTTACTGTATTATTGAAGAAACCACACCATATTATCCTTTAGCATTTTAAAAGCAAAGCCCTTGACTGTTACTTGGATCAAATATTAAAGTATGGTGTTTTGTATCAATGAGGTTGAACAGTCTGGCTAATCCTACCTGGAAGCATGAAAGAGATTCCCACAATTGTTATTAAAAAAGTCACTCACACTAGTTTGACAACTGGAATGCAATATAGACAGACAGTCTTGTAAAGTAAGGTCCTACATTCAAAAAACAATTAGAATATCCCACAGCAAATCCAATTAAAAAGCCCCAATTGATTCGCAGTGACACATATATATCCTACTTAAGGCTAAACACAGCAGCCCACAAAGCACAAATCTGTCACTGACCACTGCATCTGACAGAATACATTCTCTCCCCAACATGGTCCTCACTCTGGCCAGGTGGTGCAGATGCTTGTGTGGAAGCAAAACAATACCCCAAAATCGGGACAAAACTTACCTCATTTGGTTCTCCCACATTTTACTAGATCATAGATGGTGTTAAATCTCAATTTCAAGAAGCAATATGTAGCAGCGTTAAGGCACCTCTCTGAACATCAATTTATCAGAGTCATATGTAAAATCAGAATATATTCTATATTGAAATGGGCAGCGAAATCATTAGGAAATCGGACAGCATCTCTAACAGCAGAGGAAAGCTGAGGAAAATCTCTCTGGCTCATGACCAAATTAAGGGGTTCATCAAGGAGTTCGCCCAACCCACCAGCGAGTCTACCGACATCCCTCCCTCACAAGACCTCTGCGACAAACTCAGCATCTTTTTCCACCACAAAATCAAGAGCATCTACGACAACTTCGACGAAGACAACCAACACACTGAACCCTCACCAACCACCCCCGACACCCGGAAACCAACGATTGATGACTGGACAGCCCTCACCACCGAAGACACACTGAAGACAATGAAGTCAATCCACTCAGGGGCCCCCACGGACCCCTGCCCCCACCACATCTTCAACAGAGCCGCCAACACCATCGCACCCATGCTCCGCCAAACCATCAACAGCTCCCTGGCGACCGCCTCATTCCCCGACGACTGGAAACACGCCGAGGTCAACCCCCTCCTAAAGAAACCCTCAGCGGACCCCACTGACCTCAAAAACTACAGACCCATCTCCCTGCTCCCGTTCCCAGCGAAAGTCATTGAGAAAGCCATCAACAGCCAACTCGCCACATTCATTGAAGAACACAACATCCTCGACTCCTCCCAATCCGGCTTCAGAAAAAACCACAGTACGGAAACTGCCCTCCTCGCCGCAACAGACGACATCCGCACCTTACTGGACAAAGGAGAAACAGTAGCCCTCATCCTCGTCGACCTATCAGCGGCGTTCGACACAGTCTCCCACCGCACCCTAATACGCAGACTCTACGACGCAGGAATCCAGGACAAGGCCCTCGACTGGATCTGCTCCTTCCTCTCCAGCAGGACGCAGCGGGTCAGACTCCCCCCTTTCCTCTCGGACCCCACACCTATCACCTGCGGAGTCCCCCAGGGCTCCTCCCTCAGCCCGACGCTCTTCAACGTCTACATGGCTCCACTTGCCCCCATCGTCAGAACCTACGGACTCAACATCGTGTCATATGCAGACGACACCCAGCTCATCCTCTCCCTATCCAACGAGCCCAACACCGCCAGACGCAACTTTCGAGAAGGCATGGAAGCTGTCGCCAAATGGATGAAAAACAGCTGCCTACAACTAAACACCAACAAAACAGAAGTACTCATCATGGGCCCAAACCCCGACGCCTGGAGTGACACCTGGTGGCCCACCGCCCTCGGAAAACCGCCAACCCCCACAGACCACGCACGCAACCTGGGAATCATCCTGGACTCCGAGCTCAAAATGGACCGCCAGATCAACTCTGTCTCATCTTCCTGCTTCCACACCCTCCGCCTCCTTCGTAAGACCTTCAAATGGATCCCCCTCGAACACCGAAAGACAGTCACTCACGCCCTGGTCACCAGCAGACTCGACTACGGCAACGCACTCTATGCCGGAATAAACAAAAACCACATCCGCAAACTACAGAACATCCAGAACGCCGCCGCAAGACTGGTCCTCAACCTGCCAAAACACTGCCACATCTCCCAGCACCTGCGCACACTCCACTGGCTCCCCGTCGAGGCGAGAATCACCTTTAAGATGCTCATCCACGCACACAAGGCCCTCCACGGCACCGGACCAGCATACCTGAACAGCCGACTCAAATTCCACGCACCCCAAAGGACCCTACGATCAGCCCAGCTTTCCTACGCTGTGGTCCCCCGCACCAGAAAGACCAGATCGGGAGGCCGCTCCTTCTCCTTCCTCGCGGCCAAAGCATGGAACGCCCTTCCGCTCCACCTCAGACAGACAACATCGCTCCCCATCTTCGCAAGAAACCTCAAAACCTGGCTCTTCGACAGACCCCCTCCTTGATGGAATGGAACCTGCACCCCCCCCCCTCCACCCCTAGCGCCTTGAGACCCTTACGGGTGAGTAGTCGCGCTTTAACAAACTCCTGATTGATTGATTGAAGGGGTTCTTATTCACAATTCTTGCATAGCAAATCATTAATTCTACAATCTCATTGTGGTGTGACCAAAAGTATCGTTTCTTTAGCAAATCACACTCTCTTTGCTAATGTCATCAGGAGATGTTCAAACAAATATGAAACATTTAGCAATAAAATGTTCTCCAAATGAATAAATCTATTGACGCAACACATGAGATAGATACTTGCTGTAATCTTACATCTGAACCCATAGAACGTTCATCATGACCAAAACAATACATCAATAAAAATAAATTAGTATGATCTCAGCCTGTCTGTGTACTATGGAGCCAGTGGGGAGAGGATGTGCTTGGAGTGGGGTAGGGGGACAAGACTGAGTGAAAGAGATGACATTCACTTTGTCTGAAATGGTGTTTTACACAGAAATGTGGCATTATTAAAATGGATCAGTAAACACACTTCTATACATCATAGGATATTTGTTTCAATCGCAAATATGTTCATTTATTCCACGTATGTCAAATCATGTGTAAAAAGGCATATTATTCAGCAATGTTGATGAACAAAATATAAACCTGAAAAACTTTTCTACACTTGTGTGTTAGTAATATTTTTGCTTTATCAAATAAACAAACTTGAACATGCTTCTCCTAACCTTGACACCTCATGAAAAGCATCCTCACTTCTTTGAGACACCTGAATACTTTCGTACTTTAGAAACACACAAAAACCGACTGGCATAGGTTCAGGAAACACTACAAGGGGCACAAAGCACTTGAACACTAAAGGGAATAGGCTCTATATGAATGCAGAAGACATAACAAACACAGTCTTGAGTCTCATGGAGCAAACTGTGCATTATGTGTCCTAAGAGAAGATTATCAGCTTGTTATGTGACCTCATTTGACTGAAACTGTGATCTCTGCAGAATAAGCGAGAGTCATTCACCACCACATAAGTTTTGTGTTAGGCATACCATTGTAATTTATGTCACTAAAGTGCTGATGTCTTCTCCCTTGTAGGCATGCATGTGCCTCATTGTACAGACTTGAAGGGTTTTGGATGCTGTGAACTATGGAACAAAAAGTGCTGGTTGCGTGATAGTTGAGGAGGTGCTGAAGTGATGCTTCCATGGGCTACATATTGGAGATAGTGAATTTGAATAAAACAGTTTTGAGGCAGAGGATACAGGAAAGGATATGTGGTCAGAGGTAACAGGAGCAGTGTGGGGGTTGTTGTTCAAATGTTTAGGTGTTTAGGGGTGAGCTCTGTGCATTTGTTGGTGTCATTGGTGAGGCCAAGAGATGTGTTCAGATTGTGGCATGGCAACCAGTGAGGAGGTAGAACGCGGAAATCTTACATAGAGGTTGAGAAAGCAGTGAGGAGGTTGGTTGTGTCTTTAGGAAGAATTACTTAGGTAGACCTCTGTGTATGTGGAGGTGCCATGAGTGAGGGCCCGATATGTGTAGGGATCAGGAAGCTTTGTAGTCCTCTTGTTGTCAACATGTATTGTTCTTCAAAGTTTGTGTCTTGATGGTCTTCTCGGCTGTTTGGGAACAACCTAGTTTTGAAGTATTTACATAAATGCAGGCACTCTTGGTTATTTCTTTTAGGAACTAGGATCAATTTCAGCAGTTTGGCTGTTTGTGCGGAGGAAATCAAGTATCAAAAATAGGCATCTTCTGAGTTTCTACATTTAATTTTAGAAATGTTCCTATGATCCAAAGCCACACCTGCCTGAGGTTTGTTCTTACTCTTGGGTGCAGAATGGTGCACTTTGCGGGTGGTAGGAAAGGCAGAGTGCCCTGAAGCAGACTTCCTGGCTACAGAAAGTTACTGTAATCCATGCCATGCAGTGGAATGGTCAAGTGGTTGCATGCCCAAAGATGCATAAGCATGAGGGAATCAGCAGAAAGGGAAGATTCCCCGAAAGGATTCCCATACAATGAAAGGAGGCCCTGAGAACTGTGTTAAATTGAGGAAAAATGCTGATGCCTGAATCCAGAGTGATTCCTAGGTTTTTCATTGAAGCAGAAGGACCTCATCTATGTAGGCCAAAAGGATGAGTGCAGGTGATTAGTTTTAGGTAATTTAAAGTCCTCCTGCTATTGGTGGCAATGAGACAGGACCTGAGAGCGGAGTATTGTGTTTCACTGTATTGTATTCTAATTGACTTTATTTAGCACTTACAACTCCTGAAGAGGTGTTGTACCACTTTAGGGCAGATAGCACGTGGATGTGGAAGCTGATGTAAAAATGTAGAAATAGACAACAATGTATGTTTCTGGAACAGCATATTACACTGCAGCATTTGTATAGTGCTTACTACCCCCATGCGCAGGTGGGAAGGCCTGTGCCTATGCATACAGATAGCAAGGTTCAACTAAGTATGTAACATTATGTAGACAAATGCCCTATCACACAACAAATACTTAAGTGGAAACTTGCACAGAGCACTTACTGATCTGATTCCACCCTGAAGATATGCCTGTGAGGAGTTTGAACTTATCTTTTTCTTTTTTCTTCCTTGATCATTAGAGGGTAGTGCAGGGGCATGTGTTTGCAGACAGCAAGGCCAGAATGTTTGTAGTCAGTGTCTAATTGTGGTTCCAGTTCCTGCAGTATCTGTCGTCAACAAGGCTGTAGCAATTAAGTTAAATCCTTCATTTACATAGGGCCATGGTCTAAGGTAGAGGCTGATAAGGACCTGATCAATAACAGAACTTTGTAGTATGCGGGAAGTGAGAGAACAACAAGGAAAGAGGTTGGTGTAGTCAAGATGATTTTAGGGCGATTTGAGAAGAAGAGGTCAGTAGAAGAATTTGGCTTGCCACATATGTCACAGGGGTACGGGAGGAGGGTGGTGTGATAAAAAATCTCAAAAGCAGCCAAGAGGTCAAAGGTTATGAGGGTGGAATTTACATTACCATCCACATTGGTCTTCAAGCATCTCACATGGGGAAAACAGATGATTTAGTGCCACTGTGTAGATGGAAACTGGCTTAAGCAAAAGCTAAGTTGTTGTGACCTTTGACATAGGCGCTGATTACAAGTGGAGAGCTACATTCTGATCCCTGTGCAAACATGTACTTGAACAGGGATCTGAATTCTGAGTTGTGTGATAGTTATGGCACCTCCACCTTTATCCCCTGATAAATTCCTGCAGGTCAAACCTGCCAAGATTTACAATTGGGAAAAGGCTGATAAAGAAACACAAAACATGCAGAAATTGGTGAGTTAAATGCCACTTCCGCATGTTATGTCTCATTTGCAAGTTAAAAATTTGGATTATGAGGTAATGGTATTTACCATATATGGTAAACACTTCACCTACTGTGCCTAACTTGTGATAAAGGTTATATTCATTAAACTAGAGGACAAGAGCAGAACAGACGGTTTTCTAGGAGAGAGAGATAAACTTGTAATAGTCAGAATCTGGCAACACTGATATAATGTATCACCACAATAGTGCACAATCCACAAAATTATTGCAACTCACAACAGCAAAAGTGGAATCTACTGTATAATTCTCAGATCTAGTTCACAGAATCAAAATGTATGAACAATTCCAGCCACTACTATTGGGATAAAGTCTACCAAGGTGCAAGAAATGTTGGCATTAGTAAGTTTGGTCAAGGGGTGGAGAAATGAGTGATCCATGAGGATGGCCATCCCATCATTGTATACTTCTGTGAGGGTTCACAAGCATCCCCAATGACCTTGTTTCCACCCTTATTTTTTTTTGTCCCTCTTTTTATTATCAATAAAACATAAACAAACAAAGCATAAAAGGCAATACAGCTGGATACGTGTTCAAGGAGGAAGGAAAGTGCATTACAATTTAATACAAATCATCAGTGCGAGGGGGGGCAGGGGGGAAATCAGGGTCACAATACTTTGAGGCTTAAACAACACTAGGAATGTCGGGTCAGGGGGAAAGAGGAACATCAGGAATATCCGCGAGGGGAGGCGTACATATATCGCCCCGGTAGGAGTTCCAATGGCCCCAGATTTTACCCCACTTCTTAGGTCTGCCGCGTGCCACATACACTGTCTTCTCTCTAAACATACACCAGTCCATGTTTTCCTTCCATGCCAAGACTGTGGGCGGTCTCTGGGAACCCTACAACTGCGCAATATCTCTCTTGGCGACCATATTCCCAAGGGTCGCCCACTGAGTCTGCGCCACATCATAATCAGTCGGTTCCCAAACATTCAACAAACAACGCCTGGCTTCAGGCAACAGCGCAACACCCGTGACCTCCTCCATCACAGCATGCACTTGATTCCAAAACACCACCACTTCCGGACACTCCCAAATTATATGGAGGAAAGTACCAATTAAACCGCCTCCACGCTTACACAACCCATCCACAGAATAACCCATACGAATCAGGCGAGGGACGGTCACATAAACCCGATGCAGGATCTTAAGCTGTACGAGTCGGAGACGGGCCGGAATCGCGACCTCCTTAGGTGAGGATATCGCCGATTGCCAGTCCTCGTCATCCAACTCTAGACCATCACTGGTCCAGACCTCTCTGAGTTGCGCCAACAGGTCGACTCGATCATTAATCAATTTCTTATATATCAAAGAAATAGTGCTGTCGGGAACATATCCGTCGAGCACCCGATCTTCGAGTGGGGATGATTCCGGGATAACAATACCTTCAGGAAAAACCGAACTTAACATGTGGTGAATTTGTATATAACGGAAGAACTCCTTGTCACTCAGCTCATATTCTGCCTTCAACTCTTCAAAGGTCTTAATCCGACCTTTGGCCCAGAGATCACTCACCTTGCAAATACCGATCACATCCCATTTCTCAAAACCTTTCGGCCTCCAAAGGCTGCCCAGTCTTTCAGACGCATAGAGCGGATTCGCCCGGGTCAGTCGATCCCTCCATCCCATTGCCGCATTCGCACATTGCCACACTCGCACCGCTATCTTAGTGGGTCCCTCCAGCAGATTTGGAATAAAGCGCCCTGTTATAATCTCCACCCGGTAGCAGCCACTTATCCATCTCAAACGCAGGATTTAACGCAGGACCGTACATGCAATGGTTAATCGCTCCCAGCTGAGAGGCCCAATAGTATTGCCTAATATCCGGAAGTGCGTTACCGCCATCGTACCAGGGAAGCGTCAGCTTGGCGAGGGCGATACGCGAACGTCCATCCCAAATCAACCGCCTCTGCAAGCTCTCCACCTCCCGGAAATAGCTCGCCGGAATGATATCAAACGTGTTCTGAAGCGCGTATAAAAACCGCGGCAAGGACATCATTTTGAAAAGAGCTGCACGCCCGAGGGGGGACAACGGCAGTTTGCGCCAGGCCACAACGTCAGATTTTAACCGTTGTAGCGGAGGAAGCAGATTACGATCGTAACGGATCCCGGGGTCTAATGTAATAAAGACCCCCAAATACTTAAATCCCAACTGCATCACCTGTATGGGGCAACCCCGCGGCAAAGAGGGAGTGTCACCCGAGAGTACGTAGACACAGGACTTGGTCCAATTAATCACAAGGCCGGAGTTTCTCCCGAACGAGTTCAGCACATCAAACAGTACAATTAACGACTTTCGAGGCGAAGTGAGATACAACAAGATGTCATCTGCATAGAGTGATATTCGATCCTCAAAGTCTGGGGTCCACTGAATACCCCTCATCGGTGGCTCCCACCGTAGCCAAGCCGCCAGGGGTTCCAAGGCAAGGGCAAAAAGTAGCGGGGATAACGGACTCCCCTGCCGCGTGCCCCTCCCAAGAGCAAAGGACTTAGCAACCCGACCATTCACCATAATCTGAGCCAGTGGTTCCTCATACAAAAGTTTCACCCAGCTAATGAAACCAGAACCGAAACAAAACTTTGCAAGGGCAGCCCAAAGATACGGCCATTCCACTGTATCAAAGGCTATCGTAGCATCCAAGGAAGCCAAGATGGCCGGTTCACGCAGTGACGCTGCTCTTGCGAGAACGCCATGTAAGCGCCGCAAGTTCAATGCTGTATTTCGATGTGGAATGAAACCAGATTGATCCGGATGGATCAGGTCACTGATCACTTTTATTAAGCGGTTTGCCAGCAACTTTGCGAGTATCTTGGGCTCCGCATTTAGAAGCGAAATAGGCCTATAAGATGCACAGCGATCCCGCGGCTTCCCTTCCTTGTGAATCACTACAATGGTCGCAAGTCGCTGATCACGGGGGAGGGAGCCGATGTCTCGCGATTCCAGGAACATATCACGAAGATACAGAGCCATTTTGTCAGGACGCAGCTTGTAAAGCTCGATGGAGAGACCATTAGGGCCCATAGCTTTTCCCGAACGGACAGAACGAATAGCGAGTGCCACCTCGTCAACCGAAAGTGCTGCGTCCATCAGGTCCCTATCTGAATCCGACAGGCAAGGCAACGCAATATCTCGTAACAGCAAATGCGAGTCTTCCTCTGGCCTATCGGAAACTGGGGAATACACATTTCGAAAATGTTCAGCAAAACACTCAACAATCTCAACGGGGTCAGTCACACGCACTCCATCAGTTCTCTCAATCACAGGAACCACACGACTCGCCCTCTCCCTACTGTCCAACCAAGCAATCAATTTCCCAGCCTTGTCTCCCACATCATACACCGTCCCTGCTGCTCTCTACTCATAACTCTAGCGGCGTCTGTTACCAACGCCCTATATTCAAGTTGTTTGAGACTGAGGACATGAACCCTATCATGAGTGATACCCAACTCCAAATCCCCTTCCAGATCAGCTATTTTGATCTCGAGGCGGACCACCGCCTCATTTTTGCTTTTCTTGGCACCAGCAATTAACGATAGCGCCTGTCCACGGATAACCGTCTTGAAAGCCTCCCACAGTGAAACAGAAGAGGACACAGACCCCACATTCTCAGCAAAATACTGATCCAGAGACTTGACCAACTCTGCCCGGGTTTTGGGGTTACGGAGATACCAAGGATTAATCGGGGCCACTCGACCCTCAGCCCCCGTCTTCGTGTCCATTAAAAGCCACAGTGGGGAGTGATCTGAAATACCCCGAGCCAGGTGTCTAACTTCCCTAACTGACGAGGCCTGTGCTGCCGGCATCAAAACATAGTCAAGTCTAGAGTGACTACCGTGAGCACCAGAGAGGAAGGTGTATTGCGCCTGTCCCGAATGCAGCAGCCTCCAACAATCTACCAGTCCCAGCATCTCCAGAAAGCCACTCAGCCAAGACTGTGATCTCGTGAGGTCCCTGGGGGGATAGCGGTCCTCCCTAACCAGAGACAACGGATTTGAAATCTCCACCCATCACTAGAATGCCATCTGGAAGCCCCAGAACTACTCTCCCCAAGTCAGCAAAAGTCGTACTCTGCAGACCAGGTGGGACATATACAGAAAGCAGTGAGATAGTCTTCCCCTCCCACCTACCAGTGAGAGCAGCATAGCGCCCCCTGTCGTCGAGGAGTATGTCGTCTATCTCCAGGGGGAGGGAGCTCTTAACTAGAATACCCACCCCCCTAGAACCAGTTGTAAATCCAGAGTGTGCATCAAGACACGATATCCTCGCCTATTCATAGCATGGCATGTGTTTCCGATCAGATGTGTCTCTTGCAGTAACACTACATCAGGGGAGAGGCGTCTCAGCAGTTGCAACACTACCTCACGTTTTATCCTATCCCCAACTCGTTAACATTCCAACACAGTAACTTCAACCCCCTACCCTCATCCCAGAAGTGAATGCAGAACCCACCCCATAGTGAACACAATACCCAGATGAAGAAGTAAAACAATACGTTGTCTTGAGAAAAAATGAAACATTCCCAAACCCCCCCAACAAATACCGGACACAACCCCCCCCACCCTGCACCCCTGCGTTAGACTCAAAAGCCACCCCAACTTGCAGTGTGCCTGTCGCCCTAACAGTAACTATTCTACAAAAAGAAACCCGGAGGAGGAAAGAGTCCTACTCCCTCCGCCACCCCTGGGTATACCACCATAAGTAACGCAAGTGTAAAAGTCATCGAACCACAGCTGCAGGTTATGCACAGTGTCCGGAAACCAGAAACCACTTCTCATTCTTGCTCCAACGGGCCACCTTCCGCTCCTCCAGAATGTTCCGTGCAATCACGCTGCGTAGGCAAAGTATCAAGCCAGTCACTCACTCTCTCAGGGCGGTCAAAGAAAAACGTCAGATCCTCATATTCAACACGCAGCCGAGTTGGGAAGAGCATCGCGTATTTCATACCCATGTCCCTCAGTAGTCGCTTCACTCCCTGAAACCCCATCCTTTGCTTCTGAACGAACTGGGTGAAGTCTAGGTAGAAGCTCACCGTAGTGTTTTCGAACTTCGTGGGGCCGCCCACCCGCGATGCCTGCAGGATAGCGTCTCTATCCCTGAAGTTGAAAATCCTGGCGATGATAGGCCGTGGAGGGGCACCCTGCTTCGGCTTCCCACCCGGCACTCTGTGTGCACGTTCCACCGCAAAGAAGTTGCTCAGGCCTTTGGGGGCGAGATGATTTAGGATGAGGTCCTCCACAAGGAGATCTGCAGCAGGTTCTTCCGATTTTTCAGGGACCCCAATAATACGTACATTATTGTGTCTGGCCTGACTTTCAAAATCCTCCAGCCGGCGAGCAAAGAGATCATTGGAGGATCGTAGGTTGCGAACCTCCGTTTGGAAATCGGACACATCAGTCGTAAGGCTGGAGGTCTTCAAATCTAAGGATTTGACCTTTTCGTTAGTTTTTGATAAGTCCACCCTGATCAAATTGACGTCGATTGCCACAGAGTCAAGCTTGAGGGCCAGAGCCTCATATTGCTGGCCAATTGAGGTCTTCATGCCAGCAATGGCGCCCATGACATCCTGTAGAGTCAAATCATCCGCCGCGGCTGATCCGTCACCCGCCTCCTCCATATACCTACTCGCCCCACCGGGGGACCCCTTAAGATGGATATAGCGATCCATAACATTTGATTGAATGGTACCCCCCGGTAAATGGTCTTGGTCTTTCGTTTCTCGCTATCGGGTTTGCCCGCCATAGTGGGTGTTGCGCCCCGGAGGGGCCTTTGGGACCTGGTAAAAATGGCTCCACACGATTCACCCACCGGGATCTCCAAAAGGGAATTTCAGCAGGATAGCACCACAACCAAAAACACTCAGCAGTTGGCACACGGTGAAGTTGCGGGGTCCGGCTGCGTCCCGGGCTACCAGAGCGATCTTGAGATAGGAGGAGGCCGAGGAACCAAAAAACGAAACCGAAAGTTAACTCTAAGGTTGTGAACAGAGCCCCGCGGGCCGTTGTTGTTCAACTACTGCCTGGGCATCATAATGACTCGAGCCCCGGGCAGCTCTATGGAGCAGGCCACAAAAGTTCAAAGTATCGTAGTTGCGGTTCCCGGAGCCTAAATCGATTTTTGAAAGCAGCTATTATATCAGCTGGGTTGCGTCTTCAATAACCCGTCTTCGTGATCAGGATAAAAGTCAGGATAGATGCGGGAGGTGGCGAGAGTCTCGGGAGCCCTGTGCTCACGCGGCCATCTCGGATGCGCGCGAAGCTCCTCCTCGTTTCCACCCTTATTAAACATGTAATATTAGTTCTGAAATCTGTTGCAGAAAGTGTGCAAGAGAGTGAGGACGTGCCACAAGCTACCCTGTATATTCAGTAGAGGTAAGAGAAGAATCTCACCACATAGAACCATATAGAAAAATGTTTTCCATGTGTAGAAAAAGGGAAAAATCTGCAAATGCGCTTTTGTATGTGGATAGCGCCATTAAGTCAGTTCCCTCTGATGCGGTAAATACATGTCTGCACCAAAAACCAGTACATGCTGCAGACCAATTTACCAACAGTGTGGAAGTCAAAAGTGCTTTTAAGTCAATACATAGTAAAGGTGCCCCGGACCACAGTGGAATCTGGCATTTGCCTTCAAGCAAGCATAGTCCATATGGGCCTCCATGTTGTCTCCACTTTACAATCATTGGTTTTGGGCAAATTCTATTCCAGATAGCTGGACGGTACCTCAATTGGTACCAATTTACAAAAAAGGATTGCAAAAATCCCCAGAGAACTACTGGCTAATTGCCCTTTTGGATGTGAGGGTAAGCTCTATGCAAAGGTGAGGCTAAAAGATCTGGAGCAATGGGTAACTGAGAACCAATTGATCCCATATTTTCAAACAGGGTTTCTGAAAGAACAATATTCTGGTCCTGGCCACACTGGTAGATCAAACTTGTCTGAATAGGGTTGATTGAAGCATGCTGCCTTCATCAATATCACCACAGCAGTTGATAACATCAGCAGAGGTGATTTATGTGCACAATTATCTAAAAGGAACATTCCGCCCCAACGGTTAAAAGCATTACAATACCTGGGTGAAGGTTAAATTGACATCAAAATGGGTAACCTCAAAGAATTTGTTTATGAACAAAGGCCTGAAGCAGGGCTGTATATTAGCCTCACTGCTCTTTAATCTTTACCTGGCTGATAAGGGGTAGGGCTTTCTTGACAGCAAGAGCCTGCGCCCGCCCCCCAAATTTGGTAGGATGCTGTTTGAAGGTCCTACAGTATGTGGACAACATAATACTCTTAGACCAGACGGCAGTGGGGCTGCAAAGATCCCTAGAAGAATTAGCTGCTTACTGCAGGGAAACGAGATCAAGATAAATACCACTAATACCAAGATCATGTCTTTCGGTTGACCAGTGAATAAAAGGGGAGCCTGGCATATTGGTTTAGCAAAAATAGTAAGAGTCAATTCCTATATGTGAGTGTGGTTTGAAAATTGTGGCCGTTTTGATGCCCACAGGCAAGCTCTTAAAAGTGCAGCTCAATTGCTAAGTTTGACATTCACCTGATTATTGAAGAACCTTTCTGGACCAGGTGTCACCAGAATATGTAAACCTATAGATTGTAAATTAACTCCCACCTTGCTACATGGCATGATAGCTTTCAGAAACAAGCCAGCCGACTTGCTGGACAAACTGCAGCTCAGTACATCACGTTATGCATTTTGATTGCCAGTTGCACTTCCCAAGCCCTGGAATTTATTCAAACAAATATTCAGCTGTTACTTTCTCTCGATTCCTGGCTAATTGCAGTTGGAGTAAAATCTATTAATAAAGAAAGACAGGACAGTTTTACAGAATAATAGTCAGTCAATCAATTGGGAAAATCAGCCAGTCTCAAACAGAGACCAAGGTCTGAAGTTCAAAGTTCTGGATTACATATAGTAGTGTATATATACTGGAAAAGCCACAAAAACACAGGTTACAAATTCATCCATTACGCAAATAGCAAGCTGGGCAGATAAGATATTGTGTAAACATGTAAGTATTTCCAAGAATTGTACATATCCATGTTTAGCAAAACCCCCTCTTGTGGGGTTTTCTTTGAATTCTCAGAATAAGGGTGAGACAATCATAGAAAAACATTTTTATACTTCTGCATAAAGAGTGATTATCTCTGGTTTTATTTCAAGTGGCCCATCCCAGCATATCTGGCTCTAATATATTCTCAACAGGCTTGTGCTAAGGCAGAATCCACCCTTATTTACACCCTGTACTCAATGCTCCATGATAATGCAAAAAACAATTTCTACTGTCGGCCTCTCATTGCTGGTTTAACAGATAGACATGTGGTGACCCTTTCTGTAACATCTATAATTATAGATGTCCTGTCAAGTTTGAATCTGCAAAGAAATATAATCTATTTATGTGTTTCAGAGCAGCCAAATTGGCCATGCAACTTTTATGTGTGTTTTCTAAAACTAATGTACACTGTGACCTATGTATTTCTGTGGAACCCACAGTCATCTGTTTCAGTACATACATTTATTGGCCGGTTCACCACATACATAGGTTTAAAACTATCCCTCACATGAAATGTTTGTATTGGGATTTTATATTTGTGTGTATGTGTCTATAAAATGTATTTCTATCATTTCCCTACATCATTTTGCAAAGGTAATGGAGGTCTCTTTCAATTCAATAAAAAATGTACAATGGATAAGCATAGCAACTGATAATACTTCATTGAAGTCTAATCTCGCGGTGGGCTTATGAGCATTAACAGCTGAAAGGATTTGGGCGACGGAGATGCCATGCAAAATAAAATCCAAATTGCGAAACAAATAGGCCAGATTGCTTTCTGCCTGGCAGGATTTGGAGGAGTTGAACAAAAAATCTCATTTCACTTTGGCCATACCCCTTCATAATCCACCCACCATACAACCATATCTAACACAAGCAATGGAACTTTAAAAAAGATAGCTGCTGAGATTCAGGGTGGGCCTGATTACCCTCAGATCTTATTGATAAGGAAGAATTGGGAGTAATGTCAAACGATCAGGCAGGCTGTGCACTGGCACAGCAGAGACCCTACTACACAAATTTGCATTTGTCTCAAAATGTTCCAGTCGAAAACATTTTTGGCTTAAATCACTTTTCATGATACTGAATTTCGGTTCCTACAAAGCGGCAGTAAAAACGTGTTTGAGAAGCAGTTGCAGCTAGCTAACGCCAACGGCTCATTTTTTAAAACTCATGAAACATGCAACCTTCAAGCTTCAACATCTGCAGAATGCGGCGGCCAGACTAATCTTAAATATTCCCAGGCATGAACCAGTGGCTCAGCGTCTGGTGGCACTCCATTGGCTGCCTGTTCAGAAAAGAATAGCTTTCAAAGCATTACATTTAATGCACTTCACAGTAGAGGTCCACTCTATTTGACCTCCAGAATAAAATACTATGCTCCTGCTAGGAATCTTAGATCGGTCAGTCACAAGTTGCTGCAAGCACCCAGATTCAAACAAGTTTGTTGGGGTGGCAGATGTTTCTTGGTAAGAGTGACCAAACTGGAACAGCCTACCCGTCACGATCAAAAGTAGTCCGAACCTTATTATTTTCCGAAAATCTTTAAAAACCTGTCTTTTTCAAACGGATATTTAACACACATGCATCTGTTCTGAAGTCGATTTTTTTTTAGTGTCAGCGCCAAGACGCCCCCGGGCATTCGTTGCGCTTTATACATTTTTAAATCAAATCAAATCAAATCAACCGGCAAGCTCTGTACAGCGGTCCCGATACGCTCTGAACTGAGTCCCAACTTCCTATTCTCTTTTCTATGAGGTTTAAACTCAGGCATGCGCATGAGTCCTCGCAGAAATCACATTTTTACTGATCATGGCTTGAATGACTAACTGCACTTTAGGCCCGCCCTGACTCTGCCACAGTCAAAGGCATATAAAAAAAAATACATGTTATCCTCAGGGACGAGAGGTAGGAAGTTGACTGTCTCTGACTAAAGGTGGGCTTGGCCCGACCTCACCGGTGGACATTTGGCATTTTACTGGCAGATCCAAGTGAGATGAAACCTTTTGTCTGTTAATGTTATTTTGTAGTCCTTGACAACGCTTTAACATATGTATCTTTAAGCCCACTTCATTTACAGTGGCCTGCTCTGTCTTAAAAAGCCTTTATTAACTGGTCTGTTTATTCGGAATTAGGCCACAGTTAAAGTGAGGAGAGGTGGGTAGATTTTGATTACAGGAGGAGCTTGGCCCTTTCCCTTTCGTCAAACACTTTGCACTTTATCAGAACCTGTATCCATTGGTACTTTGCTAATGTTAGTTTTTGCGTTCACCCAAGATTTTAACGCATGTATTTTCTGTAGTAAATTTTATTGGCAATGGCCAGCTGTGTTCTTAAGCACCGTATTTCACGTGGCTGTACGAGCCTCAATGACCACAAAATATCGCAGTGCGGCGCCACAAGTCATTATGTTGCGCCGAGCATTTTAAAAGCATAGGGATGCGTAGTATTAACACCAATACGAAGCATCCGTGTGCTTTCCCCTGCACTGGCGCACAGCAGGCTGCCATGCACCAGCGCATCACCTGTGCGTCATGTTGCAAGGGTGCTTGCATTGCTGAGGTTATAGTTTTTGCACAGGAAAGGACACCTTCCATCACAAAGACAATCATTGATGGCATTTTACTCTTTCTATGCGTGCTGCATTATAGGAAAAATTGAGGAGAAATAAAAGTATTTCTCCTCGCTGAACCACTCTACCACACGTAATTCTGCACATAATTCACAAGATTAATATACGGGTTTAAAACTGCAACTAAAAATCTACAACTAGCTCTGATCTCAGAGCAGTACTCCTTTGGATGTTATGATTCCTAAAAAATGTGAAATTCATGCAAATCATAGTCGGATTTGTGATTATGGCAAAGAAAAAATAATGTCCTCTAATTAGCTTATCGTCATTCTCATCTCTTGCATTGCAAGAACCTGCTGGAATTCATTTTAAATAGAACTCACCTTTCCAGGTCTCACCACTCCATGAAATCCCCTCTTAACATGTACTGTATTGTCTTGCAGCATTTATATAGGGCTAACTACCCCTATGTGTGGCATTGAAGCACTTGCCTACATCAGTAGCATGCTACGCCATGTGGTTGGAAGGATATTGTTTTTGTTTTGATCTTATGTAGGAAGTGTTTCCATGTAGTGCTTGATGACACCGCGGTGCAGTTATCTAGTTATGGGACTCATCATGTAGTAGTGTGTTGGATGAGGAAGTATAAGAGACAGATGCACATTTTTTTTTTGTTTTTTTTTGTTTAAGAAATTTTTATTAGGCATTTAGTAAGTAATACAAAAAACAAATCATGAATAGTAAGTAAAAAGTACAATGGTAAATAGCAGTTAAATGACATGAATAATCAGAAAAAAGAGCTAAAGGTGAAGAAAAGAAAGAATAAAGAAAGAGAAGATAAGAAAGAGGGAAAAGAAAAGAGAGAAAGAAAGAAAAGAGCAAAAAGGAGAAAGAGAGAAGGAAAAGATGAGCAAGAATTACTACGTGGGATTAAAAGCACGTAATAAGGGTGGAGGATTAGAAGAAAGGTAAGAAGTGAAAGGAAGCCAGAGTAGATCAGATTTAATTTTTAAAGGGACAGAGGTGGATGATGCAATAGAGATTCTTTGTTCGTCACAGATAAAGTTCCACCAAGCGTGGACAGAAAGCTTAGAGTTATCCTTCCAACACGATAAAATAACTTTAAACGCAAGAGCAATAAACAGGTCTAATAACTTAGAGGAAGAAGATACAATGTCAATATCATCAGATAAGGAACCTAGAAACACATTCAATAGAGATAACGGGGAGGAAAAGGAAAACATTTGCATGCAGATGTTCCAGATTTCATTCCAAAAGGATACAACAGGGGAACATTCGTATAGTTGGTGTTTGAGAGTACCAGGTTCCTTGGAACATGACCAACATAGAGGTGAGGAAACTTGAGAGAACTTATGGATACTAACTGGGGTGAGAACCACTCTATGATAAATAAAAAATAAAGATTGCGTAATACGTGCAGCAACAGATATTTTAAAAAGTTTGGACCATAAACGATCCCACAATGTAATAGATAAGGAGACATCCAAGTCAGTCTCCCAAGCCATCTCTACATTAGATTTAGAACGTTCTGAAACAGTAGACAGCAAAATTGAATACACAAGTGCAGCTTTAGGAAGTTGAGTAGAGAATAAAGGGTATAGTGGAGTGGTGGGGGTAAAGGGAGAAAAGGAAAGAGATGGAGAGAGGGAAGATAGATAGGATTGGATAGAAGATGTGATAATGGTATATTCAGTAACAAACGATGAAGGCAAATGAAATACAGTTTGCAATGTCGGAAAGGGAATAAGGGAAGAATCAGTAAAAAACTGATGTACAAATAGGATTCCCTTTTCTTTCCAGTGTTTAAAGTAAAATGATTTACCTTTGTATCTAATGAATTTGTTGTACCACACCACAGAGGCTAGGAAACATTGAAGAGGGGATAAAGTAGAAGAAAAGGCAGAGTGTAGAAGAAATTGGGAATATTTCAAAATGGGACATTTAGACAGAAAAGTACAATTGGACATGAACACAATATGCTGAAATGAGAAATCCTTGAGAAGGGAGCGTTCCAGGAGAACCCACTTAGGAGCAGGGATGTCAACAAAGTCATAAGCTAAGGAAAAGGACTGTTTAATAAGAAAGGCAGAATGGTATGATTTAAAATCAGGAAAGCGAACACCACCTTCTTGTTTAGGTCGAATTAACTTGTGAAGCGCAATGCGTGGATGTTTGTTACTCCATAAAAATTTTATACACAAAGAATTAATACGTGTAAAATAGGATTTAGGAATTTTAAAAGGGAGCATGGAAACAATGTATAGAACATGAGGGGTAATCATCATTTTAATAGTATCTAATCTACCCCACCAGGAAAGAAATAATGGGGACCAAATTTGAAGGAGGGATTGAATTTTATTAAGTAAGGAATCAAAGGTTAATTTAAGGGTGTCTTTCAGAGAGGAGGAAAACCAAATGCCAAGGTATTTAATTTTGGTGGGGCACCACGAAAAATCTGTATTTTGAAACATGTATTGGAAGCAAAGTGGATTAAGGGGTAGAACTTCTGTTTTTGATAAGTTAAGCTTATAACCTGATATGGAGGAGTATAAACTAACCTCATTCAAAAAATGAGGAAGGGAGGATTCAGGGTTGGACATATATATCAGAACATCATCCGCATAAGCAGACAATTTGGTGTCTGTGGAGGAGAACATAAGGCCAGTAATATTAGAGTTGGAACGAATACGCTCCAAAAAAGGCTCTAGACATAAAATAAATAACAAGGGGGAAAGGGGACATCCTTGTCTCGTGCCTCTATTCAATGAAAAAAACCTGGAAAATTGGTTATTAACAAATATACTGGCACGAGGGGAAGAATAAAGTAGTTGAACCAAGGAGATGAAAGAGGGACCAAAACCAAACCATTTGAGAGTACGAAACATGAATTGCCAATTAATACGATCAAAAGCTTTTTCAGCGTCTAGGGAAAGGGACTTTAACATGGTTAGTTTGTGCAATTACATTGGAAAACAAGCAAGCATTATCAGCAGCGAGTCTGCCCTTTACAAAACCCACTTGATCTGTTTTAATTAAACAAGGAATAATAGAATCTAGACGAGAGGCAAGGATTTTAGCAAAAATTTTGCAATCATAATTAATTAGTGAAATGGGTCGGTAGTTTTTACATTGCGAGTGGTCTTTATCAGGTTTAGGAATAATGACAATGAGAGCGTCCAAAAAGGACCCAGAGGCTTTGGCATCCGAGATAAATGAATTAAATAATTGGAGGAGCTTAGGTGCAAAAAAGGATTGAAAAGAAGAATAGAATTCAACAGGCAAACCATCAGGGCCGGGGGCTTTCGATTTTTTAAGATGGTTAATGGCTGTAATAATTTCTTGAAGAGTGATTTCCCGTTCCAATAGAGCGAAATCCATCGGAAGGGAAGGGGGAGCTGGGAGGCCCTCAAAAAATGTCGATAAGTTTGCCTCAGAGGGGTGTGTATCATCTGAGTATAAAGCCTGGTAATAATTATGAAATACCTCAGCAATGTCTTCGTCAGAAGTGACTAGTTTGTTTGAAGAGTCATTAAAGATCGGACCAATCGTTTTACGTTCAGATTTAATTTTCAAATAATTTGCCAACATTTTCCCAGCTTTATTCTGACCTCCATTGAACTTGGATTTAACTTTAAGAAGAGTGTGACAAGCTTCATTGGTGATAATTTTGTTAAGGTTAGTTTTGGCTAGGATTAGCTCCTGAAGAGCCGAGGAGGACTTAGAGGAAAAATAAGAATGTTCAAGACGTTTGATCGTTTTGAGCTGATCTTCATATTTTTGTCTATTGAGCTTTTTCTTTTTGGAAACATAGGATATAGTAAATGCTCTAAAGGAAGCTTTAAAAGCGTCCCAAGTAATGGGAATGGAAGTGTCCAGAGGGTTATTAAAGGTGAAGAACTCTTTGAAAAATGTCGCACTCTCTTTCATAAAGGCAGCATCAGATAGAAGAAAAGAATTACATTTCCAACGACTGAATTTAGAGGAGATGAGGGAAAGATCCAGGGTAGTATATACAGGAGCATGATCAGAGATAAAAATAGAGCCAATGACAGACTTTTGAATGGAGGGCAAAAGAGACTTACTAACCATAAGATAATCAATTCTTGAGCGGGTATGGTGAACATTAGAAAAAAAAGTATATTCAAGCAAATCTGGGTTGCACAACTTCCAAGAATCATATAAAGGACGACAAGCAATGGCAGATTGAAAACTCTTATGGGATTTATCAGGTTGAAATTTACTGGAGGATAATCTATCTGAAAAAGGGTCTAGCCATTGATTAAAATCACCAGCAACGATAAAATCAGGGCAGTCTATGGACGAAATTAAGACTTTTATATCTTTCCAAAATTTTGGATCAGGGCGAACAGGACCATATATATTGAGTAATACCATTGTTTTGTTTTGAATAACAACCTTAGCCATTGCCCAACGTCCTTCAGCATCATTACTAGAAGAAACAATTTGAACATTTAATGCTTTATGAAACAGTATAGCAACCCCTCCCTTTTTATGAATAGCAGGTGAAAATACAACGTGGCCCACCCATTGTCTTTTAAGCTTAAGAGATTCAACATCAGAACAATGCGTTTCCTGAAGAAAAACAACCTGTGAATGCAATTTAGATAAATGAGACATTACCTTTTGACGCTTGACAGGATGACCAAGACCTCGCACATTCCACGAGACAAAATTACACATGGTGGTGAGAGGGGAGGATGGGTGACAGTTGAAGGAAACACTTGGTAAGGAGGTCACTACAGAAGGGAAGACAAAAATTGCATGAGTAAGCAAAAGAAAGGACTTCCAAAACGCTCACGACACTAAGACCATAGAAAACCATGAATATAAAAAATGACAATATGAAGAACAAAAAGAGAAGTAGAGATCGCTCAGGAATAGCACAGCATAGAAAATGAGAAGAAAAGCAAAAAAAAAAAAAGAAAGAGAAAAAAAAAGAAAGAGAGATAAAAAATAGAAGAGAGCAGAGAGACAAGAAGTAAACAGATCAAGGCACAAAGGCCTGAACGGAAAAGGAGAAAATAACCAAAACATTTGTGGCGAAGATGCGTCAGCGAGAGAACTCAGCCCATGAGCTACCAAAAGATAGGACGGTTACAAGAAGGAAAAACACAAGGATGTGAGGATAGAACCTCAAGGAATAGATCCAGAATAAAGGAGACGAAACAAAAGAGGTCAAAAAGAGTCAAAGAACAACAGTGAACAAATGGAAGAAGAGAAAACATTAATGAGCAGTGTCCATATTGGAAGGAGAGACACTCAGAAGATATTCGTGCAGTTTTTGTGGATCATCATAGGATCTGGTACGGCCATTATGCGTGATCTTGCAGAAACAGGGATGTAGGATTCCATATTGAATGTTCAGTTGTCGCATTAAAGGTCGCAGATTCAAGAACTCTTTGCGTCGTGCGTTCGTTGCCGAGGAAAGGTCCTGTGAGATGAAAATGTTATGACCAGACCACTGAAGACGACGTTTGATCCTGGCAGCTTTCAGGACAGACATTAATTCTGTGAATTCGAGAAACAGTAGAATGATGCCACGTGGTTTGGAGGAGTTGGAGTTAATACGCCCAAGACGATGGGCCCTCTGGATATTAAGAGGGTGCGCAGTTGGTTGAAGATCCAAAAGTTCCTGAAGAAATTTATGTATAAAGGATACCATATCAGGACCCTCCAAATTTTCCGGAACACCATAAACGCGTAGGTTGTTCCTACGGTTACGATTCTCCAAATCCTCGGTATGGAGTTTGAGTTTGAGGATCTCCTGTTCCAACAATGGAATTTTAGTTGAGACATCTTGAATGTCGCTCACACGTTGTTCCAAATTCAAAACTTTGCCCTCCATAACAGCCCAGCGCTCTTCAATTTGTTGAAGTTTTGCATTAGTAGCGGACATAAAAGGTTGGAGACCACGTACCTCTTCAAGAATGGAGTCCAAAACAGGATTAGAAGAAGCCGTAATAGGAGAAGGCGGGTTAGTCTTAGGCCTCTTAGGCGTGGTTCCAGTTTGTGACATTTTAGGAGAGGTGGAATTATTTGCCATATTGATGGAGACCTGTGAAATTGCCGTAAGCCGATAGGTACCAACAAAGAACAGCAAGGACCAGAGAACTGGCTTAGAGATACTCAGGCAGTAAGAGGGGCATACAGGGCGTGGCTTAAAATGAAGCCGCAATAAGGAGCATCCAGAAACGCACTACTCTTGAGTGCTAATACCCTCACTGGATTATGAGTATCAAGAGAAAACCAGCAATACTTTGTAAAAAGAACCACAGCATAAAAATGAGAGCATCAATGTAAGCCAGTACAAATAGATGTCGGTAGTTCGTATAAGCAAAGGCACTTGAAAGATGTTGTCACCAAAGGAAAATAGCAGAGGCACAATGAAGACTTAACCCAGTAGCTCCCGAAATGGCGGCCTTGGTTTCTCCACACAAAAAGAAAAAACAAGTCCAATATAAAATTGGAGAGCTGGAAGACACAGGAGACAAAGAATGTGAGCTCAATTGGAAAATAAGAGCAAAGAATTCCAAGGATAATGTCTCAGAAGTAGGCACATGAGAGACCCTCAAAAATACGTGAAGCACTGCACATCGATGGAACCTAAAATGGCGGCCATATCTCGTCAGAGAGAGTGAACTAACAGCAAAAAAACAGAAGCAGAGTGCATTTGGGACTCAAAAAGGGTTAAAGCGCTGTTAAAAATAAGGAAGCCATGCCATAAAGATTTGTCAAAGTCACCAAAAGTAGGCAGGAAGAGGCGCAGCATTAATGCAGGTGGAAGGAGACACTCGCGGCAAACAGGAAACAAAATGGCGGCCGCCCGAGTTGAGTAGACATCTCAAATTACCGGGTGAAATATCTGCCTGTCCATCGTTGGTAGACACTGCACAGCTGTTTCCCCATATTCTGTATCCCTTCCGACGCCACTGCCGCTGAAAAAAGCCGCTCGAAAAACGGCTGGAAAAGACCTCACGGCATCCGCGGTTTTGTCCAGAGCGGAGCTCACGGGAAGTCCGTCCTCTGCAGCTGGCGCACAAGCCACGCCCCCCCAGATGGTTTCCAGTTTGCTGTTAGTTTTTTTTTTTCTGAGTTTGAAAGCTTTATTGAATCAACAGGTTATAAAACAGCAAGGTGACATCAGTAGAAACAAAATGAATGAGAAAAATATGAAATAAAAAATGAGTACTGAATAACTGGTAACACAAAGAAAAAAAAATCCAAGCATTTTCTAATTTTAAGGGGGGAGGGAAGAAGTGGAGGGAAGAGGAAAAAACTATGTTAATATCAATCATATATAAATATAAATATATGCATAAACAATTATCGGCAAGGCAAAGCAAAAAAAAATGCACAATAACTAAAAGCAGTAAGTATCAATCATAACTTGAGAAAAAGACCAAAACTGTGAAAGTTGAAAACGAAACTACAGGCAGAAGTATATATGTTCAAGGGGGCTTAAAATTGTCAGAGGAAAGTGGAGTATAAGCTTTGTTGACAGACTGATCTAGATACAAAGTAAGGGGTAACCAATAAAGCTCAACATTGCGAGGAGGTTTACAAGAGGAGGCAAAGGCAACATCAAGTCTGTGGGAGTTACACAGGAGATTCCACCAACAACGAATGGAGAGATTTGTAAGTGACTTCCAATTGGAGGCAATGTGTTGAATTGCGTGGGCTAGCATGAGATCAAGGAGACCCAGTGAATGTGGAGGGAGGTTCAAAGAATCTGAAAGACTTCCTAGAAAAATATGGGAATTGGAAAAGGGAACAGAGAGTGTGAAGATGCGTGAGATGCGAGACCAAACTAATTTCCAAAAGATTTGAACAGAAGGACAAAGAAAGAAAAGGTGAAAAAGATCAGCCTCAGGTGTATTGCATGTCCAGCAGTTAGAGGTGGAAGGAGAAAGGAAACGAGACAGGGAGAGAGGAGAAAGGTAAAGTCTATGATAGAAGAAAAAGATGGACTGGGTGAGGGAAGCAGAGCGAGAGGTCTTCAGGGATTTAATCCATAGTTTATCCCAAAGAGAGATAGGCCAGGAACAAGCCAACTCCTTCTCCCGGGATAATTCTATCTTAGAATAGGGGTCGATCAGGGTTAGGGGCGGAGAAGAAGCGATAGATAAGAGAGGCTTTAGGAACAGTAGAAAGTATGGAAAGAAGAGGGGAAGAAGGGGGAGGTAGTTATGAAGAAGGAAGAGAGTAATAGCGGTCAAGGACAATTTCCATAAGAATATAATATTTCTGAGCAAATGAACGAGGGCAGTGAATTTGCAACTGAAATTGAGGAAAAGAGCAAGATGAAGATCCATCAAAGAGATGATGAACCCAAATAATACCTTTCGGTCTCCAAGAGGACCAGGAAATAGGACTATTGTGCAAGAGAATAAGCGAATTGTACCAAATGGGCAAAAGTAGAAAAGACTCACGAGAAACGACCCGCGGGGAAAGCAAAGGTTTCAAGAGAGAAGAAGTATGTTTGAATAGAGGAGGGATAATATAAGGAGATTTAGAAGTAAAGCGAAGAACATCTTGAAATGAAAAGGGTAATAATAAAGAACGTTCAACATGAAGCCAAAGAGGAGAAAAAGGGGATAACTCTGACAACAACCATCGAGAAGCCTGACGAAGAGAGAAGGATTTATGATAGAGCTGAAAATCTGGAAAATTAATTCCTCCATTTGATTTGGGTTTGCGAAGAGTCAATAAAGATATACGGGGTTTTTTCTGTTTCCAAAGAAATTTGGATAGGATAGAATCAATGCGATGAAAGTAAGTGGCTGGAATGTGGACGGGAAGCATAGAGAATAAATAAATCAAAATAGGTGCAATCATCATCTTGATAGAATCAAGACGACCCCACCAGTAAAGGAAGAGAGGATTCCAGGAAGACAGCAATCGCTCAATTCTAGAGATGACTGCGTTCATATTAAGTTTGATAGAGGATGAGATAGAGTTGGAAAAAAAGAACTCCAAGATATTTTATCTTATTACTATTCCAAGCGAAACCTGTGGAGGTGAAGAAGTGTGGGAGACAATATTTAGTCAATGGAAGAATTTCGGTCTTGTCGGAATTAATTTTATATCCTGAGACAAGAGAAAACTTCTCAAACTCAGCCAACAAAGAAGGAACAGAAGAAACTGGGTCTGAGATAAATAAAAGAATACCGTCAGCATAAGCAGATAATTTAAGTTGATGGTCACCATATGGAAAACCAGAAATCGAAGAGTTTTTACGAATAGAGGATAGAAAGGGCTCAAGAGCTAAGATAAAAAGAAGTGGGGAAAGGGGACAACCTTGACGAACCCCACGTTGAAGTGTGAAAGATGAAGTGAGCTGACCATTTACAAGCACTGAAGCTTTGGGTGTAGAATAAATTAAAGAAATAAACGAGATAAATTTGGGACCAAAACCATGCCATTTTAGGGAAGCAAGTAGGAAAGACCAATCCACTCTGTCGAAGGCTTTTTCAGCATCTACAGAAATAGCTGCTAGGGGGAGAGAAAGAGAAGAGGCTTTATTTAAAACATTGAGGAAAAGTCTAGAATTATCCGAGGTGAGACAACCTTTAACGAATCCGCATTGTTCCTTCCCAATGAGGGAAGGCATGAAGGGATCAAGACGTAGGGCCAACAGTTTAGCATATAGTTTATAGTCAACATTAACCAAAGAGATAGGACGGTAGTTTTTACAGAATTTAGGATCGTGGCCTTCTTTAGGAATAAGACAGATAGTGGCATCTTGAAAGGAACCTGGAGCAAGGCCAGTAGAGCAAAACGACTGAAAGAGAAAGAGAAGTTTGGGCAAAAGAAGATCAGAAAAGTGTAAATAAAATTCTACCGGAAATCCATCGGGACCAGGAGTTTTGCCTTTGGTAAGGGAAGACAGTGCAGTGGAAAGTTCATGTACGGTAAAATCAGTTTCAATGTCTGAGAAGTGAAGTTGGGACGTATCAGGTTGGGGCAGACTATCAAAATAGGATTGAAGAAGAGACGGTGAAGGAGGATTTTCGGGAGTATATAAAGATTCGTAAAAAGAATGAAATTGGTCCAAAATATCTTTATCTGTGTGCAAGAGAACATTGGAAGGGGAATAGATGGAATCTATAAAAGTACGTTCTTTCCGTGACTTAAGGTAATTAGCAAGTAATTTGCCTGATTTGTTACGACCCCCATAGTAGCGAGCGCTACTACGAAGAAGGAAGGAAGAAGCCAAATTAGTAGTGAGTTTGTTGAAGGCAATTTTAGCTTGAAGGAGTTCAGAGGGCATATGTTTGGGAGAGGAAGTATAAAACCGATGCTCCAAGGTTTTGATATGTGCCAAAGCAACTGTACACTTTTGGAGAAACTGCTTTTTTTTCTTAGAAACAAAGTCAATAATAAATCCACGGGCCGTAGCTTTGAAAGAATCCCATAAAACATGGGGGGAGATATGAGGATCAGAGTTGAGCTGAAAGAACTCAGTGGTAAAAGAGCGGAAAGAGGTGGAGAAGTTAGGGTCAGTTAGTAAGGAAGAATTGAAACGCCAACGAGATGATTTAGGAAAAGGGGGAAGGAGGTCAAAGTCTGTAACAATAGGAGCATGGTCAGAGATTACAATAGGTTCAATAGAGGAAGATAAAAGATTTTGGGATAAAGAAGAAGAGAGAAAAATATAATCTAGACGAGAGAAGGAGGCATGTGGAGGAGAGAAGAAAGAAAAATCTTAAGTGTCTGGATGAGTGAGTCTCCAGGAGTCTACAAGGTGGGCTTGTGCAATAGTATCCAGGAACTGTTTATGGGGCTTGTGTGGGGTAAAGCGGACGGAGGACTTACGATCCAGGAAGGGGTCAACTATCTGATTACAATCGCCACCTAGAAGGAAACAATCATCTTTATGTTGAATGCATTTGGAAGTGATTGTTGGCCAAAAGGAAGAATCGAAATTCGTGGGACCATAAACATTAAACAAAGTAATTGGAATTGCATTAAGAAGTAATTTAGCTAATACCCAACGACCTTCATCATCTTTTTCCTCTAGCACAATCTTGCATTGGAGACGTTTGTGAATCAAAATAGCAACTCCATTCTTTTTATGAAGGGCCGGAGAGAATAACACGGTACCAACCCATTGTCTTTTCAACTTTAGAGATTCAACATCAGATAGGTGGGTTTCTTGGATAAGAGCAATATCAGGATTGTAAGAGGAAAGGTGAGATAGTACTTTATGCCGCTTGATAGGATTATTAAAACCTTTCACATTCCATGAAACAACTTTAAATATTAAAACGGAGTGAACATTTTAAATTCAGAAAGTGCAAAATATACAGCAATAGTAAAAAACCAGATGTAAAAAGGCCGGAAGTAAGAAAGTATGAAAAAAGAACAGGGGAAAGGGGAAAAAGAGGGGATAAAGGAAAGGAAGAAAAATTAGCCTGAGAGAAGGGAAAGAGAAAAAACGGAAGACAGTACAAATCCATAAGGATGACTGCAAGAAACATACCTGAAGGGGAAATACAAATAGGAATATGGGGAAGTGGTGATGCGTAACAAGACGGAGCAGACCAGGATCAGGGACAAGACCGCACCGAGACCTCACAGAACTACATAGGGATGACACGGGATGAAGGGAGTAGTCGGTAAAGTACAATTCTGTAATGGAAAGAAAGAAAAAACGATTAATAAAAAGGTCATATCAAACAAGAATAATATAGAATATAAGATACAAACAGCATAAAATACAAACAAGCGGAATATAAATCAGAAATAAACACTACAGCACATTAGAGGAAAATGAATAAAGGGAGAGAGAACAAGAAGCACACAAAGCACAAAAACATGGAGTACATAAATACAAGAAACAACAGAGCATCTAGAGATTAGAGGCAAGAAAATAGTAAAACCAATTAAGACCAATTAGCCACTATTTGAAGGGGAGGAATCCATTCCATCACTATTCTGCAGAAGGATGAAATTTCGAAGTTCACCAGGATCTTGAAAGGACCAAGTCTTATTTTGATGAGTCACTCTGAAGGTGCATGGATGAAACAGGCCATAAAGTGCTCCCATGGAGCGTAAAGATGGACGAAGGGAAAGAAATTTCTTACGCCTAGAGGCAGTAGCATTAGACACATCTTGGCTGAGAAATACACGTTGACCTTGCCAGGATACTTGTCGTTTGGTTCTAGCTGCAGAAAGAATGGAAAGAAGATCCGTGAATTTCAAAAAAAGAATGATGACACTCCGAGGTTTTGTAGATGTAGTTGTACGTGGTCCAAGCCTGTGAGTCCTTTGGATGCTGATGTTCGTAGAAGATGGCATGTCCAAAAGTTTTGGGAGGAAAGAGGTGAAAAAAGTGACTGGGTCCTCCCCCTCAAGAGATTCTGGCAAACCGTAAATACGTAGGTTATTCCTTCTATTGCGATTTTCCAAATCTTCTGTATGGTGTTGAAGTGAGAGAACAGTCTTTTCCAAAGAAGTGATGCGTTGTGTGTTGGATTGAACCTCAGGTATTTGTTGTTCAATTGAGGAGATTCGAGCGTCCATGGTCTCCCACTTATCTTTTAAGAGTTGCATATCTTTACTTGTTTCCTCAACGAATGGGCGTAACACCCGGATTTCTTCCAAAATCAAATCTATGGAGGATGAAGATGAAGAGGAAGATTATCCGGTGAAGGAGGATCTTGCTTTAGTCGTTTGTAAGAAGACGCCGGAGGTGAAGCTTTATTTGAAGAGGCCTGCAATGCAGAGGAGCGTTGAGAAGTAGAAGTCGCCATCTGAAAATTCTGTGATGAAGCGAGCAAATCAGTGGGAGGACTTAGAGGAGTCTTCACAGAGGAAGTAAAAATGAATTTAGGCTTGCGTAACTTGACCATACGAGAAAGACCAGTTCAATGATAGCACGAAAAAAGGAGGTGTATAGTGAGCACTCCGTCCAGCGAAAGCCAATCAAGTTGAGCTACCATAGGCAGAAATAGGAACCAAACAAAGGACTCTACAAAGATATTGAACTCCACTTAAGGTATTTACTAAAATTCACTGAGAAACAAAACAGTCTTGTGGAACGTTGTAAAGTTTATAGTGGAGATGGACCATCCACAACATATGAAATAGCAGAAGGCGCAGAGTGGCTGGAACGCAATTCACAAGAGGTTGAAGAAATGATGAAGTGCACAATTGCTAGATATAATGGAAATGCTGAAGTCCTCCTAAGAAGCAGGCACACTGTGGGAAACTGAAAGAGGCAATTGTAGAAACATTGCTGTGTATCCAGAAGAAGGCTTATCATGAAGAATGCTCATTGAATAAACAGAGAAGCAAACATTGTACACACCATGTATGAAACAGTCATTGTGCAGAAGAGGGAAGCACCTCGAGGCAGGAGATGAAATAAGGCAAAAAAAACTATAGTAAATCTCTGAAGCTGTGAGGAAAAACCGTGGCACTGAATGAGGCTGCAGCGCGTTCAAAACGCGCTCAAAATGGCGGCTCTCAGGCAAAATAACAGTCGCAACTTGAGCGAAAATTAAATTTAGACAGGGCGCATTATAGGCAGCAGAAATTCCTTTAGCGCTTACCGCAGTGTCCGCAAATAGAATAGAGGAGAAAGCGTAGAGACCAACATTGTAGAAACAGCGAAGTCCGTTGGTGCTGCGGCGCACGCAAAATGGCGGCGTTTCCAATACGTGATATGCTCGTCACGAATTACATTGGAACAACGGCTCCAAAAGGGGCCGTAGAAATGACCCAGGTGCTCACCGCCGGTTCCGGTGCCAGAAAATGCCAAGCTGCTGTGAAAACAGTTCCCTTCACATCGGGAAAACTGTTCGGAGAGCTGTGATGCGGCGGAGCTCCGCAACTAGCCGGCCATCTTGCACGGCATCCAAGCCACGCCCCCTTGCTGTTAGTTTTTAATAGCTCTGTACGTCCATGTATGGTAATTCATATGATATAGTCTGCTTAGCTGATTACTGCATTGGGTTGTCCAGTCTGAGGTTTTGTGTAAAGTTGTGGTTCGGAGCTGGCATGGTTCAAGGGAGAGAGAAGTGGTGAGATTTGTAGGGATGCATATTTTTATTAGCATCCTATATCTAAGTGTCTTTGTGAAATGTAAAGAAGCAGTAAGATTGTATAGCTATTTGGGACCTGCAGTGAATAGACTATATTAAAGTCGCTCAAAGTTTTCCAGTGATGTGTGACAGATCTCTTCAGTTATTCAATGCCTGTTCATTTGGTGATGTTTCTTTTTTAGGCTGTACAGTGCTGGGGATGAACAATACTCATAGCAGATCTGAATTATGTGAACTGAATAGGTATAAGTTACAATTTGTTGCTAACCGCTGTGTATTATTGTCTTATTGTGGGCCATAACAGTTATATATGGAAGTACATGACTATATAATGCCACAGAGAACCATAGGTGCAATAAAGAAACAAGGTCCTGAGAGGTAAGGATATATAGACCATTAAATATGCATGCACACAGCATTACTTGTAAGGAAAGAAGGAGAAAACTCATAGGTATCAGTAAAGATAGTTATTCATCTTTATAGTATGACATTCATTTTATGGTCGGACTTATATACAGTTAGAAACAGCACTGCATAAAAATGATTTGGTGACAACCATATAGTACTTGGTGCATAAAGTGTTCAAAGTGAAGGTGGCGACGCAAGTGAAGAAGTGAACAGCGCGGGCGGCGCACTGTGAGCAAAAGTGCATATATTTTACAGTGAGTGGCTCAAGACACATGTGACAGTGTGATATCACAGTAATCAGTTGATCTTTCAATTCAATGTTGAGCCACGGAGACACGGTGCGCCTATTGATGGGCAGTTAGGTCGACGGTGTTTCGATCCTCATTAGTTAGGATCATCATCAGGACTTGGTTGTCTGATTTGGGGCGTGCTGCAAGGGAAGGAGAGAGGTGTTGGGCAATTTAGAATTGGGGAGGGGTAGGCACGGGTAGGGTAAGGTGATAGAGTGAGGGAATAGCGCAGAATCTCGAGTTACCTTAACTGTGGTCCGGTAACCCGACTGGAGGGTTGCTAGTTAGCATATCATCATGATTGGATCAAGAAGTGTCTGCTGTGGGCACTGTGGGAGGAAGAAGGGAGGAAGTGTCAGTGAAATTCTAAGGCACTACTGACTTGGCAAACTGGAACTGAGGAAGCGTTCGTCTTAATGTTAAACAGGACCCGGTGGGGACTGTAGGGCTTGGTTATCTCTTTAGTCTGCATAGGCTCGGTTGTTAAAACGATCAATCAGAGCAGGAGGTGAGCGCGGCGGCTGGGTAGGGTGAACGCGGGAACTGGGGATGCTGACGTCTATGTTTAACATGGAACCCGGCATAAACTATCGGGTTTTAAGTATGCATGGGTTTTGTTATTAAACGATCAATTAGGGAGGGAGGTTTGTTTGAATTGAGAAATATTCTCTATTCTGTATTAGTCATTACATTGATTGTGGGACTGACTGATTCACTGTTTGATTCTCACCTACTAAATGGTTCCCATGGCACTTTGTATACATAAATAATACTTACTCCAGTCCCCATGGGCACAAAGCGTTGTCCTTGTTACATATCACACACTATAGAACAGTCAGATGTGGCCCGTGGTGATGCCCGTGCAGATGCTGCAGCATGTGTTGCCACGCTGCAAGAGGTCCCGGCCACCTTCCCTTACCTAGGTGCTTTGCAGAAACCCTTGTCTCATTCTATTTCGGATATTCCGGCCACTCCAGACCTTATGACTTATTGGACTTCTCAAGGCTGTACACTAGACCCTGCTTCACAACTGTATGTCTCGCGTGATAGCAGACCAGCCATTACTCCTGTCCCAATAGAAGCTTACACGTGCATGTCATTCAATGTTACACAAGGGGGGAATTGTTAAGGAGATACTGGAAGGGGTGAAGCGTAGGACCTAGCCCTGTGCTCACAGGTCGCTATATGTTGTCTGATTCTTGCAATGTATCTAGAGTAACTATGTATCTCAGTGTGGCCTTCAACCAACAAACCTTGCCTTAATGAGTCAGTCGATGTGTATATGTGCTGTTCTTAATGCCAAATGGGGGGATGTTATTGTTTGCTTATTTCTCACAAAATTACAAAAAATAAAGTTTTTTAAAAAAAAGGAGATACTGGAAGATTGGTATGCCCCCAAGATACACCAGATAGCAAAGAAAGTGATCCTTAACTGCATCACATGTAGGAGAAATAATCCTGCAGGGACACTGAGGCAGCAGGGGGAAGGAGCCAGGTAGTGGGCAGAATGGCCAATGCAGCATCTACAAACTGATTTCATGTCCTTACCCCCTCTCATGGCTACAAACATGCTTGTGATGGTAAATACAATGTCAGGGTGTCTGGAGGCCTTTCCGTGCAGGAAAGCAGATGCAATAACCTCAGCAAAAACTTGTGTGATATTATTCCATGGTTTGGAGTCCCAGAGTCTCTGGACTCAGACAATGAGCCCGGTTTCATAGCTTAAGTGCTTAAATACATTCTTCGGTGTCTAGAGATTTCTCAGGGTCTGTATACTCCTTATCCCCACCAGTCTTTGGGAACGATGGAAAAAAATGAATGGACAAATCAAGAACAAACTGGCAAAAATGTGTCAAGAGACAGAACTCAAATGGCCAGAAGCTCTCCCTGTGGTATTAATGAGCATTAGACTCAGCCCCATTAAGAAAATGTAAATGTAAATGTAAATGTAGGTGTACTTATATAGCGCAAACCTGTCACCCAAAGGGCATCCTGGCGCTTGCTTAGGGAACCCGTCCTGGTATTCCCCTGTGAGAAACCCCGACAGGGTCTCCACAAGGTGAAAGTCAGGCATCCCGCCGCGAGGGGCCGTTGTGGAGATTAAGCAAGCTATTGCCCAGAGTCGCAGAGTGTGAACCCGTGAGTCGAGGAGGCACTGGGGCGAGATATATCGAGTCCATGGAATTGTTAGCCCAAGACCCGCCGAGGCGGGGAATTGAACCCTGGTCCAGGACCAATCTCAGCTTCCGGGTCTGCCGCCTCTAACCCCTGAGCCACACTTCTCCAAGCATGGGAAAGCTTCTTATGAAATCCTTTTGGGGGACCATTTTCACAGCCGGAACATTTTAAACTGCAATATGTTTCCCTCATGGGTGGGGAGGAGGACATGAAGCAGTAATGCCAAAGGATGCAAAGGGTTTGACCAAATATCCTGATTTTACTAAAAGTGCCCTGGCCCTCCCTCTTGCAGTCCTTGCCCATGATCTGCAGCTGTGTGACTGGGTCTGTGTGAGTGAATTCAGACAGAAGGACTGCCTCAAGCCAAGGTGGAGTGCACCCTGCCCGGTTCTATTAACTTGCCACTCTGCGGTTAAGGTGGATGCATGCCCAAACTGGATACTCCTGACTCATGTTCAAAGGAGTCTGGTGACACCCGATGCTTCTGAGTGAAGTACAGACAGTGAAATCTTGAGGTAGGTGTTGGTATGCACCTGATGAAAACTATACTAAAGGGTACAAGACAGGGCAGGTCTGTGAAACTACCTAAAAAACTGACGAGAGTGGACCGACACAAGAATCAGTCGAGCAAGACAAGAAGCAGATTACAGCAAATTAACTGTGAAATTGCTCCACCACTGATACTAAGTGCAGTGTAGACACCAGACAGTTTGTAAAATCTATTTTTCAGACTGATAATTAGAAGAAGAAGAATCTTTATTCGATTATGCACCATAATCATAAAAGATAAGTACATATAAAACCACATAAGTACAGACTGATAATTGAAAAAGATCTTTGTCTCCTTTCTTATTTTTTCATGACCTTCTATGACCTTTTTACACTCTACCTGCATATCCCCAGATTTGAAATTGCTCCTTACCTTAATGTATCACAACAAGGTCCAGAGCATGATGCTCTTGATTCAGCACTCTGGACAGGGGCCTTGCCTTCCGAGGCTTATCTCATTTTAGCCTCTAGGGGTCTCTAGCGGGTTTTCAAACCATTGCCTACACAGAGAACACCATTTGTCCACTCTGTGGGTTTCATACTCCATCACAGCTACGGTTTCCTTCACAGCTAGTTCTATGTTCTAATTGCTTCAGATTCATCCATGTTATCTCAGTGAATCTTCTCATGGCATGCGGTTGCTTTGATTAGTGTAATTTATTTTATTTCTAGTGCACCCTGTGTGGGTCGGTGGGTGCAAAAAAGAACACAGATTGTTGGTCATAGATCGTAAACAGGCCCTAAGTCTCTGAACTCCACAACCTAGGCTCACATCATGTCACAAAATGGAAATGCAGAGAACTTTGTTATATTGGGCAGGAGTAAGACTGGACGAGCGAAAAGGTGATGAGATACATTGTGTGGCGGAGGAGACTAGATGGAACCAAAGAGTGAAGAACTTAGGAATTAACTGATTTCTAAGTGTACTTAGTTGACTTCCCCTTCTATGTGTACCTTCAAAGGTGTCACTGCCTTTGTCACTCCATCAAACCCATCACCCATTCCCTAAAGTCCGATAATGCCCAGCTCACACCTAATTCTTGCCTTACTTTGTTGCAAGGGGTAAACAACCAGTCCATCCTTTTGTTCTGTGAATGACCATAAAGGGTTAAAGAGAAATCTTTGGAATGAAGATTGTTTGGGAATACATGGGACTTTTTTCAGCTTTTTGTGTGAATTTAATATGGCTATAGATTATACCATAGAGTAAAAAACCCTAATATTATCACCATTACGGTATCCCATACTTTCTCACCCGCTAAAGTGTCCTGACCAGTTTGCAAGTAATGAGGTATCCTTATGAAGTATGCTTGGGTGGCAGATATTTCTGTGCCCTACAGGCAGTGGTCGAAGTGGGGGGAAAAAGTGGGGGAACTGTGGGCGGGGACTCCGAGGGCGGACCTAACCCAAGGATTCGATCAGTGGGTGGAGTCAGAGGTGTGGCCAGAATGTGTGAAACATCCTAATTTTTAGTATTTGTTTGGCATTTCACCGACCAGTTACAGCTTATTGTGTTATTTAATTCACTTAATGGATTCACCTATTTATTTAAGGTTTAATAGGAGTTACTGGCATTTAAATACATTCACAGAGTGGGATATATTTCCAATCACACAATGTCCCGAATACGCTTAAAAGTGGAATCACAAGCTATTTGTCTCCAAGCCATGCAGTTTCTCTCATTAGCACTTCTCCTCCCTTCTTCCACAAGAGCAGTTCAAACATGAATTGCAAAATATCCTAGTTTGCAAATGTTTTCTATATAATTATGGCTCTGCCATATTTGCCACATAATACATCATCCACTGCATAATCTTACAGTTTTAACTAATCATTTTTGTGGCCCAAATGGATAAAAAGTTACTAAAAAACGTTACTTGAGTTCCTGCAAAGTGGACAGCCCTTTGCAAAGGTTGACTGATCACCGTTCTCACAGCTGCATTTGCATATTATACTGATACTAAGGAGACAGAATCTTAGCAGAGACTTAACGTGTGTATAAATGTCTAAATAGTAAAGTATAAGAAAATATATTGCATTATGCCGCAGCCTTTTTTTTGTTGCATAATTTAGTCAACACTGCAACATCATTTTGCCCTCCATTACTGCATGATTCCAGTGGCTCCAGGGCAGGCAGCACATGTTAAAAGTTCTTGTGCATGAAGCAGAGAGACTGTGAAGTTTGCAAACTTAGGGGCATATTATCAAGAACGGCGATAAAATGATCGCCGCTTTAGCGGCAGGAAACTGCCGCTAAAACGGCGATAATGGGCTTGATAATATGTCCTTGTGAATTCCCATAGCAGCCCAGGTTCTGGTGTTAACCTGGGCTGCTATGGGAATTCACAAGGGCATATTATCAAGCCCATTATCGCCGTTTTAGCGGCAGTTTCCTGCCGCCAAAGCAGCGATAATTTTATTGCAGTTCTTGATAATATGCCCCTTAGTTTGGTGTGCGTGCAAATCCTGCATTGCCAATCCTTGGTGAGTTGCAGCTACTACTGCTGAAACAAGGCCAATGGAGGTACAAATGGGTGAGGTGGACTGGCCTCAATGGCAGGGCCGGCTTTAGTTCTGGTGGCGCCCTGTGGAACAATGTTTGCTGATGCCCCCAATGATCACCAATGCCTCAGTCTCCCTCACTACCACCCTTTAACAGTCCTCCTCAAGTCTCCATAACCACACGCTTTCTCAGATGCATTTCATTTGATTTACAGCGCCACTCATACCAGTGTACAGTGTCAGAGCACTTTACATAACACACACTACACAGAGACAATAATTTATATGTGTGTAAATAACTGTATAGCAAATGTTACATAAGACAAAGCACTACAAGGTGTACAAGCCACATGACAAACATACTAGCAGGCAGTATAGTTTAATAGCTCACTGTTCTATGTTAGGATTTTAACTTATAAACTGCAAGTAACAAAGGGATCTCTCTGACAAAAGCAGTAACCTACTAACTTAGTTAACATTATGTGCCCTTTGTGGTCTGCATGGTACATGTTCTTTGCAGCAGGCACATTAACCCTCTGTGCTACCTTTCCAGGTGTCAACCCTTCCACTAGACAAAACTCTGATCTCTCTCTAGGAAGAACATTAATCACCAAAGTTATCATGACATTTTTATTGTTGCTGGAAATTGCTGGAGGCCAGGAAGGAGGCTGCAAGTTTTTTAAAACCATAATATACTTACAACACTACGCACCCACCCCAAATAGGTAGCCAGTGCGGTCACACCGTTCGCACCGCCCTACCTTGCTCAAGGTTCATGTGACCTCAGTGACAGAGTCACAGTGACTGGATCACTGTTGCTCTAGGGTGTGCTGCTTCGTAGGCCTGCCCTCAACACTGGAGATGAACTTCAGTATGGATTGTGGTGGACAGGCCTTCAAGGTTAACCCACAATTGACACCACTAGGGTACACCTGCTTGTGCTAAGACATTAGGCCTTCTAAGGTCTAGTGGCGCCTTCTAAGGTTTAGCATGGGAATATGCTCCCTCAGGAGAGTAATCTGGTGGACTGGTTATGAAGGCTGAACCCCGTTCCCCGGTTCCAAATTGGACAGCTCTGGTCAGAGTGCCACATCTTCTTCCCCACTGAACACCATACTGCCCCACTGAGAGAAACTCGCACTGGCTTCAGCTACAACTTAATTGTGCCCACTATAAACACTTGGATGTGGCTCAATTTAAATTATGCACTTGATAAGAGTAATACGCTGCCTAAAAAAAGCAAACTCTTATAGGGAATGCAAGATTAAGTAAAGCATGTGAAATGTAAGCAGAAACAACATGGTTACCTTAACGAATTCTCACTCACTATTCAGAAATCAGCTAGTGGTTTTACCTGAAAAGTTAAGGACATGACTTCAGGGCCCTGAAGGGAACCGTTGCAATGTCCATTGCTTATATACTTACAAAACGTAAGCAGTAACACAGAGCCATGGTACACATTTTGTTTTCCAAACCACCCATCAACCAGGTATTGCAATACATCCAAGAATGGTGCACTTCCCCACCTGGGGACAACAATGCTGTTCAAAGAAAGACGAGAAAACAAAAGTAATGCTTCACTGTAAAGTCTGTAAAGTGAGGCGGATGCGTTTGGCTGTTAATAAAATAAAACCAATCCGGCCACTTTGCAACCACTCTATCTTGCTTTATTCAGTTATGTATTTATTTTTCATATTTAAAACCTCTTATTTCTCTCCATTCCGACGCTGCACTTTGGAATAGAAAAATGTCAGAAAAAGGGGATTTCCTGCAAGAGTGTTTTTCTTTTTTGGATCCATTTCACAGGGAAGCAACTAAATGAAAGAAGGAAAGAGAGGTTGTGAACCATTTCTTCAAGTCACAGATTTCAGTAAGTGAGGAGCAAGACAGAAAGAGATGGAATAATAGGAAGAGAGGAGGGGGCAGCTGCCAGCACAGAAAAGAAGAGGACATTGTCCATGTCTTCGCTGGACAGTAAGGAAGAGACAGAGTCCTTTTCCTTCTCTGCCTGTCCCCGAATGTCCACGAAAGCAAGCCGAGCCTTATCTGAATGACTGCTATTTCTGCCATCCTGGGACACAGTTTTGAAAAGAAAAAGTAGGGGAACTGAATCGTTTTAATAAAAGAAGTAGGGGTACGCCGTGCCCTGCCGATCACGCCCACTTCGACCACTGCCTACGGGAGGCCTGAGCAGACAATCTGTTGGTAAGATGGGTTACGGTTAAGCGTAGCTTTCACCTCCCTCATTGTTGATTGTGGAATGTCCTGTTGTAGTTAAAATTCATGAGCAGCTTGTTAAATATGGCTGCACTACTGGAGGTAAGGGCTAAAAGTAGTACTAACTTGCTCCCAATCCGCATCCTGGCAAAAGTCCACAATAAGCAAAGATCCAGAGCTCAGTGGGCCCTCACCATTGGGTTCTGTGAGTATTTCTACCTCTAGAATGATGTAGGCCAGTTCTGTTTTGAGCACCACCAGGACATTTGCAGGTAAAGTGATCTGTGTTGCAGCATTACTACTGAAAAAAACTCAACAACACTAGCCCTTGAACCTTACCAACCCTATGGGCTAAGTGCAGCTAAAGACACACGAGCAAGCTATGAGACAATAACCAGAACTGAATATGAAATACATGATTTCTCCCTCAGCCTCCCACTTTGTCTACCTGCAGCAATTACCACTCTTCTCACTCCAAGAGCTTAAACAGGGCTGTATTGAGAATGAGATTTTGGAAATCTGTAATGCTAAGTCATGAACTGCATTCTTAGGAATTTAATTCATTTCCTCGCTGAACAGTAAATGTCCTAATGTTACAGGGCAGGGTCAAAGTAGGACCTTAGTTGGAGTCTCGCACCATAAGTACTCATAGAAGGAGGGAAAAAGCATGTTAATGTTACAGACTTGTCATCTTGGGCCAGATGTAGGTAATTCTATTTTACCGATTCATAAATACCGAATTTTACCGATTCGGTATTTATGAATCGGTAAAATAGAAGGTGGGAGATGTAGGAAAAAATTATTTTCCAATTACCGAATCGGTAACATTCTGTATTTACCGATTCGGTAAATACCGAATCGGTATTTCCTATTGATTCCTATGGGCTGTGAAGCCCATAGGAATCAATGGGAAATACCGAATCGGTATTTACCGAATCAGTAAATACCGACTGTTGCAAGGGTGCAGGGGGTGTCACTTTGACACCCTCTAGCACCCGAAGTAAAGCATGTGTGACATGTGGCACACATACATGCCCTTAGGGCATGTCTGTGTTTCACATTGCACAGTGTGCATGCACAGATGTGCATGCACACCTGGATTCGGTATTTTACCACCCAATTGGATTGGGTGGTAAAATACCGAATCTGTAAGGCCTTTGGGACTCAGAAGAGTCCCACCTACATCTGAGATTTACCAAATCGGTAAAATTACCGATTCGGTATTTTACAGAATCGGTAAATTTACCAAATCGGTAAATTTACCGATTCTGTAAAATGAAGGCCCCTACATGCCAATTCCTAAATACCGGTCAGTAACGGCCGAAATCGGCCGTTACCGACCGGTATTTGGGCTCTTACATCTGGCCCTTAATGTCTAATTCCACCTTGGACTCTGAAATCCACCTCACACTCTGCATGCATTCCAGCATATTGCCTTGGAGGTGGCAGCAAGCTTTTGATGTTTTTATAATGTTCGCATTAAGGGCCAGGTTTATCTGATTTTTAAGCCCAAGCCCATATTGTAAACAAGGTGTGACCAGGTATCTTCCAGTTCCCCAATCTAAGGACTCAGTAACCAATACAATTCCTGTTACCTTCAAAGCATTGGACCATTGGTTTATTCTTTTGAGTGAAACATTTGCTCTATTTCCATGCCTTTGAGAATAAATATCCTCCACTCTGGTCCTCAGTAGCAAGTACATGGTATTTGTCTATTATTTTAGAAAGCCCCTACTAACTCAGAGTCACCTTGTTGACCTCCAATGATTCCTTACTTGATTCAGAACTTCTGGGCAGGATATTACATTAGCTCAATACTTTTGTTGAGAGTGTTTCTTGATAATGGCAGATAATAACCAATGTCCTAATTGTATGGTAAGGAGTCATTGAGAGAGTTCAGCCAAGTATGGAGGCTATATCTGAGCATTTAGCCCCTCCGCACCCCCAAGGGGCCAGCATAAAGAACCAACAGGAAATGCAAATCTCTCAGACACTGAAAAAGTTGGTTCTCACAACTTGACACCATGGGTTTGTGAAGTGAGGCAGGCCCAAATGCTCCTTGAATTGCCTCTAAGAAAACAAATCTAACATTTTGATCAACTAAGCCAAGCATGGGGGGCGTGGCCACGGAGGCGACCAAGATGGCCGCTTCTGACTGAAGCTCCGCCGTCCGGGCGGCTGATCTTCTCCATCCTGCCGGATTTAGCCTGAACTGACTCCGTTCAGGATTTCCATCCTGAAGAGGCGGCGTTTCGCCACCATCCGACATCTGTTTGGGGTCCAGAGGTGCCCCGGGAGGACTACACGGCGGAGGAGACGGAGCGCCACCCCATCGGCGTCCTCTCTAGCTGCGCCTGGCCTTCCGGTGAGTTCTGCACCGGGGACGCATTGCTGCTTGCCCTTGACTCGCCTGCGGTGTTGGGGGCCTGGTTGTGCTTCCTCTGGTCCTGCGGGGGGACTGCCGGGTAGTTTCGGGGCTCCGGGGCGCGCGAAGGCCTTCGGGCCCGAAGCGTGGGCCGGAGCCGGGGACTCGAGTGGCTGCCGTCCCCAGCTTTGACTGGGGGACTGCGTGACCTGGTCTCGGGGCCGCGGGGGGGATCGGGGGTGGTGGGGGGCGTCTCTGGGGCTGGGACCGCGGGGGGGCTGGGTGGCCCCGCCTTCCATCGGGAACTTCTCCCTGTGACTGCCTGCTGAATGGAGCGCTACATCCAGTGGCACTGAGCGCTCTTACACTACCTGCGCAACAGTTTTGGGCCGCCATTTTCCGAGGGGAAGGCCTACTTTTGGCCTGGTGCACTCTGGCCTCCGGAGACGGCGCCTGTTTTGACCACTGGCCACGGAGTAGCAGCGGTGGCTGCCCGGGTACGTGTCCCCCCCTGTGCCTGCCTGAGAATTGACTTGGGGTGCCTGGCCTCGGTGGGGCCTCTCCTCTTCAGGGGACTACGTGCCTGTCGCTGTGCCTCCTCCCTGCCTCCTACAAATCATTAACTTCCCTACGCTGCCCTTGGTCACCCGCGGCGAGGACCCTGCTGACCACCATGGGAAAGAGAGATCCCAACCAAAGGAAACTCAGCTTCGACAAGTCCTCCCTGCTTACCACGGACTCCGCAACGGGGTCCTCGTCTGACGCGATGCCTCCCCCCCTCAAGACGCCACCGCTACTCTGGTCGCCGCCATGATGTCCGAAATGAGGGCCGGCTTCAAATCACTGGACAACAGATTTGACACTTTGGAGCAGAGGTTAGCGGACATGGGCTCCAAAGTACAAGCACATGATCGCCGGCTAGATGTAGTCGAGGCCCGGGTGTCGGACCTTGAAGACACGGGCGCGAAAGACCGGAAAAGGCTTGAACGTGTTGAAAAAATCCTGAAAGAAGTGGCCATAAAAAACGAAGATTTAGAGGCACGCGGACGAAGCAACAACGTCCGTATTTTGGGTGTGGCGGAATCTACCCAGACGGGCAGGATGGATGTCTTCGTGGAAAAACTGCTAGTTGAACTTTTTGGCAGGGATCATTTCACTCCAGGATTTGTGGTGGAGAGGGCCCACCGATCTCTAGGACCCAGCCCAAAGCCGGGTCTACCACCACGCCCCATCATAGCCAGGATCATGAACTTCAGGGATCGTGATGCGACACTTAGAGCGGCTCGGGAGAAAGGGGAGATACGATGGCAGGGCGATTCCCTGTCCTTCTATCCGGACTTCACTCTCATGGTCCAAGAAGCCCGCCGGAAATACACTGGGGTGAAGGCCACGCTCCGCAATCTAGGCCTTAAATACGGGATGCTTTACCCCGCACGCCTTAGAGTGGAAGTCGCTGGTAGACCACGCATCTTTGATACCCCTACGGAGGTCCAAGAATTTTGTCACACATATAAATCCAGGGACGCGCAGGCAGCAGCTCCCTCCAGAACGCCCTCTCCAGCTCAGGAAGACTCACAGCACAGTGTGGATCTGTTTTCGGGCTCCGGCCATGGCTGACACTTTGCCTTTTCCCCTTGCTTCTTCCTTAATATCATGGCCTTTCTAACAACCATCTGCATGGCCATGGTCTTGTATGTTGCGTGACTATTTGGATTGGTTTGCCCGGTCGATGTGGCGTTGCCACCCCCGATGGCGTCTGCCTTGATTCAATTGGGGTTTATTGTTTTACTTCCTGCGGTGCTCCCAGTCTACCTTGTTATTTTTCAACGCATGATATTCCGTTACACCGCTCTGTTGGGATGGGTTTTCCTCTTTGGGGTTTATGAGAGGTTGGGTGGGGGGCGGGAGTGGGGTTTTGTTTGGTTTTGTTCTCCTCGAATGTGTCACGACATTGTCACCATTGCCTATTGTACGCTGAGCTGCTTCTGTCATAGGTCATCATTCTTGATCCAGCACTCACGGCCAGGTTAGGATTACAGATCGGCCCCTCCGGCCTTTCACTGATGTCATGGAATGTTAGGGGACTAAATAACGCCAGGAAATGCAGACAGGTTTTCAGCTACATCGCCCGACACAAGATAGACGTGGTTTTCCTGCAGGAAACTCACTTGTCACCTGACGCTGCCTCCCAGGTTGCCAAAAGTTGGGGCCCTCATCGCTTCTTTTCCCACTACAGCAGATACTCCAGGGGGGTCGCTATTTGCATACATAATCGCGTACCTTTTACACTATCACACACGGTATCTGACAGCGAGGGTAGATATGTCATTGTTGCGGGGACTCTTTTGGACCACAGGATTACGCTTGTTGGGGTTTATGGGCCTAACACAGACTCACCTGATTTTTACACTGAGCTACAGATGCACCTGTTAAACTTGGAGCCGGGGCTTCTGATACTCGGTGGCGATTTTAACCTGCTGCTTAACCCAGCCAGAGACAGTACGTCTTCGGCCCCAGACACGAAGCCCCGTTCACGACCAGTCCTTCTTGATGTGTGCTCCCACTTCTCCCTCATTGACATCGAGGCTTCCTTACATGCCCACACACCTACGTACACACACTACTCGGGGTTTCACGACACCTGGACCAGGATTGACTACTGGCTGATTTCCCCGGACGTGGTTGGTTGGGTAGATGACCTTCTTACACTCCCTCGCACTCTGTCAGATCATTCTCCCATTGTGCTACGACTGAAGGTCCCCAGGGCGGGTGGCTATGAAAGGCAGTTGCGCTTCCCCGGGAAAGCTTTATCAGACCCTGTATTCACTGAAGAGGTCAGGGAGGCCATAGACGAATATTTTGAACTCAACACAGGCACGATTGACACCTGGGTGGTTCTGTGGGAGGGCTTTAAGGCAACTATCAGGGGAGTGTGCATTGCTAAACACACAGGAACATTGCGCGATATTCGTACTGCCCTGCTCCAGATAGAGCGCGACATAGCGGCGTTAGATGCGGAACAACTCATAAAACATACGGAGGAAAGGGAAACAAGCCGCTTACAATTGATGATGCGATTCCGAGAGGTAGCGGAAAGAGAGCTTCGTTTTCTGACTAGGGCACACGCGGCTAGGCAATATGGGGAGGGCGACCGACCGGGCAAACTGTTGGCTCAATTCTTGCGGCCCCCACACAAGTCTGCTTACATCACCGAACTGGTGGGCCTCGGGGGAGACACGCTACACACCACACCGGCAATATGCGATGCCTTTTTGCACTATTATACCTCTCTGTACACTTCCACGTTGACTGATGACACCGTAGACCGTGGTAACTATCTTAACGAAATAGCGATGGTGTACTTGGAGAATTGGATGAGAGATTTTCTCGCTGATCCCATCACACCTGACATTATCATTAAAGCTCTCGACTCCATGAAAGGGTCTTCGGCCCCTGGTCTGGATGGCTTTTCGGCGGACTTCTACAAGGCCTATAAAGAACTGCTGGTCCCCCGTTTAGTGGAAGTGTACGCTGAGGCCCTGGAGACGGGCTGTTTGCCCCCCACGCTTCGGAAAGCGGTCATAGTGCTTTTGCCCAAGCCGGGAAGGGATCCCACACTGTGCGGTTCTTATCGCCCTCTCTCTTTGTTAAACTTAGACTACAAGATCCTGGCGAAAGCCATCGCCATTCGCCTGTCGTTATTGATGGAGTCCATTATCTCCCCGGCACAGTCTGGCTTTGTACCGCATCGTTCCACTTCGTTCAACCTCCGCACCCTCTTCTCCGTCCTGCACCGGGTGGATCCTGCCATCCCAGCGGCGGCGATTCTCTTGGACGCCGAAAAAGCGTTCGACTCTTTAGAATGGCCATTCCTTATGTCGGTGATGCACCGGATGGGCATTCCCGAGTGCCTGGTGAATACGGTGGAATTACTTTACACGCGGCATGTGGCGCGACTGCGCCTCAATGGCACTATCACCGCACAATTCCCCCTGTCGCGTGGTTGCCCCCTCTCGCCACTTCTGTACATCTTAGCAATGGACCCGTTGGTCCGTCACTTTCAGGAAGGGCATTTGCATCGGGGTCTTCAGTTCCGCACTGGACCGCTTTTAGTTTCGCTTTATGCAGATGATACCATCCTTTACGTCAGGCAGCCGCAGGTCAACCTTGAGCCGTTGATCGCGGAAATAACCCGGTTTGGCAGGTTTTCGGGGTTGCGCATAAATTGGCACAAATCGGTTATATTTCCACTCACGCCTAGCACTACTGAATGGCCCTGCCCTTTCCCCCTCACTTAGAACCGAGATTCTGTGAAATACCTGGGGATACAAATACATCTGGAAACTGAATCCATCATCAGACTAAATTATGGCACCGCGCTGACTGCTTTGGAAGGCCAGATTGAACGATGGAATCGTCTCCCATTGTCCATGGCTGGGCGTGTCGCAATAATTAAAATGATGGTTCTGCCACGTTTTCTGTACTTGTTCAACAATATACCTGTACCCCTCACAAAAATTTTCTTCACACAGTTACGTTCCTTACTGTTACGACTCGTGCGGGGAGATAAAACCCCCCGCATGTCTTGGCGCATATTGACACTCCCATATGAGCGCGGTGGTCTGGGTGTTCCCGATTTCTATCTTTACTTTCTTGTGGCACAATGTTCCTACGCGTAAGCCTGGTACCACCCGATGCCCGGATCATCTACTTGAAACCTGAGGCCGATTTGGTTCTGCCGGGATCACTGGCTACCACTCTGCCGTCGGGCTTACCCAGGGACCCACGTGACATCCAGACTGTATCGTCGACCTGCTGGGCGTGGGGCAGATTGCGCCGCCTGACTGGGCTCACCCAACTATACTCTCCGGTCCTCCCATTGCCCAACCCCTCCTGGCTGGCAATCACTGGGGAAACAGTGGTGAAACAGACGTTATCCAAATTCCACATATCCACCATAGGAGACTTATTCCCTGAGGGCCATGCCTTTTCCCTCACAGAAGATCAACGCTTTACAGCACGGACGTTCATGGACTCCTTTTTGCTCAATAGATTGCGATCATGCACGCCTCGTTCCCCTCGTTTCCCCTCCCTCCAGAGGAGATGCCTCCCCTCACCTTCCTTATCCAGCACACATCAGGGACTCACTTAGTCTCTCAACTATATCGGATGTGCACCAACCTTCTCCCTTCTCCAGATCAGAAAGTGCGGGCTGCATGGGAGGCGGATTTGGGCTACCCCATCCCAGATGAGCAGTGGCAGTGGTGCTGTAGGGCGACCAAAGACATCTCACTGAACAGTAGACACAAACTCCTCCACTTTAAGTTCTTGCGTAGGCTATACTTCACCCCAGCGCGACTACACAAAATAGACCCTGCACGGCCACACAACTGCCCCAAGTGCGGTTGCCCCCACGCGGACTTCGCACACCTTTCGTGGACATGCCCAATGTTTCAAGACTACTGGTCCGGAGTACACCGCACACTTAGTGACATGCTGAGCCTGAATCTAGTCCCAATCCCCGAGATTGCCCTTCTGGGTTACATGGCCGACTTCCCTAAGGCAACGCGTAGATTGGCGGCACTGGGGTTCTTGCTAGCAAAACGCGAGGTGGCACTTCGTTGGTGCGACCGTCGGCCCCCGTTGCACAATTCCTGGCTCCAGAGCATGGCCCACTGAAACGCCAATAGTGAAGAATACTCTACCATGGTCCCCATTACATCTAGACCTAAAGATATTTGGGGTCCGTATCGCACATATCTAGCTGGCATCACGGCCGCGGTCCAGACGGCCTCTACCCCAGATATGGATCCCGAAGGGATAGGTTGATAAATTTCGCAGAGTCGCTACCTGCTACACTGGCTTTGTGTACTCGGCCTGACCAACTCCCTGATTATTTTCCCCTCACTCATCAAATATTGTTGACATGTATGTGAAGCCTCTATTTCATCAACGCTGGGAAATGTACTCGACCGCACTGGGACCCAGCGTCGTAACTATGTACATTTGGACATCTGTTATTTTGGCCTAATCTAGATCTTACGTATGCTCAGATTATTATGCATTGTATGTATGTGACTAAAGTGACTCGATGTGATGCAACTGTACTTTTTCAACATCTATGCATCTCTTTCTTTGTATGTTTATTTTTGAAAATGATAAATAAAGATTTTAAAAAAAAACTAAGCCAAGCATGCTTAGTCAACGACTTCTTGGGGGCGTGGCCAACACCATGGCGTGCTAAGACGTGTGGCTCTGGAGCTCCCGGCGAGCTGCTTCATAATCCTTCATTTTCGATACCCAAAGAGCCACCAAAATAATAAGGGCGAAGCGGGGACACGGCGCGACCCAGCGGAGGCGAGCAACGAGCGGTGTACCTCCGTGAAACGTCCGATATACTGACTTTTTGTCACCGATTTGCGCGCCCGGCCAGAGGCAAGATGGCAGCCGCGGCGCTCGGACATCGCCAATAGAGCTGAAACTCGGCTTCCAGATCCGGCGGCGGGCCCCTGCAGTGGGGTCGGAGGACGGAGCTCTCTGTGTGGCGATCTGTTGGGCCTGGGCACCCCCGATCCGCAGAGTCGGAAGCTCCGGTGCCGATCAACCCCCTAACCAAGATGGCGGCGGGAGCGCCCGTGGGGTACTGAGAGCTGCCGAGGAATCGTTGAGCCATCATCTTGGGGGCCCATGAGGTGAGCGGCGGAGAGGCAAAAGGCGACGGCCCTACCAGGGGTGAGGCCTGAGAGAGAGCCCCTGAGGAACCCTCGTGGGCCGGCCTCGGGCATCGGGTTGCACCAAGATGGCGGCCGGAGCTGCGAACCGGGGATGGCGAGGCCCCAGTCCTGGCCTCGGACCCTGCGGTGACCGCGACGCCCTGTAGCTGGACAATTACGCACAATCAGGCACCCATTGGAGTGCTCAGACGGCCCTGTCTCCCTACGACCACAGAAATGGCAGGAGTCGCCTGGGGGATTGCGCCGCACACCGGTCACCGGCTACTCGGCCCCAGCCCATCTGAAAGAGGCCCCGATCACTGCTTGTACCCCGGACAATAAAGGAACTTTAGTGCAGTGCCCCCCCCCGGCTTCCCACGAAAGAGGGTCTGCCATGGACGGTGACAGAGGCTCGAGGCTGGGTGAGCAACCTGGGGAGGCACCCGACGGAGGTAGGGGGACTGAAAGACCTACCGGGCACCACTCACCAGCGATCCGATTACAGCGGGGTGCGAGAAGGAGACGACAGTGACCCATGTGAACTCAGGCGTGCGGCTCTTGGACCCCCAGCGCACCGAGTGAGGTGTAGGCGCGACGGCCTGTCCATAAGGCCACGACTAGTGCCCGGGAGGTAGGGTGCATCTTTGCTTGCCCTGCGTGCTGGACGCAGCAACCTTGCACAACATGGGGAAGAGGGACCCACTACCCAAAGCGCCTAAACAAGGGCCCATGGACAATTTTGCCGTGCCGAGGCAGATGGCGGAGACCCTCACGGCCGCATCAAGTGTGCGCTCTGACACCGAACTGTTGATGGGGGCCATCCAGGCTTCCCGAGCCGATATCCAGGAGTCCCGAGCGGCCCTGGAGGTCAAGATAGGCGAAGTGGGCTCCGAAGTGACGCTGCTGAGGCAAGACTTCCGAAATTTATCCGACAGGGTGACATCTGCTGAGGCGCGGATGGGCGAGGCCGAGGACTCGATCACTACCCTGAGAAAAGACATGGCGGAGCTCAAGGCATCAACAAATATAGGTGCAACTTTCTGCGCCTAGCCATTGGCACAGCATTTTCATTTGCATTTGCATCATTTTCTTTCATTTATATAACTTTCTCCACAATTTTTTGACAGATTTTTGCAAGCCTCTTTTTAAATTTCTTTCTTGCTCGTAAACATTCTCATCCTCATGCAAGGTATCGCCATTTTCCAGGTTTCTAATGCTCAAGTTCGGCCATCCGAGCCTTTCATCAAGAACACGACTAGAGCCATATTCATCAGTAGCAGTTTATTTAATATCCAATGCATTTCAGGCCTCTCGGGCCCTTCATCAGGGAAAACTGCTAACAAGCGATCATCCACCCTCCTTCCAAACAGACGTCTGTTTGGAAGGAGGGTGGATGATCGCTTGTTAGCAGTTTTCCCTGATGAAGGGCCCGAGAGGCCTGAAATGCATTGGATATTAAATAAACTGCTACTGATGAATATGGCTCTAGTCGTGTTCTTGATGAAAGGCTCGGATGGCCGAACTTGAGCATTAGAAACCTGGAAAATGGCGATACCTTGCATGAGGATGAGAATGTTTACGAGCAAGAAAGAAATTTAAAAAGAGGCTTGCAAAAATCTGTCAAAAAATTGTGGAGAAAGTTATATAAATGAAAGAAAATGATGCAAATGCAAATGAAAATGCTGTGCCAATGGCTAGGCGCAGAAAGTTGCACCTATATTTGTTGTTGTTAAGTTTTACACGTGCAGTGTGGGCATGGCACGACGCCAATGAGCACGCAACGGCTAAAATGATTGGAGTTTAAAAAATTACAGAGAAAGTTGTCAAAAAAGCAGAGGTGTGCAGCCCGTATATGTATGGAGCTCAAGGCATCCCATCGCCACCTACTGTGGAAGGTTGACGACGCCGAAAACAGAGCGAGATGCAACAACCTGCGCTTTGTTGGGTTTAGGGAAGGGATTGAGAAGGCGGATATGATGTCCTTCCTCCACTCCTGGCTGCTAGAAACCTTCCCGGCGGTGCAGTTCTCGCCTTGCTTCATTATTGAGAGAGCATACAGGGCCCTCCTGGCAAAACCGCCGGAGGGAGCGAGACCGAGACCGGTCATTGCGCGTTTTCTTAACTTCGTAGACAGAGACCTGATCCTACGAGAGGCGAGGAAACTGGGTGAGATCCGTCTAGAAAATGCGCACATCATGATCTTTCCGGACTACAGTCAGGAGGTGCAAAAGCAACGCCGCTCCTTTGAATCCGTGAAGGCGAAACTTAGAGACTTGAAGATCTCCTACATGCTACTCTTTCCGGCGAAACTCAAGGTGCTCTACAAGGAACAGTCACTTTTCTTCACCCATCCGGAGGACGCCTGGCAGTGTTTGGAGGAACGCCCAATTCTCAACAGCAGAGAGACCGTCGGCCGGGAACTGATGGACAGGTCTTTGCGGAATGGACCCCAGTGGGAACTGCCGAAGGCACAGAGGATGAAGTCCAGGAGGTCAAGGAGACAAACCCCGGCGACGCCTTACCGGGGACGCGGCTCGGGAAACACACGGAATGGACGATCGGCCTCCCCGAGCGGAATGGCAGAGGCGGGCTCGAGATTTACCTGTTTACGGACCACTGCTCGCTCGGAGGGGGAAGACGAGGGTGAACTTGAGAGCCGCACCTCTGGAGGGGAGGAAAGGGAGGGGGGGGTCAATCTGTCCACCCCCTGGTTGATGCGATCCGAGTATTGGAGCAGGACATGTCTGGACAGCACAGCGCGCCGGAATCAGAGACTCAGGACTCCAGATCATGAACAATGGTGGATCGGGCTATTGAGTATGCAGCTCGGTGATGGGAAGCACGCAAGTTGACACGCCCTTTTTGTTACTTACGTTACTTGTTTGTATAAGTTCTGTTTCTGATCACACTCCTCACCAGGTACTGGAGGGGGGTGCTAGGAGTGCTTAAAGGGAGGGCGACAGGCCTTCTCCTACGGACAGTTCGTTCTCGTGATGGGACGGGACTGGATAGGGAGGGAGGTGGGGTGGGGGGGAAAGGGGGGTCTCACGTTCACTCAGGTGGGGGATGGGGAGGGGGGAGTTGGGAAGAGACGGTAGCAGTCGGGAAGAAGCAGTCGTACGCTTTGATGTTCTACGCCACATTTCCACAACGGAATTCAGCCTCATTGACATATCACATCCACGAATGGCTAGTGCACTAACAACACCGCAAGTGGGCAACAGGGGAGTTAGCATCCTGACATAGAACGTGAACGGACTGGGCTCCAAGGTCAAGAGAGAGCTGGTGAACTCCTACCTTTAAAGATTAGATCCAGATATTACCTTACTCCAGGAAACACATCTTAAGGGCACACACTGCACCTTCATAGCCAGGGGTCGTTTCAGAGTACTGGCGCATGCGGGCTACACGTCCGACTCCAGGGGGGTGGCGGTCATTATCAAAAAGTCTTCTCCATTTTCCATCTCACGCACCTGGATAGACCCATTGGGGACGTACGCTGGAGTTCAAGGGACATGGAATAGATGTACATACACAATACTTTCGGTTTATGCACCGCCTAAGCTGCAGGCACGTACACTGAAGGCTCTGGCTAGCATTCTCTTAGACACGGCTGACACTATCCAAGTCATGGGAGGTGATTTTAATGATGTGATGGATATAGGACTGGATCGTTCAGGGGAGGTAGATAGAGGTGGGACACGGACCGCCCTGGCTCACCAGATAGCCACTTTGGGTCTCACAGACATTTGGAGGTGGCTACATCCTACCCAGTGCGCTTACTCCTACTACTCAGGGGCTCACAAGGTATTTTCGAGGCTAGACTATGTATTCATGTCCAGACAGTATTTGAAGGTGGACGATACAGCGGAATATAAGGCCAGAGGGATATCGGACCATTCGCCGTTATGGGTACAGACGGGCCACGTCCGGGGCTCTTCGGGAGCCACCTGGCGCCTTGCGGCCTGGGACCTTCAAAACGCAGCTATTCTGCGCGGTTTGAGGGCGGACATTAAGGTCTACGTGGCAGAAAACGAGGGGACAGTGGACTCGACGGTCACCTTCTGGGAGGCCATGAAGCCGGTCCTGCGGGACAGACTGCAGAGTAGACGTGGAGACGAACGCCGTAAGCTCCAAGCCGAGGTCACAGCCATGGAACAGAATATCCTAGCACTGGAAAAAGACTACAAGTGCCGGAAGGACACTGAGACTCTTAGGCGATTACTAGATGCCCAAAGACAGCATAGGGAGCTGGTCACTAATGAGGCGAAGACCCACTCCCTTGCCACCCTCCATCGTCTATACGACGTGGGGGACAAGTCGAGCAAACTCCTAGCGTGGCTCAGTCGAAAGGAGCAGGCGGCTAGATGGGTCGAGGCCATAAGGAACACGGATGGGGTGCTCGTTACCTCTGATCTGGCAATTGCTGACGCATTCGCCTCACACTACGAGCTTTTCTACGCAGCTCGGGACTTAGGAACATGCGAGGAGGCTGGCAATTACATGGCACAGACGGACCTGTCTCCTGAGGAACTCCGGGTTTTGGAGGCTGACATTACAGCTGACGACATATCAGAAGCTATAGCCCCGGGGCCGAATGGTTTTCCGGCCGAGTTTTTTAAACGTACGGCGGATCTTTTGGGTCGGCATCTTAAGGGGCTCTTCACCGGGGCTTGCCAGGCAGGAAGGCTCCCCCAGATCTCTCTGTGGCCACGATTGTACCGATACACAAAGAGGGTAAACCAAAAGAGGATTGTGCATCCTATCGCCCCATTTCTCTCCTTAATACGGAGGTTAAACTGTTGGCGACCATCCTCGCGCGACGCCTGAGGTCCGTTATCCCGAACCTTGTACACCTAGACCAATCGGGCTTTTTACCAGACAGGGCCACCAAACTGAATGTTCGGCGTACCCACAACTGGCTCCAGGAAGTGAAGGGACGGGGCGAGCCACACTGGTTTCTCTCCCTTGACGCCGAAAAGGCCTTTGATTTATTTTTTTTATTTTTTTTGGAAGACCTTTATTGTGCACAATTTCGTCATCATACAGTGTACATTTTGCGGCGCTCAGAGGCCAGCTGGGCAAATAATAATCAAGAAAATCCTTATCTGGATGACACAGCCATTTAGCCGGTAACCCGGGGGTCCGGCGGCGATACTTATGAACATGCATGTACAATTATCTGGTATTCAGTTTTATAAGTGACAGGTCTATAGTTTTGTCTTTTATTATCAACAAGAACAGTGCAGGTTTAATCTAGCATTAGTGCCATTGTGATCAACGCTCAAGTCCCCATTGAGGACCTAGGAATCCGCTGAGGCTAGTCAATAGTGGGGGAGCTGTCGATAGGCAGTGCATCAGATGTGTGTACGTAATGCTTACACAGGTGTGGTAAAATGTGTAGTGGTATAGCTCACTGAGGCATAGAAGCAAGCGGTTATGTTCGGCGGAGCTTGTCTACAGCCGTTGTTGCGTGGAGGCCCGGATATCCGGCAGCGTGGTGCATGTGCATCTCCCCAGTGTTGTGATTGGTAGGTCGCAAAAACTGGGGCGGTGGTCGGCCGTCGGTCGGTGTACGGCATGTCATGACCTTGGCTAGTGTGTGTAAGGTGTTAGTGCGAGTCCGCACCTTTCTGTGGTCCGCAAGCGCTGTCGCGTCTCAGCAGTCGGTGGGTAGCGTGTGTTCAGTAAGGCATCGCTTCGCGCTAGCGATTTAATGCTTCAGTTGTCTTCGTCTGCAATAAAAAAAGGGGGGCCGGTCGGGAAACATGACCAGTGAACTAACTGTTCCCTATGCCTATGCAATGGTGGGAAAAACCTGTGGATGGGAAGGCAAGTGAGGACAGGGGGGGTGGAGATCAGCGTGGGTTCTCGTGGGGGGTCAGCTGGTGCAAGGCGAGGTACGGCGGGGCATTCTGCAGTGTAAAGGGGGAAGTGGGGGGGGGAGTGGTCAGCGGGAGCGTAGGCAGGCCGAGGCGAGGGTAGTGGTAGGCGCGCAGCGCGGAATGAGTGTCAGGTGTATGGCGGAGAGGTGTAATTGTCAGTGTCTGCGAGGGTAGGGCTTAAGGCCGTTGGGAGGCGAGGGGTGATGGGGGAAAAGGGATACAGAGCAGTGGTCACTGTGAACGTTGGTTGACGTCGTTGTGGCGACGGGGCCTGTTATCTCAAGTTATCCCCTGCTCCTGGCAGGTGCGCTGGAATGTTTTAAGGAGGTCATCCCAGAGCTGAGCAATGGGGAATTTTCGGAGTCCCGCGGTTTCCTCCCGGAGGAGCACCGTGCTTTCCGCCCATGCCCAGTTGGTAAAGGAGGCGTACCAGTGTCGAATGTGTGGGGGGGTCGTGGCCTTCCAGTGTTTGGTTAGCAGGCGCTTGGCCGTTATGAGTCCCATGTCCCAGAAGCCCGCCTGTACTTTATTGAGCTTTGTGCGCTTGTACAGTCCCAGGATGCACGCCTCCCACATGTGAGGCAGCTGTTCGTCTGTGTTGCGTGTGAGTAGCACTGTGACGTCGTCCCAGTATGTTCGTATGTCAGGGCAGTGCCACAGCATGTGTAAGAGGTCTGCCCCAGTCAGGGAGCAGCGTTGACAGGCGGCATTTGTGGTTGCAAAATATCTATTCATTTTGTCGGGGGTGAGATAAGCACGGTGTAAAATGTAGAATTTAATAATTTTAAAGCGGGGATTGCGCGGGATGTTCGTTGGTCCGGCTAAGATCATCTTCCATTCCTTCTCAGTCCAGTCCCTTCCCCTGTCTGCTGCCCACTTTTCCCGTAGCGGCATCGTGGACGGTTGCGAGTGTGTCTGTAGGGCTTGCGCCAACCAGTGTATGATGTATGAGCCGTTACCCATAACGTGTAGATATTGCATGAAGGTGTGCATCGGCGGTTCCTCCGTCATGTCGCCCCAGGAGGCAGTAAGCGTGCGCAAGAGGGACGCATGCAACAGGAACTGACCAGCTGGAAGGGCCGTGCCAGCCGCTAGGTCCGCAAAAGCGAGTAGTTCCCCATCTGCATACAGGTCACTCAGCGTGTCCACCCCCGCATGCGTCCAGCTGGACAAGCGATGCTCAGTCAGTGCGCCCGTTGGTCCGGGAGTGCCCAGGAGGGGTAATATCGGGGCATATGGTGTCGTTGCCCGGGTGAGTCGTAGACATCGCAGAAAGCACTTGCGTGCCACTGCGAGGTGCAATTGGGAGGGGCAGGGGGTCCGGGTTAGCGGATGGAACAGCGTGCAAATCTGCATTTGCGTCCAGGCAGCAGTGTCCGAGGTAGTATCTTCTAGATGATTGCCGCTCAGCCACCCCGTCACCCATTGCATCTGCGCGGAGAGGTAGTACAGCTCCATGTTGGGAACCGCCAGGCCTCCCGATTCAGTGGGCATGTACAGCTTGGCCAGCGCCACGCGGGGGCGGCCCGCATTCCAGATGAGGCTACGCATCAGGATCTCTAGGTCGCGAAATATCTTATTGGGCACATATGTGGGAATATTGGCGAAATAGTACAGCAGTCTGGGCAGTGCAATCATTTTAGTCAGTGCTATACGGCTAGGCACGTTGAGGGGTAGGGTGTTCCAGAAGCCGATTTGCGCTCGAATTGAGGCGATTGTCCGCAGGAGGTTCCCCTCCTGGACATCTATCAGATCCCGATATATTCGTATCCCTAGGTATCGGAATGTGGTGGGGTACCATTGTAATCTCCCTCCGCCCAGGTGAATGTCGCACTCCGGCGTGTTCGCGTTAAAGGGGTAGGCCCCCGATTTGGACCAGTTAACTCTTAGTCCCGACATCTCCTCGAATTTCCGGAAGACGTCAGTTAGGGAGGCAGGGATGTCAGTTATGTCTCTAACGTACAACAATAAGTCGTCTGCATATAGTGACACTGCGTGCAGGCCATCCGCCAGTGGTATCCCCCATTCAGGTCCCTGGGTCCTGAGGATTGTGGCCAGGGGCTCCATGGCCAATGAAAACAGTATAGGTGATAAGGGGCAGCCTTGCTTAGTGCCCCTTCGCACCCGGATGACGTCCGAGAGTAGTAAGCCTGTGCGGACCCGGACCGTTGGTTTGTCATATAGTAGGCCCACCATAGTTTCATAGCCTCCCCCTAGCTGGTACTTCTCAGTAATTGCTCTCAGGTACGGCCACTCGACCGAGTCAAAGGCCTTTTCCAGATCTAATATCAGGCATCCTGCCCTAGGCCACTGCTGGACAGCATACTTCTGTATCCGGAAGAGGCGGCGGATATTGTGAGAGGTGTGTCGCGTTGGGACAAAGCCGTTCTGGTCCTGGTGTACCAGTCGGGGCACATAGGGGGCCAGTCTCCGGGCCAACGTGGAGGCCAGTATTTTGTAGTCCGTGTTTAGCAGCGCCAGGGGGCGGTAAGAGCCCATTCGTGTGCTGTCTTTGTCAGGTTTGAGGATAGAGATCAGAGTGGCCTCATTTAACGTTGGGGGTAAGGCTGCATCTTCCGCAGCTGCGGCGTACATTTTCAGAAGTTCCGGGACGAGGATATCAGAGCTAGCCTTGTAAAATTCGGCTGGGAGCCGGTCTGGGCCCGGGGATTTGCCGTTAGACAAGTTAAATATAGCCTTGCGGACCTCATCAGGTTCGAGCGTGGCTCCCAGCTCATCCTGCTGCGCAGTGGTTAGCTGCGGCAGCTGCAGAGGGGAGAGGTATTCAGCAATGTCCGGGTGGGGGTTTGGTAATGTAGTGTAGTTCCTATTATCCCAATAGGCTCTGCGCATTGGAATAATACCTTCAATAGTATAGGCCTAGACCAGACGTTAACTAGGTCTACTACTGTCGATATTAGACTTAAAGTTTTGGGTTTGCCAGCTAGCTCAGAGTTCACTAGAAACTTTCTCGAATGTTCAGGAAGGAATTAACTTCCCTGATTAGACAAGAAGGGATTTAGTTTCTGACAGCCATAGAACATGACAACTTTGCTCTCCCCTAATCAAGAGTGTATCTCGAGAGTCGTGTGAACAAAAGGCAATTTATTTTACTCAGTCAGTACGTGCATTCTTAGTCTCATCAGATTGTAGAGAAAAGGAAGAGACGGGCGTGTTCAATAAAAAGGTGTTATTTATTGATCAGTCTCTTTTCTCATACAAGAGAAATGGATCGATATTATTGCAATACTTATAGTTAAGTAAAGTGCATACATTAAAAGCAGAAGTATAAAATAATACTGTAAAAACATTGATATGGTTTCTAAGCCATATGATGTTTTAAAATGGATAAAATATATTACATACACATATACATTTGACTAAACGTACTCAACTGGTGTTTCTAAATACGCCGACCCCGTGTACCTGACCTAAGCCTAATACGTGGGCGGGAATAGAAAGTTACAGTTTAAGTTAAGTTTGTTTTTGCCAAGTGACTGACTAAAGAATTCTCTGCGAGGGGTTATTCAGTTCTGTACCTGGAATCTAGGATGGATGAGGGATGGTATCTCTCGTCTCTGGTCTCGATATTCCAGGCTGCCTGCGAGGGCTACCCGGAAACGCCGGTGCTGGATTTCTCGGCAGGAGAAAGCAGCGCGTCTCGTTCTCAGCGCGTCAGGAAGGCGGGGCTGCGCCAGCGGGGTCTGCTCTGCTCTGGGCTTCGGCAAGTCTGGCTGCTCCGTCTCGTCACCACCGCGTGTCTTTGCATAGGGCAATATCGGTAATATTTATACCTTTAAGGTGCCGAGATTGACGTAAGGATGGACATAGATACGTCAATAAGGATGTCATACGACCAGGTCGTTATCACATTCTTTTGCTGAAGTTCTCGGTGAAATCAAAACAATGGCCGCAGGGTTTTTCCCAGGTCTGTCATAGGTTTGATTTGTTATGAGAACTCCGTATGCCTTATCAGGGGCTGGAGGAATATCGCTTGTCTAATTAGATGGCAAGCGTTATGACCTAATCAGATAACACGTTCCTGTGCCGTAGTGTGGCTTTATCAGATAACGGTTCCTGCATCATGGGGGTTTTCTGCCTCATGGGCTGACTGCTAGTTAACTTGTTAGTTTGCTAACCAGAATAGGGTCAGGAATAGGGGGATCGATACAGAACCTATAGGAATACATCACACCCACTCCACGCTAACTATGGTCATATTTACTAATCAATGCATAGTACAACATACTGTAGAGTATTGTGTATACCTTACCACCCCAAAATACATAAATGCATTTTGAAATTATCAAATATACGGAAAAAATGCAGTCATATGTATAGTATGCACTCAAGCTGTAGAATAATGCTAAAGTAATCACGCATTTGTATACATTATTGCTATTTTGTATATGAAAATTTACACATGAAATGGCTCTTAATACAGAAAAAAGGTTCGAGACCATTTCATCACAGAATAATAATAACTATGAACATGCCAGCGGGCAGCTAATGTCTATAAGCTATCTAAATTAAGAAATCTTAGTTCTCTAAGAATAGTTCTTACTTTAAGCAGAAGATATTTTGGGGCTGCTGAAAAAGTTGCTGTCCGTGAACTGGAGGGAAAAATGTTCATGTGACTCTATTATTAAAGTTGAAGGCCAAATTCAGGGAACGCCGTGTGCGAGCTTGCTCAAAAGTCTCTATTTCTGCTCTGGTGAGAACATCATATCATTTAGGCTTTCGAAAAAGCTGTCAACAGCTTCCTGGGAAAGTTCCACTAACTCGGAAATAGGTGTAACCATGCATTCATGCGCATGATTGTCTCCATTGACATTCTGATTTGGATTGCTGACAGAAGGTCGTACCTGATCGATGCTGCTTTCATCTTGTACTTCACTACCCCTTAATCGTAGTGGTGAAGCTTCCACGAATGCCGTCATCAGGATTGGTAGCCTTTGAGGGCAGCACAAAGCGTGAGCCTTGATTGGACTCAACAATGTTTCTGCATCCATTGGCGCATCCGATTGTAGCGTCAGACAGGTGTCTAACACGCATTCTTCTCCGCATAGCAGACACCTCAATACAGGTAAAACACATCTTTGCCACATTGGTCGAAATGATAGAAACCAAGTCATGTTCAGGTCTCTAAGCCGGGACAGTCCCAGGATTTTTGATATCCGGTCCCGGTATCCAATGGCTAGGATTGTTTCTTCCCTTGTCGCAGGTGTTCTGTCTGTGACATGGTTTGCCATAACGAAATATAAGGACTAGGAATAGGATTCCTGCAATCAGTCCCAAAATGAGGGGAAGTCCGCCAAAAATCGAGTGGACGAAATCTGGAAAAATACCCAGTATGGCTTTGAATGGTGTTAATGCCATCGAAAATACTGTCTTAAATACTTGTGAGACCCCACTGGTATCAGAAATATTTAAGATTTCATTCAGGATTTCTGCGAAATGTATGGGGGAATTAGTTGATAACAATGAATGTATCTCTGCAGTCGTCCTTGCGACTTGTAGATCATACTTTTCTTTTGATGACGTGAGCCTAGTAGGCGTCTGAAGAAGCACTGTTTTCATTCTGCTTAACCACATGAGCGCTAGCGAAATTCCCCTCCTGTGCTCTTCTTTACAAAAACCCATTATTCATGACGAGCTGGGCTCGTCATGAGCGTAGCAGGAGGCTACCTCATGACGAGCCCAGCTCGTCATGAGTGTCGAAGGGGTTAAAGTATCTATTCGAATAGAAGTAATTTTCAAGTTGGGCCATGCCCTTGCCTCCCTGTCTGGAAAGGAGCTGGGGAACAATGAGTGTCCACAGCACTTGCCCTTCACAGTCGTAGTTACAAGATAAGGAGTCCCGGGCATAAGACTACAACATCTGCGATCTACAATTAGAATGTAACTCCCATTATAGAGTCTTTGAAAGAATGGTTCTATCTCTGTTGCAGGTGCGCCTTGCTGGTGACATGAAAGGTTATTTGAGTTCCCTTCACAGGCTCCATGCAAACTAATTCCGTTACACAGAAGTGTACCGCTTAGTGACATTGCACAATTATTGCCACTAAGAAACACTTTCTGTCCTTTATTACTGACACATGCATGTGAATAGGGCAAGTTCCATGTTGTTTTTATGTACCCTTTTCCCAATTTTTCGTACATGCCAGCCTGTATATATTTTTGGCAGTATTGAAACCTGAAGGTTGATATTGGAATATTTATTATCCCATGTATTATCCATTCACTGACAGGTCGTTCTGACATTGTCACTGGTAATCTCTCAAGTTTCTCAATGCTCAGGATTGTATAATCAGCTCCCTTTTGGGCCATACTGATTTGTCTATCAGTAAGGTTAAAGATATAGAATAGTGACGTTGTGTTGATTAAACGCCAAGGCACATAGCCTTAACGCAGATTTTGTAACGTCCAGCCAAGCTGTACAATAGAACGCAATTGTGACTGACCGTGTTGTAATAACAGTAAGTCTTGCGATAATATGTCGATTGCTGAAGACACAATGCTGTCCAAAGAAAAAATTCTGGAGGACAGAGTCATTAACCCATTGTCCACTACAGAAAGTGATTTTTCCAAATTAATACGGTCAATTTCCCGTATCCTTTCTGCTGTTTCAATTTGAGTCACCTTCCAGGCCTCGTTGTAAGCTGCATATACAGAGGCTGCTATGAAACGCTTTTGACGCTGTTTGCGTGGTCCCATAATGAAATCACGCAAGTCAGCACCATCAGTAAGTAAAGTTAGGTGTTGCTTAATTTCTGCCAGTGTGGAAGTTTGTAGCCATTGAAGGCATAATTTGCCCACACTGTAGGTGGTTATTATCCCTGGGTGTTGTCTTTGAGGATATCTAGGGTCTGGCCTGGTCATTTTGAACCCCTATGTTTTGTTCAGGAATCTGTCTTGACAGTTATTAGTATCTGTGGGCCAGATCAACCACTGTTTCCAATCTGGATGTGTTCTGTTTTGGTTTAATACATAATTTACGTCTATCTCCTCATCTGTAGAGGTATTGCTGTACATTGTTGGCTTTGGAATAGACAGTTTATTTAAGTCTTTGATTTTGGCTAAGCCAAGACAGGTAGTTTGTTGAACAGTGTCATTTAAAAATATAATTTGTTCTGGGATCATGCAGGCTCTAAACAAAGATTCTATACCCTGTACTTGCCATTCTTTTGTGCCCCAAACACTTTTCAATTCAACATTTTTGTCCCAATAATCAAAACCAAAAGTATTCATTTGTTCAAAGAATGAGTCTGAATATATCAATTTTGTGTTTGTTATCATGTTCTTTGTCCCTGTCTTATTTGACAATTTGAAATAAAATGTTTCAGCATTACTTATGTTAAAACCTGAAAAATATGAATATTTGTCGTAAACGGTTCTTGAGCTTCCTTTTGGAGGTGTTGCACAATGTTCCCATTGATTATAATTTAAAACATTTCTAGGTTGTGCAGATCTATGTAGAAAATGGTTACCATAGTGGTTATAACAGTACATACTATCATAATTTGTAGAACCCTGCAAATAATCATGTTTGGTAAATTTAGCAGACATTACTAAGTCAGACATCATATTATTAATGCTTTCGAAGTCCCAATCATCAGCAAATGAGCTTGGTTTTACAAAGTCACTCAATGAGATCTTAATTTGGTGTGGATATTTCAGGATTTCGACCGGACCATAGATTTCGTAGTCAGTGTTGTCCCATGCTACCCCACCCGGTATAGGATTGGCTGTGAAGTTGGCTGAAGAAAGTTCTCTTTTCTCGACGTGTGAAGATGTGTGTGGTTTGAGGATCAAGTTGATTTTCTGACTTGCTGTGTCCATTTTAGCATATTTTCCCTCAATGAAGCGTCCCAAAGTTAGTACCATGATGAGCAAAAGTATGAGGATAAATGCACCAAAACCCACCCAAAATTCAATCCATGGGGAAATCAGATATCTTTCTTTCAGTTGTTTCAAAAGTTCTTTAGCTTTATCTTTAAAGGTTTTTGATGATGGCTGTGTCTTTGATTCAGTGAAGTCTTCAGATGAATCATCGAAGTTTATGAAGTAGCCGGATGCAGTTCTGTCAATAGTTCCAATTGCTTCAGGATTAATGTTTCTTGCATTATCATTTGGTACTTCATTATAGATTGGTGTGTCTCTGCTAAATGTTTTTATTTGGGTTTTCAGAGGTCTAAGTTCCATTGCATTGTTGCATAGTCCTTGTTGTTCTTCTGTAGGCGTTTCGAATGTGATGAGCCTCTTTGTTAGGACCTCTGTACTGGTAGCAAACCTTGGTGTTCTGCTACTTATTGGGAGTCCACTTGGCCTACTATTTGTTATCGGCCACATGATTGTGGTTTTACCAGGTCGATGGATACAACTCGGTTCTCCTTTTTACCAGCAAGCGGCTGATCCCGTTGACAGACAAGACAGGAACTGCTTTTCTGTAAGAAGGCCCAAATTCCTTCTTTACCGCGATCTTTTCTCTGACTAGATCCCCGACTTTTGGAATCCAGACAGGTCTTGCTGGGACAGGTGGTGGTTCTTCAGTGGTTGTTGGCTGTTGTTTCAACTTTATGTTGCTCAGGTCTTTTCTTGTTTCATTTAAGTCCTGTAAAATAGCCAAACGGTCTTTGATATCAAAGCTTTTTCCCTTCACCACTAAAGTCTGACTATCAAGGTCAGAGATTAACATCCTAGTTCCAAATAATAATTCGTACGGACTGAATCCCTTCAGAGAATTTCTTGGCAAGTTATTTAGACTACGTTGGACACTTATTAGATGTTTGACCCACCCAGCTCCCGAACCTAATATCCTTTCCGTTATAGATTGCTTTATGCCTTGGTTTTTTCTTTACACCATCCCGTATCCCTCAGGAAGGAAGTGAGAAGATTCCCGCTGTGCTATGCTCATTTGGCCATGTTTCCCCTCAGGCTGGAGGGCTAGAATGAAAACAATGGTCAAACGAAGCATGCTCTTAGCGTATATGCCATTTAGACTCGCAAATCTTTGTATAACAGTCCAGACGTCAGCCGAGTGCTGGTGATCTACATTATAAGTGGAAACTAGCCTGTATATGTTAATCGCAAGCCCTTCTTTTTATTGTTGATTCTTTCTGGAGTGAAACTACGAGGTATTACACTGTTTCTCTCCCCACTGCGATTTCTGTTGCAGTTTGGGCAGTTTTTTACAAACATGGTGTGATGCAGGCTCATGCCTGGCCACCAGTACCGTGATTGTAATTCTTCCAGAGAATCTTTTAGTTTGAGGTGTCTGAGACCCTCGCCCATATGCGCGTCTGCAATTAACAAGTTTCTCCTGTCCATGTTTGGAATCACTCTATCCCCCACTCCAGGGATTCGAGCAAAAGGGACGGAGTTTGCATCGATTATGTATGTATAATTGAGTGGATAGTTGATCGGTAGCGCTGAGCAGTCGCCTTTTAATGACGTTTTCACCGCCAGCACTGTTTCACCGTCAATATACTTCACTGTACGCTTTTTTCGAACTACGGAAGCCGATTTGGTTGCTACCGCTGTGGCTGTGTCAGCCAATGAATTCCCTGCAACGTGAACGCCATCACGCTGATGACTCAGTGAATGTGTCACGTGAGTCTTTGGTAGTTCTTTTTGTAAAAGAGCTATTTGTTCCCAGAGCATTTTCTGCTTTATTGGTGCATCTGTGTCATCTTTGTAACCGTTTTGAATCCATGTCTGCAAATCCTTGTTATATGATTTGACGCAGTAATATGAATCTGACACTATAAGTGTCGGGAATTCGCGATCCGCATTATCTAGCGCCATTTTCAATGCTATTATTTCAGTCTGTTGTTCTGAATTAGTTTCTACTGAGTGTGTTTTTGTTAATAGAGGTTTTAGTTTACCTCCGCGCCACACTTCTTTTGTAATCTCACATGTGGGGTTGTATGCTTGTTCTCCCCAAACGGAGGGTTGAGCATGTCCGTCTGTATAGATTACACAAGCGTATTGTCGTAAGGGCAGAATGTCGGTTGGCAGAGGGAATGTTCTTTCATATTCTAGATTTTTTAATTCCTCTAGTTCTGGATCAAAGTGGTAGTACACTTTGTCCGTTGTAATGGAATTCACCCATTGTATCCATTCCGGATTCAATGTTGTTGTTGGTAAATTACACGGTGTTGTTAATGCCTCAAAGGCTGATTCTGCTGTTCTGACTGTGATACGTCTACCGTCAGCTTGATCTTTTTCTCTAGCTATTGCGGTTTGAACTGCATGAACAATGTTTTCTTTAATGCTGAATTTCTTTTCGGCTTCTGTGTACAAGTGTGATTTCAATGCAATTGGTACCTTTTCTCCCTCATTAGAGGTTAGGTATGTGAATCCGCATCTTCCTGGGATGACTCGAATCACAAGATTGCGTGTGTTATCACGTGTTTCTAATTTTGTTTTAATTAGCATGTCTGTTTGTAAGGATCTCAGAATTTCTGTGTGTATTTGAGTCCAATTGTTTCTTTTAAAATCTGTTTTTATCAGATCATAAAGGGGTTTGACCCTTTCTACGTAATTTGCAATGTATGTTCTTCCGAAATTTAGGAAGCCTAGAATTGACTGTAGGTTTTTTAGTGTTCTAGGTGCTTGGAGTACGGCACATTTTTCTAGAAAATTGTCAGCCAGGCTTTTGCCTTCACTTGATAATTCATATCCTAGGAACAGGACTGTCAGATGGGCAATTCTGGATTTTTTAAAGTTGAATTTGTAACCCTCTGCTGCGAACCCAAGTATTATGGTGTTCACTCTCTTCAAGTGAGTCTCCAAGTCATCATCTGTTAAGTAAATGTCGTCGACATAAGATAATGCTTCATCATCATATATTTGTAGTAATTCTGTTACTCTCGCTGAGAATACTCCCGGGCTGTTCTTGTACCCCTGGGCTAACCGACAGAATTGTTTTTGAGTGCCATTTATTGAGAATGCAGACAAATATCTGCTCTCTGGTGCTATGTTTTGACAAAAGAATCCATTAGAGATGTCTAAGGTTGTTTTGTATTTTTTGCGCACTATGTTATTCATTAGTGCAGCACTATGCGAGTTTTGCACTGCAAAAGTTTTGCAACATGAGTTAAGGTGTCGGTAATCCAAAACTAGACGATATGAATTGTCTGGTTTGGAGACCGGAAACAAAGGGTTGTTCATTTGTGAGGTGCAAGTTTCAATCACCCCCTGGTATTCTAGCTGGTCTAGAATTTCTTTTACCTGTTTTTTAGCTTCTTGCTTAATTGGGTACTGCCTTTGTGCAGTAGGTTGTGATTTTAACTGGATTTTGTGAGGAGGAGAGTCCTCATCCCATCCTACGTGATTTTTATATAAAGCAGGAGCTAGAGCTACTGCCCACTTTCTAGCAAGTGTGTATTTTTTATGAATTGGGATGTGATTTGAGAAGGCAGGCATAATTATTTCTTCGCCATGAGGGCACTCCCTGACAAACTCTGGTGGCCAGTCTTTTTCAGCTAGAAGGATGTCATAGCCCTTGGAGAGATTATCCCAAAATAGTCCCCTTATTTTTCTAGTCTTATCCCCCTCTATACGTAATGTTATTTCATATATTTTGTGAGGTTTGCTAACTCTGGTGTCTGCAGTTTCCACTTGAAGATATTCATTCGTGTCCACTGTCTCCAGATGATTCATAAGGACTTTGCGAGCTATGCTCACTTCTGCTGCGCTGTCTAGCATTGTCTGAGCCCATTCTCCGTTTTTCAGTTGTGTCCTCAGTATTCTCGGCATTGTTAACTTTTTTAATGCAGGCTACCTTCTTTTTTGGAAATTGTAATTTCTTTTTTAGCTGAGCAGGTTCCTTGTCTTTGGACTTGGCGTGCTCTTCTCTTTGTTCTGATCGTCCTCTTCTTTCCGATTTCTGCGAGGAAGTCTGAAAAGATTGAGAGGGACGTGTATCAATGTCTTGATATCTATCAGGCTTTTTTATATTATCCCTATTTCTAAGGTTATATCTTTTCCCAGAGGGGTCACTCTGGGGTGACCTGTGTCTTTGGTTTGGAGATTTTTCTCTTCGCCTAGGAGACCTTCCTCTGGACTGGAATTTCTTTTCTTTGGGATTGGATTGTTTGTTTCCATCCCAGCTCTTTTTCTGTGATGTTGAATTATTATTAAAAAATATTTTTTCAGGACTTTCAATCAGTTGTGGTTTTACTGGTATTCCACCTAAACTATCTCTACCTAGTTCCTCATAGGATTTTTCTATGATTCTGGCAATTTCAGCTGGTTGGTCTGCTATATCTGTCTCTTTTAACCTCTGGCGGATCGCCACGTTTGCTGCTTCTCCCTTTATGTTGGCTAATAATATAGCCGAGACCTGCTTGAAGTCTTTTAGTAATTTCATACCAAGAGTTAAAGCGGGTTCCGGACCATATTCATCTTGAATTTGTTTTAGCACATCTGGTATTACCGAAATGGATGGAACACCGTGCGTTTTTGTGTAGATGGAAGCAAAGACTGTACCCCAAGTGTCACAGTCCTCAATGTGTGGTGCGATTCCCATTGGAAGACAGATAGTCAGAATCCTGTGTTTTTCTAGCGGGATGGTGTCTGGAAACACCGCCTCTATTTGGGTGATTTTCTGTGCCAACCAGAATGGTATTTGTTCCCGTTTAGCCGGTACTTTACCTAGGCAGGATTGTATGTTCTGTGGTGTAATTTTATTTGTGTTCCCCTGGTGAGGGGTCAGCTGTGGAATTTTAATTGCTGGCTGAATTGTTGAAGTCCGCATCACATACTGGACTAATTGTCTATGTATTTTTACTAATTGTTTTAGCTGTGTTAAAAGGTTTGCTGCAGACATCCCGTCGATGTCTGGATGTGGTGTGTATCCGGCTAGGACCGGCCACGTTGCTCCTGGTCTACCTAAAGGACCGAGCCTGGTGATGTGATTATTATGTTTTAGGGCGCCATCAAATAAGAGCAGGTGCTCTTGAAATTTGAGTGGTACTTCCACCTCCTCGAAAGGAGTGTACGTTTCAGGAGGTTCCTCTATTTTGTAATAGTGGAAGTACTTTGTTACAGCATTTGCTGCTGGAAAATTTATCCATGAATAGTATACCTCTGTCTGCCGATATTCGTGTGCCTCAATTACGAATATGACTGTGCCACCTCTAGGTGTCAGTCCGTTTTCTATAAGTTTTAAGGTTATAGATTTCCTTTTGATGACCGGGATGAGTATTATATCCTGGTCTGCATCTTGTATAGCAGCATCAGCTGCTGCGAGTTCAGTTGCTAATCTAACTGCCTCTCTTTCCTCATCACTGTCTACCATTTTACCGACAGGAAGGTTATTCTGTTTGTTTGCAGATCAGGTTTCTTATGGAAACAAAGATTAGATGCACAATATTTTGGAACAGTGTATCCTTCAACGTTGACTAAACCAAGTACCATACATAGGAGTTTCCTCCTGCGAGGTTTTGGAGGATATTACCTTTTACCCACTCCAGACGTCTTTGGAGTATTATGGGAGAAAGGGGTCTGTGGGAGAGTAGGGTCTGCAATCCTATGATCACCCAGATTTTTGCTTTCTGCTGCACTGGTTTACGACTTTCCCTGGCTGTGGGCCTGCTAATCAGACCCACAGCCTAGCTGTTCTCTCTATCCAAATTGTACTCCGGTACTGAATTGGCACTGGGCCCTCTCCAAGTCCCTGTACCCAGGGCTGAGGTGCACCCAGAAGTCTCCCAGGGGCTGAAGCATGTATTGTGCCACCCCTGGACTGACTGACTAAACTGACACAACTGGCTGCACGACAGCTGGGGCAAGGTGGTGTACTCACCCTTTGCTTTAGATATAGTATACCTATATCTAACCCTAAAATGGACACACAGATCTCCTATCAGTCACTCCTATGGCAGGCCTTAACAATCCTGAATTATTTACAACAAGGGGTGGTGATGGACAGAGTCTCTGAATTAAGCAGAGTACTCTCACCCAGTCAAGAGATCAGGGCTAGATCCAACACCGTTTTTTAGCTCATTGCACCATCCCAGTTTCAGAACCTGGCTGTATGCAAATTAGTCTGTCCCTGGCCCAGTGCATCATGGGAACAGGGCAGACCAGACTACAAAAGCCAATTCTTACACTGGGAAGGAAACAAGCTTCCGGGGACCGGTTTCTGGCATTTCAGCCGTCTTCAGCCCGGCTTGCTTGAATCCTGATGGTGCAATGAGCAAGGGACTCACATCTGAGTATACCCTTCCACGCTTAGGGTGGACAAAATTATTTACAACAAGGGGTGGTGATGGACAGAGTCTCTGAATTAAGCAGAGTACTCTCACCCAGTCAAGAGATCAGGGCTAGATCCAACACTGTTTTTTAGCTCATTGCACCATCCCAGTTTCAGAACCTGGCTGTATGCAAATTAGTCTGTCCCTGGCCCAGTGCATCATGGGAACAGGGCAGACCAGACTACAAAAGCCAATTCTTACACTGGGAAGGAAACAAGCTTCCGGGGACCGGTTTCTGGCATTTCAGCCGTCTTCGGCCCGGCTTGCTTGAATCCTGATGGTGCAATGAGCAAGGGACTCACATCTGAGTATACCCTTCCACGCTTAGGGTGGACAAAATTATTTACAACAAGGGGTGGTGATGGACAGAGTCTCTGAATTAAGCAGAGTACTCTCACCCAGTCAAGAGATCAGGGCTAGATCCAACACCGTTTTTTAGCTCATTGCACCATCCCAGTTTCAGAACCTGGCTGTATGCAAATTAGTCTGTCCCTGGCCCAGTGCATCATGGGAACAGGGCAGACCAGACTACAAAAGCCAATTCTTACACTGGGAAGGAAACAAGCTTCCGGGGACCGGTTTCTGGCATTTCAGCCGTCTTCGGCCCGGCTTGCTTGAATCCTGATGGTGCAATGAGCAAGGGACTCACATCTGAGTATACCCTTCCACGCTTAGGGTGGACAAAATTATTTACAACAAGGGGTGGTGATGGACAGAGTCTCTGAATTAAGCAGAGTACTCTCACCCAGTCAAGAGATCAGGGCTAGATCCAACACCGTTTTTTAGCTCATTGCACCATCCCAGTTTCAGAACCTCCCCGGTAGCTTGTCTCCTTTCTGGTGAAGAATTGGCTTGGTAGTTTGGTCTGCCCTGTTCCCATGATCCACTGGGCCAGGGACAGACTAATTTGCATATAGCCAGGTTCTGAGCTGGGCTGGGGCAGTGAGATAAATAACGGTGATGGATCAAGCCCTGATCTTTGGACTGGGTAAGAGTGGTCTGCTTAATTCAGACACTCTGTTCATCACCACCCCCTTTTCTGAATCGTTTTTGGCCACTATAGGTGTGGCAGGGTATACTCAGACATGAGTCCCTTTCTCACTGCTCCATCAGGATTCAAGCAAGCCGGGCCGAAGAGGCTGAAATGCCAGAAACCGGTCCCCGGTAGCTTGTCTCCTTTCTGGTGAAGAATTGGCTTGGTAGTTTGGTCTGCCCTGTTCCCATGATGCACTGGGCCAGGGACAGACTAATTTGCATATAGCCAGGTTCTGAGCTGGGCTGGGGCAGTGAGATAAATAACGGTGATGGATCAAGCCCTGATCTTTGGACTGGGTAAGAGTGGTCTGCTTAATTCAGACACTCTGTTCATCACCACCCCCTTTTCTGAATCGTTTTTGGCCACTATAGGTGTGGCAGGGTATACTCAGACATGAGTCCCTTTCTCACTGCTCCATCAGGATTCAAGCAAGCCGGGCCGAAGAGGCTGAAATGCCAGAAACCGGTCCCCGGTAGCTTGTCTCCTTTCTGGTGAAGAATTGGCTTGGTAGTTTGGTCTGCCCTGTTCCCATGATGCACTGGGCCAGGGACAGACTAATTTGCATATAGCCAGGTTCTGAGCTGGGCTGGGGCAGTGAGATAAATAACGGTGATGGATCAAGCCCTGATCTTTGGACTGGGTAAGAGTGGTCTGCTTAATTCAGACACTCTGTTCATCACCACCCCCTTTTCTGAATCGTTTTTGGCCACTATAGGTGTGGCAGGGTATACTCAGACATGAGTCCCTTTCTCACTGCTCCATCAGGATTCAAGCAAGCCGGGCCGAAGAGGCTGAAATGCCAGAAACCGGTCCCCGGTAGCTTGTCTCCTTTCTGGTGAAGAATTGGCTTGGTAGTTTGGTCTGCCCTGTTCCCATGATGCACTGGGCCAGGGACAGACTAATTTGCATATAGCCAGGTTCTGAGCTGGGCTGGGGCAGTGAGATAAATAACGGTGATGGATCAAGCCCTGATCTTTGGACTGGGTAAGAGTGGTCTGCTTAATTCAGACACTCTGTTCATCACCACCCCCTTTTCTGAATCGTTTTTGGCCACTATAGGTGTGGCAGGGTATACTCAGACATGAGTCCCTTTCTCACTGCTCCATCAGGATTCAAGCAAGCCGGGCCGAAGAGGCTGAAATGCCAGAAACCGGTCCCCGGTAGCTTGTCTCCTTTCTGGTGAAGAATTGGCTTGGTAGTTTGGTCTGCCCTGTTCCCATGATGCACTGGGCCAGGGACAGACTAATTTGCATATAGCCAGGTTCTGAGCTGGGCTGGGGCAGTGAGATAAATAACGGTGATGGATCAAGCCCTGATCTTTGGACTGGGTAAGAGTGGTCTGCTTAATTCAGACACTCTGTCCATCACCACCCCCTTTTCTGAATCGTTTTTGGCCACTATAGGTGTGGCAGGGTATACTCAGACATGAGTCCCTTTCTCACTGCTCCATCAGGATTCAAGCAAGCCGGGCCGAAGAGGCTGAAATGCCAGAAACCGGTCCCCGGTAGCTTGTCTCCTTTCTGGTGAAGAATTGGCTTGGTAGTTTGGTCTGCCCTGTTCCCATGATGCACTGGGCCAGGGACAGACTAATTTGCATATAGCCAGGTTCTGAGCTGGGCTGGGGCAGTGAGATAAATAACGGTGATGGATCAAGCCCTGATCTTTGGACTGGGTAAGAGTGGTCTGCTTAATTCAGACACTCTGTTCATCACCACCCCCTTTTCTGAATCGTTTTTGGCCACTATAGGTGTGGCAGGGTATACTCAGACATGAGTCCCTTTCTCACTGCTCCATCAGGATTCAAGCAAGCCGGGCCGAAGAGGCTGAAATGCCAGAAACCGGTCCCCGGTAGCTTGTCTCCTTTCTGGTGAAGAATTGGCTTGGTAGTTTGGTCTGCCCTGTTCCCATGATGCACTGGGCCAGGGACAGACTAATTTGCATATAGCCAGGTTCTGAGCTGGGCTGGGGCAGTGAGATAAATAACGGTGATGGATCAAGCCCTGATCTTTGGACTGGGTAAGAGTGGTCTGCTTAATTCAGACACTCTGTTCATCACCACCCCCTTTTCTGAATCGTTTTTGGCCACTATAGGTGTGGCAGGGTATACTCAGACATGAGTCCCTTTCTCACTGCTCCATCAGGATTCAAGCAAGCCGGGCCGAAGAGGCTGAAATGCAGAAACCGGTCCCCGGTAGCTTGTCTCCTTTCTGGGGAAGAATTGGCTTGGTAGTTTGGTCTGCCCTGTTCCCATGATGCACTGGGCCAGGGACAGACTAATTTGCATATAGCCAGGTTCTGAGCTGGGCTGGGGCAGTGAGATAAATAACGGTGATGGATCAAGCCCTGATCTTTGGACTGGGTAAGAGTGGTCTGCTTAATTCAGACACTCTGTTCATCACCACCCCCTTTTCTGAATCGTTTTTGGCCACTATAGGTGTGGCAGGGTATACTCAGACATGAGTCCCTTTCTCACTGCTCCATCAGGATTCAAGCAAGCCGGGCCGAAGAGGCTGAAATGCCAGAAACCGGTCCCCGGTAGCTTGTCTCCTTTCTGGTGAAGAATTGGCTTGGTAGTTTGGTCTGCCCTGTTCCCATGATGCACTGGGCCAGGGACAGACTAATTTGCATATAGCCAGGTTCTGAGCTGGGCTGGGGCAGTGAGATAAATAACGGTGATGGATCAAGCCCTGATCTTTGGACTGGGTAAGAGTGGTCTGCTTAATTCAGACACTCTGTTCATCACCACCCCCTTTTCTGAATCGTTAACAATCCTGAAGGCAGAGTGCTTGGAATCGTGTGAGATGGTGCTCTGGCATGAGCTGAGCCTGTCTGCGGCTTTCGGGATCTATCCCTTAGCCGTTTCCATGATATCGCATACCATATACTCTTAAGTGCATTATAATCCTTGCGGTTATATGCCAACTCTGGTATCGCTTTATCAAAACATGTCGAGTAAGGTGTCATACGAATTGGAATACTAACCCCTCGCCAATTCTGGCGACGGGGTTAGCATTCCACCCTTCTAGAGGGACACGGCATGTATGTAACCCCTAACCCCGGTTAAAGTCAGACAGAGCCTTAGCATCCACAAAATGGATGCTGCCACCGAGACACAAGTCTGCCCTCCTGCTGCTGGGAGTCCTCCCAGAGCAGGAGATAAGGACAAAGGGTTTCCTGCCAGGGGCGGTGCCAGCACCGTACCAGACAGGATTTTGTGTATTGTAGGTAGGCAGGGCTTCAGAGGAAGGTGACTGCACGTGGCACCCCGGTGCTCACTGTGCATAGGCTGGCTTGAACCAGTTCCAGGGACACTCCAGACCCTGTGCTGGGGAAAAGCCCGCCAAGGAAGTGGGTGTAACCACCCCCCTCCTGGTCCCACCCATAGGGCAGGACCTAGTCGCGTGCCAGCCCCCTTTTCCCAGATAAAGGTAGGGACTGGCCCCCTTCCAAAACAGATCATCTTTGAATCCTGAAACTACTTTCTACGAAAGGAACTCAAGACTTCTTCCTAAGATTTCTCCCTTGTGGCTAAGGAGTAGTCACCCTGCATCCGCAGGCACCATCGCAAGAACACTGCGGTCTGCTGCAAGTCCTTCCTCCGGAATCCGACTGCCCAGCTCGACGAGAACCGGCTTCCCTGGCACCTCTGACCTCTACCCACCTCTACAGCCCAGCTGAGAACCGTGGGTGCGACGAGACCTCGAGGGACCGGCCATCTGCAAGACTGCACGACTTCTGCACAGCAAGCCCGCCGAGTAATTTCCTGGTGAGTGCTTTGGGGTCCGAGAAGCCCCGACCCTGAGCAGCTCCAGCACCGAAGTGCAGCCTCCCAGCATCTCCACGATCTGCGTGGGGCCCTTCTGCTTTTTGCTGCTCACCGCGTTGTTTGGCTACTAGCCCGCTGGCTTGTGGCCTTCTGAACGACGCCCGACGACATTTCTGCTGCTGGTCTGGTTGCTCCAGACTGGCCCTTGCTCCCTTCCAGAAGAGGAGCACCCCGGACCCTCCTGGTCCACTCAAGACGCCATTTTGAGTCCACCGCGTGGGCTTGAATTAGCCAAGGCTTGTTGCCTAATCCGGGGTAACTTCGACGCCGACAGCTTCATCCATCGTGGGACAGCTCGCCTCTCCATCCTGGTCGCCGACAACACCTCCTGGTCCGTGAGATCTGCAGAGCCAGCGTCGCCCACTCACCTAGTCGAGGTGACTACCATCCGGTGCCCTCCTGGTGCCACTGACTACTGGCTAGTAGTCACGAACTTGGTCCCCTCTGCTTTCAGGTGTCATCCCTCTTCGATCCAGGCTTGGATCACCCGAACAATCTCCACTGGTCGCCTGCCAGCAACTCCTTTCTTCCAGGCTCCTGGTCCGGCAACGAGGATTCCCGACGTCTTTTGAGACCTATGCAGCTGCAGCCCCTGGGCTAGGTAACTTCGGCACTTCGGTGTCCCAGCATAGCCTCACTATCCAAGGGTCAGGATCCACTGTCGTTTTCTCCCTACCAGGTCGGGTTCGCCCGTGAACACTAACTTTGCCTTTACTAGCTCCCATAGACTTTGTCCCGCATCCCGCGTGAGAGTGCACACTCTGCACCCGAGTCCCCTAGGTCTCCTAGAAGTAATCTAACGATTCTATAGTCAAGTCCTAGCTATTCCAAAGCCTATTAGTACTGTACTTACCTGCTAGTAATTTCGCATTCCACTTTTAAAGTATATGGTTTTTCGTGCCCCTCGGGCATTTGTGTATACCGTGCTAACTTAAGTATTTTCGTAAGAGTTTTGTTGTGTGCCTAGCACCCTGTCCTCATAAAGAGTACAGGGTTGTTGTGATTCTAATAAATACACTGTTTATTTTCATAACACTTGTGTGGTGTCCTTTCACTGGGTGTTCAAGGGTAATGTGATGGTAAAACAGCTGGCTTAACACGCCCTCTAGAGTCTTAGCCTTAGACTGCTCGTATCCATGCTACTAGGATAGCTGGTCTATAAGGTTGACTTACAACCAATCATCAATAAGGGTTGTTTGGACTGATATATAGTGATCACTAGAATAGTGAGCACTGCACATCAGGCCAACTTCTCACATTGGTGGGCAGCGGTTGGGATTTGAGCTTGCTGTTGTTTTACCACACATGCCCTAAGAATATCTTGTGAAAGATCACATAAGTACTAAAGGTACATATAACTTAGCTTAGAATACTCTGAGTTCTACTGAACCAGCTGTTGTAGCTCCTAGGGCCTAGCACACCCTAAACTACAACTCTAGCAAGGGATCAGTAGGCAAACATATAGTGTAGGTAAGTGCACCACTTACACCTCACTAGAAAAGCATGTCTACCCAGGGAGAATCTACTGAGACTCCCCTGGTCAGTGTTGACCCTCCACAGGTCACTTCAAGATATGCAGCTCTCAGTTTCCAGGAGATGAGACAAATCTGTGTCTCCAGGAAACTGAAGCAGGGGTCTAACCCCACCACTCCCTTTCTGATAGGTCTCTTAGAGACATATGATGCCAGAAAGATTTCTCAGTTGCATGAGAATATGCCAGCCTTAGAGGGAACCTCTGGGGATCCAGACCTCCCCAACACTGCTACGGCAGTTGAGGAGGAGGATCAAGAGAAACTCTCTGGGGATGAGGTAGACAAAGGTCTTGAGGTAGTCAGAAGGCTAACCAGGGCCAACTTAGACTTACTTGGGCTAGGATCTGGGGGACCCCCAGTACTAACCCTAAGTGGGCCTAACCTTGGAGTTAGGAGAGATAGATCTCTTTCTAGGGACTCCAATAGATCTCTGCACTCTAATGCCTCTTCCCAGAGGAGAAGGAATCCTCCACAGAGGAGATTTACTTCCCCTCAGAGAATGGAGCATGAAGCTAGGATGAGACAAGCTGAACTGAGGATTGAAAGGGAAGAACTTGCCCTGGCCAAAGAGAAGCTTGCCTTTGCTAGAGAGCAGCAGATGAGTGGGTTAGCACCCACTGGTGGCAGCAATCTCCCAAGAGATAGAGAGAAGGGTTTAGATACTAAACACCTGACTAAGATAGTGCCCCCCTTTAAGCAAGGGGATGATATCCAGAAATGGATGGCTGCTCTGGAGAGGGCCTGCACTGTGCAGTGCATTCCCCAGAGTCAGTGGGCAGCTATACTGTGGCTCTCCTTTGATGGTAAAGGTAGAGATAAGCTCCTCACTACAAGAGTGGAGGATGCTAACAATTACCAGGTCCTGAAGAATACACTGGTTGATGGGTTTGGTTTAACCACTGAGCAGTACAGGTTGCTGTTCAGAGACACCCAGAAAACTCAGTCTCAGGACTGGTCTGACTTTGTGGATTGTGCCACTAAGGCTTTGGAGGGCTGGTTGCTGGGTAGCAAGGTTACAGATTACACAGGATTGTATAATCTAATGATGAGAGAACAAATTTTAAACAATTGTCAGAACCAGTTGTTGCACCAGCACCTTGTTGATTCAGATCTGACCTCTCCCCAAGAATTGGGAAAGAAGGCAGACAAATGGGTCAGGACAAGGATCAAGCAGAACCAGAACCAGAACCAGGGTGGTCAGAAGAAAGCAGACCAGAAGGGTAATGTTAAGAATGAACAAAATGACCAGAAGTCTTCACCAGGTCCCCAACAAACCAAAGAGGGTGGGGGTCAGGCTTCCCAGAAGAAGAAGACTCAAGAAGGCCAGTCAAAAAGGTGGTGCCAGTACTGCAAAAGTAAATCTCACTGGTTTAGTGAGTGCACCAAAAGAGGAGGACAAACTCCTGCCACTACAGCCCCAAAGGCAACTGCACCCCCTAGTACAGTCAGTAGTGGTAGCGTACCTCCCAATGCATTAGTTGGGTTAACCTTGGGTACTGAGGGGTCTGACAACTTAGTTGGCACACTCACTCAGGCTGTCCTTGTCTGTAAAGGGGATATAGATATGTCCCCTGAGATAAGTCCCAATACTTTGGGCAAATACAGGCAGACACCTTTGATTAATGGCAAAATGGCTCAGGCCTATAGGCACACTTGTGCCAGTGTCACCATGGTAACACCTAACTTTGTGGACCCTGGACAGATCATGCCAGGTACTGATTTCCTGGTGACCAATGCCAGCAATGTCACTACTAGTCATAGTGTGGCAATTGTGGCTTTCTCCTGGGGTGGAGTGAAGGGACAAAAGAAAGTTGTAGTCAGTTCAGACCTCCCAGTTGATCGTTTGTTGGGCAATGATTTGGAGTCATCACAATGGTCAGAAGTGGGGCAGAGGACTCACATGGAAATGTTAGGCTTGCCAGCACATGTGCTTGCTGTGACTAGGTCACAGGCCAGAAGATGCCCCACTGAACAGGTGCTGGATCCTGAAATTATGGACCAGACACCTTCCAAGAAGAAGAGCAGTAAGGGTAAGGCTTTGCCTTCCCCCTTACCCCAGGTTGAGGATCAAGTCTCTGAGGAGGCTGATCTGAGAGAGCTGAGGGAAACTGAGCCTAAAGAGCTTGAACTTGATCAAGTTGAGTTTCTGGGCTCAGGGGGACCCTCCAGAGCAGACCTGGGGAAGGAACAGTTCAACTGCCCTTCCCTTGAACCCCTCAGACAGCAGGCTGCTGCTGAGGCTGCAGGGAATGCCACAGGTGCCCACAGGGTATACTGGGAAGATGGACTCCTGTACTCTGAGTCAAGAGACCCCAAGCCTGGTGCAACCAGGAGGCTGGTCATCCCCTTGTCTCTGAGAGGTTTCCTTCTCACCTTGGCCCATGAGATTCCCCTTGCAGGTCATTTAGGTCAGACAAAGACTTGGGACAGGCTTGTCTCACACTTTCACTGGCCCCATATGAATGAGAATACCAAGGAGTTTTGTCGCTCCTGTGTCACTTGCCAAGCCAGTGGTAAGTCAGGTGGCACAACAAAGGCCCCCCTCATACCACTACCTGTGGTGGGGGTTCCCTTTGAAAGAGTGGGGATTGACATTGTTGGTCCAATGGAACCCCAGACAGCATCAGGGCACAAGTTTATACTGGTGGTGGTGGATCATGCCACCAGGTATCCTGAAGCTATTCCCCTTAGGACCACTACAGCACCTGTAGTGGCAAGAGCCCTAGTTGGAGTGTTCTCCAGAGTGGGTTTCCCTAAGGAGGTCGTTTCTGACAGAGGTACAAACTTCATGTCAGGATATCTGACTGCAATGTGGAAGGAGTGTGGTGTGAACTACAAGTTCACCACACCCTACCACCCACAATGCAATGGGCTTGTTGAGAGATTCAACAGGACCCTGAAAGGGATGATTCATGGACTACCTGAAACTCTTAGGAGAAGATGGGATGTCCTGATCCCCTGCCTCTTGTTTGCTTACAGAGAAGTCCCACAGAAGGGGGTTGGCTACAGCCCTTTTGAGCTTCTGTATGGGCATCCTGTGAGAGGACCCCTGTGTTTGGTGAAGGAAGGATGGGAGAGACCTCTCAAAAAGCCTGCAACCAACATAGTGGACTATGTACTTGGTCTCCGCTCCAGGATGGCTGAGTATATGGAAAAGGCATCTAAAAACCTTGAGGCCAGCCAAGAACTTCAGAAAGCTTGGCATGACCAAAAGGCTGTTCTGACTGTGTACCAGCCAGGACAGAAGGTGTGGGTGCTGGAGCCAGTGGCCCCAGCAGCTCTGAAAGACAAATGGTCTGGGCCCCACACCATCATTGAGCAAAAGGGAGAGGTTACCTACTTGGTGGACCTTGGAACTCCCAGGAGCCCTCTCAGAGTGCTCCATGTTAACAGGCTCAAGGCATATGTTGACAGGAAGGACATGAGCTTGCTCATGGCCACAGATGAGGGACAGGAGGAAGAGAGTGACCCTCTCCCAGACCTGCTCACTCAGAATCCTGATGATGGATCAGTTGATGGTGTTATCTTTTGTGGCAGCCTCACTGAGCATCAGCAACAGGATTGCAGGCAAGTTCTGCAATCCTTCAGACATATGTTCTCTCTGACACCCAGCCAAACTGATTGGTGTACCCATGATGTTGACACTGGAGACAGTCTGCCTGTCAAGAGTAAAATCTACAGACAGCCTGATCATGTTAGAGACTGCATCAAAACTGAAGTGCAGAAAATGTTGGAGCTGGGAGTCATTGAGCCCTCAGATAGCCCTTGGGCTAGCCCAGTAGTTCTAGTGCCAAAGCCTCACACCCAGGGTGGTAAGAGAGAGATGAGGTTTTGCGTAGACTACAGAGGCCTCAATGCAGTCACTAAGACTGATGCCCACCCAATTCCAAGAGCAGATGAACTTATAGATAAATTGGCTTCTGCCAAATTCTTAAGTACATTTGATTTGACAGCTGGGTATTGGCAAATCAGGTTAGCTGAGGAAGCCAAACCCAAGACAGCATTTTCTACCCCTGGTGGGCATTATCAGTTTGTGGTAATGCCCTTTGGTTTGAAAAATGCACCTGCCACCTTCCAAAGGTTGGTGAATCAAGTCCTCACTGGGCTGGATGACTTCTGTGCAGCATATCTTGATGATATTGCTGTCTTTATCTCCACCTGGGAGGATCACGTGGTCCACCTGAGGAAAGTGTTAGAGGCTCTGCAAAAGGCAGGCCTCACTATCAAGGCCACAAAGTGCCAGATAGGGCAGACACAGGTTGTATACCTGGGCCACCTTGTAGGTGGAGGCCAGGTTCAGCCACTGGAGAGTAAGATACAGGCCATCAAGGACTGGACTCCTCCAATCACCCAGACTCAAGTTCGAGCTTTCTTGGGCCTGACTGGGTACTATAGGAAGTTTGTCAGAAATTATGGGTCCATAGTGACCCCTCTTAATGACCTGACAAGCAAAAAGATGCCAAAGAAAGTTCAGTGGACAGCAAGCTGTCAGAAAGCATTCAATGACCTAAAGCAGGCCATGTGCACAGCACCTATCCTAAAGAGTCCAGATTACTCCAAGCCATTCATTGTCCAAACAGATGCTTCTGAGTTGGGTGTGGGGGCTGTTCTGTCTCAACTGAATTTTGATGGTAATGATCAGCCTATTGCTTTCATTAGTAGAAGGTTGACACCCAGAGAGAAAAATTGGTCAGCTATTGAGAGGGAGGCCTTTGCTGTGGTCTGGGCCCTGAAGAAGCCGAGGGCCTACTTGTTTGGCACTCACTTCACCATTCAGACAGACCATAAGCCCCTCTTATGGCTAAATCAGATGAAGGGTGAAAACCCCAAACTGCTTAGGTGGTCCATTTCCCTACAGGGGATGGATTTTACAGTGGAGCATAGACCTGTTACTGATCACAGCAATGCTGATGGGCTCTCCAGGTATTTCCACTTAGAGCAAGAAGACTCACCTGGTCAAGGTTAGCTTATTGTCCCAAAGTTTGGGGGGGGGGTCATGTAGGAGAGTAGGGTCTGCAATCCTATGATCACCCAGATTTTTGCTTTTTGCTGCACTGGTTTACGACTTTCCCTGGCTGTGGGCCTGCTAATCAGACCCACAGCCTAGCTGTTCTCTCTATCCAAATTGTACTCCGGTACTGAATTGGCACTGGGCCCTCTCCAAGTCCCTGTACCCAGGGCTGAGGTGCACCCAGAAGTCTCCCAGGGGCTGAAGCATGTATTGTGCCACCCCTGGACTGACTGACTAAACTGACACAACTGGCTGCACGACAGCTGGGGCAAGGTGGTGTACTCACCCTTTGCTTTAGATATAGTATACCTATATCTAACCCTAAAATGGACACACAGATCTCCAATCAGTCACTCCTATGGCAGGCCTTAACAATCCTGAAGGCAGAGTGATTGGAATCGTGTGAGATGGTGCTCTGGCATGAGCTGAGCCTGTCTGCGGCTTTCGGGATCTATCCCTTAGCCGTTTCCATGATATCGCATACCATATACTCTTAAGTGCATTATAATCCTCGCGGTTATATGCCAACTCTGGTATCGCTTTATCAAAACATGTCGAGTAAGGTGTCATACGAATTGGAATACTAACCCCTCGCCAATTCTGGCGACGGGGTTAGCATTCCACCCTTCTAGAGGGACACGGCATGTATGTAACCCCTAACCCCGGTTAAAGTCAGACAGAGCCTTAGCATCCACAAAATGGATGCTGCCACCGAGACACAAGTCTGCCCTCCTGCTGCTGGGAGTCCTCCCAGAGCAGGAGATAAGGACAAAGGGTTTCCTGCCAGGGGCGGTGCCAGCACCGTCCCAGACAGGATTTTGTGTATTGTAGGTAGGCAGGGCTTCAGAGGAAGGTGACTGCACGTGGCACCCCGGTGCTCACTGTGCATAGGCTGGCTTGAACCAGTTCCAGGGACACTCCAGACCCTGTGCTGGGGAAAAGCCCGCCAAGGAAGTGGGTGTAACCACCCCCCTCCTGGTCCCACCCATAGGGCAGGACCTAGTCGCGTGCCAGCCCCCTTTTCCCAGATAAAGGTAGGGACTGGCCCCTTCCAAAACAGATCATCTTTGAATCCTGAAACTACTTTCTACGAAAGGAACTCAAGACTTCTTCCTAAGATTTCTCCCTTGTGGCTAAGGAGTAGTCACCCTGCATCCGCAGGCACCATCGCAAGAACACTGCGGTCTGCTGCAAGTCCTTCCTCCGGAATCCGACTGCCCAGCTCGACGAGAACCGGCTTCCCTGGCACCTCTGACCTCTACCCACCTCTACAGCCCAGCTGGGAACCGTGGGTGCGACGAGACCTCGAGGGACCGGCCATCTGCAAGACTGCACGACTTCTGCACAGCAAGCCCGCCGAGTAATTTCCTGGTGAGTGCTTTGGGGTCCGAGAAGCCCCGACCCTGAGCAGCTCCAGCACCGAAGTGCAGCCTCCCAGCATCTCCACGATCTGCGTGGGGCCCTTCTGCTTTTTGCTGCTCACCGCGTTGTTTGGCTACTAGCCCGCTGGCTTGTGGCCTTCTGAACGACGCCCGACGACATTTCTGCTGCTGGTCTGGTTGCTCCAGACTGGCCCTTGCTCCCTTCCAGAAGAGGAGCACCCCGGACCCTCCTGGTCCACTCAAGACGCCATTTTGAGTCCACCGCGTGGGCTTAAATTAGCCAAGGCTTGTTGCCCAATCCGGGGTAACTTTGACGCCGACAGCTTCATCCATCGTGGGACAGCTCGCCTCTCCATCCTGGTCGCCGACAACGCCTCCTGGTCCGTGAGATCTGCAGAGCCAGCGTCACCCACTCACCTAGTCGAGGTGACTACCATCCGGTGCCCTCCTGGTGCCACTGACTACTGGCTAGTAGTCACGAACTTGGTCCCCTCTGCTTTCAGGTGTCATCCCTCTTCGATCCAGGCTTGGATCACCCGAACAATCTCCACTGGTCGCCTGCCAGCAACTCCTTTCTTCCAGGCTCCTGGTCCGGCAACGAGGATTCCCGACGTCTTTTGAGACCTATGCAGCTGCAGCCCCTGGGCTAGGTAACTTCGGCACTTCGGTGTCCCAGCATAGCCTCACTATCCAAGGGTCAGGATCCACTGTCGTTTTCTCCCTACCAGGTCGGGTTCGCCCGTGAACACTAACTTTGCCTTTACTAGCTCCCATAGACTTTGTCCCGCATCCCGCGTGAGAGTGCACACTCTGCACCCGAGTCCCCTAGGTCTCCTAGAAGTAATCTAACGATTCTATAGTCAAGTCCTAGCGATTCCAAAGCCTATTAGTACTGTACTTACCTGCTAGTAATTTCGCATTCCACTTTTAAAGTATATGGTTTTTCGTGCCCCTCGGGCATTTGTGTATACAGTGCTAACTTAAGTATTTTCGTAAGAGTTTTGTTGTGTGCCTAGCACCCTGTCCTCATAAAGAGTACAGGGTTGTTGTGATTCTAATAAATACACTGTTTATTTTCATAACACTTGTGTGGTGTCCTTTCACTGGGTGTTCAAGGGGTAATGTGATGGTAAAACAGCTGGCTTAACACGCCCTCTAGAGTCTTAGCCTTAGACTGCTCGTATCCATGCTACTAGGATAGCTGGTCTATAAGGTTGACTTACAACCAATCATCAATAAGGGTTGTTTGGACTGATATATAGTGATCACTAGAATAGTGAGCACTGCACATCAGGCCAACTTCTCACAGGGTCTGAGTGAGAAAGCACGACTGAGTTACTCTAAATGTCTTACGTTAGTTTTATCGCCCTTTCCAAACGCGTTGGGCGCCATGTAGTGTAGTTCCTATTATCCCAATAGGCTCTGCGCATTGGAATAATACCTTCAATAGTATAGGCCTAGACCAGACGTTAACTAGGTCTACTACTGTCGATATTAGACTTAAAGTTTTGGGTTTGCCAGCTAGCTCAGAGTTCACTAGAAACTTTCTCGAATGTTCAGGAAGGAATTAACTTCCCTGATTAGACAAGAAGGGATTTAGTTTCTGACAACCATAGAACATGACAACTTTGCTCTCCCCTAATCAAGAGTGTATCTCGAGAGTCGTGTGAACAAAAGGCAATTTATTTTACTCAGTCAGTACGTGCATTCTTAGTCTCATCAGATTGTAGAGAAAAGGAAGAGATGGGCGTGTTCAATAAAAAGGTGTTATTTATTGATCAGTCTCTTTTCTCATACAAGAGAAATGGATCGATATTATTGCAATACTTATAGTTAAGTAAAGTGCATACATTAAAAGCAGAAGTATAAAATAATACTGTAAAAACATTGATATGGTTTCTAAGCCATATGATGTTTTAAAATGGATAAAATATATTACATACACATATACATTTGACTAAACGTACTCAACTGGTGTTTCTAAATACGCCTACCCCGTGTACCTGACCTAAGCCTAATACGTGGGCGGGAATAGAAAGTTACAGTTTAAGTTAAGTTTGTTTTTGCCAAGTGACTGACTAAAGAATTCTCTTCGAGGGGTTATTCAGTTCTGTACCTGGAATCTAGGATGGATGAGGGATGGTATCTCTCGTCTCTGGTCTCGATATTCCAGGCTGCCTGCGAGGGCTACCCGGAAACGCCGGTGCTGGATTTCTCGGCAGGAGAAAGCAGCGCGTCTCGTTCTCAGCGCGTCAGGAAGGCGGGGCTGCGCCAGCGGGGTCTGCTCTGCTCTGCTCTGGGCTTCGGCAAGTCTGGCTGCTCCGTCTCGTCACCACCGCGTGTCTTTGCATAGGGCAATATCGGTAATATTTATACCTTTAAGGTGCCGAGATTGACGTAAGGATGGACATAGATACGTCAATAAGGATGTCATACGACCAGGTCGTTAGCACATTCTTTTGCTGAAGTTCTCGGTGAAATCAAAACAATGGCCGCAGGGTTTTTCCCAGGTCTGTCATAGGTTTGATTTGTTATGAGAACTCCGTATGCCTTATCAGGGGCTGGAGGAATATCGCTTGTCTAATTAGATGGCAAGCGTTATGACCTAATCAGATAACACGTTCCTGTGCCGTAGTGTGGCTTTATCAGATAACGGTTCCTGCATCATGGGGGTTTTCTGCCTCATGGGCTGACTGCTAGTTAACTTGTTAGTTTGCTAACCAGAATAGGGTCAGGAATAGGGGGATCGATACAGAACCTATAGGAATACATCACAGTAATCGGGAGCAATATAGTGCTTCATAGTGGGTGGTGAACGCATCATGTATATAGCGCTGTGTGTATAGCAAGCCCCATCCTTCCACGTGTATTGCTGTCACTGGGGTCGAGCGATTCTCTTGTGATATCAGCCAGGCCAGGAGCTTGCCAGGTCTGTCACTCAGGTGGTGCGTCCTCGCCGAGTGCGCAGCGTAGTTGATGTTGCGTAGTCGTTCCAGTAGGAGCGCATGTTCCGTTTGCACCCCCTGTAACGAGTCAGCATTGCCCTCAATAGCCTCCTCCTCCCTGTCGAGCAAGTCAGATTCCAGCCTAGTCAGGTCGCCCTCCAGTTGGTGCCTCATGTGTCCCTGTGTCCTCAAACAGTGGCCTCGGATCACTACCTTGAAAGCGTCCCATTCTACCTGGGGGGAGGACGCTGTCTATGTGTTGTCCTCAAAGTATTGGGCAGTGCGTGTGAGGAGGGAGTCTCGGAAAGCCGCGTCAAGTAGCAGTGCAGGGTGTAGTCGCCAGGTAGGTATGGGGGGGCGCGGGCGTTCCCAGGCTATGGATAGAAAGTGCGGGTTATGGTCTGAGTGCGTGCGGCCCATGTATCGCGTATCTGTTACTAGGGGTAGGAGTTCAGTGGATGCCATGAATCTGTCCAGGCGGACATGTAAGTCGTGAGCGCCTGAATAATAGGAGTAAACCCGTGTCCCAGGGTTGCGTGATTTCCAAACATCATGGAGGTCCCATTGCGTAGCCCACTCAAGTAATGCCTTTGTGGCACCTCGCGTAGGTGCATTAATTGTGGGTGGGGAGGAGCGGTCTAGTGTTGTATCAAGTGTGCAGTTGTAGTCCCTGCCCAGTATCCACGGAGCCGCATGCCAGGTCGCCATCATTGTGGAGAGACGCGTCAGGAAGCCTCCCTGATCCGTGTTTGGGGAATATAGGGACACTAGTACTACCTGTTGCCCGTCTAGTCTGCCTTGTACGACAATAAACCTGCCCTCCCTGTCTATGGTGGTATCAGTGACTGTCCAGGGGGCTCCAGGACGGACCCATATCAGTGCGCCCCGAGCATATGAGGAGTAGTCTGTGGCATAGAGTTGGCCGCGCCATCTGCGGTGTAGTGCTTGTACCTCTGCCTTGTTCAGGTGTGATTCCTGGAGCAGTGCTATGCTTATCTTGTGCCGCTTTAGGTATGAATAGATCTGGTAGCGCCTAGCTGGTGTGTGCATTCCCCTGACGTTCCAAGTGCATATTCGTATTTCAGCCATAGCTACCATTCATGCAACTCCCTCCAGTCCCCTCGCATGTCAAAACCCCGCGTGCGGCTCCCCACCAAGCCCAGTGTCCCATCCACATCACAAAACAGCTGCTATTTTTCAGCACAAAGCGGAGTGATCTCCAGTGGTGTAGAGGGGTAGGGGAGAAAGGGATAACATATAGCCTCAACATGGCAACACAATCGAAAATACCAAAAGGTCGCCTGCACAACATGTCGCCGTCCAAACACTCGAATGAGCTCGTAAACTATACAGTTCTAGGGGGTATCGTGTGACTGATTTGTGCAATAATAGGAATCACAGTGTAGTTCGTGTGGAGTGCGGCATCCCTCCCGGGTGGGCAGAGAGGCCGTTGCTGTCTGGCGGACGCCCAGTTTTTGCCGCCCAGTACGGCGCCAACGGCGCTCCCAAGTATTGAGGGTGGGGGCAGGGCCTCCGGGGGAGATTCCCCTCTTCGAGCGGCCAAAGTAGTGGTGGTAGGCATGTACACCGCTACAGTCTAAACGTTTATTCCGTGTCAGTGGGTGGTTGGGCCATGTATATAAAGCAAAAAGCTACTCACAGTGTCCGACCCGCTCCTGAACCCTCGAGCTGAGGGGTCTACTTCTATAGATAGGTGCACAGTTTACCCATTAGGAGGCGAGTCAGTTAGGCAGCAGCCTAGTTGAGGCTGCGCTGTGTTCCGGAGGTGAGGGGTATCCTGGTCCCGGTCAGCCAAAAAGTTCTGCTGTCTGCGGTGTGACCTCCGGGAGTTCCTCAGAGCGTTGGGTGTCTGGTAAGCCGTAGATCGCTTCATCATCTGTTAGGGATGCGGTTGGGCTGGCGTTCGGGTGTGGCGATTGGGCCGGGGAGCTGCTGATTTCCGCCACTCTGCGTAGGGCATCCCTTTGTTCCTGCAGGATCTGATCCGTTGCCATTTCCCAAGTCTGTGGGGATGAGGGCGTCCTGCGGCGGCGGCATCGTCTCGGTCCTCGTGTCCGCTCTGTGGTGGTGGTTCCCTGTGTTTTCCTAGGCGCGTCTGGCATCCCTTCATCTAGCCAGGCCTCCGCCTCCTCAGGGCTGGTGAAGAAATGCTTCTTGTCTCGTGCTACCACTCTTAGTTTGGCAGGGAAGAGTAGTGAGTACTTGAGATCCGCTTGGCGCTGTCGTCTCTTCACTGCCAGGAAGGAGTGTCTCTGTCTTTGTACTTGCACGGTGTAGTCAGGGAAGAACATCACTGTGGCATTGTCTATATTGACTACCCCTAGCTTCCTAGACTCGCGTAGTATCGCGTCGCGGTCCCTGTAATTCAGGACGCGGAGGAGAAATGGCCTGGGGTTTGAGCCAGGGGGAAGGGGTCTTGTGGGCACTCGGTGGGCCCGCTCCACCACGAAGTGGGGTGAGAGCGCGTCTTCTGGCAGCAGGTCTCGTAGCCAGTCCTCTACGCGGCGGGCAGGGTCCGTCCCTTCCCATTTCTCCGGGATGCCCACTAAGCGGATGTTATTTCGTCGCGCCCGTCCTTCCGCATCCTCAGCGCGGTCTTCTAGAAACTCCACTCTATTCAGGAGGTCTTGTATGTGCTTGTCTGCCTGGGTCACCTTCGGTTCAATAGCTGCCACCGTGCCCTCCAGCGTCGTGGTGAGATCTTGAAGTTTCTTGTGGTCGGCTCTGAGGTGGGTCAGGTCTATTGCCACGCCATCTATCCTGGTCTCCAGGGAGGTGCGCGTCTGCTGAAGGGATTCTTCCATCCTCTCCATGGCCGCCAGCACACTGTCTAGTTTCGATGCCACGTGTTCCGCATCCATCTTGGGCGCCACTTTTGTTTGCTTTCCTTTCGCCGACGCGGTTCCAGACCCAGTGCGTGTCATCACCCCTCCAGACATGGACCAGGCAGAGAGTGCGAGTGGCTCCTGCTAGCAAGAGGGGGAGAGGTTGCAATGTTCAGTACGCAGTCGCTGAGGCGGGATCGTCTCTGCAAGCCTCAGACCTCCTCCGTGGTGAGGGGTGCTCACTATGTAAGTGTCTTAAAATCGTGGTTGTGGGCTTCTGGGCGGTGTGTGATGAGCGCCGCCCGTCGCGGCGTCAGTGGTGCCAGGCCGTGGGAGGCAAGTGCCGTTCAAGTGGAATGCGGGCGCCCTCCGGCAGCTCTCGCAGCTCCGCTAGAGTCTCTGGTCCGCACAGGGCAGTCTTGTAGTGTCCGTGGCGTCCAGGCGCGCAGGCCTGACTTGGTGGTGGACAGCAGGGTTTGACCGGTGGTGGCGCTGGTTCGCCTCGGGAGGACGAGGGGGGCTTTCCAATCTGACCCCAGCAGCTTCTCAGGGTGTGCGTTGCTGGCACCGGCGCTGGGCGGTGTGGGCGTCCACAGCAGCTGCCGCGCCTCACCAGTGTCCCCTCCCGCTGCAGTCCGCGGCCCCCAGCAAGTAGTGCTCTTCAGGAGGGGGGGGGAGCTCCCAAACCCAGCAGTCCACCAGGTCCGGAGGGGGGGGGCAAGCGGTCGTCCCCAGGTGTCCCCCGGCCCCAGCGTCCCCAAGAGCAGGGCTCTCCTATCGGCCGTGTTCGGTGGGGACAACGTGCAGCAGGGGAGGGGGAAGGGACCGTTCTCACCCAGGCGCCGCTTCGTCAGTCTCGGGCCCCAGCTTGCCTTCGCGCCTTCGGAGCTCTCCAGGCCGTTGCCGGCACAGAGTCGCAGCCGTCCTCGGCTCTTCGTTGCTCCCGTCGGTACCTCTGGAGGCCGCAGGCACCGCTGCTTCAGGTCGGGTGAGTTACAGGGTTGAAGCCGGCTCTGCTAGGGGCCGCCCGTCTATTGTCGCGGGTCTACGCCAGCTCCAGCGGCGCCCGCCGCAGGCCGCGTCCCGGGGCCCAGCAGCCCGCCAAAAGCCTCAGTCTCGCGTAGTTAGGCACCCCAGCTGTGTCGCGGTCAGGCTGGCTGCAGTGTTGCGGTCGTCACCGGAGCGGGGTCCCGCAGCCGATTCTCACCGGAGTCGGCCAGCAGGTAGGGAGAGGTTGCGGGCAGGTCCGCCAGCAGTTTCAGGCCAGTAAGGATATATTTCGCCGGAGAAATGACCCGGGGTAGGGGAGCTTAGGCAGAAGCTCTGCCCGGGTGCGTCCGTCTCCATTGCGTGCTAAGCCACGCCCCCGCCGAAAAGGCCTTTGATGCGGTTCATTGGACATTTCTTAATGCTGTGCTCCACAAATTTGGATTTGGTCCTAACTTCCAGAAGTGGATCCAGCTCCTTTACACTGCTCCGAGTGCTAGGGTACGGGTTAATGGAAGCCTATCCCGTGAATTCCTGATCCAGCGGGGGACCCGTCAGGGCTGCCCCCTCTCACCCCTCCTCTTCACACTTACTATTGAGGTCCTGGCAGCCAGGATACATCAGAATGAGGACATCTTAGGTTTTAAAAAAAACGACACGGACCTCGTACAAGAGATGATCTCACTCTATGCTGACGATGTCCTTCTGTATATCACGAAACCTGAGACTACGTTACCGGAACTATTCCGTGAGCTAGGGCAATATGGTAGATGGGCAGGACACACCATTAATTGGCACAAATCGATAATCTATGACCTCCAATAATCCTGATCCCAATGTGGCAAATAGGGACTTTAATAGGTGGATCACCAGCTCCCTCGATTCGGTCCTCCCTCTGGGGAAGATGGAGGCAAAGCGGGCATTTAAAACTGCCCCATGGTATACCCCTGAACTGCGCGAATCTAAAAACAAGTGCAGACGTTTAGAAAGGAAGTGGAGAATGGATTTCTCTCTGAACAGTAAAGCCGTCTACCGAGACGCGATTAGGGCCTATAAAAGAGAAATCAAAACCGCCCAATCCACCTTCTTTGCGGAAGAAATTACCTTAGCTGCCTCTAAGCCCAAAGAAATGTATAGGATCGCAAAGACCCTCCTAAAACGGAGAGAACCACTCCCCAATCCCCAAGACGCACAACTTCGGTGTAATAATTTAGCTAATTATTTTTTTAGAAAAAATTCAATTGATATACTCCTCTTTCAATGTAAATGGTCCCTCCTCCCAGGCAGAGACATTTCCTGCTCTAGAGACCCCTGCTACCCACTCCCTGCAATCTTTCCCTCTAATGTCCCTTAACACACTTAACTGTATAGCCTCACAGATAAAATCTGGTTCACCGAACGACCCAGTACCACCACGTACCTTAGAGCTGGCACGTAGTAATATTCTTCCAACTGTACTGGATCTACTCAATTCTTCCATAACTTCAGGCTATGTCCCTCTTCTCTGGAAACGAGCGATGGTCAAGGGTCTTCTAAAAAAACCTAACCTTGACCAAGCCGACCCTAAGAACTATAGGCCAATATCGCTCCTCCCCTGGGTGAGCAAAGTGCTTGGAAAATATGTTAACACCATATTAATGGATTATATTGAGACAAGCCAGTTGCTCGATCGGTCACAGACAGGCTTCCGGCCTAAACACGGAACCAAGACAGCATTATTGGCAGTGACGGAGGAGGCACGGATGATCTTGGATAGGGGAGGCTCAGCAGCCATAATCCTCCTAGATCTAAGTGCCGCCTTCGACACTGTCAATCATAACACCTTACTCCTACGACTGTCGAAAATGGGGATAGCTGGCAAAGCAAAGTCCTGGATAGAAACCTTTCTCTTGGACCGCTCCTTCCAAGTATTCGAAGGTGACTCCATCTCAGCGAGTAAACCACTTGTGTGCGACGTCCCCCAGGGCTCGTCCTTAAGCCCTACGCTGTTTAATGTATATATGGAGCCACTGGCAAGGGTGGTTCATCCGTTTGGAGTTGGAATTATCACGTACGCGGACGACACCCAGCTAGTGGTGTCCCTCAGCCAACTGGAGTCCGACCCCGGAAATTTGACAACTTGTCTTGAGGAGGTCTCCAGTTGGATGACGCAGTCCCATCTTAAATTAAACAGCGATAAAACCGAGCTAATGCTCTTGGGCAATCCCTCCCCTCGGGCCCTCAACCTGCTCTGGCCCCCTTCATTAGGCTCCCCCCCTGCATCTAAAGACAAAATAAAGAGTCTGGGCATCTGGCTCGATAAATCTCTTAATTTCAATGCACAAGCCTCTAAACTGTCAGCAATGTGCTTCGGACTGCTTAGACAACTTCGGAAGATCTTTCCTGTGCTACCTTTTGAGGCTAGGAAAATAATGATACAGGGACTTATCCTTTCCAGATTAGACTTTGGAAATGCACTATATTTGGGTGCCCCAGAGTCTACTCTGAATATGTTGCAAATCGTGCAGAACTGTGCAGCTCGCACACTGCTTCAAATTCCCCGCCGTATGTCGATCAAAGCGGGTATGAAGAGTCTCCACTGGCTACCAATCCGACGAAGAATTGAATTTAAGGCCCTATGTACCATCCATCGAGCATTCCGAGAAACAGGTCCATCTATCAATCGCTCTCTGGCGACTCCATACCTTCCTGCAAGGCAACTTAGATCATCGACGCAGTCCTTGTTGGTGGTGCCTAAGATTAAAAAGTCTAGATGTGGAGGCCGTGCCTTTTCGTACAATGCACCCAGGTTGTGGAATTCCCTGCCTCTCTGTCTACGCACGGAATCGAATCTATCGATTTTCCCTAAGCACTTAAAAACTCTGCTCTTTTCACATCCGGATTAGGAAGGCGGTCTATCCTCATAGCTCATGTTATCTGCTAGCGCTAGGACGTCTCCGGGTAACTATTGCGCTTTATAAATCGTCTTTCCATTCCATTCCATTCCATGACCCGGGGGGAGGGGGCAGGTGGGTCGGGCTGCCTGACCAACTATTGACAACCACTGAGGGCTTTCAGTACCTCGGGATATACATCACTTTAGATAGAACTCTATCGTTCCGAAAGAATTTGGAACGGATTATCCTGAGCTCGGTGGCAGACATGGACCGCTGGAGGCAGCCCCCACTCACACTCCTGGGTCGAGCAGCGATGTATAAGATGATCATCCTACCAAAATTTCTTTACGCACTGCAAAATGAATATTACCCACTTCCGGCCTCGGTACTCACCAAAATCCACTCTGATCTGAGGACCTTCCTGTGGCTGGGTAAGCAACCTAGGGTGGCGCTGACTACACTTCAAAGGCATCAATATAGCGGGGGATTTCACTCCCTAATCTGGAGGCTTACTATTGGGCGGAACACATGACGCCGATCAATGACTGGCTACATGCCATGGCAGATCACCCGACTTATGCCCTGGAAAGGCTGAAGTTGTCGTCCAGAAACTTATTGTACTATATATACGGAGGCTCTAGATGGGCCTACTCGGCAGACGCCGCTGTGGCATTGCCAGTGGCTGACAGAACTTCACAAGCTACGTGGCTTCCGGGGTTGGGACGACATCGGCATTTCCACAATAGGAGATGTGATCGCCAAAGGGGAGCTGAAATCTTTTCAAGCCCTCAGGACCGAATTTGGGCTTCACCATTCCCAACTTTTCAAATACACTCAGTTACGACATGCTTGGCATGCACAAAAAGTCCCGGGAGCCTGTTTAGGTAGTGCAATAAGGAGGAATTCCGTTTTGAAGGAGTTTAGCTTGAGATGTTGGGAAGTCAGCCAGTGTTGTGTTTTGAGTAGGGTTGAGTTGAGTGATCTGATGTCTTCCAGGGAGGAGATTTTCAGATACAGTGGGGTGTCATCAGCATACATGTGATTGTGAATGTTGGATGAACTGAGCATTTTTGTTAAAGTCTCCCTGAACAAGTTAAAGAGCGTAGGTGAGAATGCAGACCCTTGAGGGAGCCCAAATGTGAATGGCGTAGAGTTGGAGAGTGTTTGATTGACTTTAAATCTTTGTGCTATGTTGTTAAGAAGGGAGGCAAATCAGTTTAGCACTGAACCTGATAGACCAATCCTGCTTTCCAGTAAGTCCAAGAGGTTGTCATGTTTGACCGTATCAAAAGCTGATAAGAGGTCAAGGAGGATTAGAAAGCACCTTTATTCTGATCTAGCATTCTTAGAGCATCATTTACTATGTGAGTGAGGGCCATTTCAGTACTATGGCCTGACGAAAACCCGATTGGAATTGATCTAAAAGCTGGAATTGATCAATGTGGTTACATAGTTGGACATGAACACATTTCTCTAGGAGCTTCGGTAGAGTTGGAATGCTAGTGATTGGAAGGTAGTTATTAGGGTCATCTTGATCGCCTGTGGGAGATATTCCCTTGACTGAAGGGAGAGATGACAGCTTAGTGTAGAAGTTAGTATCTGGTGTTAGGTTTTGTCTGTACTTCCCTGATGACCTGTCAGATCATCCGTCAGCCAGTTTTGAGGTGATGATAATAAGCTTTTGTAAATCAGCCTTAAGTTGTTGATGTCACTGGTGGTCAGGAAGACCAGGGGCAGTCAGTCTGGTATCATTTAAACATCCCACCTTAATTTAGGCTGGCCCTCAGATTTTACATAGCAAGAGTTCTTCACCCTAAAAAATGTACTACAGTCTTGTGTACCTCGCTGTGAAGAGCCTACAGGAAGAAGTACTGAATTTAGAATTATTCTGAAGTGATCAAAGACCAGTACATCGCTCCCAGACAGGCTTCTATGTGCTGTAAAAGAAATTGAACTATTTGTGGTTTAGCATAACTATAATTGTTTAGATCCATGGCACAATGTCATGTTGCTTATTCTGAAACAATATGCTTGATGTTCATATATGTTTACCTACAGAGAGGGATTTGCGGTGGATTCCTTGTGCTTTTTACCTATCCACACAGTGAAGCCTCTTTTTGTCATTAAGCGAAGGAGGAAATTCTGGCACAGTAATTACTGCCTAGTGCTGCTGGCAGACATGTAGGGGTGCCAGTATAGGTGTTTTACCTTTAGTGGACTTGCCGTCTCATATGAGTGTCATCCTGCTGTTATTTGGGCAGTGCTATTATCTGGCTGTGGTGTCTGGCATTAACAGAACAGCAGCACTGCCTTCAGCACCATTGGCTGTACCTGTCTCCTGTTTTGCTCCACATCATGAATTTCCACCCCTGCTTGCCTCTTCCCTGTGTGTGTGTGTGTTTGTGTGTGGTTGTGTGTGTGTGCGCACATATGTGTGCATGTGCGTCTGTGTGTGTGTGTGTGCATGTATCTTTGTGTGTGTATGTTCGCATAGGTGCGTGCATGTGTGTGTGCATATCTGTATGCTCATGTAATATGTGTGTATGTGGTGTGTGAGCACAGCTCATTCAATTAATCATCATCAGCTCTCCTAATCTTAGGTCACGCCTGCCCCTGCATCTTCAGTCCAATAGTTAAGCGAACATGATAACTGTGCATATAACACTTAGAATCCCTGCAGCGTCATTTATACATAACCAACAAAAACAGCCTGAAATTGGGAAGAATATAGAATCATGAAGCATGAAAGGATAAGATTGACATCCTAGATTTGGGATTATCCAACGGTGTGCAAAACAATAAAGAATAAAGGGGCATATTACCAACCTACAGCGATATTTATCGCTAAGTAGGGTTAGCGGTAATATTTTTATCGCCGCCCTTCACCTGTTTTTATCGCTGAGATAACTTGCTATTAGCAAGGTTTATCTCAAAAGCGATAAAAATCAGGCGAAATGCGTGAATATCGCTGTCAATACAGCGATATTCACTCATTAGCGTGACAATGCTCTTAGCCATGTTATCCACCTCCCATTGGATAACATGGCTAAGAACTGGCCAGGGCAGGCGTTAGCTTTTGGAGATATTCGCGCTTTGCGCGATTATTTCCAAAACTACGCCTGTGTTGATCATAGGCGATAGCGATGTTAGCGACTGTTTTCAGTCGCTAACATTTTGGCACTCCCACTTTGCATGTCATTAGCGATAAATATCGCAGACATGTAAAGAGGGCCCCAAAATACTCGCTATCGCCTACAAGCTGTCGCTAACTGGTGTTGGCGACAGCTTAGTAATTGGGCGACAAAATTATCGCCGCTGTAGCGGGAAAAAGCCCCGCTAAAGCGGCGATAAGGGCCCTTGGTAATATGCCCCAAAGTTAGATATCTTGTGCCTCATTATCCAGCAGCACACGATCATTAAGACCATCCTTTGTGAGGGGGTGATTTCACATCACCTTGAACTATCACAATATTTCTGTGTGTTCCCAGGTATCTTTGATTTGCCTGTTTATTGTGTGTGACATTGATTTAGGAACCTAGTGCAGATGATATATTGAGTTGAAGGACCTGTGTGAGTGTAGAATAACTACTATTCACTCACATTTCATTAGTAATCCCCACGAAGGCCAATCGGCGCTAAATGTTTCAGCACTTTTTATTCCCCTGTGCACTTTAGAAGGGCGAACCCTGGCATATGCGTGACTAGCCGATAACAGGGCAATTAAAATTCTAACATCCTACCAATGGAATGCTCTGAGTTAGTTCAAGTCAAAATCTTTCTAGATCAGACAACCCATGCAATGGGTTGTCTGATGGTGCAGAAATATTCATTATTAAGGGCATCTAGTAGTATTCTTAGCTTTCCAAGAGGTGATTGCACATCCAGAATCCTTTACTGCCTTCTCGGTGGGATTTTGGGGATAACTTACTTAATTTTTAACCAAACGAGACCCAAACATTTAGGAGCCTGGTGCCACCAATCCTGAATGCCAGGGTTGTCAAATACCAAGGCTACGTAGTACTGCTTGCACCTCATGCCTCTTTCCTCCACCACCCAACACGTTCTTTGCCGCTGGCCGCGCGACGCGAAGGGGAGCTAAGCGAAGACAGCATCTTAGTCCCACATTCCGCGCGCACGCCAGCTCTGGCCCGCCCCCCTTTCATGCTTGTCCTATGGGCGCGGGCCGCCAGGTGCGAGGGGCGGCCCCCTAAGGGTTTAAAACCAGCGCGGCAGCGAGGCTCGGCCTTTCCTGCCGTCGCGTTCCTGGCTGCTCTGCGCTGTTGCGGTTGAAATTGTGAATTTAAAGGTACGTGGTCACTATTGTGCCTCCCCCCCGGCCCTGTCCCTGGGCATGACCAGGTCGACGGGGCCCAGTGGTGTCACCACGGGGGGGGGTTGGTAGTGGCATGAGCGGGTCAGATTGACCGGGGCGCCGGGGTTTGTGGTGACCGCAGGGCGGGGGAACAGCTGGATGTAGTGTTGGGAGCGGGCCCGATGGATGGCTGGACCAGGCCTTGGCAGAGAGGGATATGGGCCTAGGCCTCGTGAGACTACGGATGGGGCGCGGTAAATCGGGTGCATGTATATGCTTAAGCGTGCGGACAGCAGGGGATGTAGCGGTGGAGCAGGCCCAATGGATGGCGGGATCAGGCCTTGTTAGAGAGGGGTATGGGTCTAGACCTCGTCGGACGGTGCATGGGGCGCGGGAAAACGGGCGCTTTGTGATCGGGCCTTGGTAGAAAGGGGTATGGGTCTAGGCCTCGTCGGACTGTTCATGGGGCGCGGGTAAACGGGCGCTTTGCTGTTTCAAAGTCGGGGCCGGCGCGTTGTAAATTTCGTATGCTTGATTCCTAATAAGGAGGTAGGCCTCATCGGATTGTACAGCGTAGCGGGATCAGGCCTTGTTAGAGAGGGGGATGGGTCTAGGCCTCGTCGGACTGTGCAGGGGGCGCAGGAAAACGGGCGCTTTGCTGTTTCAAGGTCGGGGCCGGCGCATTGTAAATTTCGTATGCTTGATTTCAAATGAGGAGGTAGGCCTCATCGGATTGTACAGCGTAGGCCTCATCGGAGTGTATAGAGGATAGGGCGGACACGTTGGTAACTCTGCATGCGGGATGCGAACATGGGGGCGCGGGAAAAATGGCGCCTTGTAAGTCTCATGGTCGGGGCCGGGGCGTTGTATATTTCGTATGCTCGATTCGCAAATGAAGTAGTAGGCTTCATCTGATTGCACAGCGTAGGCCCCACCGGAGTATATAGCGGTTGGGGCGGACACTTGGTAACTCAGCAAGCATGATGCTAAGATGGCCTGGCCTTCACCGGACTGCGATTGGGAGGGACGGGCATGTCGTGCTGTATTATATTGTAGACAAAGGTAGTTGAGAGTCGGGGCTCATCGAACTGTGCATGTAGGCCTCATCGGATTGGGCATTAGAGGTGGCGAGCGCGTTTGGGTACTTTTACAGGCAGGATTGTATGATGGCAGGCCCCATGGACGGTGCATGGGTCGGGGCCGCCGGCGCGTTGAAATTTCGCATGCCGATTTTAAAAGGGGGATGCAGGTAGGCTTCATCGGACGGTTCATTGGTCGAGGGCCGGCGCGTTGTGAATTTCGATGCGAGATTCCAAATGAGGATGCGTAGCGGAGGGGGCGAACATGTTGGTAACTCTGCATGATACTAAGATGGCCCGGCCCCCACCGGACCGTGCTGAGGGGGGGCGGGCATGTCGTGTGTACTTCATATTTGACATTTCTAATGAATACTGGCGACGCAACCTCGACACTAAGATGGCCTGGCCCCCACCGGACTGTGCTGAGGGGGGGCGGGCATGTCGTGTGTACTTCATATTTGACATTTCTAATGAATACTGGCGACGCAACCTCCCAATGTCTCTATGTGGCACGACACACCCGGGCAATGTCACAGCATTATTTAAGTTGGTAGGCCTCACTGGGACGTGTAACCGTGGGGCGTTTTTCAGGGATAGGATTTGTGCGCCGGGGTCGGTTGTTGATCGTGAGGCGCGGGGCAGGCGGGCGTAAGTAGCAAGCAAGTGTCGGAGGTAGTAGCTAGGACACGATCGGTCGTCCGGGTCCGGGGTAACAGGTGCAGCATGAGGAGCGGATCAGGGCTAGGGCTCCAATGGGCTCAGACAAAGCGGGGTGGGGGCGCTGGTTTTCACGGATTGCGGTTTAGTGGCGGCGTCAATGTAAGATGGGGCACGCGGTGGCTCCTAAAAGAACGAATATGGCTCCTAAAAGAACGAAGATCTGGCAGGCCGGGAAGGGATGCATCGAATTCAGATTAGGGCGGGGAGGGGCTGCGAGGCCGGTCGGGCGTCATTGGCGGCGGCATCATGAAAGGGGATTGCGGTGTGTAGAGCGCATACGGGTGAGTGTAAGGTAACGTTCACACAAACCGGATCCCGCCGGGGAGTCCTGGAGGGCGAGGGCCGGCAGGCTAACTGCCCAGGTTTATGGATATCACTTTATCAAAGGGTTTGAATATCGTTCTCAGCAGGGGAAGCGCATACGTGCGAAACAAGCTTCATTGCTAAATAGGTTATAGGAACAGGACTCCATGTGTAAAGCAAGCACTATTGAAAATGGGATCCGATCCCTTGTGCCAGCAAAAGGCAGGCATAGCCATGACAGTAGCAGAGCCCGGGGTTGGGGGCTGTCGAAGGTATTCACTTCCGGCATCGCGGTCGCCATCTTGAGGGCGGTTAACCGAATGAGCTTGCCGGCAATGTGATTAGACAAAAGGTGCAGGCTGGGACCTGATCATAATATATATATATTAAACAGCCGAACGAAATTGAAATTCTAGGCAACATAGTTACATAGTTAAACTAATAATAAGTCTATGTTGACCCATGTAGCACAGCATCTCTTACCACTGCACACTTTGTGGTTTTGACTTTATATGTCTGATTATGCCAACAAAACAGTTAGACGCTGGGCCGCAAAGTGATTGCAACGAGTGGCACATAGTAATGCTTATGAAATTAAACACCTAGGCAAATTGGAAAAGGGCAGTTCAAAATACAGCATGCCGCCATGGCACCTGCCAATATAGCAAGCCAACAGGCAAGGAAGGCGGAACACCAATTCTAACGACCAGGGAACTGAGGCGAAGGGGTTAGCACTTTGCAACGAGGAGTCATGTCTACAATTCTTTCAAAAGGGGTTCGTTCAGTCAAGAATTCGAAGAGTGCGACATTTAGGAAAATTAACAAGGGCAGTAGCTCGTGGTAACGCAATCATGCACAGCATTTAACGCGTCCAAGCACAGCATGTGCAATGCATCAGGCATCGCAGTAACAAAGTACGAGCCACGTGAACGACACCAGTCATTACTGAGCTAGCAGTTGCAATACAACAGGCCTCGCATTAACAAAGTATGAGCCATCGGCTGTGAATGGCACAAGTGTTTGTGTGGGGCTCTGAGAAGAGCAGAGCTAATAGCTGGGTGGGCCTCGGGAGTAGTGAGTCACAGGGCCGGCTGGTATTTCAGGTCATTTGCATTTGGTTGGTTCATAGGTGACAGGCCGGTTTAGAACGGGTATCTCAGGTCATTTACAGATTGGTGGCACATAGGTGTATATGCTGGTAATAACAGTGTTGTTCTTTCAGATATCGGACGCAGCAGCCATTAAGGACAAAGGACTAGCAGCGGCTGAATTTAAGAAGTAGCAGGTAATGCAAGTACTGGCGTACGTCGGGGGAGCGGTTAATGCGTGGCGTACTGGACTGGTAAAGAGGGTTTGTGCTCAAATAACACAGTGTTTATTACAGATTCCGTCCAGGAACGCGGGGGGACAGGCAGCGACTGCCTTGAGGGAGTAGCACATTGCCAGGAGCACGGGCGAGGGTTAGCATCGGCTATCCGGGAGGGAGCAGCAGGTAATACAGGGTGGCATAGGTCGTCGGGGAACGATGCGGCGGATAACACGTGTTCTTTGCAGGTGCTGGCTGGGAGTACGTCCCGACGAAATGGGTTGTAAGACTCGTATACTTTCTCATCCATAGGGACCCGGAAGGGCAGAAGCATTCACGATGAGTTCTCACGGCGCTGCGTTGCCACAGGATGGGCTATGGGCGGAATTCTTGGCGATCGCGCAGGCTAAAGGGCCAGCTTGGGCGCAAGGCTTCATCGAAGGGCGTCGGCTCGAAGAGGCTGGTAGGCCTGCGACCCCCGAGGACGCTCCGGGCACGTCAGGGGAGGGGACTCGCCGGTCCACCCGCAAACGGAAGGGCACTCGGAAGGAATTCCCAGCCGCACCAGCACGCTGTAATAAGACAAAACAATCCGTCCCAGCCGGGCCGCCGGTAGAGATTGTGGCCGTACCCATCGTGGTACATGAGACAGTGGCAGGAATGACGGACTTAGCCCAAATGGGTAAGACTATGGACGATATGCTGGGGTTGATGAATATATTTCAAAAGCGTTTAGACACCATGGCGGCTGCACAGGAAGGGGCGGTCCCGCTGCCAGGGTCGGCAAGGGATCCGGTGAGTCAGGTATGGGCTCAGTCGGGGCCGTCACCGTTAGGAGGGTCGCCGCTACTGGTCGGGCCGTCGGTAGTGCCACCCGCAAACAATGCTTATATTACCACCATGCAGAGTGCTCCACCAGCTAGCCAGCAGAGCACGGCTACGAATGTTCCCCTAACTGTCTCCCCAATTCTCACGGTCACCCCGCAGATTGTTAACACTTTTAATTCACAGAATGTGTCAGCAGTTGCCCAGCTGAATGGTACCCACGCTGTGCATCAAGGCACGGCCCCCCCTGCCCTATGACGGTTGCCCCGCAAATTGTCAACGCTCTGAATTCACAAGGCGTGTCAGCAGACAACCATCAAAGTGTGGCTCCCGTTGTTCCCCAGAGTGTGCCCCCCATTCTTCTTCCTTCAGGTACCCCACAAGTCATATCCCAGACCGCCGCTCTTAACGCACAGGCAGTAGGCCTGGCGCCAGCTGCGGAAGGGACAACGGTTGGCACAAGGAACGGTACAGGTGGGTCAGTGGCCGGCCCCCCTTTAGTCCCAGCAGGGGAAGGACGGCCAGTGGGCGTGGTGAAGCATGGCACAAAAGCGGGAGGGGGATGCTCTTTGTCCAGACAGGTTCCCCAAGCGGCAAAGGAAGGTATATGGAGAAGGGAGTACATAGACATCCTGACATTGTTAATGCATGACAGTGCGGGGGCAGACACTAGGCGGATGGGCAAGAAGGAGGAGGACAAGGTTCGTTTTCAGCGCTGGCCTGAAAAGACAATAGAAAACTGGACGGAGGCATTTAATATATTGGCAGCTATTGTAGTGCAGAAGGACCCGGCTCAGAGCGAGGCCCTTATGGAGTATGCGAACTCCATCCAACAAGGTGCAAGGGAATCCGGAGGGACGGGTTGGTTCACATACGACCAGGAATTTAGAAAGTCCATGGCCAGCTGCCCAGAAATAGGGTGGGACCACACTAACATTCAGCTTTGGTTCAAACACATGTGTAGAACTGGGAGCAGCAGGAGGGACGCACCTCAGAGGACACAGAGCGAGGGTGGGGATGCCAAAAGGTGGGAGCAAGAGCAAAGGTGGGAACAGTACCCAAGGCGGTCCTTTCAACAGCCCTTTCGGGGGGGGGCGGGGGAGGGGCCACGGAGCAGGCACAAGACGTTTCAATTCAGGGACATGTAGGCTGTTTAATAACGGGGCATGTACATGGGGGAGGGCGTGCAAGTTCGCCCACGAGTGCAGCAGTGTGGTTCCCAGCATGCGGCAATATCCTGCACCGGCAGCCAACATCCTACCCCCACAACAGCACAAGGAACAGAGGGTGCCCGGCAATAGGCCACAGGGAGGGCAAACTGGACGGACTGAGCAGGACAACGTGATAATTGGCAGATCCCCCCGGCAGCACAGAGAGCAGGCAGGATACATCAGGGGCCCCTCGGCTACCATAGAGCAGGGCAATGGTCTACTGGACAGCTACGAGCCAACATCTGATGACGCATCTTCCCAGCAGGGAGGGGGGGTGGAGCATTCCAAGGGTCCATCTCCAATAGTGCTGCAGAACATTCTACCTCTTCTCAGGGTCTACCCACTCGTTAAAGAGCGTGAGACACTGGTCAACGGATTTGTGGACGGTTTTAAGATCCCGTACAAGGGCCCTCTGGGTCCCAGGGACGCCCTGAATTTGAGGTCAGCTAGGGAATTACATCAGGTGGTCAGTGACAAGGTCAGGAAGGAGGTTGACTTGGGGAGGGTGGCTGGACCGTTTCCTTCCCCCCCCCTACAGAATTTCTTAGTTTCCCCGCTAGGCGTGGTCCCAAAAATGCAGCAGGGGTCATACAGACTAATACACCACCTGTCGTACCCAGAAGGCAATTCAGTAAACCATTGGCTGGAGGAAGGGGCATGTTCAGTCTCATACTGCTCGCTAGACATGGCCATTGATCTGATTAGGAGAACAGGCAAGGGAGCATGGCTGGCCAAGGCAGATATCGAGTCTGCGTTCCGCCTCCTACCCGTTCACCCTGACAGTCAGCACTTGTTGGGTTTCAGGTGGGAAGGGGCATTCTTTTTCGATCGCTGCATGCCCATGGGTTGCGCGGTCTCATGTGCTTTCTTCGAGGCATTCAGCTCCTTCCTACAGTGGGCACTCACCACCAGACACGGCATTTCACAAGTCACCCACTATCTGGACGACTTCCTGTTCTTCGGCAGGGACGGTTCCCATGATTGCGCCGATGCCCTGCTGGCCTTTGAGGCCCTGTCGGAGCATCTGGGAGTTCACTTGGCACCAGGGAAAACTGAAGGGCCCTCACAGGTCCTCACATTCCTGGGCATAGAGCTCGATACAGTGAAAGGTGAGTCCAGGCTTCCAGCAGAGAAAGTAGGTGAACTGCGAAGGGACATCAGTGCAATTACTGGAAAGGGCAGTGCAACTCTAGAAGCAGTACAGAGCCTGTTGGGAAAATTGAACTTCGCTGCAAGGGTCATCCCGGCTGGCAAGGTGTTTTCCCGCAGGTTGGCAAAGGCCATGGGTGGGGTGAAGAAAAAGCATCACCTAGTACGCCTGGGACCGGGACTGAGATCAGACTTGTGCATGTGGGACGAATTTCTAAAGAACTTCAATGGTACAGTAATATGGAGGGCCCCCTGGGAAAGCAGCCAGGGCCTGTGTCTCTTTTCGGATGCTTCTGGTAGAGTAGGCTTTGGGGTGATCTTTAGAGAGAAGTGGTGTGCAATGAAGTGGCCGAATGCTTGGCGCAAGAAAGGTGTGACGGCAAATATCACGGTCCTGGAGCTGTTTCCCATTGTTGTGGCGATGCACCTATGGCCAGAAGGCTTGGGCAACAGGAAGGTAGTGTTCTGGTCTGACAACCTAGCTGTGGTCCAGGCGATCAACGGTTCGACTGCTAACTGCCCGTTAGTTTTAAGCCTGCTGAGAGAACTGGTTAGGGCTGGGCTGCGTAACAACACTGAGTTCAGGGCTAGACATGTCGAGGGTGTCAAGAATGTGGCAGATGACGCTCTCTCTCGCTTTCAGCTGTCACGATTCCGGGAGGCTTGGCCGCAGGCCGGGGAGGAGATGACACCGTTCCCGGCAGCACTATGGCGACTACTTCGGTGGGGGAACGGCTGAAGAAGATGGGCCAACGTTCACTGGCCCAGTCAACCAGGAGAAGATATGAGGCCCAACTAACAACCGTACGAGCAGTGATACAGGCCTTGGGAGCAGCGACTTTGAGTCCAAGGGAACAAGTGGAGGGTTTTGTAGTTTGGTCCAGGGAGACGGGAAAGTCCCACTCCTGGGTGTCCAGCCACCTGGCGGCGCTCAAACACGAGACACGTTTAAATGGCGAGCAGGACACAACTGGGGAGTTCAGGATAAGGGCCGCACTTAAGGGGTGGGCCAGGGACGAGGTCAAGTCTCCTGATAAGAGAGCAGGGATAGAGTTCCCCGCCTTACAGCGCATGGTCGATGTGCTGCCGTCTGTAACACATTCAGCTTTTGAGACGCAACTTTTTGCAACAGCCTTCTGTTTGGCGTTTTTTGGTGCCTTCCGGGCCAGCGAGCTGGTGGCGAAATCAAAGCTAGACAAGTCTGGGAGGGCGCTAGATATGATAGACGTTTGTGCCAGGGACTCATTAGTTTTGTGGTTGCGCAAGTCCAAAACGGATCAGGCTGGCAAAGGTGTTGCCATAACATTGCATGCATTCGAGGACCCCAGATACTGCCCAGTCACCTTGGTTAGGGATTACTTGAAAATAAGGCCCTTGCTAGCGGGCGCCTTCTTAATTCACGCTGATGGTACGCCATTAACACAGTTCCAATTTCAGCGGGTGATGGCAAAGGCGTTGGTTAAAGCAGGCTTGTCGCAGACGGAGGGTGAAAAAAAATTTTCAAGCCATTCATTCAGAATAGGGGCAGCCACGGCCGCATTTAGGGCTGGGTTGGGCGAAGAAGGGGTCAAAAGGGTGGGGAGGTGGTCCTCCTCCTGTTACCAGCGATACGTTCGCCCTTGAAGTGCTGGATGCTAGAGAACTCAAGGCGGGGGACAACTAGGCCCTGCGAAGAAAATATTCAGGGTGTACAGTTAAACTTTCAGTCACAATTATGTTTGTTTTGTGCAGTGTTCAGTGATAAAGAATAGATTAATGCCAACATGGTACAGTCAAGTTAAGTTTGCTTGTGCGCAGTGTTCAATGATAAATAAAAGGTTACAATGGTACAGTCAAGTTAAGTTTGCTTGTGTGCAGTGTTCAGTACAAATAAAAGGTTAATGCCAACGGTGTCCTTTCTTGCAGCTGACTGTTGCGTTTGGGTGATGGGCCATTCGTATGTTACCAGGCTTGAGCAGTGGGCATCATACAGGAAATGGGAGGCGACCTTAACAAGGACTCAAATATTATGGCTAGGCTGCCCGGGCATGAGATGGGGCCAGCTGAGGCGCAGGATCGACCAATGCTTGGCAGCGCAGGGGGGGCCTCCCAACATCCTCGTCATACACTTGGGCGGGAATGATCTGGTAACCATGGGGAAGAGAGCTTTGTTAGAGGCCATGCAGAGGGACACGATTGCGATAACGAACAAATTGGGTGCCACTGAACTAATATGGTCGGAGATCGTTCCACGGAGAGCTTGGAAGGGAGCGCGGTCAGCCGTTGCCCTGGAGCAGGGCAGGAAGAGGGTAAACCGGGCCATGCAGAAATTCATGGAAAGGAGAGGCCTGGGGTTCATCAGGCATGCATTGATTCAGGAAAGGACTGTGGGTTATTACGAAAAGGACGGGGTGCACTTGTCGGGGCTGGGCATGGATGTCTTCCTCTTAGATTTGGAAGAGTGTCTAACAGCAGCAGGGTGCCAGTGACCTGGCTGACAGGTACCAATGCAGCAAGGCACAGTAAGATACAAGTGAGGAAAACAGTAGGAAGGGTATAAGGTGGTGGGGGGGCTCTGGCATCGACGGGGGCCTCCTCCAGAGCTGTGGCGGAGTACAGGGCGATCTGGAGGCAGATGGACAGTAGGGGTACCTCTGCGGCAGAAGGACACAGTCAATACCTCTGCCTGGCACAGTAGGGGTGCCTGAGCCAAGAACCTGGAGCCGAAGGGGTTCCAGCGAACAGCGTCGGCGCCCCGTTAGTCCTTCGGGCGGTCGGGGGGCCTGAACCGACCGGGGGTGTGCCTCATCGCTCCGCCCTGACAGGGGGGGCGGGAGTGAACGAAAGAAAGTGATAAGGGACTGCACCGTCAGAGCATCGACTCGCCGTGCAAGAATGGCTCATTAGGCATGCGGGACGGCGAGGGGCTGCCGCATTGGATCGCCCGTAAGATGACCCACCTTATTTCCACTTGTTGTGCAAAATAAACCTGCACCACTGCTTTCCCACTAATTTGTCTCATGGTTTCCTTGGTATGTGAGTTATGGGGCGCAGAGGGGGTTAAGCGCTGGGAGTGTGGCACTATTTCTTTATCTCATAGGTTGCATGTTCTTTATCATCCACGCATTCTCTTTTTGTCACTGTTTTCCTTCTTTCTCTTTTTCTCCCTCTGCTCTGGATTAAAGGCTGAAAAATGAGCCCCCTTCCCCAATAATGAATGCTGGTGCTCACGGCCAGCGACCACCATCACATATTATCCGCTAAATCTGCTCTCTCCCTTTGAAGGATTAAGGTTCTTGTCTTCTTAAAGGGCATTGCTGAATCCTCTGGCCACTCAAGCTTCATTCTGTGACTATTCTAGGCAAACAAGTGTGATTCCTGTACAAGAGCCACATTACAATGTCAACCTTCCAAACTATAAATTATTGTTTTCCTTTTGTTCAGGAGAGATATTTAGAGTATAGTTTCATCCCTATTAAGGGCATTTCATCTCCTATCAAGTAGTAAACATTTTATGAATTTGAGGAGCACGAATGCCACATGATAAACTTTCCCACCCAACATGGCCGAAGTACTTTCCACGAAATCAGGCAACGCTGGTCAGCTAACAATACCAAGGGGAGGTGATGGACCGGTTGATATGTCTTACATTTCACAAGTACAAAACATCTAAAGAGAAGGGTTAGCGTTTCAAAAATAAATTGGAGAAACTGGAAAGGGGTGGGATGGTGCATGCTTTTACTAGGTATGGCTACAGGCCGCTATGGCTCTCTGTTAAGATCAATTGTTACTTTTGTAGAGTGGTGTATTAACCTTTCACTGCATCCTACTGGCTAGTTGGTGTATCATGCTACCTCCCTGGAAGTGCCTTCACTGCAACGCATGAGGGACTATTTACATTTAAAAGTACATTCATCACACTTTTGTCACATTCAATCATTTCTCTCATACAGGCATTCAAAACAGAAACAGAATCATCAGTTTTACTGCAGCATACATATTTCAATGAATATGTCATGACCAGAGAGCACGCTTAGCATTAACATGGCAGACGTATGTTGTGGTTCTCTTTCACATAGGGATGTCCTGACCCTATGATGACCACTGCAACATCTTGTAAAGTTTCTAAATTCTTGCTCTCATACGTTTATTGCAAGGCTCAATCTCCCATTCCTTCTGTAATTCCCCCTCATCCCCTTGTTTTATTTACTTTTTTGTTATCTTTAAAGCTAGCATCTGCCCGCACGTGCTCTATTATTTTATAATAGCTTAAAGAGTACTGAGAATATTAGCCTGAAGACCACGGTTTAAAAAAGTAAAGGAGATGACTCCTAATAGGCATCAGAGTAAATATCCTAGTAGATCAGGGGTGCAATCTTCCAGATGGTTATAGTAAGGGTAAAATATACTATAGGCATGCTTCTAAACTTGTAGTTAAGTTACCATGAAATAGGAAACGTCTAATAGAAACATGTACTATGTGTGTACTGAAATAATGAGGATTTCTTTATCTTAGGCATCAGAAAATACCTGTTGGAGCTCATTGGTAGCTTGGATGTGGTGACAGATTTTCTGTTAATCATACAAAACTGAAGAATTCTCTTGCAATAAGAACTTTATTTTTTATTCTTTGTGTTGACTTTGGGACCTGTGACCCACACCAGTGTGTTGTTTGGATGATTCTGGTATGATGTATGAATGAAGAATGTTTGTCTCGGCCAAAGTAGTGAAGATATGGGAGGTGTTAGTTGTGTATATTTAGATTGAGTGTGTATTTGTAATTATTGTACACAGTATTGGTTTATATGAGTTGTAAATAATTTGTATGCACACAAAGTGATTTTCGTTGTAAAATTTCTAAAGGTGAAAAAAAGTAAAATAAACCATTGAATGGTGCAATTCAAGAAAGCGGACTATTATGTTTCATTCATAAAGTCGTGTTAAAAGGATTTCTGGGAGTTAAGCTCAGTATTGGCATCCGTTTTGTTAGTTTTTTATGACCCACTCAAATAGCACATGACAGCAGGGTGAACAACAGAGCCTTAACAAAGGGTAAAGGATAAGTTTATTTTCACAGAAAATATTTTATTGTGACATAAATGTGTCTTGGCTACTTGTAGGGATTGGTAACTATGATACAAGGGATAAATATAACAATACTATGTCTTGTTTCCGTGAAGGCAGGAGTCCCACACAATAGACACACTGTTCTATCTATAGATCCAAAAGCTGGCAATGTGTGCGCCTATTGAGTAATGGTTTGTTTAGGATGCATATCAACCGATGTCAACACCAACACACGTGCACTATGCAAGAATAGTAATGCTTACCACACCACATTCATGCTAGAACCTGCAGGTGCTCATGAAACGATGCATCACCCATAATGCACCACTCCGCAAGAATCCGGAAAGGGGGGGGGCTTGTTTCCATGCACTCGAGGGTTTCAGGGACTTTACCTGTACACCCTTCATCAGCAAGCTAGTTCAAGCAAACAAGGCACTGTTACACTTTGTAATCGGAAAAGGAAGAGAACATTGGAGGCTGAAGGGGGTGAATTCAAAATTCTGGCGAGTGCAGCTGTCTTGGGAATATGGTTTCCGGCCACCGGGCAGCCCTGCCATGTACCACGCTTTAGGCGGTAGACTAACGCATTTCAGTGTGGTTCTCAGCATCACCGCACTGAAATGCATTGTCACACATGATGGGTGACGTGACGTCATCACTGACTCTTCCAAAAGAGGGCTTAAAGAATGAAGAGAGCTTGTGCACTAGCAGCCACTGTTCGCACCCATGGGCATGCCCTGATGCGTTTGTTTTGTAGTTGTATGTAGTGCGATCTCTACCCAAAGGTATTGGAGCACTTTACATGAGCACCAGATGCCTACAGAGGGACACATTGAATTTTGGTAGGAACGGGGAGATTAAGGGATTTGCCCAGAATCACACGCTCTTCAGCGAACGCCTGAGGCCCAAACCTGATTCCCCAGCTCCAAAGTCGGTAGCTCTGGCCGTTACACCACATCCTCTATCGACCTTTCTGAACCTTTGAAACCGCCTCTTACTATGGACTATAGAAGCATAGAAGCCGCCAGTCCCTCCTGGTTGGATAACCACGTCAGTCAAACACTTGGGCCTGCAATCAAATTTGCTGTGCTGCATTGCGCGTGAGGAGAAAACACAGCATAGAGCATTACGCACCGAAACTGGCACGCTGATGTCCTCCTCTGTGCTGGCACTCTCACAATGCTGCCTTGGGTGATGCATGCATGTGCACCAGGTGAGCCTGTGCTGCCTACCGTAGGACATCTACTAGAAGGATACCCTTCCAGTTCAATATGTCTGTCCCTAGACAAACTCAGTATGATCCCGAGCACTGGATGTGTGCTGTGCACTGCAACGCACAGGCAATGCATCGCTTTTCTAAGAGAAAAAAAAACATTTCGCCTTGTTAGCGCCAACTTAAAGGAGGCTTTCGTTTTCTATGTGAAGCCCGCTTGGCTATCTTAGTAGGTCGGGCGTCGTGTCAAAACCTATGGGTGTTTGCAGGGATCTGCCTCAGTGAAGCCACATGACAAAGTGCTGCAAAGAGAACAGAATATATCCTTGTATTGTTGGAGGAGCTGCTGGAGGAGCTGCTTTTAGTCAATGCTTTAAGAAAAGCATTGACTAAAAGCAAAAATATATTTATACTCGAAAAAGAGACACACTGTCATAGTAGTGTCTGTCACAGAATTGCATAGAAGCCCTTGTCACAGAAGAGAACTACTTTGTGCATGGATGTGCGCCTTGAAAAAGAGAAGAATACTGTCAACCACAGTGAAGTTGGCCAACGGCTGAATTAGGCTGACGGTATGTTAGAGTGGGCGAACGAAATATGTGAATGGCACAACAACTGGCCAATGAATGAAGCAGGCTGGCTGAAAGCCCATACAAGTATACCATACATATAATGTTAGGAAAATCAAAAGGTGTTGGATAGCACCAGACCAAAAAGAACACCACACACAATTAATTGTATTCAATATTTTCACGTGTGGCACATTTTTAATTGTTGAAGCAGTCTACAAGCTTCCATAAGGAATCTTCCAACCATGACATGCATTATGTTGGACCCATAACTCATATTTAATTGGACACAGCATTTTCATACAAACTGAATTTTCCCTAAAAATAGTCCGGAGGTAGTGGATTCTTTCAGACTTTAGGCCAATGCACGCAATCAGAGTATGGTCAGTTTCAGACCTCAACATTATACAGAGTGAGCTCTAGGGACTGCCACAGAAGATCACTGAGGGTGAGCTGAACTGGTACTTCTCGATCTCTCAGATGTATTTGATATGGTGAATCGTTCTATGCTCGTTAGATGGTTAGAGAGTGCCGGAATTAAAGGTGCCACCCTTACCATCCTACGGTCATTCCTATCCAACAGAAAACAAAGAGTGTCCTTTGGAGATTTCACATCAGATCATTTCTCCTTACGCTGCGGAGTGATGAAGCAAAGCTTCGCATATTTTGCGACTTGCCGTATTCATGAACCTCGTATATGTCTAATAAAGTAATAATTTGTACGTCTTACTAACGTTTATTTTATGTTTAAACGAGTTTTCCCAAAGCTTGCCTATGTGTTTCTAAAACGAATAATCAGAGTCTTTTAATATGGCCGCTGCTTTGAAATGAGTGTCTGCGCATGCGTCAGTCACACTCACGTGTCCTGATGTGTTTGCAGGTTGGGAGGGAAATAGTTGCGCATGCGTAATACATAGCTTTGCCAATAACGTGGTACTGCTCGTGCCACTGCTCTTGTACTTGGTTATATGTAGCTAACATTTAGACTGCATAAGTATATTTCTTAGTGATAAGTTGAAAGTACAAACCCTGTGATGTGTTTTCATAATGTTATTTCTATGTATTAATTTGTTCTCGCTTACTTTTTATGTACCGCGGGGAATGGGGGCCCGAACTGGTTGGGAGCCATATTGAAGGTCTCTTCTGCGCACACTCGTGGAGCACTGAAAGGTGGCAACATTGGATAGTGGAACCCAGCCAGCTGGCAGCCACAGTCAAGATGCTCCTGGGAAAGCCACCTCTGCCCTACGAGAACGGAGAATGTTGCTCCTTATATGATACATTGTGTGTTGCGCTACTGTTTGCCGTGCAGTTTCTCATGGGAACCCCAATCTTGCTAGGCGGTACCCAGAGATGTAAATTAGGCATCCAAATAGTGTGTTATGATTGGTGTGTTACCCAAATCCTACCTTAGGACCAATCCAAATTGAGGGATTCTGACACTTTGCAACATTGGGGGGTGGTACACTGCCCCAAAACAGTATAACTACCCTGGGTTCACCTAGGGAATTGTCCGACTTGTCTGGTTTAGCTGACCTGTCACTGACCCATCGTACTCAATAGTTGACTGAAGATACAGAGCGCTGCGGAGCACTCTGTCCGAAATTGACCATAGACTAAGGTTTTACTGAACCTTAAAGTGCTGGCGAAGCACTTTGCTGGGAGTTCGCTGACCCAATCGGGGTCTTGATCGATAGTTGCAGAGAGGGTGGAGCGCAGGCGTTGCTTCCAAACTGCGGGTGCGGTCCTGTCCTGAGCGGTCCTGTCCTGAGGGTTTGCTGTCCTGTCCTGAGGGTCCTGTCCTGATTCCTAATCCGAGGGTATCCTGTCCTGTCCTGGGTGTCCATTCTGCACCTGCTGTCCTTTGCGGGGTATCCTTCCTTGAGGGTTTCCTGTCCTTAACTGACCCTTGGCCAGGGTTTGGTTTCCACACCAGTCTAGGTAAATATCGCTCTAAACTCTTTAAACTTGCACCTTTCTAAATTTCTGACTTTTGCTTCAATAAAGAGACACCTTTGCATATGTTGAATTTTCCATGCTTTTGCTGCAACTATTGAAACGTAAAGTCATTTGCATATTTTCTTAATATGTTCCCATGTTACCCTACCTGTTAGAAATCATATTTTGCATTGCAGTTTGTCATTTTCTGATATGGTCTAGAACGGCCTTACTTAAACTGTCTAAAGAATCTTTGCCCTGAATGCATAGCGTTACTTGTTGCATCTCACATTAGCATTTCCATGATTACCCTGACTTTATTTCTCTATAGTTATGTACTTTTCATTATCTTGGTTATTGATTGTCTTATTCTTGTAAATCTTATGTTAGAAGAAAACGAACTTTAGATAAAGGTTTTAAAACTTCCAGTTGTCCGTGGTCATTTTCAACAGTATTGAATGTCAATTTGAGGTTGTATATTTGCTGCCTTTCCTTTACAGCTAGCTCCCTGATCCGTTGTGGTCATAGGTACCCGTGTCGGTGGATGGTAAGTCGGGTACGCTGAGTAATAACAGTAGGGAATTCACACAAATTGGTAGCAGCCCGTGAAGTCGCCCGGTCAATGTGTATAGTGAATTGAAAGTATATGGGCCCGAAGCCGGAAACGGCGAAATTAATGGCTGGGTGACCTCGCGCGCTCTATCAGTTTTTCTGGCTAGCAGAGGATGGTTAGGGACTAGTTGAAGGTTAGGCAGGATTAGTTAGGCTAGCTAAGTCGGTAGCTGCTAGTACATTAATGCTGCTATAAGAGCGGCTGTTCAGAGAGACCTGATCATTCTCTTGTGGATACGCTGCTTTGGAATTCATGAATTGTTTTTTCATTATTATTCTTGTTCTTATATTATTATATGTACTAATCCATGCATTTGTAAACCGTCTCGTTTTGTGTTGTCCGAACTCCCCGGGGAATTGAAAGGGCAAGTGGTGAATAGAATCCATTGTCCTGAGGTCGCAGGCTCGAGGAAAGTTAGGTGCAGGTTAGGATAACCGGGAAGCACTAACTAGGGTTTTTTTCTGAATACATGTGTGAATAAATGTCAGTAACGAGGTTCATTGGCAAAATTCCCATAGTGGCGTAACCTAGTAAGGGTCACATCGGAAGAATAGCAGGTTCCTCGGAGCTTGGGTGAAAGCAGAGGGGTCCGCTGGGAAACCTTAGACTCGGATATATCCCGGAGAAGTGGATGAGTTTAGGGGAATAACAGGTTCACCGATGCTAGAGTGAAGGGTAGGCGGAAGAGATCTACCCGCAGCGCGTGAAAAGTAAATGGAAGTAGTTTACTTGCAGTAAAACAAAGCTATCCTGTCTAGACACTTGAGCACTGTGGCGAATGTGTATTCGTTGTTAAATAACCAAGCACTGAGCACTTTAGAAAGAAAGAAAGTTTCCGTTACCTTGTGAAGGGAGGGAGTCAGCCGCGAAGCGTCTCTGACGTCACTCCGTGCCGCGCTGGGATTGGTAGACCCAGCGGGCGGGTAGCGGGGCTGGAATTGTAAAGGAGGGGTGAAGCGCCGGAGTGTGAGGACAGTCTCACGAAGGGGCCACGCACCCATTGGCTGAGAATATTTGAACGCGTGCACCCCATTGGTCGCACGGAATTGCAAGACGCGTTCTGATTGGAGGTAACTTTGTAAACAGAGTTAAGCATAGAAATCGTAAGTGGCACTCGTATTGTCCAGAGACTAGACCCGATCCAAGAAACCAAGGGTTCGAAAGGGATCAGTGGAAAGCTAATAGATACGATATTATGTACGGAACAAAGAGAAAGATGTCCCTTGTAAATAGGGTAAAGAATTATTTCAAAACAGACAAACCGATTAAATCTAGAGAAGGCGTTATTGTCCCGCCACCGAATACTCCCACCTCGTTCATGATGTTTGACCGAGGGTACAATACCTGTGTGTGGTTAGAAAATTGGGTAAAGTATACAAAAGATGACGGAATATTGGCGTTTCCGTTAGACGGTACTTTCAATGGTAGGATTTTATTTAATTTGAGAACCCGAATGAAAGAATTGCATCCCAGACCAAGACTAACGCAGTATGAGGCATTAGAGGAATGGGAGATTGAGGCTTTTGAAAGAGAGAAACCCCGGATGGACAAAGGTCTGACCAAGTGGTACCCAAGGCTGAAACAAGAGACTAGGGACAAAAAGATGAAACAGTGGAGGCAGAGCATGATTGTTGAGGGTCTGTTTCCCATGATGCCAGCAGGTAACCCTTCTGTGGGAGAGAAAAGGACAGAAAAGAGTAAGCATTGGGGAGCCCTTGGGGAGTCAGACGATGAATTGTTAGATGACATCTTTACAAGAAGTCCGCCCCCTTATAATGAAGGAGCCCGACCTTCCAGTACAGGAGAAAATCCCCAGCGTCCATCTATTAAGGAGGAGGACAGATCCCTAGTTAGGGGGGGAGGTGGCCAGGTACTGCCCTATTTTGAGAATCCCGGACCCGCGGAGGTACGAGATATATACCCTAGAATGCCCGTGAGCCCGGAGGAAAAATATTCCCGTGAAAGAACGTTTTTCCCCAGACCCCTTTATGAAAACGAAGAAAAGCCATTAAGTTCAGGAATGCCCTTTTTGCAGCCTCCATATGGGGAAGAGCGCAGGTCATTTGGCACAGGAACTTTGTTCCCTAAACCAAATTATGGTGGAGGACCAAGTGAGACGCATCCTACAGCCCCGAGCTTTACGCCTCACTTGACCCCACAGATAATACCTGACCGAACATTAGGAAGAGCACTAGATGAAAGGGAGCAAGAAGCCATAGCTAGACAGAGGACAGAAATAATTCAGAAGATCTCCCAGTTAAATGCCAGTCCTGAAGCTTTGACTATTCCGGTAACAATCGGACCAGTAGTTCCGTTGTACGGGAATAATCAAGGAAGTCTAAACCCTCCAGTTATGAACCCAATCATGGCCCCGCCGAGGCAAGAGCCCCTACTGATAGACGATCAGTCCAGTGAGTGCGAGTCCGAAGTGGTGTTCTTGGATCTGCCGAACAAACAGAACGGAAAGGGAGTGCCGAAGTGGCAAAATCCTTTTAATGCGAAAGAAATTAAATTAGAATCAACGTCAGGTACTAGGAGTGTCTCTCTGGTAACTCCGGAAGAAATAGAAAATTGGAGTCGTGAGTTAGAAAAACAGACTCCGCAAACGAAACCTTTAGACCTCTACAAACTGAGAGTAGAAATAGAGGAATTAATGGCAGGAAATGTGGGATTAGACAGATTGAATACCTACTCTGAAGAAGAGTTGCTGTTTATGTGTAAAAGCCTTACCAGAAGTACCAGAGTGCTCCATGAGAAACTGACAGACACTGCAGCTAGTATGGGGATAGATATTTCCAGATCGAAGCCCTTGCAGAAACCCTACCGAGCCGAATTCTCAGACAAGGATATAGAGAACTTGAATGTGTCAGGGAAAAAGTTGCAGATTAAAGAGTTGCTCACAATTTTGCAAAAATGGGGAGACGTGGAACGGTGGAAAACAAGGTGGGCTCGAAAGAAAGATGAGGCTCGATCCAGACAAGCGACCCCTGAGTTCCCTTTGAGAGAAGTAGACAAGCCCGAAACGTTATGCCCCATGCGGGAAGTACCAGGTGGGAGGTATGTGCACGTTCCGTGGTCCAGGCAGGATATTGTGTCCTTTACTAATGATTTCCCGATACTGCGCGAGAAGCCAGTTGACTGGTACCGGCAGGTGGAAAGGTTCGTAAAGGTGCAAAAATGCCTGTGGAAAGACCTGGATGGATTTTTCGATATTGTGGTCCCGGTAGATCTATGGACCGAGTGCAAAATAGCCATAGGCTGGCCTAGTGAGGAGTACCCGAGGGACTCTAACACAGGGGAGCCGTCAATTGAAGTGATGAAAAAATATGAACAAGTGATTCAGCATTTGAAAAATAAGGTGCCCGCAAAGGAAACTGATTGGACCAGGATAGATAGAACAACGCAGGAAAGAGACGAGACAGTGCACTCCTATTATGAAAGGCTGTTGCAGGTGTTTAAAACATACAGTGGTATAGATAACATCGAGATGAAGGATATGACGCATTTCATTTACAGGTTTGTAAACGGTTTAAGGCCTGAAATTTGTCAGTGGATAAAAGATAACAAAATTTGTTGGCAGTCCAAAAAGATAGACGAGGTCCTGCGGTACGCGAAGTACTGCGAGGACGAAATGGCAAAAAAGAAAAAGGCTCTCAAGGAAAAGGTCATGTGGGCTCAGGTGAAGCTCGCAGAACAGCAGGAAAAACAGTTGAGTAACATGGTCAAAACAACTCAGAACCAAGGTCCTGGGGGAGGGGGAGGAGGCAAGCCCCGGCCCAAAATGAGCAGGGAAGAAGCTATGAAGAAATTTCCCTGTCACCAGTGTGGAGAAATTGGACACTGGCGTAACGAGTGTCCTTATTTACCTGACGATAACCCCAAAACACCTGATTTAACTCCACAGACGCAGAAAGAAAGACCAAGAAAGACTCAACCACAGGTAAAAACGGTTCAGGTGCCCCGAGCTCCAAAGCAAGTACATAGGGGGAAAGCGACAGAGGGTGATGAGATAGAAGTCTGGGAAAGCAATGAGAACAGAAATGCAGCAACTTCGCAGTATTTATTAAACGATACCTTCCTTTGTGATGACCAGTACTGACGGGGCCCGAGAGGGGAGGACGAGGAGTGCGTACTTGGCGCCTCCTTGCCGGTAGACCAGTCCGGACCATACATTGAAGGGAAGGTTGACGGAAATGATGTCACTTTCCTGTTGGACACTGGCGCTACCCGTTCTACTGTGAGAACAGTGGACGTTCCAAACCTACCCCTCTCGGGAGAAGCCATCCAAGTAGTGGGTGTATCTAATCAATTGATTAGTACTCCTGTTACCAAGCCCATGGAGATCTCAATTGGAAACTTTAAGGAAATGCATAGATTTGTCGTTTGTGACACCAGTCCAGTGAACTTACTGGGACGTGATTTGCTGTGCAAAATGAACTGTACCATCTTTTGCACACCAAAGGGTGTTGAGATACAGACCCCGGATGAAGATGGCATTTATAAATTAATGTTAGTAAGACCTGACTCAGAAATTAAACGAATGACCATGCAGGATTTGCCCAAAGAACTCCAAGAAGCAGTAAAGCCAGAGGTGTGGGACTTTACTGGGAAAGATGTAGGGTTAATGAAAAACGTGGACCCTATACAGATAGCCATCAAGGACAATGCAGTATACCCCAATACTAAACCCTATAGAATGAATGCAGAAGTGAGAGCTGGTGTTACTGTGGAAATACAGAAATTGCTAGAAGGAAACATCATACAGGAAGTAATGAGTAGCCCATGTAACTCCCCGATTATGGGCATCAAGAAGCCTAGTGGCAAGTACAGAGTAGTGCAGGACCTACGGAAAGTCAACAAGATAGTGGTCCCCTGCTGCCCTATTGTCCCGAACCCAGCAGTGATTCTGTATCAGATTCCCTGGGATGCTGAGTGGTTCACTGTGATAGACCTGTGTCATGCATTCTTTTCCATTCCCTTGCATCCAGATAGCAAATTTCTTTTCTCATTTGCCTTCAATGGTCACGTGTATGTCTGGAACAGGGTCCCTCAAGGGTACACAGAGAGCCCCTCTATCTTTAATCAGATCTTGAAAAAATGTTTGGAAACTTTGGTCTTACCTGGGAACTCTGTCCTAGTGCAATACATAGACGACCTCTTGGTGGCGTCTAAAAGTCATAGGGATTGCGTGATTGACACCATTGCCCTACTGAATCACCTGAGTGATAAGGGACATAAGGTGGCCCCTGAAAAATTACAGTTCAGTACAAAATCGGTGAAATATCTGGGGCACCAGATAGAGAAAGGTGTCAGGAAAGTAACATCCGAAAGAGTGAGAATAATTCAAAAGATGCAGTTACCTCGTACTCAGAAAGAGATCAGAATGTTCCTGGGAGTGATAGGATACTGCAGGCAGTGGATTCTGGGATTTGCAGTCCTAGCTAGGCCCTTGATAAAAATGACCAAGAGGGGAACTCCAGATATTGTAGAATGGGATGATGAAAGCTTAACAGCCTTCACCAAACTGCGAGATTGTCTGTGTACAGCCCCTGCATTGGGAATGCCAGACTATTCCAAGGAATTTGCCCTATTCTGTGACACTCGCGATAATTGCGCGTTGTCAGTCCTGACACAAAATCATGGCACAACGAGGAGGCCTGTAGCATATTTCTCTGCCACCCTGGATCCAGTGGCTGCTGGATTACCAGGTTGTCTGAAAGCAGTAGCTGCTACCTGCGCAAGTTTAGAGCAGAGTGAGTCAATTGTCATGGGACATCCTGTAACTGTGTATGTTCCACATGGAGTGGTAATTTTGTTGACCAGAACCAAAACTCAGTATCTCACCCCTAGTCGGCTGACTAAATACGAGAGGATTCTTGTGGGTGCTGCAAATGTAAACATTGTTAGGTGCAGTATTCTGAACCCAGCCACCTTGCTCCCCAACCCAATGGATATGGAAGGGGGGGTGGATGATGAGCATGATTGCATTGATTTAACAGAATTCAACACCAAGCCACGCCCAGACATAAAAGAAACACCATTGCCTGTGCATGACAAAGAATTATTTGTAGATGGTTCATGTCTAAGGCATGAACAAGGAGGCCTGAGTGCTGCCTATGCGGTAGTCTCCTTAGACAAAATTGAAGAGGCAGGTTATCTATATAACATAAAGTCTGCACAAGTAGCCGAATTGATCGCTATGATAAAAGCTTGCCAAATTGGGAAAAACATACGCATAACAGTGTATACTGACAGTCAGTACTGTTATGGGGTTGTGCATGACTTTGGCCAATTATGGCTACAGAGGGAGTTCCTGACTTCATCAGGTACCCCTATTCGAAATGGAAAAGTTGTTCAGGACCTTTTAGAGGCAATCCAGTTACCAAAGGAACTGGCAGTGGTAAAATGTGTTGCTCATAAGAAGGGCATTGACACTGTAACACTGGGAAATGATTTTGCTGATCGAGTGGCCCAATGGTGCGCCAGAGATTGGTATATCATAAACCCAAAGCGAGGGGGGGCCGGAACCAGCTGCCAACTTCAAGTGTTTGAAGAAGTGCCTACATGGGATGAAGTGAAAGAGTGGCAGCAGGCGGCACCTTGGCAAGAAAGAGAGAAATGGAAGGAAGATGGGTGTCGACCAAGACGTGTGGATGGTGTCATCTTGGGCCCAACTGGTATGCCTGTGTTACCTAGACACTTACTTAGCACAATGGCGAGATTGATACATGAAGGATCACACATTGGTAGGGACGCCATGATTCTAGTGTTCCAACAGACATAGTACAGTAAAAAGTTCAGGAAAGTAGCAGAGTCCCTCTGCCAGAGGTGCCTGTCATGTCAAAAGATGAACCCAGGGAAGAAAACTGTGGTGGAACTGGGAAAAATTGGGAGGTCAGGGGGTCCCTTTGTGAGAATACAGGTTGATTTCATCACCATGCCCCGTTGTGAAGGGAAGCGATATGTCCTTGTCATGGTCTGTTTATTTTCAAAGTGGGTGGAAGCCTTCCCTACTCCCCAAAATGACGCATAAACAGTAGCTAAGTGTTTACTGAAAGAACTGATACCTAGGTTCGGGGTTCCAGTCACTCTTGAATCAGATCAAGGCTCACATTTTCAGAATGAGGTAATCGCCGAACTCTGTAAGGCCTTTGGAATATCACAAAAGCTTCACTGTGCCTACCGTCCAGAGGCTTCTGGAATAGTGGAACAAATAAATGGGACTATCAAAAACAGACTAGCAAAACTGTGTGATGCATCTGGCATGACCTGGGTGAAGGCCCTGCCCCTGGTCCTGATGGGACTCAGAAGTGTTCCTGACCGCAAGACAGGCCTAAGTCCCCATGAAATCATTATGGGAAGAGTGATGAGACAAGCATGGGTGCCAGGAAGCAAACTGTTGAGTATTACTGATGATTTGGTGCTTGAATACTGCAAGAGATTGGGTGACCAAGTGCGTTCTATCTCTCGCCAGATCGGAGAAGACGCCATCCTCAATCCAACGACTCCTCTCCACAAACTGGTCCCGGGGGACTGGGTCAAGATAAAGAAGCATACTCGGAAGAGCTGCCTGGAACCAAGGTGGGGAGAGAAACGTCAGGTGATCCTGGTAACTACCACAGCAGTAAAGTGTGTAGGGGTTCCACGTTGGATACACGCCAGCCACACCCAGAAGGTATTACCAGACGAGGAGCCTGAAGCAGAAGGGCGTCCAGCAGAAGACTCTGCAGGAGCCAGACCGGAAGTAGCTGACGACGTACAGCCCAGTACCAGTCGAGCTGCAGAATCAGCAGACGTTGGCCCAAGAATAGTTGATAACGAACTACCAAGAGCCCAGCCTGCTGAAGGGGTCCAAGAAGCTGAGCCAGAAGTAGCTGAAGACGAGCTGCCGAGCATATGGCCAGAGGAGTGGATTCCATTGATTGATCTCACTGAAGACCCCATTCGAACAAGTGAGAGACTTTGGGAAGGTAGAGAGTGGACTAGAGAGGAAAAGAAAGGCACAGGCGAAGAACCTCAGGATCTTGAGATTCACATCAAAACTGAGGAAGGAGAAGGTCAGACAGGGATAGAACAAGTGAGGAATACAGAGTAAGTGATTGATACTCCTCCACTGACTCCTGATATCGAGAAGGGACAGACTAGACATAGCGTAATAGTTCGAGCGGAAGAAAATCAAGAGATCGAAGTGCTTGAACAGGATCAGATAGGATTAGAAGAACGTGTTCAGGAAACAGAATCAGAGACATTTGAAAAGCAAACACAAAATTCACCGGAACAAGGCCAGATTAGTACCCAGGCAGAAGAAATAAATGCTAGCCCTGGAATTAGTCAGATAGAAGAAGAAGAAACTGAAGCAGAATTGCCACAAACTAATGAAAATAAGAGGGCAAGAGAAGAAAACGAAGTCCAAGTGCCAACTAATAGACTGAAGAAAAGAAAGCACGTAGAACCTGGCTTCGTAAAGAAATTAAGACTAAGAATAAAGACAGTGGAAGAAAAACGTGCTGAAGAAAGGAGAAGTGCTCGCATAGCTGAGCAACAAGAGGGTACCTCCAAAAGAAGGAGTGATCGAATAAAAAGACAAAACAAAAAGTACAAGTCTCCTGAATGGACGCTCGTTTTGGAAGAACTTGAAGATCTTGATATAACTGACGTAAGCGACGGAGAGCCCGTCCCTGAGTACTCTGACGAAGAAGAAGACGAGCCACCGTGAATTTGCACAAAGTAAGATACTCGTGTAAAGTCACAAAGAGGGGTCGAGAAACTTCTTCTGAAGCCGAAATGTCTGATTCAAGCGTGAATGGTAGACCTAGTCACAGCTGTTGCAAAACATGCTGCAAGGTATGTGTATGTAGTATAGTTGTCCTGATATTAGTTTGGATAGGACTAACAGTTTTCATTCCCTTTGCGGTGAGCAAAAATACTAATATTGTCCCTACTGAAATTGTAAATACTGACAGTGAGGAGCTGACAACACAGAGTGTAGCAAGACATGAGAGAGCACTTAGACAAACAAAGCAAGACTTAGAAGCATCAGATGAGGGAGGACTACATTATCATAGAGTTAAGAACAAGACACATTTAAACGTTTTCGCAAACTTGTTAATACACTATGTAGAGACTATGGAAATTGAAGATTGCTATGTCTGCATGAAGCTACCTACCTCTGTAGCTGAAGGCGTGACATACCATCACCTGCCCTTGACATATGGAATCTCCTGTAGCATTTTAGCTAGTTTATTTTACAAAAGAGGACCGTTACAGTACTATTACTCTAACAATGACGTGATCTTTTCTGAACTTCCTATACGTGGGAACTTGAATCCTGTACATACCAAAAGTGACGTTACTCGCTATATGGGCGAATACTTTCTGACTATAGGAAATATCGACATAGGTGACGCACACAGAGATAACTTGACTTGTTCTTTGCGTGAGCAGGAAAAGATGTTCCTGAACATGGCAGAGAAAAGGAGAATTAAAATACAAAAGAAGGCAAATGACGAAAGTCAGAAAAGACCAAGGTGGGCAGAGAACATGGAAGGCACCTCAACTGGTGGGGCGGGTCCTGCTCTGTTGCTGGATTTTGAAAAGAAAGGCAAGCTATGTCTTCACCGCGAGAAGACTAGCTATTATAATAACATTTTCATTGGTTCCAGTGAATGCGAACATAATTACAAGGTAATTGGAGGTTGGGGTTTTAAAAATGGGTCAGAGCCTGTGTTTCCTGGAATTTATTATATTTGTGGGGACAAGGCTTATTTCAAATTGCCGGATCACTGGTATGGAAGTTGCTATTTTGGCATTGTCTTCCCGAAAATATACCATGTGAATGGAGTTGCTGGAAGCAATGAAAATACTAATGGCTTAGTGCGTAGTAAAAGAGAAAGTGTAGGTGAAATAATGGGTAGTATTTTCAGTGCACTGATACCTGGAGTGGGAGTGGTTCTGAACACTCACAGAATTTGCAAATTGTCCACTATAGTGGATGTGTTGTCTACTGACACAGCTCATGGATTTCTGCTGGTCAATACCGAAATGGTTGCGATCAGATCAATGGTTTTGCAGAACAGACTTGCTCTTGACACCTTATTAGCGAAAGAGGGCGGAGTCTGCCGGATGTTGAAGGCGCAACATTGTTGCACTTATATTCTGGATAAAAGTGTACAGCTCAAAAGATATGTGAAAAACATTACTAATTTGGAAAGGGAACTCAAACCACTCGAGGTTGACAGTGCCTGGAAGAGACTGGTAGATGGTCTCTCAAATGTAGGTCATTGGCTTGCTAGTGTAGGTAAAAGCTTATTGTTCAAGGTGCTGATGCCAATTGGAATTATAGGTCTTATCCTATTCTTCATATTTGTCTGTTGCAAATGCCGTAAGCACACCAGAAAGCATCAAGTGAATGCAAGAGGAGTGAAACGAAGTGTGGATGAGCTTGAGTTGGAGGAGATAAATAATCAGATCTACAAAAGGGTGAAGAATTCTCACCCTACAAAAGATGAGAAAGAGAAATTGAATCGCTTGCTGGAAGAGATAGAGTTGTATAGAGTGTAAGAAAGTTGGCATCTGGTTCCATTTATTTTTGTGATGATAGTAAATATCATCAAAGAGGGGATTGATGAAGCAAAGCTTCGCATATTTTGCGACTTGCCGTATTCATGAACCTCATATATGTCTAATAAAGTAATAATTTGTACGTCTTACTAACGTTTATTTTATGTTTAAACGAGTTTTCCCAAAGCTTGCCTATGTGTTTCTAAAACGAATAATCAGAGTCTTTTAATATGGCCGCTGCTTTGAAATGAGTGTCTGCGCATGCGTCAGTCACACTCACGTGTCCTGATGTGTTTGCAGGTTGGGAGGGAAATAGTTGCGCATGCGTAATACATAGCTTTGCCAATAACGTGGTACTGCTCGTGCCACTGCTCTTGTACTTGGTTATATGTAGCTAACATTTAGACTGCATAAGTATATTTCTTAGTGATAAGTTGAAAGTACAAACCCTGTGATGTGTTTTCATAATGTTATTTCTATGTATTAATTTGTTCTCGCTTACTTTTTATGTACCGCGGGGAATGGGGGCCCGAACTGGTTGGGAGCCATATTGAAGGTCTCTTCTGCGCACACTCGTGGAGCACTGAAAGGTGGCAACATTGGATAGTGGAACCCAGCCAGCTGGCAGCCACAGTCAAGATGCTCCTGGGAAAGCCACCTCTGCCCTACGAGAACGGAGAATGTTGCTCCTTATATGATACATTGTGTGTTGCGCTACTGTTTGCCGTGCAGTTTCTCATGGGAACCCCAATCTTGCTAGGCGGTACCCAGAGATGTAAATTAGGCATCCAAATAGTGTGTTATGATTGGTGTGTTACCCAAATCCTACCTTAGGACCAATCCAAATTGAGGGATTCTGACACTTTGCAACATTGGGGGGTGGTACACTGCCCCAAAACAGTATAACTACCCTGGGTTCACCTAGGGAATTGTCCGACTTGTCTGGTTTAGCTGACCTGTCACTGACCCATCGTACTCAATAGGTGACTGAAGATACAGAGCGCTGCGGAGCACTCTGTCCGAAATTGACCATAGACTAAGGTTTTACTGAACCTTAAAGTGCTGGCGAAGCACTTTGCTGGGAGTTCGCTGACCCAATCGGGGTCTTGATCGATAGCTGCAGAGAGGGTGGAGCGCAGGCGTTGCTTCCAAACTGCGGGTGCGGTCCTGTCCTGAGCGGTCCTGTCCTGAGGGTTTGCTGTCCTGTCCTGATTCCTAATCCGAGGGTATCCTGTCCTGTCCTGGGTGTCCATTCTGCACCTGCTGTCCTTTGCGGGGTATCCTTCCTTGAGGGTTTCCTGTCCTTAACTGACCCTTGGCCAGGGTTTGGTTTCCACACCAGTCTAGGTAAATATCGCTCTAAACTCTTTAAACTTGCACCTTTCTAAATTTCTGACTTTTGCTTCAATAAAGAGACACCTTTGCATATGTTGAATTTTCCATGCTTTTGCTGCAACTATTGAAACGTAAAGTCATTTGCATATTTTCTTAATATGTTTCCATGTTACCCTACCTGTTAGAAATCATATTTTGCATTGCAGTTTCTCATTTTCTGATATGGTCTAGAACGGCCTTACTTAAACTGTCTAAAGAATCTTTGCCCTGAATGCATAGCGTTACTTGTTGCATCTCACATTAGCATTTCCATGATTACCCTGACTTTATTTCTCTATAGTTATGTACTTTTCATTATCTTGGTTATTGATTGTCTTATTCTTGTAAATCTTATGTTAGAAGAAAACAAACTTTAGATAAAGGTTTTAAAACTTCCAGTTGTCCGTGGTCATTTTCAACAGTATTGAATGTCAATTTGAGGTTGTATATTTGCTGCCTTTCCTTTACAGCTAGCTCCCTGATCCGTTGTGGTCATAGGTACCCGTGTCGGTGGATGGTAAGTCGGGTACGCTGAGTAATAACAGTAGGGAATTCACACAAATTGGTAGCAGCCCGTGAAGTCGCCCGGTCAATGTGTATAGTGAATTGAAAGTATATGGGCCCGAAGCCGGAAACGGCGAAATTATTGGCTGGGTGACCTCGCGCGCTCTATCAGGAGTACCACAATATTTCCATTGTCACTACACTTTTCAATATCTACGTTACCCCTCTGATTAAATTAATTTGGCCATATGGGTTTGTGGCAGTATCCTATGCAAATTACACATAAATAGTTGTATCAATATCCTCTGATGTTGATGAGGTTGCCAGCAATTTCCAAAACTGCTTGGCCAATGTAGTCATCTGGATGCAGGAAAATTGCCTAAAGTTGAATTCAGAAAAGACTGAACTAGTTCTTTTTTGGTCAAACTCATCTTTTTTGGAATAGGTCGTGGTGGTCGGCAAATCTTGGTCAGCTTCCTTATCCCATTCAGAAAGCAAAAACCCTGGGACTGCTATTCGACAATCAGGTGAGTTTTTCAGCTAAAATTGACCAGGTACCCTCCACATGTTTCCATCTCCTTAAAGTTCCAAGGAAAATACTTCCATTCATTCCAGCAGAAATGCTGAAAATGGTGGTTGTGGCCTGGGTATTATCTAAATTGGATTATTTCAAATCGTTTTATCTGGGTACCAAGAAACCATTGCTGCTGAAGCTCCAATCCCTCCAAAATGCAGTGCTTAATTTGTAAAATAGTAAGTGCCAGGGCTCTGACCAGGAGGCCACTGCAGCTTGCACCACCCATCGTCTCGGTCATTGCTGCCAAAACACCTATTAACCATCTCTCTCGAATGTAAATACGACAGTTCAGATTATTCCAGGTCCCCAAAGCTAAAGGAATGGCTGGGAAGGCAGGTATGAGCAATTTTAAATTATATTGTATTCCTGAACAACCGTTGTTCTGCACATCTCTAAATTAGATGAAAAGCGCCACCATGTGGTAGACTGTTCTACGTATGGTGTTGACAATTAGGTGCTGGTGCCGAGCACCAGAAACCAATTAAGTGCCGGAGCGGAGCACCGGAAAGCACCGGCTCAAATTAAGCACTGCCAAAATGCTACTGCCCGTATGCTTTTGGAAATACACAAATTTGCTTCTGTCTCCAAGAGCAATCTTCACTGGCTCAATGTCAGCAAAAGAATCAAATTCAAGGCTTCATGTATAGTCCACAAAGTTGTGCACAGAAGCAGTCCGGCATACTTTCAAAAGATCTTTGCTTGGTATGTACCTACCCGAACTCTTAGATCTAGCTTGGCCATACTTGTCTCAGTTCGGGAAATGAAAAAAGGCAAGATGAGGAGGGTGAAGTTTCTCTTTCTTAGCTTACAAACTCTGGAACTCTATGCCGTTGGAATTGAGAGCTGAATAAAATCACTGCTCCTTTAGAAAGTCTCTAAAGACATGGCTTTTGAACAATAGCATTGACTGTTATTAATCGTTAAGAGGGGTACTTTGTCTTGTTCTTAGTAACTTTTAGTATCAAGACACCTCGGCAATCGCGCGCTATGTAAAAACTTTACTTACTTACTTTCTTCAATCTGACAAAATCAACAGCTAATATCCACTCCAGCAATCACTTATATTTAAAATAAGTATACGTGAGAAGCCCAGTCTACCTTTTGTTCGCAAACATACTGAGTTTAGTATTATTCAGTCTATAAGTGGCTCCCATTTGGACTATGCCAATGCCATCTACTAAGGTTCAGCCACATCCACCACCCATTTGTTGCAACTAGTACAAAATGCAACCATGCGGTTATTAGTTAACTTTCCCACTACCCCCATTCAAAATGATTTTGAAAGTTCCACCGGCTTCCAATCCACAAAAAAATAATGTTCAAAAGTCTATGTATCTACATCAAAACACTCTACTGTGACAGCCCTTACTTTTTATAATTATATATTTGTTCCGCCTCCCACTGTCACAATTTTCCCATGGTCCTTTATGCTCTACTCACGCTTCATTCATTTGTATGCCTAGAATTAAGAAATCTTACCAAAATGGCTGCTTTTTTTCCTTCATCCAGCGTCCCCTTGAAACTCTCTACCCACTGATATGCGACCCGTGACCAGCTACAAATAGTTCTGAAAGACATGAAAAAACGAAGGATTCCAGGTCTAATGAGGTCCTTTTCCTATTTTTATCAGCAGCAAACGTAGTGCCGGGACACCTCTGGGCATCAGCGCACTGTAGAAAACTAAAAGGTTTTTTAAAAAATGCATTTAATAAATTTGTACCATATGTCAAGTCGTTCAACCGACGTGGCTTCAGGTGAATATTTTCAGAAACTGGACTAGGAGCATGAACTGGTGAATGGCCGCCGAGCAAGAGGTGAATCGCAGCCAAGAATGCCCCAACAAGTTTGAGAAAATCTGAGAGATCTGGGTGGAGTGAGTGGGAATTGGGTAGATTGACAAAACATACCATGCTTTACATACCTGGGTCCTTTGCCAATGATTTCACTGAATATTACTGTGCCTACAAATGGCAATAATTGAGTTTTTTTTGCTAAGGTATATTGTAACCTATCTTCGTTCAAATGTCGAAGATGGATGAGTTCTCCAATGTAGAGTATACTTTCAGCAGATATAAAGTTATTGTATGACCTCACACGCTGATTGTTGCATTGTGATTCAAAAATAAATACACTAAAATGGTTCATTAAAAGTTCAGGCGGATGTTACAACCAAATTCTCTCCTAGAGCCCGATGAACCATGGTGGACCAGTTCACAAAGCTCTATCATCTTGTCTTCTAGTTACATTGAACATTGAACCCACTTTTTACATATTGATTTTTCGTTCGCTGAATTCACAGAACATTTAAATAATTTTCCAACACATCTGATGTTGAGATGTGAACACTATGGGACATGTGCAACTAAGTACATATTAACATCAGCACATTTAGCTTCCTTTCTATATGTTTCTTCGTGCTTATAGAAGTGCATTTACCATGTGCTGATCTTTCGGCTACTGTGCCCATGTAGTAGCATAATTTGCAAACCCTTGCAGATCTGTGAACATCCAAAAATTTAGCAAGTGAGGTAAATGTTATCCCCAAATTAATATATTGTCTAAACATTATTGGTGCCAGATGGATTAAGGAATTTAGTACAACCTTATCAACCAAATATAAAGAAAATGACTCATTGGGTATGTTTCTGCTTCTTGCATTAAATTGTTGCTCAATAAATCTATAAAATGATCACATAGTGCAAAGAAAAAGTCAGGAAATTTATTTTTATACTATTTATGTCCACACACACAGTGGTCAAAGTGGGGAAAAAAGTAGGTGAAATGTGGGCGGAGACTCCGAGGGCGGGGATAACCCAAGGATTGGATCAGTGGGCGGAGTCAGAGGTGTGGCCAGAATGTGCCAAACATCCCAATTTTTAGTATTTGTTTGGCATTTCACTGACCAGTTAAAGATTATTGTGTTATTTAATTCAACCAATGGATACACTTGATTATTTAAGGTTTATTAGGAGTTATTGGCATTTAAATATATTCACAAAGTGGGGTATATCTCCAATCACACAATGTCCCAAATACGCTTAAAAGTGGAACACAAGCCATTTATCTCCAAGCTATGGTGTTTCTCTCATTAGCACTTCTCCCTTCTTCCACAAGAGCAGTTCAAACATGAATGGCAAAATATCCTGGTTTGCAAATGTTTTCTATATAACTATGGCTCTGCCATATTTGCTACATAGTACATCATCCACTGCATAATCTTACAGTTTTAACTAATCATTTTTGTAGTTCAAACGGATAAAAAGTTACTAAAAAACGTGAATTGAGTTGCTGCAAAGTGGACGGCCCTTTCCAAAGGTTGACTGATCACCTTTCTCAATGCTGCATTTGTATGTTATACTGATACTAATGAGGAAAAATCTTTGCAGACTTAACATGTCTAAAAATGTATAAATAATTAAGTGTAAGAAAACAAATTGCATTACGCTACAGCCTTTTTTTTGTTGCATAATTTAGTCAACACTGCGGCATCATTTAACCCCCATTGCTGCATAATTCCAGTGGCTCCAGAGCAGGTAGCACATGTTAAAAGTGCTTGTGCATGAAGCAGAGAGACTGTGAAGTTTGCAAACTTAGTTTGGTGTGCGTGCAAATCCTGCATTGCCGATCCTTGGTGAGTTGCAGCTACTACTGCTGAAACATGGTCAATGGAGGAACCAATGGGTGAGGCGGACTGGCCTTGATGGCAGGGCCGGCTTTAGTGCGGGTGGCGCCCTGGGAAACAATGTTTGTTTGTGCCCCCAATGATCACCTACACCTCAGACTCCCTCACTACCATCCTTTAACAGTCCCCCTCAAGTCTCCATAACCACACTCTTTCTCAGATGCATTTAATTTGATTTACAGTGCACTCATACCAGTATACGGCGTCAGAGCACTTTACATCACACACACTACATGGAGGCAATCATTTATACGTGTGTAAATCACTGTATAGGAAATGTTACATAAGACAAAGGACTACAAGCTGTAGAAACCACATAACAACCATACTAGTAGGCAGTATAGTTTAATAGCTCACTGTTCTATGTTAGGATTTTAACTTATAAACTGCAAGTAGCAAAATGATCTCTCTGACAAAAGCAGTAAACTACTAACCTAGTTAACATTATGTGCACTTTGTGATTTGCATGGTACATGTTCTTTGCAGCAGGCACATTAACCCTCTGTGCTACCTTTCCAGGAGTCAACCCTACCACTAGACAAAACTCCGATCTCTCTCTAGGAAGAACATTCACCGAAGTTATCATGACATTTTTATTGTTGCTGAAAATTGCTGGAGGCCAGGAAGGAGGCAGCAAGTTTTTTTAAACCATGATATACTTGCAAACACTACGCACCCACCCAAAAAAGGTACTCAGTGCGGTCACAACATTCGCACCTTCTCAAGGTTCATGTGACCTTACTGACAGAGGCACAGTGACTGGATCACTGTTGCTCTAGGGTGTGCTGCTTCGTAGGCCTGCCCGCAAGACTGGAGATGATCTTCGGTATGGATGGTGGTGGACAGGCCTTCAAGGTTAACCCACAATTGACACCACTAGGGTACACCTGCTTGTGACATCAAGCCTTCTAAGGTCTAGTGGGGCCTTCTAAGGCTTAGCATGGGAATATGCTCCCTGAGTAGAGTGGTCTGGTGGACTAGTCATGAAGGCTGAACCCGGTTCCCCAGTTCCAAATTTGACAGCTCTGGCCATGGTGCCACATCCGCTCCCCCACTGAACACTATACTGCCCCACTGAGAGAAACTCGCACTGCCTTCAGCTGCAACCTAATTGTGCCTGCTATAAACACTTGGATGTGGCTCAATTCAATTTTTATTTTAAAAAGCACACACTTATAGGGAATGCAAGATTAAGTAAAATATGTGAAATGTAAGCAGAAATAACATGGTTACCTTACCGATCTCTCACTCACTATTCAGAAATAAGCGAGTGGTTTTACTTGAAAAGTTAAGGACATGACTACATGGCCCGGAAGGGAACCGTTTCAATGTCCATTGCTTATATCCCTACAAAATGTAAGCAGTATGGTTTAAAAAGACCACACCCAAAAACACAGAGCCATGGTACACATTTTGTTTTCCAATTCACCCAGCAGCCAGGTCTTGCAATACATACAGGAATGGTGCACTTCCCCACCTGGGTACAACAATGCTGTTCAAAGAAAGACAAGAAAACAAAAGTAGCGCTTCACTGCAAAGTCTGTTAAGTGAGGCTGATGTGTTTGGATGTGAATAAAATCAATCTAGCCACTTTGCAACTACTCTGTCTTGAGTTATTTAGTTATGTATTTATTTTTCATATTTAACACCTTTTTCTCTCCATCCCGAGGCTGCACTTTGGATTAGAAAAATGTCACAAAAAGGGCATTTCCCGCAAGAGTGTTTTTCTTTTTGGATCCATTTCACAGGGAAGCAACTAAATGAAAGAAGGAAAGAGAGGTTATGATCCGTTTCTTCAAGTCACGGTTTTGAGTAAGTGAGGAGCAAGACAGAAAGAGAGGGAATAACAGGAAGAGAAGGTGAGGCAGCTGCCAGCACAGAAAAGAAGAAGACATTGTCCGTGTCTTCTCTGGGCAGTAAGGAAGAGACAGAGTCCTTTTTCCTTCTCTGCCCGTCCCCGAACGTCCACGAAAGCAAGCCAAGCCTTATCTGAATGCCTTTGCTATTTCTGCTGTCCTCGGATACAGTTTAGAAAAAAATAAGTAGGGGAACGTAATGTTTTTAATCAAAGACGTAGGGGCTACCCTAAGAGTGCCGGGGTGGGTGGGACAGGGAGGAGGGAGTTAGACTGGGGTTGTTTGGATCACAAAACGAAAATGTCTAATATAGCGAAGGTACAGTAATCCAATATTAATGTGATATGTAAGTAATACCAGTGTATTTGCTGTACCGTGTCATTCTGCTGCTATACTGTCAATAAAAAAAAAGTTTTAAAAAAAATTAAAAAAAGACGTAGGGGCACGCCTTGCCCTCCCGATTCCGCCCACTTCGACCACTGCACAAAGAGCTATAATAATCACAGTAGGAATTCATCCATAGAGCCTCAAATAATTATTTCCTAGTCCTGCACGGAGATTCCTTGTCAGACAACAGAGGCCGAGAGGCAACTGCTCCCAAGGGGGTAGACTTCTGTTAATAATGTTGATATGTAATGCACTGCAAAAGTTTTGGGTTCCCTTGGTCTGGGCTTGAATTAATAGGGTGAACTTGACCTCTCCATATCACTTGGTCGGCTCCATGTTCCTCCCTTCCACCTTGGATTTTGGTTTCTCTTTCTCCCTGAGACACTTGCACTGGTAACCCACCCTTTGCCACTTTAGCCTCCTTAACTTCTCATCACTGGTATCAAGGGCAGGGATTTTGGTAAAGGGCGAATATGTTGATGGTCGATTTCTATGTTTGGGTCTCTTATGGCCCTGATACAGCCTTGAGCCAGAACAATGACACTGACCAGTGGTCTTTAATCTCCTTATTAATTCCATTTTTTTGCTTAACCTAAGAGTTTCCTTCTACAGTTGGCCTAACTAGAGATGTGATTTGCTAACAACTCAAGGAATCCTGAATTGTCTGTTTCAATTTCCCCTGTTTTCTATAGCTGATCGTGATTAAACCCTAGCGTTAGGCAATCTACTGCAAAGACCATCTACTGCTTAGGTTGTACTTCAGCTGTCTATTGTATCCATTTTAATAATGCTATGTAGCCACATCAAAGTGGACACCACAGACCATTTCTGATCCAAACATATGCTGTGAGAATTTTAATATTTCTATCAGCAATGCCTTCAGATTTACTATCCCAATAAACCCCATAGGCACAACACCTTTCCTCTGTGGTCAAATGAGGACCCCAGGGAAGTTAATTGCATGTGTAAGAAGCTAGAAAACCTGTGATGCAAGGTACATGATTCGCTTGCAAGGTGCGACTACATACTGGACTTCAAAATCTACAAAAAGATGGTATGTGTCTTGAATATCGACTCTAATATATTGCTACAAAAAGATGGTATGTATCTTGAAAATCGACGCCAGAATAATGTTTGACAATAATATTGAAATCAAAATATCCAGAGTTAAAAAATATTGAGATTTTAAATAGTTAGGGTAAGTACATCCTTTTACATTTTTGACACTGATATGTTTAAATATTGTTTATTAGAATTTCGTGATACTAAGTGTTGTTTTAAAATGTTTTAGATTTAGTTTATTTTTGCTATAAATTAATATAGAAATATATGTTAAGTTATTACTTTTTATATTATAGTCTTTGTATGTTGTACTTTTCGGGTTGTGAGGTTTATTATGGGACTGGGTGGGTAGTCAGTCAATGATTCCTTAGTCGGCCACTAAAAGCCATAAAAGCACACAGATAAGACACTTAAAATTACAATAGCTAAAAAAAGTTACCATACATACATAAAAAAATCTAATTGGCCCAAATGCATTTAACTAGGGCTATGTATACAGACAAATAGAGATAAAACTCATCATTAAAAGTAGATACAAAAGCCACTCTAGATATAAAGTTCAACAAATAAAGTGCAAAAGTGACAGAGCATTAGCGTGGTAAACAAACTACTTGATCACGCCATATCATGCACAAAAATGTGCACGTATATTTCCCAGAGAACATTAGACGAGTTCATCCTATCTACTCCATCCATAAGCATCTTCTTCCTAAGTCTTAAGTCCCCTGTAAAATAACTTGCGATCCCAAAACAGACCATAGGGGAGGAAAGCATTTGTAAATATAATAATGCAGGCCTTACTTGGGCAAACTGGTCGGATCTGAGCAGCGGGAGAATAAATATTTTACAAACGGGGGTCATAAAATTCACAGAAGAAGGTAAAATGTAAAGTGTCCTGATCAGAGAAATTGTCACATGGGCATGGCTTTAGAGCACCGGGCTTCATGTAGCCTTTAGGAAAGCCTAGTAACCAGTGTATAAGTTTCAGTCTGAATCTGGTTAGCACAAAGCAATGATGTACGTTAATGACCAGTGACAAATAAGGCTGCACCCGTGAGCGCAAGCTCAGTGTGATATTGTTTCTCGCTGTGGGCTTAGCTAATTCCTTACCCTCCTTTATCCCCTGCTGCCTGGCCAAAAACAGATGCTTGATATTCCTGATATCTGCTGGGCTTAAGGCCTGGGGTTAGTATACAGTTCAGGGCAACCTAGCCACCTCATTTGCTCCATAATGTACTTTAACCAGGGCATACACAGAGCCTCCTCAAGTGAAGTGCAATCCACTATAACACGTTGGTTTAAAGTGGGGGCTGGGCAGGACCAGATTCTCATCCAGTGCAGTAAGGGCACAACAGAATTAAGATCGGATATGTATCCCATGCCACACAAAGGCTGGAGTACAGGGGTGGACAGCGAGAAGCCTACACATACATTTGTTTTCTACCCCCTGGATGTCTCTCACGTCCTGGAATTCCCACACATCACAGGCGTAGGTGGCCATAGGGACACATTTTTCTCTGTACACCGTTAGCAGAGCGGATACAGGATTTGTCACTAGTATTTTTGCAAAGGCCATGGTTGCCCCCAATGCCCTTGCCAGAATGTTTTTTTTTGTGTGTTGTTTGCGCAACCTAGGTCCCTCGGTCATTGAACAGCACACCCAGCTAGGGGAAGGTTAAGACCTTCCTTGACAATCTGTACGAAGAGTGAGCAGTTGAGAAGTGTTATAAAGACGCCTGGAACAGGTAGGTGAAGTTCCAAGTAATTCTTTATTACGGCCTCCACTCAGGAACCTCTAACACGACAGGCTACAAGCCCAGCGACTACCAACTCTGCGAGTCAGGCTGCATTGTCAATATTCTAAGGCAACCTCTGGCTCAACTGTAGGAACATTCCAAGGGGTGGAAAAAAGGAGGGGGTGTAAGAGAGAGGTAGAGACCATGGAAGGGAAGTGGCATATTATAAAGCAGACCAAGTAAAGTAAGGGAATTATAACAAGAACTCACTCTGCATGGATACAAGAATGCAGGATAGAGTTGTTCTGGATGATTTTGACAAGTTAACCAAGCAGATAGCCAATAGTCTAACCACCAACAGCAGGTCTAAAGGGGTCAAGAAGAGGTGGTTTGACGGTACCTGTTCCAAGGCCCACAGACATTTAATGTTGGCACAAAAAAAATCCAGAGGGACGATGCTGGGTTCTGGTCTTGCAGGAGGGCTTACAAACTTGCAATGCAACAGAGGAAGATGTCCATTAGGGAACAGGCGTGGGAAGTTCTCGGGCAGGCAAGTGTACTGTCAGATAGCACAAAGTTCTTGGCAGTGGTCAATAGTCCCCTTTTTTCTGATTCAGAAATTCCAGTACAGTCTCTACCATAGCTGCAGAGAGTTGGGTCCACCACTTTGAAGGGCCTCATATGCTAATCACAACGGGTGGCACCCCTGTACCAATGAGTCCGGTGGGTGTGGGCCCAACCATACGACCTATCCGCTCAGCCGCGAACTCCATACCCATGGTTTGGGTCCCAAGTACTAGCAGGAAAAGGGAATCAACCTTCGCCTCCATGCCTTCCAACTGTAGCAGTATGGGTGTTGTCAGCATGTTAAAAAAAATTCCAACCTGGGTAAGAGAATGTCTAAAAAAAATTCAAGTTAATATTGGCTGAAGGTAGTGCCTTTTTCTGTAATATAGCCAGAGGGGCTCTTTTACAACCAGTCCTCTTTCTTTTAGTTGGGGGTCCATCGAGGACTGTATCATCTTCCGCCATTGTCTGACCAGCTTTGGCATTAAAGGCCACAGTAGATGATGTTGCAGCAGGCGGTGAAACAGAACCTGGTGTTGCCGCTTCGGCCTCGTGATTGTCCATTACAGTCAAATCCTGTGCAATTTTCCCAGTTTCCAAAGAGAGCCTCCTCTCAGTCAGGGCTATCTCCTTTGAAATGATGTTGGCTGCCGTAGTTAAAAAGGAGTCTATGGTTGCTACAGTATCACACCCTGTTACCCCAACAGTCTTTTGCCCATGGTTATGGGCCTTGTGCCCTTACAATAAAAGAAAACTGGGAAATCACCGAAATATTGTGAGTGTAAGCTTCCTATCAACAGACTTTAACAGCTAATTTCAGCTGGATAACATGTCCCAACAACAGACTATGCGGGCTCCTTGAACAAGCAAGAGGGCAGGGCATTCACTCAGGACACTCACTCAGTTTACAGGAGACTACCATCAGAGTACATCAGGAAACATCAAAATACGAAGTGGGTCGAAGGGGAAATAAAATTAAAGAAAAACTGTACATTGATCCTTTTAGTGAACCAAGAGACCTGGCCCAGCCTCTATCAGCCGCTGATGGGCGCCTTTGCCAAGAGCAGCCTAAGTATGCGCCTCCGGGCACAAGAGTCCTTAGCGTAGGCAGCAGCTGCCGCAGGCAGCACTAGGGCTTGTGGTCCTGTCCCCTCCACCTGCACAACGGGCATCCCCTGTTGGGTGGGTATTTTTTTTAACACCTATTAATTAATGTATGTTTTTGAATTTATAGGTATTATTTTTATTTATTTTAATAGATTGAATTATTTTTCATTTTGTTATCATTTTTTGATTTTTAATGGGTTCTGGGGTTTATTGGGGAATTGATTGGTAGTGTGTTTTTTAAGATATGCTATTTATGAAAAGCTATATTTCTATATATATTTATGATTTACTTTCATAAGTTTCAGTTCAATAAACTAGGATAATTGAAAACATTGGGATTCCTTAAGTGATATTTTTGTTTCTTTTTTTAAATTAGTAAATTTAATAAAGTGATAATAATGATTTAAATGTAGAAGTATATGTACATATGGATTGAAATGATTTTTTAATAAATATTGATATGCAGAATTATTTAATTGTATTTGTTTATACTTTATTTAGTTTCCAAGCTAAAAAAACATTATTCTATATGCACCTTAATAGTAGTTATAAAAACGTGTAATAAAGTGTAAAATGGTAATTTTAAATTGGGGACATCAGCAGCATTTGTATCAAGGTCAAGTCCTATCTTTGCAGATACAACCTGAATGGACCAGAAGTCATAGAATATGAAGTGGGTGGGTACCACAGCCAAACTACAGAAAAGACTCCAAAGCATACAAAACGCCTCCGCACGACTCATCCTGGACATCCCCCGTCACAGCCACATCTCTGCCCACCTGAGAGACCTGCACTGGCTCCCCGTCAGCAAGAGAATCACATTCAGGCTGCTCACCCACGCACACAAGGCTCTTCACGACAGGGGCCCCAAATACCTCAACAACCGCCTCACGTTCTACACACCCACCCGCCAACTCCGATCCACCAGCCTCGCCTTCGCCACCGTCCCACGGATTCGCAGAACCACCATCGGGGGAAGATCTTTCTCCTACCTGGCGGCCAAGACGTGGAACTCCCTCCCCACCCACCTACGGCTGACCCAGGACCATCTCACCTTCAGGAAGCAGCTCAAGACGTGGCTGTTCGAGCAGTAGCAACACCCCCTCCCTCCCCCCCCCGCGCCTTGAGACCCTCACGGGTGAGTAGCGCGCTTTACAAGTACGACTGATTGATTGATTGATTGATGAATACTGAATCGTGGCCGTTTTACTGCTTATGCCTTGAGCTCAATTTTTCCATCCCTCAAGTGCTCACCATAAAAGCAGCTCCCAACTTTGTACAAATATTACAAAACTGTTTACTACAGAGACTAGAAGCTTCTGGAAGCCTGCTTCTATTATCTATTTTTTTTCTTAGTCCTGCCTACGTTGCTTCTTTCCTCCTATATTCTTGCTCGTGTCTGTGCTGCTTTTTTCACAATATCTTCATGGTTTTCATCTGCTTTGCTTCCATTCTTCAGTTTCAACCCCACCACGGCCTTTTGAACAACAGGTCCTGGGCAAGCTGCGCACATCTCTCTATATTGACATACATCCAGCCACCATGGAAGGGCCTGGAATGGGCTTCTCCTCCACAAGTCTCTGTCAGAAGTAACCACCAGGCAGACTCCATTAACTACTGAAAGGAAGCTGCCTATCCAAGAAGTGTGACTGCTGTAGAGGACACTGAAACACATAATCTAGGACAGGCCAGTTCTCTGGGGCTTGCTAACTCGCCAAAATGCTCAGGGCCTCCATTTTAGGCTTGGTCTTGCACACGTTTATGCCAAGACTTACCTTAGAAGGTTTTGGTGTTGGGGTAGAACGTCTAGTTCAGGCAGCACAAGTATCACTCACAATCAATTGTTTATACAGCCTATTTGTTTTTTTGAAAAGGGAACACATCTTTTATAATATTAAGCAACAAGTTACTTGGGGCTCTCACGGTAATTATAGTCTTTCTACTGTCTTTTTGCTAAGCAAAGCAGTGTGGTGGGGCGACAGGAAATCTAGGTCAGTTACAATTATACAAATGTATACTCAAATGTAAGTACAAAGTCAGCATGCATTATTGGCAAAGATACTTGTATGTGTTACAGTTACAACTCTCTTAAGAGAGTTCGGGCTCCCAGGGCAGTTCAAAGTCCATGTGGTGTTAGGGCCCTTGGAGATATCTATCAGCAGTGGAAAGCAGCCCGGGAGCTGCCAGTCAGTGGCACCAGGGGGCCCCCTTAGCACAGTACCCTGGACTGAGAGCTCCTGACTGAGTGCTGGGGTGGGGCGGCCCTCAATGTTGTTTGAAGGCGGCCCCCTGAGCACAGTACCCTAGCCTGAGAGCTCCTGACTGAGTGCGGTGGCGGGGAGCCCTCCATGTTGTTTGCAGGGGGCCCCCTTAGCACAGTACCCTGGCCTGAGAGCTCCTGACTGGGGGCGGGGCGGCCCTCAATGTTGTTTGAAGGCGGCCCCCTCAGCACAGTACCCTTGCCTGGGAGCTCCTGATTGAGTGCGGGGGACCCTCGATGTTGTTTGAAGGCGGCCCCCTCAGCACAGTACCCTAGCCTGAGAACTCCTGACTGAGTGTGGGGGTCCATCCATGTTGTTTGCAGGGGCCTCCTCAGCACAGTTCCCTAGCCTGAGAGCTCCTGACTGAGTGCGGAGCGGGGTGGGCTCGATGTTTTTTGCAGGGAGGCCCCTCAAGTTTCGTTACCCTAGTGGTGCCAGTCGTTTCTGTTGTGGTGCAAGCTCTCACACTCTTCCTAAATGGGTAGGGCCGAAGGGCACATCTGAAGATAGGGTCAAACTGATCTTAGTTATGGCAATGGGCAGGGAGAAGACATGGTGGGAAGGGTGACGGCGGTGAGGGCATGCCAGCAGGTCAAGCCCAGCTTTAGATCAGGTCACAGGGAGCTCTCTAGAGACATGGGCCTCCACACCGGGTGATACTTGATCCCACATGACCTTATTTCTGTGGGGGTACTGGTGCGCTCCAAAAAGGCAGGCCACAACACTGGGGAGCCTCTCGCATGATCAGACATCATCCTCTCTGTGCAGTGTGCAGACACTCACCATAGTCCCGGTCCAGTCACTTGGAGCCTTTTAGTCTTTCAGAGAGTTACATGCCCAACTCGCCTTCATAGTAATAGTATAAGGGGATATTCACCTTAAACAGGAGTTTACCCGTTGGGGCCCCCCCATAAATCCCCAATACATTTCTTTATTGCGCTTTTGCATAATAATACAAACAATGTACATTTTAAAGTTCTGTTGTCATCAATTTCCATTTTGAATATGATTTATCAGTAATATTGGCGCATGATGTACTGTAAAACTCTTTAACCCTAATAACAATGGAGACCCTACCTTCAACACTGTAAATGTTCTGGTCAGCAGGAGGATGTTCCCCAAATGTACTTGGAAGTAGGTTACTTTTAATGGAGGCAGTCCCCCTGCCTATTGGGCCATCCACTGCTAAAAAATAGTTTTTTGTGTTGGGTACAGCCAGCCAACCTGCTGTTAAAGAGCCCAGTAACTTGGCCAGTGCCACGTTATGGCTACATCCTCTCCATATCAAATCTTTCAGGCCCATATCAACCTCTTTAGAGAAACTATTTTGTGGGACTAATGGCATGGTGGCAAACAAATGCAGTAGCCGGGGCAACACAATTGTTATGGCAATAGCTATCCTCCCCATTACAGACAGGGGGCGTTTGTTCCAGAATGCCACTGATGATCGGATACTTGTAAGTGCCTTGGCCTAGTTGCCCCCATTTCAATCTTCCTTCTTGCAATATTTTCTAGCTCCAAAATAGCTGAAAGTGGTTAATTCCTATTGTAATTTGAGGCTGAAAAGGTACTGAGCATTACGCTCTTTCTCTAGCTTCAGTTTCCTGCCGATAAAACTGCGATAATTTTAACACCTGTAGGAGGATGGATATCTGACTATGGTTACCCCAGATTTTTTGCCTTGTGTTTAGCTGGTTTTCGACTTAGTTGGCCTGGGATCCTGCTAATCAGGGCCCCAGGCTATCTGCTCTCTCTTTAAATGGACTCCATGTACCCTAGGTACATCACCAATTTGGTACTGGACACCTTATCAGCCCCTGTACAGTGCACTATAGGTGCTCAGGGCATAGGTGCATCCAAGGCCTACCAGGGGCTGCAGCATATCTTTTGCCACCCCTGGCTGGTACTTAAATTCACACAACTGGCAGATCACTCAGCTGGGGCAAGGTGGTGTAATCACCTCTTGCTTAGATATAGTATACCTATATCTAAACCTATATCTGGACAAATATATACCTATAAGTCACTCCTATGGCAGGCCTTAACAATCCTGGAGGCAGAGTGCTTGGTTTTATGTGAGATGGTGCTCTAGCATGAGCTGAGCCTGTCTGCAGCTTTCGGAACCATTTCCTTATAGCTGTTCTAGTGATACTGCCATACCATATACTCTTAAGTGCATTATAATCCTCGCGGTTAATGCTAACTTTGGTTTGGCTTTATCAAAACATGTCGTGTTTGGTGTCATACACTTTGGAATACTACCCCCTCGCCAGTTCTGGCGACGGGGGTAGCATTCCACCCTTCTAGAGGGAGAAGACATGTCACTTTACTGAAAATGCGGTTAATCCTAACCAGAACCCCAGCATCACAAAATGGATGCTGCTGCCACAGACACGAGTCTGGCCTCCTGCTGCTGACCGAAACTTGGCAGAGAACGCTTGGACAAAGGGTTTCCTGTCACAGGGAGGTGTCACACCACCCCAGACAGGAGATAGTGGATTGTAGCAGGGAGGGTTGAAAGAAACTAGACACTGCCTGGGGCGCACAAGGTGTCCCGGGGCAGATTCCAGTCAAACCGGTTCTGGGGCCATCCTGCCCCAGTCCTGGCGGCAAACTGGACAAAGGGAAAGGGGTGTAACCACCCACTTCCTGAGTCCCACCCATAGGAGGGACCTGGCAGGTAATCCAGCCCCCAGATTTGGAATATAGGTGGGAGCAGTGCAGATGCACATCAGATTATCCTGACTGAAACTTATTAAATGAAACTCTGGACCCTTCGACATCCTACTCGACGTAGAAGACTGAAGAATCTCCCTTGTGGTCAAGGAGTGACCACCCTGTGCAAACAGGCACCATCCAGCACCTCGACGTTTGCTTTGTTGCAGTTCCCGCCAGAACTCGAGCGACAGAGATCAACAAGACCCAGCGTGCCTGCCTTCGAACAGCCCGATCCACAGTCAATGCAAAGCTGAGACCCGTGGAGGCGACCTGAAGCGTGGGAGTGGCCATCTTGGAAGAACCACGAAGCGCTGACCGTGCAGCTCCCGAGGCGCCCTCAAAGCTGTGCCTTAGAGTTTGAGAAGCTCCAGCCCCGAGCAGCTTTTGCTTTGAAGCTCACTCCTCCACACTCCTCGAGTGCTGCATGGGGCCCTTTTGCATTTTACTGCTTGACGCGTTGGTCCGGTCGCTTGTTCGTTGGCTAGTAGCCCCAGTACCGACGAACCTTTGAATTTGCTCTGCTAGTGTGGTTGCTCCAGACTGGCCCTCGCTCCCCTGAAAAGGAGCACCCGATCTGACCTCCCTGGTCCGGTCAAGAAGCGATCTTCGAATCCTGCGTGGGTTGCCTTTGCCAAGGGTTGTTGACTCTGATCCGGAAGCCGACACCGCCGACAGCGAGAGCCTTCTTGGGACAGCTCGTGATCCACTCCAGGACATCCTCCGTGCCCCAGAGTCCACGTGGCAGCGGAGACAAGCTTCACGACATCAACCTGATTGCGCCCGACATCGCCTGGTTCTTTCCTGGTCACTGGCTAGTGACCCAGACTCTGTCCCCTCTGCTTTCAGGTACCCAACATCTTCGATCCACCCTTGGATCACACCGGACACTTCTCTTCTGGACGCCTGCAGCATCTTCATCTCCAGGCACCATAGAACTACGTGACGAAACCCGACACATCTTTGCACCTGTGCACCCGCTTCCTGTGGGTGAGGTAACTCTTGAACGCCGGTGCTCCTGTAGTGATTTACACCTCTAGTGTCTAAGTCTAAAGTTTTGTCCTTCTAGTCCAGTCGGAAGACTCTTAAAACTGTAACTCGATAACTTTTACGCACCATTGACTTTGCATTGGTGCATGCGTGTGCTTTCTGCACTGCACCCGAATCCCGCGGGCTACTCCCGTCCTAACTGCTGTTAGTCCAGTGTAGTCCCAGCGATTCCCAAGGCCCTAGGCCTTACCACTGATCAATTAGTGATTGTTATACCACTTTTTTGATATATGGTTTGAGTGGCCACCGGCCTCATCCATAAACGTGCAACTTTCATATGTTATATTGTGCTTTTGTTTAAACGCTTGTGCTTCATTGCTCATAAAGAGTAGTGGGGATTATTATGAGAATAAATACATATATTTTTATAATATATAACTTGTGTGGTGTCCTTTCATTTGATATTACAGGATTGCATATGGTGAAACAGCTGGCTTCAAATGCCCTCTTGAGTTAAGCCTTTAAGGCTGCTTAGTCCATGCTACCCCTAGGATAGCTTGTCTTTTTAAGGTTGACTTACAACCATCACCATAAGGGATTGTTTGGACTGATACAAGGTGCCCACAGAACTGTGGACATCATATACCAGGCCAACTTCTCACATTGGTGAGCAGCGGTGCAGATTTGAGCTTGCTGTTGTTTTAACCATTGCAATCCTTTTATCAAATTGAAAGATCACATTAAGTACCTTAGGTACATATAAACAAAGCTTAGCATATTTAAGTTCTACTGAACTTAGTAGTTGTAGATAAAAGGGCTTAGCACACCCTGACTACAACTCACTAGCAAGGTACAGTAGGAAAACACTTAGTGTAGGTAAGTGCATCACTTACACCTCACTAGAGTCATTTCTGGCACAGGTGAAGCTCAGAGCTCTCTACCTGTGATGGTTGACCCTCCACAGGCAACCTCAGACTATGACAAATTCAGCCATAGAGACTTGAGTGCCTTGTGCACTGCAAGGAAGCTGAAAAAGGGTCACAACCCTACCATTCCTATCCTGATAGCCATCCTGGAGAAGGGTGATCTTGAGAAAGCTAGAGTAGCTTCCTCAGGGTCAGGAGAAGGAGTGATTCCCCCAGACACTGAGAACACCACCCCAGAAAATGAGGAGGCAGACCCTGAATCAGAAGAGGAAGAGTCAGTTCAGAATCAGAGGGAAAACCAGGTACCAGTGGTAAGGCGTAGCCAAGCCAACTTGGTCCTACATGGGAATGGGGAAGGGAACCACTTCTCTAGACCCAATAGCAGAATTCTCACAGGCAATAGAAGAGAGAGAACTCCTTCCAGGGATTCTCACATTTCTAGTGCCTCAAGAGAATCTCAAAGGGGAATGACTTCTCCCCAGAGAAAAGAGCATAAGGCCAGGATGAGAGCTGTTAATCTCCAAATAGAGAGGGAAGAATTAGCCCTGGCCCAAGCTAGACTTGCTTTGGCAAGAGAACAGAAGTTAAGTGGTGAAATACCCACTGGTGGCAGCACTATCCCTAAGGATAAAGACAGGTCCTATGACCATAGAAACCTGAGTAAGGTTGTGCCCCCCTACAAAGATGGGGATGACATCCACAAATGGATGACTGCTCTGGAGAGAGCCTGCATGGTACAGCAGGTTCCCCAAGATCAGTGGGCAGCAATCTTGTGGCTCTCCTTTTCTGAGAAAGGGAGAGATAAGCTCCTCACAGTTAGACCCGAGGATGCTAAAAATTACACTGTCCTGAAGAGTGCTCTTATTGATGGGTTTGTATTAACCACTGAACAATACAGGTTGTTGTTCAGAGACACCCAAAAAGCTCAGACTCAGGACTGGACTGATTTTGTAGATTGTGCTACTAAGGCTCTGGATGGTTGGCTACATGGCAGCAAAGTACATGACTATACAGGATTTTATAATTTGATTATGAGGGAGCAGATCCTAAGTAATTGTCAGAACCAGTTTTTACACCAGCACCTGGTGGACTCAGATCTGACCTCTCCACAAGAATTGGGTAAGAGGGCAGACAAATGGGTCAGAACCAGGATTAGGCCTAAGAATCAGGGTAATGACCAAAAGAAGGATACTTCCAAGGCTCAAGAGAAGGGTGGGGATAAATCTAAAGACAAGTCTCCCACAGGGCCCTAAAACTCCAAGGATGGGGGTGGGTCCCAAAACACTTCCACTGACCAGAAGAAACCCTATTGCCATGCTTGTAAAAAGTCTGGCCACTGGAAAACATACAGCTGTTGTCCAAAGAATAGTAATAAAGAAAATATACCTCCAAGTAGAGCTCCAACACCTCCTGTTACTGTCAGCAGTAATCCCCCAGGCGGTGGGAGCACCCCCAAGAATTTGGGTGGCTTTACTTTTGGAACCCAGGTGGACTCTGGCCTAACCAGGTCCCCTACTACAAGTACTCTTGTCTGTGAGACTGGCATGGGGTTTGCCAACTTCACTGATTGCCCAAACACTTTGAGCAAGTACAGGCAAGAACCACTCATCAATGGTCAAAAAGTTGAGGCCTACAGAGACACAGGGGCTAGTATCACCATGGTGACTGAAAATCTAGTCCCCTCAAGGCAACTTTTACCTGGTGCCACATATCAGGTGACTAATATTGATGGAGTGCAGAGAGATCATCCCATGGCAGTGGTAAATCTCAGCTGGGGAGGTGTCACTGGCCCAAAGAGAGTGGCAGTGTCATCCAACTTGCCTGTAGATTGTCTATGTGGGAATGATTTAGAAATCTCACCCTGGGCTGAGGTGGAACAAGAAACCCATTCTAAAATGGTAAATGTCCATGGAAAGGTTAGTGGGGCTGTGATGGCCACACCCCAATCAAAGATGTCCTTCCTGAAAAGGTTGGTAAGGCTGTGCAAGACTCAGCCCCATCTTCAGTAGAATCCCTTCCTGAAAAGGTTAGCAAAGCTGTTATGATAACAGCCCATACCCAAACTGAGTCCCTTCCTGAAAAGGTTGGTGGGGCTGTGATGGCCACAGCCCAAACTCAAACTGCTTCATGTGTTGTGAAGCCTGAAACTATGGATCACTCCACACAAACAGAGAGCATTGAGGAGGAAGAGAAATCTCCCTCCTACCAGACATCAGGAAAGGATCAGCCTCGTCAGGAAACTAATCTTACCCCTTGTGAAGGAACTGCTCCAGAGGTAGTCAGGCCTAGCCTGGCAGAGCCCCTGATGTCAGTGGACCCTTCCAAGGTGGGACCCAGTCTGTAGCAGGTAACCTGCCCCTCTCTACCCTGCCTCAGTCAGCCCAGGGCTACAGAGGTCAAGGAGGTCAGTGAGCCCCAAAGGGCCCCCTGTCAAATAAAACACCCCCATCAGCAGATTAGGGGCACCAAAGCTAGCCGTCCTAGCAAGGTGAAAAAGTTAAAAACTCCTGAGGGATCCCTCTTATCACTAGTTAGGGACCTCCCACAGATGGAAACTGTTGGGCACAGCCAAACCTGGGACCTAAGGGCCCCAAACCTGACCTCTCCCTCCAGTAAGCCAACAGAAGGGACCCAGCCTCCAGCTGTAGGCAGCCAGAGGTTGACCCTGAGAGCACAGTGCAACTCAGTCAAGGAAAGAAAGGCACACATGGTGGAAGCGGATTGGAGGAAGCTGAGCCCTAAATTAGTGGAGCCTCACTTCAGTACTCCATCTCAACACCAGCCTTTTACTTTGCCAAAACACACCACAGGTAGTAATTCCCCATGGTGGAGACCCTCTAAAACCCATAAGGTGAGGGATTACTTGGTGGACCATGACACAGGGGTAACCATGCCAGTGCAGGTTCCTCCTTATATGGCCACTCAGGTAATATAGGCTTACCTGGTCAAGGATAGCCTTATCTCCTTTCGTTTGGGGGGGGGGGGGGTTATGTAGGAGGATGGATATCTGACTATGGTTACCCCAGATGTTTTGCCTTGTGTTTAGCTGGTTTTCGACTTAGTTGGCCTGGGATCCTGCTAATCAGGGCCCCATGCTATCTGCTCTCTCTTTAAATGGACTCCGTGTACCCTAGGTACATCACCAATTTGGTACTGGACACCTTATCAGCCCCTGTACAGTGCACTATAGGTGCTCAGGGCATAGGTGCATCAAGGCCTACCAGGGGCTGCAGCATATCTTTTGCCACCCCTGGCTGGTACTTAAATTGACACAACTGGCTGATCACTCAGCTGGGGCAAGGTGGTGTAATCACCTCTTGCTTAGATATAGTATACCTATATCTAAACCTATATCTGGACACATATATACCTATAAGTCACTCCTATGGCAGGCCTTAACAATCCTGGAGGCAGAGTGCTTGGTTTTATGTGAGATGGTGCTCTAGCATGAGCTGAGCCTGTCTGCAGCTTTCGGAACCATTTCCTTATAGCTGTTCTAGTGATACTGCCATACCATATACTCTTAAGTGCATTATAATCCCCGCAGTTAATGCTAACTTTGGTTTGGCTTTATCAAAACATGTCGTGTTTGGTGTCATACACTTTGGAATACTACCCCCTCGCCAGTTCTGGCGACGGGGGTAGCATTCCACCCTTCTAGAGGGAGAAGACATGTTACTTTACTGAAAACTCGGTTAATCCGAACCAGAGCCCCAGCATCACAAAATGGATGGACACGAGTCTGGCCTCCTGCTGCTGACCGAAACTTGGCAGAGGACGCTTGGACAAAGGGTTTACTGTCACAGGGAGGTGTCACACCACCCCAGACAGGAGATAGTGGATTGTAGCAGGGAGGGTTGAAAGAAACTAGACACTGCCTGGGGCGCACAAGGTGTCCCCGGGCAGATTCCAGTCAAACCGGTTCTGGGGCCATCCTGTCCCAGTCCTGGAGGCAAACTGGACAAAGGGAAAGGGGTGTAACCACCCCCTTCCTGAGTCCCACCCATAGGAGGGACCTAGCAGGTAATCCAGCCCCCAGATTTGGAATATAGGTGGGAGCAGTGCCAATGCACATCCGATTATCCTGACTGAAACTTATGAAACGAAACTCTGGACCCTTCGACATCCTACTCGACGTAGAAGACTGAAGAATCTCCCTTGTGGTCAAGGAGTGACCACCCTGTGCGAACAGGCACCATCCAGCTCCTCGATGTTTGCTTTGTTGCAGTTCCTGCCGAAACTCAAGCAACAGAGATCAACAAGACCCAGCGTGCCTGCCTTCTAACAGCCTGATCCACAGTCCCTGCAAAGCTGAGACCCTTGGAGGCGACCTGAAGCGGGGGCGGCCATCTTGGAAGAACCACGAAGCGCTGACCGTGCAGCTCCCGAGGCTCCCTCGAAGCTGTGCCTTGGAGTTTGAGAAGCTCCAGCCCCGAGCAGCTTTTGCACCGAAGCTCACCCCTCCACACTCCTCGAGTGCTGCGTGGGCCCCTTTTGCATTTTCCTGCTCGACACGTTGGTCCGGTCGCTTGCCCGTTGGCTAGTGGCCCCAGTACCGACGAACCTTTGAATTTGCTCTGCTAGTGTGGTTGCTCCAGACTGGCCCTCGCTCCCCTGAAAAGGAGCACCCGATCTGACCTCCCTGGTCCGGTCAAGAAGCGATCTTCGAATCCTGAGTGGGTTGCCTTTGCCAAGGTTTGTTGACTCCGATCCGGAAGTCAACACTGCCGACAGCGAGAGCCTTTGTGGGACAGCTTGTGATCCACTCCAGGACATCCTCGGTGCCCCAGAGTCCACGTGGCAGCGGAGACAAGCTTCACGACATCAACCTGATTGCGCCCGACATCGCCTGGTTCCTTCCTGGTCACTGGCTAGTGACCCAGACTCTGTCCCCTCTGCTTTCAGGTACCCAACATCTTTGTTCCACCCTTGGATCACACTGGACACTTCTCTTCTGGACGCCTGCAGCATCTTCATCTCCATGCACCATAGAACTGCGTGACGAAACCCGACACATCTTTGCACCTGTGCACCCGCTTCCTGTGGGTGAGGTAACTCTTGAACGCCGGTGCTCCTGTAGTGGTTTACACCTCTAGTGTCTAAGTCTAAAGGTTTGTCCTTCTAGTCCAGTTGGAAGACTCTTAAAACTGTAACTCGATATCTTTTACGCACCATTGACTTTGCATTGGTGCATGCGTGTGCTTTCTGCACTGCACCCGAATCCCGCGGGCTACTCCCGTCCTAACTGCTGTTAGTCCAGTGTAGTCCCAGCGATTCCCAAGGCCCTAGGCCTTACCACTGATCGATTAGTGATTGTTATACCACTTTTTTTGATATATGGTTTGAGTGGCCACCGGCCTCATCCATAAACGTGCAACTTTCATATGTTATATTGTGCTTTTGTTTAAACGCTTGTGCTTCATTGCTCATAAAGAGTAGTGGGGATTATTCTGAGAATAAATACATATATTTTTATAATATATAACTTGTGTGGTGTCCTTTCATTTGATATTACAGGATTGCATATGGTAAAACAGCTGGCTTCAAATGCCCTCTTGAGTTAAGCCTGTAAGGCTGCTTGGTCCATGCTACCCCTAGGATAGCTTGTCTTTTTAAGGTTGACTTACAACCATCACCATAAGGGATTGTTTGGACTGATACAAGGTGCCCACAGAACTGTGGACATCATATACCAGGCCAACTTCTCACAACACCGGTCCTTGATAATATGCCCCCAGGTTCGAGTCTGACGGGAGGTTCAAACATCCTGTGATTCTGGGCAAAGTAGGTAATCTCCCTGTCACAAAAAACAAACAAATCAAACTTGTCTCTCTGTAATGCAGCTGGTGCTCACGTAAAGCGTTATGCTATTTTCGGGTCGAGTTTGTGCTATATAACACTGCAATAAAATAAACACAACATACATGCTAACGTGCCCGGTTTGGATGGGAGATTTCCGCATTTGAAAAGCAATAACATGGATTTATTTTAGCTGCCTCCTGCCTGAAATTGCATTCCCTTCAATGAAAGTCAACGGGGAACATAAAGTTCCCCAAATTTGTTTGTTAGAAATTTCCCTCTTTCTACTTCCCAAAGATTGGCAAGTGTGCATAGTAAACATCTGTATTGCTGAATTGCACTGGTCGACTAGTTCAGTGCGTTAATGCACCTTCTAAAGAGTATTATGTGTAACCAGCCCAGCAGGTTCCAAATTTTGACCATGGAAGTGTTTATTAGCTCAGATGGCAGGATTTTTTACGCTATTCAGCAGCATGTTCTTAACTCACGTGACAATCACGTCGAGTCACATCCTAGATACGTTTTTCCCAGGTGTATATATTTTATCTATGGGGAACACAGATGAGGAGGAGAAAAATGTTAGCCATACCCATTTATTCATGTTTTCAGACTGTAACAGGGCCTGGATTTGAGGCTTGAATATGATTTTGTGTAAAATCCCATGCATTTTTTCTTGTATGGGAATTCAGCCCCTTTTTGCTTCACTAACAACCTAGGTATAGTTTAGATTGCTCATAAAAAGTTTTGAAGTGGTTTATTGATGTATTTGGTGCTTTAAGTTTACATTTCAAATGTTAAATAGGACCAGATTTTGCTGTTCCTCCCAATTATTTTTAATGTCCAGACCATAGAATACTGGCTACGCAGCTAAAATATTGCCAGGTAGAAACCCTTGGTGCAACTGCAACCCGGAGAACCTTGTCCAGGACCAGAAAGCCAAACTAGACGAGCACCGGGAAGGGTTGTACCAGAGGACTAGACCGCAGTGGACCAGCGCTCACAGCACAACACCAGGAGGACCAGATATGAGAACAAGAATGATCATTAGGACAAGGAACTGGGGCAAGGGCTAGGGGGGAGGAGGATCATGAGGACTGGTACCCGTAGAACCACAGTGTGTTTTGCTGTTCACCCTATGTGGGAAGGGTATGCCCAGACATGGGTCCCATGCTCACTAGGCCACTGGAGTCAAGCTATCCATGCTGAAGAAGGCTGATAGCCAGAAACCGGTCCTAGGATGCTTGATTCCGGTCCAGGAAAGACATGGCTTGGCAGTTCGGGCTGGACTGTTCCCATGGGGCACAGGGTCAAGACTGATTTGCATATGGCCATGTCTGAACTGGGGTGGCTTGGTGAGCAAAATAACAATGGATTAAACCCAGATCTGTGACTGGGGGTGAATGTTTTGCCATCGTGCAACATTCCGTCCATCATCTTGTGTGTTTTGCTGTTCACCCTATGTGGGAAGGGTATGCCCAGACGTGGGTCCCGTGCTCACTAGGCCACTGGAGTCAAGCTATCCTGGCTGAAGACGGCTGAAAGCCAGAAACCGGTCCTAGGATGCTTGATTCCGGTCCAGGAAAGACATGGCTTGGCAGTTTGGGCTGGACTGTTCCAATGAGGCACAGGGTCAAGACTAATTTGCATATGGCCATGTCTGAACTGGGGAGGCTTGGTGAGCAAAATAACGATGGATTAAACCCAGATCTGTGACGGGGGTGAATGTTTTGTGCAACATTCCGTCCATCATCTTCTGTGGTTTACCCGTAGATCCACAGCCAGGTATACCTTGGGAAGATGACAAGCAAGAGCAAGACCCAGAACAACTTTGCCACCTGGGCAGTTTTTACCAGTATTGTTATGGTCCACCAGTAAAAAAAAAATAGGAAAGTCACTTGAAGCTGTTATTTTGTTTCTCCTCGTCAGTACTTAATTTAAACAGTAAAAAAATATTTTTAAAAAGCACTTTAAAATATGTTTGAGAGAAGCCTCAATTATCCCTGACCTGATCATTAATGTAAACAAAGGCAGAAAGACTGTGTTAAAAATGATTACAAAATATTATTTTGTATAAAGTTCTATTTAAGTGTCATTGGCCACACCTTTGCAGGTTTGTAAGAAGTAGACAAATGGTTGGTATTTTTCTCTAAGAAAGATGGCAACCCTAACCAGGAAGGACCACGACTAAGAAGGGTCAGGACCAGCAGGACCAGAAAGGCCAGGAGGACTAGATGGGACCAGGACCAATAGGCCACAAAGTAACAGGGCTTGTGCTACTAGGACAAGGAGGATCTGGAGGACAACACTCTGGAAGATCAGAACCAGGTACATGAACCAGGGGACCAGGACAATGCACCTAGGGGGTCCATGACCCGGAGGGCAAAGACCAGGAAGACCAGACACACAAGGAAAAGTAAGACTAGACCCAAGAGGACCACAAACAGCAGAACCAGCCTGAGGGACCAGGGCAAGAGGGTGAAGGGACGAAGGGTGAGGAACAGGAGGACTGGGACCAGGCAGATCAACTCCTGCAACACCAGGACCAGAAATACCAGTGACTGGAGCACTAGGACCAAGGGGATCAGGACCACGAGGACTAGGAAGAAGCAGTAAGATGAGTACCAGTACCCAGAGCACTTAAACAAGGAGAAGTAGGCAGATCAGGAGAACCAGGAATAAGTGAACAAGAAAGGGCAACAAGGACTGGGGGAATTAGGACCATGGTGTGAAGGGGTACCAGGGTCAGAAATACTAGGACAAGATGACCAGCAGGGCCAAGCCCAGGAGTACCAAGAGCAGGAAGAACGCAAGCAACAGTACCTCAGGCCTGGACCAGAAGGGCCAAGCGGACTAGGTGGGACCAAGGGAACTAAGAGGACCAGGAGTACCAGAGCTAGTGGGACCATCACTAGGTTTCTAGTCTGGGGTCTAGGAGTGACAGACCCAAGTGTATTAGAGCTCAAGAGGGCTATGACCAGGGCCAGACTGAGAGCCCAAAGCAGCCCTGGCAATTTTGTATGACCGCCCTTCCACCCCCGGTGATGGGGAGAGGACGAGCGTGAAGCGCTCCTGCTTAACAAAACCAGCCCCCCAGCACTGCTGCTTTTGTTATTGTGGGCCGATATTGCAGCATCGCTGCAAAACTGAACCCCAGTAAAAGAACCGGCCCCCACAGCTCCAAAAAGGGCCCCACCAGTCCCAAAACAGCCGAACGTTTCCAGCCACCCGGCCAGACGCCTGATGCCCGCTACGGCCAGTCCAGCCCTGGCCACGACTATGTAAGGACTGATGGGCTAAGAGGACAATGATCACAAGGAACAGAGCTAGTAGGACCAGTACCAAACAGACCATAACAGGTAGAGCAGAATCAGGTGAAAAGGACATGCAGGATCAGGACATGGAGAGTAAGGAATAAGCACACAAGGGATTTAGTACCTGGGGTGGCAGGGAAAGGAGCACTGGCAGGATCGGGACCATGAGCAGGGTGAAAAGTATTAGGAGGATCAGGAGGACTAGGATTAGAAGGGCCAGCACCAGGAGTACGGGCATCAGGAGGACCAGGACCCAAAGGCCTAGAACCGGAATACCTGAAAAAGATAAAAGGACTAGAAAAGATGGCACAAAGAAGGGCCCGGACAGCAGGAGGAGGCTCTGGATCAACAATATAAGGATCTGCCAGGAGGACCTTAGGGGACATGGACCGGTGTCGTATGTTGATCAGGGCTAGTGGAACCAGAAGATAGGAGCTCATGAAACTATGTCGACCAGGGGGACTAAGAGAACCAGGATACAAAGTCCAGGACAACCCAACCCAGAGGAACCAAGGAAGCATCAAGGTCATGAGGAGCAGGACCATAAGAACCATGAACAGGTAAATCAGGGGGACATGGCCAGGAAAACCAGGGCCAGGAGGATCAGTGCCAGGTTCACCAGAATTGGGGGGACAGGGTTAGGAGGATCAGAAGAACCAGGGCCATGGGTAACAGGACCAAGCAGATCAGAGGCTGTGGCAATGGGACCAGAAGGACCCGGACTAGGAAGATATGAACTAGGAGGACCATGGGCATCAGGACAAGGAAGACCATAGCGAGAAACGCTTGTACTGGGATGACTAAACGGACCAGGATGGCTAGCACTATGACGGACCAAGGATAGAACGACCAGAAGGCCATAGAACTGACGCATCCGGAAGAATGGGAAGACCCGGAGTAGCAGGGACAGTGGTACCCAAACCAGAAGGTCCAGGCCCAGGAGAACCAGAAATCAGAGAGACCAGGACTACATAAACCAGGGAGACCAGAGAATTAGGACCAAGGGAAGACGGACCAAAAAGACCAGACCCAAGAGGACCAACACCAGGGGGGCACGGGTCAGGGAAACCAGGTCAAGAGGGGCCAGGACAAAGGGGACAAATAGCAGGTTAATCAAGAGGGAAGAGGACTAGATGATTAGTACCCAAAGAAGTGAAAAGGGCTAAGACGAGGAGGGGTGATAGGATGGGGAGGACCGGGAGAAACACCAGATCTGGAACTACCCAGTGGTGAAGGACCGGACAGCCAAACCCAGGAGCACTAGGAAGACAGGACTGGACAACCAGATCGATAAGAACAGAACCAGGAAGATCGGGACCAGGAGGATCTTGTTGAACACCATGCTTAAGAGATGAAAAACAAGGTTGTAGGAAGCTCAGAGGGTAGTTGTGGTCAGAGATTAGCCAAGGGCGATTTAATGGCCAGTGTGAGAAAGTATCCTTTTTGGCAGGATCAGCCCTATTTTTTCTGGACTGATGCTGCTAGTTTTTGAGTCTGTACACTAGGAAACTGATAATCAGGGCCAATTCCATGTGCTCTGCCCTCTGAAATCTGATATTATTGACTAGCTCCTAATTGGCATATTTAACTTTTCTATAAGGCCATTGTATATAGTGCAGAAACACACACCTGACATGAAAAGTTAAATATCACCTGCGGACTACCGCAATTGTGTGCTATCTACTAGTGTGACAAAGGAAAACATGGCTTCAGGCCTACCATTGTAGCTTGACTACAACAGTTTAACCCTGCAGGGTGACCTGTCAAAATACCCAATTCATAATTTCTTAATTTCTGAATCCCTGCTAATAAGGCAGTAGTCTGGTAAAGACTGAGGTGTCTTTTACATATGCCTGTCCATAGGCCAAATAGTACATAATGTGTGCTATTTAGCCACAGGGCGGGTAAATAGTGACATTGCTTCTTTATTTCCATGACTGCCAGCGAAATAGTTCTTAATCTCTGCTATTTGGCCAGCGGTCAAGTAAATAGCAATAGCTGCTACTATAAGTTACACTACTGCAGAAGGAAGTGTTGCACATTTTGAGACCAGGCTTTACCTCTTGCCCTTAGTAATCAATGAGAAAAGGACACTTGTATCTACAAAAAACCATTGGTTCTCTTTGACAACCCTCATAGACGCTGAAGATTGTAACGATGCGGTATATTTGTTTTTCCGCCCCTCATCTAGCGTCATGGCATAGTCATTGGGTGGTCAAAGGTAAAGTATGCCTGCCTCACCCGAGGCACCTCTGGAAAGTGTAGAAGTGTCCAGAGATCAAAATGACCCCTCCAGATGGAGAGGGTCAAAGGCCAAACTACGAGGGAAATTATAAAAAACAGTATGATCACCAAAAGACAAATTTATTAGAAAAGGTGAATACTGTTGACTAAAATAGCTGAGTATATTCGATAATCGTGTAACTGGATTATCATATATGGTATTGATAAAAAGTCGACATGTTTCAGCTCCTGATGGCCCAGCCGGGTCTATAGAGCTTTCGTCAGGACAAATACAAAAAAGGGGGGGAAATAACTTACACAACTTGTGCAGTATTCATGTGCTTGCGGGCAATCACGGATTCATTTTCCTGTATATTTGGAAACACAAAACAAAACATCATACTGTTCACATATATATATTAGGCATACTTAACTGTTCATTTGTGTCACAGTCACTGACACACTATTCTCGTTGAAAGGTGCCGTTTCTAAATGTGCACAATACTAAATGCACTCAAACTGTTACTGAGCGGTGAAAAAGGTGGAAAAATGAGGGAAAAACAAAGTGGCAGAGGTTTAAGTCAGAAAACGACCGCTTAAGCTTCAATGGTGCATTTATATGTTATAACGCTGTAAAGCTTATGGTAACTTGTGCTGCTGTAGCGTAATAAGTAACATGAATCTAATTCAGCTAGGTTTTACGTTACGGACATCGATTGTAATGATACACCCCATTTTTTGTATGGCGGTCTATGAAGTATTTACGTTGAAACTACATTCTCAGCTCGATGGTAATCGTTATATGATAGTACTCTGCACCACAGACATATTAAAGTTATTGTCGGGTCATAGCGGTAGAATACCTGATTGCATGGAGAATTCCTCCTCTTCAGGGTGCTTAGAGTCGCTATTAGTCGTGGTCTAGGCTGCAAGTAATAGACACGATGCATAAATATCATGGTGAGCCTAGGGAGCACAGCGAGTACTGCGCTCGGAGGCTCCTCACTTACCCACGTGTACGTCCAGAAAGTGCCTGTGCTGACTCTGCCCCTGGAAGCGCCGAGCGCGGGCAGATCGACACCTTATGACGTTACTACATAGACATAGACGAGGTCTGCAGTGTGGAAGACAGACTTGCGTCGTGATTGTAGAAATAACACTTATTGGTGCACAGTTATCTAGGTCTGAGTGGAATGCTATCAGCGGGCCATAGATATTTATAAAAGGATTATGCTCCAGAATTAATTTGTGTAAAACAATTAATTAATAAAGCTAGACCTAGAAGAGGTCTATGACATGGAGAACAGATTAGCGAGGTGTTACTAGACACTGCGTTAATTTGTACAAAGTTAACTGGATCTACCTCAAGTCAGGTGGAAAAACTTAAAGCGGGCTAGAAATTTTCAAAAGGTCAATTATCAGAAATTTATTCGGCCCGTTTTTGTTATTAAATTAATTCAACTAGAAGGAGATTTCTTTACATATGGTCACTGTATGTTAAGTTCACTCTGGGGGAACCAGACATAAGGTGCTATGGGCCAGATGTAGGTCGGTCGGTAACGGCCGAAAATCGGTATTTTCGGCCGTTACCGACCTGAAAATCAGATTTGGTATGTAGGGCCCAGAATTTTACAGATTCGGTAAATTTACCGATCGGTAAATTTACCGAATCTGTAAAATACCGAATCGGTATTTATACCTATTCGGTATTTTTGATATGTAGGTGGGACTCTTCTGAGTCCCACAACCCTTACCGATTATGTATTTTACCATCAAATATATTTGATGGTAAAATACCGATTCAGGTGTGCATGCACATGTGTGCATGCACACCTGTGCCATATGACAGGCAGACCTGCCCTTAGGGCAGGTATGCCTGCCACATGGCCCCCGAATCTTTTTTGGGGTGCTAGAGGGTGTCAAAGTGACACCCCCTGCACCCTTGTCAAAATCTGTATTTACCGATTCGGTAAATACCGACCGGTAATGCCCCATTCATTCCTATGGGCTTCAAAGCCCATAGGAATGAATGGGCTATTACCGGTCGGTATTTACCGAATCGGTAAATACGGATTTTTACCGATTCGGTAGCAGGAACATCTGGATGTTCCTACATCTCAACCCCTTAGATTTACCGATTTTTAATTACCGAATCGGTATGATTCGGTAATTAAAAATCGGTAAATCTATTTTACCTACATCGGGCCCAAGATCTCTATCCCAAGTTCAGACAAATAGGAAGGGTAATGTGGTAACTGTATATGCGTCATAAGGCTATTACCCAAACCACAAGGGGATCAATAAAAATGATGCCAAGGAATATTATCGTTCATCCCCGACACATGGGTCTTCAGACGATTCACCCATCTTTGCTCCTTTTCTAAACGGATTTGTTCAGCATTCGTGTCTCTTTCTTGGAGCATCTCGAGGACCGTCCACCTCAGGTCGTCACATGTGTGGCCTGCTTCAACGTAATGGGCACATAATTTCGTTGTATTCTTTTTTAGTCTAACATTACTTCTGTGTTCTCCAATGCGGATTTTCACCTTCCTGCAGGTCATGCCTACATATTGCTTCTGGCAGGGGCAGGTGATCAGGTATATCACATGGGTTGAGTTACAGTTTGTATGCTGACGTTGGGTCCATAGTAGTTGGTCAGTCAGTTGCAATGTTTTAGTATTCTTAGTGAATTTACAGACCCCACACATACCACAAGGGTAATGTCCAATCACTGGAGCCATATTTGGATCTCTAATGCTCAGCGGTGGTCGCCTTGTCAAGGGGCGTGTGTGAACCAACACATCTCTGATGTTTTTTGTCCTTCTATTGGCAAATCTAGGCTTCAGCCAGTTGTAAGCACCCGAAGTGATAATGGGCCAATTTTTCTTTATCAGTTTTTGGACCTCATACGTTGCTGGGCAGAAAGTAGTGACACAGGTCACAAGGTCTCTGACTGGTTCTTTTTCATAAATCTGTAACAAACAATCACGTGGTTGGTTGTGTGCCCTTTTCCTACACTTGGAGATAACCCGAGGGGTATAGTCTCTGGCTTGAAGTTTTTTACTCAGGATGCGTGCCTGTTGTGTATAGTCACTGGTTTTACTGCAATTTCGTTTATGTTGTAAAAATTGGCTATATGGGAGATTGTCTCTTAGTGGTTGAGGATGATAGCTCAGGTACGACAGGAGGCTATTCTTAGCAGTAGGCTTTGTGTATGTTTTAGTTTCCAGTTTCCCGTTTTCACAGAAAAGCGTTAGGTCCAGAAAATCAATGCTTTTGTTACTCGCTGTGAACGTGAATTTCAACCAGCGGTCCTGCCCGTTTAACCAATCAATGAACATTTGTAGATCTTGTTTGATGTCCCAGATCAGTAAAACGTCATCGATATATCGTTTCCAGTAGAGTATACTGGAAACGAATGGATTTTGGTTGTTTAGAACACAGTTTTTTTCAAACTGACTGACGTATAATCCAGCTACCGAAGGAGCAAAGGCACTGCCCATAGAAGTTCCATGGCATTGTAGAAACAGTTGTTTATTGTATTCAAAATAGTTCTCCTTCAAAGCCATGTGGCAACATTCCAAAATGAAATGGCGGGGGGTGCGATATGTCCATTCTTCTTGGAAGAGTAAGTCTTCCAGCATTTGCATCGTTTCATCCTGAGGTAAGCTCGTGTATAGGGATTCAACATCTAGTCCCACTAGGAGCATAGTGTCTGGATCGAAATCTCTATTCGCAATCTGTATCAGAAGATCTCGTGTATCTTTTAGGTATGTTGGTGTCCGTTGCACAACAGGTTTTAAGAATTGGTCAGCAAATTTGGACAACGGTTCCTCTTGCCCACCTTCACAAGGAGCTGAAAACTGACCATTTCAAGCAAGGCCGCATCTCATCGTAACCACCTGACTTCTATTCCCGCACCTTTCGGTTGCCACCCTGTGCTCTCCTCTCTCACTCCTAACTCGTCAATTCAGGTCATTGATCAAACTTCACCTGTATGCCTCGCACAGTACCATTTCCCCTCCCCATTCTCATGCATTGATTGTGCTTTCCTTCCTCTCTTCCCCCTTCCTTTGCACTACTCAATGGCAACCACCTGTTATGTACAGCCCAGTGTTGCTTTGTAGTTAGCTTGCACTATACAAGCCTTATATTGTTGACCCAAGTTTACTATGTGTTTACGTGGCACTCGTGCAAAGAAAAGCAGCGATACTTGATGCAAAACGGCACAGATGGTATTGTTGATCAACTTTGTTAAAACTGATACATCACAATGCCAAATGACTTTGCACAGAAATCCCAAAGCCAAATGAAACCATCAACAGATATTCAGAAAGCAAAGTATCTCATGATAATCCCAGGTTTATTGTGAATTTTCTGCAAAATAGCACATTTTATGGAGCTTAACTGTCGTCAGTGGATATCAATTTGCCCTGGAGGTTTTACCTCGAGAATAAATGTCTTTTTTTTAAATAATATTTTTATTGGTATTTACATGATACAGAGAACAAAGTGACATACAACAAAAAAACAAGTTTTCGGGCATTCACATCGGACAATCCGGCTTTTGGTGGTAATATTGTTCGAGTCAAGTTTGTTGGTTGGTTTTACGGTCTTCACTTGACTGCCCCTCCTTCTTTCGCACATATAACATTGAACATTTAAGTTATCGCTGATGGTTGCGTGTATAGATGATACATAAAACGTACACAGAAGATAAAGTTGGTGGGTGGTTGTGTAGTGACAGGTCGTTAGGTGGCCTTGGAATTGTGTTTCGCTGATTCGGTTCAGGATTTGTGGTCTTCATGGTGGTTTGTATGGGCTTAGGAATGTGTCTAGTTTCGACCACATTGCTCTGTTGATGTTCTTCCATGGTGTGTGTCTGAGAGCAGTGTTGACCGCTCCTCTGAGAAATGTCACCCAGTTCAGCCACCCTTTGAATGTGACTTTGGAGGTATCTTTCCATTTTGCTAGAACAGTTTTGACTGTCATGCAAAACTTCCCGTTTCACATTTGTGGCATTGCTTAGAATACTGCTCAAACTGCAAATGTTGCCTCAGTGCAACCAAAGACACCATAGCTGTGCAATAAAGCGAAGCAGATTTTCACCCAGTGCTGTACTGTCCAACTTTTAGTAAATATGGGCCCATATTTGGAGGCCACTACTTAGAATTGTTGCCCAGATTTACAAAATATTACTCAACGCAGTACAGCAAGTAAAGTTGCTGAGCTTGCATTTCATAAACGGGAGGGAGCAGAACCAATGACATAGCAAAAGGGGGCGGGGGAGGGGGTACGATATACCCCGGGTGGCAGCCGTCGCGGGGCAGCAAAAGGCCCGGACAGCGCCCTATTGTGGTGCTGTTCTGCTCTCTCCATGTGCTGGTGCACTTTTGACTACCATGCACCAATGCAGACACCCTTGCACCATAGTGTATCATTTGTGTACAGGAAGGGGTCCTTTCCAGTACAAAAACTAAGCTATACGGCATTTCCCACTTTGTATGTGTGCTGTAGAATGCAGTACACATGCATTCAGCGATGGGTCCTGCAGGAAAAGTATAACATGTTAAAAGTGATAAAACACAAATAGCGTAAGATGCCTAACTTTCAGTTCTGATACTTGTTTACAAGTACAGCAGTAAAGCAAAAGATCCTTCTCTGCTCTGCTATTTTAAAGTGGTGACTGCACTGTTCTTATGATGCTGATATTTTCACGTCTGGGTTGCAGAAGTATGTCTGGATCCTAAAAATATATAAATCTGAACTTGACTGCAGCTCCTCCTTTCGCACTCTATTTAGGGAGCCGTGAGTCACACCTTGCATGGCACCTCTCAGAGAGCCAAGATTTGGACATGTTCTGCGAGGTAAACACACTCACTCCCTCTAGACAGTTGGCTGTTGTACCACAGTGCTCATTATACACCTCTTCGTGGGAAGGATGTTTTTTTGTGACCTCCTGTTGATGTTTTCATGCTAGCCCTTCAGGAGCTGGAAAAGCTGGGAGTTTGGATGTGCAGAGAGAGGGGATTTGTGGTTTACAAACTGAGAACCTACCTGTTCCCTCCATATATTTTTTTCACACAACCACTTCTGTCCCAGGCCCTCACTTCGCGTGTCCCGGTGTTGTGTGGTAGTACTGTACCCAGAATTATTGATCCTTGGCGTATCCCTAATATGGGTTCTGGTATGACCGGGGCATCACAAGTTGAACCCTTTAAACACCCTCAATAATGGGCAGTAGCATTCAGGAATCAGTGTTTCAACACTGATTGCTGTAAGTGAACCCATAATTGCAACCATTACAGAGAGGACAAAGTCCTCCAGGTATGACCTGGAGGCTTTACCCCGCCTGAGAATCCATGGTGTAGTAATACACCATGGCTGGATCAGCAGTAACGATAGCCCAGTGACATAGGACTTCAAAACTGTATCACTAGTACTATAAATGAGCATGCTTCGTCGATAGCCTTTTTAATGTTTCAACTGTATTTTCACCCCTTGCTCACTCACAGCTACATACATCACCACTAAGGCCCTCATTTATGGGATTTTGGCGTAGGGTAGCACAGTAAAGTACCTTGCTGCACTGCCCTATGCAAAATTGTAAAGGCAGGATTGCACCATATTTATGCAATACTGTGCATTCTTGTCTTTTCTCCCTGTGCTGGCGCTGTTTCGTCAGCCTAGTGCCAACGTAGGCACCCTTGCGCCATGGTGCAAGGTTGCCTATGTTGCATGTAGGATTGTTTTTGTGGAGGAAGAGACACCTTCCTGCACAAAAATAGACCTAAGAGACCTTTTCTTCTTTCTGTGTGCGCTGCAGAATGCAGCACACATAGAAAGAGGAAAAAACGAGGAGAAATAAATATATTTCTCCTCTTTACTCCCACTTTGCTCACTGTGCCACTGGAATCAAGCTAGCTTGGCTGATGAAGGGTAATACCCCAAAAACGGTCCCCGGATGTTGTTTACAGTCCAGGGAGGACCTTTCTTGGCACTTCGGTGTGGACTGTTCCCATGAGGCACAGGTTAAAACTGATGTGCATATGGCTGGATCTAAACTGGGGTAGCATGGTGAGCAAAAGAACAATGACAATGGATTTAACCCAGATCTCTTGACTGGGGGTGAATGTATGATTTATTCAGCATTCCATCCATCATTTGTTTGCGTAGCACTTTTCATCTTAAGTGGGATGGGTATGCCCAGACGTAGGTCCCTTGCTCACTGTGCCACTGGAATCAAGCTAGCCTGGCTCATGAAGGGTAATACCCAGAAAACGGTCCTAGGATGCTTGATTCCGGTCCAGGGAGGACCTGGCTTGGCAGTTGGGTCTGGACTGTTCCCATGAGAAACAAAGTCAAGACTGATTTGCATATGGCTGGGTCTAAACTGGGGTGGCATGGTAAGCAAAAGAACGATGGATTTAACCCGGATCTCTTGACTGGGAGTGAATGTATGATTTATTCAGCATTTCGTTCACTAGTTTCCAGTCCAGGGAGGACTGATTTGCATATGGCTGGGTCTAAACTGGGGAGGCATGGTGAGCAAAAGAACAATGGTTTTAACCCACATCTCTTGACTGGGGGTGAATGTATAATTTCTTCAACATTCCGTCCATCATTTGTTTGCGTAGCACTTTTCACCCTAAGTGGGATGGGTATGCCCAGACTTGGGTCACTTGCTCACTGTGCCACTGGAATCTGTAGGGAAGTAGGATCTGCTTCTTATGGTTACCCTCACTTTTTGCTGATGTATCACTGTTTTGGACTAGTCTGACTGGGATCCTGCTATCCAGGGCCCAATCTTTCTGCTTTCTGCCTTAAATTGCTATGTGTGTACTTCAGGTACACTACAGATTGGATACTGAGGTATCCTTATCAGTCCCTAGTATATATGGTACACCATGTACCCATGGCATAGGTACCCCCGAGGCATCCCATGGGCTGCAGCATGTATTATGCCACCTATGAGAGGCCATTCAAAGACTGTGTAAGATGGTGCTTGCATCCCTTACTGAGATAAAGGTTCACTATATCTATCTAAATCACAACACTTAAACACTTAATCAGTCACCCCTATGGCAGCCCTTATCAATCCTGAAGGCAGGGTGCTGGGTTTTACGTGAGAGGGTGCCCCTGCATGAGCAGAGCCACTCTGCAGCCTTGGGAGACCATTCTCAGTGGTTGTCTGTGTTGCAGCCAGACATATATGTTTAAGTGCATTATAACCTAGCGGTAAATGCTAACTTTAAAGCGGCTGCTTAGAAACATGTTGTGTTTGGTGTCAAACACCTTGGAATCATACCTCCACACCAGTAACTAGTGTGGGAGATATGATTCCACCCTTCTAGAACCACAACTGTTGGTCACCGGTCTACCCGCTACCAGCTTTCTCAAACTGGGCCGCACAAAATGGATACTGCCGGCCACAGACACAATCCTGCTCTCCTGCTGTTGAGCCAAGCTCGAGCCGAGGAAGGCATGACAATAGGCACCTCCCAGACAGGATTTAATGTATTGGGGCTGGGTGGGTGCACTCTCAGACTGCCAGAAAGTCTGCACTGGGGGCACATTTGGTGTCATTGTGCATAGTCCAGCTCAAATCAGTTCTGGAAGCCATTGTCTCCTGCTCTAGTGCTAAACTGGACAAAGGCTACAGGTGTAGCCACCCCTCTATCCTGCGCCTCCCCTAGGAGGGATCACAGAATCCGTCCAGCCCCTTCCCATGGGTATAAAGTGGGTTACCTGACTACAGGACTTTAGATTTTACCTGGACAAGATTCTGCTAAGAAGAAACCAAGTACTTTGACTGCCTGCACTACGATTGCACGACTGAAGAATCTCCCTTGGAGTAAAGGAATTACTCCCCTGCAGCAGCAGGCACCTAAATACATCTGACTGGTTTGCTTCTCCAGAGCTCCCGTGGACTCTGAAGATTTCATCAACACAGGAGGTGGGTTCCCGAAGGTCCCTGAGGTAGATCTGACCTCTCAGCAATTCTGAGACCAGTATCCTTCATGAGGGCCGTGAAACCCGAACCCCTGTGCACCTCGTACATTTGCAAGTGCATATGCTTTTTGGTACTCCCTTAACCTGTGCATTGGAATCCCTGTAGTGCTGAGCCTGAGCAGTATTTGCCCTGAAGATATCCAGCCTCCACTCACGAGTGCTCTGTGGGATGGTATTTTGCACACTCGCTTGATGTGTCCTCGCGATCCATGGTCCTCTGGCCTGTGGGTCCTAGCAAAGGTCACATTGTTTGTTCTTGGGCTTTCCTGGTTGCTCCAGATGTGCCCTGACTCTCCATTGCTTGGAGAGTCCCCTGGGCCTTGCTGGTCCACACCTTAACCTGTTTCCTCTGACCGCATGGGTTGAATTTGCCAAGGCTTGTTGGTGCTCCAGCCGGACATCGACCCCTCAGCACTCGACATCCTTCGTGGGACAGCTCACCTCCAGATTCTGGTCATCCTCGAGATCTCCCGGTCCCCGTGGCTGCAGAGTCAAACATCCCTTCTTCACACCTTAAGCACCCAACATCGGTGGGCATTCGATTGCCAAGACCCTGGTCACTTGTCGTGACCCAGACTCTGTTTCCTCTGCTTCTAGGATCCTCTCACCTCGAATCAAGGCTTGGATTCCACCCGACACTCTTCACCTTCCTGGCAGCAGTACTTCTTTGCAGCTCTCTATTGAAAACGACGAAGGTTCCCGACACCACTTGACCCCTATGCACGTGGCTCCTCTGGGATAGGTAACACAGGTACTCCGGTACTCACTGGTGGGTTGACTCTAGAACCTCTTATGTTCCAAAGGGTTTGCTCAAAGTCCTCGTAGAAGTGTCCTTGAACTCTAACTTGCCAACTCCGACTTTCCCATAGAGTTGTACGGAGCACGCAGTTGTATTTCCTCACTGCACCCGTCCTCCGTGGGCTCCCTGTGTCACTCCTCTGGGTGGTTCCTTGGGGTCCCAACGATTCTACATTCTCTAGGCACTGTGTCTATTCAAGTCGTGATTGTTCTACCATTTTTTTAGTATATGGTTCTGTCTCCCCCTGGAGCCCGTTGTGTATTGTGCTACTTACGAATGTTCTATCGTTACAATATTGTGTGCTTTGTGTTCTAATCTCGTGTAGAGATTAGTAGAGATAGTTATATTAATAAACACATATTTTTATATAACTACTGTGTGGTTCTCCTTTCATTTAGTCATTCAGGAGGTGATATTCTGGTAAAACAAGCTGCTTTACATTCCTTAAAGATTAAGCCTGAAGGCTGCTCTCCACAGCTACCACTAGGATAGCTTTCTAAAGGTTTGACCCCATACATCATAAGGGTCGTGTGGCCTGGTACAAGGTGCCCACTTTAATTAGTGGACAGCATATACCAACCCGCCTTCTCACAGAATCAAGCAGGCCTGGCTGATGAAGGGTAATACCCGGAAACCGGTCCCAGGATGCTTGTTTCCGGTCCAGGAAGGACCTGGCTTGGCAATTCAGTCTGGACTGTTCCCATGAGGCACAGGGTCAAGACTGATTTGCATATGGCTGGGTCTAAACTGGGGTGGCATGGTGAGCAAAAGAAAGATGGATTTAACCCACATCTCTTGAATTGGGGTGAATGTATGATTTATTCAGCATTCCGTCCTTCATTTTGCCTAGCACACCTCACCTCAGGAGGCATACGGATTTGGCGCTTCCACAGATTTATATGAGTTTTTAAATCTGGGACAGCATCACAATCCATGGGTGTTGCATGGGAAAACCCACCCCAACGCCCATGGAACACCTTCCAGGCGCAGAGTAGGGCAACAAAGCGATTTGTGCTGCGTTGCCTTACTCATGAGGTCACTAAAAGCTACGCAGGGTGGCTTTGCGTGGCCTCATAAATCTGATGGAGAGCTTGCGTCATGCATGTACCACTTTACGTGGTGGAAAAGTGACGCAGGGCTCTCATAAATAAGCCCCTAAATATGTATATCCAAATTGACAGAGTGGTCCGAAGTGACTTACATGATGTGCCTTTGCTATATAAATGTAAATACATCAATAATTAAATAAATACAGGTCCAGTACACCTTCTTTGTAATTCCGTGCAGCATGTCCCTTATACGTCGTCTTCTTTTTAATGAAAAATAAGATGAATAATGAATCTAGAAGAAGTTGAGTTTGTTAAATACTCGCTGCTGACCTTTGTTGTGACCTGCAGGACACAAGTTTGAATCTTACTGAGGCCAACTAACCCTTCTCTCCTTCACAGGCCAGAACATAGCAGCACCCCTTAATTGAAGTGGTTATATATGGCAAAGCCGAGCTAAAAAGTGCTATGTGAGAAATATGATATTAATATTACGGTGATGTGGATTTGCAGATCCAAATCTGTCAGTTATGTTGATTGTATACACTTTTATTTAAAGTGTACCTCAAATAGAGAGCATGGCCCTGATTTTACCCTAATGGTTACTCACAATGGCCAGTTGCGTGCTTTGGCACAAAAAAAATATTAATCAGCTCCTATGAAATTCAAAGGAAATATGTCATTTGCAAAACATGTCAACGTCAAAAGGCCCTCATTACGACATTTACAGGTTGAGAGATATGTTCACTAATATCTTCAGCAATGTATACAAAGCAATCTGTAAGTTTGCATGGAATGTGGTCTACTCTGTGGCTTAGAGAAATAATAATACAAGTGGCCAGCATCGGCGAATGTGCACTGAAAAATATAGGCAAAAGAATGGACACTTTCTAAAAGTTGCATTTACTTAAAAGTTACATTAAACTTGACTTGGGCATCAAGTTAGGTTTAGTGTGAAGGTTAACTTCATACCTTGAAGTACCAACTTTAGTTGTCCTATTCCAGAGTTAGCACAGCGGAGTTGTCAGTGTGCAACTCTGTTCTTGCCAATGGGGCTACTAGCCTTTCCACAGTAAAAATGACAAATTTGGGTTTTTACTGTTATGACATGTATAAATACATGTCCTGCTTTTTAATATGCAGCACCTGGCCTTAGGACTTGATATGCATGTTTTAGTCATGCCATATATAATAAAAAGGGTGATGTGGGCTTGGTCATTAGCTTAAATGGCAAAGTAGACTTAGCATTTTAAAACTGCTCAGCCAGTCTTGAGAGGCAGTCTGGGGGATATGTTTTCACTTTTTCACATATAGGCTGGCACAATCAGTGCTGCAACCCTGGTGGGACACTTTAACTTACAGGCGCTGGGTCCCTCTGACACCATATACTATGGACTTATAAGTAAGTAAAGCTATTCCAATTGGTATAAGCGAATCTAATATTACACTTTTGAGGGTCAAAGTACTGACACTGAGGTCTGATTATCAGGCATCAGTGCACTCTGAGTCTAAAAACCAGCAGCATCAGTCCAAAACTTTGGGGGTGATCATGCAAAAAGAGGCCTTTCCTTACAAACAACATCCGGGGTGAGTGAAAGATTGATAAACTTGTATAAAGGCCCCCTAGATGACTGAAGCCAGTGTGTGGAGGATTAGAACTCTGCAAGGTTCACCAGGGGAGCCAGATCTCAGGCAAAGAAATGTCTGTAGAACCTCGGCTTCTGAGTTGAAAGGGATCGGAAACAGTTGCCTGGGATCTGAGTACAAGGTTGAGAGCCTAGCACTGCTCCCAATGGGGGGGGGGCCGTCAGCACTGCACTTCTGCTGGGGGGCTCTAGATTGAGCCCAGAGGGGGCCCCTTCACGTACCCTGCAGGGGTGCCCCCTCAAGGTTCGTTATGCCACTGAGTGCTAGAGTTCTCAGGAGAGTAGCCTTTTGATGTCCTTGTTAGACCTGACATCATTGGCGTGAGTCTCCCTTCCATTTTTGACGGATTGCCTCCTCTGTTTTTACCTATTTTTGCTGGTTGTATGTTTTGGGCCCTGTGCCACTGCTAATCAGTGCTGAACAAGCAAAAAGGGGGGTTGCTGAACTGTTCCTCATAGAGAGAAAGGGAAATTGTTAGCTGGCGTGACCAGAGGTGTTAATGTGACACCTCAGGGCATCCATTTTGTTGGATGTGTTTGCCTCACACACCCCGAAGGGTGTCATGCTTCATCATCGGCGTTTGCTCCTCGTCGGGGAGGTGGTGCAACCCCCGACGGGCTCACCTCAAAGAGGGGCTCTTTGGCGGAGATCTTTTTGTCCAACAGCCTTATGGTGAGGTGGGGGTGTGTGGGCAAGGTGGTATGGTGATTATGATAGGGCAGTTAAAATGTAGCAAGGGGTACCGGAATTAACTTTATTCTGGGGGTCCCCTGGCTGCAACTAAAAGGTGGGGCTAGCTCGCTAGGTGTCACCAGGCTAATTCAAGTGATCCTAGAGGAGACTAGAAGTGGAGGTGGTCGACATGTTTCTCGCAGAGGGGAAAATCACCCGCGATTCATCAGGACCTTTACAAAAGTGAGAAAAGGGAAAGACTTAAAAACAACAACAACATGCTAGTGTCATGTGTAGTGTATGTTACCTCAGTGGATTCTCCTATGCCTATATATAGAGAGAAGAGACAAGAACACAATGGTTAAGACATAAGTTCATTAAACCAAAAACAAAAAGGTCACGTTATTGCCAGGGTTTGAAAAAAGTAGTGGCATGCTGGCGGTGTTGTGAACTATTTTGCACAACCACTGCATGCCTGGGAAGTGGAGTGAGCAACGTGCATAGTTGGGTGCACACAACCACTATAAATGTGAACAGATCTGTGGCGTGAAGGGGTGAAATTAAAACCAAGGTTAAAAACGCAGCATACTTGGAGCGATGTACCGCTCATCCATTGTTATTTAAATGAGCAGTGCTTGTGGTGGAGGCACCTATAAAACTTTAACTATATGCACCTGGGACCTGAATAGGGATGGGCCTTCCCTCCACAATGCTGGCTCCACCCCCTGTGGCTTGTCTGATGTCTCTGCCCTGCACAGTGAAAGGAGAAGGGGAATCCTGTCAACAGAGTGCTCCAGAGCTGCATCTTCCCTCCCCTGTGCTGGCTCCACCTCCTGTGGGGCGTCTGATGTTTCTGCCCTGCACAGTGAAAGGAAGAGAAGAGTCATGTAAACACAGTGCTCAGGAACTGGCTTGAACTAGGCAGAGGCCTCTCTGCCTTCAGAGAACAAAGGATTTGGGGGTATAAATATTGAGACCCAGTCCCACAGACTTTAGATCACTTCTGGAACAAGAAACCTTTCTGCCAAGGAGAAGAACCAAGGAAGCTGCAGGAGTTTGGACTGCCCCTCTGCCAGTGTGCTGTTTGCTGGGTTGGCCTGCAGCGGTTACTTCATTGCCAAGGGAAAGGAGAAGGAACTTTGTAAGGACTTTCATCTACAGAATATTCTCCAAGGGCTCGAACTGTGCTTGCCTCCTGCTGAAGTCTCAGGGCCAAAAGACTTCACCTCCAGCTCCATCCTGAATTTCCTTGCTGGGAATTCTGACTCCAGTCACTTGCATGCCGCTGGGAGATGGAAGCGCAATGCATCGAGAAGAAGCGTGTCGCTGCCGCAGCTGAAATCATCGCAACGCCGGAGAAGCGAGAGTTTGTCGCATCTCCCTGGAAGCGTGTGTTTATCGAAGCTGTCTGCTGTCGCATCGCCGGAGAAGCGCGAGGCATCGAGAGAGCTGTCATCGCATCGCCGGAGAAGCGCATCGCAGGGCCTGTCGAGGCTCCAAAGTACAGAGTCGTCGCAAGGCTGCCAGGGCGTCATCACATCGTCATCGCATCCCCGCATCAAGGGCGCAATCTTCTCGCATCGCAACTGGATCATCGCATCGGATTCGCATCGCATCAAGGCACCATCTTGCGCACCGCAACAGGCCGAGAATCTACGCATCACCTCCGCACCGGTAAGGCTCACGACGAGTCCCCTCCTCTGCGCAAGCATTGAGGAAGGACGCAACCGTTCACCCGTGTCACGGAACCGACGCATCTCCCCTTTTGCGAGCCTTTTGTTTACTTTGAGTGCCGCATCCCAGAACTTTGTTGAGAACTTTGTCGGATTTACCAACCACTTGAACTAAGAGACTTTTATCATCCTTTAAGTAACCTTTAGTATAGAATTGTGGATTTTTGTCATTTGTGGTCTTGTGTTTAAGTCTATATAAAGAATACCTATTTTTATAAAACCTGTGTTGTGTCCATCTGTAGTGCTATCACTGTATTACTGTGTATATTCACAAATGCTTAACTCACTGCCTCTGAGATAAGCCTGTCTGCTCGTGCCAAGCTACCAAGGGGGTGAGCAGGGGTTATTAAGGAGAGTTATCCCCTTGTCCTGACTTAGAAGTAAGGGTCCTTATTTGGACAAAGGTGACAACCATTGCCAACTAGAGACCCCCAGATCTAACAGTCCTCATCAAGTTTTGTGAAGTTAGATGAAATAAAAGCAGAAAGTTGACCCCACCGCTGCTGAAAGGAGAAAGGAATGGATGGTGCTGTGGTCGAAAAGAGCTCATGGAAGACATTGAATGTTGACACTACACGAGACGCACTAAATTAAAACATGTCTTCATGCAGACAAGCTTCATAATGACCTACATAAGAATCATAAATGATAGTTGAATAGTGCTTGACTCCTCTAAGTATCCACGTCGTGTAAAGCTTCCAGCCTGTCTCATGTCATACTTACGATTCTCCAGCTCAGGACAGGGGCATAACACAGGCCCCAGCAGCCCACGCGGTGCGGGGGGGCCCCTAGCTCCAAGGGGCCCCCTTAGCACTGCACTCTGGCCGGAGAGCGCCTGATTGAGCCCGGAGGGGGCCCCCCTAAGTACCGTGCAGGGAGGCCCCCTCACTTTTCGTTACGCCAGTAGGAACAAACAATTTATTAAGGCAGAGGCCACCTGGCGAGGCAGTGGAACTAGTGGTATTGGGAGGATTGTGGTCAACTCCTGTTTCCAAAAGATCTTTGAAAGATGACAGCTCATACACCACATCAAGGAATTGAGCAAGTAGGTAAATAGAACGCAGTAATTCACCACAAGCAGTGCTGTTTCTGAAGACACCGTTCCTGGGGATGGGGCGGGGCTGAGAATTAAATAACAAATGGTCCTAAGAAACAAGACTGGGTAGTAATGAGACCATCCCGGTGGGTCTAGAGCAACACCTAAATCCCAATCAGCGTTTGTGTAGAACAGATCCAGGAGGTGCCCACCAGTATGTGCCACACCCTTAAAAAGTTAAGAGTCATTGCTTACAGATTTCCTGACAGGAGACAAAAACTAGAAACAAGGAGGTCACAAGATTGGAAAATGACATCACTTAGCACCGTAAATTTGGCAACAGTCAAGGCCATGGCATCACAAAGGTCTCAGGAACAGGATCTGGAACAAAAGTACTATATCCATCAGGACTGTCCCAGCCCTACTCTACATCAGTAAAGAGTTGAAGATGCACCTCTTTAAAGAATCCTACACCATCATGCAATACCAGGCCACACCTGTCACCTCTGAAATCATGTGTTGACCGTGCTCTTACCTTTGGCCTTGTGTAGAGCTCCACTGTCTTTGGCTAGGTTCACCCTTTACAAAAACAATGTACATACATACATGTCTAAATGAAGGTGTATTAGAGAGTCAAGGAAGTGGGGGCCAGATTTATCAATTGGGGAGAGAAGTTGGCCTAACGGCTAGGGTGCTCGACATCGGACCTGGGGATCTAGGTTCGAGTCTCGGTAACGACGCCAAAACCTCCTGTGATTCTGGGCAAATCACTTAATCTCCCTGTGCCTAAAAATGAATGTGTGTCCGTCCTCATGTAACGTAACTGGTGCTATGTAAAGCGCTCTGATACCTGATTCGGTTTGGGTCTAGTTCGCGCTATATAAATCTCTGCAAAAAAATAAAAAATGTCTTGTATCACCCTTGAGCCATACATGGGGGCTCAAGGATGAAGCAAAACCTTAGTGAAATGTAACAAGCCCACCTTGGGTTGCCCACATCTGGAGTAACGCAAGTCAGCGCAAATCGTTGCCTTGCGTTACTCTGCACCAGGCAGGTGTTCCATGGGTGGAGCGTGGGTGTTCCCACTCATCCACCCAAGGATTTTGCCGCATTCCAGATTAACCAGTAGTGGTAGACCAGGGAATACACCAAAATGCTACGCCTCCCCAGGTGAGGCATAACAAGGAGAAATATCTTCATTTCTCCTTGTTTTTTCCTCTTTCAACGTGTTCTTGCATTCTGCAGCTCGCATAGAAAGAGGAAAATGCTTCTGAGGACTGTTTTTGTGGAGGATGGTGTCCCTTCCTGCACATAAACAATCCTGTCACCAACGCAGGCTCCCTTGCTCCATAACGCAACTGTGTTGACGCTAAGCAGCAAAAAGTGCGCCAGTGCTAGGAAAGGACAGGGATGCACCGCATAATGTAAAATACAGCGCATTCCTTTCCTTTCACGCACCACAGCACAATGGCTTGCCGCATTGAATTGGGTGAAAAAATGATAAATATGGACCTCAGTGTCAGTTTCAGGGAGCGGATACTCCATTTTGGGCATAATACAGACGTGCTGTGAATTATGGCAACACAGCCTCCATGTTTCAAGGAGCCATCATCACATAAAATACTAGAACAAGGGGGATATCGATCTAAGCCTGGATTGGAGGATCCTGAAAGCCAGGACGCAGTAATAAACAAAGGATCGATTCCCTCCTCCCTGACTGTACGGTCAATAAATCTGAGAACTAGATCCGCCTTTCAGTAAAACGGTGATATATCATGTACGTGGGCTGCCTCCTCGTGACAATGAAATCCGTATTCTGTGGGTAGCTGTAAAATTAGAATATTGGAGGAACTAGCACCGTGCTGGCATTTGTGTACAACTGCAGCACTAAAAACAAAGCAGAATGTAGCTTTTTACTGTTTCTGCCTCTCTAATGTGGCGCCCCTCTGTGTTTTCTGGGATTCTGAAATGTTCCTGCTTTTAGTAGACGTGTCTCTGGATCCCAATCAGACATAACCAATAACTTATTATTTCTTAGCGAGTTTGAAGCGCAGAGGGTCACACCTTGTATGGTCACCCCTCAGGCAGCTGAGATTTGGGTGAAACCTCTCCAGACAGTAATCTGTTTTTTGTCAAACTGCTAGGCTCATTATACACCTCTGTGTGTGAAAGAATGATGGTGTCTTGTCTTTTAAGGCTAGCGTTAGGTTTTAAGAACGAAATGTTCCCATTTTGAAATGTGAAGTGAATTCCTGAGATGCAAGCAAAGAGCTTTCCTCTGTATGATGCCTCCCCAGCTTGTGCGTGTCAGGCCCTGACTATTAACTAAGATATACAGAGCAGTTTCAACAAGCATTGGCTAAATCAACAGGTCTGGCGCACGTTTTTTCTTTTAACAGAGTTTTATATAGCGCGAACTTGACCCGAGGGTATCTGGATCTGGGCGCTTTACACGAGCTCCGGTTGCGTTACATGAGAACACATTCATTTTTGTTGGGCACGGGGAGATTAAGTAATTTGTCCAGATGCACAAGATGTTGCGCTTCCTTTCCGAGACTCGAACCCGGTTCCCCAGATATGAGGTCGACTACCCTAGCCGGTAGGCCAACTCCTCTTCCCCAGTTGCTTTGTCAATGCTTGTTTTGTTTTGTCATGGTTTTTTTCAAACGTTACTCATGGGAAAGATGATGGTCCTCCTCAATCAAAAAAAAACCTCTGGCTAAGAACGCACCTATTGCCATAGGACTGCCTGTCACTGAAGGGAACTAGTTTGTGTGTGGATGTGCTCCTTGTGAAACAACAGAATGCTTCCACCAACAGTAAAGTTAGCCTTTGGCTGAAGTGAGCTGACCCACTTCCCTTTGCTGTAACAGGTGGAATAAAAAGGCGATTGCCACAATACCAGATCAAGGGATCAAGAGGGCAGGCTGAAAGCCCCTAAACATATATTATTCATATAATGTAAGTAAAATCAAAAAGTCTTGGCTAATGCCACACCTAAAAAGCAACCTAAATCTTTGCAGGGGTTAAAGGTTTCTTTGTTTGCACTTAGGAGACTTAAAAATCCAACATGAAACTGTTGAAAATAAGTCCATGCCATGCTGTTTTATGTTATATGGTGCTATGTTGTCATAGCGCTTCAAGATTCATAAAGAATACTATAGGACCTAGTCAGATGATCTACTGAAAACATTGTGGTTGCTCAGCTCTTCATTTCATGTTTCATACTGTTACTTTTGGAGGCTTGCATTATTAAGAGCCCAGAGAACGCAAGCAGAGCACAATAGTCCTTGCAACTTGTGTTGGATGTTTATTTTAAAGTGAAATAATATTCATAAGAAAATCGGAGAAATGGAGGACTTCTTCATGTTTATTCCAAGAATTTCCAATCTCATATTATACACAGTTCTTGGTCCTTCTGTGGTATAGAAACACTGCATGAAATTATGCTATGTTGTTTTATGTTGGCTCGTATATTTTATTCTGACAATTGCTCGTACCCCACTATTCAAATAGTGGAATACTCCTTTAGAAAAAAATAGCTAAAAGTGAGTCTATACAGAAACTTGATCGGTCTTCTTGTATTATAGTCTTCCAGATAACAAATTATCTCCAGCCGACACGTGTTTCGTCTGTGGGTAATTATCCCAATAACTTTGTCAGGGCAGACAAAAGTATAGAAAATATAAGCTGTAGCATTAGCTAGAAAACTGGACAGACACTGTATCAAAAATGTGGTTTATTTCAATTTCATCGAGGTCCGGCTTTATAGATGATCGGGCCCAGAGAAGCGGTACCCATGATTGACATCTGTGGTGTTTCACGTCTTGTAAATTTAGGCATACGTAAAGTCATGGTGGTAATTACACCTAGACAAAATACTTGTTGGCAAGTATTCATGTATTGACTGGAAAATCTGAAATAAAAGTCTAAGTTTTAGTAGGGAAAAACTTCGAAGGTGAGAGCATGAGTTCCTCGCCTCATCAAAGTTTTACAGTGAGGTCAGCAGAACACCTGACTCTAGGGATGGGGCCAGCCTCCTCTGTTTTGCAGGAATTTAGTGGGTTTACAAATCAAGCTAGAACAAGTATCCAGCCTGCCTCCTCTGTTCATGCAGAGCTCCTGGTTAGGCTTAGAGGTTCCTCTGTCCTCCACGAAGCCAAGACCTTTCCTAGAAATGTAGCTAAACCAAATAGCGTTCACTCAGATGTGTTTTCTGGTCCTTTTGAGTGGGGGAAAAGAGGAACTGGAGCACATAGATTCCTGTCCAGCACGTTAGCAGTCACAGCCGCCTCTCCTGGCCTACCTAGACAGGGGGAAACAGAATACAGAGGCTCTAATGGGACAACAACCCCAGTCCCTCCTGCCTATCTGAGTCCAAGAGGTATAATGAAAGTATGAACCTAAGTATGAGAAGTACTACATACAGGACACTGGTAAGATGGTGCCCTCTTGAGCCATAATAGTTCCCTTGTAAAGTGGCAGCTCACACCAGGGAAAACTAAGATTGATCATGTCTCATTGTTTGGTACCTTTTGTTTTGATTAAAAATATAGAAATTCTTTTGCAGGAGTATTTGTTATCACACCACATGTAACAACATTCTATCACATCACCTTGAGTTGGCTTTCTTAGGAAGGAAATCGTCTTTTTTCAGTGGCCCGTGTTCTAAAATGCAGGCACAAAAATGAGAATTTCAGGTGAAAGTTGCTCACTTAGGGGGGCGTGGTCAAGCCACCGACCATGATGGCGGCACGGCATTGAAGCTCCGGCAGCCACTCCAGCCCAGCCGTAAATATCCCCCAGATATGGGACACCGAACCCCCGCAGCCAAACATCGATGAAGAGCGGAACCGATGGTGCATGCAGTGACCCCCTCAAACCTCGCATGGGTGACCCCGGTCCGCTCCTCTGACACTCGGAAGATCCTGCAGCGTGGAGTGCCTGGGCCAGCGTCAGTCCCTGCTATCTCGAGACGCAGCTACGGCGTTGCCCTAGATGGAGGCCATTGACCGCTTGGACCCGACGGCGGTTACGGGGTGAGTGCTCTGGGCGCAGATCCTTGCCTGGGCCCCCCCCCCTCTGACAACCCACCACTCTTGGCCGGGGTGCAGTCAAGTTTGGCAGCACTTGCCCTGTGAGACCCGCCACAGCCTATACTCAACGGCCATGCGGGGACAGTACCCGCGTCTGGTCCTGGGAGGAGATCTCCAGATGCCTGTTGGTCGGGTTGGGGGGGACGGGGGACGCTGCATCGCTCCCTGCACCCGGCTGCCCCCCTATACTGCCTCAACCCAGATGAGCCCACCTCCGTCGGGCCCCACACGCCGGATATAGCTCCCAGCCACCGGCCGCCACCATCAGCTTTCCCGGCGCTGCAGCGTTTCAGCCAGCCGCGTCTGCAGCCTAGGCCCTTTCGCCATGGCCCACATTCCACCTGTCGCCAGCTCAATCCTTTGGAACACTGCGGGGTACGCCAGCACCCAATACCAGTGAAACGGAGGGGCCCCCACCCACTTCCCGCTTTGTGCTCGGAACATCGTGTTGGCACTACAGGGTGCTCTTCGCAATTTCTGCGCCCCGCCTATCACCACCCCGGCTGGCTGGTCGCATTTGTGCCGGAGACTGGCCCATCTCTCTCCACCACTGACCGCCCCTGCTGGCCTGCTCCCTACGCGCCTGTGGACCAGGCCCTGGGTGGCTGGCAATGCCCCTGGGTGGTTATAATACGGCATGGGCCGCAAAGACCCAAAACAAAGGACCCTTCCATTTGAGAAAGTGCCGGAACACGATCAGGACGACAGCCCCAATATGGCGGATGAAGCCCTGGGACCGGGTCGAGTGGAAGAGGCTTCCGGGCACTAGATGAGCGCTTCGACACGCTGGACAAACGCCTTGACACTATGGGGCCCATTAGGATGTCGGGCGGATTGCCCTCGCAGAGCCAGGGACCGAGACCGCAATAGGTGTAGATGATGGGTGAGACCTCTAACTGAGACCACATACCGTATTTCTCGGTCCTTTGAGCAGCACGAAGCCCCCCCAAATTGGACGGAGTTTGGCAACACAGAGACATTTTAACATACACGAGGAGAAGCTACTCTTCCCTCGCTACACAAATAGGATAGGGACCTTCCATCCTTTTCACTCCCCACCCATAGAGAAGGGGGGTTCTTTACCAGCCCTGAAGAAAGTCCTGGACCTTTATGGCCATTGTGGACTGAAACATGTCGGCACTAGGGTCTTAGGACCATTAAAACCCAAAGAGACCCGTTTTTAGATTTTTTATTGACCCAGCCAGACCCAAGAATAAAGGGAAACCAGGGGTCTGACTGAGGTTTTTTATCTTTAAGCCCCTCCCCCCCTGTTTCATCTATTTGAAGAGCTACCCAACACTGTGGTTGAGCCCACCCCGACCTTTAGGAGTCGGGGTGACCCGATGATGAAGCATGACACCACTAGGGTGTGTGAGGGTAACTAAAAAGAACTCGTTTTCTCCCCCACGACATGCGGACATGACTAGCATGGCCCGATACCTTTAGTGGGCAAGTGCTCAATCCTCACTACCACTATTAGTGTAGCCATCCTCAAATATTACACTACCAGATATCTTGTTCTGATATAGTGTTTGTGGAGTATTTTTCGTGAAATAGGTAGCCACTACCAGCCTGGTGGGGGCAATCCGCCCAACATCCACACTTGTTTTACCCCCCGCCATATTAGTATGGCGGGGGGACCTCGGCGGACGGAAAGACTGTCCACCGCTTTTCCGCCCCGGTCGCCTTGCGGCCGGGGCAGAAAAGGAATAATATGGTGGCGGTGTCTATTAGACACCGCCAGCTATATTATGATGGTTGTTTTCAGGTGCCTTTCCGCGGCGCCGATGTCGCCACGGAAAGGCATGCGGTCTTCACTCTGGGGGCCCCCTGCGGGCCTCCAGAGTGAAGGAGAGGTGGGGGATGCACACGGGGGGTACCTGAGGTACCCCCCTTCATTTGCATTTACAAAGCGGCAGGCACCGCGCGGTGCCTGCTGCTTTGTAAATGCAAATGCTAAAAATACAGGATGTGCCCACCACTGTGGCGGGCACATCCTAATACCCCCCGCCCTTATGGTGGGCGGTCCCGCATACCGACAGGATGGCGGGCGGACAAAGTCCGCCCGTCATCCTAATGGCCCCCTATGGGTGCCAAAATTCAAGCGCACGACCAGCACCTTGATGTTGCAGAGGCACGTATATCCGACATTGAGGACGGCAATGCACAGACCCTCAAGTGGCTGGAGCGCGTGGAACACATCCTAAAAGAAGTGGCAATCAAAAACGAAGATCTTGAAGCGCGCAGTAGGTGCAACAACATCCGGATTTTGGAGGTACCTGAGACCACTACTACTAGCCGCCTTGATCAATTTGTCAAAACTCTACTGGCTGACCGGTTTGGAAGAGACTCTTTTACCTCCGGATTTGTGGTAGAGCGAACAAACCGCACCCTGGGCCCCAGATCCAACCCTGGGTGCCCCCCACATCCCATAATCGCTCGTATCTTGAACTTGAGACCATGACACCACACTGCGCCTCGCTAGGGAGCGCGGTGACACAACATGGCAAGGCTCTAAACTGGCGCTCCACCCGGACTTTACACTCATGGTGCAAGAGGCTCGCCGAAAATACACCGGCGTGAAAGCCACACTAAGAAACTTGGGACTAAAGTACGGCATGCTTTATCCGGCCAGATTCAGGCCGACATTGACGGAAGGGCCCAGATTTTTGACTCCCCTACTGAGGTGCAGGAATTTTGTCGATCCCACAAACACAAGAACAATCCTATGGCCGCGGACGGACGGGGCAGTTAATCTCCTCATGGCAGCAGCTCCAACGTGAGCATGGAACTCTTTTCGATTTTCAAGTGCATATGACTGAAAGGAACCTTTAGAGATCATCTCTTGAAGACTTTATGAACAACATTTCAATCCAGGTTGATAAAGGAAGCAGCATAAAACAGATTTTAAACCAAGGAATTTTATAACAATTGCAATAAGGAACTTTACTCAAGAGGGAACAGCACATAAAGGTCATATTATTGATCTTATCGAATCTTCTGGACCGTGGGCTGATAACATGCCCAGCCGACCAAGTAAATAGATGTACCAATAAAAATCAAATACGTATTCAGACCAAAGGCAACCAAACAGTGCCAATAAGAGAGATTTATGTTGGTCTTGAAAATGATGGGATATCAATAGAACCATCGAAACGCGTTGACGCTTCATTCAACATAATCCGTGCAATTAGCTAATCCTGTAGATAAGGAAAATAGATTGTATCCAAGATTAGCTGTACAACTGTTTAGATCGGATATGTCTTTTAATGACAAAATGTACTGTCTGTATTTGGCTCTCTGTTAATTGTTTGTCAGTATGCATAAATAGAAATATATGAATTTGAGGTTTTTTTTGTAAGGGACACATGATTTTAATTGTATATGAATTTGACATTAATGTTACTGCAATCACTTTTTGAGTGTTTTTATATTATTGTGATATTTGTGACTTTTTATAATAAAAGAATATATTTTAACATAAATCACAATTGTTGTATCTGTAACCTTTCAAGATCTACCACATGTGCTACAAACTTTTTTGTTAGGTACTTTGAGATTTAGTATTGCATTTAGTGATCTTATACTTTTCCACCAAGGGACATTTGTTTCTACCTGTCAGTAGCATCCTACTCCCCTGGTTTGGCATAAGGGGTCCCTCTCTTCTTTTATTATATTACTTTTTCCAATGACATATTGTTAGTATGTTAGGCTAGCTAAATTAGGATATTAAGTACTCAACATCACAACATGTATCAAATTGGCCTGGCCGACTGTCAGTGCGTCGCCATCCCTCATGGTGTACACACATGATTTGTTTGCTAGGGATACTGATGCCCCATTTCAGGGTTTCCTCATTCCCAGTTGTTATGGTATGGTGCATCACTTTTCGTTGTAAAATATGGGTTTCGCCTTGCTTTTCTTGGGGCGAGGTTGGCTGGTCGGCGGGGCAGGGACTATTGTTTGTATGCAGACGTTTCATAGTTACTGTTGTTTTGCTCACTGTACACATTATTGTTATTCAACGCTTGATTATTTTCATTATGAATGCCAAAACCATTAGAAGGCGCAGCTAGGTAATATCAGTGGTCCTTCTGATTTGTCCTATTGTCCTGGAATGTCAGGGGCCTGAACGACAATCGTAAGAAAAGGAATGTAGTTCACTATTTGATACGTCACGCCATCGACATTGCTTTCTTACAGGAAACACACTTACCTAATTCAGACCCGCACGTTTTGCTTCCAGCTGGGGAGTGCACAGATATTTCTCCAACTTCAGCAGTTATTCCCGTGACACAGCCATTCAGATACACAATGGGTGCCCTTTTGTCTACACTCCTCCATAGGGGACAGCGAGGGTAGATACCTGATTGTCACTGGCACGTTAATGGGTCACAGCGTCGCCCTGGTATGTGTCTACGCCCCTAACACGAGCTCCCCGGAATTCTTCCACTCCCATCATTCTCAGCTCACGAAATTAGACCCCAGATTACTATTAGTGGGAGGGGACCTAAATTTGCTCTTAGACAGGCCCCTGGACAGCACGGCTGCCTCTCCCAATACCAAACCAAGAGCACGCAAGGCTCTGTTAGACCTTTGTCAGCACCTACCACTTTATGACATTTGGCGCAAGCGCAACCCCTCCACTACTGAATACACACACTATGCTAGCCATCATAACACCTGGACCAGGTTAGACTACTGGCTTATTTCCCCTGGCGTAGCTTGCTGGTATCGCTCCCTCACAACCTTGCAGAGACCATTTTCGGGTCAGTCCCCAGTAAAACTCCTGAACGTCCCCAGACCCGAGGGATACAAACGACAATGGCGCTTTCCCACCCATGCCCTTGACGATAACCTCTTTCATTTTGAGCTCCAGGAGGCCATAGAGGAATACTTTGCCATTAACACTGGTTCTGTTGATTCATGGGCTGTCCTATGGGAAGGGTTCAAGGTGTACATAAGGGGAGTATGCATTGCCAAACAAGCCGGGGTACTGAAAGCTTTGCGTACTACACTATCCCGGTTGGAATGTGACTTAAGGGATATTGACAATACTACAATAAACAGTCCCAATCCAGAAGCTGCCGCACGCCGGCTCTCCCTCCTCACAGAATATAGAGAAGCTGCGGACCGAGAGATACTGCTTTGGGGGAAATATCATTCCGCGATGTGCTATGGTGAGGGAGAACGCCCTGGGCGGGTACTGGCGGAGATGCTTCGCTCAACCTACAGTAAGGCCTACATCACGGAACTGACATCCTCCGCCGGCCTCACGCTCACGACGACCTCACAGATACGTGACAAATTCCTCGATTATTACACCTCCTTATATGCATGAAGAGTGGGGAATGACCGCACTGAGCAGGAGACATACCTATCAGAGATTGGATTGGTATACTTGGAAAAGCACATGCAAGACTTTCTGGCTGAGCCGATCTCAGTGGATGACGTCACCAACGGCATTATAGCTCTGCGCAGATCATCTGCCCCTGGCCTAGATGGCTTTACTGGAGATTTTTATAAGGTATACAAAGACCTCCTGGTACCTCAGCTCATTGAGGTATACGCTGAAGCATTCAAGAAGCAAATCCTACCCCCCACCTTCTGCGAGGCAGTAATTATACTCCTACCTAAGCCCGGCAAAGACCCGACTCTGTGTGGTTCATATCGTCCCCTGTCTTTACTAAACTTAGATTATAAAATTTTGGCCAAAATTTTCGCTATGCGTTTATCGCTCCTTATGGAATTCATCATATCCCCTGCTCAATCAGGTTTTGTTCCCCACTGGTCCACTTCTCTGAATCTCTGGGCGCTCTTCTCGATTCTACACAGGATCAACCCAGACACCCCAGCCGCAACGATTTTGTTGGATACTGAAAAGGCATTCAACAGTCTAGAGTGGCCCTTCTTTATTTCCATTATGCGCTAAATGGGCATGCTGTTGGGCTTTATCGCTACCACCACCTTACTAAACAGCCGCCCAACAGCGCGACTTCGTTTGAATGGCATGCTCTCCCAGCCATTCTCGTTATCCCACGGTACTCGACAGGGATGCCCCTTGTCACTGCTTCTATTTATTCTTGCAATGGACCCTTTAATTCGGCATTTCCAGGAGAAGCATCTGCACAGGGGCCTCCAATTTAATACTGGACCACTGTTGGTCTCCCTTTACGCAGCTGATACTATCCTATATGTTAGAGAGCCAGCCTCCAACCTGGAGCCCCTCATAAGAGAAATAATCAGATTCGGGCAGCATTCTAGCTTAGGCATTAACTGGCGTAAGTCTGTTATTTTCCCCCTAACACTGAGCACAATGCGATGGGAGTGCAAATTCCCTCTGGAATGGTGCATTGACTCTGTCAAGTATTTAGGCATTCATATCCATCTTGACACAGCCCACATAATTCGCCTAAATTAAGGCCAAGCAATTAATGCCCTGGAGGCACAGGTGGACCAATGGATATGATTGCACTGTCCATCGCTGGCAGAGTGGCGATAGTCAAGATGGTAGTGCTCCCCAATTTTTTTTTATCTTTTCAACAACATTCCTGTCCCCCTTCCTAACAGTTTCTTTGTAACACTGTGATCACACCTTATTCGATTGATATGGGGCGGCAAACAACCTCAGGTGCGCTGGCAAATATTGACCCTGCCGTATGAAAGAGGGGGATTTGGAGTCCCAGACCTCAAACTGTACTACTTAGTGGCCCAATCTCGCTACTCTTTTGGTTGGTACCATCCAGACGCTAGAATTCCGTATCTCCGCCCTGAGGCAGACTTTGTGCTGCTGAGAAGGTATCCGAAGTGCTGCCCAGGGGTATTTCGAGAGACCCCAACGATAAACAGACGGTATCCACCACTAGCTGGGCATGGGACAAACTGATGTGGACAACCGGCACGCTGACACTGTATTTGTCAGCACTCCCCCTCCCGAACGTGCACTGGCTCCCAATCACGGGAGAAAAACTGGTGCAATGCATTTTAACCAAATTTGTCATTACCAAACTGGGAGACTTGTTCCCTAACGGACACGTTTGTAACGTGGCGGACAAGGACCGCTTCCTAGACGCCACATTCATGGATCACTTTATCCTTAGGCGGATTCATTCAGCCCTGCGAGCCTCCTTGCCTAGCTTTCCGGTTGAACCGGATTCATTCACCCCGTTGTCATTAATCATTGAAACGGAGGGAGGGCTGCACCTAATATCCAAACTGTACAAGGCCTGCTCCGACCTTATTCTAATACCTGACGACAAGATTCGTAGAGACTGGGAAGAGGATCTAGGGGATCCCATCACAGATGATCAATGGGTCAAATTCTGCACGGTGACAAGGAAAATCTCCTTAAATAGTCATCACAGATTGCTCCATTTCAAATTCCTGCGACAGGTATACATCACCCCAGCCTAGTCCCACAGACTTGATCCCTCCAGGCCCCACACTTGTCATAAATGCCTCACCCCTCACGCAGACTTTGCTCAACCTCGCTTGGACATGTCCTAAACTGCAGCCATACTGGGAGTCAATACACACAACACTAGGAGACATGACTAGCCTGACCCTTATTCCCACCCCAGAGATTGCATTATTGGGATACGTGTTTAACTTCCCCAAGAAAATCTGATGGTTTGCCGCCATTGGTTTCTTATTGGCCAAAGGAGAAATTGCATTGCACTGGGGCGGAAAACAGTCCCCACATTACAAGGTTGGCTGCTTAGCTTAGCATTCTCCAGCACCAACAGTGAAACATATTCCACTACATTGCCCCACTCATCTCATCCCAAAGACATCTGGGAGCAATTCAGGGCCTACATGGAGGCCATCTGCCAAACCACCACTTCTCCGCTGGGGAGGGCATCGTTCCGGCTGGGGTCTGATAGTTGCACTAGACATCGCAAATGTTAATACGAAGTGTTGTACATGCCCATTTCCATGTTATGCTGCATTGATTGTATATGTAGGTCGAGGCTTATATTTCTTGTCAGGAACGCTGTATGCGGGACTAATGGAGACTGCCATCAGCGAACTCACCGGGACATGGTGATTATCTTTGCACTCATTAACCACTGTTCTCTCTTTGTTATCACTTGGCACTGTGATGCTGATATGGTTAAATTCAAATACTTCATTAGTTTGAATGCTACATTAACAGTGAGTCCATTTGTATGTATTGCATTTTCATGCTAAAATGATTAATAAAGTTTTTTTTTTTTTAAAGTTGCTCATTTAGGAGCTATAGTTCTCTTCTTCAGGAAATACCTGTCTTCAAGAAAGTAAAAGCTCTTACTCAATCATTCTTAGGGAGGGTTTACAAAATCTACTTCATTGATCTGTACAAAGCGCTCCTTTGAGATATTAAAAAGAAATCTTGAAATACTTGTGGTTTCAATAACAGTATCAAGTGTGATATTATCACTTTGAGACAGAATGTAAACATGAAAAGACCTTTAATGGGATTTCATGCCTCGTATCCTTGTATAGCAGCTTGGTGACTATATCTGCCTCTCAATCAATCAATCAACTGGGATTTGCAGAGTGTGGCTAACCACCCGCAAAGGTATCCAGGTGCTGGGCTCTTGCTGCTATATGCGGGTTCAGTTGAAATGACAGGCCTTGAGTCTCTTTCTGAGTTCTGGGAGAGTGTATGAGGTTTGGAAGTGAAGAGAAAAGTAATTCCAGGACTTTGCGGGAGGTAGGAGGAGGAGCGTCCTCCGCTGTTGCTTTGCTTTGGCAGATGAGGGGGAGTGTGAGAGAGAGCAAGGGTGGCGGATTACAGGTGTCTGGAGGGGTGGTGGAAATTCAAGCAGTGATTGGAGTATGCTGATCCTTGGTCATGAAGGGCTTTGTAGGTGTTTATCAACCTCTTGAATTGTTTCTGGATGGAGAGCCAGTGGAGCTTCTTGACATGGAAAGTGATGTGGGTCTGCTTCGGGTGGTCTCTGCATTGAACATATATGACTGGCATTGTTATTTTTATCATATATATATATATATATATATATACACATGTGTACATATTTAATGTTTTGCGAACTGTGCAGAAACTACTATAAAAGTGCAACAGCTCCCCTTTCGTTGACCACATCAAATTGAGAAACTACTCTCAGGGGTCCTTGCTGATCTTCACACATTGTAACATTTATTTAAAAGCACTCACCCAGTTAATCCTCTATCATGAGATTGACCTGATGAATTATGCTGATCACACTCAGCGAATCGTTTCAGGGGATGAATCTGCCCCAGCCGTTTTGAGGCTTTTAACCCTGCATGAATACAATAGCTGTCTGGCAAAGATCATACAGCAATAATGCAAGAAAGGAGGGGGGAACCTTCAGTGGACAATATTTAATGGGGTCCAGTGTACTAGTCCAACGAACTGGTAGCAACAAAGGATACAAAGTTCCCCAAAGGAACGAGAGTAAAGACAAAGGTCTGAGGAATGTGTGTAGGGCGTAGTGGAGTGTCTGCACAGGGAACTGGGGGGTTCCCTTATTGGAACTAGAAAGACTCACACACCCAGCAAGCTAGATGTCATGCTTCATCACTGGCCTTCTGATCCTCGTCAGACTGGCGCTGCAATGTCTGACGGGCACCTTATAGGTGCTCTTTGATGGAGAAAGATCATACAGCACCCAGGTGACTATGCCCCTCATTCTCCACCTCAGACAAGAACTTAGATTTTGTTTTGATGAGGATCTTACCCTCTCGAGCCAGGTGACAAAACGGTCATCCACCTGCTTCTCTCTTCTGAATCTACTAAGGATAATCCTCTCACTCGTTCCAGGTCATTTGCTCCCTCTGGTTGTCCAGGCCACCATGTTGAGCTGGCTGGACTATGGTAATGCACTCTTTCAGGGTGCTCCAGACTACTTCATCAAAAGGTTATACTGTATTCCATCAGCTGCCACAGGCCTCTGCTTCTACAGTTTATGATTTCCATCACTGGCTTCCAATACCAAAAAGAATTTCTTTTAAATCACTGAGTCTGGATCATAAGGGTATTTATGGCAATGGTCCTCTATACCTCCAACATAAATTCCAGACGTATACACCCAGTTGCCTTCTGCACTTGGCATCAACTGATCTACTTTGTTAATCTAATTTAAGAAGAGCGAGATCTGGTCGCTGACGTTTTTCTGTTTAGGCAGCTTACCTGTAGAAAAGCCTCCCGCAGCATCTCCGCTCCATCAAGGATCCATTGCAATTCTGGAAGACCTTGAGAACCTGGCTTTACACCTGCTAACAGAGTAACTTTTTCAGCTCTTCTTCTTTTCTAGTGGCAAACTCAGAGCCAGGATGGATTTACAGGCAGCTGCTGCGCTCTACATATGCATATATCATTATTAATAATAGTAATACAAATAATAATACATCAAGTCTAGAAAGGTGCCTGCTAACAACAGCCTGGATACAGTATTTCATTGACTTCCTGTGCTTCATTCATGGGCACATTTGCTGCAGGCTACCTTGTTCTCAACTTGAATGAGAATAGTGCAATTAGCTTGACTCCATTGTTGACTATCCCATCCACCAAACTCTTAGTAAGAATAAACAGACCTTGGCCCTAGTAGGTGGTTATGAAGCAGTTCAGTTTCCGCATGCCCTAGTACAGATTACTGTCCATGGTGGATCACCTGTACTGGCTCTACAGGCTGCAGCTTGGTTAGTGTTGCATGAATAGTAGTGAGTCCATAGGTGGCTCTAGAAGGATGGCAAACGTCATGCTCCTGCAATGCATTTGTGGGATTACACCAATGGAAGAACTTAGATAGAAGGATGATCTATGCAGTTTGTGGATCCAAACAGCCCGAGGTTCCTGAAGTAGTAAAGTATAGCTCACAAACAGCACGCCCCAAGTGTTCTAAATGCTTTGAACTATCTGCACTGATCTCTAAAACTCAACTTTGTACCAAAATGAAAATAGTGGGAAAAAAGGTGAAGCTTCTGAGTTGCTTCCTTTTTTTTGGGTAGGCTTGGCAACTTGTTGACATTTGTTTCTATGCCAGGAAACGTAAGAAGGTTCTGTCACTTTTTTTTTCATACCAAAAGTTTTCAAACTCAGAGGAGTGGTTCTTCATAGATGTGTCCATGGGTTCAAGTCTTTGGCAACATTCAAGGCCACTTTGATAAGGTACTCTATTAATGGATGTGGTGTGGGAGTCCTTTGAGGCGCTCATTATGATTTTTTCATGAGATAATTATAGAATGGATACATACTGGCACCAAGGTATTTGGAATTTATTGAATGCAATAATTATTGCCTATAACGAGTTTTGCTTTACATGCAAATTTTGGTGCTAACTGCACTAAAATCCGGATGTTCCGGTAAATACCAGGCATTTAATGGGGGATGCTTTTTTTCGATTGCACCATGTATCAGAATATAATACCACTCACATATCGGACTATAATACCGATATGTTCAGTAACAGGAATTACCGCACATTTCGGTAACTATCAACCCATTCATAATGAGAGCCTTAGTGTTCAAGTAGCACAAAATGGGAGCCAGAATGCATTTTTGGGCTGCAGTGGCCTCGGCCGACTTAAAAGCAAGTGACTCTATCATATCCTCCTCACTCCCTCTCAGTAGCATATCCAAGGACACCATAGGGAGAGTAGCACCATGAGAAGCACAATTGCAGGCCCCTGGTGAGCTGGAAGCTCTGGATCTGATACTGGAATGACATGTGTGGAAAGTAGACGAGGTGGGGTTGGTGGAGGTGTATTAACTGATAGAGACACTGAAGCCAGAGAGGTGCTGGTGACACCACATTGCAGGAGATGGGGAGGGGCACACAGAAGCAACCAGCTGCACACTAACTGAGAGCTAGTTAAAGAATGTGGCCATGATAGGTTGCTCTGTAATAGTTTGAAAAAAACTTAGCAAACCAGCCTCAGTGTCGCGGTTCTATGGTCCGCTAGGCGGATGGCCAATCTCCCTCAGGGTACAACCAGCTCCTATTGTAATATGAGTACTAGCTAACTAACCATAGGGGAGAGAGGAGACAGCTCAGGACCACCAGGAGGTAGGAAGACCAAATAACCCCAGGAATGTGGGAACTTCAGGAAAGGACCAGCCTATGTGCTGATGTCCGAAGAGAAGACAAACAGGAGTAAAGAACAGGTAATTGCCAACTGCAGGTGTATCTAAGTTAAAATACCCTTCTGAACTATACCACCCCCTTGTTGTGTGCTCCCTCACACTCACCGCTAACAGCAACATATGGCGCTCAAGTGACAGGACCAGGAACTGGAATCAGAAGGGGTTAAATCCTCAATGGCGTAGAAACCCCTCAACACTAGGAACACTTGCAGAGGAGTTAGACGTGCTCAACAATTCTCCAAGATTCCCAAAAGGAAAACGTCTTCTTAGCACGAGAAGAGAAGGGAAGGGAGTCCGGTAGCTGCTCTAGAGTGGGAGGCGCTAAAAAGGTAATCCAAACAAAAAGGCGCCCAGAACAACAAAAAAGAACAGTGATTCTCTGCCGAGAAACATAGTTGTAATACAATGTTGCGTTTCACATACGCAGCGCTGGCACGTGCACAGCAAATAACATAAAAATGAGTTGAGCGCCTGGGGAAACTCAGCACAACTCGAGAACCAACTTTATGGCCCAAACGAAGGAGGCACTAATTCACGCAATTGGCATCCACAAAAATATAATAAATAAAGGCAGAAGGGCAATTCAAATTGAACAAGGAGAGAGTCATATACGAACTCTGACAATCTACAGTCATAGGCTTTCCTGCTACGAGTCACGAGAAGCAAGGTGGCGGAAATAGCAAGAAGCTGAAACTGGGAAGGGTGGTCCACCGGGAAATCGGTTGTCAAGCACCTGTGCTTGGTAGTAGAGGTCCTTATATGCTAGGGAGGTCACGTGACGGGGTATGTGAGGGCACACAACTTCCTTACTAACCTATTGCATTCTGGGACTTGTAGTTATAACCTGTACGACTTGTGTGAGAACAAGCCCCTAAAGTGTAACAGTTCTCGCCCCAAAGGCCGCCTACAGGTCTGAGTTTGGAGGGATACAGCACATGAAACCTTCTTATCAGTGTAGGTGCATGTATGTTTGCAGCCGGTTCCCATGCTCTATCTTCGGGGCCATATCCCAAACAATCCACTAAATATTGTAGTTTCCCCCGCAGTCTTCATGAATCAAGGATGCATTTCACTTCGTACTCTTCCTCACCGTTTATGGTAAGAGGAGGGGAAAGCGGCTTAGGACATGAAGGAAGTTCATATTGCTTGAGTAACGAGGTGTGAAAAACTGAATGTACCTGTATTGCTGGTGGCAGCTCTAGTTTTATGGCTACGGGGTTGACAAGCTTCAATATCGTATAAGGACCAATGTATCTCGGTTGTATCTTTCTAGGGCCTGGAAGTCTTAGGTTTTTGGTAGCTAACCAAACTTGATTGCATTTTCGTTATATTCAGGCGCAGGTTGCCTATGTACATCTGCCTGTTTTTTCATCCTCTCTTTGGCCTCAGATAGTTCGTGTTTGTCTTGATTCCATATTATCTGGAGTTGGGCATGGTGTTCTGTAACAGCAGGGACTTGTGAGACTGAAGGAGGTAGATAAAGCAGGAGAAATCTAGGGTGATACCCATAGGGAAAAAAGGAGAGATTTTGTAGGAGGAGTGAGTAGAGTATTGTATGCAAATTCTGCTAACTCCCCCGTGACCATGCTTAGGAGGCATCTGAGATACTGCTCTAAGGTCTGGTTGGTCCTCTCTGTTTGTCTGTCCGTTTGCGGGTGGTATGCTGAAGAGAGACGATGATCCATGTGAAGGGCCTTACATACTCCCTGCCAAAATTTGGATACAAATTGTGGGTCTCTATCCGACACTACCACAGACGGCAATCCATGTAAACGTATGATGTGTGTTATGAATGCCTCTACTAGTTTTTTAGCCATGGGCACTTCCTTGAGAGGGATGAAATGCGCCAATTTTGAGAGCATATCTACTACAACTTAGATAGAAGTGAAACCTTTTGATATAGGTAAATCGGTGATAAAGTCCATACTGATGGAAGAGCAGGGGGAGTGAGGAATGGGTAAGGGTTGTAACAAACCAGCATGTGCACAATGAAGCGATTTTTGTCTTGGCCATACAGGGCAGGCTCTAACGAAATTGTGAATATCTTGGTTCATACCATGCCACCAAAACCATCTCTTACACATCTGTAGTGTCTTAGCACTACCTGAATGCCGTGCTAAGGGGAGAGTATGACACCACTGAATGATTACTTCCTGTAGTTCTCTGGAAGGGACATATAAGAGATTGTTATGTAAATAAAGGCAGTTCTCTATTGTGTTCAAGGGGTCAGCTAACCACTCTTCCGAGCTATGAGCCTTGTATGCCAGGAGTAACTTCTCATTAAAGGTTTCACCTGCAAAGGTCTCTGTCTCCCCTACTGCCACTATCTTATCAGCGGAGATTATGGGTAGTGGAGTGTCTATTACGTGTTTATTTTATTTTCCTAACCATGATAACGCATCAGCCCGTCCTTGTTGTTTTCCTGGTCGGAAAGTGATAATGAAGTAGTACTCACTAAAGAAAGAAACCCATCTCATCTGACTGGGAGTGAGAGCCTTGGCAGCCTTAAAAACGAAAGATTCCTGTGATCCGAATAGATTGTAATGACATGAGGGGATCCTAGTAAGTAATGTCGCCACTCCTGGAATGCTAGTTTTATCGCTAGCAGCTCTCGTTCCCCAATGGTGTAATTCAGCTTTCTTGAAAAATAAGCCACCGGATGGAGGGTTCCTATCTTGACGTCTCTTTGTGATTAAACCACCCCAGCAGCATATTGAGATGCATCTGCTTTGACAAAATAGGGTTGAGTTTGATCTGCATGTCTTATAATGGGGGCTAAGATGTATTTACTCTTCAATGTCAGAAAAGCCTGCTCTGTGGTGTTATCCCATTCAAATGTTACTCCCTCTTTCAACAGCCTGGTTATCGGAGTGATGAGGTCTGAGAAATGATCAATCAACCACCTATAAAACTTGCAAAACCCTAGGAAGGATTGCACCTCCTTCACAGATGTATGACTCGACCACTTAGTGATGGCAGATACTTTGGCAGGATCCATGTGAATGCCTTCAGGGGAGATCACAAACCCCAGGAAGTCCACCTTCTGGGTATGGAAGATCCATTTGAATAAATAAATAAATACCTTAGCAAAAGGGGTGTTCCTGCAGTCGTTGGAGTATTAGCTTGACATGGGTGACATGTTCTGGCTCATTTTGAGAATAGACCAGGATATCATCTATGTAGACAATAACAAATATATCCAGATACTCTCAATATCTTGTTGATGAAGAATTGGAATGCTGCGGGTGCGTTGCACAGCCCAAACGGCATCACACAATACTCGTAAAGACCAAATTTTGTGCAAAATGCCGTCTTTCGCTCACCCCTCTCCTCCACACAAATCAAATGGTAGGCCCCCTGCAGATCAAGTTTGGCAAAGATCTTTGCCTTACGTGCCTGAAACAAAAGACTGGAGATGAGTGGGAGAGGATATTTGCTCTTTATAGGTACTCTGTTCAAAGCTCTGTAATCTAGACCTGCTCTCAAGCCCCCTTCGTGTTTAGGTATAAATCAAAGAGGGGGTGAAACAGGAGAGGTTGAATGCCATATGAACCCTTTCTTTAACATATCCTGAGGTATTCATATAGATATTTGGTCTCTGGTTCAGTTAGTGCATACACTCTACTAACGGTTAAATCTGCGCCAGGTATGAGATCAATTCTACAGTCAAATTTCCTATGAGGAGGCAAGGCAACAGCTTTGACCTCATTAAAATCTTCTGCATATTCTTGATATTCTGATGGGAAGGTGAAGAGGCTAGTGTCTGCAAGGGCACAACGACCAGAGGGGTTTATGGGTGAAGTATCATGGTAACAATGCAGCATACAATAAGAGGAACGGAGAGTGACCCTTCTGGAGACCCAATCAATGTGAGGGTTATGCGTTTGCAACCAGGGCACCCCCAAAATAGCACCAAAGTTTGGGGCATCTATTAAATTAAACTGAATCTTTTCAGCATGCCCGTTTTCGCAGATCATGCCCAGAACAGGAGTTTGACAGGTGATTAAGCCGGACGATAACTCTGTACCGTTTACCGCTCTAACCTTTGTGGGTTGAGCTTTAGGAACAAAGCCTACACCCCAGGCTTTATCTAAGGTAATATCCAAGAAATGTCCTGTCGCCCCTGAATCCAGCATTATTGACAAGGTGGTTCTATGCAGGGAGGGTAACAGAAACGCCACAGATATGGTTAAATGTTTGGGTGCTATGGCTGAGGTATTTGCTAGGAATTTAGAGACCTGTGGATTCTCAAGACTTGGGGAACCGATCTCAGAGCTCTCCAAGTTTAGAAGTTTTCCATCTGGACTGTTGAACCCATTTTCACAACAGGAGGTTTGGGTACCCCTTTGGGTCTGGCAGTACAATTCCTGGCGTAATGGCCTCCTTTGCCACAATACAGACAAAGATCAAGCCGTCTCCGCTTATCATGTTCTTCCCTGGAGAGAAGGCCTCTAACACCACCTATTTGCATAGGCTCTATACTGTCTTATGCTTCTTTCTTTTCGCTTCTGGTGAAGAGAAAGCAAGGAAGTTCTCCTTTAGTACGTTCACCCTTTCGTTCACTTAGCCGTTGGTCTAGTTTGACCACCAAATCAATAAAAGCAGGGCAGTCCTCTGGAGGGTCCACTATGTGCGACAATACATCTTTCAACTCATCTCTCAGCCCTCTGTAAAACAGGGAGGTTCGTTTTTCTTCTGGCCATTGTCTTTCGGTCACCAATTTGTTAAAGGTGAGTGTCGTGCAAACAGACTTTTCATACTCTCTTAGAAGCGAGTTAAATCATACAGGATGGGGGTCGTCATTTTCTACTAGGGGCACTGCGCACAAAGCAGCATTGCCAGTCAGATATGGTATAATGAAGGCTACTTTTGCGGCGTCATCCGGAAAGGAGGGAGATCTACATAGAAACTGTAAATGACACTGATTCATGAATATAGCGTACCTACTGCTCCCCGTTAAATCTCTCAGGCATTACTAAGGGTGTCTGTGGGGGTGTAACAACTGTGAAGTTAATTGGGGATGAGGGTATACCAGTGGAAGAAGAGACAGTAGAAGGGGAAGGTACTTGGAAATGTGCTGGTTAAATATACGTTTTCTTTTGTTTAACTGTTCTATCTGCTACACTAGTAACTCCTTGTCTCTGGTATTCAATATGTTGAGTTCTGAGACTAGTCTCAAGTTATCCCCTTTTACTACTCTGAGTTCCTTCTGTTAACTCGTTACCATGGCCACTAACTCGTTCATGGAAAGGGTTGGATTCTCAGAGGACATGGCCCCACCCATGTACGTGTCAAAGTTGTCATCCTTGTCCAAGGGATCAATTAAACATGGGCTTGGCAATCTGTTGCGGTTCTATGGTCCGCTAGGCGGCTGTCCAATCCTCAGGAGCGAAGTAGGACCTCCACTCTCCCTCAGGTTACAACCAGCTCCTATTGTAATCTGAGTACTAGCTAACTACCCATAGAGGAGAGAAGAGATAGCTCAGGACCACCAGGAGGTAGGAAGACCAAATAACCTCAGGAATGCGGGAACTTTGGGAAAGACCCAGCCTATGCGTTGATGTCCTAAGAGAAGACAAACAGGAGTAAAGAACAGGTAACTGCCGACTGCAGGTGTATCTAAGCTAAAACACCCTTCTGAACTATACCATCCCCTTGTTGTGTGCTCCCTCAGACTCACCGCTAACAGCAACGTATGGCGCTCAAGTGACTGGACCAGGAACTGGAATCAGGAGGGGTTAAATCCTCAATGGCATATAAACCCCTCAACACTAGAAACACTTGCGGAGGAGTTAGACGTGCTCAAAAGTTCTCCAGGATTCCCAAAAGGAGAACGTCATTATAGGCTGGAAGGTCTTCTTAGCATGAGAAGAGAAGGGAAGGGAGTCCGGTAGCTGCTCTAGAGTGGGAGGCGCTAAAAAGGTAAGCCAAACAAAAAGGCACCCAGAAACACAAAAAGGAACAGTGATTCTCCACCAAGAAACACAGTTGTAATGCAATGTTGCGTGTCACATATGCAGGGCCGGCGCGCGCACAGCAAATAACATAAAAATTAGTTGAGCGCCCGGGAAACTCAGCGCGATTCGAGAACCAACTTTATGGCCCAAATGAAGGAAGCACTAATTCAAGCAAATTGGCATCCACAAAATTAAAATAAAGGCAGAAAGGCAATTCAAACTGAACAAGGAGAGATTCATATATGAACTCTGACAATCTACAGTCATAGGCTTCTCCTGCTATGAGTCACAAGAAGCAAGGTGGCGGGAATAGCGAGAAGCTGAAACTGGGAGGCGTGATCCACCTGGAAATCGGTTGCCAAGCACCTGTGCTTGGTAGCAGGGGTCCTTATTTGCTCAGGAGGTCACGTGACGGGGTCTGTAAGGGCACACAACTTCCTTACTAGCCTAGTGCACTCTGGGACTTGTAGTCGTAACCTGTACGACTTGTGTGAGAAGAAGCCCCTAAAGTGTAACACTTAGCGTGCAGCTAAACAGGAGTCAGGGAAAAACCACAGGAGCCAAACTTTTATCCTTTAGCAGAAGTTGGGATAAGGTGAATAATAGAACTCTGCCCTCATAGGCCAACTCTTTACCTCAAGTTTCAGGGCAAAGCCAGTGTGAGGATGGGGCATAAGGTCAGGAGGCAGTGTGACTCCCAGAAAAGACTAGGGGCCGTATTACATATTAGCATTGTATTCTTCAGTTTGTGAAAATGCCTGACCCCCTGCTGTTGTGCATACCACACAACAAGCTTTTTTCGTCCGGTATCATCATCTGGCTCTACTAAGCCATAAAAGTCAGAGCAAAAAAAAAAAAAAACTTCATATAATGAAAGAAAACATTTGTTAAAAACACTAAGAACAGGTCTTAAAAGGCATCAGTATGATGAGTAAAGCATTCAATAATAGGATCTTACCTTTAAGCCACTTAATATGTAATTTAAAACAGCATGGATAACGGTTTCATTTCCGAGGCAGTGCAAATAAGCAAAGGCCGCAACATAATATCTGGTTGGTTTGTCCAACAATTCTTCAACACCAGCACTGGAACGCAATCAGGGACAGACTGGGATTGCAAACTGGCCCTGGCAATTGAGTCGGACCAGCCGTGGGGGTAGTGGGAAAACATACTTGGGTGGAAACAGGACTACAGGTTACTCTCAGAAGGTGTAAGACATGAAGCATGTATAGCACAACATGTGGTACAGCATAGATAAAAGCACTTTAGCTTACAGAAAGACTCCTGGGATTTGGTGGCCGAAAGATTGGTTATGATGTGCACTAGGAATGTGCACATACATGGCACAGTATCAAGCATGCAACATTCATTGCTAAAATGTTAACCAGCATGAGAAAAGCACCAGGATTGGAGGGAGCAGCCTCTCTTGGCGCTCCCAAGGGTACTGGAGGGCTGCACTTGCTCTAACCCAGCTGTCTTTATAGAGATGGGTTAGAGCTTTCAAAGTGTGCATGTTGGGATGCCGTGACAAGCCAGCCAGCCAAAAGGACATGCGCATTTTTAACTGACATGCCCAGGCAGCCCACCCTCCTTCCTGCTGCTGCTACTCAGCAAGCCCCGCCCCAACGTGACCTTCGGTTCGGGATTGGTGGATGAAACAGACAGCAGTAATAAATTAACTTTATTACCATTTAATATTTTTTCCCTGAGGCTTTTGAGGGCATTTTAGTTGGTCGGGCGACGCTCCACTGCCCTCACGAAGGAGACGCTCTTGCTTTCACAGACACAAAATGCTCAGGAATATCTTCAAATGGCTCCACACAAACAATTGCAGAACCCAAGCCTCATCACCTCAAGCTGGGCTACGGCAATGCACTCTAAACTGGAATCAACGCTCAAGTGACCAGAGGGCTTCAGGGCATACAAATCTCTCTGGCCAGACTCACCTGCAACTTCCCCCCCCACATTCACCTGCACTTTAAGGAATTCCACTGGCTCGCAATCCACATACGAGCACTTTTCAAACTACTTACACCCACATACAAATCCTTACACAACACTGGCCACACAAACATCAACAACAGCATAAACTTTCACAAACCTAACAACCACTCAGCCGGACTACTACTCGCACCCCCTCCACCACCGCAAATGCAGATCCAGAGTCGGCGGTTGTGCCTTCTCCTACCTCCCTCCTAAAGACTGGAACGACTTGCCCCTGCACATCATAGCCTCTTCTTTATTTCTTCTGCAAGCAACGAAGGCCCTGGCTCTTCACCTAATCCCAACCCTGGCTTGGCCCACAGAGCTTGTGCCTCAGTGCCAGGATAACCTCTCAGTGAGTTGTGCATTACACAAATACACATAACATAATATAACATGTCTTACAGGAAGTGTGTGCATGAGCGTCCAAGTCCCGAAACCAATAAAGGAAGGTATTCCAGGCAGATTTGTTACTTTAAAGGGATCCTTCTGACAGTGGTGCCCAGTGATTAATCTGCCATCTATTCCTACACCCATTCAGAGATTTACTATTGATGAGAATTAAAGATATCTAGTTCTGGAGTTCCATATTGTTCAGTGAGTATGGGAAATAGTGAACAAGGTCAATTCAGAACTAAACGTAAAATTTAATGAACTCCTGAGGGGGGCTGGTGTTAGCAGATTTCTTCCATATACTGCAAGGCTCCATGGTTGAGGGTAATAATTCAATGACTCAAATCAGATACAATTTGGCTGCATATGAAAAATGCAGTGATGCAGAGGTTGAGGATGGAATAGATGCCACCTAGCACTTCGATACAAATGACTGAAACAACCTAAAAGGGTAGCAACCAAACAAAGGCTTCCTTCATTTACGCCCCCATATACTGCAGTCCACTTTAACTCAGATTATTATCCAACAATCAATTGTAGCCCATTTAATAGTGGGGAAGAAAGCAATTGCAGATTCATTTCTGATATCTTTAAAAAGGGCACAATTAAATATTTCATGCAATCAATCAATCAATCAATCAGAGCATTTGTATAGCGCGCTACTTACCCCAGAGGGTCTCAAGGCGCTGGGGGGGGGTCCGCTACTGCTCGAACAGCCAGGACTTCAGCTGCTTCCTGAAGGCGAGGTGGTCCTGGGTCAGGCGGAGGTGGGTCGGAAGGGAGTTCCAAGTCTTGGCAGCCAGGTAGGAGAAGGACCTTCCTCCTGTGGTGGCTTTTCGGATGCGGGGGATGGCGGCAAGGGCGTGGCTGGTCGATCGGAGCTGGCGTTTGGGAACGTAGAAGTTGAGGCGGCTGTTGAGGTATCCTGGTCCTTGGTTGTGTAGGGCTTTGTGTGCGTGGGTGAAGAGCCGGAAGGTGATTCTCTTGTTGACCGGGAGCCAGTGCAGGTCTCTCAGGTGTCCGGAGATGTGGCTGCGGCGGGGGATGTCCAGGATGAGTCGTGCTGAGGTGTTCTGGATCCGCTGGAGTCTCTTCTGGAGTTTGGCGGTGGTCCCGGCGTAGAGGGAGTTGCCGTAGTCCAGACGGCTGGTGACGAGGGCCTGGGTGACCGTCTTCCCGGTCTCGGTGGGGATCCATCGGAAGATCTTACGTAGCATGCGCAGGATGTTGAAGCACAACGAGGAGACGGCATTGACTTGTCTGGTCATGGAGAGGGAGGAGTCCAGGATGAAGCCCAGGTTGCGTGCGTGGTCTGTTGGTTTGGGTGCGCTGCCCAGGGCGGGGGGCCACCAGGAGTCGTCCCAGGCGGAGGGTGAGGATCCCAGGATGAGGACTTCCATCTTGTCCGAGTTCAGTTTCAGGCGGCTGTTCGACATCCATTTGGCTACGTCTGTCATCCCTTCGTGCAGGTTGGCTCTGGCGGTGGCGGGGTCGTTAGTGAGGGAGAGGATCAGCTGGGTGTCGTCGGCATAGGAGATGATGTTCAGGTTGTGCTGGCGTGCGATGGCTGCGAGGGGGCTCATGTAGACGTTGAAGAGTGTTGGGCTGAGCGAGGAGCCTTGAGGAACGCCGCAGATGACTTTGGTGGCTTCCGATCTGAACGGGGGAAGGCGGACTCTCTGTGTCCTTCCGGCGAGGAAGGAGACGATCCACTCCAGTGCCTTCTCCTGGATTCCGACGTTGCTGAGGCGCTGTACTAGGGTACGGTGGCAGACAGTGTCGAAGGCCGCGGAGAGGTCCAGGAGGATGAGGGCCGCTGTTTCTCCGTTGTCGAGCAGGGCTCGGATGTCATCGGTGGCTGCGATCAGGGCGGTCTCGGTGCTGTGGTTGGTCCGGAAGCCAGACTGCGAGAGGTCGAGGGAACCGTTCGTCTCGAGGAAGGCGGCCAGTTGCTTGTTGACTGTCTTCTCGATGACTTTGGCCGGAAACGGGAGCAGCGAGATGGGGCGGTAGTTCTTGAGGTCGGTTGGGTCTGCTGATGGTTTCTTTAGTAGAGCGCTGAGTTCGGCGTGCTTCCAGCTCTCTGGGAAGGTGGCGATGTCGAAGGAGGTGTTGATGATGTCCCGCAGGTGGGGTGCGATGACAGCGTCGGCCTTGTTGAAGACGTGGTGAGGGCAGGGGTCTGTCGGAGATCCGGAGTGGATGGAGTTCATCGTGCGGATGGTTTCTTCGGTGCTGATCGGGGTCCAGGCGCGGAGGGTGGTGGTGGGGGGCGGTGGTTCGGTCGTGGCGTGCGTCGGTTGGGTGATGAAGCTGTTGTGTATGTCCGCGATCTTGTTGTGGAAGTAGGAGGCGAGGGAGTTGCAGAGGTCTTGCGAAGGGGTGATGTCGTTGTTTCCGGCGTTGGGGTTGGAGAGCTCTTTCACGATGTTGAAGAGTTCCTTGCTGTTGTGTGCGTTGTTGTCCAGTCGTTCCTTGAATGTGTTTTTCTTGGTGGCGTGGATCAGCTGGTGGTGTTTTCGGGTGGCGAGCTTGAGGGCAGACATGTTGTCCGGTGTTGGGTCTCTGCGCCAGATTTTCTCGAGTGCTCTGCAGTTCCTCTTGGAGCTCTTGAGTTCGTCGTTAAACCATGGGGCTTTCTTGCTGCCGGGTCTGCTCGGCGGGGTCTTCAGCGGGGCGAGGTCGTCTGCGCAGTCGCTGATCCATTTCGTGAGGTTGGTGGCTGCTTGGCTGGGGTTTGTTGTGCTGGTGGGAGGGTTCTTGTTCAGGGAAGTAGCGAGCTGGTCTGCAGTGATCTTGTTCCAGCTTCTGCGGGGAGCCTGTTGCTGGTGATGGTGGAGCGTTGTTCTTCTAAAGCTGAAGTGGACGCAGCTGTGGTCCGTCCAGTGGAGTCCCGTGGCGTGGCTGAAGGCGATGTCCTTGCTGGAAGAGAAGACCGGGTCGAGAGTGTGTCCAGCGTAGTGGGTGGGGGTGGTCACCAGTTGCTTGAGTCCGAGGTTGGCGAGGTTGTCCAGCAGGGTGGTGGTGTTGCGGTCGTTGTTGTTCTCCAGGTGGAAGTTGAGGTCCCCGAGGAGGATGTAGTCGGTGGAGGGGAGGGCGTGCAGGCTGATGAAGTCGGCGATGTCTTCGCTGAATTGTGTGCGTGGTCCCGGGGGTCTGTAGATGAGGGTGCCTCTGAGGGTGGTCTTGGGGTTGACGTGGATCTGGAAGTGCAGGTGTTCGGCGGGTGCGAGAGTGTCGTCGGTGTTGGTCGTGATGCGGATGGTGTTCCTGTGGATGATGGCGATGCCTCCTCCCGTCTGGTTGGCGCGGTCTCTCCGGGTGATCTTGTATCCCTCTGGGATGGCGATGGCGATGTCGGGCGCTGAGGAGGCGTGCATCCAGGTTTCCGTGAGGAAGGCGACGTCTGGAGATGTGGTGTCGAGCAGGTTCCAGAGCTCGACGGCGTGTCTGTGGATGGAGCGGGTGTTGAGCAGGATGCACTTCAGGTGGGTGCTGCTGGAGGTCGGCTTGGTGGGTGCTGGTGTGGCGTGGGTCCGGTTGCAGGTGAACTTGCAGGAGTGGCAGCTGAAGGGTCCGTGGGTGCGTCTAGGTGTGGCTCGGTAGCAACCCGGGGTTCGGCCGGTGTTGAGTGCGTTGAGTTCGGTAGCGTCGTAGGTCCGTCGGGTCGGCTTCCGTCGGTGGGGGCCAGGGGTCCTGGCACTGGGCGCGGTCCAGGCGCAGACGGGCTTACCTTTGGCGCACCTTCGGCGCTCATTCGGTGCTCCCGCTGCGCGCGTCCGCTGCGCGGTCGCTCTGGGGACGTCATAAGTGAGGAGCCGGGAGGGCGGGTCAGCTGGGTGGCGGGAGCGGGGCGGCCAATGGGCAGGAGGGGGGCGGAGACACCGGGGGGCAGTGGCGGGAAGGAGGGCGGCTCGAGGGAGCGAACAGGAGGGGGAGGGCAGCACAGGGGTACAGAAGGCAAAAGGGGGAGGCAAGTGAGCGAAGGCGAGGGGGGACAGGTAAGAACCGGGGGGAAACAGAAAAACAAGTGGAGGCAAGTTACACAACGGGGGGAAGGAGAAGATGCGAGTGGAGGCAAAAACGGGAGAAATTACCAGGGGGGCTAGTGGATAGTACAAGCAGCAGGCGCACAGAAGACACAGGGGGGAATCAGGCACGCCGCAGCAGACAAACAGCGGCGAAAACGAGGGTGTGCAAGGCAGTGCGCGGCACTCAGCAGGGCAGGGTCCTGCCACGGCGGGCAGGAGCAGCGGAGGTGGGGCAACCTCACCTGGAACAGGTTCGAGCGGTCGCGAATTGGAGTACATGTTAGATGAATCCGAGTGCCTACTCAATGCACAAGTGTATCATTAGGTGATGCATCTCAAAGCAGCCACAACAGAGAGGATCAACTTTGAAAGCCTTTTTCCCATCACTCATATTTACTGAGGAGATCTCGCCTGTACCATACAGAGTCCTACTGGAATCCAAACCCTCTTCCCAGGGGTTAAACATAATAAATGGGAGCAAAATCTAAACAGGGATACAATTAAGAAGAAATGGAGATGCCTCTGGAAAGATACAAGCAAGAGCTCTATCTGACTGGGAAACAGCGAGGCTCAATAATAACTAAAATATATCTGGTACAGTATAGGCAGCACCGTGTTTCTAGAAGATAGTCCTAACTGCTGGCGGGGTTACAATCACAGAGGAGACATTTACACATTTGGTGGAGATACCCTATCACTGTCAGAAACTAGATACTGGTTATGATCAAGGGAATTGTGGATTCTCCTATACCAAAAGTTGCTGGTGTAGTAATATTGGGATTTAGAGCGCTTGTATATGCAGGTATATTAGGCAGACTAAGCTAACTTTAATTCAACAATGTCTAGGGGTAGTGAAATTCACTATTGTAGCTTGGTGGAGAATCAAGGAATCGCCTCGACACCGACAGTGCCATGTACGACTCTGGGATATACCAGCAGTGGAACAACTCTCTGCTTATGTCATGGGAGGATATAGAAAAGCTGACGCAGTCTGGAAACCGTTGTTATACTATACGACAGTGGACCACTCGGCCCTGTTTTGATACATACACCCAACCTGTGATACTTACATGCTCATTATGAGCACCCCGACCTGAGATGCGATAATTAGCATATCTGTTCAAGTTCAATACTGCAAGGATCGGAATTTATCAGCTGCAATAATTATCCCCTATTCCGAGTTCACTCTGGCAATATAGGGCATTGCATGTGGATGCTGGTACTCAATGCACCAAAATGTGCTTGTCCACGTATTTTTCTGGCATTTTCACCTCTGCAGATTTCGGCAGGATTTACATGCAGAAATTTACCAAAGGAAAATTGAGTAATTGCCTTAAAACTCGGGATTCCGGTATGTGCGGTAACAGGAGGTACAGCACAGTGGCATAACTTCAATGGGTGTTTGGGATGTTACACCCCGCTAATAAATGTTTACATACACATCAGCCAAAAGCACACTCACACTCTGTCCCTTTCTGTTTTGAAAACCCTCAAAAATGTAGGTTACTTTACAAAATATTGTGTTTTCTCTCTTAGTACTCCTACCAATCCACATTCCTCTCCCTTTCCACTGCTCCTCTCATGCACCCTACTTGTGGTATTGTGTAGTTTAGTGTATATGCCAGCCTGATTGTTGGAAAATCTGAAGATCGCACCCCTCCAATCTTACAGACCAAGCTACGCCCCTAGTACAGCACGAATATGCCACATTACAACGTATGCATTTAGAACGCATGCCATTACAACACAGTCATCACAATGATCACGTTGTTACATCGCAGACCATTACATCGCAAGTCATGACAACGACTTGCTGTAGGGGATGGGGGGCGCTGGATGTTGGAATAGTATAATTTACTATTCCAACTCCAGTCTGTGCAACAGTAGGGACGGTGTTGGATTTAAAATCCAACACCTTCTGCTCCCTACAGCAAGTTGCTGTAACGGCTTGCGTTGTAATCAGCCGCGGGCCGTGGAGGGAGTTACGGTGGGGCAGGGAGGCGGGGAGGGGAGGGGCAGGGTGGAGAGGGCTAAAAACCGGCATATGGGTAATTACAGGTAAGTAAACAATTTAAATAATAAAATGCGATGCAGTGCGCGCTACGAAATTCGTTTTATTATTTAAATTGTTTACTTACCTGTAATTACCCATATGCCGGTTTTTAGCCCTCTCCACCCTGCCCCACCCCCTCCCCGCCTCCCTGCCCCACCGTAACTCCCTCCACGGCCCGCGGCTGGTTGTAATGGCATGCAATGTAACAACACGGTTGTTGTAATGGCATGCGATGTATAAACATCATTGTAAACAATGTTTACCTACAGCACATACCCAAATTTCAAGCACCACTTGTCATTAGGGCCTTATTCTTCTGAACCCTCTGTAAACTCCCTAGCACATATTAGAGCAGACAGGTGACTAACAGGCTCATGGGCGCTGATGTACCTATATGTCTAGCTTTATGCTGTAATTAGCTGTTTGCAATGAGGTTTACAGCTTCATAAGGGTCTCTATGGAGGGGTTTTATTCTTTCTAAGAGTATGCCGCAATGAGACACGGTTTCACTAATATGCACTCAATGTCAGAATGGCAAACTCTAGTTTGTATTGAAGCGTTTTAAAAATCAATTAAATAAAGTATTAAAAATGACTGAGAGGACTGTAAATAGTGCAGACAGAAGTAGTGCTACATGGACTTTTCTTATTATGACAGATGTGGATAGCTATGTATGCAACATCTGGCCTTATGATTGTAGAGAATAAAGTCAATTTTAAGAATGCCCTTCTTGATGAATAAATATTTGACCATAAAATACACGCAACATTTTACCTACATGATAAGTGAAATGCAGTCTGTCCGAAGTTGCTGAAAAGGTCAGAGTGTGGCTCTCGCGGCCTAATGGATTTAATCAATACGTTTTGAAGCTGAAACAATAAAATATAGTCATAAAGTGTCAGCTAGTCATGGAGTTAAGTGGTATATTGATCTGTTTATTCAGTTTACTATTTGTTTATTAGGAACCTACAATAACATAGAACATGAGTGCAAATCGAGAGTGCTGCTCTAACAGGTCCTAAATGTGCCTGTCATCTCCCCCAGGAACTAAGAATGTATGTAAAATCCTCTAAATTCTTTTTTAGACAGCTCTAAAATACTTCTGGAGATATTTCTTTTCATATTTGCTTTTAACAGGAAATAAAACATATTTTGTGATTTTTTTTCATTGTTTTTTTTTTACAAGCTTTCACTTGAAAATAATGATTGTGTCTGGTAAAATACTGTCCAGGTGGCAACCCTGTTGAAAGTCTGCTCCCGTTATCTCTTCACTTTTGAATCTACTACTCCTTTTTGGATAAAAAAAATGCTCTCTACTTTTTATCCCTTCTCAGGCGTGAATGTCTCCCACATCTCCATTTCTTTCCGTTTTTTCATTAACTGCAATGTCAGATTCTGGGCGCTCAGGACACAAAAGACTGCAGATTAAGAAGAGTAAAAAATACAAGGTAGAAGGCCACCTCCATCTAAGCACCCAGGATTTGGAACAACATCCCTATATCCATCAAGACCGCCCAAATGCTGCTCCAATTTAGAAAGCAATTGAAGACTCACTTCTTTAAAGAACTCATTATGACACTGCATAACCCATATACAATCAAGCAAGTGGTGGTTCCTCTACTAAGGCGGAGGAGCGTCGCCTCACTGCTTTTTAGCAGTGCATTAAAGGGAAAATAAAATAATACTAACTTTTGTTATCATTTTATTTTCTCCTACTTCCCCAGCTTTGTGTGAGGGGCGGGGAGGAGTGGTAGCACCCTCCTAAGTGTACAATGACTGCTTGGCCGGCCCTCTCGGCCAGCTAAACAGTCTTCGGCACTTCGCATGTTCTCCATGCAGGCTGCATTACAGCCTGCGTGGAGAACATGTCCAGGCTCCCAGTCAGCGTCTGAGTGCCGAAATATGGATCTCAGACCAATCACAACGCAGCTAAGGCTGCGTTGTGATTGGCTGATTGGAAGCTTGGATGTGCTTCCTGTTCAGGCCAGCGAGGGAGGGCTATGGAGGAAAGACGTGGCAAGGAAGCGGTGAGAAGGTACGTTTTGTATTTTATTTTTTAATACCCGCTTCAACTGCGTCCTCCCTCCTCCCACCTCTGCTCCCGCTTCTTACCTCCGATCCGTGCTGGCCACCTCTGAATCCATCTTCCTCTCCTATTATTCGTTGACTTTATGCTTGTCCTTGACCATGTACAGTGCTGCACTGCCTTTTGGCTGGGTTTGCGCAATATAAATACCCTGATACACATACATTCAATATATCTCTGAATGCCGGTAACACATTACTGCACCTTGATAACACCCCAAAAGAACTGACTACATCTTGAAAAGTTTATCTGACTACTGGGCCTACATGTAAAAGGGAAAAAATCTTTTCTGTCCTCACTGAGTCCTGGATTACAAGGGCCAAGCTTAATACATCAACTTTTAAAAATCTAATAGAACTTCAATGTTGCTAAATTCCTATGTGTATGAGTGTGTTAAATGGCAGAGTTTACCTTTTAGGGCAATCTCAAAACAATGATGTCAGGGATACGTGGTTCATTGTCATGTTTTTGGCTTCTTTCCTCATGGTCAGGAGGCTGATCACTTTAACAAAAAGCTTGTTTTACTGTGCTTATATAAATTTGTCATCCTACCGATGAAACTGCCCAGACAGTTCTTTGACGAGCTAAATACCCTAATGCTGTACCATATATGAATAAGAAACAGGCGAAGAGGTGCCACAATGCTCTCTATTACTAAGGAAGGTCTGGGACTCCCAAGTTGTTTTTTTTTAAATACATCTTTTTATTAATTTTAACAGAGCCAAAAACAATACAAGATTACGTAAGAGCAAGGGACAAGCAGAGATGTTGTAGCTAAACTTGAATGATGGATCACTCCCTCCCTCCTACCCTCATAAATGTAGTCACCACAGTCCAAGTGAAGAGAATCACAACATGAAATAAGCTGTACGCCCGCACTAGGTCATTGCCCCCAAGACTTTGGTACGCTTTTTTGCACAACCTCTCCCCTTGTATATCTCCTTTTCAGCATCCCAACAGAGGTTCATACATCTCCGCCAGGTAGATAGCGGCAGAGGAGTCGATGCCCCCCAGTGCTAAACAATGTCCCGTTTGGCCCACTGGATACCCAGTACCTGCCAATAACCTATTGCATGTAGTGCCAAGCCAGCCATCCATTATCCCAAGAAGTACCACTCTAGGATCCAACTCTGCTGCTACCTGCAGCATGTTCATAATCTGCTCACCAGATAATGTTGTAGAAGGACCCAGTGGGGTTGCCCTTGCAGGAGCGGGGAGGTAAGCCCGCACCCTCCATCTTCCAGATCCTATCAGGGCTTTAATAAATACGGTGAAAATAGGAGAACTGGGTGGGCTGAAGGTTAGAGCGAATGGTCAACATGCGAGAAGCCATCTTCGCGTCATGCCAGTCATCATCATCCAGTTCCCCCAGGTCAATCACCCAGCTTTCTATGAGTTTAAGGAGACTATACGGGGCATTAAGGAGTGAGCGATATAAAAGGAAAACTTCCCAGGCGACCCTAGGGTTCCATCGTCACATTCGTCTCTAAGGGGTTAGCTTCAGGGACCTTCGTGAGCAACACTTTATTTGTGTCAAGGGCGTGCCTCAGCAACAAGTATCAGAAGAATTGTAAGATGTGAAGGTCATATTTGGCTTGGAGAAAATCAAAGGAAACAATGTGGTCTCCATCCCAAAGATACGGATTGGTGTCAGTACAACGCGGATTTTTACATCGCATTCCGTTACAACGGAATTTTTACAACGCAGGATCCATTACATCGGATGCCATTACAACGCATGGCATTACATAGCAGATGGTATTACAACGCATGGCATTACATCGTAAGTATAGGTAAGTATACCTTTTTTTAAAAATGTTATTAAGTTAATTTAATTAATTTAAATAAAATACATTTTTAAAAAGCCATTCATTTAATTTAATAAAATAATATCTATTTAATAAATGTAATTTTAATAAAAAATGGGAATAATTTAATTTAATTAAAATAATAAAATTAACTTAATGTACATATTTTTATAATTGATATTAAATTAAATTAATTGAAATAATTTATTTAATTTAATTAATTTAATTTAAAAATATAATTAATGAAATAAAATTAATTTAATTTATTAAATATATTTTAATTAATTTAAAAATGGTAAATATAATTTAATTAACCCAAAACACAAACCCCTGTACCCCAAAACCCAAACCCTGCCCTAAAACCTAAAAACACCCCTGTATCCCAAAACCCAAACCCTGCCCTAAAACCTAAAAACACCCCTGTACCCCAAAACCCAAACCCTGCCCTAAAACCTAAAAACACCCCTGTACCCCAAAACCCAAACCCTGCCCTAAAACCTAAAAACACCCCTGTACCCCAAAACCCAAACCCTGCCCTAAAACCTAAAAACACCCCTGTACCCCAAAACCCAAACCTTGCCCTAAAACCTAAAAACACCCCTGTACCCCAAAACCCAAACCTTGCCCTAAAACCTAAAAACACCCCTGTACCCCAAAACCCAAACCCTGCCCTAAAACCTAAAAACACCCCTGTACCCCAAAACCCAAACCCTGCCCTAAAACCTAAAAACACCCCTGTACCCCAAAACCCAAACCCTGCCCTAAAACCTAAAAACACCCCTGTACCCCAAAACCCAAACCCTGCCCTAAAACCTAAAAACACCCCTGTACCCCAAAATCCAAACCCTGCCCTAAAACCTAAAAATACCCAAACACCCCAAAACATATACCTCAGTACCCCAAAACATATACTCCTATACTCATACTTATTTAAAAAATTACTTAAATTAATAAATTTAATTTATAATATTTAAAAACATAAATAAATATTTTTATTTATTTTTATTTATAATTAATAATTAAATCAATTATATAATATTAAATAAAATAAAAATAAATTATATATTTACCAATACTTACGATGTAATGGTATGCGTTGTAATACCATCTGCTATGTAATGCCATGCGTTGTAATGGCATCCGATGTAATGGATCCTGCGTTGTAATAGCTGCGTTGTAACAGCATTACGACGTAAAAGTTGCGTTGTAAGTGATACACACCCAAAGATACCCTACCTTACTGATCCCTATCCGGTCCCAACCCCAGAACCCCTCCAGGATTGCCACATTCTCCAGCCAAGTCTCGTCCTACGGGGGGGCTCAGTACACCCAAGCAATGGATGTGCGAAAGTGCCACCTTCCAACACTGGAGAGGGATTTTAGAGATCTGCAGATGGAAGTAGGGAGCATCCTCTCATACAGTAGGTTGTGAACACCCTAGTTTTCTAGCATATTTGGTTCTAAAAGCCAGGAATAGTCCTGCCGATCTCCGAGCAGCCAGTTGTTAATTGGCACCATTTGTGTGGCTAAATAGTATAGGCAGAAGTCAGGGGCACCAATGCGCCCTTCATGTGAAGAGGCAGAGCATGAAGTTTGGGAGACTCTGGGGGACCTGGCAGCCCAGGAGAACTTCGTGGCCATGGATTGCAGATTGGTGAAGAAAGGAAGGGAGAACAAAAAGGTAATATTATAACACATAGTGAAATCTGGGCAGGACCAACTTTTTACACAAGGCAATCCAACCAAGCGAGTTCAGGGGAAGGGTAGCCCAACTAGCAAGATCTGCCCATGTGCGTGACAGGATTGGTGCAATGTTGGCGTCCCACGCTATCTGTGGGTTGTGCGTAATGTGAATGCCGAGATAGTTGAAGAGGCTCGAGATAACCCTCAATCTGGTCTGGAGTTGTGGCAGAAGGGGCAAACTGCAAGAGTATGTATAGGGCCTTGCTCCATTTAACCCACAGCCTGCTGCATCACCATATATCTTCAACATTTTAATGAGGTGTTGCAAAGTTGTAGGGGAAATTTGCAGGCAAAGCAGCATAATATCAGCATAGAGCACTACTCTATCCTACTGTTGCGTGGATCAAGAGAAGCCCTAAATTTGGGCATCTGTTCTAATCCAGTTAGCCAGCAGCGTGGTCATCATCTTTGCCAATATTTTGGATTCCATATTTAACAGGAAGATAGGCCAGTAGGAGGCACAATTCATCGGTGGCCTACTTGGCTTAAGGAGGGTGATAATCGTGGCTGACTGGAGGTTAGGAAGCAGAGTTTTGGTACACCTACCTACCTCGAAAAGGAGGAGAAGGTAATGGGCCAGAAAGGAGGAGAATCTCTTAAAGAATTCCACCAGAAAGGCATTTGGGCCAGGCGTTTTCCCGAACGGAGAGGCAGAGATAGGCATCTGCACCTCCAGCAGTGTAAATTGGTCATTTAGTGTGGAGCGGAGGGGCCGCAACAGAGAATGGACTGAGAGGTCAGTCACTGTAATGTGGGTCTATTGTAATGACGGTGGGAGGTTAAAAACTATAGAGAAGACGGTAATGGTCTGTGAATGTGGCCGCAATCTCGGTTGAGTCGGACGTGGGACAACCCTCCCGGAACTGGGGGCCCTTCCTGCCTGGGACAGCCAGTATAGCAACTTGCTTGCCTTATTACCATGTTCGTTGTGCCAATACCGAGTTATAGAAGCGGTTAGATGGGCTGAATCCAAGAATTTGTGCCTCCGTGGCCCACGGAGGTCCTCCATGCACTGCTCATTGGCCACTGACGGCAACACCCCTGTGGAATGTTCCAGCGTGAGATTTTGTGAGTCCAAGGGTGTAAGACCTCGCTCGCTATCATGACTATGGACCGCTGTACTATGGATCACTGTCTTGAATGCCTCCTACAAACTCCTGGGGGGAAAACTGTGTGGTGTTTCAAGTCAAAGTGTTCTGCAGTGGCGACTCTCAGGAGATCCACCAGTACATCATCCCTAAGCCACCAGGCATTGAGCCTCCAGACACCCCTCTCCCCACCAGCACTCCTGCCCCAATCCCAACTGCAGCTCGACCTGGGCATGATCGGACAGCCCTCGGGGAAGGATATGGGTATGTAGCACAAGTGATAGGGAGTCTGTGGGCAAAAAGAAATAGTCAAGGTGGGAGAGCATTTTATGCAAGGCTGAGCAGTGAATGAAGGCTTGGTCCCAGGTTTGCCATCTATGCCAAACTTCTACGAGGCCCAGGGAGTGTGATCATCGCTGGAGTGCCAGCGTCCTGGAGAAGGGGTGTACAGAAGACATTTTATTGAGGGTCCTGTCCATGAATGCGTTAAGTTCGCTCCCCCACTTTCAGAGTGAACGGTTGTGTCTGCAGCAGCACTCCAGAAAGGTCCACCAGCGTGGCGTTCACCAATGCTGGGGGCATGTATACACTGCCTATTGTCCACAGCCGCTCCTCCAGTGTACCCTCCAGAAGAAGATATGGACCCTGTGTGTCCCAGTGGGAGTCAAAGACAACAAGTGAACATGAGTGGTGTAAGAGTACCGCCACCCCTCTCGCAGTCCTGGTGAAGCCGGCGTGAAACACTAGTATAACCATAGCAAGCAAGGAAAGGACAGTTGGCTCCCAACAGGTGGGTCTCCTGGAGCAACAACACTCCCGGGGGGGTTACGTTTAACGCAGCACAAAACTGCACCTCTCTTTTCTTTGTCAATGAGACCATTAACATTCCAGGTTAATACTTTAAGACTGGTCTATCAGAAGAGTGAAGATAGGACTCATGACGGGTGACAGCTACACACAGGTGGAGTACGTTCACATAACTTGCAAGGAGAAAAACAGTCAACAGAATTGAAAAGAACAAGCAGAACATAACAAAATCCCCTCCCCGCAACTACCACCCACCCTGCACTACCACAACTGGAAGTATCAGTCGCCCATTAGACATTACTAACTATGCCAGAAATAACAAAATAATGAAACAACGGAAATGTGGGGTGCAACTCTTCGTCATTAACTGTGGCTTTTAGTCGGCGCTAACAAGACTGATCCACCCCTGCCTGGTCCAGCCTGGACCACACAGGTCCTTCGCTATCGGCAGAGTCCAGAGGATACGGCGACCCTCGAGTCTCCTGGGATGCCGAGACCCTATGAGATCCACCTCTACTGTTCCTGCGCATGTGGGAGATCTGGTTGGGCCAGCTTAGCCACCTGGAGGTGCCCCAAGTAGGGTTCATACGTGGGGGCCGCTCCTCAATCCACTCACACTGGGTGATCAAAGAAAAATTTCTTCCCCAAGAAAAGTACCTACAGTTTGGCCAGGAAGAGGAACATAGAGCTTTTACTTAACTGGTTCAAGGGATTTCCTTTGGGATTGGACCAATTTGCTATAGTCCAGGAAAATAACTATTTTGGAATATACAAACGGGGTGTGTCCCGTCAGACAAGCCAAGGGCAGGGCTAGGTCCTGGTCCTTGTAGGTTAGAAATCTAGCAATAATAGCCCTCGGCAGGGCCCCAGGCAGCAGGCATCGCAATAGTGCTCTTTGGGCACGTTCAGGAAGAAAACATGAAGGTAGGGTGTTCCGCAGCTAAGTTTCTAGGACTATCTCCGCATTAGGCCCCTCATCTCCCTCCAGGAAGCCCACGAAGCGTAGATTGTTGCGACGGGTGCAACCCTCAGAGTCATCAATATGCAGTGCCATGTCCGACTTTGCAACTTGCAAAGTATGGATTGACCGCTGCAGTGCCTGCACCATATCTTCCAGAAATGAGACATGCCCCTCTGCCTCGGTGACTCAGCCTGTCGTGTTGCACCAATCTTGATGGAGGAGCGAGAAATCTGCTCCAACTTCCCCAATTTTAGTCTCTAGGGCCAACCTGGACTCCAGGATGGTAAGTAGTAAAGCTGCATTATCTACTGACTGTCCCTGTGCTGTGGTTAGCAGGAAATCCTGATTGTAAGGCATCCAGTAGGGGGTTTTGTTCCAGGAATTAAGTGAGCTGCTGGTTTATTTATGATGACTTTTTTGAGTATTTGGGCCAGGTAGGGGAGCAGGGATATCGGAGGATAATTTTTGAGATTGCTGGGGTTGGTGGATGCTTCCTTTAGGAGGGGTCTGACATCTGCGTATTTCTATGTTTCCAGGAAGGATGCTGTTGAGATGGAGGTGTTGAAGATGCTGGCGAGATGTATGCTGATTGGGTTTGTTGCAAGGTTGTATAGGTTGTAGGGGCAGGGGTTGGTGGGCGGCCCAAAATGGATGGAACACATGATGCCTGAAGTGGTCAGGGCAGGGGGCAAAGACCGGGTGGTAATGGTTTGTCTGATTTTTACTGGTTGGTTGAGGTAGTTGGGGTTGAGGGTGGAGGGTTGTAGGTTGAAATTGTTGTTGTTGGTGATCTTGCAGTGGAAGTAATCTGAGAGGGTGTCACAGAGTTTTTGGGGGTTGGATGGTGTTCTCTGTGGCTATTAGGTTGGAGAATTCTTTGACTATTTTGAAGAGTACCTTTGTGTGGTTGGCAGCGGAGTCGATGCAGGTGGTGATGGCTGCTTTCTTGGCTTCCTTGATGCACCGGTGATAGTTGCTGAGGGCTGTTTTGTGAGCTGCTCTGTCTGTGGGTTCTTAGTGGTGCTCCATTGTTTCTTTAGTTGGTGGCAGTTACACTTGGTGGTCCTGAGTTCTGGGGTGTACCACCCGGCATATTTGGAGGTCTTGTTGGATTTTGTAGGTTCCAGAGGGGCGACTTTGTTGGTGTGGTCGGTGATCCAGGAGTCGAAGTTCTGGATGACCTAGTTGAGGTGTGTTGAGGCCTCGGGTTGAGAAGTGGTGATTGGCTGTGACCACTGAGTTTCGGTCACCTTGCTCCAGCTGCAGTAGGGGGAGATCTTATGCCTGGTGATGGTGTGCTATTATTGCTAGTACTTGCATTGACTTGGGGCAGCTATAATATTATAACCATGTGCAAAGTGCATGTTATACACTGTGCTGTGTAACAATGAAACTCAATTTACCTATATTTTGCCAGAATCCATAACAAAAAGTTATTGACCATATCAGTTAAAGTTGCCTCCTGCAACTGCCATTCTACCACTACAAAACAGACGTTTAAGGCATGGGTAAAGTAGGCTCTAGCCCAGGGCCCCAGCCTTTCAGGGGGCCCGCTGCTACAGCCAGCTCTGTTATTTAGAGTCTTGCCCTGATGACCTCGAATAATTCTTAAACAGATTGCTTTAAATAGCATTTTATTTAATGTATTTTTAATGTGGGCAGTGTGTGGGAGTCTATTACAGATATTCTGCCGACAATTGCTGTTTATGTTTCATGCAACATCTATAAAAAATGTCTTTTAGATCAAAACAGGACCTCACGTATGACAAATGAGAAAGTGTCCACATAGATTATTTGCAGTATTAGTGAGCGCCAGGGACTGTATTACATAAAGTGCCCCGGGGGCAAACGGGCTTTTGCTCCCTCTTTGTGTGTCCTCGGGGCACTTTGGTGTTACAGAATACCGATATCTTTGGCGCACATAAAGCGTAGGGAGCGTTCCCTCATTTGCATGGGGGCTTACCCCATGCAAATGAGGGAATCTCGTTACCTCTGCGCCCGAGTCGTATTACAGACACGGGTGAAGAGGCAAAGATGCCCTCAGGAGGCGCACTGACAGTGCACCACCTAAAAGGAGGTGGAGCACTGTCAGTGTGCACCCTGATTGCAGTCCTCTGGCGGGGGGTCCATACATCAACTTGCAGGAAGGTGTAGTCACTGACGGCACCCGCCTGCAAGGGGGTCTCTAATCCCTTTCAAAAGTGGCAGTGGGGTGCCGCCTGCACTGTGAAATCACAGAGCGGCTGTAAAGCAGCTGCTCCATTTTTCACGTAGCACGAGTTCGTGGCTGCCCTGGAGGCAGCATATTCATGGTAATAGGGCGCATTTTCACTATTTGCGCCCGGCGCATCTTTTTGAAGGTGCACCCGGCGCCAACAATGAAAATGCACATTTACCGTAATACGCCCCTGATGAGTTACAATATTGAAAACACACATCATTATCTCTGAATATTAGATGTAAACACATTTAGAATTTGGACAAGTGTGTCTGTGCTGTGTTAGTGATCTGGCCAAAGAGGGCATGAAAGAGTTAAACCTGAACCATAAATTCAAAGTTGTTCTGAACAGGGGGCCCAAAAATACGTTTGGCTCAGGGCCCCAAATATCCTTAAGATGTTCCTGCATTAAAATGCTTTCTCAGTATCAAATGCGATCAGTATTGATTGTAAGGATGCTAGCCTAACCTTGTTGATAACAAACCAATTGTTACAAGGGCAAATGGCAAACATTTTGTGTTTTTGATTCAATAAAATGGGAGCATAGGTCTAACTGTGCAAGTCCAATTCTCTGCACACTTAACAGAGCCCCTTATTTAGGTTACAAAAGAAATAGGGCTAAACCTGAAATGATTTAGGGCTGAATTAGCATTTGAAGGATGGTACTCTGTCTATCAGGATGGCAGAGGACATTACTTCCGCCATCCTGATGGACAACTATCCATCAAATTTAGAAATGACCACCTGCCCAAACGGTAATCTCTGTACAGTGAAAGGAACCACTGTCATGGTTCCTTTTCGAGGTACAAAACATTTGGTGGATGGTCGCAGTTGTCTTTGTTGGCCGTCCACTAAACTTTTCGAAACAATTTGGTTTTTTAAAACAAACTCCCAAAGCGGGAGTTAGTTAAAAAATAATAATAATAATGACCCCCCCCCCCCAATCCTTAGGTGTCTGGGTCATTTTTTTGCTCTGCCCCTTACCACTAAGTGAACGGAAAAATTAGGGTTCGCCTGTCTCCAAGTGAGTGAGGTGGACTGAACATTTGTTGGACATTGTGCTCAGGGATATCTTAAGGATATTGGGGGCCCTGGGCCAAACTTATTTTGGGAGCCCCCTGTTCGGAAACAACTCTGGCAGACAAACATAAAAATGGCATATTTTCAATTGCCACCTTACCAGAAGTTTCAAAACCACAGGCATGGTGCAGAAAAATCACCAACCATATCTAAATCAGGCTTTTGGTGCAGGTCAGTGGCTGATGAACCATTAGTAGGAAGCTATCATTGGATTAAATCAGAATGCTGAATCATTGTCTGGCTATGGTGCTAGCCTTGTTCTGCGACTCTTTAAGTTAAACCGGCTTCAATAACAAACAGGTCTGGAGGGAACCTACAGGCATCCTAGTTCCACTTTCCGCCATTCTTGAAGCAGCTTACCTTTCTTTGAAACAAAAAAATCTGTAACGTTTATAATGACATTTATTTCAGAGATCTCATGCCCTCCCCATGAGGACACCGGTTATTGAGGTGTGAGAAAATCTAATTTAGGCCAAGAAAAATTATCTGCCTCTTCTGTGGCTACAGCTAAGCCTTATGGAATGGGGCACTTACCTCCATAGGTCAAAGTCCTCATCTGTTTGAGGAAGTTTGATGATGCCTCGTGGTTGCCTCTGGATTGCTGTTTTTCTGGCTCTCTTCAAATATTTATTTTCTCTCTTTAGGTTACTATTCAAGAAGTTACTGGTGTTTTTCAGTTTTCAGCTTTACCTGTTGAATCCCCTTGCAGGGTGTCTAAGCTATGGTTTTACTGTGAAGTCCTCGATGGTAGTCAATATAAGTCAAAAAGATGGCGTAGTTCTATGTTTCAAGAATTTAACAGCCTTGTTGAGACCAATTCTCTATTGACGAGTGGCCTGCTAATTCCAAAGCACTCAGTAACTGGAGTTACCAGGACCGCTGGAATTAGAAGTTTAGGGGAAACATCGCTATTAATATGGAGATTTCACCTTTGAAAAAATATGCTGTTTCGAAATCTGATACCACTTGGCAGAGGTTGGGATTTTGCTCTCAGTGCCTAGGCTCTTCGCCGCTGGTCCCTGCTAGTTGCTTTCTTGTCGAGACCCATTCCAAGATGGAGGGTGATTCTCTTCCATCTAAAGAATTATTTCCGGCCAGGTCAGCTCGGTCAGACTCAGAAGCAGGATGTCTGCGGGCTTGCTTCGGACGGTTGCAGTGTGTATCATGCATATCACAGAACCTAATGTTCAAGTGGGTGGGGGTAAATTGTACTAATTAAGTGGGTTGGGCAGAGTGGGTGGATCTTTGGGGCAGTGGGTGTGGCACATTTTCAAGTAAGTAACTGATAGCTGTGCTGCAGAGTCCCTGGAATTTTTTTCAAATGTTGCCAACTATGCATTGGGCTGGAGCAAACTCAAATGTATGCTAGCAAAAAATAATTTTTGTTGTTTAACCCATATCTTGGTTTTGTTAGACCCATCAAAGTCTAATTAAGAAAAATAAAAATAAAAACACTTCAGACACAGCAGCATTTTTAATTTAGTAAAGCATGACCAAAGAATCCTCTACATTGTAAAATGGCCTACAGTATACAAACAAAAGTATGACAAGAAAGCACTTGCATATACATACATAGCAACCCACAAAAACAAAACAGCAGACAAATGGAGATTTGCATATCAGCACTGAGCAACACATTTAGCTTATATAAGAGTTCTTCCCATGTTCTTCATTCTCCTTCAGTTTCAGTAGGCTTAAACACATGACATTGGTGCTGCAAAACGACTTGGAAACCTTTGATGTAAGGCACACACACAAGGTGCTATTTCTTCTAATATTTTGATTGTTTTGTGGTATATCAGTTTGGTAGTTTGAGCAGATGTCAAATTCAATAAAGAATTGAAATCAACGTTTTCAAGGGAAGGTTAGTTCACATATTGTTCTGAATGAGGGTTCAGGGAAGGGGGTGTAGTTGAGATCAATTGGTCGAAAACTAGCTTCAGAAGAAGCAAGCCGGAAGTTAGTAGAGCTTCACCACTCAGGTTCTCATTTACAGTTGTTTACTAAATTGCGGCGGGGGGGATAACACTGCAATAATGTTGCTGTATATACTAGCCAGTATTGCCTGAGGAATTAGAGTTGGTTCATTGCGGTTCTCGTACTGCAACTCCATGATGTCTGTTTTGCATGGTTCAGACCTTGGCAGTTTTCTACCAGACTTCTCATTGTACCTGGGCTAGAGTGTACTCATAGATCCTTTATCTCGGCATAACGCTTATAGCAATGACACTACCTCAAATTATTTCAGCAAAAAAAAAGTTGCTTGTTCGTATGTAAAATAGCCACATGTTTGAAGTATAAAAGGAGTTAGCTTACCAATGATAACTTTGTAACCATCTATCATTCTTCGACACAATGTTTCAATACTGATCCCATTTCTGGGCGGTCACATTCTTTGTTGAGTTCATCTACAGGTTGGGTCCAGAGAGCAACGTCCTAGGTGTAGAGTTTTTACAAACTCTTTGTTTTGATCCATAAAAGGTGCAGTTACACATAACTGTCTGTCATTAATCAAGCCCTAAAACTTGCAATTAACTCTCCGCAGCGTAAGGTAGCTGCACTTTCTTGTGTTTATGCTATAAACTCACTCCGTCATAGACCTTATAAATACAGACATTTGGTGTAGTTGCCTGATGTGTGAAAAACGCCTCTTAATGAGGTTTAAACACAGGAGACCCTCTATGGAACCTCCATGATCAGATTGGCTGTTCACCAGGTTTTTTCAATTCAATTACATTGTGAAACGATAGTAAAGGTGGGTGAGGGCTTCTGTGAGAGGAGGGCGTTCCTGGACCCAGTTCCTTTGCGCAGACTGAGGATCACCTCAATTGTTAGTTCAATTTGTGCCGCTGCTGAGGACTACCCATACAGCCTAGTCATATCACTGTGACACCATGGCATTCATATTTTGAATAACTGCTTAATAAAAATATTTCAGCCAACACATTTGTGGAAATACAAGACTGCATGTTTTTCTGAATTAAAATATTGTGAACAGGTGTTTTATTCATAGCCAAGAATATCTCTGTTTCAGTTTTGCTTCACTGTTTTCCAATTTGGTAGCCAGCTTTTACGCAGCGGCTACAAACTGCTATCTTGAGCTGGTTAGAGTGCCTTTGCACTTGATGGTCCATCACCCGTTCGTGTTTTTTGACTCCTGAGTGGTCTTTGTATCCGGGAGCAGGTCTCTTCTCATTAACTGGTCTTCCATTTCTGGCTCACCATGCATCTTTGCCATCCTTATCCTGAGCTATGTTTTTGATCCTATTTCCATGCAGCTCTTTCTGGGACAACTGTATGTTTAGGACTATGAAGCATACACAAGGAGGTGATGGACGGAGTGCCAAAACTTTTCAGACACTCACCCCCAGTCACAGATCTGGGTTGAATCTATCATTGGTCTTTTGCTCACTTCGTCACCCTAGTTCAGACAAAGCCATATGCAAATCATTCTTGACCATGTTCCTCATGGGGACAGTCTAGCCCGAACTGCCAAGTCTTCCCTGGACCAGAAAGAAGCATCCTAGGACCGGATTTGGGGTAACGCCCCTCAAGTATGTCCATCCACATGTTTAACAACGAAAACCTATCCGGCTACCAGGGATAGTCAGATGAAACTTGGTGAGTCCCGTATACCTGCTTACTGCATGCTCCACCATACCCATACTAAACTGCTTCATTTGAAAGGTGGACCGCTGCCACTATCAGAACCTAGAAATGACTTCATTATCTTCAGTGATTCATCTTATAGTCCAAAATGGGTTTATCCCTAAAAGTAACAGCCTCATGCGTTTTTGTCATGAGATTGTTGTGCCCAAAACTAATGATAAGCAGGGTGGTCTGAATAGCTGCAATGAACTGCTGCCTGGGTACGCGTTGAAGCACCAGCAACCCCATGCCTGGCTGCCCAATCTATCTCACCCTGGTTTGACTAATATAAACCCAAACATCCAGTTACCTTCTTGTATACTTCACTCAGTCCTTGCATGGAGTATACCACCATTTAAAGTTGGTGAAAACATGTTTTGTGTGAGACTGAAAAGAAGTAAATTAGCAAGGTATTTTGTTTGCACGTGCATTCAAACATTTAACATATCTGATGGGCAGCTACTTTTTGCATGAACTCCACCTGGTTACAATTTTCACTTGGTCTGGCACGTTAAGCCCATAGAAAGTCGTAGCAGCAGCCTGGCCGCACTTGTAAATGAGGGTTGAAAAAAGTTGTCACTAAGCAGCCAACTCTCTCTCTAAAGCTGCCACTGCATTACCCGCCTACAATTCTATTCAGCTAGCGGGCATTTATGTAGACGGAAGAGCAGATATGTCCTCTTCAACATTTGAAAGAACTGATCCAAGAGCTCCACTGGACATGCCACTGATCATGATTATCCGCTTACCTAATCTGTTTTGGAGAACTTCATTTACAGTTTTGCCTATTGCCCGTCTAATTGTACTCTACAGAGTGTAATACCCTGCAGATGCATCTTCTTTACAGTGTTGTACCGGGCCACTTACGTGCAGTGCTATAAAGGTGGCTCCTATATTTCTTTTAAAATTAGCCACAATCACAAAGTGAACCACATAATCTGTTTCTCTTGTTCTCTAATGTCTGAAAGATCTTAAAATCTATTGATATCTTGTCTGGCCACTTGGACTTTCCCAAGAGTTTATAGTGGCCCAAAGGGCACAACCCTAGTCAAACCTTGATCCTCGTCAAGCTTTGTACTGCATTTGATCCCTGTCAAGTGAACCATTACTAACAAGGTCATTAAGTTCCTTCCAGACCACCACGGACACTGCTCACTCATTGGCCACGGTGACGGCAATTGAATGAGGTAAAGTAAGACACAACCACAAGTCGCCCTTTGTTCAAACCTCTTGGAATCAGGATTACCTGAACCACGGAACTTAACTTACATAATAGCTCTCAGAGATTGTTAAGTAGAATTTTCGCCTATATTTAGATTAGCATGGCTTTGGTAAGGTCAGGCCTTAACTTTTTACTTTTGAAGCTGGGAACCTTCTTGCACCGAATAGGCAAAAAGACCAAAAATATCAGAATTGGAGACAAGCCCTATCTTCTTTTTGGGGCTACAGGGTCACCACTGTGGCCGAAAGGTTAAACAAGTTTCCTTTGACAACAAGGCAAGACTAGTTTTATCTGAGGAACAAGAACTCATAATGGCCCTTGGCAACTGCCAGCTGTGGCACATGCGGGGTCCATTCTAATAAGGGCTGAAAGTCTTAAAGTGGGAACAGGAGACTGAAAACATCTTTGGTGTACATCTTTACAAAAAACTGGAAACTCATTATGGCACAAGTCTTAATGCGCACTGGGAGTAATCTAAATACACATGTAGTATCATCTTACAAATTAAATATTCATGTAAGGATCCCTACGTTCCTCAGCTTTATCAAATTCATTGCTGATCATACAACATAGTTCCTGTGCGAAGAACTTATATAGGAGTGCCTACAACATGTATGACAAAAGTTACTGCATGCTTCTTCAGGATCTTCGACAGGGCTCATATCTCAACACTCTCCATGAGAAGAGAAGCAAAAAAGTCTGAAACATCAGCACTACCGTGAGTTCTTTAAAAAAAAATGTGAGCTTAATTTCAGATTGGATGTTTTGCCACTGAAAATCAATGGAACTATTTATTTGTTGTTGTCAATTTTGGTTTACTTGTTCCATGGTCTTGCTCAACTCAATATAGGGCCTTGTGCCAGTACTAAAGTTTAAGAGGGGGTTGCATGATGGTGCTCAACTTCTGATGTGCTTAAATTTTATGAACTGCTACTTAAAGCAAGACCAGGTCCGCAAATTGAGCACCATGTTGTCACTTGGTTAGCCGGCCAGCACATGCACATACCTTCTTTTGACATTCCAACAGGAGATCTTACTCTCTTATTGGGCAAAGACTCCCCCCTTCTCTAATAACACTAACCTTGCTCTCTTTAAAATAACTTGCAAAAACTCACAGTGCCCACACCACAATTACTCATTCAATATTCAAGAAGGGTAAGAAACCAGTTTATTGTAACCACCCTTAGACAGCATTACTTAGTGTCTATCATTTTATGCTTTTTTTCAAATTTTCAAAAAATCATAACAGAATAAAGGACTACGTATTGGAATATTTACAAGACTAAATACACTTTGTACATACATCAAAAGACAAACATTATTTACACACTAAAAACATTTCTGCATCAAACATGACAAAAAATTATAATTACATCACAACCAACAAATATTACAATAAAAAACATGAAGAAAAATGATTTCAAGGGGGTATAAGCAACTTAATAGCTATTAATACTAAAAACTATAATTTTTTGTCATGTTTGATGCAGAAACGTTTTTTAGTGTGTAAATAATGTTTGTCTTTTGATGTATGTACAAAGTGTATTTAGTCTTGTAAATATTCCAATACGTAGTCCTTTATTCTGTTATGATTTTTTGAAAATTTGAAAAAAAGCATAAAATGATAGACACTGAGTAATGCTGTCTAAGGGTGGTTACAATAAACTGGTTTCTTACCCTTCTTGAATATTGAATGAGTAATTGTGGTGTGGGCACTGTGTGTTTTTGCAATTTAAATATAAGGTCTAGCCCCCACTACGTGTTTATGGACCTATCCCCTTTTGGTTCTCTTTAAAATAACAGCTCACCCCAAAAGTTTCTCCTCTCTCTGTCCATGAAAATTGACCTCAAACTGCCCTATATTTTTGTTACCCCTTAGCTTGGGAACCAAAGTATTTAAACAATGGAGATTTATCCACTCTCTCCTTTGTGTGTTTGTTTGCCCATTAATTTGGTTAGTAGCAGTCAATTTAATTAGGATTCACACTCTTGCAGCATTTCATTTGTAGGTGTGCCACTGACCCTCTAAGGGCTCTTCAGGGCTAAAAGGCTGTTCGTCTTTTATGCTCCTCTAAGCTGCCTTTCTATGTGGCTAGCCCTTTGTATTTTAGGTCTTGCCTGACAGTGCACTTCTCTGCAAAATCTACTGTTGCCAATACTCTAACAAATATATAGTGTGGGTTTTGGCTGCTCCCCAGAGGAGCAGTATTCTCTCACTTCATGCTATTGGCTATTTGGGTGTATCCTTCCCCTTCACCGCAGTCAATGAGAGACTACTTTTAAACTATAAAGCACATTCATTTACTACACATTCAATTATTTATGTCTTATTTTCATTGTAAACCTAAACATATTATTTCTCCACTAAGTCATTATTTTTTACCGGCATAGTTACATCCTTGTCCAGATTGGCTGTGTGCACGAATTGGCCACGTTATAACGCACGCGTTTAGAATGCATGCCATTACAACGCAGTCATTACAATGACTGCGTTGTTACATCGCACAGCATTACAACGCAATTCATTACAACAACTTGCTGTAGGGGGGTGCTGGATGTTGGAATAGTATCATTTACTATTCCAACTCCAGTCTGTGCAACAGTAGGGAAGGTGTTAGATGTAAAATCCAACACCTTCTGCCCGCTTCAGCAAGTCGTTGTATTGGCATGCGAGGTAACAACGCAGTCATTGTAATGACCACGTTGTAATGGCATGCGTTTTTTCTCATGCGGGTTAAATTATGTTTCCAGTGTGCCCACATCACAATAAAGCCAAACCTTTTTGGTGTTTCCAATACTTGTTTTGTGTCTGTTCTTATCTGCAGACTGAGCTTTACAACTCCCACCTGCCAACAACAACTACCCCACTAAACAGGAGTATTGAAACACTGATGCCTGAGACTGTAGGAGCAGAGCGGGCAGATAAAATTTACTTAAAGTTTTCTAATCAAGCATTTTTCACTGCTATATTGAATTTTCCATCACTAGATTCCCTCTATTGCTTTAAATCAATCAATCAATCAATCAATCAATCAGGGGTTTATATTGTGCGGCTACTCACACGTGAGGATTTCAAGGTGCTGAGGGGGGCTGTTGATCCGTCTGGGCGCAGGGGTTCAATCGAAGAGCCAGTACTTTCAGTTTGCGATGGCACACTTTAGGCACATCATTTTAGTCACTGTTTGTGGAAAATGCCAGAGGCTTGTTGCAGTTTTTGACCTTTGCACTTAAATTAGCTTACACTTTAAAGTTTAAAGATTTCCACATCTCGTGTTATTACTGTTATTACTGTGCCCTTCCAACAGACGAACAATGTAGCAGTAAAAGTAAGCTTCCTCAGTTAACAAAACAATCGTAAACACCTCAGGCAGCCATTTTGTTTTGCCTAATATTAGATATCCCGCTGAAGCAGCTCACGGTTCTGACTTCACCAGACTTAATACTCAGAAAGCGCATCCAGGATATGGGTCATGGAGTAACAAAAATCCCTTGAAATGTTATGCTCTCCTTTTTTCTTAAAGAACTCCATTTTGCAGCTGCTGTGAACTATATGATTCCAATTACTGAGTTTCGCCTTCCAAGAGCTGCTGGCTAAATAAAAATTGGAAAGCATTACAAGAAATAATCAAACTCTGCTTTAATCAAAATAGACTGTAATAGCTGCAGAGGAAGGAAGATGTCAGGAAATGGAACCACAGGAGAGAGTTTTCTGCGTTGTGTAGACAGTGACTGCGGGAGATTGCATGCATTTTTCCTGCTCTGCTTGTTATTGGAACCTCATAGAGTTGAAAAAGGCAGGAGCACAAAAACCAGGAATTAGGTGATATCATAGTGCAATGGTCTGGCTGATGAAATCTTTATCATAGGACATACACCAGCCTACATGGGAGAACCATTTACATTCATTGCATTAAAAAATAGAGATAAAAAGTCCCCATCGTTGGTCAGCGCAACATTAATTTCAAGGAAACAATGACCTCACCCTAGCTGTGTTGTCTTGTTGTCTGGGATATGCTGTTAGTATGTTTAATTGGTTGCATGTGCACTATGCCCACACTGCTCAATGGGCCAATCTGTATCATCTAAATGGATACCTTGCAAATCGCTTAAAAGCTGTATCGAATGGCTCGGAGCCTGTGATTTGTAGATAATGTCCTAAGTACATTCGAACCATTGTACAAGTGACAGGAAAATACACAGACAAAGTGCGGTCATCCAAATTTGACCATTGGGAAAAAACATGGATAACTATGGTTTATCCATCAACATAAAAATAGAGAGACCTCAAAATCTACTATTCTGTACCACCTCTTTGTAATCTCTGTTGTTCCAATAACCTCAACAGACTCTTCGTTCGAGTTTGCGCCAACCATCGGACATTGAAGTTGCTTTTTCACCCTCCATGGCACAAGGGGTGGCTTAAAACATATATTACACTACCAACAAAACATATCATTCGAACAAATGAGGAACACAGCTTAATATGCATGCAGTCACAAAAAGAACTTGTTTACATTCAACATTTCTAGTAAGTGTTGGGGAAAAAAATCAATGCTGACAATAAATCGGCAACAATACTGCATGCTGACTTTCCTTACAGAAGCATGGGCATAGAGGAACAGATACCTGCAGGAAAGCTTAATTAAAAAAAAAATCGAAATACACAAATTAGGGTTACACCATTTTGACAAATGTTGAAGTGGGTGAAGGGATGGGGAACAACATAGGAAGGGACCACCCTGCGGTAACTGAAAGGCAACCATGTCACAGGCTATTAAGACTACACTTTGTGTCATCCCTAAAGCAGCTTTTTGTTACTCAACGTGAGGAGTAAACTACAAAAATAAACTCCTTTAAATCTATCCAGATAGTGTAGCAGCAGAGGAATTTATATTGCATTGTTAAGAGTTTTCTGTTATGTAAACCTACCACAAAATAATTTTCCATATAGGAATAGCGCAAGTTAGAGACAAGTCTTAAGTTACTTTCAACAGATGTCAATGTGCTATGAACTGCGGAGATGCCAGTCTTCGCAGCGTGTCGTAGTAGGCGGTGAGACGTCAAGTCGGCGACAGTCCTACAATTCTATGGCTATGCTTAAATACATTTTTTTTTAAAGAAGTGCCATCAAATAGGAAGCGACGAGCGTTTACCCTGCTTCCCACATATTATTTTTTTCATTTAGCAACTAATACAATGAAAGACTGAAAACGTATTAGTAGAGCACTCAATGTAACTCTGATAAATATCTCCAACACAAAAATATTTTCTGGTAAAACTGTGACAATGCATGCTTACTCGGAATAGGTTATGTGTCCCAGTTAAACGGCACAACATATATGAACAGGTCTAAACTAATGAGCAGCTTTAAAAAGAGAAAGTCAGTTATTTTGTGGATGACTGTGGTACTCAACCAGTAGGGCCAGGCGACAAAACAGGATCCCGTCAATGTTTTAAAGTGGGTCCTGGGGCAGGGTGTGAAAAAAGAGTGTGCTTGAAAAAACAATGCAAAATAGAAGCAAACTCGCTGTGAAACGAAATACATAAAAATAACCCCACAAAAGAATCATAAGCGAAATATGCGTGCGTATATTTGCATAAATTATTTACCCTCCCCAGGCACCACCTCTTTCATTATTGACTTATGTCCCTATAAATGTGAAAACCACATTATGTTTCCAGGTCTTTATAGACATTGCTGAGAATGACTAAGTTGCTGTTTGCCATTTTGGATCTATATTTGTACACAATCGTCACTTCGACAATACTGAATTTTGCTTGATCCATTCAACCAAAGTCTGACGGCGATCTTAGTCACTTTGCGACTACAGGCGTTGCATAGCCACAGTATGAGCGACCTCAAATATAATTTTTGGATCCAAGAACGAGTTAAAATGATACAATGGAAAGTCGTCGCACATTGGATAAGGAATACGGACTTGCAAGACTCTATTTGAGCACATTTTCCAACAGTATTACTATGATCACAAAGTTTGATGATCGTCTCACTTCTTAGATGAAGCTATGTCAGAATTGGCTTCTTCATAAAACCTGGTTTGTTCGCAGTTATGAGGGAGCTCTCTTTATACAACATCTATAAGGATAACTAGACTGCAAACAGCTCCTTGATTTCCTCTGCTGAGGAAACATGATGCAATAGATGAGAGAAGGTATTTGGCTTGATAAATTTGTTCTCAGTGCCCAGGAGATACTGAAATTAGTTTACTGAGGATGTACCAAAAATACTTTGCGTTGATGAATTGTATCAGACTTGAAAGTCCATAGCAGTTGTTGAAGGAACCCGACTGTAACATTGAGAATATGTGACCTTGAGAAGGCGCATATGCAGAATAACAAACAAAAGTGATCAGTTCCTGGATGTCAGTGTGACTTTTCAGCCACCAGGACTTTAGGCTGCATTTGATTACAAACAGTAGCAGTTTTTGAATGTCATCGTAGCAGGAAATGTCCTCCACCTTAACTCTGTGAAATTGTAGCAGCTTCTATTCCTTGGGATCTAGTTGTTGTGCTCGCGTGCTCTAGCTTTGAGTCCATGTGGAAACTGAGATGACATGATGAGGTTTGATGGTGCTGTTGGCAAACAGGTGGTATCTTTCTCTGAATACTGGTGTGGATAGTTTGCTTGAAAGAGGTATCGGCTGCAGAGACGAACCAGCTTTCATCATTTGCCATTCGGCTTCTTGAAGTCCGTGCCATGACAGAGGCCAGAAGAAATCTGCAAATTATCACTTCAGTAGCTACAGCCTAGTTTCAGCTACAAAACCAACTCACTGCAGAATGTGGGCCATGTGAATATCGTCTGCAAGCTTCAGGAATCCTAAATAATATTTTTTCTAGACATGCAGATGAAAGATTTTATGACACGGCACTCTAAAAGGAGCACAACGAGAAGGTTGGAACGCACAGAATATTTCTGTGCTGCCTTTCGGTGAAGACCCAATGGATTTAGATGTGAAGCCAAAAATAAAAACCTTAATAAATAAATAAATGAAATGTAAAACAAAACATATAAAAATACATCTTTGGCAGTAATAGCTGGTATCTAGCGTTGACTGTTGGTCACTACAAGAAAGAGTTATTTTCTGCTGCACTTGGAAGGATGTTTCCTCTAGGATGCGGGCTTCACTTATGCCCCAGGTAGGCGCCAATGGTGATGCAAGCTCCGAGGACAGCCAGGCTGAGGAACATCTTCACTGAGATCCACGAGGAACAGAATCCAGGCCTCGAACCATACAATTCCACAAAGGCCTCCTGTAAAGAAAAAAAAGATAATATTTAGATAGTCATCGAGCTAGTATATGCTGTCTTTTCTTTTAAAGAAGATATAAGAAACGAGGTGGTTCTAAAGCCGTGTAGCCAACATTTAATTGCTGTGACCCTGTATTTCCTATAAGATGACACGTTTTACAATGCTGTAACCCCACTATATTACTTATGACTAATCAATAAATGACGTGGCCCCACCAGCTAACCCCATACCATACTTATGTTGATCAAACTCAGGGTCCCCCCCCCACCTAAAAGTTTGAAAAATCCAGTATAACGGGCTAATGGTCTTTAAGAATTCACAATCCTTTTGGTTAGGTAAAGTCATTTTAGGTTTGCCTAGTGTTCATTTTGCACTTGTAATATATCCATATTCACAGAATAACAATTGACAGAAATACAGAAATACACAATTACAAAGTACATTTGCGATTGATGAAATTCTGTGACTACTGTGGAATTTCTACACTTCCCAATTTAGGAATAGAGATATTGTGGACGTTTGTGAGTGGGCCCACCAGCAAATGTAGCTGATGGTATACAAACGTGTAAGTTTGTAGGTGAGTAGATACCTCTTACAGGTAGCATTCGCACTCCTGAAATATTTGCAAATGTACTCCTCTCAAGGGCAGGTGAAAGGGTGTTCCCATGGTGGGGCTTGAAAGGGAATACCACTAAATTTAATGGAGATGTAGAGGACAGGGTTTCTTCACAGAAAAATAAATATATTTTTTCCATTTAGTAAAACACAAATGTTAAAAAAAAGTCAATGCACATTTGAGTCATATTTACACAAAGCTGTTTCACCCGCAAATGGTGCATGCAATGTAGACTTTTTGACCCAAATGTAAAAGTGCATCTACAATGACAAGCCATGGTCAGTTTTTTTTTATTTTTAATTATCTAAAATTCGTACATAACTCGGAAAATCTCGGAGTTAATGCATTAACTGTAGACAGCACAAGCCGGAGAGCCTCTGCTCGCTGTTTCCGATTTGGGCAGTCTGCATTTCATGTATTCATTTTGAGTATTTTCCGAGTTATCTGTATGAACTTTAGACATCATAAGTACAAAAAAAATCCCGCACAACGCTCTGCGCTGAGTCCTGCACCCGTGCAAAAAAAACATAATTTTTTGCACAAGGTGGCCAGTGCAAACGTTGATACTCGTTGGTTCTTATAAATATTGATTTTGCTCCTGGTGTACAGTCTGGTTCCTGATATTGACTTCATAGTCTGTCAGTTTACTTCCAAAGACAGTAATTAAGCAATAAGCTCAATAAAAGCATTTGGTCGAGCTTTTTATGACAGACTCGCATTTGGGTGCGCACTTATGCAAACAAACCCCCACTGATGAACTAACAGATGGTAAACTATAAACGGCAATACTACACCTGTAAAGAAGGACTGGAGCAAAGCGCCATTTGATTAATCAATGTAGAGCAAGCAAAGAGTTCAAGCTCTGCAGGGCACATTACAGTAGTTACAGGTCTTCTATGAACTGGCTAAGTGGAAAAGGCGGTTCCAATAATACAGGCTGCGAGTGGGCGGTGAACAAAGCGTGCACGAGGAAGTAGTGACTTCCTGTCTCTACCTGAGTGAAACAGCTGCCGAGGAGAGGTGAACAAAGCGTGCACGAGGAAGTAGTGACTTCCTGTCTCTACCTGAGTGAAACAGCTGCCGAGGAGAGGTGAACAAAGCGTGCACGAGGAAGTAGTGACTTCCTGTCTCTACCTGAGTGAAACAGCTGCCATGGGGAGGTGAACAAAGCGTGCACGAGGAAGTAGTGACTTCCTGTCTCTACCTGAGTGAAACAGCTGCCGAGGGGAGGTGAACAAAGCGTGCACGAGGAAGTAGTGACTTCCTGTCTCTACCTGAGTGAAACAGCTGCCGAGGGGAGGTGAACAAAGCGTGCACGAGGAAGTAGTGACTTCCTGTCTCTACCTGAGTGAAACAGCTGCCGAGGAGAGGTGAACAAAGCGTGCACGAGGAAGTAGTGACTTCCTGTCTCTACCTGAGTGAAACAGCTGCCGAGGGGCGGGACTTCCCTCGTTATAACCGTTTCAGCAGGAAATCCTAGTCAGCCTCTTTTGCTGAATGAAACACCACGTGCCAAATTGTATTTAACGGGTTGCTTTAGCACTGTAATGCCAAAAAAGGCATTTGCGTTTTTTCAGGAAACAACAGTGGCTATGCTGTAAAATTTGCAGAACTAATCACAATAAAGTATTACATACTGGCATTTTAGAAACTGTGAAAAATAATAAAATTGGAGAACAGAAACTATGTGAATTACGCTGCTGGTTTTTGGTTTAGAAATGAGGAGGCGGCAGAGATGCGTGTTCAGCATGTTTTTTGACGGGCGAGAAGTTCACTTATTTTCTTACGGAGGGAGGGATGTTCTACTGAATGATTATAAAACTTTTTTTCAGCTAAATTAATTTTTTGGGCAGGCACATTAATAAAGAAGCCTTGCCTATATACAATAGCATTTAGCAATGTTGTACACCAGAGTAGCTGCTGTTCAACATGGCTAAAAGTTAGTGGGGTAAACAGGGCCGGTGCTAGGCATGGGCAGTGTGGGCAGCTGTCCAGGGCCTCGCACTCAGCCCACCAGCATGGGGCCACGCACTGGTGGTGTGTCCTGTTGTCTCCCTGGCGATCCATTTCAAAGAATGGTGTCGCCTTGAAATTAAGGTCCATTGGAGGGGCCCCCCTCCCCGTGCCTCTGAGGGATGGTGTCTGGAGGCATAGCGGAGGGAGATGCTCCCTTCAATTGCAAGGAGACCATTCACAGACACTGTGAGATGCCCATTGTCCAGCATTTGTTGGTGCCCCCCACAGTTTTAACTTTTAGCCCACAAGCAATTCTCACACCTATCGGACAGAAGGTGTGAGAAATGCTTGTGGGCTGAAAGTTAAAACTGTGGGGGGCACCAACAAATGCTGGACAATGGGCATCTCACAGTGTCTGTGAATGGTCTCCTTGCAAGGGGCCACTCATCTACATTAGAGGGGCCTCGCACATTACCTTTTAGCCCAGGGCCTCGCAAACCCTAGAACCGGCCCTGGGGGTAAAGGAGACTGGCGTGGAGTGGAGTGTCATAAAGTGGAGTAGAGTGGAATGTTAAGAAGTGGCGTACAGCAGGGTCGGATTGGGAAGGCGGGCATTGGGCGATGGGCCGTTGCCTCAGAGTCATCTGTGGGCTTACTTTTTAGGGCCTTTGAAAACTGGCCCACAGAAACAAACTATCTTCCCTGGTCCCGCCAGGCCACTGTGATGTGTCGAAAGTATCATGGCACTCCACTACCTCGTTATCAAACTGAGGCTGGGGGGTAGTTGTTGTTCTGGCCCTTAGAGCATTCTCACCTCGCCCCCATGCCTCGTGTGGCCATCTGGCCCAGAAGCAGAGTCAGTCCCCGCTGGGCCATCACTTTCAGGCCATGGCGGGCGTGGAGCGGGTGGGAGTATGCAAGGGCCTCGCGGTTGGGAGAGGAGGTTTGGAGGGGGGACATTCTCACCTAAGCCCCCATGGAGTAGCAGCATCAGTCGTGTACGCTTCTTGACCCCCTCCCCTGCCAGGTTATACCCTAAGGCTATAATTGGATGGGGAGGTGGTTAGAGAAGTGGCCTCGTTGGGGCCAGGTTTTGTCATCTTGGTCCCAGTGTTTTTTTAGAACTTGCTAGAGGGGCAGGGAGTGTTTGCATAGACCTCGTAGGAGGTCATTTTTCCCAGAGGGAAAGAAAACATAGGATGTAGCATTGTGGTCTGACCGCTGGTGACACTGGACCTGGGGAAGTACGTTTGAGTTCTGGCATCAGCTCAACATCCAGTGATTCTGAGCAAATCACTTAATCTACCTAGAATTAAAATTAATTTGATTTTATGCACTGTAGCTGGTACTCATGGTAATTCCTCCAATGCCTTCGGACCGAGTTCACATTGTATAATGCTACAAAAAAAAAACTAATGATTTGCAAATGTAGGACACTTTTTTGGGAGAGCCCGGGCCTAATTGTGATCCCAGCCCGACCCTGGTGTACAGCAGAGTTGAGTGGTGAGTAGAGGAGTGAAATGGGATGTCATGGAGTAGAGTACAGTGTTGTGCAGTATCGTGGAGGGAGTAGAGTGTCGCAGAGTGGAAGAGCATAGAGTTAAGTGGCGTGGAGTACAGTGTCAGAGTTGAGTGGAGTGGCATAAAGTATTGTGGAGTGGTGTAGAGCAGAAAGGAGTGCCCATCCCCTTCCCTATGGGCATACTCATGCCTACCTCCACAACAACAAACCTTGGAGTACTCCTTGATTCCCAAACAAGACAATAATCCTTTTAATACAGGACAACTGCTCCTAGAAAAAAAGTTGGCCTCCATTGTTCGAGACCACAATGAAAGAACATCACGAATGCACTGGTCATGAGAAAGTTGTACTACTGCAAAAGCCTGTTCATTGGTCTCCCGAAGCACGCCTTCTCGCTCACTGGCAAAGTAATCAACTTCGCCTTCTCGCTCACTGGCAAAGTAATCAACTTCGCAACTCGAGTGCTTGTCTCTTTGCACTGCACAGTCCCATATCCCCCAACTGACTAAAATGGGGATACTTATCAGCCAACATAAAATGCCCAGCTTAAGCGACTTATCTAGGTCTTTGAAGCAATCTGCAGCCTACTCCCCAAATTGCCAAATGATCTCCCGCTACACCCCATACAAATCGCTATCCCCTATCAACCACCTCCTACTCATAATGTCTAAACTTTCCTGTGGACAGCATCACTTTTGCTCTTTCTATCTTTTTGTCTCTCTGATGGAAAGCCCTATTAGAATGGAAGACTATTCGTACAATACCCAGCTAAAAACTGCTTTAAAAACTTCTTAAATACAAAATCCTACCAGTAGTGTTTGCTGTGCAACCATTACCAACAATAATTTGAACTGTAAATATATACATATGTACATACATGACTGGGCATCTTCATTGTCTTTCCCCAAAACAACACCAGAGATCCTCAAATAAAAACTTTGTGGTCCATATTAACCACCACTACAGTATGTTGTCCTGTGTACTGTGTTTGAACATTTCTACAGCATATCATTTCGAAATAGTATGGCTGACAAATAAATCAACAATCAAACTCTCATGGACAAAGATTTCTTCTGTACTCTTCTTCCATGAAACTACTGGGAAAACATTAAGAACCTCATTATAACTTGCCAGTTAATTGGTGGGATATTTATCATAGTAGATAAAATTCGCCTCCAATGAGAGGCAATTTATCAGGTGCAATAAATACTACTTAATTATGAGTTTTTAGGGAATAACATGCAAACTTTTGGCTCACCAAAATCTACATGTTCTGGAAAATTCCAGGCATTTTTTCACAATAAATAGATTTAAGAAGAATTGACCTGCCGATATTTATCGCAAAACTCATAATTGCAATATGTGCTGTAATAGAAGTGATCTCACACGTTTAAACCAGGCCGCTCATCATAAGGGAATTAATCTGTATACTGCCACTCAGACACAGAGATGGCTTTGTACTACCTATCATCTCTCTCGGTCTTTATCCAATGTCCCTGAGGGAGGCCTGCCAGTTGCACTGCTGAGCCACCCGTCTTCAGCAGGTCTCTCATTCAAATGGCACATACCTGTGACCTATTATAACATGCAGGAGTCATCTATAATGCATGCACTGCTCAACAGACACCCTCTTGCTCCTGTAATGGAGTAGGTCTTACTTAACTCTTAGTTCACAAACATACTATTCACTTCTGCCAATGGGTGGGACATTCGTACCTAGATTTACACTCTTAAATGATATGTTGTGCAGTGGGACGAGCAGGTACGAATACAGTACCTTATGCCCTCATGATGTACCATACGCTATCTAATCATATTACCAGAAACCATACTGCCAACAGTGTTTAATATGTTTCTCTGAGAGTACTCACAGCTTACATTAAAAACACTGGGATCCAAGTCACCATGACTGGATACACAAATGTCAATATTCTTTGTTTGCAAGAGACAAACCTGGGGAAGGTAAACATGTAAGGGATGCCATTTTGTATCGTGTTGTAACTGAACAGAGCTCAAGAAAACTCGACCTACGGCTAATGCCCTACAATGAGACTTGGTGCCTGATCTAGAGTTTGGCAGATTGGTTCCTCTGTCACAAATGTGATAGATATCACCCACCCCTTATTACATGGGCATTTTATCCTATGGCACTAGTAATAAAGCAGCCTGGATATCCGTCACATTTGTGGTGGAATAGCCATCTGTCATAATCTAAATCAGGCACTTTCTGTCAAAAATCGGGTTGCCACCAAGCCAGTATTTAACAGAGAGTATGTAAAATATGTTTATGTGAAGAACACCATAACAATTGTGAAAATCAGAAAAAGTATGTAGTTTATCTTTTTTTTTAAATAAATACCCAACCAAGAAAATACAAGTGGCAAAACCTGCCAAGAATCATGTGGAGGTTTATAGACCCCTTTTAAATCTCTTCTAAGGCTGAGATAGAAAGATGAGAAAGATAGGGGTAACAGGGAATCTCCAATGAAACAAACAGAGTCAACATCTGCACCTACTGGTCCTTTCTCTTGTACTTAAAGTAAAGGGGATTTCAGATAACCCGCTAGCAGAAACATCTCTGTTTTTGCTGTCTGTCCTGCCAATATGCAGATGCTTTCAAAAGGGGGTGGTGATGGACAGAGTATCTGAGTTAATCAGAACACTCCTACCCAGTCAACAGATCAGGGCTTGATCCATCACCGTTTTTTAGCTCACTGCACCATCCCAGTTCAGAACCTGGCTATATGCAAATTAGTCTGTCCCTGGCCCAGTGCATCATGGAAACAGGGCAGACCAAACTACCAAGCCAATTCTTCACTGGAAAGGAAACAAGCTTCCGGGGACCGGTTTCTGGCATTACAGCCGTCTTCGGCCCGGCTTGCTTGAATCCTGATGGTGCAGTGAGCAGATGCAGCACCGCCAGAAATGGTGGCATAAGCATCACCCGATCCACAGTCTCCTCTGTAAAGGATCTCTAAGCAATGGGTGACAAACTTTCATAAAAATGTAAGTGCCCCTGACATCCTGAGAAACACCTCCTAAGAGTATATATGTATGCATTGATAATGTAATGATGATATGTCTGCACCTAACACATACCCTCCCTTTGGTGGTACATTTAAATAGCTTAAATGTTCTGGCACAAATTCCGCCAGTAGGGATGGGCATTGGTAGATGTTCCATCAGAGAGATTTGCCCACATAAGGATGGTCCAGCAGTGGAGTCAGCTACTTTGGCAAACAAAACTCTATAACTTCGTGGAAACTCTAAATATGGCAGATTTTCCTGCATCAGCTTGGTAGGGGGCAGACAAACTGCAGAAAAGGTGGGCGGGTATTTTACCCACCAAACTCTGAAGAAGATCCAGAAAGTACATGCTAAAATGAGTGCATGGGAAACTGCACCATCATTATTCAATAATCAGCACTTGGCCCCTTCAAAAATGTTCAAAACACAGACAAAGTGTTGCAACCCTAAGGGACTGTCTGATGACAGCCCTTTTCTAACGCCTAGAGAAAAGTGCTTAATGGAAGGGGTTGTATGCCAAAGTTGGACAGAATGTATGTACTTGTTAAGTCATACCAGAAAGGGCAATGAAGGCCACAAGAAGATTTTAGAACTCAATATTAGATTATATTCTTGGCCAGAGGACATCACTGATTGGTTCTTAAATTCCCAGATTTGTGACAAACTTTGCAGCTTTGTTAAGTACAATACCGCTTTTTTTTTAAACTAGTTTTGGCCAATGACTACAAGAGGTGTCAACGTTTATAAAAGATCACAGCCCGGCCTGGATTCTTGAGGCTAAACAATGTAGTTATTTGAAAAGACCAAGACATTCGTGTATACCCTAAATAAAAGTCAAATGCTTTTCTTAGAACAGTTCTGTGTATCCCCTTGGGTGCTAAAGCATCCAGCTTTCTTTGCTTTAACAAAAATGGTGCTGCACATAGCATGAACTGTAAGATATGGACCTCCAATCAAAATGTGGCTTAGAAACACCCTACAATACATAAATGTAGATGGAGAGAAGAAAAGCTGTGTAGCATTGCACATAAACCTGCACTAGATACCTTCATATAGAAGGATTTGGTGTAAAATACTTATAAATAATTTCAGAAATGTAAACTCTCTGGTGCACCAGTCATCCAGCGCGGGAAGGCAACGTTTATTAGTTTTCGCCCTGGCATTGGTATGAGGTTGTTTGAACAATTTTCAAACTTTGCAAATCAGTAAATTCACTTGAATATTGTAATCCCTGTCCAAAGCTGTTTGATGGCTTCACAAGAATATCCAGAGCATAAAGGCATAGGCCCAATACCATGAGGGAAGCTACTTTCACTCACAAATGCGACCCTTTTGAATTAACTGCCACTGCCACCCTAACTCAAAGCAGACTTCATGAGGAAAGAAGCCTCACCTATTGTGGCAAGCGCAAATTGTGGTCTGCACGTATACAACCACATTCTGCTTAGAGTCCTCTGTATCGCCTTCTACCTCTTTCAATCTTCTAAAGTACTATGAATCAGTGGAGAAACAACATACACACAACATACACACTGTAACAACAGGACTGGATGTGGTCTCACGGCTAGACTGCCTACTTTGGAGCTGGGAAACCATGGTTCAAGCCTCTGGGTCGAATCCACATCCTGTGATTCTGGGCAAATCACCTAATTTCCCCGTGCCTACCAAATAAAATGAATGTTTCCTTGTGTAACGTAACTGGTGCTCATGTAAACCGCTCCAATATCTTCGGGTCGAGTTTGCACTATATAAATCTGCAAAAAACTGTGCAGAACATTATGTGACTATCTCGGCCCGTGAGTCACATTTATTCCTGTTGTCGCCCATGTGTAATGATGTAACCGATGGAGCTGTAAGTAGAGGCGATGAACACAGACCTTTTTTCTGTGAGCTGCCAAAACATTTTTTATTTCGATGCAAGCATCGACAAGTAATTTAGGAGCGATGTAGCTGCATAAGGAAAGGGTGCAGTGCTAAATTGGAGCCTGTGGTTTCCGGTACTCGACACTGGCACTTACTTGTCAACACCGCATTTATGACAGTTTGCCACATGGTGGCACTGCTCACCTAATTTAGAAATGGGCCGAACAACGGTTGTTTATGAATACAATATACATCAAAAATTACAAATACCTGCCTTAGCAGCCATTCCTTTAGCTTTGGGGACCTGGAATAATCTGAACTGTCGCATTTGCAGGCGAGAGAGATGGTTTGTAGTTGTTTTGGCTGCGACCATAGGGGCACAGGGTGGAGCATGCTGAAGTGGCCTCCTGTTCAGGACCCGGGCACTTATTATTTTGCAAACTAAGCACTGAAAGAGGGAAAAAAAATATATGGATGTGCCCACAGGTTTTAGAGATGTCATTAGCCACCTGTTGGGGTTGACCACATAGCCCTCTTCTCACTTGTTGACACATGCTGAAGGTAACAAAACAGTCATGGGTTGAATAATTAAATTAATCTTTGCCACTGGTACCTACTTGGCGCACATCCCAGTCCATCATTATTTTGCCCACTATGCCGCCTCAGATTAGACTCAGCCATATACAAACCAGCCTTGGTCATGCTCCAATAGGAACAGTCCAAACCAAAATGTCAAGCCAAGTCCTCTGTGAACCACAGCTGAATAGAAAAGAACTAGAATTTTAAGATTTGGGTGTAAATATTTGAATATGAATATATTTCCTTAAAAAGTGATGCTTAACGGACACTGTTTTATGCCACTTTCATAACCTAGTCATATGGACTTTTTCTCCATTTAAAATGCAGTTCCTATTTTTTTCCACACACTCTCTTGGAATCTTATCTCCATCAATGTTATCTATCTGCCAGACAGTTGTAGAGTTATATAGTCTTTGTACGTTTAGCACAACTGTTAAGATCATGTGACGGCTGAAGCAGATGCCTTTACGGGCAGCATGAATATGCTATAGGACTTGAATTGATAGGACTAGTAAATTCACACTTGCAGGCTACATTAAATTGTTGGGATCAAAATGCACAATTCCATAGTGTTCGAGAGGTGTGGACGGCTCACAATGAAAATCTTTGGTTGCAAAAGAATTTCTACGAATAACAGCTGTGATATAAAGTGTATTGATAGAAAGGAAGGGGTGTCTTGCAGATCTGCCTAGTGAAGCCATGTTCGTATGCAAACAAAAAACCTGTATTGTGTGTTGTATGCTATAATTTCAACATCAGTAATACCGATCTATACATATAATGAGTGCTCAATTTGAGCTGGTAGTTTCCAGTACTCGGCACCGGCACTTAATCATCAACACAGGCACTTTTCATGAGCACCAGTTAAGGACACAGTCCTTTAAAGGGAAATTATGTGATTTGCCCAGAATCACAGGATGTAGAACCGACATTGAGACTCGAACCTGGTTTCCCAGCTCTAAAGTCAGCAGCTCTGCCCATTACGCTCTGAAGTCAGCAGCTCTGCGCATTACCTCACATCATCTCCCCACTTTCATGGTTAGTAGTTGGTTAGGCAGTGCTAACAGGAGGGGGCTGGTGCAAGCTACCTCCTGACGAGAGCCCCGGCACTTTTTTTTTTACAAATTAACCACTGCATAGATTGATTCCACAATATCATCAAAGTAAGTATATATATATATATATATATATATATATATATATATATGTATAGATTTACGATTCTTAAGTCCACATTTACCTAAGTGCATTTACATAAGTGCATGTCGATAGCAAATCTTTTTTTTTTAAACAGAGTTTTATATAGCGCAAACTTGACCCGAATCAGTTATAAGAGCGCTTTACATAGCACCTGTTGAATTACATGAGGACACATTCATTTTTGTTAGGCACGGTGAGATTAAGTGATTTTCTCCAAATCACAGAATGTTCAGCGTCATTGCCGAGACTCGAACCCAGTTCCCCAGATTTGGGGTTGGACGCCCTAGCGATTAGGCCAACTCCTCTCCCTCTTCTATATATTGTGGTAGAAACCCAGTCCTATCATCTTGCATGCACAAGAAGTGAGCGCGTGAACATGTTCATGAGGGTAGGCAGAGGCTTGGTGGGTGCAGCGTGCTCTTTAATTGGTTGCTAAGAAATAAATGAGGCTGATCCGCTCTCTTTGCCCCTAGCCATGGCGAACAGTGTTCACAGTCGGTGGTCCTGCTCTGAGCAGCACTTGGAAGACAGCACTTGAAGAACTGCTGTGATGGTTGTGATTTTATTTGTTGTTAAGGTCGTGCGTGCTGGAGGCAGTCGCTACGGGAAAGAACCAACTCCTCCGCTTTGATCTCAAGTCTGCAATGAAATCTTCAGATCTTAAAAAGATTACATGAGGAAAGGTGTCATGCGCATCTAATGCAGCTTTTCAGCCTCCACACAAGCTATACTGCAAGAAAAAAATGGTCTTGGCGTTCCCAATATTCAGCTGATGAGCAGAGAAATGTGCAGAATGTTTATCATGGAAATATTTTACAATCCAGATTAAAAAATTGTACATTTTTCCGAGATAAACATGTATGTACTTATTGCACTTTGACAGAGAATGAAACACCTTCGGTTAAAGTCCGCGCTTTATAAAAATGCATTAAATAAAATAAATAAAATTAAAAAAGGCAATGAAATCCCATCAAATTATAGAGCAAATGCCACGGAAAATGCATAGTTACCCCTTGACCTCCTCCATAAGCACACACCAAACTCCTCCCCACATCTGTTCGCCCAAAGAACTTTTGTACCATTCCCTGAGGGGTCTTCTTACCCCAAAACGTATCATTGAAATTTGGAAATGGTTACTCCATGCCTAGCAGTATACCAGGGGTGGGCGAAACCAAGATGGCCCTAATGCAAGGAATTATCTTATCTTTGCCAGGGCCAGTATTACAGAAACTGGTGGGCCCCATCACGGCCTACAACAAGCAATGAATTTCCACCTTTATGCTAATATCAACGTTAAATTAGGGATGGGCACATCACATTCATACCCTCTCACCTACATGTGTGAAAGTGTGTGTGTGCACAAACACCTGCTTGTCCACCCAAAAGAGCCACATGCAGACCCACACACTCAAATACACACAGCAGCAGTGCAGACATGTTTTAATACTTACCTTCTGATGCCTGACTGTGACGCACCACACTCAAGCTGCTCTTGGTTCCAAGTTCCGCCACATGGCAGGCCCTGCATCACACCCTCAGTGTGATTGACAGCACAGGGCCTTATTACAGCCAATGGACTCGCATTTCCAACTGTACGAGGATCTTATACTATATACCCCGCTATTGGGTTTGAATCAGTGATCTAACGAATACTACTAACCAGTGCCGTCTTAACGCATGGGCACGCAGGGCAGTTGCCCGGGGTCCCACGAGCATAGGGGCCCAATGCAGACCAGAATTTAACACTCATTTTCCATTAAACTTTTTTATTCCTGTGAGTCAGTGGTTGTGTAGGTAGGGCCCAGTGACTACTTTGCCGGGGGGCCTTTAACGCTGTTAAGTTACTAACCATACTAACCGGAAGAGGACGATAAATCCGAAATGGCGTTCAGTCCTTTAAGACCATTCAAATACAGCTCAACAGTAAAAATTCAGTTTGGGACGTTTAGGTGAAATATATGAGCTGGATGTGTAACGGAAATAAGCTTAATATTGACCAGATTGGGAAAGTGTAGAAAATCGAAGGGATGTCAAACAGTGACAACAGGAGACAAACACCTGAACTTGGCTACAAGTACATCTCCTCAGCTCAAGACACTGATTTCAAGCAACTAAGAAAGAAATGAAGTCCCTACAATAAAATGGCCTTAAGATATCCTGCAAGAGATGCAGAATCTGGAATGCTTTTAACCAGAATCCCAAGAGGAATGTAAAACAGGAAAAAATAAAACATGGCTGCCTGAAATCGAGCAGAGTGCAATCGTTAAAGGTTGTATAATGTCTCCTTATTCTAGAGGGGACGGAGGACTCGCTATCATTAGTGCAGCAGGTGCAGTCGCACCCGGGCGCAGGGGTCTGAAGGCCCATCGTATGACAATGTATCGCTCTCTTTTACATCCCGACCAGGGAGCAAGGCATTTTCCTTACCTAAAATATGGCACATGGCACCTTTGTACATCACTGGGAGAAGAACAAATGTGTACCACCCATTCTCACTTACTACCTATAGATCCAATGCAGCCAGAAAGCCACAGGGCAGTGACTGGCCTCGGCAGGGCTTTAAGTGGAATAAAAAAACTAGAGGGTCTCTCAAAGGGGTGTGGCCGATGTAACTAAGGGTGTGGCTTAAATATACGCAAGCTAAAAATCTGTGCTTGGCATGGTGTGCTGCCCAACTGGCCTTTTACTGCTTCTGTCATTGCATACAGATATATAATACTGATACAACAAGTAACACTACACCTACAACATGCCAGGGCTATTGGCTTTGCCAATGGTTCTTGTTTGTGTAAAATAAATCAACAACAACTACTCCTGCTTACTTGTATACCGTTCTGAAATGATGAGACTGAAAGAACAATAACGGGTCTCTTTGAAGTTACCTCAAAGCAGTGTAGAGTGGTAGTACTGCTGCAGAGTTGCGGTTTGTTTTTTTCACCCCGAGGGGAAAAATGGAGAGCCCGATAGAGACCCGGTACGGCACATAGGTTATAGAACTGTCGGTGCTGAGCACCGGCAGGACCCGGTCCACTTAAAGCCCTGGGTCTCGGCGTTCTAGAATGATCGATATTAATAATTTATGGGGCAGTGAAGCATACATGAGAAATACATACGCTTACATTCTGTTCTGTCGTGCAGAGACCAAACCATTGTTCAGATATTTAGGGAAAACCAAGAAATGGCAGTCACGTGATCGACAGGGGCTCGACCGCTCCAGCATCCCTGTCAGATGAGGCACCTCAGCTAATTAATGTTTACAACTGCACTTAACACCTGAAGGCGGTAGAGGGCGGTCAGCACACAAAAAGTACGCCAAATAGACACCAGGGTGGAAGATTTTAGAAACAAACAGGCATCAACTGTGTCTCAGCAAATAAAGCTGAGAGGGGGGATTACAGTACAACCACAAACCTGATGTACTTCTTATCAAAATACTGCCAGGATGTTCTGTCAACGTCCACAACACAGAGAAAGGCAGCGAACCCACAGGCACATGTTCACATCTTCCTTTCGCGCGAAAAGGGATTTCACGTCGCAGGAACTTAATTTGGGGAAATTATCAAAAAGAGTGAATCCCCTCAACCCCGATAATCCCCCTCAGGGACCTTCCATGAATAAATGTGTTCACTTTTCATCAGTTCTGTCTTTTTGAAATAAGTTTTGGAAATTGTCATGGAGAAAATATTACAGAATTCGATTTTTTAAATTAAATTTGGAAGATATTTACTCCAGTTATTCTGGCTGCAAGCTTCAGTGAGACGTCCTTGTTCAGCCTTCAGCTGCGGCGGAATAAACACAAAGGAAGGACGCTCTGCCCATCCCTCTATTCAGTTCAGAGCAGAGAGTCCCCTCAGACAATGACATGTTGGAGCAATGAAGAATCATGGGCTCCAAACACCTCAAGGTAATTCACAATACCCCTTAAAAGAAAGTGGCCTTAACTGATGCTCATGAACAGCACCCTATGTTGATGATTAAGTGCCGGTGCTAAGCACTGAAAACCACCGGCTCAAATTAAGCACTGAATATACTTCAGATCGGTATTACCAGGGCACAATTCCTAAAAAGAGAAGTGGGGACTAACCTAGTTAGGCAGAATGCAAGTGACATCACGGCGTGTGACAACGCAGCACATGACATCACGGCGCATGACATTAAATGCGGCATCACAGGAATTGACATCATAGGAAGTGGCATCACAAGCCACAACTTTAATATGTACTCGTGATATAAAGTGCTCTGACAAACTGCTTTGGGTTGGATGAGTAGCGCTATACAAGAAAAAATAGTGGTACTTAACCCCTTCGCCGCAGGGGTAATTCCCTCACGCCACAGGGGGAGGGAGGGGGGCGGCGCCGCGGTGTTCGTGACAAGCCCAGCTTGTCATGAGGCACAGTGGAGCTGTGCTCATGAGGAGCTGGGTTTGTCACGACTCCGCCCACTGATGATTGATTCTCCCGCACAGGCGGGGAATCAATTACGCGTGGGAGTGCCGCGGCCGTTATGACGAGCCCAGCTCGTCATGAGCACAGCTCCACTGTGCCTCCTGACAAGCTGGGCTCGTCATAAGCATGGAAGGGGTTACATTATTTTAATTCCTCCTCAGGTGTAGTAAGTGCCCAAATAATTTACATTTATTTTGTGTAAATACTGGGAGAGACCAACACATCTGACATTCTTACAGTGCATGCATATCTAGTAAACAGGGCTTGAACAAAGTGAAAAGCTGCCTCTTAAGTATGTGTGAAGTGCTAACAAGGTGTGAGCCTTTGTTTCCCCTCTGCTGCATTTGCCTCTAGGTGTGAGGCTCCTGACTGCTCCAAGCCAGGGGACTCCAACAAAAGGAGGCCTGATGACACCTCAAATTAGGCCTTTGTTATGGGCCCAGCAGGAGTTTAAAATAAGAAAGCCCAGACCCCGCCTGCACGTTGTTGCTTGTTGCAGATGAAAAGCAGACAACATGCAGGCGCTGCTGAAAGTTTCTCGGTGTTTGGAAATTACACCAGGACAAGTTCAGCACATTATTTAGTGGGGGCCAACTTCTTGGCAGGGTAGATGGCGTCCACCCAGTGAAAATAGTGGGTGGACTCGGTCCACCCGCGTGTACCCCCGGCTCGTGCCCTGGGTATTTCTGCCATTGAATTTGTAACATACAACCCAAAAGACAGGGTTTTTGTTTGCATACGAAGATGGCTTATCTATGCAGATCTGCAAGGCACCCCTTCCTTTCTATCAATGCACCTTGTATTACAGCTGTCATTGGTAGAAATCCATTTCGGTTTGGACTGTTCCTATCGGAGCATGACCAGGGCGGATGTGTATATGGCTGAGTCTAACCCCTTCGATGCTCATGACGAGCTCAGCTCGTCATGAGGTATACCTCTCGTGTGCTCATGACGAGCTGAGCTCGTCATGACCACACCCATTTCCAATATGGCCCAGCGCAGCTGAGGATCTTCTGAAGCACCCAAGGTGCTAATCTGAGGTGGCATAGTGGGCAAAATAATGATGGACTGAGACGAGCGGCAAATAAGTACCAGTGGCAGAGATTCATTTAAACATTCCACCCATCACTGTTGTGTTGACTTCAGCACAAGTCCACAAGTGAAGTAACCCTCGTCCACATTTGCCGCACACAACAATGATAGTCGCCACGCAACAGAAGAGGATAAGCCGTCTCATTCCAAATATTGCTGTATCTTTCTCGCGATTCACCCGAGGACCTGGAAATGTACCAGGAAAAGGCAAACCGAGGACTGGATTGACAGATCAGCAGAGCTGTCCTCCATGTACAGAATCACCTTCCAGAGGACACAGGAAGCACTTTGGGTGCTATCCTATGTCCAGTAAACTGGTCCCCAAGTGTTGTACCGCGACTGCGGGACTGGTTTGAATCTAATTTGGTCTCCCCTGAAATATGCCCTGTTGTGCACAATGACTACTGGATCCCCACAGGACACCTAGAGTCGGTGAAGTGGCCCATGGGCAACCTACCTCACATTTTTTGACAATGGATGGGATCTTTGTAAATTTACTGGATTTTACTGGATTCTAAGCCAACTGGGCTGAACCCAACAGATTAGCACATTTACCTTAAGAACAGCTGAGATCAGAGCTTACAGTGTTCGTAAATGCTTCCACAACCACTGACCTATTGTAATAGTCAATCCAACTGTATTGTATTGTCTAGCTTTGCACCCTAGGCTGCTTAGAAACTAGGACAGAAGGCAGACATATCAGGGTAGCATTCTGTACAAAACCTGTGGATCAATCACTTGTTCTATTAAGCAGAACTTGGAGTAAACCAAGCTGTTGAGGGCGCCTAATCCTTTTCCCAAAGGCTAACATTGAAGATGTGTTCCAAGTTTTGTATTATAGCGCCTTATGACATAAGCACTACATATTTTTTAAGGAGGCATTTATTGCGGCCTCATGAGAATCTAGGTTTTTCTGTTTTTTGTGTTACATCTGATTTTATCTGCTGCACCTTTCTTCATATAATTACCAGCCCTATTCATTTTTTAATATAAACCTCTGGTTGGACATTGAGTTTACTGAGTGTAATTACTTGTTTCATACACTATCTGAGTTCCATGCGCTATACGTCCCTTTGGAGTAAGCGTTGACTGTCACCCTCGCTACCCTGTGCGAGCCACAGGTACAATAGGAGTGAGTACCCTAGCTATCGGGTTTGAGTGAATAGTACATGGAACCTTCGGACACAAATTGTTTTTTTTTTTTTTAGTTTTATATAGCGCAAACTCGACCCGAAGGTATCAAAGCCCTTTACATGAGCACCAGTTGCCTTACAGACGAACACATTCATTTTCTTAGGCACGGGGAGATTAGGGAATTTGCCTAGTATCACAGGATGTTGAGCTTCCCTGCCTTGAGTCGAACCTGGTTTCCTACCTTCGAGGTCAACCACTCATGCCATTATGCCACATCCTCTGCCCATGGTTAACAATAATACCTACTACAAATACTGGGCATTATCTCAGAGTATTGCTTTTGGGGACAAAGACAGGACACCAAAGAGTTTTGCAGTTCTTACATAGTATGGGGGAATAATTAAAAACATATGGGCATTTAGGAACTATATTTTCCTGTGTGGGAATATATTTGAGGCTCAGTTCTATTACAATAACTTTGTTTAGAATCACGTCCGAACAGGACAAAGATGTCGGACAGAATGATACAGATGTATCAAGTATGATATGACACATCTGCTCTTTGACCTCGTTTTTCAGCTCACTGGGTCTGATCCCAGGCAGCTGAGAATCTGCAAAGAATGTCACAACATACAAACATGTTTTACACACTGAAGCATTGAAGCTGCTCCTAAGACACACTGTTGAAGTGCTGCCAGCAAACTGCAGCTGTTTTAACAAAGTAAATTGTAAATCATCCAAAATGTGACAACTGCATCTGTAATGTTACCATCAATAGCCTATTTACATGTGTGCGTTTTATTGTCCAATTTCATGTGCTTTATGACAACTGGTAACAGGGGGGGTCCTCGTTAAGGCGGAGAAGAGTCGCCCACTGCCTTGAAGCAGTAAAGAAAGGAAACAATTAAATGCTAATAAGGTAATGTTGTCATAATTTTATTTTGTCCTCCTGCTGCGGCAGCTTTGCATGGCTGGGCTGCAGAGCAGGAAAGGAGTGATAGAACATTCCTAAGTGTGCAATGTCTGGCCGGCTATCTCAGGCTGCCCAAAACAGTCATGCGCACTTTCCCTGTTCTCCATGCAGGCTGTAGAACATGCCCAGGCCCCCAGTCCCTGGCTGAGCGCCAAACCACGGCGCTCAGACCAACTCACAACGCTGCCTTGAAGCAGTAAAGAAAGGAAAAAAATAAATGCTAATAAGGTAATGTTATCATCATTTTATTTTGTCCTCCTGCTGCGGCAGCTGTGCATGGCGGGGCTGCTGAGCAGGGAAGGAGTGGTAGAACCCTCCTAAGTGCGCAATGACTGGCTGGCTCTCTCAAGCTGCCCAAAACAGTCATGCGCACTTTCCCTGTTCTCCATGCAGGCTTTATTACAGCTTGCATGGAGAACATGCCCAGTCCCCAAGTCCCTGGCTGAGCGCCAAACCACGGCGCTCAGACCAATTCACAACGCTGCATTGCAGCATTGTGATTGGTTAGGGGGGCCTGGGTGCTTACCAATCACAACTCTGCATTGCAGTGTTGTGATTGGTCAGGGGAGCCTGGCTGTGCTTCCTGTTCCCAGTCCGACAGAGGAGAGCAGGAGCAGAGCCGCGGGATCCGGCTGCAAGTTTTTTTTACATGGCGTGCCCCCCAACCTGCACACACCTGCGCCCGCCCTGCCACCTGTGAGCCATACCAGCCGCCACTCTGTAATCACAAGTATATGTCTTCAAAGCATAACAATTCCCAATGCAGTTTGAGTCCTAAAGACCCTTTGTCAATGGAATGCTAAAACATGAACAAAAATATAATTGAAAACTACCTTAAAGCAGAAAACAAACAAACACTATTGCACTTTAATGTCGGCTTACATGCATGCTGTGTCATCTGATTAAATGTTATGTTAAAAAAGCTTCTAAAGAGCACATTCACCTGGTGGTGTCTTGGCGCTAGCTAGAAAAGCAGCCTCATCGGAGCTCAAATTGAATCTAATGGCAATAGCTACCAGTTGTTAGAATCAAGCAGAGTTCAACAAGCAGGTTTTTAAGGCTTTCCTGAAAGTCAAGAGATTTTTCATGTTTTTTAGATGAGGTGGCAGAGCGTTTCAGGTTCCTAATGTGTTAGTCACAAAACTTCTGTCTCCCCAAGATTGAAATCTGAATTTGGGGACAATTACATTGTTGACCACGAATGATCTCAAGATTCTCGATGTCCTATCCCAGGTAAATTTCGTCTTAAAGTAATCAGGTCCATTGCCATGCAGAGCTTTAAAAACAGTGCAGAGGCCCTTAAACAATACTCTGTCTTATTGGCAGCCAGTGTAGCTGCTTTATTCCCCTCGCCACCGGTTTGAATTTGGGGGTACCATAGAAGGAGGCATGCAGCTGCATTCTGCAAAGTCTGTAGTTTGATAAGATGTTGTTGCAGGTTGGAATATAGGTCATTCCAATAATCAAGTTTCAAGAGTACCATAGAAGTGACAACAGTTTTTTGCCAGGAGGATGGAAGGAAAGGAAGGACCGTTTTATCGGTCTAATGGTATAGAAGATTGATGAGGAGACCGTGTTTATGCGATCACTGTAGGTAAGTTTCTCATCCATGATTACTCCAAAATTGTGTGCCTTCTTGACTGGGGTAGAAAGAATTCCTAGCTCAGGGGGCTACCAGGAATAGGACCAGAATGAAGATGAGTTCCCAAATAAAATGACCTCAGTTTTCAGAGTTTAGCTTTATACAATTGTTGGCCATCCAGTAATTAATTGCCAGTATAGAGCCCCGAAACCTAGAGTCAGGGTCAACATCCTACTCTGACAAGGAAACAGTTATTTAAGTGTCATCGGCATAAGATGTGAGCAAAAATCTGAACTGTCTGATCGGATCTGCCAGAATAGACACATTAAACAGAGTTGGGCTTAAGGACCAGCCTTGCAGCCCTCCACAAGGCAGCGAGAAGGTATCCGCTATATTTTATGCAAGAAAGCAGAAAGTAAAGTTTCAGAAATGATGTCTGTGCACTGCGAGTACCAAAACCACACTCATCACTTAGGGGTGAACTCAGGGCCGGACTGGGAACCAAAACCGGCCCTGGCAAAGTGCTCGCCCCCCCTCCTACCGCCACCGCCCCCCCCCCCACCTTGGGGGTTGGGTGTGCCGCCGAGCTCTTTGCCGGGGCCGGTTTTCGGCCGATTTTGTTACAAAAACGGTCCCCAGGGGCCCAAAACCAGCCCCCACCCTTGCGGGCCACCGGAGGATTGCCCGGTGCGCGCAACGGCCAGTCCGGGCCTGGGTGAACTTTTATCCCACTTATGAATAAATTATGGTTTTAGTGTGATGAAAACTGACCCAAAGTTTAAGTCACTGTGCCCAATTAACAGGGCTGTACTGGTCGTTGATAGAGGTGCACCAGGCACAGATCAAAGGTAGACCAATGTTCTTGAAAACTTAAGTTCAGAGGGGCAACCTACTGAGGATGGTCATGACGGGACGTCCTTAGTAGCACCCTTTCCACTTGGAGAATTAAACATTAGGTCTAGTATCCAAATGGTTGGAATCATATTAAATCAGTGGCTGGCAGCATTCAGCAGAACACCGGGGGCACACACTGAACTTACTAGTTCCCCCTTACAACTGCGGAACTAGGTATGTAGGATTAGGGTTCAACCCTATCTATAAAAATAATGTCTCCAGGACCGACCAGTCAGCGTCACGGAATGTCTCCTGTGTGCTCGCAAACCTCTGGATGCTCAGATGTCCATTTGTTTAACTCTGACCTGTTGAGCTGCAAGGCCTTAATGGCTACTCGCAGAATCACAATGACCTGAGGCCAAATGGATCATTTTCCATTGTCTTCTAGGTCAGTGGTGCTCCTCTTCTCTCAGGACAATCCAACAGCTTTTCCTCCAGGACAGGGCACAACACTGAGGCACTCAAATGATTTAGTTTTACTTCTAGGCTGAGGGGATATAACAATGCTGTGTGTCCTAGTTACACATCTTCTTTGAGCACCGCTGTAAGAGCTTGGTACAAGTCCAACCTGTATATAACATTCTTGCTCCCAAGGATCAACAGTTATACAGTTCAGGTGGGACCTAGGGGTAAGTCAGGACCAATAAAATAGTGTACCACTTAAAAAAACAAGCATTTGGAATGCAATAGGTTTCGCATTTCCAAGAGTTTAAGCGATTAGCATTTTACATTACAATGCCTTATATTTATATTTTAAAAACAAAAACATAAATAAAAGGCATTGTCATTTACAATGCCAATAGCTCAAACTCACGTAAATGCAAGACCTATTGCAGTGCAAATGCTTGTTATATTTGGGGCGCAATGTGAATTAGAAAAAGTATTTTATTTGAATTTATAGTATGAGGATGGGGATGGAGATGGGGATTATTAACTGTATTGTTTTTAACATTCCATATCGTATAAGTCTTTTTTTAAATGTTTTATCAATATCTATTGCTGTATTTTATTCTTGTACTTTCATGGCCTACTTTAAATTTTCCAAATAAAGATTTTGAATTGATTGACTGAGGCAACATTGAAAACATTACTTCCTGGTAACAATGCATAGAAACATAGGTCTATTTAATAAGGCTTTTGCTAGCGTGCTTTAAATAGCTGCTATGTACAGTGCTGCTATGTCTGCTAACCAGCCAGTGCCCAGCTGGTTTGGTTAAGCTGCATGCGGTGTGTCTTGGGCCCTATAACTTCTGTAACAGATCATTAAGTGGTTGGCGAAGCCTCTTCACGTCGTACATTTAACCAAGCACTCATTCCTAATAGCTATAATGGAGTCACAGTTGAACTTAGCAGCAATAAGGAGGCATTGGTGAGGTGAAATGACAAGCACATTGCTGTTCAAAAGCAGGACTGTGGGTAGGCTAATGAAATCCAACTTTTTCCACCGAACAGACCCCTGTTAACAAAGAGCCGGAAAATAAACGCGATGAGAAAAAAGAACTGGGATCTCCATAAAATCAGATTGGGTTTAATGTCGTGTGATTTGGACATAAATGAGAATACTTATTGTAAATAAAATGAGAACTACTTGGGGACTTGGTCCAGCCAGTTGTTGGACCGTGTTATTGCTCCCCTCCTCCCCTTCATTGCAAATAAAGGTTTAAAATGTCCGAGTAGAGGTTTTACTTTCAAACTGGAGTTCTTATTTTTTTTTTATAAATAAAAGGATACCTCTAATCATATAATTGGCCAGCTGGTAATCTTAACCTATGCGTGACACGCCAGTTGGCAGGTACAGTGCACCCGCCTCCCCGCCCTCATCGCCTGGGACTGCCTCAAAGCTCCCCTGTCTCATCTCTCTTGGGGACCGTCCCCAAACATTTTGAAGTTCTTTTTGAAAAAGGGCGGCCAGCTGTCTAAGCTAATGACAGTCGGCGGACATGCAGATGGAGCGGGCGGGAGGCGGTCAGCCCAAGAGCACACCTGAAATATGGCTTTCCATTCAGCAGCTGTCTTGCTCGCCCCAGTGCCCATCTCAGTCTGACGTGCCCCGTGGCCCAAACCGGGCCTTTTTAATTATCCAAGCGTAGGTGTGGCTTCCCCTTTTAGACATGAATAATGGCAACTCCGCCAAGCAGTTCTCCATTGAAGCATGAAATGAAAGGTACCTAAAATGCCCTAGGAAATCCCCCCTGTGCGTTCGTTGTTTTATTTCGATATATTTTCGTTTCTTCTTCCCTTGCTCGCAGCGTTTCCAGCAGCTCTGACTGAAATGTGACATGCGAAATGACGGACAAACCTTAGGCCCTTTTTGGAAAAAGAGCTTGTGAGACAGCGATAGAAAACAAGTCAGGTCCCGGGTCGTGCTGTGATTGGCTGACGTCACGGGGGTGTCCCGGCCGGCAGCCAATCACAGCGCGGCCCGGGAAATGACGTCACGGGGGTGTCCCGGGCCGGCAGCCAATCACAGCGCGGCCCGGAACAAAGGGGCGGGGCTTAAAAAAAGCCAGAGAAACGCCCCCGAATCGCGTTTTCCCCGAGAAAGCGCGATTGACAGCCTCTGTCTCCCAATGGCTAGCCTCCATTTATGGAGCTAGCCAATGAGAGGCAGAGGCGGTGCCGACATCCATACTGTTGACAAAAGTTTTCGATTTGGGAGGGGCACTTCGTGCCCTCCCCAGGTCGAAACCTAAAAAATCATCATTCACCCAGAGCTTGCGTACGTTCAGGTATTTCCACAAAACAGACGAGATGGCAACAGCATCTGATCAAAGGAATATAAATTCTGGTAGACACAGGCCAGGCTTCCCAAGTGGAGTCTCTCCTAGATCCAGACAGATCTGAGCTGTTCAACACTGACAGACAGTGGGATCAGCATTGGGCTCTCACAAGTCAAACATTATCAGGAGGGTAAGTTGCTCCCAGACGGATCTGCTTGCCGATCTATACAGGCCGTCAAACCAGTGTAGGTCACTTTGTTGAGTTACGGGGTCTTTGGCCTGGAAGCAGATATCACCCAGAAACCAGGCAGAGACAAACATGCCAAATGTTCTCTAAGATGCTGACACCGAAGCTGCTCCAAGGACAGGGCAGTTGGACTGGTCTAGGCCCTTTGCCTGGTCTCACCACTTTATGCTGCATGCAATCTGTCCTTGTAGAGGACCCCATTAATACTGCATAAGGTTTGCATGAAAAGCACAGGTAGGCACAATAAACACAACACATCTCTCAGGGAAAATGAATGATCTAGGTTATAGTGATTGTATTGCTTAACTGTGTTGGTAGACACCTTCCAAGGTGTTACAGGTAAATACCTCTACCTATTACCAGGCGCTTCAATGCTAATACAGGGGAGTTGCAGAAAACACCAGCAGCGACAGTGTTGCGGCCAGAGTCCTCCAAAACACCAGTCCTGATTCTAAATGCAACAGAACAACAAGCATTGGCAAAGCCAATAGGTCTAGCCTATATGAGAGCTATTGGATTTTGCATTGGCTTTTAGCCATGTTGTAAAGCAACGTGGTTGGGGTGTGCAGCATGACTAAAAGTAAAACAAAACAAAGTGATATAAACACATTTTTTTAAAAAGCGATATGATGCGGGAAGGCACAAAGAAAACATATAAAAATGAATGAGATAACCTTTGAAGCACAGGGTGGCTGTCTTTCTATTTTACCATTGAAGCACCCCCTCATAGATTTTGGCATTTGAGGTTCACACTTAGTAATATGTTTTTGTTGCATGAGTATACTCTCAAAGACAATAGGTCTGGCTTTAATGTGGTAACGCAGGGCGACACAAGCATGCTCAAATAGCATTTGTGTACATTAGCACATTAACCCCTTGGATGCGGGTTGATTTCCTGCGCTGTGGGGGAGAAATAAACGGCGGGCGGGATTCGAACGGCTCCCGGATGTCGTGCGCACACGCCTACTGTGACGCATGACGGCAGGGAGCCGTCATGAGCATGCAAGGGGTAAAAGCACAACCTACATGGCTTTGCAAATGCGTGTTTCATATGCTATCATTCTGTAGCTAACCCTGGATGTATATTTCATCTACTTGCTGTGAATGTACAGCTAAAAGCGTGCCGAGTAACTTCAACTCCAATCATGGATACCAACGGACTATGGAGTCCAGCGTTTTTCAATTTAAACATTACTAATATCAAAGGCTTTGTAATGTACTACTATATTTAGAGTTCATCCCGTCTGCCGCATTGCTAGTGCCATAGAATATTATCCACTTGTAATATGGCGGACGGGATATCCGTCATGTTTGTGATGGAGTATCCTGTCTGCCAAACTCTAAATCAGGCCCTTAGTCATGAGTTGTATGTTCATGACTGTTAGACTTCCTGCATCTCTATGCAACCCCATCATATTAACACTATTGCAATGTAAAGGACCCTCATACTAATTGGACCAGTATAAAAGGATAAATAGTCATGTCTTATGTTTACCCCTTTGGGCGCGGCCGGAATTCCCCCGCCGTCCGACGCATGCAAAGGGTGAAGTGATGGTGTCTAAGTGATGGTGTTGTACATTACAAAGCATTCAATATTAGTAATGTTTAAATTCAAATGTGCAGGACTCTATTTATTCAGCTCTCTTCCAATGGGTATCTTTCTAAGCAGCCCAATCATCACAATTAAGGAGACAGAGCCCCAGGCTGATAAGATGATCGGCACAGGATCAAGTAATGTGCTCAAATTGGGAAGGTGGGATATTAGCCTTTCTTGTTACATGTCAACAAATACAAAAGAAGCTTGCACTTTCTTTTTACTTCAGTTCAGAACAGTACTGTGATGTTCTCACTTTGGTATATATCCGTTTATGTTGCTGTATTTACTATGTGCCCGATGTATATTAGCCTAGTCTCATGACTTCTCGGAATTCGGTGATGGACTGTTCTGTGAAGTCAGGAGACTGGCAGATGGAGCTGGGAGGCAGCTGAGCCAGAAATAAATATCGGTCCTACCTTCATCCTGGTCTGTGTCCTGTTCATTAAACTTCACAGGTGCGCGCTGTGTTGACAAAAATATTGTAAGATGTTGTGATGCACTAAATACAGCGCAGACATTACCTGCAGCCTTAATAAGAACACAAGTGTCCTTAATATAACTTGAATATGTCTACTTCGCCAGAAAATAAAGACCAGGGGCCGTATTACGTATTGGCATTGTTTGCCCCAGTGCACCTTTGAAAAGGTGCACCAGGCGCAAACAATGCCACTGTGCCCCATTATGGTGAATGCGCTCCCCCCATGTCAGGTGCAAACTCGCGCTGCCACCACGGCAGCGCATTCATGTGAAAACACAGAGCAGCTGCTCCATGTTTTCACAGTGCAGGTGGCACCCGCCTGCACTTTCAAAGGGGATTCGAGATCCCCTTGCAGTGGGTGCAGTCAGTGACAGTACCTGCCTGCAAGGGGATGTCTTAGGGGTGCATGGGACCCCCTTTACCCTCTGCAGAGGGCTGCTCTCAGGGTGCGCACTGACAGTGTGCCACCTTTCAAATGGCGCACTGTCAGTGCGCCTTCTGAGGTCTTCTTTGACTCTGCACCCAATTCTGTGATATGGCGCGGGTGCAGAGTTAAAGGAATTCCCTTGAGGGAACACCCTCTGTTGATAGCGCTGGCGCCTTCAGTGTGCCAGATATCGGTATTATAGAAGGGGACGCACAAGCGTCTGCACCTCCTTCTATAATACCAAAATGCCCCGGGGGTGCGCAAAGTGGGCTCAAACGCCTGTTGCGCCCCCGGGTCACCCTATGTAATACGGCCCCAGAATGACACCACCCGTTAGGCAGGGACTCACAAAACACTACAGTTACAGCGGGCAGAACTACACGCTCTTGTTGAGTAATTTTGAAAGCGTATGTTAAATGTCTTTGCAGTCAGCATGAACACACTACATGATATGAGTACAAAAAAACAATTGCTCGATTAGGGTTACTTTAGCAGAAGAGAACATAAAAAGAATCACACCACACCTGAGGTCAGCACTCACAAAACAAACGATACAAAAAAGCATCCATCCCACTGTACAAAAAAATTAATGCAGAAAAAGAAAATCTTGGAAGGAAACGAAGAATCGCAGAAAATCAGAAAAATGCTTGTGGGTGTGCTTCCACAAAACAAGTGAAGATACAGAGGAAAGACAAAACATTGGAAGTCCTTCCTCTTGACATTAAATAACCCGCCATCTTAAAAGGGAAAACTTTCCCAGTGAACGCTACACAGTATTATTAGACCACAAAGAAAAACAATAAAAAGGCACTGTCGTATTACGAAAATAAAATTAAAAGTAATATTGTATAACGTTTCTTCTTTAAAAAATAGTACATGATAATGTCAAAAAATGATTTCTTTGTAAGGGAAAAACGTGTAAATAGGATTGCGATGAGAAGGAAAGAGTTACCTGTGGGACGAGACATCACATTTGAGAATGTATTCAATCTTGCCCACAGGGAATGGGAAAACAAGAAAGAACAAGCTGGCTCCGTGGAGCGGACAGGGGGAGGGAAACTGACAGCGCGCGATGCGCGTGCTGCCAGCCTCCGGGGACAGGAGATGTGCACGTGTACCGAGTGCACATCTCCTGTCCGTACGCATGCACATCTCCTGCTCGCGCGTGCCACCTCCTGTCTCCCTTCCAGCACCAAAGCGGCAACAATAGAGGCTCGCTAATGAAGCAGCGCATGCGCTGCGTTCGCTAGCGAGACCTAAAAATGCTATAGAGGAAACAGTGGGAGGGGGTGAAGAAATAATACCTCAATCACGTTGGGACCAGCGGACAGACACTGATTACATTTAATCAATCTATGCTTGGTCCGTGCTCCACCACAATGATTGGAAGTAACGTTTGGCTGGAATAGCCAATTAGGGACCCTTGAAAGAAGAGTGACAATAAGTGTATTTTGTGATAAATAGTTGGACACAGGTGCTTTCAGTCGGTTATGATGAGGTGTCTGTCGGATTTCACCAGGAATTTTTACACACACAGACAAAAAAAAACACCCCACCATCGCTCCCTCGCTCTGGAATGACTTAAAAAATGTTGGTTATTTTACAAAATATAGTGCTTTCTCTTACTTAGTGCCCCAAACAATCCACATTCCTCTCCCTTTCCACTGCACTTAGTCCCCTCGCATGTACCCTGCTTGTCCTATAATGTCTTTTAACATTATGTGCCAGAGTGATGGTCGGGAAATCTGAAGCTTAACCCCCCGCCCCCATCTTACTGACCAAGCAACGCCCCTGAACGCAGGAGGTCCTTCCTGTTCCTGAAACATTATTTGTGCTACAAGAAAGTTGGAGCAACGTTTTGTAGCATCAGTTTACACACAAGAGGGGTTACTGTACTAACAGTACAATGCACACACACATGATGCACTCCATTGGAAAAAAAAATCTTGATTTGGCAGAACGTTTTTTTTTTTTTTTTTAGTTTTATATAGCACAAAGTAGACCTGAGACATCGGGCATCAGAGCGCTTTACATGAGCACCAGTTTCGTTGCAGATGAACACATACATTTTTGTTATGCACGGGGAGATTAGGTGATTTGCCCAAAATCACAGGATGTTGAGCGTCGCTGCCGATACTCGAACCTGGTTCTCCAGGTCCGAGGTCGACTGCTTAGGCCGTAAGTCTACATCCTCTCCCCTGCGAAGTCTTTGACCACTTTCTATTCCAAGCCCAAACTCTGGAATACCAATAAAACGGATTGCCCCCAGATATCATTTGGCCACACCTCAAACTTAAAGATCCGCGTTGTCACAACTAAATACAACCTCTTTCACCAGTTCAAAATCCATCGGTTGCTAATCACGTTTCGATAATCCATTCCTTCACAATGAATTCTTCCAGACATTCCTTGGCAGACACCACTGAGCAGATTCTTATTTCAAGAGAATCCTGTGCCATCCCTCCCCAAGAGCTACATGGTGAAGTCTGACAGGATGTCTTCTTGTCTGGTTGCTTGCACAATCGATACACACTAAGTACTTTCCAGCTTACTTGAGCCAACCTGGTCACTTTCCCCATTTTTCATTTGAAAGAGGCCCTCTCAACCAAGCCAGACCAATTCTTCTCAATTGAACTAAGACACAGAAAACCTCGGGCAAACTATGACCTATTATCTCTGCAATTAAATCATGTACATTGGTCCAGCATTGTGGTAAAGGAGTGCAACACCAAGACAACTTTACATAAAAGTATCTGCTGTCAACTACCGTAGATGCCTGTTGAACAGCGAAGTGTCTGATCTATGTGGCTTTCTGGCAATAGTACGTACAATGTGTACAAATCTGATTTTGAATCATTTAAACCTGTTATCCATTTAAACTATCTTGGTCTGCCATGAGTCAGACCAAGTATACCACTTGTTAGTGACGGGCGAGCCAGATCACTGTCCCATCTCGGCCTCGCAAACATAGGAGACCTGTCCCTTCACGTGGAGAGAAGGTGTTTACTGCTACACAGATGTATGGTTTGTTGAACAAGGCTAGAGGCTTATGGAGCTTTCTAGAAGCCCTGCAAACTTCTGTTTGCACCCATAAGGTAGTCAGCAATAAAAGGGCACCACTAGAGGTGCCACTGTCCCTTTCTACCTCAGATGTTAAAGAGTAAGCAGTGAGAATATTGTTTTTTGCCAAGTGGCTGGTAGCAATCCATACATTTTATCTCACATGTGATCTCATGACCAAAGATCCGTGCTACTGACAGATCTGATGAATATACCTGACAAATCTAAGGAATATATCAAAGAGATGTATTAGTTCATGCAAGGCTTCTACAGTAATTGGCCTTTCTGTGTGATCATTTTCCCTGATGTCACAATTGAGTCCACACTATTTATGAGATCCTCAGGAACACCACAAAAGTAGGGGTCAAATGAGGAATTGTCTGGTGATTCTGAACGAAAATGACCAGGTCACCTAGTAATTTCTCATTTTTCAGGGAATTTTCGAAATTCAGCGCTGAATCCCCATTAGTTCTGTACCTCCAGAGTTAACGCGACTCTGGTATTGTTAACACTGGAAGAATTAACAGCACTGCATTGGGGTCGCTTGTAATGAGGACCTAAAGGGAAAATCACCTCAAAGTAGCAAACGGCGAACGATAAATTAATAGAAAATTAACTCTCTGATGATATCACTGTTTGTCCCATCCCATTCAAACAGGGTTTTTTTAATTCACGGTTTGGGGTCTCAGTGCGGCTAGCAGAAGATCATGAGAGGAGTCACAAGGTGCGCCCAGATCAATCATGAATCTCATCCACCTTATCAAAGTTCAGAGTAGCTACAGCAGCCTTACAAAACCTCAAACTTTGCAAAAACACAATGGAGAAACATCCACAACAAGCATCAGAATCCCTGCAAGTAGGGAAGGAAAATGCTTCTTTTGTGCAGATCTCTTGTTTAATGCTCGACAATTATCGAATATGTTTTTTGAAAACCATCACTTAAGCGCCCTACTCGAACCATTTTAACTTCTTTATGACAAAGAACCTCAAAAAGGTTTGAGCACCATTGTTATGGTTGAAGGTGTTTGAGAGCTGGCCATATTTTGCTTGAAAACTCCAACGCTAAAAAGAAAGCAAGAATTCCTGGATGGAAATATGGTTTTACACAGAGATGGCTAATGCCTTGGTTTGAGGGTGCAAATTCACATGGGGTATCTTAAGTTCCCCTTACACTACTGCATTAAAACAGCAGTGCAGCAAACATTCTGGCCACGGCTGAACAGTATCAGAGTACAATTTCACCAAGCACCCAGGGGTCTCAAAAGCTCAGGTATTGTGCACATTCCTTACTTTCTAAAAAAGCTGCTAAAAGCTTTTCTTAAAATGAAATCCTCACAATTCTGAGTGCAGTGGCAACTGTATGAAAAGGGCCCCGGCACAGGGCGCTCAGTATCTCAGCGGTGTCAGATACTGGTTTCAGGCAGCTGTAGCCAGAGCAAGGAGGCTTGGCCGGTCAAAGTAATTCAAACACCACAACTGGTCAAGTTCAAGCAAGACAAGGGTGGAAGTATTTCTTAATCAGTGTTAAAAGGTGAACGGCATAAGACTCATGACTGGAGCCGCGTGCTGCTCAGCTGACAGAGCAACCTGCGCCAACTCGTTCCATTTTTGTTCTTTTCACTTTGTTTGTCTGATGCGCATAACTAGCCCCCTCCCGCCCCCTTCAGTTGATGGCCCCTTCGGTTGACGCAATGTGATTTCTGCCTAGTGCTCTGAATGATCATGAGTGTAATATGCGTACATCCCAGTTAGCGACGTGTCCATACTCCTGATGGACTGCTTGTGGATTTTTCAGTCTTTCTAGCAAAGGCCTGTCGCTCCGTGTCATGGGAGCGCTTTCACAGCTGATCCTAGTCATAGTGTGGAAGAGATGTGGTGCAGCGGCCAGGCAGGCTGACTCTGGAACACGGGGCTCACTGTTCGCTCCCCGGCGCCAGGGGCAGGTTAGCCTAGCACCATGTGACTCTGGGCAGTAGCTCACTTAATCTTCCTGATGGCCCACAGCGCCTTGACACCCTTAGGGTGTAATTGTTTGCACTTTACAAATACCGGATACAGGCCCTTCCTCAACTGGAGGTTACACCTGTAGCTCCCAGGCAGACCTCCTAGGCAGCTCCGGGCCACCTGTAGGCCACCCACCATACAGGTGAGCCGTCGAGAGATCTGGATACAGCTGGTGTCCCTGTTCATCGAGCACAGGCGAGGATTATGTCGACTGTCAATATGGGAGGGCAACAAGGCCAGGCTGACCTTCTGCATCTCCACACTTAAGGCAGAGTGCATGCGGACTGGAGAACTTTTGGACCCTGAGGCCTACCGCTTTGTCCTCAAGGAATGCCCCAATCAATCCTGCTGCTCTCACAAGCTGGTCCTGAGGCACTTTAACCTAGGCCCAGTACACCCATATATATTGTTCGGAGTACACAATTGTGCATCAGTATGGGGATGACACTGAGTTTTTATTGTTAATCGCATGCGCGCTAGCGGTTTTCCCGCTGTGCGCTGCGTTTTTGTAAATACCGCGTTACACGACGAGCTCAGCTCGTCATGAGCGTACGAGCGGCGTAACTCATGACGAGCTGGGTTCTTAACCCTCAGGGGTTAAGAACTGTATTACTCCTCTCTGCTCACTGCAGCCAGACTGTACCCAGTCTCTGCAATATCTGTAATGGTGTACTAAGCGACCGTTTAATAAAAAGAATGTTTAATTTTATTTTTAAAGGATTGTGCATCAGTATGGCCCACAGCACATAAGAGGTTAAAGGTACAAATATGATTTACTAGTATGATCATATTCAAGCAAATCCCGCTACGCTATGTCTAGCGTTCACTGTGACTGTCCACCAGCTATTTCTTCCTGCATGGACACCACCCTCAGCAATAGTTTAAAAAAAAACAATGGCTAACCTGACTATTTCCTACAAAGAGTAAATGCATCTGAAATAGTTTAATCAGTGGAATCTCTAGATGAGGAATGACTGAAGAGAAACCCAATGTACCCCAAGGAGATTTTAACCATATTCATCTTCTTCAAGAGCAGTGACATTTATACAAATAAGCATTGGAAGTCCTTTTCAGGGCCCTGCCAGATAGCTGCACGAGGAATATATTTTGCCATTGGAATATTAAGGTAGATCAGAAGCCTTGCTAGTCATGGTGATTCAGTATGCTTTTAACCTGTTAACATTTTTTTTAAATGTTGAAGTTTCACGGTTGGTTAGGGAGTTGTGATGACAATTTCGGTAATGACGTGGTTCCTTGTCTAATTCTATTTAAAAGCAAACGCCCAAAGAGTCAACAATATACTATGGCAGTAGAATTTCAAATCCAATTTGTTTTACTTCGATGTTGCCAGAAAACAATTCTTTAGGTATCGACAGCGATACATAAATTAGATTCCGTTTCAGTATCTAAAAAAATTAAATTCAAATTTGAAATATAGTTGAGGCTAGTACATCAATGTACACATACAATTACACTACAGAGTGTTCCTCAATAAAAAATAAAAAAAACTTTCAAATAATGGGGACGTTTAACCATTCATCGCCTGTAAACCCCCAGACAAGGATATTTCCAATTCTGCAAATCAACAGTTAAATGGTTGCACATGGTATAAATGGCAAATTTGGGCTATCATCAATCGCCCTTTAAATACAAATTAACGAAAAAGTCATTTACCTCACAACTGAATATTCTAATGTTTTAATCTATTCAAGCTAGTCTAGCAGAGCGCTTCAACAAGCCTTGAGAGCTATATCAATTAAATTATAGATTGTTCAAATTACCGTTTTGCAAAAAACGTTGCTTTTTGAATCACTGCCCTCTTGAGATCTTGAGTTTCTGGATCCAAATCTAGACCTCAAACTCCTAAGCACTTCTTTGAAAAAACGTATATACAGGTCTAAATTACCTTAAATATAGAAGAAAGGCTCAATGTTTTCTGTCGCATTTTGGAACGACAATGTCCAATTTCTTGGAGGAGGCTGAAAATTGCCCTTCAGCCCCCTCAGGCTGCCTCTAAATCAAGTAGTACAAGCGTTACCACACACTCCACAAGACGACTTACGTTGTAGAGCAATGAACTTACATTTTAGTTACTTACCTAAGACGAAATAATATATATATTTCTTAAAGTGACACAAGTAGGAAATCTTGCGAACAAAAGTAAAACAGGCACGTGTTCCAGATCTAAAAAAACACAGCCAGAACTGACCATAAAAAAGTTTTCAACCTTTACTTCTCAGCAGAAGAATTTGAAACAAGCTTGCAGCGCATACAGGATGCTTAGCCAACTGGGCCAAGACTTCAGAAAGGCAGTGCGGGTGAAATTACTACATTGGAAATGGAACGCTTCTAGAAGCAGTTTTACCTCCTGCAAATAAGTGATTGCAGGTCTCACTAGCTGGACATAGGAGAGAGCCAGACCACAGAGCAAAAAACTTGGTCTAATGAAAGACATGTGTTTTTAGGTCTGCCTTTGAGACAGATTGGTTGTTTCATCAGACTACTGATCCCCCCCCAAAAAATCATACATAGTGGGATTTACACTTCATTCAGTTGTCTGTTAAATTGTCATTCCCATTTTGCTTCCGCCTATCACAGCATACTATATGGGGAAATGGGTCAGACAACTTCAGCGATTTGCTACCTTAACTTTGAATGACTACACATGAGGCAACGGTGTTCGTTATCCCCTCTCTTGTTTGCATTGGCCATTGAACCCCTAGCCTGCCATCTTCGTCGGTGCGCGGATGAGTGGGGCATCCAAGAACGAGATATACACCATATTATATCGCTCTAAGCTGATGACGCCTTAATGTTTCTCTGGGAGGTGACTGCGTCGCCTCCGGGCCTCATGGAACTATTGGATACTTTTAGTGAGATTTCTGGGCTATTCGTAAATTGGGACAGGTCATGCGTATTCCATATGACACAGAGTTGGTTAAGGGAAAAGAGGCTCTGTCTAAAATGGTGCTTTGACACCTTTAAATATCTAGGTATACAAATATATCACGCTGAGAAATATCTTAAGGAGGGGAATCTGGATAGGGCTGTGGGCCCCATACGGCACTCCCTGCCTTTCTGGGGTTCGCTCCTGCTATCTCCGCCAAGTCGGGTACTTATATCCAAAATGCTGGTTCTTCCCCGTCTACTGTTCTTCTTTGTGGCCCTTCTACTCTTGCTACCTATGAACTTTTTCCAGGAGCTGAATGGGCTATTGCTTGACCTGATATGGGGCTAGGGACGTTGTTGGGTCTCTTGAACATAATACACCGCCCACTTACTGAGGGCAGCTTAGGGGCGCTTCCCTTTGAACTCTACTATGCCGCTGCAAAATTACAGTGGCTAAGGGCGTGGATTAGCACCCCGCATCATCCAAGACCATCCTGGTACGCGCAGTACTGAAGGAAAGAAGTATTTATATCTGGCTGTCTAACTTAAAGCAAGGTGCGCAACACAAGTTCAGACAGATGGTGGTGGCACATACCTACTGGCGCAGATAAGTACACTCCAAGAGCTCCGTGCTGTGGTAAATAAATAATTAAATACCTGTTCTATTTTTGACTAGATATACAATAACAGATAGCTCAATAAATAAGAGTCAAGATACGAGGTAGCTAGAGTTGACAGGCTTTAATTAAGCATAAAGGACTGGAACAGGACAGCCTGTACGGGGATGGGATGGCAGGGCCCAGCAGCTGCCGGGGCAGGATCTGAGAATGGCTAGCAAACTTTAATAACAGTGCACAACATTTATAGTTAAACAAAACACATTATATTCAATACAGGGGGCGTAGCAGTAGGCGGAGTTTGTAGCAGTCGCGAAAGATAAGGCATAAAGTGGGTGTAACAAGAGGTGTGTACAGGGCGTATACATAGACATGTGATGCAAACGTAACAGAATATGTCATAAATGGGGCGGAAACATGGAGGGGGCTACCTGAGCAGCTGGGACCTCTAACCTAGTGGTGCGCGCAAACTGACAATGACGTGTTACCAGGGAGAACTGGGGGGCTATGACTTCTGTGCTAGAAGAGGAGACGAAAGTCTGGAGTGTCAGAGCGACATGTACCCAGGCATATCTAGTATCTGTTGTTTAGAGAACATGTTGATAGAATCCAGAAGTTATCAGGGCAAAGGCTAACAGACACTAAGACTGGTGCATGCATTATTCTACATGTAGTGTGTGTGTGAGGAATATTCTATGAATATGAATACAGTATTTCTCTTACATGGAGACATAAAGGCTAGACCATGACGGAAACTATTGATGCGATTCAGTAGCTTAGGAATGCAGAGAAGGAGGGCTGGACTGATAACTGGAATCATAACATACTCTTGGCAGACTAAGAGGCAGAGCCAGGCCGAGCCGGGCACTGTGAGGCATGAAAGTAAGCTAAGGGTCAGGGATACAGGTGGGGGCTGTATCGCTCCTCGGAGAGGGTTCAGGAGACAGGAGCTGAATCTGAGTCCGGGCCCTTTTGAGGCCTAGAAACGGGGATAATTCAATTAATTAACGTGCACACTGTAAAATGTGGCAACGTAGCTTTACATAGGCCTGATATTCGTTGTATTCACGAGAACTGGAAACTGACATACTAGAGATGGACACAACTGTAATTGAGTCTTTAATTGATCAGAGGGGAATACATGCATATCGATCATGCACATATGACATAACATGGGGAACACGTAGGCACATATAACATGGCAAAATTTACTTTTCCACATTCCCTCCTTGTGCCCTACGTTTCCATCAGGAAACATCTATATTCATGATACCATCTATCATTTCATATAGCATCATTTGCTCGTCTCGAATTGTCTTGGAACGGGACTTAGGACTAGGAATACAAGAGGTACCACAAATGCCGCAAATCGCAGGGCCACATTGTATACAGAGGCAGCAACTGAATATGATCGCTACTGCAATACCTAGAAATGACAATACTTTCCATTCCCAGGCAGATATAATACTCCAGAGCCAACTGGACCATGTCCAGGTGCCTGGATTCTGGTGTAACTGATGGGCAATTTTATGAAGTCTGGTTATAGCTGAATAAACAGACGGCGCGTTATTAGGAATGAAAATGCAGCAACTAGATCCGATGACTCTACATGCTCCTCCTCTATCGGCCAGTATGACGTCAAGAACGAGACGATTTTGGAGCACGACAAATCTCATAGCAGATTGCTCTTCGGTTAAGTTACCTAGAGCAGAAGTAGTCTCATTCACTACTGCTTCAAGGGTTCTGGTTAACCTACGGATTAACTTACTATTCTGGATAGGTCCTATAAAGAAGAAGAAACCTTTATTGAAATCTTGATATTGTTCTAGAGTAGTTTCAGTTTGATCGACAATTGGGGGCTCGATCTCCCTTCTATGTCTGACGTGTACTAGATGTGTGTTTCTATGATAATCAGATGGGGCTAGAAAAACAGGTGGCAGTAGGAAGGCAATGTAACAGGTTCCATCCCAATCGAGGGGCAGACGAATATATGCGGTCTGACCACAAACAAAATAAGAATGACGTGAGGCTTTGAAAATAGATTTCCCACTGTCACTATACTCGACAGTAGTAGTACAATCACTATGTCCTACATGTGCAGAACCATTATTTCGGACACATAATTCGCCTTTGACTGGTAGTACTGAAATAGCAGGTAAGTCTGGAGTAGTATCAGACTGAACATTCAATACCATAAAATTCGAAGAATAATTACCTAAATCATAAACTTCATTTTCTAGATCTAACCCTGTTCTATGGGGTAGACCTTGCTTGTCTGGAAAACATGTTCTATTCAGAAGGGACATATCATTGGAGGATGACGTTAACGTGGACCATGCTCCACACGAACCATTATGTGAAAACGGATAAGGAAAGAGTGGCAGAACTCCCTTCGGTGTCTGGAAAGGGGGAAGTCGACCACACACCCAACAATTAGTAGCATTGCTGGTCTGGTGTGAATAGTGTAACATTCTGATGAATGTGTTATTTCTCATAGCAAGACGATAGGATAACTCGTGAGGAGGCAGATCACTAAACGTGTGCTCTACTGTAGCATTAGGAAACTTATTTACATGAGAAATTGGAAAACATAAATGCAATGCATAACTTGTGCAGGTAACCATCAAACTTAGAAACAATAGAAAACTTAGAAAAACGATACATCTTATAGAGTTTTGACTAACTCTCTCACTATGGGGGTCTATCTCATACATGTCAGATACCTGTCTAACCGTTTCACCCGAGGGGGACTTAGACAATTAAACTGGCTGACTTATTTTACTAGACCTGAGCTTATTTTTATACTCCTGCTGCGGAGTTTCCTCTAACAGGGGAGGCTTGGACTCAAAGTTTGTAGCGGGACAGTCCTTGAAAATAGGGCAGTCTTTAGAATTCTGGCAGTCCTTAGAAATGGAACAGTCCAATGTTTTTATGCGACATCCATGGAATTTCTTGACGTGGGACAGGTGCACCCAGCCTTTGCGGCCTTCCAACTTCACGGCCGTGCGGGTGGTCAGAAGGACTAGTTGAGGTTGCTTCCAACGGGGCTCCAGCGGACTTGAACGATCAAAGTTCCTCACAAGTACAAAACATCCTGGAACGATTTCATGCGGTTTCACCTCGGTATTGTCTGGAAATGCGGCGGCAACCTGTGAACGACAAGAGTGGAGGGCAGACATCAAGGAAGCTAGGTAATCTGTCAGCATATTACTGGAAACATCTGTAATACTGCGGGGTCTAGGTGTTCCCCACATGTTTGGGGGGCGGCCGAATACGACCTCATAAGGAGACAGACCTGATCTGGAATGTGCAACCATGCGCATAAAGAATAAAGCAACTGGCAGGGCAACTAGCCAGTCTACACCTTTCTCTTTACATGTCTTGGCAATACGGATTTTCAGGGTCTGATTATGTCTCTCTACGAGACCGGCTGCTTCAGGATGGCGCACACAATGGAACTTCCACTGGTACCCTAACAAGAGGGAAACATGTTTCATGAGCTCAGATGAGAATGGCTGGCCGTTATCAGAATACACGACCCTAGGGAGTCCATAACGGGGGAAGAATTCACGAACCAACTGCTTGGCAGTGGTCGCTGCTGTGTAATCTGGAACTGGATATGCTTCTGTCCACCTGGACAAAGCGCATACAACTACAAGAACATACTTGAAACCTCGACATCGCTCCATCTGAATATAATCCATCTGGAGGACTTCAAAAGGGTGGTCAGGGGGTTGGAATCCACCTTGTTCCACCGGGACACTTTTACCTGGATTGAACTGGCAACATATCATACAGGTACGGACTTTCTGCTTGGCTGCAGCTCGTAAGTGCTTGTTGAACCAAAGGTTCTGGATACTGTCTAACATAGCTTTTTCTCCTAAATGTGCTGGACTATGTGCGGTATTGATAATGACTTGAACCATAGAGTCGGGGAGAAACCATGTGGCTTTTCCCTTCGTCACCCATCCCTGATCTGTCTGGACCCCTCCTTGTTCGGACCATTTCTTGATTTCCTCAGGAGTAGCATGTAACTGTATGTCTATGACATCTTGTGTAGGGTCCTTAACTGTCATACATGTAGTCTGTTCTGGAATGAATGTTGGTGTCTTGTTAACTGGAATGTCTGGTTTCTGAGCTGTAAGCTTGGCTGTTCGATCTGCTAGATCATTACCTTGGGAAATAATATCAGCAACTTTCGTGTGTGCCTTGCACTTCATGATAGCGATAGCTGTCGGTAAATGTATCGCATCTAACAGAGCTTGAATGAGGAGACCATGCTGAATCTTGGTTCCATGAGAAGCCATGAAACCTCTCTCCTGCCAGAGTACTCCGAAGTCATGTACAACTCCGAATGCGTAACGTGAATCTGTATATATGTTCACTTTCAGGTTCTTGGCATGTATGCAGGCTTGGGTCAGAGCGACTAGCTCTGCTGTTTGAGCAGACAGGGTGTCAATACGATGTGTTTCAATAACGTCGGTGTCAGTAGTCACTGCATACGCGGCTACTAGTTCTCCTGTACTAGTTCTCATACATGAACCGTCCACATAAAGTGTCAGGTCGGGATTAGGTAAAGCAATGTCTGTCAGGTCTTGTCTTGGCTTAGTCATAATGTTAACAACTTCCACACAGTCATGTGTGGCAGGATTCGAAGTAACTGACGGTAACAGTGTAGCAGGATTTAGAATGTTGCAGCGTCTGATTTCTATGTGTGGCTGGAACAGTGTCAGTTCATAACCTGTTAAACGTGCAATTGTCAAGTGCTGAGTCTGTGTTCGGTTTAAAAGAACTTCCACGGAATGTGGAACTTGTACTGTCAGGGAGTGTCCTAATACTATGGAATCACTTTGTCTGATTGCTAGAGCTGTGGCTGCAACTGACTTGAGGCACGCAGGCAAAGCCTGGGCTACTGGATCTAATATGCTCGAAAAATAAGCACAGGGCTTGTACTGTCCGGCTTGAACTTGTGTGAGAACAGATAATGCAGTACCATCACGTTCTGTGACAAAAAGTGTAAAAGGCTTACTGTAGTTCGGTGTTGCTAGAACAGGTGCTTGGCATAAGGCTTTCTTTAATTCATTAAAACTAAGTGTATGTTCAGATGTCCAAGGGAGGACAGTCGATACGGCTGCCTCCTGTGTCGTTAACTGTATCAGTGGCTTTGCTAGAAATGCATACTGAGGAATCCATTGTCTGCAATAAGAAGTAAGGCCAATAAAAGCACGTACCTCCTTCTGTGTCTTGGGCTGTGGAAGACTCGCTATTAACTGGATACGGTCAGGTGTCAACTGCCTACCCCTCTTGGACAGTAAGTGGCCTAAATAGATCACTTGCTGGACACAGAATTGAAGCTTCGAAGGGGACACCTTGTGCCCCATCTCAGCTAGGAAATATAGAACTGTAAGCGACGCACGCTCGCAGTCACGTTCAGAACGGGCTGTGATCAGTAGATCATCGACATACTGGAGCAGGGCAGTGTCTGTTGGCATGTGAATATTGTCTAGTTGTCTTTTAAGTGCTTGACTGTAAATACTAGGACTTTCTGTGAAACCTTGAGGAGCTCGTGTGAATTTATAGCTCCTTCCATTTAAACAAAAACCAAAAAGGTACTGGCTGTCTGGATGAATCGGGACACTGAAAAATGCATTCTTGAGGTCTATTACCGTAAAAAATATGGCTTCAGAATCAATGGCTGTCAATAGGGATGAAATATCTGGGACTACTGGATACTGAGGTATGATACATTTATTAAGTTCTCGAAGGTCAATCACTAATCGATATACTGGAGGTGCATTTGGATCAGTACGTTTCATGACTGGAATGATAGGAGAATTACATACATTGGAGTCAGTTTCTACAACCACTCCTTGAGCAATGAGCTCGTCAATAATTTTGGATAAGGCTGCTACAGCCTCAGGTGGCAATCTGTACTGTCTGATTCGTGGCAGGACAATACCTTGCTTGAGGGTCACACGATGGGGTGTGATTTGCATAAAACCAACATCAGTTGGACCTTGCGCCCATAAATGCTGCGGAACCTTAGACAATCTTGGATCAAAATCACGTAATACATAGTGACCTTTATAGTCCCTTAAAAACAATCGTATTCCTTCTGGAGAGCAACAAATTACTGCACCTAATTCTTTCAATGTTTTAATACCTAACAAATTTTCTGGACATGATTTCGTAAGTAACAAATCAGTAGTTCGGGACAATGGACCAACTTCTAGAGAAACTGGTTTGGAAATCTCGTTAACAATGGGTTTTCCTGAAAATCCAAGGGAAACATTTTTAGAGCCTGAGAGCGGAGCCCCTGGAACCTCGTCATGACTGATAGTAGTCCTACTTGCCCCTGTATCAATCAAAAACTTTCTGTCTTTCCCTAATACTTGACTGTGTACATAGGGACCCTCTTGATCTACAGGTATCTCGATGAGAGGCAAGCCTACCTCCCTCTCTAGGCTGTTTCATGAATACTGTTGATACTCTGGATACTCTGTCTGGGCATACTGGTACATCTGCTGTGTAACATGCTGTGTTGCAGCTATAGGCTGTGATGCTGGAACTGGCTGTGGTGCATTCTGTGGTGACTGAGAAGTCTGTGAAACTTGTTCTTGTCTAGGCGGACGTGGTCTTTCTTTAGTCTTACCAGTGGCTATGTTGTGTTTCAGAACTGCACACTCGTTTATAAAATGACCTGGCTGTTTACAATAATTGCATGTCCCTTTAACGGGAGCTGCAGGATGACTGGCTTGATTCGGACCCCTTTTCTGACTGTCTTGTGGAACAGATTGTGCAACTAGTACTTTCATTTTCGTATCTTTCATACGTTTCCTTTCGTGTTCTTGCTCTTCCCTGATTCTATTCTGGTGATACTGGAGCATCTGGAGCATTTGGGACGGGGTATTAGCTTGCCAAGTACTTTCGACTTTCAAAACTCGATTTTTAACTTGTGGACTTGAATTCTCGACTAGTTTAGTAACAAAAAGATGAGGGTATGACTCGCTACCTGTCCTCAAACCACTGTTAATGATAAAACATTTCTCGAATCTAGAATAAAAATCACTAGTATCTTCGTCTGGTTTCTGTTTACAAGCTGAGATGGCATCCCAGTCTTCCTTTTTCGTGGCTAATAATCTCGGCAAAACCTGAATCAATAACTCTGGTAATTCTTTACATTTATATCCAAGACCGGTACCTGGTACACGTGCATTATCTTCAGCTTCTAGAGCTGTCCAATCTATCTTTTTCTCTCCCACCTCCCATTCTTTTTCCTTGAGTTTTTCATATATGCCTGCGGGCAACAGGACCTTTAACATTTTAATAATATCTGGATACGTATATTCTCCCATACGGAGCATGTCTTTTAATTCACGGTGGAACCCTGCTGGATCTTTGTCATGACAGGGGATTAATTTCTTCATCTCTAAGAGTTCCATCTTGGTAACTGGGGTGTAAACAAATACTCGTTGCATTTCACCATCCTGTGTCCTAACTGGGTGTACTTCTCGTAACGGATGCTGTCTATCTATGTAAAACGGTTTACTTTCCGGAGGTGAGACGTGAACGAAATGCGGATTCAGAAACGTTCTATATTTGTGGCGCTGTTCTAGAATGACACTAATTAAATCGGTACCTAAACCTTTCCATTTATACTGGAGTAATTCGTTCAGAACATCATGTAACGGACCTGGATCAGAATGCTGACCCTCATACAGTGTAATGGACCAGTCGCTGTTCGGCTGGGGGCAGTTTCAGAAACATTTGTGCCACTATTTCATCTGGAAAAGTGGTAGAATCAGTAATCCATCGGACTGCTGATCGGGCTAGTTCTTGTTCATGCATAGTACTAAGTTCACTATAACCGATACGTCATTTCAGAATGTGATCGGTAGCTTGAAATACTTGTTCCAGAGAACCTTGTTCTGGTGCTGGAGGATGAAAAACTTTCTTGTGTTCTAGGCGTGAATGTCGGTCTGGAAATCTGATTCTACCTACATACGCTATTCTAGTGGGATTCTCGTCGTCTACCTCTTCAGTAGAAGAGTCGTTTTCCTTCTCGCTTACTTGTGCTTCTTTACGTTTCTCGTGTAACCTTATTATTTCCTTACGAATTTTCTTGTACATACTCTCTATACTACTGAGGGTCTTGTGTCTACCCTCGGCTATATTATCACTCCACCTTGTCAGAACTTTCATTTCGGTCGGATCTTTAGTCGGACAATCTTGTTCCCTTATTAAACAATTGATTAAAAACTTTAATAACATGAGCTGGGTCTCAGCTTTCCTTAGAGACATGATTTCGCCAATACTTTCTGGATCATCCCCTGTACGGATGAAACGATATATTCTGTCTAGATCTTCTTTCATATTCGGTAGGGTGTCCAAATACTCGGTCACCCGTCTTACGCGCAATGAATATAAAACCATATTATCATCGCCTGGGACTGGATCATAACGGCATTCGGTAAGAGCTCGCTTGATATCTGCAACGGACTGATATTTGGGCGTACGCTGTAACGCACGTTCATGTAACTCGACTAATGTTACACGTTTGTGTGGCGGCGGGGTGCCAGGAGGACCTCCCCCCGCGGCCCCTAAACTGGAATCGTCGACTGATACTCTTCGTGCTGGCAGAGTGACCGATGTAGCGGGTACTTGTACTACGGGCTGGACCGGGGGTACCGTAACAGGTGCTGTAACAGGTGCCCCGGTGGCTGGACGAACAGGAACTACATTATTTACAGGAGCTGGCGGAGCGGGATTTGCATATTCTGGGACTGTGTCGTCCAAATAGGACGAGAGAAAAATATCAGCTGCGGTCGGTTTGTGACGTAGCTTAATCGGAACTAATGGTGGCGGGAAATTACATGGTGCTTCCGGGGTTGCTTTTGGCAAGCCCTCGGCAAGAAGAGGATACATACCCTTAATGAGGGCATTTCTCTGTCTGTCTGACTGTTCGGCTTTAACTCGTTCACCTACTTCGATTAATTCCCTTTCCTGGGCTCTTTCTAAGGATTCTCTACTTAACTCTGACTTTCTGATTTCTTTCTCTGTTCTCCTGTGAGATTCTTTGCGCCATAACTCGATGGCATCTTTCTGTGACTGTCTGGCTTTCTTTTTCCATAATGCTTCTTCTACTCGCATGATGCACTCGGCATCCCATGTACCTGATACAGGCCATCTATATTTCTCATCTAGATCTTTAGTATACTCGACCCATAAGTCTAGATATAATATGGCACTTATGCCATGCTTGTGATACATAAAATGACCTGGACTGTCCCTAGGCGGGACAGGAACTGCTTCCTCGAGCAGACCTTTTCTAGTTTTTAACTGACGTAACTTAGAGAACAGAGGCATGACTAGACTGGAGTCTAGAAACAATACAATACACAATAAACACAATAATTAAAAACAAATCATTCATACCACGACATTGAAAACACATGGAACAACATTTAAAAATAACAATTCGGACAGAATACTACCTGAAATACTGAAAACAGAACACATGGATTTCTCGAGAACAGAACTTACTAGAACAGACTAGATGCACTGCTAAAACAGTACGAAACTTACCGGTCTCATAAAGAGACACGTCAGGACCCGCATCCACCTAGGTGGACACTTCGTGTTGGATCTGTGTACCCAAACCCACGGACCAGAGACAAATTACTTGACCCTGTCTAGATACTACCCCAGCAACGGTACTCACCGGGCAGCAAGAACGGAAGGCCTCGGACTGGACTGGACTGCTACGACGACGGACGGACGAACTTCGGACTTCAGTTACAGGTGGGCCTCCGGATACCTCGGACCTTGGACTCTCGGCTTGGGCTCTGGTCGGGACTCGCCGCGTTCCTCCACCGCCTCGTCTGGACGCTGGACCGCAACCTCCGTCTCCTCCGTGGGCCTGAGGGATACTTGAAGCAGAAATATCTGCACGTGCACGGTATGGTTCCGTCACGGCTGCAGAGGATCAGGGGGCCTGCGTGGCTTCTCCGGCGCGTGGGGAAAGGGCAAGTCCCTATTCGGGCCCCATTATGTGGTAAATAAATAATTAAATACCTGTTCTATTTTTGACTAGATATACAATAACAGATAGCTCAATAAATAAGAGTCAAGATACGAGGTAGCTAGAGTTGACAGGCTTTAATTAAGCATAAAGGACTGGAACAGGACAGCCTGTACGGGGATGGGATGGCAGGGCCCGGCAGCTGCCGGGGCAGGATCTGAGAATGGCTAGCAAACTTTAATAACAGTGCACAACATTTATAGTTAAACAAAACACATTATATTCAATACAGGGGGCGTAGCAGTAGGCGGAGTTTGTAGCAGTCGCGAAAGATAAGGCATAAAGTGGGTGTAACAAGAGGTGTGTACAGGGCGTATACATAGACATGTGATGCAAACGTAACAGAATATGTCATAAATGGGGCGGAAACATGGAGGGGGCTACCTGAGCAGCTGGGACCTCTAACCTAGTGGTGCGCGCAAACTGACAATGACGTGTTACCAGGGAGAACTGGGGGGCTATGACTTCTGTGCTAGAAGAGGAGACGAAAGTCTGGAGTGTCAGAGCGACATGTACCCAGGCATATCTAGTATCTGTTGTTTAGAGAACATGTTGATAGAATCCAGAAGTTATCAGGGCAAAGGCTAACAGACACTAAGACTGGTGCATGCATTATTCTACATGTAGTGTGTGTGTGAGGAATATTCTATGAATATGAATACAGTATTTCTCTTACATGGAGACATAAAGGCTAGACCATGACGGAAACTATTGATGCGATTCAGTAGCTTAGGAATGCAGAGAAGGAGGGCTGGACTGATAACTGGAATCATAACATACTCTTGGCAGACTAAGAGGCAGAGCCAGGCCGAGCCGGGCACTGTGAGGCATGAAAGTAAGCTAAGGGTCAGGGATACAGGTGGGGGCTGTATCGCTCCTCGGAGAGGGTTCAGGAGACAGGAGCTGAATCTGAGTCCGGGCCCTTTTGAGGCCTAGAAACGGGGATAATTCAATGAATTAACGTGCACACTGTAAAATGTGGCAACGTAGCTTTACATAGGCCTGATATTCGTTGTATTCACGAGAACTGGAAACTGACATACTAGAGATGGACACAACTGTAATTGAGTCTTTAATTGATCAGAGGGGAATACATGCATATCGATCATGCACATATGACATAACATGGGGAACACGTAGGCACATATAACATGGCAAAATTTACTTTTCCACAGTGCTCCCATACTCCCTATTTGGGACTTGCCTACACTACGTAGGGCAGCACCACACCCAGACCCGGCTCGCTGAGGTGGAACTTACACTGCTGGGTGACCTCTTCAATGAGGGCTCGCTCATGTGCTTTCAGGACCTGACAGAATCATATGGTTTAAGCAACGGACAGCTCCTAACATACGGGGTTCTCCAGACCGCTATCCGAGAGACTTGGGATGCAGATGAATCTGAGCCCCACACTTCCCTGATGCTACATGTCATATTATCTGCCACCTGTACCCGCCATGCCATCACAGCTTTGTACACAGCACTGCACACTAACTCAACGAACCACGGAGTGAAAGCACGCACCGGGTGGAATGAAACACCCAACAACTGCTATCCAACGGGGCCTGGTCTCAGGCCCTCCAATTGACAAAAATTGTGTCCCGTAATCCCTGATTTCATTAATTTTATACACCAGACGTATCTCTCTCCACACCACATTCAACAAATGTTTCTAACAAACCCCCCAGATTGTCCCAGACACAAACTGCGCAATGCAGACTTCTCGTGGATAAAGATAACTGTGCTAGTTGCTCACATTATGAGACACAATCTCACTTCCACAACCGAATTTGCCTATTGGGATTGCGCCCCCAAACGCAGGGTGGTAAACATGTACACCAATTTATAGATCTGGCTTTTGTGTTATTTAAACGCAACATAGCCATGGCATGGAAGTCTCCCGCACCTCCAGCTAAGCAGCGGTGGTTGTGTGATTGGCTGACCGGGACTTGGACTGAACACATGCTCCGACTGCTCGGTATGGGGGGGTGACTCCGGAGCAGGGAGCAAGAGCTGGGAAACCTTCATACTAACAGTAGAGGTTACACGGATGAGCGACCCCCTTGAATGGCAACCGCTCCCGTTTCGGACCAGGCCTACCCTGACGGGCGTCACACTGTCAGCCCAACCGAAATTAGTACAACATACAATGCTACTCACTCAAATGTTTTTTCCATTCCCCGGCTTGCAAGTTTGTCTTGCAATGTACCCCCCCTGGCTATTACCGCATTTGGACACAGACTTCTACCACTCATAAGACACTCACATCTTTCTTCGCTGTCTATTAAGCACGGACAGGGCGTTGCCCTCCCGCACCCACACCGACACGCTCCTATTCACAGGAACGAAAACCCCATTTATTACCAGGAACACACCTGATGTGGCAAGGCAATTACGTTAATGCCTAAATATTATGGATAGCTGCTTTTGAATTAGTGAGATTTCGTAATGTTTCATTATTTATAGTTCACTGGTTATTGCTTTTTTAGGTCTCGTGACCTATCAATGCGCGCAAGCGCATTGAGGGAGCGAGAATTCAAGTGCTCAAAAAAATCGTGAACCCAAGGGTTTCGTTCGTGCGGTTTTCTTTAAGTTCACGTGAATCACGTGAGCAAACAAGCACGCGCATTCACGGCCGCACAGCACATCAAAGGGCTTCGCCCAGCGTGCGCTCTGCGGCTTCTCCTCCCCTAAGACGCTGGCATTCACGGCCGCACAGCACATCAAAGGGCTTCGCCCAGCGTGCGCTCTGCGGCTTCTCCTCCCCTAACACGCTATCTCAGCTCTCCTGCCCCCATCCGGCTTCCCTCCGGCCACTCTCTAATTACCAACAGCCACCCAATCGCCTTACTAGAGCAAGAAGGATGCACTGCATTCTACGAGACCTATTGGCAACGCCAGTGCTTGTTTGATCTGCTATCCCCTGCACTACAATGTGACCCAAGCAGGGGACGTTGCTATATTTACTACAATCTGTTGCAAATGGAATGTGATGTACTATCCTGATGTCCCCCTCCTGGTTGATGTTGTAATGCTTGAATTCTAGGTCAAGAGCTCCACTGGCGAAAACTGTACTGCAACAAAAAAGCTGTTAATAAAACCATTTGAGAAAAAAAAACTTTGATTGACTTCACTTTGCTTCTTGTTCACATTCACCTAAAATAGGTTACTTGTTCTTCCGTATTTAGTTCTATGTCCCATTGTTATTGTTAATGTAGCTCTTATTGGATTAATATGTAATTTTTCCTAATATAATAGAATATAATTTAAACAGAATGCTCTGTCAAGATCAGACCTATTAGCTTTGCCAATGCTTGATAACTCTTAGAATAGTTACATTTCTGCTTTTCTTAGCGGTGTTCTTATTGGTCAGAGGAGGACACCCACCTTAGATTGGGAGGAGGAGAACACCTGAACCACGTAGTCAAAAAGGCAATATTAAACAATAAAAAATTGTGACATATACTTTATTGTTAGCGGAGTTAAACCCAAATGAACATTGTCAAAACTTTTAAAAATATTTACAGCAACAACGCGGCCCGTGCAGGTAGGAGTGGCGATTACGACAGACGACGAGGGAAATGGATTATTTATTTAATTTTCCCTCGTGGTCGTCTGTCGAATCCCCCCCAACCACGCACCACACTCTTACCTGCACGGGCCGCGGCTGAACACGAAAAACGTGGTAGAAGCCATTCTGAGCATTGGCTTTATTAAAAAATCGTAAACAATTGATTCATAGTGAATCAGTCACAACCCTAGTAACGCTAACTCACCGACATGAGGTAAGTCATAAGTAAACCAAAAGTGAACGGTGGCATACAGCATGCTTATATAGACCTGGCATGCTGCTGTCCCCCAGTGTGGCGGTTCTGAAGACAGATCACTGAGGCTATTTCCGCTATGATATTGGATTCTGTGGCCTATCTGCACTATATATGTCTTCTAGGTCTGGTAAGACACTTGCAACTAGCAATGCTCAGACTCACTGCAGTGGCACTCCTGCTGGCCAAGAGATGGGTTGCGATGTGTTGGGGTACACGTGTTGCTGCCACCAATCAACAGTGGCTCTCAGGCAGGGCACAAGTCCTAAATAAAGAAGTGGGGGGACGCTCAGAGACAGGAAGTGACGTCACGACAGGAACTGACGTCACAAAAGGTAAAAACCATAGACTTCTATCAATGGAAAAGAAAACACTCATAGGGAATGCTTCAATTCCCCTCCTAAGGGAAACCATGTTGTTCCAAGAAAGACGAGAAAAGAGAGGTGCGCTTTATTGGCAAACTCTGTAAAGTGTTGCTAATGTGTAACACAACGCTGGGTCAAAGTAGTGTGAATTAGGGGGGGGGGGGTTGGAAATGGTTCTAACAGAAATAAGAAACGGAGTGAACATATGCACGAAGTACTCAAGGATGGAAGATCGACAGGGCGGCCGGTCCGGTAAGTAACGCCATCATTTTCCAGTCCAGCTTGTGGCAGGGGGGATGGCGTCCACCTGGTAAAATAAGTTAAAATAAGTGGGGGGACGCCGTCCACCCGCGTGGTACCCCGACTCGAGCCCTGCTCTCAGGCATGGCTGATTGTATGGAACAGTTGAATCTGTACGCTGAAGATCTTTCGGCAGCATTATGGCAAGGGAGATCTGGGCCGTCTTTACGGCGTATTTGCTCTAGGGCTGGGACATACTGTGCTCACTCGCACCTTCATGGTGCACGGAATTACTAATTGTACCTCCCCTATATTTAGGGTGACCAGGCGTCCCGGATTTGCCAGGACGGTCCCCGTTTTTCACCAGCTGTCCGGGCAGATTTCGAGAAATTTAGCTCATGTCCAGGTTTTTGGAGAGGGTCCACTAAAAGAGGGGGAGGTGTTTTGTTATGTTTTACAAAGCAGGGATAGTTAGCAGTTGTTCCAAGAAAGCAATTTAATTCACAGGCAAGCTACTGGGTTTAAAAATTGCATCTTATGTATGTTCTTACTGCCTGTTTTGTAATTCTCAGCTGAGGAGCGCTGTCATTCTGCGCACTCGCTTGACGTAAAGTTATAGTCTATCTTTTTTTGTGAAATATCCAGGTTTTTCGCTTTAAAATTCTGGTCACCCTACCTATATTGAACTGCAGTAATGTCTGACTTTCGGCTGTGTTATTTGTTAAGTGCAGAATGAACAATAAAAAAACAAAAAAGAGAGAAATTGATCGGCTATTCGAGCAATTGGTGCATTGGAGATATCTACAGAGGAGATCGAGGAAACAAGGGTATAACAAGAGTGCCCTGGATAGTACACCACATTCCATTGGAAAAAAATAATTAAGGTAAAGATGGCCCCTCGCTCACCTGGGCCCTGGTGTCACTGCACCTGCTGCACTATTGATAGCTAAATGCCTGTACCGAAGAGAACTGGATGTCTGGGCAGTTCACAAACATCATCCTGATTAGAATGTTCTCTTGTACGCCTCACATCTGTGGTGTAGGCAGAACAGCAGAACACAGCCTACAGTTGGAACTAGAAAACAAAACACCAAGAGGCCCAATCTGAGTTAGAAAATCTGGTGCTCTCCTCTTGCCTGGGGCTTAACACAGACCCCTGCAGCCTATGTGGTGCAGGGGGACCCCACCCATCAGGAGCCCCCTAGTCAGCCTAAGGCATTTAGATATCTGCAAGATGCATAGGCCCCAGGGGCACCTCATCTAGGGCTGACAAGTTTCTAGCATGCTTATGTGTGACATTTCTATGTTTGTAGTGAGGGTAGAAGGGTGGTAAACAGGAGTCGCTGCTACCCGAGGCTAAATCCAAGTGATACCTGTTTAAGAACAGTAATGATGGCCCCGAAAACTGCTTATTGGAATTTACGTACTCTTAAAAAGTGAGAGTTCTGTCGGTTATACTGGAAGGCAATGTTATCTATCTTGGTTGACAGGGATAGCAAACAGTGTTGTTGACTAAAGAACTCTGTAACCCTCTCTTCGCCATCCTCTCTTGAGGCCCAAATAAGTGAGGAAGATTGGTTTGCTTTTATCTCCTCTCTATATAGGGGTGGAAGCCCTGAGAATATGTTAGTGGTGCAGGCCAGCTCTGAGTTGGATACTGAAGTGATTGCTAATATGCAGACTGCAGTAATCCTGTCTGGAATAATTTGCAGTATGAAAGCCTCTAGGGCAAGAGGTCTAGATGGCCTTCTAGCTGTGATATTCAAAGAAGACCCAAGGAAATTAGGATCCCATTTGAGCAAGTTCTTCCAATGGGTAACAATGACTGCTTCCTGCCCCGAGTCTTGGAAAGGAGGTATTGTGAAGCCTATTCATGAAAAGGGTCAAATAGAACAGCCGGCTATCTCCTGATTTCTCTTTTAGATATCTCATCCAAACTTTATGCCCAAACATTGTTAAAACATTTAGCAGCCTGGGCCTTCGATACTGGATCGATTCCAGTGGAGCAAAAGGTTTAGGTTGAAATATTCTATGGTGAACCACTGTTTCACTGCTGTGAGGAGTCGCAAGGAAGTCAATAGTGTTGGTAGGTGGCCTTTGCTGCAGCTTCGTTGACTTCCTAGCGGCTTTCGACAGGGTGGACAGAGATACCTTTTGGCGTAAACTACAGCAGTAGAAGATATCTGGAGCCCTGTTGGGCCTGGTGATGGAGCTCAGTAGTGGTAACTAGGTCCAGATTGACCTTGATGGGCTGGGAAGCCTGACCAGGAAAATTGCGGATGAGAGCGGCTTGCTAAACTGGTGCGCTTTAGGACCCCTCCTGTTTAGTCTGTTAATTGCAGACCTCCCCCAGACTTTACGCAATACAAGTAGTTACTCTCCAAAGGTTGGAGGTAGGCTCAATAGTTGCCTCATGTATGCAGATGACCTGGTGGTGATGGATCTCACGCCTGTAGGAAGGCAATGGAAACTATAATGCCCAAAATGCTTATTGTCTTGAAAACAAATTAAAGATACATGTTGACAAGACAAAAACCATGTTTTCTGCTAGGAGGAAAATACATTTGAGTGGTTCCTAGGTAACATACGATTAGAGCAGGTTCGAGAGTGTAAGTATCTGGGTCTAACCTTTTCAGAGGATCTGATGTGAGACAAACAAATAGCTTCTCAGAGACTTGTTCTAGCTACTGTAGTGAATGGGGTGAAAAGGTTTGAGCGCAAGCTTGGGAGCCATACCTTTGAGCCACTAAGTAGAGTTATACAGAGTAAGCTAATCTCCCAGGCCGTTTATGGAGCAGAAGTGTGGCTTGGGAAAGGTGGGTCTCATGGGACGGCTTAGAAGGTAATTTTCTAAAATTGCTTCTTGATCTCCCTAAAATGCTATGATTCAAGCTGTAAGGAGGGAACTAAGAACTGCAGCCTGAAGTGTGCTGGCAGAAGCCAGAGCCCTGATTTTCAATTTTTCTCTTAAAGTTGGGGTCCCTGGTGATAAACTGTCGGTGCAAATCCTACCAGAGATTATGTTAATTTACTTTGGTAAAAGGAACCCTGTGGCAATGATGCTATAGCATTTGGATATCCCAGACATGTGCACCGAAAGAGGGGAAGTAATTTGAACCAGCCAGATAAAGTGTACACTTACGCAAAGTGCTTTAGAAACTAGTTGGAGAGAGGATTTGCGCTATATTAAAATTAAGAGCTCAGTTATCAGGAGAGTATGTAGCTGTTCCTTTACCTGTATAATATTCCCGACAAGTGCCTTCGTAATGAAGTCTTGCCTTTTATTTATTTATTTATTTATTTATTATACTTATAAAGCGCACTATCACCTCGAGAGGCATCCTGGCGCTGGAGAACCCAAGGGAAAGGTGTGATTAGTTGCAGACTACAGATTAAGCCCGGTTGGGAAAGAGCAAGGTTTTTAACTGTCTTCTGAAAGTGAGAAGGCAGTTGATCTTCCTCAAATCAATAGGCAGCGAGTTCCAGAGCTTGGCCGCAGCCACGCTAAACGACCTGCCACCTGCTCTGGATCTTCTGAATCTCGGTACAGTCACCATCCTAGCCGAAGTGGAGCGTAGATTGCGGACCGGTACATGCCATGAGAATTTCCTTTTAGGGTGGGAACTGACCCTGGGTGGTGTATTAAGGGATTAAAAATAAAAGTTGCTAAGAATAATGGTCAGTGCCCCTGTAAGTGAGATAGGAAATATTCAATGAACAACATACTGATCGATTGTGTATTCTTCATTGAGGAAAGGAAAAAGGTTCTCCAACAATATTTAAAAAATATGGGATTGAAACTAGGGAAATGGGCCTGGATTTGATTCATGGCATAAAATTCCAGGATGTAGCTATTGCCGTTGGCCAATATTTGTGTAAAATCACAAAGACCCAGGTGATATTACCCCATTCTTAGATCTTAAGATCTAGATTGCCATGGGTGTGTTTTTACTTAGTAAGGGGATACTAAGTGCAATGAGAGGATCTCCTAATATGAATATGCTTAGGAGTTAGGAAATATTCCTCTAACAGAAGCATGATTAAGAGAGATCACTGAGGTTGTAATATGCTGCTATGCACGTTGCAGTTTATAAATGCCTATTGCGGTGAAATGAATTGTTTGTTATTGGCTAAACTCATTATTCTTTCTAAAACTTTTTAAACATATGTGAGATTTTAGGCTGTTGACTGTATTGAGTCTTGGTATGCAGAAATCTTAATGTTTATATGCTTATAATTGAATAATTTGTAAGTATTTGAGGCTAAAATGATGCAACTATGCATTGTTGTTTTAGGCTCTTTTAAAATCGTCTACTTTTATGAACTGGGAAATCTGTGTAATATTTTTATAAGAATGTATTTCTTGGAAATAAAGTATTTTGACTTGACTATATGTTTCTAGTGTGCTACGGTGTGACAATTCCCACTCTCAGGGGTGACACTTTGCATATCACTTTATTGCAAACACACTCAATGACCCAAGCAGTGACATTTCATCCACCAGTAGCAGGTTTTCCCCCTCCTAGCACAACCACTGCCCCTTGACATAGAAATTGGCATTAACAGCAGCACAAATGATCCCATAATAGAAATTGACTTTAGTGTGGTGTCTGCAAGACTCCCCTGATGCTAACATTCTCCTGAATGCCATCTGCCACCATGACCAGCCTAGTAAAACATGTTCGCAGTGTCATTCCTCAAGGGCCTCTAGATCCTGTGTTGCTTTGGTGTCACTGACAACTGATGTTTTCAAAATGTGGCAATTAACATGAAATGCATACCATTCTGCAGTAAGTAAAGAAACTGCTGTAGCTAATTAATTTCTTGTTGGGCCCTTTCATGTTGTGAATAAATCAGAATGTATTTTGAAGTAGCAATGTTTAGCTGGCAAGTGGCCATTTATTAAGTATGACAACAATTGCCAGTTCTGGCTTTTCAATACACAAAGCGGTGCATTCTGGGACTTGTAGTTTGGCTTTTCCAATTAGGAATTTGAGTTTAAATACCCAAAGCACAAAGTGTTTCCAGCTGAAAAACCTTTGCTCGAATAGTTGTATCAACCAGTCATATATGTAGTGTATGTATCAAACATAGCAAAACCCCCTGGCAATGATGATAACTGAAGCAAGTAAATCTTTATTGTATGATTACCTAAAATCATTTATAAAAGGCGATGTAAATTGCGACATAAAAACCGGAATCGAATATAAAACTAGGTGATTGAGACCTAAGCAAAAATCAATTAAGAAATCCTGTTAAAATATTAAAACCTAACTGAAGTGATGCTAGATATCTCGCCTGAGTTCCTCAGTGCTTTTCGCACTGAACAGCTAACTGCTGCCAGTTGATCTCTCTGATGATGTGCTGTTCATTTCAAAGTGATCAAGTTTGTCTCCAAGCTGTCAGTGAGAGAGGCAGGTGTAGAGGGTGGAATACTGAGAGAAGCCTTCTGCAGTTCTGTTAAGCAGAGAGTATGCCTCACGTTGCACTCTGACTCGGAATTTTACTTTCGGGAACCTGACATGGCCGACTCAGCTAAGATGGCTGCCAGATGCCTCTCAGTGACTCTGGTGAGTTACAGCCTCTGAGTCAAGATCCCATTCTGTGGCATGTACTGTCAGTGATAGTAAAACACATCACAATGGGAGCAGCAGCGCACAAGAGCCTCTGACAAGGCTGTGTCTAGGTTTTTGCCGCCCTAGGCGTGAATTGAAAAATGCAGCACCCTCCCTTTTACTACCATCACTCTCTCCCCCTGTCATCCAGGCTAGAAGAATGAATGCATTAGATATTCCCAAACTCATGTTTTTTGCCGCCCTCCCCCTTTTGCCGCCCTCGGCGGCCGCCTAGTCTTGCCTAATGGTAGAAACGGCCTGAGCACAGTCCCACAGTCAAGTGCCCAGAGGAGGAGGCAGCTAGTGCGCTTGTAAAGGGCACGGAGAGATTAAATGTATACGATTTCAAACTGTCAGATGAGCTCATCTTATAAGCATGAATCATTTTGCACCTTGCAGTAATGAGCAAAATATTCTCATACGTGTTGGTTTAACCCTAGATGTGTGGCACTTGGGTGGGCTGCTCCACCACATTTATAACACAAACATTAGATCCTGAGCTAAAAGAGGATTAATCAGTTTCAAATATCAAGTCCAATAATTTCAAGTACTCTTCGTTTTATTCTTCATTTATATTTCATTCTTTGATAGAATCCAATCTTCACACGTAAAAGAGTAAACAACCGCTGCCAACACGTGTTTCGTCTAGGTCGTCAAGACCAAAAGACTTCGTCAGGGCATGTAAGTCTCACGAAACAGTCATATGGATGCAATAAAAGTAGTGTTCTAGTCCCAAGCCTGCAACAATATTAGATTCAAAGAGCGTCCCGCTCAAAGAACATATCCAATTCAAAAAAAGCGTCCAGTCCTTCCAATAGTTAATTTGTGTCCACAAAATCCATGAACTGAGTCGTTTTAAGTTTCACGATTAAGTTATTATCCTCCGAGTACAGAGACTGGAAGGAGAGAAATTTCCCAGTGTATGGCGGCGTTCTTTAAGCGGGACGCTCTTTAAATCTAATATTGTTGCAGGCTTGGGACTAGAACACTACTTTTATTGCATCCATATGACTGTTTCGTGAGACTTACATGCCCTGACGAAGTCTTTTGGTCTTGACGACCTAGACGAAACACGTGTTGGCAGCGGTTGTTTACTCTTTTACGTGTGAAGATTGGATTCTATCAAAGAATGAAATATAAATGAAGAATAAAACGAAGAGTACTTGAAATTATTGGACTTGATATTTGAAACTGATTAATTCTCTTTTAGCTCATGATCTAATGTTTGTGTTATAACTGTATAACTGTGGCCCATTTGAGTCGCAGTATTTTGATCCTGGTTGGGTGACCAGAGTCTGATCCTTTTGAGCTTACCGAATATTGTATCTTAGTAATAACTATTTCTTCCCAGCGCAAATTATCCTCAATCACCCGTTATCTTTTTTGTTGTATTGCTCCACCACATTCTGCAGGAGAGGCCCCATCATTTTGTGTTACGCCACTGACTCTGGAATCACAGTCATTGGCTGGAAGAGCTCTGTGAGAGATTAATGGTGCACTGACTTCTTCCTGACAAAGGGAGGAGATAGAGACACAGCCCCGCCTACGGTTATGGTCAAAGTTTAATAAATATCCTCACTTGCTTATTACTGATTTCTGCGAACACTGGTATGCAGGTAATTTCACTCATATCAGACCATTCGACATACACAAGAAGCCAGTTGAATTTTACCATAAATCAGCTCATTTTTCAACAACACATCTCAGTACACTCCTCTACTATGAAAAAGTGGTACATTCCACTGCACTCCAATCTATTCTGTAATAATGTGGTCTACTCTACGCGCTATTAGGTATAGTTTGAAACCTGGATACAGCTCTACTCTACTGCCTATTAAACTTTAACAAATTGGTAGAATTTACCTCGCAGCAGAAGATGTACTGAAGTGGTACACTCTATTGCAGAGGATACAATACCTTAAAGTACAGCTACACTCTACTGTGCAGGATTTAATGCTGAGAAACTATCCTCTACTGAAGCGGTTCTTAGCCTTTTGATTTTTGCGGACCCCTGTTGAAACACTTTTGGAAGCCCGTAGGCAATTTCCATGATTTGAACCTCTAGAAAATAAACAAATCTACAGAAACAAGCATAAATACAAAAATATACATTTAGAAAACATATATATATATATTTAATTAATAAACAAAAAAAATATACATAAAATTTTATTTTAATTTTTAAGGGAGGGTTGGAGCTTTTCAAAATGTGGTTTTATTTCCAAAAGAAAATGCGATTTGCGAGACTCTATTTGTTCACTTTCCTTTTTTGCTCCTAATTCATTCTCTCTTTCTGCCACTGTATACTAGTGCTTCAATTAAAGTCACTGCTCCTGCAAATCCAGCCAAGGATACCAGTTTTAGCCACCAGTTTCAAATTCCTTAACATTTACAGAGTGTTTAAAAATGTTCAATTTACCTCTTCTATGTGGATATAATGTATGAATAAGGTATATATAATGTATGAATAAGATAATAATATTTAATTTTCTAAAACAGTCGCGGACCCCCTGAGCAGGCGTTGCAGACCGCCGAAGGGTTTTGCAGACCACAGGATAAATACCACTGCTCTACCGCTTTGTCAGGGGCGGCTCTAGGCTCATGGCGGCACTGGGCAGGGAGCGTAGGTAGGGGGCCCCGGAAGAGGAGGTCCAAGCGGGGCGGAGCACGGAGGCCAGTGAAGAGGGGGGGGGGCAGGGTGTTTGGAAAAAGAACAGAGCCGGAGGCCGCCAAATCCCTGCCAGGGGCCGCCACGCAAATATGTATCCATCCTCAAAGGATTATTATATTAAGGATATAAATTGGCGTGGTGGCCCCTGGGGTTTGGTGGCCCTGTGCAGGTGCACAGCTTGCACATGCCTAAGGCCGCCCCTGGCTTTGTATAAGCATTACGCTTCCAGGGTGAGCAAATGGATACCTACATAAATAACGTTAGGGGCCTAGATTTCTTTCATTAGGCTCAATGCCATGGTTGCTGGATACCAAGGCTGTCTAGTTTTGATTTAACCTCTGGCTTCTTTCTTCAACCACCATACACATGTTGCCTCTTTATCTCACTCTAGCTTTTATTTTCATCCCTGCTTTCCCCCTTTGTCGGGGTTTTCCTGTCTTTCACCTCCTTTCTCTCTTATCTGCTTGTTTCTCTTACTCTGGGTGGGTCAAAGTCTGATGCAGTAAAATGAGTCCCAGCCACTAAAATGAGTGCCATTGCCCCAACACCTGTACAAATTAAGCGAGGCAAGTGATTTCTTCTGCCACCGAATGTCCCGTCTTTCTTCCTCACTCTTGAAGGTTCTTTTTAATCTCTTGTTTCTCACTCAGTCACTGTTTTTCTGTATTTATCTTCCTTCTTCTTGTCTCCTTTGCTGTTTTCTCTCTCTATTGCACGGAGTCAAAGTTTGATTATGAAAAAACTTAAGATCTCGGTGCCCACAACTAAGTGCCGATTTCCACAACCAATACAAAAGGGGATGATGGACGGAGCATTTGAGCAAATCAAACACTCACCCCCAGTCAACTGATCTGGGTTTAATCCATCACCATTCTTTAGCCCACTCAGCCACCCCAGTTCAGACATGACCATATGCAAATCAGTCTGACACTGTGCCTCATGGGAACAGTCCAGCCCGAACTGCCCAGCCATGTCTTCCCTGGACCGGAAACAAGCATCCTGGGTGGCAGAGTGGGCTAAAGAACGGTGATGGATTAAACCCAGATCTTTTGACTGGGTGTGAGTGTTTGATTGATTCAGATGCTCCGTCCATCACCACCCCCTTTTGTACCGCTTTTGGCCACCATAAGTGTGGCAGGGTATGCTCAGACGTGAGTCCCTTGCTCACTTTGCCACTGGATTCAAGCCAGCCGGGCTGAAGACGGAAGCATATAGCCATGTCTGAACTGGGGTGGCAGAGTGGGCTAAAGAACGGTGATGGATTAAACCCAGATCTTTTGACTGGGTGTGAGTGTTTGATTGATTCAGATGCTCCGTCCATCACCACCCCCTTTTGTACCGCTTTTGGCCACCATAAGTTTGGCAGGGTATGCTCAGACGTGAGTCCCTTGCTCACTTTGCCACTGGATTCAAGCAAGCCGGGCTGAAGACGGGCATATAGCCATGTCTGAACTGGGGTGGCAGAGTGGGCTAAAGAACGGTGATGGATTAAACCCAGATCTTTTGACTGGGTGTGAGTGTTTGATTGATTCAGATGCTCCGTCCATCACCACCCCCTTTTGTACCGATTTCCACAACCTGCACCCACCGGCACAAATTAAGCAATGGTTCCACATATGTGGGGGCAAGAGCAGTGTAGATAACCAGGAAAGGACACACATCACGAACAATAATCTCCCTTACTCCAACTGAGGTACGGAAACTGCAAGCACAAAATTGCTTTGCGTGGGGCACAAATGGCCCAGGGTGTGTCAGCAGGAAAAAAATGGATTCAAAGTGACTCCCCGTGGAACCAATTAAGTATGATCATTAATCAACTTAAACTAAATTATGCCGGATAGACGTCTGCCGGAAAAATTCTGTCTGGCTTGTAATTAAGAAAGTGGCACTGATGTTTTGAGCTGTTTTAAATACTGTTTATCTGTCGTAAAATTATGCAAATGTATCCCATTCCTACATTTAGCTCAAGGACAAATTAAAGGGCCGTTTTATGGTTTCTCGGAAAGTGACATCTTGAATCTGTGACAGCCAGCAATATAGTGCATGGTCAAGTTTCAGATCAAAAGGGACAGTTATCTGTTGTTTGTAAAGATGTACTTGTGCTTTCAGGCAGGTGTACCACGTGTGGAGGCCAGCGAGTACATTTATCAATTTTTCCAGCCATTGGCAGTCCCTTTTTCCTAGATCACTTATCTACCGACATCATTTGACACACCGTGTGATCTTGGTCCTCTGGCACTGAAAAGAAAACACAAATAGCTACTAATCTCTTTAATTATTCATCCCTCAACACTCGTCCAATGTACAATTTCAGTCCCTTCTCTTAAGAGCCTCTTACACCAGATGTTTTTGTACTTTTTTTAAAGCACACAATGATTTAGGGAGCAATGATGCAATTGCTCTAGAATATAGAGCTAATCACAGGTTTTGCATTTTGAGGAATGTTACAGTGTTGCTCAAACACAAATTTCACACACCATGTTGGGATTGTAAATCCTCTGCACAGTAATGGATGTGCACCCCTGCCCTGAGTGCCCAACGGTACCGATGTCTGTATCCTTGATGCTGATTTTTGTTGTCATAAGCAAACACGGATCATGCACGTCTGCATAACATTGATGATACACATGCGCATGACACTGGCCTGTCTCTTGGATTGCAGCCTTGTTGTCCCAGCAGGGGTCCCAAAGCGCTACCCTCATAGTGATGAGAGGCTGCTGCCTTCAAAAGAGTTAAGCAGCACGGGGCGGTGGTGGCCAGATACCGTGTAGTGATCAGTAGGAGTGAACAGGTACTATTTAACCAGTGTCACTGGAGTGAGGCCTGTCGGATCGCTCATCTTTTAAGTTCCACTGCTGTGTGCTTCACTCTCCCTTGGCCTACATCGGTTTGTTGTGAAGTGCTATGCAGCGCAGGAATGGTGTATCTGCGCTGGGTGTATGTGTGCCTGTGTTGGGTTTATTTGTGTCTAGGAGTGGCACAGTACATGAATGATGTAGTGCTGTGCAGTGCAGGCATTGTAAATGCATGTGCTGGATGTAGGAAACCTATGAGTAGTACAGTGCAAGAAGGATAAAGTGCTGTGCCTGTTAAATGTATGTGATGGATGGATGTGTACCTATGAGGGGTAGAGAACATGAAGGATACTGTACATGAAGGGTACAGTGCTGAGGAATGTATGCAGGTTGTATACATGTTCTTGGTGTATGTGTGACTGAGAATGGTACAATAAATGGAGGGCCACGGATTCCATTTTGGGAGACTCAGGCCTGAATGGTGACAAATGGAGAGGAGGTAGAGAAATCCAGCAAGTCAGATTTGTGTATTGCTGCATTCCTGTAAACTGAGTGGGTCACAGACTGGAGAGGGAAGAGCCAGGCTACCCCTATACACTTCAAAGGGTGCGCTTTGGTTCAGTGAGAAGTCAATAGGAAAGGCCGGGGCAGAGAGGTAGGCACTTCAAACGAGGCAGACCCCCAACATAAACCTCGAAGACTCAGACGCTACATTACATTTGATATCTGGAAATTTACTATAAAAAGGGGGGCTTGCGACACCAAAAATAAATTGCCATCTGCCAAGCAGCCAAATGGGCTGTGTGAGGGAAGCTCTGCAAGACTTCTGTCTGTGATCAGGACTGGGCGCCACGGCCTGCTAGTCTTCTTGATGGGTGAGGGGACTTCACCCAAGAAATCCAAGACCACCTGCCCTGAAGCATCAGTGCTTGCCTGCTTGTCAAGACCAGTGTACCCTGTGAGGAAGAGGAGAGCCTTTGAGGGAGCGAGCTCCAGTGTCTGGCGGACTCCCTTTGTGAGGTGTGAAGAGATGGCTGCTGCACCGACTGGGTCGTTGCCCGTGTGCAGACCGAAGTTTTCAACCCTTTTATGCAGGAGGAGGGCCGCCAAGGATTGAGCAGTGTGCATCACATTGAAAGGCCCGGAGCCTCTGCGTAGTGGGAGTGCGGTGACCCTGCTGTGCATCAGGAGCGGCCGCCATGTGAATACTGTCATACGGTAAGGTCTGCAGCTGATGTGCAGTAGCAGGCCCCAACCCTGTATGCCAATAGGGGCCGCCGCTGAGGACATCATTTGCTAAACGGGCAGGATCAGGATATGGTGACCCTGCATGCCAGAGGAAATCACCAGGACCAGCAAGTTATGTGACCTGGTTGGAGTCGCTGCACTGAGAAGTGAGGCAGATGTGGACTCTAAGCACCTCCCAAGGACGAAGGATTCACACCAGGAGCTATGTATCAACCCTCCACGGGAGGAACCGGAGACTTACACTGCACATAGTAGCTGTCAAGAACTTTCGGTCACTGAGGATGCGTGACTGCGTGTTTAGACTCTCCGAGCACTGAATGCAACCCACTTGGCCCGTGACCAGCAAGCTCACATGAATTGACAGAGCGCCTGTGAAAGGGTCGTGCTTTGGAACGCCGGTCGCTCAGATCCTGTGAAGTGTGGGTAAGACTGATGTCGGGCAGTTATCCCCAGGGTGAACTTACTGCTAATTTGCGCTGTGGTGCTGGAACATTGTTGACTTCAAAAATAGAATCATAGTGGACTCTTGAGACTCAGACTACCAGCGGAGTGGACGTTGCTAATAATGAATGGGGAATAACCACAATCGCTAAAGTGAGGAGGAAGTGGGACAGGGAACCGTCATGGAAACACTAGAGCCCTAACCTTAGGGGAAATCGTGTAGTTGTTTGTGAACTACCTCTTTTTCCTTTGTGTTGGCAGAAGTAGTAAATAGAATACTTGTCCTAAAAGTGAGTAGGTGGCTGGGAAATGATTTACTGCTGCTGCTGCAAGCATTTTGAGTTATGAGGCAATTTTAAAGATTACCATATATGGGTTCCACACCCTTTTTCCTTCAAAAGTGCTCCCCTGTAAGGAAAGAGGACCTCAGAGGGTCGGGAAGAGCTCAATGATGAAGCATGTCACTGGATAACTTTCAGTGAATGAGAACTCCTTTAAGGAAAAGGTCTTTCCTCTACATCCACTGGCCCCCACCCTAGAAGACTCGACATTGACTCTCTCTTGATTGTGACACTGTATACCAGGAGGACGAGTCACGACCTCCATTTCCCTCTTCCCTCCCTCCTCTGATTTTTACATTCTCGAGCACCACCGCTTTACGAGGCTTCACCTTTCTGCCTGAATCAAAGACACATCAAATAAAACACAAACCAGCTACTGTCAATTTCTCACATTATTTGTAGCGTTGTTGACTCGTCTCCTAGACTGCGCCACCTTTTATCAGCATGCATTGATAGTAAATTCTAACAATAAAATCGGTTTATAAGATACTACTGCTGATTGAGGGGTCTATCGTTGATTCTGACTCAATTTGTCCTCCCTTGCCTGTGCAACTGATCAAAACGTGCCCTGGAACTACCTCTAGCTGGTTTGCAGTGCTTTAAATAAACACAAAGCAATAAAAAAAAGAACAAGCATTGGTAAAGCCACTAAGTCTTGAGCATGAAACTGATTGGTTTTGCCACTACTTTTGTTTTCCTTGTAGTGCCCGCATGTGCAGCAGCAGTCTTTTAATGTTTTTTTTAAGTTTCAGATTCTTTTTATTGTTTTTCAGGTAATTGAAAACACATGGATCAAGAAAAACCGAAGAAACAAAGTAGTACCAATAAATGTTCCAAAAATGATCTATCCCCCCAAACCTCCCTTCTACCGAATAGGCGTGGCCTGTGCCAAATGAAGTAATTTTCTTATGCTCTGAATTAATTAAAAAAAAAATGGTAGTCAGGTAGGCACCCGTATTCACAGTGGCCATCTAGGAGTGGCTCATTTCCCATGTTAACATTAAGTGTAGTGAAAATAATCTGTTTGATGAAAGGAAAAGAGAAATCGAACCTTTTTAAACAGACTATATAGATTGAATGCACAATTACTGAAAAGAAACGTCTAAAACATTTCAAATATTATTTTGCAACCTTTAAAAAATATTTAAAAAACAAGGAAACAAAAAAATGCTGTTAGAAAGAGAATTCAGATCCAGGTCTACAGATTACACTGCAACCTGAATGCAGCACCTTAAACCACTCGGATACCATGGTTTGGGGAAAACAATGGCACCGTTTCCTTTGTTAATATTAAATGTCATGACTGCAATCTGCAGTACAAAGGGAGTTTCTAAAAGTAGCCTGACCATAATATGGTGTTCAGGGCACACTCCCAAAGGCGCGCTTAGAAAATGTGGTATAATTATAGCTGTGTTCTCTGTTTTCGAACCATACAAGTCTTATAATGGAAAGCGAAAATGAGCCATTGCAAAGTGCAACCTTTTAAACACAATTTAAGCGTTGAGTGCAGAATTAATGAAAGGAGCCTCTTCAACATTGCAAATTATATTTAAAAGAACCAAACCCAAAAAATGCAATCTGATGAAGGATAAAACCCACCTCCTTGAATGCAAGGCACACTGACTAAAGAGCCTTAGCTGCTGGGCTACAATTACTATGAATAAATAGAAGGACACAGTTTCTCCTGTTAAATGTTAAGCCAAAAGGTTCACTGAAGGCAGAAGGGGCATCTATAAAGTCCTATCTGTGAGTTCATATATGGAAAGAGAAGCCCGGTGGAAGATGGAGGGGCAGTGGGAACAGTATGTCAGCTCTGCCAAGTGCTCATGATAAGAAAGAGCACCACGACGGTGAGAAGAAGGCGCAGCATGCCAGCCCCACAGAGCTCCCACGTGTGGGATCAGTGGCCCCACAGAAAGAAGGTGGATTAGCATGCCAGCCCCACAGAGCTCCCATGTGCGGGATCAGTGGCCCCACAGAAAGAAGGTGGATTAGCATGCCAGCCCCACAGAGCTCCCATGTGCGGGATCAAGGGTCCCACAGAAAGAAGGTGGATTAGCATGCCAGCCCCACAGAGCTCCCACGTGTGGGATCAGTGGCCCCACAGAAAGAAGGTGGATTAGCATGCCAGCCCCACAGAGCTCCCATGTGCGGGATCAGTGGCCCCACAGAAAGAAGGTGGATTAGCATGCCAGCCCCACAGAGCTCCCATGTGCGGGATCAAGGGTCCCACAGAAAGAAGGTGGATAAGCATGCCAGCCCCACAGAGCTCCCACGTGTGGGATCAGTGGCCCAGCAGAAAGAAGGTGGATTAGCATGCCAGCCCCACAGAGCTCCCATGTGCGGGATCAGTGGCCCCACAGAAAGAAGGTGGATTAGCATGCCAGCCCCACAGAGCTCCCATGTGCGGGATCCGTGGCCCCACAGAAAGAAGGTGGATTAGCATGCCAGCCCCACAGAGCTCCCATGTGCGGGATCAGTGGCCCCACAGAAAGAAGGTGGATTAGCATGCCAGCCCCACAGAGCTCCCATGTGCGGGATCAGGGGTCCCACAGAAAGAAGGTGGATAAGCATGCCAGCCCCACAGAGCTCCCACGTGTGGGATCAGTGGTCCCACAGAAAGAAGGTGGATTAGCATGCCAGCCCCACAGAGCTCCCATGTGCGGAATCAGTGGACCCACAGAAAGAAGGTGGATTAGCAGGCCAGCCCCACAGAGCTCCCATGTGCGGGATCAGTGGCCCCACAGAAAGAAGGTGGATTAGCATGCCAGCCCCACAGAGCTCCCATGTGCGGGATCAGTGGCCCCACAGAAAGAAGGTGGATTAGCATGCCAGCCCCACAGAGCTCCCATGTGCGGGATCAGGGGTCCCACAGAAAGAAGGTGGATTAGCATGCCAGCCCCACAGAGCTCCCACGTGTGGGATCAGTGGCCCCACAGAAAGAAGGTGGATTAGCATGCCAGCCCCACAGAGCTCCCATGTGCGGGATCAGTGGCCCCACAGAAAGAAGGTGGATTAGCATGCCAGCCCCACAGAGCTCCCATGTGCGGGATCAGGGGTCCCACAGAAAGAAGGTGGATAAGCATGCCAGCCCCACAGAGCTCCCATGTGCGGGATCAGTGGCCCCACAGAAAGAAGGTGGATTAGCATGCCAGCCCCACAGAGCTCCCATGTGCGGGATCAGGGGTCCCACAGAAAGAAGGTGGATAAGCATGCCAGCCCCACAGAGCTCCCACGTGCGGGATCAGTGGCCCCACAGAAAGAAGGTGGATTAGCATGCCAGCCCCACAGAGCTCCCATGTGCGGGATCAGTGGCCCCACAGAAAGAAGGTGGATTAGCATGCCAGCCCCACAGAGCTCCCATGTGCGGGATCAGGGGTCCCACAGAAAGAAGGTGGATTAGCATGCCAGCCCCACAGAGCTCCCACGTGTGGGATCAGTGGCCCCACAGAAAGAAGGTGGATTAGCATGCCAGCCCCACAGAGCTCCCATGTGCGGGATCAGTGGCCCCACAGAAAGAAGGTGGATTAGCATGCCAGCCCCACAGAGCTCCCATGTGCGGGATCAGGGGTCCCACAGAAAGAAGGTGGATAAGCATGCCAGCCCCACAGAGCTCCCATGTGCGGGATCAGTGGCCCCACAGAAAGAAGGTGGATTAGCATGCCAGCCCCACAGAGCTCCCATGTGCAGGATCAGGGGTCCCACAGAAAGAAGGTGGATAAGCATGCCAGCCCCACAGAGCTCCCACGTGTGGGATCAGTGGTCCCACAGAAAGAAGGTGGATTAGCATGCCAGCCCCACAGAGCTCCCATGTGCGGGATCAGTGGCCCCACAGAAAGAAGGTGGATTAGCATGCCAGCCCCACAGAGCTCCCATGTGCGGGATCAGGGGTCCCACAGAAAGAAGGTGGATAAGCATGCCAGCCCCACAGAGCTCCCATGTGCGGGATCAGGGGTCCCACAGAAAGAAGGTGGATAAGCATGCCAGCCCCACAGAGCTCCCATGTGCGGGATCAGTGGCCCCACAGAAAGAAGGTGGATTAGCATGCCAGCCCCACAGAGCTCCCATGTGCGGGATCAGTGGCCCCACAGAAAGAAGGTGGATTAGCATGCCAGCCCCACAGAGCTCCCATGTGCGGGATCAAGGGTCCCACAGAAAGAAGGTGGATAAGCATGCCAGCCCCACAGAGCTCCCACGTGTGGGATCAGTGGCCCCACAGAAAGAAGGTGGATTAGCATGCCAGCCCCACAGAGCTCCCATGTGCGGGATCAGTGGCCCCACAGAAAGAAGGTGGATTAGCATGCCAGCCCCACAGAGCTCCCATGTGCGGGATCAGTGGCCCCACAGAAAGAAGGTGGATTAGCATGCCAGCCCCACAGAGCTCCCATGTGCGGGATCAGTGGCCCCACAGAAAGAAGGTGGATTAGCATGCCAGCCCCACAGAGCTCCCATGTGCGGGATCAGGGGTCCCACAGAAAGAAGGTGGATAAGCATGCCAGCCCCACAGAGCTCCCACGTGTGGGATCAGTGGTCCCACAGAAAGAAGGTGGATTAGCATGCCAGCCCCACAGAACTCCCATGTGCGGGATCAGTGGCCCCACAGAAAGAAGGTGGATTAGCATGCCAGCCCCACAGAGCTCCCATGTGCGGGATCAGTGGCCCCACAGAAAGAAGGTGGATTAGAATGCCAGCCCCACAGAGCTCCCATGTGCGGGATCAGTGGCCCCACAGAAAGAAGGTGGATTAGCATGCCAGCCCCACAGAGCTCCCATGTGCGGGATCAGGGGTCCCACAGAAAGAAGGTGGATTAGCATGCCAGCCCCACAGAGCTCCCACGTGTGGGATCAGTGGCCCCACAGAAAGAAGGTGGATTAGCATGCCAGCCCCACAGAGCTCCCATGTGCGGGATCAGTGGCCCCACAGAAAGAAGGTGGATTAGCATGCCAGCCCCACAGAGCTCCCATGTGCGGGATCAGGGGTCCCACAGAAAGAAGGTGGATAAGCATGCCAGCCCCACAGAGCTCCCATGTGCGGGATCAGTGGCCCCACAGAAAGAAGGTGGATTAGCATGCCAGCCCCACAGAGCTCCCATGTGCGGGATCAGGGGTACCACAGAAAGAAGGTGGATAAGCATGCCAGCCCCACAGAGCTCCCACGTGTGGGATCAGTGGTCCCACAGAAAGAAGGTGGATTAGCATGCCAGCCCCACAGAGCTCCCATGTGCGGGATCAGTGGCCCCACAGAAAGAAGGTGGATTAGCATGCCAGCCCCACAGAGCTCCCATGTGCGGGATCAGGGGTCCCACAGAAAGAAGGTGGATAAGCATGCCAGCCCCACAGAGCTCCCATGTGCGGGATCAGTGGCCCCACAGAAAGAAGGTGGATTAGCATGCCAGCCCCACAGAGCTCCCATGTGCGGGATCAGTGGTCCCACAGAAAGAAGGTGGATTAGCATGCCAGCCCCACAGAGCTCCCATGTGTGGGATCAGTGGCCCCACAGAAAGAAGGTGGATTCGCATGCCAGCCCCACAGAGCTCCCATGTGTGAGATGAGTGGCCCCACAGAAAGAAGGTGAGCAGAATTCCAGCCCCACAGGGCTCTCATGTGTGAGGAAGTGGCCCCACAGAAAGAAGGGACAGCATTCCAGCCCCACAGAGCTCTCATGTGTGAGATGAATGGCCCCACAGAAAGAAGGAGCAGCAAGCCAGCCCCACAGAGCTCCCATGTTTGAATGGGTTTTTTTGTAGCATGTTGACGTCAACACTACGTTTGCCCAATAGCTGCTGTCTATCCATGCCTCAATGAGGCGCCGCCCTGGCACCTCACAAGGGTACCATGCTCAGCCCAGATCACCGACACCACTCGATAGGAATCAGTTAATACTGCGCATGCGCAGAGAGCTACAGAATACGATATGAAGTAAATACGTGCTCATACAAGATAATCTAAAACAAGTGAATATATTTGGCCCGTTTCACAGACTGCATCCACCGCCAGGGTAATTTATTCTTCCAAAGCTTTCATGTTTAAATATTATTGGGAGGCTGTCTTCTGCAAACGCACTTACTTCACTAAACATGTCAAGCTTAATTAAAATAAAGCACGGCAGAGGGGAATCGCGGGAACTTCTGCTGAACAAACTGTCTCAGACTTGCTGTGTTTTTACCCTGTTGGCAGGCGCGGGCCTTCCGCCGATTGAAACGATATCAAAAACAAAATTCTGGGGGGGCCTGGAGGCCTGCTCATGCTATTTAATATTTTTTTTTCAGTTTATACGGGTCCTGTTTATTACCGAATATTGATGACAGAGTCAGTTTCTAGCGTAAGGCAATACTAGGTGGCTGCCTTAGAGCTGCCATCACCTATGCCAGCAAGTATGCTTCATTGGCAGGAAAAGGGGGAAAATTGTCACTTAGCATAGGGAGGGAGAGGTCTTTGGCCTGGTTGACCCTAATGTGTTGTTAATATGATCGCTGTAAGAAAGGCACATCATGCATGCAATAAAGTACCCCCTGCCATGCGCTAGATGGATAAAGCAAGACACCGAGAAGTTCTGTGACCATATAGAGGAATAAGGCCGGGGATGTTTATAAACCTGAAGTAAAAAGTTAGAATCTCTAGTGCAAAACTGGACACACCACAAAGCAATTAGATACGTGTTGCAAAACAATAATAAAATTCGCTTAATACAAGTCAGAGTTTTTAAAAATTCAAGGGTTCTGAATATGTAGAAACATGCAGGGAGACTCCATCTTTCCTATGATCCCATAAAGCATGGAAAGACAGACTTGTCCAAAAAGAACAATGGATGGACGGAATGCTGAACAATGCAAATATTCACCCCAGTCACAAAGATCTGGGTTTAATCCATTGTTCTTTTACTTACCACGCCACTCCAGTTTGGACCCAGCCATATGCAAATCAATCTTGCACCTGTTCCTCATGGGGACAGTTCAGCCTGAACTGCCAAGCCAGGTCTTCTCAGGACCGTAAAGAAGCATCCTAGGACCGGTTTTGGGGCTTCATCCCTCATCAGCCAGGCTGGATTGAGTTGCAGTGAGCACAGGACCCACGTCTGGGCATACCCTTCCCTCTTAGGGTGACAAATGTAAATCCCGAAACCAGTCCCAGGATGCTTTTTTCCAGTCTAGGGAGGACATGGCCTGGCAGTTAGGGCTGGACTGTTCCCATAGGGAGCAGGGTCAAGACTGATTTGCACATGGCTGGGTTCAAACTGGAATGGCATGGGGAGCAAAAAAAAAACCAATGGATTTAGGCCCAGATCTCTGTACTGGTTTGAATGTATAAAGAAAAACCAAAGGGGATGATGGACGGAGTGTTGAACATTGCAAACACTCAACCCAGGCAACTGATCTGGGTTTAATCCATCATCATTCTTTAGCTCACTCCGCCAGGCCAGTTCAGACATGGCCATATAGCTAATCAGTCTGACCCTGTGCCTCATGAGAACAGTCCAGCCCAAATTGCCAAGCCATGTCTTCCCTGGACTGGAAACGTGCATCCTGGGACCGGTTTCTGGCTAATCAGCCGTCATCAGCCAGGCTAGCTTGAATCCAGTGGCAAAGTGAGCAAGGGACACATGTCTGGGCATACCCTGCCAACTTAGGGCGAACAAAGCAAAAGCAAAGTGGATGATGGACGGAGTGTTGAACATTGCAAGCACTCACCCCCAGTCAACTGATCTGATCTGGGGTGAATGTATGACATTTCTCTGCATTCTGTCCATCAATTGTTCTTTTTGCATTTGTCACCCGAGTGGGATGGGTATGCCCAGACATTGGTCCCGTGCTCTCCATGCCACTGGAGTCAAGCTATCCTGGCTGATGTGGGGTGAAACCCCGAAACCGGTCCTAGAATGCTTATTTCTAGTCCAGGGAGGACCTGGCCTGGCAGTTCGGGCAGGACTTTTCCCATAGGGAGCAGGGTCAAGACTGAATTGCATATGGCTGTTAATCAATTGTTCTTTTTGCAAGACAGACATGTTGCCATTAATATTTTCTTGCTGTTTATCACTGTTTATCTTGAAGAACACAGCAGAAAAAGAAAAAGCAGTGCTTTTGTTTTTTTTAACTGCAGTTTTAATTATGCTCTGTAAGCAAACTTTTCCTTGGGTGCTGGCCTAGCAGCAGGCATTATGGTGTCAGAACTCAACTTTAATAACTTATTACAGTAGAGACATTACGTCATTATTTTATTGCAAGCAATTTGGGACACCCAAGTCGCCTTTAATAAGAAAATAAGAGAGAGGTTTTTATACAAGGATTGCAGGCTCCCAAACACGTCCTTCACCTTAACACTAACTACACCAATGCAGGCTGGAAGTAAAGGTGGAGAAAGAATTGCTACAGTAAACTCTTTGCTGCTTGGAGTTTGAAGCTGCTGTTGTTGTCCAGAGCTACGTCACACACTGGGTCCAAATAACAAAATATTTTCAGCGTGCCAACCAGGATTACGCTTGGTGGTTTTAGCATGCAAACTTTAATCCTATTTCACCAAGGCTGAATGGGGGTACCTTTGCATCCAGAGACGTAATTTGTGAGTTTGGAAAGTCTACCAAGATTGTCTTTTCTCTGACATCTAGTTGTTGGGCCATCTTTGGCATTCCAACCAGATCAGCCGACTTTAGCGCAGTGGAACCAGATTCTAGACCTGCTGTTGGAGCAACATGCTGTGATTCTGAGCAAATCACTTAATCTCCCCTTGTCTGGAAAACAAGGGTCTGATCTTGGGTAACATAATTGGTCCTCGTGTAAAGCGCTCTAATGAACTAGGGTAGAGTTTGCGATATATAAAAGTGCACCAACAACAAAAGTTTAAATAGTGCAAAAATTGTGGAAAGTAATGACATTTCCAGTTTTAACATAGGATATGAAAGAGAGGAAAACTTACATAGAAACATATCCCCCAGGTCAAGAAGAATATTTTAGTGACGTGTCATTAAATTACTAAACCTACACGTCTGCCCGACTTACTTGTGACTCGTGTACACAGCTGCAAGTCTCCACAACGCATATTGAAAGTTGCCACATCCAGTCATTTAAGAGTTTTTGTGTCTATCAAACTCAATGGTTGGGAAGGTAATCAGACACATTTTTCAGTTTTTATTCACAAGGATATAGCATGGGCTGCACTACCCAGCAGACTGCACACCTAATACCAAGGTTATAAGTATTTAAAGTTCCTAACCAGCAGGGTTAGCAGAACCTTAAACCTTCAAATGCTGATATAAAGCAGGCTTCTGGTGACACTCTGCTATGGTACTGGTCAGTAGGATGCAACCAAGTGTCTCAGAATAAGCAAACCTACCCAAGACAATGTGAACACCCCTAAATGAGTAGAGTGTAGTCAAATTTCCTCTCCAAAAAGTCTCTGGAGTTGTCATGGCCAGAGTCTCTGAATGAACAAGGTGTGCTTAAGGCTACTATCTCCTTGGGCAGGCATATGCTGCTTTGTCCAGAAGACACAATCAACACACTTTGTTTGCAGAAGCAGGCATTCAGATAGGCCGATTTGACGTTTGTCAGGAACAGGAAAAGGCAGCAGCTTTAGGTGATTAGTATCAGTGGCGCTCCTCCGCTAAGGCAGAGGAGCAACGCCCCACTGCCAAGAGCAGCAAAGAAAGTAAAAAATAAACTGATAATAATAGACTGTTATTATCGTTTTATTTTTTCCTCCTGCTGCGGCAGTGCGTAGCTGTGCGCAGTGACTGTTTAGTCTCGGGCCGCCTAAAACAGTCATGCGCACTCCCATGTTCTCCATGAAGGCTGCAATACAGCCTGCATGGAGAACATGCCAATCCCAACAGCCCCTGGCTGAGTGCCTTGTCATGGCGCTCAGACTAATCACAACGCTGCAGTGCAGCGTTGTGATTGGCTTAGGAGTGAGAGGCTGGCTGCCTGCTTCCTCTTCCGAGCTGGAGTAGGACACAGGCGAGCAGGAGAGAAGACGCGGGACCCGGAAGCGGCGGCAGCAAGGTAAGTTTTATTTTTTATTATTATTTTGTTTGAAAAAGTAGCCTGTGAGCTTCCCCCCGTGCCCTCAACCCACCTGCGAGCATTGCCGGCCGCCTATGACTAGTGTACTACGAATCAAAAGCCTTTCAGTAGAGGAGAGAGCTGAGATAATTGGGAGAGTGGAGCCTGAAAAGCTGGCGAGAGGAGAATGACAGCGCTCTTGCACAGATGCACGCAAAAGCTGTTTCTAGCAACACTCACAGATGCTGGAACATCTGGGTAAAGATTGAACAAGCATTGGCATTGCTGATAGGTCTGGCTTTAAAGTAATATTATATGGTAATGTGAAGCATCACAAGTAAATAGAATGGGATTAGGCATATATTTGTGTGGAAGAAAAGAACTCCAGAATAATATCAGTCTAAGTTCAAAGGTTAGCAAACAGTTGCACTGTCCAGCCAGACCTAAAAATCCATTTAGGTTAATGGCAGCCCTCCTCCGATCTGTGTTTGTGTCCGAGAAAAACAGCATAAGTTATCTAGTTATCTGAGATACTTTGATAACATTCCAACATCATGTGTATGCCCATAACGGTCAAGCTTAGGCACCTGCATAAATAAACAAATTGATCATAGCTGCATGGAGGGCACGCCCTTTTTTGGGGGAAGCACACAACTTCTGTCCAATCAAAACATGTACTCCTGGATCCCAACATGTGGGTGGAGCCAAAGCCCCTCTTTAGAGATGCTCACATAAATGTTTGGCAACAGCTGCACTTCAAGCCAGAACATAAAAATGAGCCCATACGAAATCTATTGTATGTGTTCTATCCAGATCAATGTAAGCAGGGTAAGTCTCGTTTCGGCACATTGTTTCTTTCATAGCCTAAAATGTCATTCTTTACAAACAATGAAAGTTCTTTCAGAAGGGTAGAAGAAGGATTCCTCATATAAGCTAGAAAGAGTGAAGGACAGTGGAATCTATAAGAAAGTACTAGACTCGGTAGGACAATCCCTGGTTTCCCCAACTTTATAACCAAAGGTGAAACATCATCTAATCAAGTTTTGGGGTCTTGCTTAGGCAATCTCTTTTTGGAGGTGTGTTCTATGACGCTGGAGTAATTTTATGAAGCTAAAGGCGACACAGTACACAAGACACCTTTCTATATTAGAGACTGTGCAGAACTTTGTGGAAGATGATTCTACAGTTTCCAGAGAAGCCTCCCCATTCCAAGCACGTACACAAATGACCAGGGTATCGAGCCCATGACATCTTAAACCTTGTATTTATTTGAAGGCGCTCTGTACAAAAGACCCAGAGTCCCAGGGTACCAGATGACCCTGGGAAAGGGATCCTCGGTGAAATTGGATTAAAGTCTGCAAAACCTTGGGGGGCCCATATTGCAAGGTACTGGGAGGCACCCAACATATAAAATCTCTGATGAAAACAGTACCTGGCAGTCTCACTAAATGCCACTGGATTCAAGCTGGCCTGGCTGATGAGGGCTATGACCCCGAAACCGGTCCCAGGATTCTTGTTTCTTGTTCAGAGAAGACCTGGCTTTGCGGTTCGGGATGGACTGTTCCCATGAGGCACAGGGTGAAGACTGATTTGCATATAGCTGGGTCTGAACTGAGGTGGCGAAGTGAGCTAAATAACAATTATGGATTCAACACAGATCTGTGGCTGGAGTTGAGTGTCTGAAAAGTTTCAGCGCTCCGTCCATCATCTCCTTGTTTTTGCTTTGTTCGTCCCAAGTTGGCAGGGTATGCCCAGACATGGGTCCCTTGCTCACTTTGCCACTGGATTCAAACTAGCCTGGCTGATGAGGGGTGTAACTCCGAAACTAGTCCCAGGATGCTTGTTTCCAGTTCAGGGAAAACCTGGCTTGGCGGTTCGGGCTGGACTGTTCCCATGAGGCAGAGGTTCAAGACTGATTTGCATACAGCTGGGTCTGAATTGAGGTGGCAAAGTGACCTGATGAACAATGATGGATTCAACCCGGATCTGTGACTGGGTGTGAGTGTCTGAAAAGTTTCAGCGCTCCGTCCATTATCTCCTTGTGTTTGCTACATTTATTATTAAACCGTGTTTGCTAGGGGTATGGTTCTGTCATTTCTAGGTGGACCCACCAATGTATACGTCCCTGTTATTTAACGGGTCACTTTTGCTTCTGTGTACTCCATATAACATATTCTTAGTACATTTCAGCTGCCCATATGTAGGACACATTGAGATTTTCCATGGTGGCACCTGTCTATATTAAGGCCTCAAAATAAGGATAACGAGCACTCCTAAAATTATAGGGTGTGCAGCTTTATGTATTCTTACACTTTTCACTACACCTCTTAAATGCTTGTGGGCACAACATTAACCACATTATGTTTGAAGGAGCATATTCGAACCTCACACCACCTAAACAACACTTGTTGTATAAGCCAAACTACAGCCACTGCCCTATAAACCTTTCACTCTAAAAAAAGTGCCAGGAATCCATAAAAATAGAGTGCTTCACAGCACTGTCGGGGTATATAACATTACATAAATGCTATAATATAATGTGACAGCCTCAACGTAGGAAATTTGGATAGCACATGCTATATATGTAGGTGGTAATTGAATGGGTTGAGGCAATGATTGATTGCTTAACAACTTTGAATTGGGCGTATCAGAGAGCTTCTAACCTAAACCCATTGCAATAGGACTTGCTGCAGGTAAGTACTGATTGCCAGAAATGAGTGATTCCGTGAGACCCATAAGGGTTCCCACGCTGCTTTTATCAACTTTAGAAAACCCTAATTGAATGCACCTTTGCAAGAAGGTTTTATGAGAATTGAATTGGTACTGCTGTATGGTTGGGTCTCATTTGCACTTGTCCTCTTAACCTGGTTGAAAAGAATAAGAACACAAACGCAAACCGCAGATTACGTGTTAAATCTGCTCATGCACCGCATGCCCTTGGTCTTTCTGCCAAATCATATGGAGAAGAAGAATTCCCTTTGGGAGGACCCTGGCCCTGTAGGGGGCCCCTACTGAAGCAAGGACTGGATCTTGGTGACCCAAGGGTTGGACAGCATGGCACAAGGCCAGGTCAGAGACACAGTCAAGAAGATTCCTCTGGCCTTCCTGATTTCCAAGCATCCTATGAGGTGCAGGAGATAGAGAGGAGTGAGACGAACCCAAACCCAATGGCTTCCTTCTGGGCAGTAACTGGGCGATGTGCTGTAAGTCACCGAGCATAGGGCTAGCAACCTTGATGGAAGAGATAGGGTATGTAGTAGCCCAGCACACCAGAACATGTGGCAGGCCCTTCAAGGATTTGACCCTTGGCTAGGTGTATCCTTTTTTCTCAACAGGGGACTCGAAAGACTCTCCTACCCTAGAAGGATCCCCAGGGTCCTAGAAGAATAAACCACAATGCCAACTGACGGATTCCTTGCCACCTCCCTCTCTAGCTGGAACTCCTAGAGGAGGTGTATGACACTTATGGGTCACCGTTAGGAATGAGGAGTCCAGCACCCCAGTGAGGAAGATGAAGATTCTGCAAGTTACCCCGTTACCTATTTTTAGAAGGAGCAAGCCCCAAGGGACTAGAGTAATTAAGAGAGTGTAAGTTCCTGAGAGGTATGCCTCTGCATGTTGTTCCAAGAGCTCTGGATGGCTGTGGAAGTGCACAGAGTTGAAATCAAAAATAAATAAAGATCCTCACATAACAAACTGCTGTTTTATTGCCTAAGAAGGGGATACATTTTAGGGTTTTTGCGCTCCAGACACAATGTGGAGATAAGATTTTCAAGTAATGACCATGAGACGGTGTGTAGGGAGGGCCCGGGATACAACACATACATGCAAATACACCAACTCTCTCATGTATAAGTTAGTGCAAACTTAACACTCAAACAGAACTGGTTGTTTGCTTAATTTGAATATTTCATTTAATTTGACAATTAGATATTCTGCCCCAAGGAGGGCCAGACACAAGATTTCATGTTGGCTCAAATGAAAATAATCAATTTATTATACATGATATAGATATTATTGATCACGTTCATTTAGAGAAACACATACTGAAAATGTTGTCCTCTGTAGCCTCTACAGGGGTTACGCTTCACTTCTCATAAGGGTACAGACATCCATGTGGGGATCCTATGGCAAGATCGCAATGAGTTGTTGTGAGAGAACAACATTCATGTGCCTCACGTGGATCCAACAAAAAAATGCAGTCCCGACACATTTCTCCTAAAACAAAAAAATTTCCCAGTTTTTAAGGGAGGGTCGGGTGAACCTGAGCATTGATCACAGTGTTGTGCAGGGTCATATTTCAACCAGTCATCTTAGAAACTGGGGACCGAAGTTCATGGAGCTCTTCACAGAAAGAGGTGGGAATGTGAAAATATGTAAATATTGTGTGTGTATATGATGCCGGAGACCAAATAGGACATTTAGTCCTATTTCCATATCTCTGCCCGTCCCAGTTTTTCGATCTGAAAACCTACACACCCTAGTCCCTACCTCTCAGAGCCAAGCAACAATGTCACAATCACAGCCCTAGAGAAAATGTATCTATCTTTTTCCTGAGCCCTGGAATTACAGATTGAAACTGAAGGAGAATGACATTAACTTGTAGAATATGCGGAGGAAGAGCAGGTTTGCTGACACGCTCCTTGCTGAGACAGGCTCAGGATACACTACAATCATCTAAGGGCGGACTGGCCTATAGGGTAACCTGACAGTGCCTAGAGGGGTGGTCTGACAGGTCAGCTTGTGGGCCCTTTTTTTGGCTGTTTGGGGGCCTGTTTTATGCTCCGGTGGACCGGTGTTTCTGTTGATTTCCCTGATATTACCACAGACATTACCTGCATAAAGTACAAATGCATGCAATCTCCCCTATCTTGTTAAACAGCTATACAGCATGTATTTACAAATTCAAAACTGCCCGGATTTGCAAACGTGGCCCACTTTTTTTAGCTGTCTAGGGTGCCACTTTTGTTTTGGTCCCCGGGCCTTTTTTCTGTCCCATTCAGACCCTGCCTTTATCCTGAGTGCATCCTACCTAAATGGTTTGCATATATGTTAACTTGAGGAAACATCTTACAAAATCATACATCAAACTCATATTTTACGTGTGGCCCTGTGATTCTTTAACTGGTAAGGTGCTTCTAGATATAATGGATATTAACATATTAGAAGACTCTCCAATGATTGCCCTTCACTCCCATGCAGAGAAAGATTTCAATAGGGTTGACTGGAATTTTCTAGCCAGGACATTAAAGAGATTCTTGTTTCCCACATCCCTTGTTTAGTGTATTTTAAAGGTGAATACTAATGCTGCAGAGATGGTAGTAACCAGCAGTACTTAATTTGTAAAATAATGAGTGGCGGTGCCCAAAGCTCAGACACGGGCCAAGGCCGGTGCTTCCAGCCACCTGGTTCTCATTTACTTTGTCTGTTGGCAGATCTTGGAAGTGCAAACACAAGGAGATGATGGACGGAGCGCTGAAACTTTTCAGACACTCACCCCCAGTCACTGTGCCACTGGAATCAAGCTATCCTGGCTGATGAGGGGTGAAACACCGAAACCGGTCCTAGGATGCTTGTTTCCGGTCCAGGGAGGACTTGGCTTGGCCGTTCGGGCTGGACTGTTCCCATAAGGCACAAGGCAAGACTGATTTGCATATGGCCAGGTCTAAACTGGGGTGGCGGAGAGAGCAAAAGAATGATGGATTTAACCCATATCTCTTGACTGGGGGTAAATGTTTTGATTTGTTCTACATTCTGTCCATTAATTGTGTGTCTCTAGATCTTGGCAGTGACCAAAGTACGTTGTTGTTCAGCTGAAATTCTGTTAGTAGTTACTGGATTATTAATCTGGCAATGCGGGGGTTCTTGTCCCTGTGTGTCGACCTATCTCTTTATAAATGTGGTATCCAATGATCCTTGAAAAGTATTAATTGGTTTACAACATAATTGAACCAAAGCAATCCAAAACTGGTCAGGATGTCATTGGAGTCAGTTAGCTCCAGTTATGGCGCTGCTACAGAATCTTACAGAATTGCTGTTGGGGCTGCATGACCATTCAACGTGGGCGATTAGAACATTAAAAGGCCTCAATGGAGCTGATGGATAATAGCGATTGGAATCCTCATTCTTGCCATGGGTATCACGGAGAGCAAAACAGGGATCCTAATGCACTGTGGGTTCGAAGGGGTGGTAAGGGCTTTTCTTTTTTTGGCTGCCAAGGCCTACAATGAGCTCCCCTGTGAGCTGTGATGAAACTGTTTCAGAGCCTGTTTAAGACTTGGATTTTCATTGGCGAGAAGTAGTCCTTCCGGGAATGGGGCTGTGCGCCTGGGATCTCCTGCTAGTGCCGGGACACTCCTCAGAGTGCCCGTGAGCTTTATAAATCTATCATTCATTCATTGTTTTTGAGCTGGCTTACATTGATACTGTATTTCCGAGAACGTTCTATAATATTTACTCCAGATCTGTATTAGATAATAAAAAATCTTTCTTAAATTACGTGCCACAGGGAGATCCCCACACCCCCAAGTTCTGGATCCTGGTCAGACAATCTCTTCAACATACTGTGCGTGCTATTGCCCAATGCTAACCATGGTGGGAGGAAGTGCCCATCTGTGATGTTTATACCTCCTCTTTCACATCTTGGCTTCTGAGACGAGAAATTGTTGATTAGATTGCTCAGCCAAAAAAAAAGTGTACATATTTGTTACAACTGAATATCGTCTTCTTCCTTTCTCATGACTTCAGTCTTTGGCACCTGTGCGCTCCCTTTGTTTTGCAAAGTCATGTAACCACAATTGGAAGAATATGTGCAAAAACCTATTGTGTTCTTTGCCTCTGCTTGTTGAGTTCGCTCCAATTCTGGTTGCTGGGGGACCCCCAGTTGACCAATTCTGGGAATTCACAAATATTACATTTCTCTTGGCTAATGAACCCTTTCAGAGTTTGGTTGCTGAGTGCGCAGATTTTCTTTGACAATATGTTGTAACCATAATCAAACAACACAATAAACACTCCTTTGTGAAATGGTAGAACACTGTGACTGATTTATTGTAACAAATTTTCTAAATTATTTTCTGGTTGCCTTGACACCTTCTTAGTTTTATTCCTCTTAAGGGTTATAAATCAACATTATCAGATTGAGCGCAATTTCAAGCGCCATGTGCCCAAATGCATTTTGGGGTTACCGAAAGGCACACTCCAGGCAGTCTGTTAAGCCATATGAAAAAATACACTATATTAAATATTTATGGAAGTGAAGATCCATCTTTTTCTTGTAGACACTGAGGCCACCATTAACGTGTTGACAGACGTCGAATTTGCAAAGTTACCACAAGACACAGATGCTCAGCCATCCAATGTGAAGATCTAGGCCTCTCACACTCCATACCATCGAAAGGAATAGGATCATGCCTGCCTCATTAATTATTATCATTATTTTTGCATATTTATATAGCGCGAACTCGACCCGCAGGTATTGGAGTGCTTTACATGAGCACCGGTTACTTACACATTCAGGCACGGGGAGATTAAATGATTTGCCCAGAATCACAGGATGTGGATGCGACCCCGAGGCTCGAACCCTGGTTTCCAGCACCAAAGTCAGCAGTCTAGCCGACGGACCACATCCTCTCCCCAATGAAGGCATCATGGGAACCCCTTCGATAGGACTGAAACTGCATCATAACTAGGCCATCTACTGAGATTTCTTTAAGGTATAAGAATACACCAGCTCCATTAAAGTACACAACAGCAGAGGAATGCAGAAACCAACAGCTTACTGAGACAAGACACCAAGCTAGGCAAGGGCCCATTCATTCGGGTTCCCTAATTGTCCTGTGTCCAAGAGGCAATTGTGGTATCTTCATATCCTTGCCATGCTTGCTCTTCTTAGTTATATGTCTGCTACTGCTCAGCCAGTGTGAGCGTGAGGTAATAGAATGCTGATGTGTGCCTGGTGAAGAGAATGTCAGTTGGAATGCGTGGGCTGAGCAGCAAGGATGCTGCTCCCGGTGGGGCTTTCTCCTTACCATCTACTACATGTACCCTTGATCCTAAAGAATAACACATCCTGTTTCACTGTTACTCCTGGCTACCGTGCATCTTCATTTACCACAGAAATCTGGTGGTCAAATAACGATCTGCGTGGACCTCAGACATCCTCAACTGACCATCCAAGGAGACAACGGACACCTCGCATCCAAGACATGATCCCTCATATCAATGGTGTCCAGTTCCTCCGAAGCATGACCGACAGAAGGGCTAAACCTGAAAGAGTCGTTGCAAAATATCCTACCCTCTACTTCGCACCTTCCACCCAACAAAACATCAGGTCACTGAAAGACTCATCACTCCGATAACCCGACAGAGTCCCATGGTAATTCTTTTGTTTTGGGGTCCTGAAGTGTTGTCACCTGCTTGATCCAGATATGCAGCGGAAACCTCCAGCTGGATGACAAGGAGAGCCGACATGCCTTTCTGGCCCCGCTCCAGCACTTGATGCCCCATCCATGCAGCATTGAATCACCTTAACCTCAGATAGTTCCTTTTACTGGATATGGCATGGGCCTTTTCAGATGAGCTTATGCCAGGAGTTACTAGCTCGTTGCTTCAGGCAGTCCCCATCACTCACCCACATACCCTATGGCGCTAACCCACCGCCATACTCCAATACACCCAATCACTGCTTTTAAATTCACCTATTTTTTATTTTCCAACATTAAAGTTGTTTTGTCTCGAACAAACCTCGATGGTGCTTTAGCACAGCTGTTTCAATCAAAAATGCAATTCTGTTCCTTTAAATCGAGATTCTTGAAATACATCCTGATCACAACAACAAAGCCGGTGCAGCTTTTAAAAGGGGACTTTCCAGCAGCCCCACTCAGCCTGCTCAATCCCCTCTATCTAGTTTCATGATGAGCTGATTAAAAATAGGCTTGTTTGAAGAAAAAAAAATCCCTCCGCGAACAAATCTTAGCAACCAGGGGAATTCCCAAATATAGCCCGGACACCCAAAATGCAATTAACCTTCAACGCGCACCTCTTTATTACATTTCCAGTTTAACTTGCCTTGAGAACGTGAAGCCACGCCCCGTGGTGCATGTGTTGGGAATCCCCTGCGCACCCAAACAAGTCAACCCCCAACCCCTAAATACCCATAACCGCTCAAGCGTCCATTCCCCCTCCCTCACGCTTCATCAAAATAACCAAGTGTGGTTGAGAAATAAAGTAACTGAAACCAATGTACTCCTAAGGGGTGGTTAGAGGTTTCGACAGCCATTTGATTGGCAGATGTTCTTAAGATATTTTGTCCCTGCCTTTGAGGTTTGGGAGGAAGAAAGCGCTTTTGTTGACACCCCGCCCCAGACGCACCCATTATTTACTGTTATTTACTGAGGTGGGAAGCGCTGCTTGTACGTCTGAGCAGAGTTTTTGAGCTTTTTTTTGTCTGCTGTTTGCGAAGTTTAATATTTACAGCCAACATAAGGTTTAATTTGAAAACAGACATTCCCTCCACCCTGCTGCAAGCATCTGATATTCTGTCCCCTTACTCTGAGGGATGAGGAGCTCTGACAGCCACTGAGTCTCAGCCAAGTGTATGGACCACACTAATCATATTTAGGGTTATATGGAAATTTTTTCTCTCAAACATTTCCGTCTGTATTTATCAATATTTATTTTTGGGCCATTTTATCTGTATTTATCCATATTTACTTAGGGTTTTGTGGAGAAATTAAGTTGTAAAACTGTAAATTTTTATATTTGTTTAACTGATAGACAGGCACTCATACTTTGATGTCTGTCGAGTTTTAGCTATTTAAGCTGCCAAATTTTACATAACACTACAACCCCTGGTAAATATCAGCATTATACCACAAATTGATTGGGGCGTGGCTAAGCACGCAATGGCGGCAGACGTGCCTGTGTAGAGCTCCGTGTGAGACTCCCCTGCCACAGGCCATTTCTCCGTCTATTTTGCCCGTAACTGCCTGCAAGTGCTGTCGAGTGCCTACCGGACACTCATCTGTGGACTGCCAAAGTTTGAGACGGCTGGGGCACTCGGAACCGCTCGAGTGGACGCTGGGGCTGCCTGACCGCTCAGAGCTCGACTGCGGATCGCAGTGAGGAGCTACGCGGGACCGGGGATCCGGCCGGCCTTGTGGGCCCGCCGGAGTGGATTGCTGTCTTTCACCCCTTTGTTCGTGACTGGGCACTGCCGGACCCTCCCTCGTAGGGGCTGCTGGGGAGATCGGAGCGGCGAGGTGGAGCCGGCCCCTGGTGGCCCAAGTGGCGGTGGAGACCGGGTGGCCGGACCGGCCTGGAAGTGCCCTGCCCTTGCTGCGGTGCCCGGGTGAGTCGTCCCGCTGCTTTCCTGAGGGCTCTGGAGAGTCTCCCTCGCTGGCTGGTGCCGGATTCCTCGAGGGTCCGACTGCGGAGTTACTACCTGGGGCCCCTGCGGCTGGCCGAACCGACCTGCCTGAACCCGGAGACACGGACACCTGCACGGGCCCGGAGCTGCGGGGGGCCGACGACCGGATCGAGTGAGGCGGGGAGCACTGTGAGTCGTACCCCCCACTGCCCCCCCCCATCACGCCTACTGGGACCGCGGAGCCGTGCCCCTGGGGCCACCGCCACAGCGAAGGAGAATTGCACGGGTGAGGGGAGTCGCGGCCTACACGTTGGGCCTGGTGGTGAGGGGAACGGTGTGTCGCGCTATCCGGACGCTTCCCCCTCCCCCCCCCCCGCCGACTTCCAACGACTGCGGCGCCCTGGCGGATCCTGGAGACTGCACGCGCTGCGGAGTGGGTTGGGCACTGGCGTCGTCCTGCTGAAACTGGGTGATCTGAGCTCCTGTGGAGGTGCCCCCTGACCACACACCGCCAATCTGGATCTGACCTGGCTCTGAGACCCGGCTCGGGAAGTGCAGCGCTCCATTGCCCCCACTGAGCTGCGGTGGAGAGACCTGCCATGGCCCCGAAGCGTCCGGCTCGGACAGTGAAACCTACACGACGCACGTGGGTGCTGTAAGGTTCTGGAGAGCGCACCTGTCCGCACTACTTGAACTTGTCCTGCCCCCCACTCCCCTTCTGGGAGTCCTCCAGTCACTTGTGCCATAGTGGGACTCTTTACACTGCACCATTGGCCAGCCACGACGCGATTGCTCATGTCGGGGGGACCTAAAACAAGAGCTGTCACAGGCAACGCGCAGGTGAAGGGGAAGATGACGAAACAGGTGGAGGCGGACCACACTGCATCCAAGCTGGACACAATGTTGGCGGCAATGGAGAGGCGAGAGGAATCGATGCAACAGACCAGGGCCTCCTTAGAAACTAAGATCGACAGTGTGGCTATAGACATGACGCATCTCCGAGCTGATCACAAAAAACTGTCGGAGAGGACGACGACGCTGGAAACCGCAGTAGCAGACCTGACCCCCACGGTATCCCAGATGGACAAACATGTGCAGAACCTTCTCAACAGGGTGGAGTTCCTGGAGGATCGCGCGGAGGATGCGGAAGGACGGGCGAGGCGGAACAACGTCCGCATCGTGGGTCTGCCGGAGCGATGGGAACCCCGGGAGGCTCCAGAACACGTGGAGCGGTGGATCAGGGACATTCTCCCAGAAGGTACCCTCTCGCAGCACTTTGTGGTGGAACGCGCTCATCGTGTACCGTCCAAGCCCCCCCTGAAGGCTCTAACCCTCGACCCATGCTCATCCGAGTACTGAACTATCGAGACTGGGATACTATCCTGCGGGAGGTCCGGAAATTGGAGGAGGTCAAGGTGGACAATGCCACAATTATGTTCTTCCCGGATTACACGATACAAGTACAGCGACAGCGGCATTCCTTCCTGGACGTCAAACAGCGACTCCGTCGCATGGCACTCAAATACTCCTTGCTATTCCCTGCTCGCCTGCGCGTTATAGCTCAAGACAAAACGTATTTCTTCAACACTCCGGAAGCTGTTGAGACTTGGCTTGACTCGGGAATTGTTCTGGACCCGGGTGCCCCCCCCCCCGAGATCCCGCCGTGGAGGAGGTGCTCGTCGACGCCGGCGCAGGAGACAGTCGACGGCGAGCTCGGCGCGTCCAGAGGCGAACGTTGGCCCTACTCCAGAACACCGCCATGAGGAGCAACAGGAGGCGATCCGCAGAGTGGCAGAGATCAGCGGGTCACAGCAAGACGCTCCGACAGTAGGTGCCAGCCCTGGCGCCACGGGGAGTGATGATGACTATATATATGGCCTACCGGATTCGCAAGTGTCTGTTGAACTCCCGGATGTCACACCACAAACTGCTGATTTGCTCAATTGATACTGATGTAGAGTCCCTGACTACTGGAGAGAAGAGAGCTACATTTCCCACGACTTCTACACCCCCACACCTTTGTTGCCCAGGGTGCCTGCTGCGCCGCCCCGGGGGTCACTGGGGTGAGACCTGACCTCGGTGACACGGGCCTCGAACGCTGTACAGACTGATGGCCTGATGATGCGAAATAGCCCTGCCGCTGGTGGGTCTTGAAGGGGGGGATGGGCGTGCTGCCCCCCGCTGGTAAGTCCTTGCAGGTGAACTTTCTGATGAGTCTGTGGGCTTGCTGCCGCCTTGACGGCGCTTGGGACTGTGCGCCTACACCGACAGTGGGCTGTGCGAAAGTGGACGCCTGTGGCATGGGAGACGTGCCCATGTCAACACTGCATGTATCAAAAGTACATTCATCTCACGTGCTTAGCAAACCCCCCTACATTGTTTTAGAACGTACGAACAGTTAGTGCTCACTAGAGCGTTTGGATGACGGCATGTTTTGCAGTTGCCCTTTTGGCATTATTTTTCAATGTTTAATGGTTACAGGACTGGTGCAAATTCCCCCTTCCCTTAATGTGTGTAGGAGACTTGGAGCGAATTGGTGGGCAATGTATTCGACATTATGTGATGGTTTGAACTGGTGGGACGCAATTTACAATGGGGTGGGTGGGTGGGGTTCCGGGGTGGTGGAGAAGAATTGTTCGGATGGCTGTAGTTAAATTTTGCACTTGGAATGTACGTGGTATGCACACCCCCTCACGTCGTTATCAGGTGTACTCGTACCTCAAGCGACATCAGGTACAGATAGCGCTGTTACAAGAGACACACCTGACCGAACTGGAGGTGCATACCCTGCGCCGCCGCTGGAGAGGACAAATATATGCTACAGGCTTCTCGGCCTACGCACGAGGGGCTTTCATATGGATTCGCCCTGGGGTCCCCTTTGCTATGACGCATAGCAACATAGATGTGGAAGGCAGGTATGTGCTACTTCAAGGCGACCTAGACGGCCAACACATAACCCTGGCATCCGTATACGCTCCCAACATCGACCATGGCCGCTTTCTCACACACTTGTCGACAGCACTTGCAGCATGGCCGGGAGTGCCGCTCCTACTGGGAGGTGACTATAATTGTGTCCTGGATGTGGTACTAGATAGGTCCACCCCTCCTCTGGCGAATGCGACGATACATGGTACATCGCGTGCATTTGCTGATTGGGCGACGCAGTGGGACCTCGCTGACGCTTGGCGCTGCCGCAACCCCACCACACGGACTTACTCGTACTATTCCGGCGCCCACGCACTGCATGTCAGACTAGACAGGTTCATGCTAACCAGCGATCTCTTACCGTTAGTCACGGACTACCAATACCTGGGTCGCACACATTCAGACCACAATCCACACACACTTGACTTCGCCTGGGAGCGTCCGCACCCACCGATACCCACGTGGCGTCTCCAGCCTGACGTACTGTTAGATGCTCCGTTCCGGGAACTGCTCTCGAACCGGGTCTTACAGTACTTTGAAGACAACACTGATACTGCATCCACCCCGCAGGTCGAATGGGATGCATTTAAAGTGGTGGTGAGAGGCCACTGTCTGGGGGCACAGGCGGGACTGCGGCGCCAAGTAGATAGGGACCTGACACGAATAGAGACGGTACTACTGTCAGGCGAATGGGAGGCGGTGGAGGGAGACGACTCGACCTTGCTAGATGCGCGCGGAAGACACGCGCTGCTCCTAGACAGGCTGAAGAACTTGAACTATGCAGCCCACTCGGCGCGCATGCATCACGCTGGAGATAAAGCAGGCAAACTTCTGACTTGGCTCGTCAGGAAGGACACCCAAACACTGCCAGTCATGTCGATCCGCACGGCGCAGGGAGATGTGGTCTTCACCCAGAGGGCTATCCATGAGGCATTTTCGAGCCACTACAGGGCCTTGTACTGCTCCCGCTTGAGGGTGACTGTACCGGAGATCACTGAGTACTTATCCGGCCTCCCATTGCCGACGGTCACTCATGCGCAGTGTGAGGAACTGGGAGCGCCGTTCACTGCAGAAGAACTCCGGTCTGTCATATACTCTCTTTCGAATGGCAGGTCCCCCGGGCCTGATGGCCTGCTGGCGGAGTTTTATAAGGCGTACTCCACCATTCTTATTCCCGAATTACTGCGGGTATACGCGGCGGCGATACGGGACGCAGTTCTTCCTTCGTCCCTGAATGAGGCCAATGTGATCTCCCTATTGAAACCTGACAAGGATGCATTGAACATGGGGTCTTACGGCCACTTGCCCTCCTCAACACGGATTATAAGATCCTGGCATCTGCGCTGGCCCAGAGATTGGCACCTTTGGTCCCTACACTTGAGCACGCAGACCAGAACGGGTTTGTTCCTACCCGCAGCACGTCTTACAATATTAGACAACTCTTTCGCGTGCAGAGTCAGGCGGTGTCCCGATGGCCACGTTCGGGGTGTGTGATTCTCGATTTTGAAAAGGCGTTCGACTCGGTGGAGTGGCCCTACCTAGCGCTGGTGCTGGAGAAGTTCGGACTGGGTGCGGCTTACCTCCGAATGGTGGAACTCCTCTACTCTGCACCTGTAGTGCGGGTTCGAACGAACAGGCTCTTCTCAGACCCAATTCGAGTTCGCAGGGGCACGAGACAAGGGTGTCCTCTCTCCCCACTGATATTCGCACTCATGTTGGAGCCACTGGCGACACTGCTGCGAGCCTCTGGCGAGACGTGGGGGATCAGGTTGATGGATGGGATGCACTCAGTATCGCTATATGCCGATGACTTATTACTCTATGTCAGGGACCTGACCTGTTTCCCCCGCGCTCTAACAGACATATTTAGAACCTTTGGCGAAATGTCGGGGTTGCGCGTCAATTGGGCGAAGTCGGGAGTGTACTCTTTTGCAGCAGACACCCCTGAGTGTGATGTTGCGGTAATGGGCGAGCGACTCCTATGGTACCCCACAGTCTTTCGATATCTGGGGATCCGTGTGTACCGCGAACCTGCGGACCTACTAGACGGCAACCTCACGAGGGCGATTTTCTCGCTCTCAGCACAAGTTTCCTTCTGGAACACTCTCCCGCTGAATGTGCCCAGCCGTATCGCTCTGGCGAAGGCGATCGTTTTGCCTAGGCTACTATATTACTATGCAAATCTGCCGGTCTATGTGCCAGTTCGCACATTTCGCGAGCTGGACGCGATGCACAGGCGATTGATTTGGAACAAAGGCCGCCCTAGGGTGGCGTTGAGAACCCTTTATGCTGCAACCGAGAGTGGTGGGCTGTCGGTCCCGAACCACGAGCTGTATTACCTGGCTGCGCAACTGCAGTGGGTAGCTTACTGGCTGAGCGGGCGTAATCTGAGTGACACGGCCACTACAGAGACTATCATGTCGATCTCCCAGATCGATGCACTGTTTCATCCCTTGGCTAGATCACGTGTTCAAGGCCAACTCCACCTTGAGGTGGCGAGGAAGTGCTTCCTCAGAGGCCTGAAACTTACTGCAGCGGTGAAGCCATACGCACCCAACCTGCCATTCCTGGGTACGCCCTGGGGATCCGGGATACTCACTGCACCTCTGCTGGACAGCTGGGGAGCGGCTGACTTAGAAAGCTTAGGCGACCTGTTTGAGGATGGTGCACTGCTTCCTTTCGAGACACTAGCAGACAACACAGGGTTACCGGCGGGGAAATTCCTGACTCACGCGAAACTACTGCACACATTGACGAGGGCATGGGGACCGCTGGCGGAGGAACCACCGATACACCTGCTTATCCAATACTTACATGTGATGGGCCACGGCTCTCATCTTATACACTGGATTGCTCAGGCGTTACACACACACACACACAATTCTCCTCTCAACGCTTACGGGACAAATGGGCGACTGATAGAGGACAGGACTGGACTGAAAAGGAGTGGGCGAGAGTGTTGGCTGGATCGCTGCATGTACCGCGTAATGCACGCTTCAAGATCATACAGTACTACGTGATCCACCGAGCATACCTGTCCCCGGACAAAATTAATTGGTACTTTGGACTCACTGCGACAGCATGCCCTAAATGTGGCCTTGTGGACGCACAGTTTTTGCATGTCCTCTGGTCCTGCGCTTTGCTGCAGCCTTACTGGACTGCAGTGTCGACTACCTTGGCGAAAGCGACAGGGGGCGCCTTACCTACTACTTGGGAAGCTTGTCTGTTGGGGTTATTTAGAAGAACGAAACAGACGAAGGTACAAGCGAGATTCTGGGATCTGGGGTAGATTACGGCAAAACGTCTTATTACTAGGCGTTGGAAACATCATGTGCCCCCCCAAACGGTACAGTGGTGGCGCTCGCTGGATAATTGGGCGAGAGCTGAGAGTGTGGCATTGCACCGAGAGGAAACGGCAGGGCTCAGAATGTATCCTATTGCGCTGGAGTGGGATGGTATCCTGACGAACTATCACCAGGTGTGTTTGCAGAATGGGATTACGTGAGTGATTTCCCCATGCTATCCAGCACCACTACTAGTGTTACTCTCGCGCCTGCCCCCCCCCCGTCCTCCTTTGCTGCCTCCCTCCCCGCTCCCCTCCCCCCCCCTCGCCACGGCATTTCCCACAAGCCCTACTGTACATGAGAAGACTACCAAGATCACCATGTTCCCGTCGACACGTCACACTTAGTTACACTCCTTTCAGTATCACAAGCTCCACGCATACACACATGCTCACAGTTAGACACCGCCTGGTTAATGGTTTACTATATGTCTAGAATTGTTCTTTATGGTTGATAGTTTTCTAATGCAATTTTGAATGTGCAATATCTTGGCAATGTGAACAACTGACCTGCTTTTCCGGTCATGGTATACTCTGAATGCTGTATGGAATGGGACTAGGCTATGATGCCACTATGCAGAGGTTCTTTGCATCAACGCTAGGCATTGCGACTACTGAATGTTAATGTGTCATGCATGTGCTGGAGCTATATGACCCTGTCCTGCTGTTTACCCGTGCTCCTGTTAAGTTGGCCCTTTGCTGCCATACCTCCACGGAGGGTGGAGATCCGCGAAGCCTGGGACTTCCTGTATTGTGAAACAGCGCCGTTTATTCGTTATGACTGCATATGTGTAATACTGTACTATGACAAAATACAATAAACATATTCAAACAAAAAAAAATTATACCACAAATTGATGTTGGCATATACCATTATTTAAAGAAATGTCATCCTGTTTTTTTATCTTCCCATGCTGTCCATCTGCTCAGCTGTTGGGCTATAATTCATGAAAGACAGCACAGAAAGTGACTTAAAAGAAGCCCAGTTTTCTGTATTTATCCACTTTTAAAAATAAATGCTGACAGAAAACATATTGCTTTCTGTCTGTATTTATCTGTAAAAATCAATATAAATGAAAAACCAGGGGCCGTATTACAATAAGTGCCCCGGGAGCGCAACGGGTGTTTGCGCCCGCTTTGTGCGCCCCCGGGGCTCTTTGCTATCATAGAAGGGGGAGCCGACGCTTGTGCGTCCCCTTCTATAATACCGACAGCTATCAACAGAGGGTGTTCCCTCATTTGCATAGGGGCGTGCCCCATGCAAATGAGGGAATTCCTTTGACTCTGCGCCCGTGCCATATTACAGACGCAGGTGCAGAGTCAAAGAAGCCCTCAGAAGGCGCACTGACTTTGTGCCATTTAAAAGGTGGCGCACTGTCAGTGCACCCCCTGAGACCAGCCCTCTGCAGGGGGTAAAGGGGGCCCGTGGACCCCTGCCACATGCCCTTGCAGGCAGGTACAGTCATTGACTGCACCCACTACAAGGGAATCTCAAATCCCCTTTGAAAGTGCAGGCAGATGCCGCCTGCACTGTGAAAAGTCAGAGCAGCTGCTCCGTGTTCTCACATGAATGCGCTGCCCTAAGGGCAGCTTGAATTCGCGGCTGCCCTGGCGGCACTGCATACAACATAATAGGGCGCATTGTGATTGTTTGTGCCCGGCGCACCTTTTAAAAGGTGCACCGGGCGCAAACAATCACAATGCATAATTCGGCCCATGGAGCCTTAATCATATTGTAGAGAAATATTCGCCAAAGGTATCTGACCTAGTGCATTATATAATCTTTGAGGGTCTCCATATTTTCCTGTTGTTCCCAAGCAGAGCAAGAGGCTCTGCTGACTAAAGAGTGGACCCACTGCATATCCCTGACTCAACGTCGAAGGTAGCTTATATTCCTGAACAATAGTCTATGATAGCTGATTCTGAGGGCACAGATCAAGGTGCACATAAGGCTTACCAGTATTCTCTGGTACAATCCATAAAGCCCCCCAAAAGGGTCCTTGGCCCCCTCTGTGTTTGTTCCATGTGCTACAGGTGTGTGTAGTTTGGGGTGTGTGACCTCTTGGCCAGCTTGGAAACTATGGGCACTGGTCCCCATTTTGGTTGGGTTTGCCACAGGTATGATAACTTGCATGTTGCTGTCATTGAGGCCTGCACCTTGGAGGACCTTCAGATGTCTGGGTTGGCAAGGCACAGGACATTTGCCCACACACATCACCAGAGCACCTGCCCCCCACTGTGTTGTGTAGGACACCACCTAATAATAAAGAGACACGGTCTGGAGCGCCTGGCTCGCCTCTCCATTGAATCCACCAACCTTTACAAGTTGATGACTGCCCCACTTTCTTCACTGAAACATTTGAGATGAAAGCCTTTGAAGTTACAATCTGAGCAACATGTTGGCCAGTTTGATTATCACAGAATGTGTGACTTTTGGTTCACCTTGGCTCCTTACCAACGCCCTCAACAAAATCTTTTACCTGTTGATTCTATCACAGTATTTAGCCTGGATCTAAAAAATAAGCTATATTGCATTAGCACAGAGGGATATTTGTCCCGAACAGGTCTGTGTGTTGTTGTTTCTCTTATGCCGAGCACAAACGTTACTCTGGAAGAAGAACGGCAAGCTGTGCGTCCCTGTGTCTGGAGAGGAGGGGCTATTAACCAATAGGTCAAAAACAAGGCCAAAAGGACAAAAGCCTTTCTGCGGATCATCTCAAGTAATTGAGCCTCCAAAGTGCTATGAAGCCCTTGCAGTTCAGTAAGTTAAAGCCACCTCGTGGGTATCTGCATTGTAAGAGGGTCAAGGATCTGGGAGAGATTTTACAGGACTGCATGTGTGGTGAGCCTCTATTGTATCACTGCTTGACTGTGGTATCCCTAATCACTCCTTTTGGAACCCAAGATGGACATAGTGGGTTGTCCTATTCACTATAGGTCTTGGGGTGTGTTCCAAGGTCGGTCGTCCTGATTCTGGAACCATCACTCTAGTCCTTATGGTTCTGGGTATGTAGCTGTTTCAAGTTGCACTTGGGCCATCATCAATAATACAAATTCCCCAGTTCTCACTCGGAACTGGGGGAATGATCCAGTAGGGGCTTCCAGATCTGCTGTTATCCCCCCCAAGCACAAAGTTGCTTAAAATCAACTATTTGTGAGCTAAAGGTCCTTAAACTTTGTTTTTTCCAGAGTGTTTTAATTGGTTGGGTCTAACACTATGAGATCCACATTCGGAAAATTGAATAAGAGGCCAGTAAAAATGACAAATTAGTCTCCTGAACTGTCTCTGGCGCTCACCCAAACAATGATTACCTGGCTTGTAGTGGTGCAGTAAACTATAGACTTCGAGAACACTGATTCTGTGGGAAATCAGCCAGTCTCCCCTGGCAGACTACACGATTTTTTTCCAATATGGATCATTGGACCAGTTCCTTTTTGTGAGGATGGCCTCTACGATATAGGCATTTGGACATTGTTGACAACTTTTAGCTATCAGGGCTCTGGCTCTCCATGTTGACCGACAAGAATCCAAAGATGCTGAGAAACTAAAATACCTATCAGACAAATCAAAGAAGCGGGTATAAGAAGAAAAGATTGTGTGTCACATATTTAGCTCACCGACTAAGGATGGTAAACAAAGCTCCTAGGAAATTTCAGATGATCTCTCCTTGACTTTTGCAACCCCCACTAGGTAATATTGGCCTTAGGATTTGTTTTACTTCAGGCATAGTGCCTTACCGCAAAGGGACTCACAGTGCACTTGAGGGGCATGCTCTTAGTGCTAGGATATGTTGTTTGTGCTGGTTCTAATTTTACTGCCGTAGTCTCCCATTTATTTTATAAATTCTTCAGCGAGAGCACTCAATTACTTGTATCTACAATCTTTTAGAGTAAGCCTATGCATCCTTCTCATGCTTACAGCCCTTGGAGAGTGATGTTACCAAGTGAGGAATGTGGCTATTCAATTATAAAGCAATGGTACAGGTGGCCTTCAGATGCCAGTGGTTTACGACAGTAATCACTATAGATACAGCCCAGTAACCATGGACTGTTCCCGAATACAGAAAAAACATCTTCAATGCAATAGGTCCCGTATTTACGGGACTTTGAGGTATTGGCATAGTAAATGACAATGCATTTTATTTATGTTTTGTTTTTTAAAACATAAATAAAAGGCATTATCATTTACATCAGCAATAGTTTAAACTCCCGCAAATGCGAGACCGATTGCATTCAAAATGCTTGAAGGCATCGCTGAGTTTCCACCTTCTGTCCAGGGCCGGACTGAGAGCCAAAACCGGCCCTGGCAAAGTGCTCGGCCGGCCCCCTGGGGGTGCGACCGACCGGGGCCGGTTTTCGGCCGATTTTGTTACAGGGCCGATTTTGCAATCGGCCCTGTAACAAAAACGGCCCCCAGGGCCCAAAACCAGCCCCCACCCCTGCGGCGCACCGGGGGATTGCCCGGTGCCCGCAACGGCCAGTCCGGGCCTGCTTCTGTCTCCCATGGCCCCTGAAAAGCTCCCAGTTTACTTCGAGTTAAATAAACATTCGGGTTGTCACAACTGTGCAGGAGAGACCCTCATGCAGTAAGAGAAACTCATTAAAGAAAATAGTGCTTACAGACTAAATAAGAAGTACTGTGTAACAACCGAAGTAAAAGGGCCAGTCTTAATGGGAGGTTAAAAACGAAGACAAGGCGGTAGTAAGGGGGGACTAACAAACCTAATAATGAATCAGAAGCCAGCATTTAGGAAGGACAATTGCACAAGCCAATGACAAATATGGGCGGAGAGTGGGTAGGGCTTCAAATACATACTCCAATTCCGCATAGTTTGCAGAGAAGTGCATGCACTACTCAGGCTCAACCTAAAAAGGACATCACACTTAGGAACACCTGTGGCCAAGCCTCTGGTGCTTGACAAGAAGACTGGGACAACCAAAGTCCAGGTTTTCTTTATCATTTTCAATCTCAGCCTGCCTCAGCTGACTACACGTTTTCTGATATTCTTCTCAGGTGTGTGCAGGATAAACAGCAACTTATGGGTATTTATACTCAAGGCAGAGTGCAGCCAGACATTTCAGTGTACAATCCTCCAGTGCTAGGCTACCTGACCTTAACACAGGGAGCAGAGAAGCACAGACATGTGGCTGGGCAGAGGTCTTAGACTGTGCCTAGATCCTAGACTGTTCTATCTGCCCTAAGCCATCCAAATATCTATGCAGTCCCTGAGCTAAGGTTCCAAGGGCAGCAGTATTTAAAAGTTCCAAGCAACACAAAGGGAAAGACAACCAGGAGAACCAGAATGTGTGTACAATTCAATCTATGCTCCAATGGACACCATTCTCACATTGTCTACTAGAGACAGAACACCTGCAAAATGACACACATACAGTCAAAATATAGTACATACACTATAGCAAGGACCCGTCACATTTTGTATGGAGCAGTCACATTTTGTATGAGGCAGCAGGTGAATCAACTAACTCCCCAAACAGGTACTGTCTAAAAAGGTCAGCCTATAAAAAGTGATGTGCCCCACAACTAGTGTCCTTTGCCATCAACAACCAGTCTCTAAGCTGCTGTGGAGGAGGGAGGAGGAGCTGAGTGGACCTGGCCGGCCAGCAAAAGCTAGTGAAAAGTTGTCAAAACATGAAGCACCTCCATCAGACTTGTGGAATGTCATGTCCTGTGGTTGGAAAAGCTAGACAGAAGGCCAGTAAAGGTCATACAGGGACATATGTTACAGATTTCCTTGCCAGACGGGGCAATTCAATTCCACATAGCGCTCATCCTGTTCAACCATTTGGGAATCCCTGGCAACAAGATAGGGTTGGAGGTCTAAAAGCTAGCTTGAAGGCCACAATACCTACTCTGTTGTTCTTGGTTAGATGATGTCCAAAGTGTTCTTGGTACTAATGTCTGACTGAAACAAAATGGATTAGAATAATCATGCTAACAACTTTTTTTTAATATGGGACTTCATAGCACCTATATGCCAGTTCTATCCACTGTAAATAAAATGTCCTAATCCCACCAATTTAATAGTACTAAAATTTAACATCCTATAAAGAAAGAAATGCTGAGTTGATATAGTCATTTTTGTTGGAGTCAAAACATTTAATTAGATAATTTATTACAATAAAAGACAGAAGTTCATCGTCAATGTAGTTGCAAATCTAAGAGGGAGAAGTAGATCTATGAAAGAATGGATAACACACATTTTCAGATAAGAAACTCACTCCTTAAGTTCAATTCATTTGATGTTTCAAGGGCATCCATTTTCTCTTAAGCTTTGATTGCTACCCAACGATAAAGAAGTTAAGGACACTTTTAATCCTCTGATACACCAATAGTACAACTATAAACGTTTCGCGTTTATAGTTCGCGGACATACACAACAGCTTCAACAACCAACCTACGCACACCATGACCGAACAGCCACCCCCCACCACCGCCCTCCACGCCTGGACCCCGATCAGCACCGAAGACACCATCCGCACGATGAACTCCATCCACTCCGGATCACCGACTGACCCCTGCCCTCACCACGTCTTCAACAAGGCCGACGCTGTCATCGCACCCCACCTGCGAGACATCATCAACACATCATTCGACACCGCCACCTTCCCTGAGAGCTGGAAACACGCCGAACTCAGCGCCCTACTCAAGAAACCAACAGCGGACCCCACCGAACTCAAGAACTACCGCCCCATCTCGCTCCTCCCGTTTCCTGCCAAAGTCATCGAGAAGACCGTCAACAAGCAGATGGCCGCCTTCCTCGAGACGAACGGATCCCTTGACCCCTCACAGTCCGGCTTCCGAGCCAATCACAGCACCGAGACCGCCCTCATCGCCGCCACCGATGACATCCGAGCCCTGATGGACAATGGGGAAACAGCGGCCCTCATCCTCCTAGACCTCTCCGCGGCTTTCGACACGGTCTGCCACCGCACCCTAGTACAGCGCCTCAGCAACATCGGAATCCAGGACAAGGCGCTGGAATGGATCATCTCCTTCCTCGACGGGAGAACACAGAGAGTCCGCCTACCACCGTACAAGTCAGAGGCCTCCGAAGTCATCTGCGGCGTCCCTCAAGGATCATCTCTGAGCCCCACCCTCTTCAACGTCTACATGAGCCCCCTCGCGGCCATCGTACGCAAACACAACCTCAGCATAATCTCCTACGCCGACGACACCCAGCTGATCCTCTCCCTGACCAACGACCCCGCCTCCGCCAGAGCCAACCTGCACGAAGGGATGAAAGAGGTAGCCGAGTGGATGACGACCAGCCGCCTGAAACTGAACTCTGACAAGACGGAGGTCCTCATCCTGGGCTCTTCCCCCTCCGCCTGGGACGACTCCTGGTGGCCTCCCGCCCTGGGCACCGCACCCAAACCGACAGACCATGCACGCAACCTGGGCTTCATCCTGGACTCCTCCCTCTCCATGACCAGGCAAGTCAACAACGTCTCCTCGGCGTGCTTCAACATCCTACGCATGCTACGGAAGATCTTCCGGTGGATCCCCACCGAAACCAGGAAGACCGTCACCCAGGCCCTCGTCACCAGCCGACTGGACTACGGCAACGCCCTCTACGCCGGTACCACCGCCAAGCTCCAGAAGAGACTCCAGCGGATCCAGAACGCCTCAGCCAGACTCATCCTCAACATCCCACGAACCAGCCACATCACCGGACATCTGAGAGACCTTCACTGGCTCCCCGTCAACAAAAGAATCACCTTCCGCCTCCTCACCCATGCACACAAAGCCCTACACGACCAAGGCCCGAGCTACCTCAACAGCCGGATCAACTTCTACGCTCCCAAACGCCACCTCCGATCAGCCAACCACGCCCTCGCCGCCGTCCCCCGCATCCGAAGAGCGACTACAGGAGGAAGGTCCTTCTCCTACCTGGCCGCCAAGACCTGGAACTCCCTCCCGACCGACCTGCGCCTGACCCAAGACCACCTCTCCTTCAGGAAGAAGCTGAAGACCTGGCTGTTCGAGCAGTAGCGGCACCCCCCCACCCCCCAGCGCCCTGAGACCCTACGGGTATGTAGCGCGCTCTATAAGTGTCACTGATTGATTGATTGGTTTTGGTTAGTAACAGCTCAGCAACAACTTAATAGTAATAATGAAACCAACAACTATTTGTTTACTGCCTCGCTTGACTGTTGAATAATCGGAGTCTGGGGCGTGTAGAAGGGAGCACATCGTAGGGAGTTTTTGTGTGTAGTCACAATTCGTAACCAGGAGTGCAAATCAGGGAGCGCGTGAGTAGCTGTGAGTATGCGAGTGGTCAGGATAGTATTGTCATTAGGGTTTCTAGTCTGAATGTCTTTATTTGCTACTTTTGATAATGTCAACCATAGTTGAATTATTGATCCGCGCAGAAATAACAGGATTGAGGGCAAAGTGTTCGCATGGCTTGCCATTTTTCTAACGGGAAGAACTTAACCAACTATACTAGGATCTTTTACGGCTCAGATCCATAATGTCTCCTACAAAGTTACCCAATGCTCTGCTATCTTGCCTTATGCCTTTAATCTTTATGTGTAAACTCGACCTTGTGTTCTCAAGTTATGTACATACATTAGACAAGACACTCTCATCTTAAAATTGACTTAACACTTGAAGGATGGCTAGTTCCTACAGCAATACTTACTACAAGGATGGACTTGGATGGGCCTGCAAGGACTCAAACTTAAAGTTTTCTTGTGCTAGATATGACACTATTGGCAACACCCCAATAGTAGCAGTCTGCTCTCCCCTTCCCTTGATTATAAAGTCAACCGTGCACAAGCAACAGTAATGGTTACCCCTCACCGCGCAGCCATATGTAAGAGCAAAATCAATTCAGATTTGGTAAGTTATTCAGCCACTCTCTCCCATAACTCACTTTTCCTGCCTCATCAAAAGAGTCATCGCACAAGCAGTAGAACATTGGCATTTCTCATACATAGGTGATAATGGCCTGCTCACACACATTCTTAACACACTCACTTCCAAAGTTCCCTTTCTGTCTTCCTCCCCAGAACCTGAACTGCACTCCCCTTAAATGCAGGGAACTGCCTCATTGCAGAAAAGGCACTGCAGGCTACGTGGATTTCCACTATCCCGGCAAACGATATTGTTAACACATAATGGGTACTCGAAAAGTAAAGTTCCATATAGCAGTAACAAAAAATTAAAGGAGTTACTGCACTTTTCAGATGGATGGATGGATGCCGCTCGCATTACTTGCCTGACTCTGTGCCCTTCACGAAGGATTTGTGCTCTGTGTTAGGAGGCTGAAGGCTGCTCCGCCTCAAGGCGCTCTCTTTTGGGACTTGGGAGCTCGTGTGCTCCATACCGGATTTTCAGTGCCAGCTGAGGGAGAGAGGCCCTTGACAACATCAGTGGAAGCGGGACTGCGAGGCCCAGAGGTGATAGCGCTTGCTCATTGCGCGCACCTGGTGCCTCTTCCCGCCCCCTCTCTGAAGGCTTCTTTACTTCTCGTGGCCCCCGCTCCGCGGGAGCCGCTCGCATTACTTGCCTGACTCTGTGCCCTTCACGAAGGATTTGTGCTCTGTGTTAGGAGGCTGAAGGCTGCTCCGCCTCAAGGCGCTCTCTTTTGGGACTTGGGAGCTCGTGTGCTCCATACCGGACTTTCAGTGCCAGCTGAGGGAGAGAGGCCCTTGACAACATCAGTGGAAGCGGGACTGCGAGGCCCAGAGGTGATAGCGCTTGCTCATTGCGCGCACCTGGTGCCTCTTCCCGCCCCCTCTCTGAAGGCTTCTTTACTTCTCGCGGCCCCCGCTCCGCGGGGGCCGCTCGCATTACTTGCCTGACTCTGTGCCCTTCACGAAGGATTTGTGCTCTGTGTTAGGAGGCTGAAGGCTGCTCCGCCTCAAGGCGCTCTCTTTTGGGACTTGGGAGCTCGTGTGCTCCATACCGGATTTTCAGTGCCAGCTGAGGGAGAGAGGCCCTTGACAACATCAGTGGAAGCGGGACTGCGAGGCCCAGAGGTGATAGCGCTTGCTCATTGCGCGCACCTGGTGCCTCTTCCCGCCCCCTCTCTGAAGGCTTCTTTACTTCTCGTGGCCCCCGCTCCGCGGGAGCCGCTCGCATTACTTGCCTGACTCTGTGCCCTTCACGAAGGATTTGTGCTCTGTGTTAGGAGGCTGAAGGCTGCTCCGCCTCAAGGCGCTCTCTTTTGGGACTTGGGAGCTCGTGTGCTCCATACCGGATTTTCAGTGCCAGCTGAGGGAGAGAGGCCCTTGACAACATCAGTGGAAGCGGGACTGCGAGGCCCAGAGGTGATAGCGCTTGCTCATTGCGCGCACCTGGTGCCTCTTCCCGCCCCCTCTCTGAAGGCTTCTTTACTTCTCGTGGCCCCCGCTCCGCGGGAGCCGCTCGCATTACTTGCCTGACTCTGTGCCCTTCACGAAGGATTTGTGCTCTGTGTTAGGAGGCTGAAGGCTGCTCCGCCTCAAGGCGCTCTCTTTTGGGACTTGGGAGCTCGTGTGCTCCATACCGGATTTTCAGTGCCAGCTGAGGGAGAGAGGCCCTTGACAACATCAGTGGAAGCGGGACTGCGAGGCCCAGAGGTGAGAGCGCTTGCTCATTGCGCGCACCTGGTGCCTCTTCCCGCCCCCTCCTCCTCCTACTTAGCCTTGCTGCCTAACGCGAACGCGGGATGCGCGCGGACTGAGGCGCGGACGAAGACCGGACAAAGAGCGGGCCCTCAGTGGCTGAAGTAGGCTGGGCTGGGCCCACTCATTAACATTTTGATTATCAGTTTACTTTTTCAATATTGTAATCCATTCATCCTGTATTGATTGTGGCAACTACTGCCCTACTAGTAACTCTGCATACGCGTTTCATTGATTTTAAGATTTTATAACAGTTCGTTATATTTATTTCACATTTGATCATTGATACTGTATATAGTTTTATCTTTCACATCTTGATATTGCCTGTAACATGACTGCAAAAAAGCTTAGATCTGGGAGACTGTTGGGGGGAAGATCGGTAGCTAAGACCAGATCCAACCCCCTTCGAAACAAAAATATCTCTACAATCCAGTTAAAGGGCCAAAATCAGATTTTTCATCTTTGGGAAAAATCGGTGGATAAGGTGCCTTTGGTAAATACTATTGTCAAGGAGGATATTTCCTTAACTCCAGCTCATAATCCATCGATTAACCAATCCCCAAATGAGGCAGAATTGGGAAATTTCATTTTAAATCCACATTTGCTTGCGGGCACCATGCCCATTGCCCCTACAATTTGTGATATAGATACCTGCTTAGTTCCTAATGTAGATAAGTCTCAAATAATCAAGACCCCTCTAACATCTGTAGATGTCTTGCATATTGGCACTCCACACCTCCCCAAACTAAGGGAGGACCCAAATGAAGATTCACAGCCTTTGGAAATTGACCCAGTGCTATGTGAACGCTACCTGACGGATGATCCTATAGTATTACTAGATGCTGTTAAGACCCCAATTGGTGCTATCCCTTCTGGTCTACATCTCTATAGCAGTACCCCCTCTTCTCACTCCCATGATCTATCTTTTCAGACAAATGTGTCGAACAGCCCATTGCTCAATATAACAGGGATTGGGGCTATTAGTGATCCCAGCTTAAAATCATCAGAGAAGCCTATGTCTGAATTTCTGATTTCCTTGGAACATTTACTGTCCTCAATTTTATCATTATTGAACAAATTTGTGGGTAGTTCTGACTGTGTTCTGGAATCTGTCACCCAAATCTTAAAGGCCCTACTATCTAAAACTACTGAAAAAAGATGTGTACCTGACCCTCCTACTATTTCGCTACCTCAAACAACTTTAGCTAGGGTACCCTGTTTGTTATCTGAGAATATGCCTGTTGCACCTGTGTTAAAGGACTCTTGTCCTACTCTCAAAACATCTGCTTATAACTGTATAAGTGAGTTAGTTCCAGGTATTGCTCTAGAAGAAAACAGTGCAGTATTACCAGAGGTCAATGCTGCTAAGGCACTATATCCCATTTTTGATTCAGAATATAAGGGGCCGGATCGGGAGGAAAAAGTGGGAAAACAAGGAAAGCATAAAGGAAAACAAAAGAGGAAATGTCTCCGTAGATTTAAAAAGAGGAGGCGGAGACAAATTCTCTTTGATAATCTCCAAGTTTCCTATAATTCCCCCTCCGTTAAGGTTGAAGTGGATAATGGATCTTTGAGGCATGATTCAATTGAGTTGTTACCTGATTCTGGGGGGCCTCTCGCTATATCTGATGAAGTCATCACTGGTTGTTCTAACTTAAATCTAAGAGATCAGGGTGGAGAAAAAGAAAGGCACTTGGTACCCTCTCCAGTGGTGGAAGTAAGAAGTTCCGTTCAGGCGATCTCTACTTCCCTCAATCCCACAGCTCCATCTTTCCAGATACGGGCAGAAAGGGGAGTCTCTGGTCAAATTCCTGTTCATTCTGGGATAGAAACTCGTACTGATTCATTGATCTTAGATTTTGTTCCATTATTTGACCTTGACTTGATATTAAATAGATCTTTTCTGTTGAAATGCTGTAAAGACATCGAAGGTTTGAAACTAATTAAAACTAATGATATTGACCTAGTAACAATATTAGGAACGGGGCCTATGTCTTTTATTAGGGTAAGGTTCTATTCAAATTTGATAGTTAATCTTATTCTAAATAAAGCAGAAGCTTTCCAGAGTCAGGGGATTGATGTGGTGCCCCTTACACCTCCATGTCCTGATAACCATATAGAGAATGTCTATAATAGGGGCTTTGGCAATGTTGGTTCTTCTCAACCTTTTGAAGACCTAAAGATCCGTGTCTCAAAAACCAAAAGGATAGTTACACACGTTATCCCCCCCCAATAACAACAAACAGGGATATAATTGAGAATGAACAACAATGGAATTGGTTACCAGGTGCTTTATCTTCTAAGATGACAGATAATCCAAAACTGTTTTCCCACCTTTAGCAGCGTTTTTTCTGTTATTTCCTGGAATGCCGCTGGCATCAATAATAACCCCGAAAAATTATTCTATCTTTTTTCTTTGAAAGCCAATGTAATCTGCATCCAGGAAACCTGGTGTATTGACAAACTGAATGTGGGGAGGGACTATTTTGTATTGGAGGTGGCGGCAACCACTGCTAATAGAGGTCATGCAAAAGGGGGAATTGCTTGCTTACTCTCCAATAGAATAAATTGGAACTTCTCCCACTACATAGACCCCAGTAACCTTTTTCAGGCAGGGACCCTTTCCAATTTAGATACAACAGGAGAGAGGCACCCTCTTGTGTTAATAAATACTTATATACCGCCCGACTTATATTCTCCCGATCTTCAACCTCGGTAATATAAACCACTCCTCTGGGGAGGTATTTGGAAGAGATGAGATTAAGGGGGTAGCCTCTTCCCTTGGGGATCTGAAGATTCGGGTCTCTAAGGGAAAACGCTCGGTTTTGCAAGTGAAGCCACTTCCGCTAACGCAGACTTCCTCTCTTATAGAGGATAATGATCGGTGGAACTGGCTGCATAGTGCCTTATCTACAAAAACTAAAGATAACTCCAGATTGTTTCAGCATCTTTAACACTTCTCTTAAAATTATTTCCTGGAACGCGGCAGGGATTCATAGTAGCCCAGAGAAATTTGATTTTCTATTCTCTCTAGGAGCTAATGTGATTTGTTTACAGGAAACCTGGTGTGTCAATTCGTTGAATGTTTCTAAGGATTACTATGTCTTGGAAGTGCCTGCTGCCCCTTCCAAGAAAGGGCACGCCAGGGGGGGAATCGCCTGTTTATTATCAAATAAATTGCAATGGAGATTCTCCCATTACATTGATTCCAGTAAACTTTTCCATGCTATAACTATTGAAAACCTGTTTAATAATAGCATAAAGTCCCCCATCGTGATTCTAAATGTGTATATTCCTCCAGAAGAGTGTTTTAATGTGTTACTGAAGCAGGTACTTCGTTATATAGACCAAATTAAAAATGTCCCATCCCCTCCAGAAATTTTGCTTGTGGGAGACTTGAATTGCAAAATTTCTAATGTCAGCTTGGAACTTTTTAGGAATAAGTCTAAGGAAGAGGCATACTTTGTCCCCCAAGCTCTTTTCCCTGATAAGTTAGTGACAAATAAAAGAGGGAAGATCTTGCTAAAAGAATTAGCGGCCGTCGACGGACTTATATTAAATGGGAGATTCCCGTCGGACGTGCCTGCAAATTTCACCCACAAGTCTCCCTTTGGGTCTTCCATCTTGGATTAGTCCGTGAACAATATCTAGATAGAGGTACAGAACGTGGAAAAGAAATTTCCAGGCTAAAAAGAAAGAGAATTAGACTTAAGCTAAAAATAAAAAAGGTTAAGGAAGACAACGTCTGGATAAATTTAAGGGAATCTGTTGTTCACGGTAGAATCAGAGAATTTTGGGCAATAATCGGTAAGGGGTGTGGGTCTAGACTAAGCCCCTCCCCTATCCCTATAGCAGAAGAGGTATGGATCACTTATATTCGGGACCTTTATGCAGGGAATGGTACGTCTGGTGCTATTGCCTCTGATAATATTCCAGGTGATGATACCATCATTGGTCCCACCCTGGAAGGCCTTATTAACTATCCAACAGAAAAAGAAATTGAGACGGCCATAAAAAACATGCGTGTCTCCGGGGCAATGGGCCCAGATGAACTCCCCATGACGGTCCTGAAACAGGATCCTGCAAGTTGGAGCAAAATTCTGTATCCCTTGTATAAAGCCTGTTTTGTGTCTAAAATGGTGCCTGCCTCTTGGAGGGGGAGTATCTTGGTCCCCATTTTTAAGAAGGGAACTAGGGATAGCCCCAGTAATTATCGTTTGATTGCTCTCCTTGACTCAATCGGAAAGGTTTTTGCGAAATGTCTTTTAGGATCCCTCTCCGCTTGGGTTGAGGAGAATAACATCCTGCCGTTTGAACAGACTGGCTTCCGTAGGGACCACGGAACGCTAGATAACCTCACCGCTCTTCACGTGGTCACAGATAAATATGTACAGGTGAGAGGAGGGGTAGTGTACGCTGCTTTTATAGATTTCTCCACGGCGTTCGACAAAGTTGACCGTGGAACGCTGTGGAGAAAATTGGCTGCGTTTGGTCTCCCATCTTATCTGTTGGAGTTGGTGCGGGCTCTCCATACAGAGACCTGGTGTAGGGTCCTGCTGGGGGGTGAAAGGGGGCTATCTGATCCAATTCCATCTGGTAATGGCCTTAAACAAGGCTGCTTATTGGCTCCCCTTTTGTTCTCCTTATATACGGCTGACCTACCCGCTGCTTTGTCTGCCACAGAGGGCATCGCCCCGGTGGTGGGGGGGACCCCTTTATCCTGCCTGATGTATGCTGATGATGTCCTTATACTTGATCTAACCCCGAAGGGACTTGCAAATCGGCTATGTGCTCTTCATATTTTTGCTGTGGCCCATTGCATGAAGATTAATATAACCAAAAGTAAAGTCATGTGTATAGCTGGCAAGAAGAGGTGTCGATCTGCAGATTTTGGTTGGTTTATCGGGGGTCAAAAACTGGAGGTTGTAAAGTCCTATATTTTTTGGGGGAAAATCATTACGGCTAATCTGAGTGAGAAACTTCATATAGAGCATTGCTCTCGCAAAGCTCTTGCCCATGGCAAAGGTTTAAACTCTCTATACCATGCAACGGGGAAACGGCACTTTCCAATTTTATTGGAAGTATACAGATCTAAAATCCCCGCAACAATACTATATGGTATTGAATTAATAGAGGTGAAAAAGTGGGATTTTTGCCATAAGATTGAGGGGAAACTTTTAAGATCTCTCTCTTCCCTAAATACTGCTTGCTCTTTGGCCGCTTGCAGGCTCGATTTCGGTCTAAGGAGCAGTTGGGTGCAGGGACTATGTGCCCTAGTAAGATGGGTGGCCTGTCTTGCGAGAGCGGAAGTTGGGACAATGAGAGCCCTCCTTAAAAGCGAATTATTGGGTAATTTTAATGAGTTTTCTCAACTTGTTCATAACTTTAGAAATGCCGTAACTCTTTTAAAATTGGATGAAACCACCCTCTTTTTGTATTCCCCTTCACAGTTAAGACTTGTTTTAAAAGCAGCCTCTTGGGACCTATGTTTTCAATCGGATAAAAAGTTAATGTGTGAAAAAAGGAATGTAAATTTCCTTCTTGATTCCTATCTGATGAAACTTCCACAACCCTATGTCTTATGGTCCCTTCCCCATGGTATACGTAGATTTTGGTTTCGTCTACGTTACGACTTAATACCCTTAAATCTTCTGTTTTCTAAATGGTATGGTTCCTCTTCATTGTGCAATTTATGTAATTTGAATATCCAGGACTGTATGCATGTTCTACTGATTTGCCCTGCGCTCCGCAAATTGCGCTCTAGATGGTTAAAAGTTATTTGTCTCCGTCTTGGCATTGTCACTTTGAATGATTTTCTTCATGCACTTTATTTCCCTCCTAATGAAGTATTCTGCTTCCACATTTTTACATTTTTTAAAGGTTTTTTAGCTATTTATTAACATTTCATGGAGATGCTTTGACTTGCCAATTTTCTACAGTTCCGTCTTGTATGTCAGTTTTGTATCTAATTTAGTTATCTTATATGGTAGATATTGTTTGTGTAATGTATGTGTTTTGTTCTTAACTCTGTACATTTTATGTGGCCCTCGGTCGAGAGCCAAAACATAAATAAATAAATTGAAATTGAATTATATACCGCCCGGCGATCCTTTCAATAATTTGTTGAAGCAAGTTTTTACTTTTATTAGAAAAACTAAGGAAACAGCTCCTCTCACTAATTTTTTGTTAGTTGGCGACCTGAATTGTAAAGTCTCCAATTATAGTTTGGAGCTCTTCAGGAATAAAGTAAAAGAGGAAGTCATGTTGATTCCCCAAGCCCAATTCCCAGATAATATAAAAACAAATAAACGGGGTAAAATTTTGCTGGAGGAATTATATAGTACGGAGGGGCTTATAGTTAATGGTAGACTTCCATCAGATGTACCTGCAAACTATACACATCGCGCCCCCAATAGTAAATCTATTTTGGATTACATAATTGCTGATCACTCTATTTTTACTTTCTTAAGGGATTTGGTTGTTATAGAAACTACCCTTAGTGATCATAACGTTCTTATGCTAACTCTCCTAGTGGATACCCCAAATTCTGGCTCCTGGGTGCTTGACGGGGATGCGGTCTCCCTTCAAAAAACAGGAAGATGTTTCTGGGACTATAAAGCCATGAAGGGCCTGGAACCCATCCTTGAAGAAACTCTATCTAACTTAAACAATTGGCAGGGGGTGGAACAGTCCTCCTTTGAGGCTTTTATGAAGGAGATCATTTTCGCTGTAAAGAAATCGAATTTAACTAGGAAAAAAAATACCCTCCCGAAAGCAGTTGTTTCCCTTAACAAGGAAATAAACAAATTGGTGAGGGAACAATATATATGCGGTGCAGTAGAAAGATCTCGGAAAATATCTCTCCTCAAAAGAAGGAGAGGCAGGATAAAGAAAAAAATGAAAAAAGAAAAAGAGGATCTGTTATGGATTGGTTTGCGGGAAGCCGCTGCCCAAGGGAATTCTAGACAGTTCTGGACACTTATCGGGGAGGGTTGCGGCACACGAGTGCGCCCCCTCCCAATCCCTATCTCTGAACAAACTTGGGTCAATCATATCTTAAGTCTGTATGCTAAGAATGATCTGCAAGTGGAACTTAGGGGAATTGGGGAAGATAGCAATTTTACAATTGAATGCCCCTCAGAATTCTCTATAGAATTAGCTATTAGGGACATGCGCCCATCAGGTGCTATGGGACCAGACGAACTCCCAATATCAGTTTTGAAACAAGATCCAACGTCTTGGAGTAAAATTCTATACCCTCTCTTCAGGAGGTGTTTTATTAAAAAATCTATTCCACCATCTTGGAAGGGGAGTATTCTGGTCCCTATGTTCAAAAAGGGCGATAGAAATTTACCAACTAACTATCGTCAAATTGCCCTTTTAGACGCTATTGGGAAGGTGTTCTCTAAATGCTTATTATCCCTAATTAACGATTGGGTGGTATCAAAACGAATTTTACCATTAGAACAAGTAGGCTTTCGTAAAGGCCACGGAACTCTTGATAATCTTTCCGCCCTCCAGACTATGATAGATAAATATATAGGGGTACGCGGCGGTAGAATTTACGTGGCCTTTATAGATTTCTCCACAGCATTTGATAAGGTCGACCGCCCGTTGTTGTGGAGAAAGCTCGCGGCCTTGGGGATGCCGCCTCCCTTGTTAGATATGATTCAGGTGCTACATACAGACACTTGGTGTCAGGTCTTGCAAGGTGGAGACAGGGGCCTTACCAAGATTATTCCCTCATGTAATGGCCTTAAGCAAGGCTGTCTTCTTGCTCCGCTTCTTTTTTCATTATATATTGCAGACTTACCTGCCTCTCTGTCCTCTTGTGAAGGTATAGCTCCAATTTTGGGCGGAAAACATATTTCATGCATGCTATATGCGGATGATATCATAATAATGGACCTCATGCCTAAAGGTCTTGCCAAACGCCTCCTTGCTCTACATTCATATGCAGATTCCCATTACTTAAAAATGAATGCATCAAAGAGCAAAGTTATGTGCATTACTGGCCGGAAAAAACATAAATTTTCGAATTTTTCCTGGTCTGTGGGAGATGACAAACTCGAGGTAGTAAAGAGTTACGTCTTCCTAGGAAAAGTATTTTGTGATAGCTTGAGTGCCAAACCCCATACCGATAGCAGTGCTCGGAAGGCCCTATCGCAGGGGAGGAGCTTAAGCGCACTGTATTCGGCAATGGGAAGAAGGCACTTTCTATATCTATTAGAGGTTTTCAGAGCAAAGGTGCCTTCCACTCTTCTATATGGATTAGAACTAATCGATATAAAGCATTGGGACTTTTTAAGCAAAGTGGAGGGAAAACTGTTAAGAAGTATATCCTCTGTTAGTTCAGCCTGCTCTGTAGCTGCTTGCAGACTCGAGTTTGGTTTGCGCAGCAGTTGGGTACAGGGCCTGGCAGCTGTTGTACGCTGGGTCGCAAGCATAGCCAGAGGAGAAGAGGGGACTATGAGGTCCCTTTTAAAGACAGAACTACTAGGAAGCTTAGGAGATCATTCCTTAATTGTTAGTAACTTCCGAAAGGCGGTATCGCTCTTGCAGTTGGAAGAGAGTACTCTTTTCTCCCTATCCATATCCCAGCTAAAGACGGTCTTGAAAGAAGCTACGTGGGATCTTAGCTACAGACTTGATAGTACTTTAATCCTTGCTAAGAAGGGTGTTAATCCACTAACTGATTCATTCGCAAGAAAATTGGTGCAACCTTATGTAACTTGGAACTTGCCTCATAGTATCCGGAGATTCTGTTTTTTATTGAGACAGGACTTGTTGCCTCTAAATAACCTTTTGTTTAAATGGTATGGAGTTTCTGCAAATTGTCACTTTTGTCATCAATCCATTCAAGATCGAACGCATGTACTTTTTATATGTCCTGTGCTGCGTCCTTATCGTTGTAAATGGTTAAGACAAATATGTATGCAACTGGGCATTGCAAATGCCAACTCTTTTATGTTTGCTTTACATAATCCCCCTAACGAGAGATTCTGCTTCAACATTTTTATTTTTTTAAAATGTTTTCTAGATATCTTTTGAAGATCGATATGTGTATTAATTGCGTTTTCTGGTATTGCAGTATTTGTCATAATTTATTTTTTCTTATTCTATGAATGGAATTTTGTATTTGTATTTTCTGGTTTTCTTTTGTCGTTTGCTTTTATGTGGACCTCCAAGGAGTTCCAAAACATAATAAAGTTTTGAAGTAATCTTTGAAGATGGATCCCGAGTCCATGCTTTAGTACAAAGCTATCTTTCTACATGTGATTAGGTTTCACATACACACAGCTTTTAGCTTTCTATTGCCGAAGGCTATTGTGGCCCATACCAACACTTACAGTGGGTTCTTAACTGCTTACAACTAGTTGGTTTTCCTGTCACACATTTGCTTGCTTATTAATCAATGGCCCTCTTTCTTCTTCTTAAATTTTTCCCTTTCCTTGTAGCAGAGCTTTACATTACCCTCCTTCTGATTGGATGGCTTGCATCCTTCTGTTGTTCTGGGAACTACTTTTTAGGTCTCTCCTGCACAATGAAGGGGTTGGAGCCTGCCAACTGCTTACATTTTGTTAGCTTCATTGTCACTCTACTATGCTGCCTCCTAATTGGGCATGGGGCACCAACCGTCACTTCCTTTTCTTTCTGTGGAGCATGGACCAAGCACAGATTGATTCTACTTATTTGTGTCCATGTGTTGATCGTGCTCTGATTCAGATACTAATTCTTTGACTACCGCCACCTGGATCCATCTCCCTTATTCCCAACCTGTATGATATCTGTTGCTCCCTCACCCACCAGTCCCTCCTTGTCTAAAACACATTTATTTGTAAACAAACTAGTTCTTGTAGAAGTGGTGCACATACTAACAACCTCCCGCATAGCGTCAAAGGCATTAGATGTTTACAAAGATTGTTGGTACATATAATTGGCAATCTATTGTATTGTATTATAATTGCATTTATATAGCACTTGCAACTCAGGCAACTGTCATACCAAACAATGCCACTCCTCTTCACATTTCTCCACACAGTGCCACTCCACTCCAAACAATGCCACGCTGCTCCATGCCACACAATGCCATTCCACACCACTGAAAGCCACTCCATTCAACACCATACATTGCCACTCCACTACATGTCACTTTCCCCACTCCACTCTATGCCACTCTGCTGTACTCTATACCACTCCACTTTACCCTAAGCCTCTCCACTCCACATCACTCCACTCTATGCCACTCTATTCTACACTATTCAACTTCACTCTACAACACTCAATTCTACTCTATGCCACGCTACACCACTCCATTCTACAAACTCTACTGCATGCCACGCCACTCTATGCTACACAACTCCCCTCCACTCTACGTCACTGTACTCTACACCACTACACTCTACACCACTACACTCAAAACCACACGTCATTCTAGGCCACTCTATTCCACTCAATTCCACTGTATGCGACTCTACAACGCTCTACTCAACTCTAAGCCACTATACACTCCACTGCTCACCACTTAACTATATATGCTAATCTAATCTACGCCACTTTACTGCACCCTAGGTCACCACATGCCACACTTCGATACACCACAACACTCCTCTACGCCACCTTCCTCTACACCATTTTACTCAACAATATGCCATTCCAGGCCATTATACTCCACACCACTTAACTCTACGCTACACGGCTTCAACTCACTCTACTCTATGTCACGTCTCTGTACACCATTTCACTGTACGCCACTCAAATCTACGGCATTGTACTCTATAACCCTCCATTCTACTCCATGCCACTCAACTCCACGCCACTCTATTCTATGCTACTCAACTTCACCCTACTCTGCACCACTCTGCTCCATGCCACTCCAATCCACACTACTTCACTATACTCTATGCCACTCTACTATACTCCACACCATTCTACACCACTCCACTGCACTCCACACCACTCTATGTCATTCTATTATATGCCACTCTATTCTACGCAAATCCACTGCCCAACATACATTTTCACTCCACTCTGCGCCACTCCACTCTATTACACTCTGTGCCACACCACTCTAAGCCACTCTACACTACTCCACACACTCTACTTGACCCCACTCCATGCCACTCCACTCCCGCTTTGGTAAGACCTATACACTTTGCCAATGCTTGTTTCTTTTTCTACTCCAAGGCAGTTCATATTTATTTCCGGTATTCCTCGTTTGATGCTTTACTCTGCAAATAGTGCACACACTTTGAGATGCTACTTCTTCCCCCTCCCCACTCCTTCCTGCCAGACATATTTTTTGCTTTTTGTTTCTTTATTTTTATATATTTCTCCCACTTGTCAAGTTCTCGCTTTGAACTACTGCTCCCCCACCCGCTCCTCCATTGCTTCCCTACCTTTCCCATTTGGGGGGGGGGGGGATTTCAAAGGTTTTTGCTACTGGCACTTTCATTTCTCCCTCACCATTGCATTGCTCTTTTGCCATACCATCACTGTATTAAAAAAAAGTTTTATTATTTATTGCTGCTGCCAAGCCGCTCCTTTTCCAAACCATGCTTACCGCTTCAAGATTGTCATCCATCATCTAGGAACATTAAATATGTGTGCGCTATATAAAACGTTGTAAATAAATAAATGTACACATTTTCATACTGGGTCACCGTAGCATGATGCATATGCATACATTTAAGTACACTTCCTCTGGACACCTGCAGATCCGTCACAAAAGCCTTAGTCACCAGCAGACTCGACTATGGCAACACCCTCTATGCTCTACGTAGGCATCCTCACAGCCCAATTCACCAAAATACTCCAAGTAGTACAGAACGTAGCTGCAAGACTCACACTCAACCTACCCCACCACACTCAAACATTCAATCGCCTCAGACCAGCACTTACTCCCAATCCACACGTGCTCTTTTTTCAAACTTATCACACACTTCTACAAAGCTCTACAAATCAACGTACAGCCTACCTCAACAGCCCCCATCCTTCTTCACACCCCATCCAGACACCTCCGCTCAGCCAACCTACTCCTTGCCTACGTCCCCCGCATATGGCGAGCCAAAGCTGAGGGCTTTCTTCTATATCACCCCCAAAAGCCTGGAACGCGCTCTCCAACCATATCAGAGTTGTCAGGTCCATCCTCGAATTTTGCAAGAAGCTGAGAACCTGACCCTTCACCTCAGATAGGCAAGAGCATCTCTTCCTCAGGCATCAAGATACCCTCCTGAGTGATATGGGCGCCCTACAAATCTGTATAACAAAACATACTTAGGTATGTATGCACGTATGTATGTACACGTGAATGATGCATGTAAAGCCATTGCACTTTTTTTTTAACTAATGCTGCATAGTATCAGCAAAAATCTTTATTTTTTATTTTTGCCAATGATAAATAGTAACGGCAAAGCCGAAAGGTCTAAATTTGAAGCGAGACCTACTTGGTTTGTTAATGCTTGTTTTTTATTTTTCAGCTCCACAGCTTCCTAACTGGTCCCAGTGGTACAAAACAGAGGTCTGGTTCATTCTTCATGTCAGACGTGTGTAGTTACTGCAGTTTGCATGTCCCTCATGCTTACCCAGTGCCTCAACATAAAATCTGAAAGGCCAACCCAAACAGAAGCAATACTGCATTGAAGAAAAGGCACATCCTTTCAAGCTGAGCCACCGGGGAGGAAGCCTGAATTCTGGTGGCAGAATCAGCTAGGGCCCAAAGAAATCCGGAGAGCCCAATCAAACAAACCCAGAGTAACACAAGCAATGTTATGTTATGTTATGTTATGTTATAACAAATTTCTTGAGCGCACTGTCACCGGAGGTTTCCTGGCGCTGATTGGACTGAAAAAGAGGGGAAAAATCAGGAAGGGAAGGGAGTTAATGAGGGAAGAGTATGGTTTTTAAGGATTTCCTGAAGGAGAAGAGGGAACAGGATGACTTAAGTGCAAGAGGAAGGGAGTTCCATAACTTAGGGGCTAGGCAGGAGAAACTGCGGCCGCCCGATCTGGAGAGATTACAACAATTATTCTTCATTGTTCCAAAAGACACAATGGGCGTAGGAATGTTGGCGAACGAGTGAAGTAGAGGGCCAAGCTGCAAAATCTAATCCTGAACTAGAGCTGTGTGTATCAACATACTGGAAAATTATGCTGCCACTCACTATTATATCTCTTTGTCTTTGAAATCCAATAGAGAGAATGAATGAACCACCTGGTCCCCCTAACAATTCTCCAAATTGAAAAATCACTGGTTTGGATTAGTCAGACTCGAATTCTCCAAAATGAATGATTGTCACAATTATGCGGCCCCAAGTTCCTCAGCTAGTGATGTTTTTTTGACACAGGAGTAAATCATACATCTGCTTCTACGAATGAGGGCAATAACCTTTGATAATAGATCATAGGTCTAGGCATTGAATGTTTGCTAGAACTAGGTGGGCCTTCTTGGGCCGCTTCCTTACAGTGTAGATCCCTTGCTGATCCATGGATTCGATTCACAAGCAGCAAACCCTGCTTTCCATGGTGCACAGAACCAGCCACACCTTTAAAATACCCACCTACCTCCCTGTTAACCAGGAAGGGCTAGCAACTAGGAAAATCAGTGGGGGGGCAACACGTCGTAACACTCACTATGCTGCCTTTATCCTCTCCCCTCTCCCAAGGTTGAAGAGCATGAAGTAGGAAGGAAGGTGGTTTACTTCCTGCATGTGAATCCAACCGATTCACCTGGAGCTGCTGAAAGCAGGCTAACCCAGAGATCATTTTGAGGCTGGGGGCCTATGCCTGCAATCCTTCGGCTGTTTTACAGCACAGGGATTGCTGGCTTTGAACTGCGCATGGCAGATTGGCCGGCTGTAGATACCTGGCCAATCTGTCATGCGTACTGGGCAGTTACACTGCAATACGCAGTAATCTGTCTGCCCCACCCCCGCCATCATCATGAGACCTGAACTAGAGCGGCCGGCAGCACACAGAATAATAAGTTGGTAATGACCATTTTATTATTCTGTGTGTACCTGCTCCGCTCTCGCAGCATGGGCGGCGACGTTCCCTCACCTTAACGGAGGAGCCACCGCGACTTTAACACAGCAGCATCATAATGGATCAATACCATGGTGCATTTTAATAGAACCTCAATTTAACGTTTCTGGGCTATAACTCACCATAAAATGACCAATCTGAACCAGTCTTTGACCAGAGAATAGTATACTGTCTACCACAAGGTTTGTATATCACAAGTTGTGCGAAAACATACCTGATGTGCTGTTATAGCATGTATGTAACTTTAATAGTAACGTGTACAGAACAGCCCAAGCTATAAAATGGAGTACTGAACAAAGGAGAAGACAGGGGATGGAGGGGGAAGGCAAGGACAACAACAAAGGTGCTGGGGGTCCTGGATGTTAGGGGAGACAACTGAATGGAGAAGGAGGATGATCAGGCGGGGGTTCTTCAGCTGTTACAACCTAATTTCTAGTGCCTGTGTGAGCAACTGGTGGTAAAGTATTGTTTGAAGGCTAGCGTATTCAGTTTTATTCTGAATTCTGCAACAACTGTATATATGGACCAGCATCGGTTAACCCCACCAGAAAAAACTATATGCATAAGACCCTTCTCCAAGTCAATAGAGCCAAGTTCCGCTTATTGTTCTAGCAATAGCAGCAAACACCTCTCCTTCAAGCAGAGGTTGCACACCCTCCCCCCAGATATACCAATTGCCCTCTCAGGATTACCAGCCCATGGTACAAGGAGGTGCTTTGATATGAAGCCCTGGCATTGAGTATTGACCGCCTTATCAATAAATCAGGACATTTCGATGGGCAATGTGCCACGTCATTATTTGCTGCAGGCTTCATCCCACATAATGTTCCAGACGGCTCCCGCGCTATTATTTCCAGCTACTGTGGACCGTCAAAGGCCAGCTGAAGATTAACACAATGTGGTTACAGCCCCCCCCCCCGACCCCCCTACCCCTTCCCCGCCACTTCACAGAAAACAGACAGGATATTTTGACTCATCAAGGTTGTTCATTTGCATTGGGTGAAATCCCTGTTTTGGGCCACATCTAGTACAAAACATCCCCTCCATCTCTCATGATGAGGTCAGCCTGCTAAAAGCAGCCGTGTGAACTTTCTAGAATCCAATTAGGGCTCACTGTAGTAAACACTGAACCTATTATCCCCGGGCAATACTTCTAAACTCATAAACAAAAGTGCACTACTTGATTTATTAGTACGTCGAGGGGCGGGGGGTGCACTTGAAATGTCCTGCCTCTTAAGGGAGAAAGCTGAGAACAAACTGTGTAAAAAATTGGAGTTTGGCAAAGGATGACTATTCACTGCTGGTTGATTTAACTGTGCCAGCCGATTTAATAAAAGGTATGAGCTTACAGCCACAAGGCAACAATAACAGTGCTACAAATTCACAAAGAAATTGCTTGACTAGCCAAAGACTTGCAGCCTAATCATTTCTGGGTTTATGCTTTATAGGAACTGCTTTACATGAATTCACAAAAAGCCCTAGGTTTGCACAGCTCATTTATTACAAGTCACATATTTTTAGGCAAGTGCCTACCACTATACTGCCCACTAAACCTTTATTTTTCTAATCTGCACAATTGCACCAGATGTTTTTGCATAAAAAATGAACTTTTTACAGCTGAGTGCGAATAAACTGAAAGGATGCTGAAACACTCAGGCAAAGATGCTTAGAACAAAGGATGGCAACAACTAAAATGAGTAAGAGCACAAAAGTGTCAACAGACCAAACAAAGCATCTTGAAAGAAGATCCTATTGAAACAATATCAGCATTCTAGGGCTGCCACATTGATCTACACTGGCACGTGTGGAATAATAAGACAAAATGAATTTTAGACAGCTTGGCTCCAGCATGTGTCCCACCATCTCCTCTGTGGGCTAACCCGTAGAGTTCTAGCGCTACAATTACAGGCTCATCTTGCTCATTCCCATGCACCATCCATGTCTGTATAATCTAATATCTGGAACATGTTAATATGCATTGTCGTTCATTGCAAAACAGTGCACCTATACCAAGAAAAGACCTGGCTTATTAACATTTCTATTTTATGACATCCACCTTGCTGTGAGCAAGTGTTGGTCCTCATCTAGAAGGAAGGCTGACTTTGGGGATTACTTTGGACAGTAAGTGTTAAATTATATGGACCACAATAAACCTATCTCACAAATGTCAATCAAATCTACTAATCTTTATCTAGTGTACATTAGGTACTAAATCATCTAGGGCCACAGGGCTTCATAAACCTTGAGGTCAGCTAAACAGGTCACAGAAAATTAGAAAACAAGTGATTTATGTTTAAAGCTGAAGCTTTAGAAGTCTAGTAGCCTCATTCTGAATGCTGCAAGAGAGTCTGTCCACAGTATTATGCTGCATTTTTGCTTCTGAATCTATCTTGTATGCTGGACAATAGGAAACAACATTAGGAAATACTATTTATAACAGTTTTTTCTGTGTGATACTTCTATTTACCATCCTGTTTTGCCCGCAGAATTTCCTACAGATAGCGCTGTGAGAAAAATGAGTGTTCAAAAACCTACGACTTAGCCTTATTTGCACAAAACCTCAAATAATCTTATAGCCTATTTTTATACCTACTGTGGAATTAGGGATGAGCCATAGATAGAAACTTTATCCTAGTGGAAAATGGGGTTAAAGAGTAGGGCCTTACACAATAAAATGCCAACAGTCTCTAGAGAACAATCTCCATGGGATGTTGAGAATAAGTTCTCACATTTTTGACCTCAATGCAATTGGTACCATGACATGAATGCATTTCTCAATTATACCCAACCATTTCAATTTCATTCTTACTTCTGCCAGCTACAAATGTAAGACTCTGTGTGAATACCATGAAAGAACATTTTCAGGAATCTCAATTGAAACGTATACACTTGGGAGACTGCAGAGATTAGTGGTTTCATGCTTAAAGAAATATTAAACCAAGTTCTTAAGAGTTTCACACAAGTTGTGAGGATGTAGTGGAGTGTGCTGCAGCGGAGGGGCTACGACTGAAAAAAATTGGAACAGATGAGGGAGCGGAAGTGGATATGAGAAATTGGGCACACATGATACAAGATCTCCTGGACTAACGAGAGGATGGGGATGATTGAAGTGTGTGTTGCTGGGTGACTATCGTGACGTGTTCGATGACCCATAACCGGTGATATTGGGTGCCAGTCGTAGTGTATACACAATTGTTGTGTGGTAGGGGGAACACTGACTGCTAATAACGGTGTGGTAAGGAGATGCAGTGTAGAACGTTGCAAGCTCAGGGAGAGGTGCTTGGGTGTAAAGCGTGGTGCAGCTTTCCATTTGTATCTAATGTATGTACAGAGTTGAGTCAATGTCAATGGTGCTGAAAATGACTTCTATATATGAGCGTGACCATGATATTATTGTTGATTATGTTGCAATCATGTTGGATCGTTGAAAATCTAAATAAAGATATTAAAAAAAGAAGTTCATGTGATTTTAAAGGTGTGCATAGAGCCCAAAACAAATGAAACACGGACCTCCAGTCTCTGTTGTTTGAGCAAATAATCAAGAACTAAATTGTTTGTATTAATATTCAAGATGCAACAAATTAGATAAAATCCGAGACTCAATGCTACCCATTTGGGGCCGTTTGTAGGAAGCCTAAGTGCGATCACAAATGCTGAAATTCGCAGAATTTCAGCGTTTGCGATCGCAATTTGGGCAGTGTGCTATGTAGCACACAAAAACCCACACGCAAAATAAGGAATCGCAAAATTTGCGATTACTTATTTTGCAAATGCATTTAAGGAATCCCAAATTGCGATTCTTTAAATGCAATGTAGGAAGTACCCTAGTTGTGCGATTTTGGCTTAAAGAATCGCAAATTACCACCAACTTCAGCTTGGTGGTAATTTGTGATTTCTTTGGAAAATGCCCTTTTTCGCATTTTTCAAAGTGCCATGTGGCGCACATACATGCCCTTAGTGCATGTATGTGCGCCACATGTGCACACATGTTTATTTCAGGGATGCAAAAGGGTGTTATTGACACCCTTGCAACCTTGAAATTGCATTCTCAATTTGCGATTCTCTAATTGAGAATCGCAAATTGAGAATGTCTTCCAATTCATTCCTATGGGCTTTCTAGCCCATAGGAATGAATGGCAAGGTATTCCTTATTTGCGAATCTCAATTTCCGATTCACAAATAAGGAACATGTGGGATTCGCAAAATATTTTGCTAATCCTACCTACATTGCGTTTTGCAATTCTCTATTTATTTATTTATAAAGTTTTATATAGCGCGAACTTGATCCCGAAGGATATCAGAGCGCTTTACAATTTGAGGCAAAGGTAACAAATCAGAACATTAATTGTGATTCCCTAAAAATCGCAATTTGAGAATCGCAAAACACGTTTTACCTACATATGGCCCTCTGTGCCTAAGGTAGCCAAGTTACATGTAACGTCACTGCGCTCATATATATATATTTTCGTGCAATCCATATTAGGGACCGTGATAATGTGGGACAAAAGTCTGTCCATGAAGAATAGCGAGAGATTGAATATAAAGTTAGCACATACATATGTGGTCGGTCTGTCACTGATAGCAGGTCAGTATACATTTTCACAAGAAATGAGCAGCAGACTCTAGGGGAACAGATTGTAGTTGCTAATTGCTTGCATTGCACAAAAGCCCTGGAGTGTCTGGTGCCTGCGAAAACCAGGCAGGCGTGGGCTGGTGTATGGAGTGTTACTGATAACACTTCATGCATCAGGAACACTCAGAATAGCAAAATGTGCACCCTATTGGGGACCGCTAAGCAAACATAAAACTACAGAAAGAGATTTTTTTTTTTTATTCTTACTGATTGATGTGCCTGTTACCATAGTCTGTTCTGTACTGTCCTAAATTATGTAGTCTATAATACAGAAAGCTGTGGAAACTTCTAAATATAAAATTAATCTTATGATTGCTGTGGAATCGGTCTAGTCGTTTGCGATAGCGCCGGAACCGGAAGTCCGGAGGGAGGAACCGGAAGCGTTCTTACAATTGCCATAACCTGCACGTTGTGTGAATGTACTTTAATGGTTAACAAATGTATAGGAGCCACCATGCCATGGGCCGCAGCAGTGTTGTATTTGCAAGAAAAGAAAAAAATCAGTTTGGAAATGTAAGAATGTCGTCCGTTGGTATCACCTTAAAGGTAACAGCCACTTTGATGAAGTGTGGTCTGGCCACGACTATTCCCCGATTACATCATTAGTTTTCTTGCTGGCAATTGATAATCTGCACCTGGAGCCTTGCTTGCCCATTAACAACTCAGATAACTGAACGGGTGTGTAGGCTGTGTGGCAGGCTGGGATACACAGGTACAGGAACAGAAGTTGGCAGGGCCCATCCCCGGTACCACATGGGGTCTGCCTGATTAACTCTTTACAGAAAAAGCAGTAGAAGCCCCAGGAAGACCATTGCCCCTTTACTTATTCAAAATTGCTACCGATTGGTCAAAGGAGATTCAAGTTGGTACATATTTGCACCAATCTATAGCGGAGATGACCACAAATGCATATATGACAAAATGCACTCAAATGAGACAGAGTCTCCCTTACCAGGAAATTCAATTCGTAGTTGGTGGCAGGGCTCGAGTCGGGGTACCACGTGGGTGGACGGCGTCCCCCCACTTATTTTACCGGGTGGACGCCGTCCCCCCTGCCCAACAGCTGGACTTCACTCTTTGGCCTCTCTGGAACGAGATCGGAGCTCACCTTTCATGACGTCACTTCCTGTTGTGACGTCATTTCCGGTGACAGCGTCCCCCACTTCTTTTTTTAGGACTCGTGCCCTGGTTGGTGGTATCACTCCATGTAATCTGATCATACTAATCTTGACTAGAAACACAAAGGTCAGGTATGATTTCTGGTTCCATGTTTGATATTGCCGCTTGGTGAGTTGGATGTGCTACGCAAACAAATAATGGACAGAATGCTGAATAGATCATACATTCACACCCAGTCAAGAGATCTGGGTTAAATCCATCGTTCTATTGCTCACATGGCACCCCAGTTTAGACCTAGCCATATGCAAATCAGTCTTGACCCTGTGCCTCATGGGAACAGTCCAGACCAAACTGCCAAGCCAGGTCCTCCCTGGACCCGAAACAAGCATCCTGGGGCCGGTTTCTGGGTATTACCCTTCATCAGCCAGTCTAGCCTGAATCCAGTGGCACAGTGAGCAAGGGACCCATTCCACTTAGGGCGAAAAGTGCTACGCAAACAAATGATGGATGGAATGCTGAATAAGTAATACATTCACCCCCAGTCAAGAGATCTGGGTGAGTTGCATGTGACATACGGTCCCAATTGCATTCACTAAGGAGTATATTTACTAAGATTGTGTACGGTGTTTGTGTCACAAACATGACGCAAGTCAACGCACAATCTTTTTTTTCCAGTTTACTTTCCACTGCAAAACTTGCTTTATGCTTGAAATTCACTTGAAAGCAGCACAAAGCAGCACCTAGCACTGCTTTGCATTACTTAGCGCCAAGGGAGCATACAATGGGAAGTACATGGCTTTCCCATGGGTATTCCCATGCAACCGCCCATGAGTTTTGATGCAAAACCATATCTACTAAAAAGGTAGACTAGTTTTTCATTAAAACATAATGCACTTTTGAAAAAGGTGCTATAAAGGAGAAATACTTTTATTTTTCCTTTATTTTCTGACTTGGCACGTGTGCTGCGCCGTACAGCACACATACAAAGTTGGAAAAGTTATAGAGTTAATCTATGCATAGCATTTTGTACTGAAACAGTACCCTTCCTCTGCAAAACGTATACTAGACTAAGATGTGTCTGTGGTGCTCAGTGGCTTGAATGTGCACTAGCACTACGGAGAGAGGAGGAGAGTGACATATCTCTGTAGCTATGGTGCTTTCCTGCTCTCTCCTTCTCACGCAACGCAGCACAGCATTTTTGGTTGGTGGTCTGCATTGTGTGAGAATTTAGTAAATAGACCCCTACATGTATTTATTGAGGCGTTTTAGTTAATGCTAATACACGTCATCTGGGGCCTAAAATATTAACCTGACTTCAATATTTAATGTGTCTCTCTCGTTCTCTTGAATAAGTGAAGTCTTCTTGACAGTTGTACAGATGAAGCCAGAGCAAGGAAGGCCAGGACTTTGTGAATTGAAGGCAGCAGCATGTCCTCCCAAATCCCATAATATCCAAGTTGCTGAGGGTCATGACTTGACATATGGTGTGATCTTTGGTTCAATTCCAGAGAGAGCACGTTTAAATTGCCACATTCTGACTTGGATACCACAAAAGCTTCCTTGAAGGGCAGATCTGAAGACTTTCCTGGCATTTTGACAGCATGGTTAACAGATCAGAGTTCAAGCCACAGACTAGTCCACTGAATGACAGGTTTTTCCATTGTTATTCTGTGCTCTTATGGGTTCATTCATGCCTGCTGAACGCAACTGATCTACAAAAGTGAGAATGCCTAAGTGTCTGTTTCCTTGGGATTGGCATTCCAGGTTGTTAATCACAAGTGTTGTTAGTTATATGATGATCATTCTCACAAGTTGATGATCATTCTCTTTAGTATAATGAAGGTCAAAGCAGCTAATGGTGTTCCAAAATGGCAGGTCTTGGGATAAGCGTAAAGAAAGAGATAGTTTATGACATAAACTATAAATTACAAAGCAAATGGAGAATTGAGCAGTGTTTCAACAATGGCATAAGATTTGATTGAGAAGTAGTGCTCATTTTTGGAAAGTTTGTATTCGCAAAGCAGATAGAAGTTCAGGAGCTTTTTAGGATTCTTCTGTTCTTTTGACTTGCCCCAATGGAGCCTTTACAGGTTAGTTACTGGCTGCGTTTTTGGTATGGAGCTCTGTGCTCGATAAACCCTACCGAGAACACCCCCTGTGGATCCTTGTTACCTTGCTATTGGGTATGGATTGGCAGATGTTTTAAGAATCAATTCACTTGTGTTTTTATTCTGCCATTGAAAATGGTGCACTGTCTATATCGATCACACATAACAGCAGCACATCGAAACAATGTACCACACTAAATTCAGAGAAAGGTGGCAGGCATACTATAGTGTCACACTATTCATACACTGGAAATAAACAAAACAATTTAGAAAAATTAATTTAAACAAGCATGGTGGAGAAATGTACAAAAGAACCAAGATCACATGAAACATGTATAATTCATTAACATGTACTGGATGTTATTGAAATAAGTGCCACTCCTTCATGTCACCCCAGTTTTGCTGCACTGCAGTTTCACTGCAAAGATTAGTAAGATGCAGTAGTTATATATCCGTGTATTCAACTCTCCAATGAGATGGGATCATCCAAGAAATTGTGTAATTTTTAAGTGAAAGGAAAAATATAGCAGCCAAAACTGTGCTTCCTCTTTGTGTGATCAGTCAGTGATCAATTGCCTTACCAGTAAGATCTTAAGGGGTTGTCAATGTCTCTATATGCAGGGAGGGTTAAGATAGACTTGTGGTACTCATTAACTGTATGGGTAGGATGAAACTTAACTTTAGTGCGAGTTTGGAGATAACAGAAAATCCTCAAATTTCTGAAAGAAGCTCTAAATACAGAGGAGAATCCACCAAGTCAATTTAATTCACCAAAGGGAAACTACTGAGGAGAAAATTCATCCAGTGGTTTAAGCTCTGTACTTAGAGTGTCCTCCAGAAATTGTAGGGTTTTCAGCTCATTTTAAACTGTGAATGAGGCCCAAAGTCCTTCTGCAAAGCACGAAGTGCAGTAGGACTATAATGGGCCCAACAAACTTACATCTCCGATGTGGGGCCACCCTTAACTTTCAACCTCTAAATAGTGCAATAAATGCAGCTAATCATAATGGATAAAACAATATGAACTTTTAGCCAATCTGATGAAATGGCAGTATTAAAGTTGTTTTCGAATGTGCAATTTTGGTTAGTAAACAATTTGTGCCTACTAAAGATTTTTATGATGAATATAGTCGTAACTGAGCAATTAAAGATGTTGCACTTAAAACGATTTATTTTAGATTTTTGAATGTGTGATTATTAATGTAGCTCAGTTATGTCACACTTGGTGAAGATATAATTGTATTAAGATGGATGATGCTTCTAGTATTTTGCTCATCCAGCTCCTCTCTGTTCCCCTCCCAATCAATGTTCCCCCTGCAAGTCTTTTCTCCCCACAAGTTTTGCAGAACACAGCACACTGTGACACACTTGGTTATTTTTCCTAGAAAGTATGTATTGTGAATTAAATTTTGAAGTTTATGATGTATCATTCTGAAGGAAACTTACGCTGCAAGTTTGGATGCAGGCTTGCTAGCACATTAGTGTATTAGCATTTAAGAATATTTCACATCATATTTTAGATCTCCGAACTGCTTTTGCTGTGGAAGCTATTGGAAGTTTCTTGACCACTTTAGAAATGGGTTAGTGTTATAAAACTTTCAATGCCGATCTCACTTCTGATTTGCCCAATATGTACTATCGCTAGTCATGCTATGCTAAATTTGCAGTTTTGCTCATTGTTTATGCATAAAATGTGTATAAAAACCCTAGTATTGGGAGTGAGCCAGAGACTACTTCTTGAGACACTGTTGGTTTCTTTATGATTCAGACCGTTACATTAAAGGGCCTTTGCAGACTGTTCTATTTACGAATGTTGCTGTTTATTGTGACTTGATTTAATTTCTGATTTCTGACTATGTACTCTGCATTTGAGCCATCGTGCCATTTACTACATTTTTGTGTATTGCCTATTTTGAGACTTTATAATGCAACTCTTTAACCATATTGATCTAGAACTCAGGTATGGAGTGGCCCCTGACACTATTTGATTTACTTTGCTAATTTTGTTGGACGTGGTGTAGTGGAGGGTGGAGACTCTTATCGCTAGATAAAGGGTGCTGGAGCCAAACCACCAGAGGTAAATTCTGGAGTGATCGGAAATATTGAAGTTCAGTGACAAATTGGGTCTCGGGCTCCCACAATTTTAGTAGCAGAGGATGGTTGCACAAGAGCACCTCTTTAGTAGGATCCTCCCCAAAGATTTTCCCTTGATGTCTTCCCAAGAAGTGATTGCCTGTGCGTTCATGAACTATTTAAAGTGGAAGTATGAATAGGGATGATTGAATTTGTGAGTGTGCATTGAAGTATTCCTTAGTGACATGAATTTCTGCTTAATAAATGAGATTGCATGGCTACAGAGAAAAAGAGAAAGAAAGCCGCAAAGCAAGTACATTCATTTAGACATTGGCTTGAGAGAAAAATGGATCGACAGGAGAAAAGTTGGAGGGAGGAAATTACTGAATGTTTAAAAACATTCCCTGCTATAGTTACTGATAAAGAAGAACAGGATAAACATAAAATAAAAAGATGTCTGAGGCCTGCTACATAAGGTCAAAAGGGAAACCGTGTTACGCCAGGCTAAATGCTATGAAGCTGATATTATGCTTGTTCAGGAAACACACCTATTGGGTACTAAGACACCTTGCCTGACACAATTTGGCTATGTGCAGGTATTTCACTCAAGATTCACCCGGTCTCTCGTGGGGTGGGCATTTTAATTCATCACAGAATCCCTTTCCTTTATGAGAAAATGTGGCTCGATTCCCAAGGTACATTCATCATTCTTACGGGCACACTATAGGCTGAGGCATTTACCCTGGGTAGTGTATATGCTCCTCCTCCATCAGCCTGGACCTTAACAGAATGCCTGATGAGGCTTTGGGTCGAAATTCCCCTACACCTGACAATAGTTGGGGGTGACCGGAACAATATTATGTGTCCCCATACCGACAGATGGTGCAGCACAGGCAGACCAGTTGAACCACTCGAGTTGAAACTGCAGCTCCTGGCGCAGGGAGTAGACTGGATAGACGCCTGGCGACGATTGCACCCAACTGACATGGAATACACGTATTTCTCCAGTTCACACGGGTCCTTCTCCCATATAGATTATGTTTTTATCTCCACTGCTCATATACATAGACTCGATGTGGCCAAAATATTACCTAGGGGCCTGTCTGATCACTCCCCTGCACAGCTAGATCTGCGTCTAATCTCTGCACGTCTCCCCTCCACTGGCGCTTATCTCCATGGCATCTCCACGATGAACACTACAGAACTCATGTACACACGCCATCACAGATTATGTCTCACAAAACACCGGGACAGTAGAGTTCTCCGTAACTTCATGGGAGGCTATGAAGCTGACGCTCCAGGGAGTGGATATTGCGTACTGTACGGCACGGCGCAGACAGCACTGCGAGAAACTGACACAGTTGGAGGGCCAACTTATATACCTGGAGCTCAGAAGCAGGATGGGTGAAGGACGTGCTGTGCGTCAACAATTATTACATACACAGCAGGTATATGCCAGTGAACTGATGGACGACGCTAGAATGGTGTGGTTTACTACTCGTAGCAGAATATACCAGTGGGGAGGTAAATCCAGTGCACTGCTGCATCGCCTCTGTCAGAAGACGCTCTGCCCCGTGACTGTTCCAAGAGTTCATGGCCCTACCGGGAGGTGCTTACCGACCCCTTACAAATTTGCTTCTAGCTTTGCAGGTTACTACGAGGGGTTGTATGCCCCTAAAGAAGTTATATCACCTCACGCGATCCATACATTTATAGATGATCTGCATCCACGTGCCTTGATGGATGCAGTAAAGGAAGAGTTAGAGGCCCCAATAACTGCTGAGGAACTCCAGAAGGCTTTATCCGAAAAATGCGCCCGGGCAAAGCACCTGGCCCAAACGGCTTCCCATGTGAATTTTATAAAAAAAAAATCAATCCCTCTTGACGGCCCCATATCTAGCAGCACTTAAGGCTGCCTTAGACGAAGGGAGATTTCCCAAGGACTGGAGCCATGCAGAAATAGTAGTATTTTTAAAACCTGTTCGACCTCCTGAACAGCACGCCTCACATCACCCTATATCACTCGTCAATGTGGAGGCCAAGCTCCTTGCCAAAGTCATAGCTAATCCCATTGTGCATCATATTACAGATTTAATCCACCCAGACCAGATGGGGTTTATGCCCGGACGGGCCACATGACACAACGTCCGTTGTGCACACAACGCCATTGCATTTGTTGACCGCCTTGGCGACAGCACTTCTACTGGCTGACATTGATAGGGCATTTGACTCCCTTAGTTGGACATATTTATTTGCACTACTAAATCGATTAACTCTTGGCCCCCGCCTCCGTAAATACATTCAGCTTCTACATACTGATATCATCGCTTCGGTCCGTGTCGTGGACTCCACATCACAAACTTTCCCCATAGGGCGGGGCACTCGTTAGGTGTGTCCCATCTCTCCATATCTCTTCACATTGGCCATGGAACATCTCGCAGCATGGGTGCGGATAGACGCGTAAATCCGTGAGCTTGTATGGTCCAGAGAAGTCTCCGACCGCATAGCTCTATATGGAGACAACAGCCTATTCTTTCTTACAAGACCTGATCGATCTGGACCCAGCCTACTTCGGATCATGCCGATCTTTGGTGAGACGTCCGGGCTCTATATGAACTCCCGGAAATCATACTTGTGGCCTTTACGGGATGAAATGCAATTGGGCGAATGGGCTGGCGATGTGACCATGGTGCAAGACGGATTTAAATACCTCCCAGCCCATGTCTTGGGAACGGAACGGATCCACTGTGGATGCAGATCAAGGAACAGACCTATTCCTGGTCACATCTACCACTCTCCCTGTTGATACCGCCGGCCTGGTTTCGGCAATTTAATTCAACTCTCCAGCACTTTCTTTGGGATGGTGGTTCAGCACGTGTGGCATTGAAAGCATGCTTCCAGTCTACGTCCTGTGGAGGCATAGCTATGCCAGACTTTCAAGCATACTATGTTGCTTCTCATAATCTTATCCTCATCGACTGGTGGTACATAGACCGGCGTTATCCCGCATATGCGGTCAAACGCTTGTTAATGGGCAGTATGTCACTCCACACGATCCTATACACTGGCCTGACACTGAAAACACTGCCACCAGCAACCGCCACGATATTTAAGGTCTGGAAACGCTCACTGCAACAAATGTAATGGTGAGTCAGATTAACAAAAGAAACACCCCTTTGGCACAACGGTCTTCTGCCCCCTTGGCAGTGTTATCTGTTTTTTCTGGCTGGGAGGCCATAGGAATATCCATGGTGGGAGATGTTCTCCATGGTAAGACCCTGAAGTCCTTCCAGGAACTGCAACAAGATCCTGGATAATAATTCTATGAATACCTTCAGTTCCGCCATGCCTTTTTCCCTTGTCTTACACGTCAGGAAACTGTGCCAGACTTTAATCCTAAGAAGCCAAAGTATTTGTGGGAGAGCTAGGAGAGCATAAAATTACCAATATCTACCGCAAATTGATAACAAATAGCCCTTATACACTAGGAAAAAACAGCGAAAGGCTTGGCAAGAGGATTTGGGTCCTCTAGATGACGAAGACTGGGCTGAGATACTGGAGTCCCCACGCGGGCTGCCATTGCAGCGCGATTACGCTATATACAATTCAAATACCTTCACAGGGTCTACTACACACAATAAAAATTGTGGTGAGCTGGATTGATTGAATCTCCACTGCCATATTGCAGATGGTACCCTTATACACACCGTTTGGCAATGTACAACACTTTCTAGATTCTGGCAGGGTGTCACCACATGCCTGTCAGAGGCCCTGGGCTGGGACATCCCATACTCTCCACATCTGACCCTGCTCCACATTACTGATGGCATTGAGGGTAACATATATAAGCACCACTTATTACTGTTGGGCCTCACACTGGCGAAGCGAGATATTACGAGAGCATAGAAAGATGCCTCTCCGCCACTGTTTAGGGTGTGGAAGAAAGGTCTCGATGTTTGTATGGTGTTAGTGATACCAATATTTAAAGCAAGAGGATGCCCCCAGAAGCACGCTAAGATTTGAAAGAGGTGGGCAGAGTATCGTGGATTGTACCTAGAACCCATTCCAACTATTTCGATAGATTAGCACTGGATAAGATGGAAATGTCATGTGATGAACGTGGTTGTAAATGAGCAACTGTGGCCTTTGCAGGATGGAATGCAATTGGGCGAATGGGCTGGCGATGTGACCATGGTGCAAGACGGATTTAAATACCTCCCAGCCCATGTCTTGGGAACGGAACTTGGCCCCACTGTGGATGCAGATCAAGGAACAGACCCGTTCCTGGTCACATCTACCACTCTCCCTGTTTGGCATATCCCCCATTTTTAAGATTGTTTCTCTGCCCCGTCTATTATACCAGCTTCAAAACAACCCAAACTTGATACCGCCTGTCTGGTTTCGGCAATTGGTGTGGCTAAACTGGACACGTACTATATTATGTATCAAATGTATGACACTACAGTTTTATGATGTATTATTAAGTTGTATTATCTTTGTTTTTCAATTGTTTAAATGGCAGCAAAAATTCAACATCCTACTTGCTTGTATGTATATTGTATTGCTGGCGAACCGGGCATCGCCAGGCCCGTTGTGGCTGTTGACAATAAAAACTTGTGAAAAAAATATATATATAAAAAGAAAAAGAAAACTGAACAAGCAGATGAGTCTGATGATAATGACAGATTTATAAGTGAGCTTTTGAATTCCAGACCTCCTTCATATAACGACAGAGCAACAGAAGCTACTCCTAATACTGTGGAGGTGGACACTGGTGTTGGGGGAGATAGTGTGGTGATGAAAACTCCTACTGATGTGGTACAGTGCACCAATAGAGTTGGTGATGACAGTAGTGCCTACTATGAGTAGGTTTGGCAATCTGAAGATTTGAAATTAACAAAAGATATCATCCAAGATTGTCTTAAACTTGATTATTATACCCAAATCCCGTGGCTACGATATATTAGAGAGACTTTTTTTAACATAGGCCTAGGTAAAATGTTTACAAACCCGGAACTACTTGGTAGGGATGCCAAGGAGATTATTAAAAACGCCTTCAAAACTAGTTTGGGTTCTCTTAGGACAAATGAATATGCACTGAGCGCACGAGGAAAACCAGTCCGCCAGTTTTATTTGTCATATATTATGAACACGCAATGGCGTTTTTACCTAACAAGATTTCGCCTTGGAACCCTACATTTTTTGTTCGCTTTCCCAAAGCAGGGGGGCTGGTGGGAAAAGTTACCCCACTGCCCCTGTAACAATAGGGTTTCACAGAATACTCTCCATCTTTTGTTTTTCTGTACCTTGTATAAAGTACCAAGAAATGCTTTCCTCAAACCTTTATTGGCATCTTTTAAAACACGTTATTATAAAGAAGCTTATGATTGTTTGTTATCCCTGTCAACTGCACATATCTGTAATGCCGTCTTAAATTTTATCAGATCAGCTCTGGTGATTCGAAATAGATATTGATGACATTTTGGTTCTAAGAAAAAGTATGTAAACATGTACAATGTCCGATTAACTTTATTGTTTTTTTTAAATTTGTCATGTATACTTTTATGGTTTCTATATGAAATCGAAATAAAGTTTTGAAAAGTAAAGTAAAGAGTAGGGATGTACTATCTGAAAATCAGACACAGGCTGTTGCACTTGTAGGAACAGTGGTGGTTGAGGAGCATCCTAAAGAAATTAGCATTGGTATTTTAAAAATCAAATTTGGTGAGATGCTTCAGGGGGGCAATGTGGATTTGATTAGGCTGTTGACTTACCATGCAATGGAATAACATATTTGATTAAGGAAGCATCCAGATGTGCAAACAATGTTAAAGTAGGTTTAAATGATCCTATTACTGGGTCTTAGCAGAAGAGAGTAGAGAAATACAACATTTGGTTTTCTTTGAAGAATTACTCACATTTGATATTGCAAAATAATTTTTCAAAAACATACATTCCTAGATTAAAGTACGGTGCTCAGAAGAAGTGCATATAAAGGTGTAAAGTAGCAGGGCTCTTGTGTAGAGTGTTCTTTCTGGCCTGGATTGTTTATCCGTATTCCTCTTGGTGATAAGTCTACATCCCTGAACCGTCTGCCTGTATTATGGACTAAAGTTCAAATTAAACCAGCATTCATACAGGCTTTTATTGCCCCTTTAGGAACTGCTTGAGCCAATGTTTAATTTTGAAAAAATATGATTTTTAATTTCTTTTCCTTTCTTTTGTACTAAAACACTCTACACAAGAGCACTGCTACTTTACACCTTTTATTTACGTCTTCTGAGCAACCGTACTTTAATCTATGAATGTATGTTTTTGAAAAATTATTTTGCAATGTAAAATTGAATTCATTCTTCAAAGAAAACCAAATGTATTCCTTTACACTCGTGCGCAAAGATCCAGTAATTAGACAATTAGAGCAGGCTGCAGGAGCGAAAGAGAGCGGCAAGGTGAGTTGTCTGACACTTTTCTTAGTATCCTTCACCCTTAATTGGCTTCTGCATGCTTTTCCTTGTGTCCCGCGGCTGCCATTTTAATTACCGCTCACGTGGGTTTAGAAGAGCACCTCACCATTACTCCTGGCATGAAGTAAATTACTTTATTTATCAAGAGGGTAAACAATAAAATCCTTGCTGTAATCCTTGGAGGACCTTTTAATAATCTTGCCTCATTGTTAACTTCTGAAGAATGGGAATTTTACCTGCATAACAGTTATCGTTTAGCTTAGACGTATACAATTACCAATTACTGCCTTCTCAGTTCACTTCCCCTCCACCTCTGCTCTTTCCCAGTTGGTGTTTTCAACAATTTCTAGAGACAATACTGTCCTTCCATACCTAAACAATAATGGACACCTCAGCTTCCTCCTCTTCGAAGCCTTTCGCCTCTCCTAACCCCTCAATACTTCTCGCAAGGAAACCTCAGACAATGTCAATAAACATGCTAAAAAAGCTCTGACTTCTCCCACGAAGTCTCCATTACCCCTAACACTGGAAAACATTATGGATGAGTTAAAAAATATTAAACCATTTGTTGTAGAAACTAATGTGGCTCTCCGGAGAACTAAAGAAAAATGGTCACACTTGGACTTCAGACTCACTGAAGTTGAACAGCGAGTTAGTGTGACACAGAAGGTATTATGGTAGAGTGGCATCCCTCTCCAAGGAGGTTCACCTCATTAAAGAAGCAGACGGAGGTCTTAGAAAACCTACATAGGCGCAACAACTTGTGAATTTATGGCATTCCAGAGGGTTCGGAGGGGTCTGACGTCATCTGCTTTCTGAAAGACAACATTTCCAAGATTGCAGATGTGCCCTTAATATCCAGAGAGCCCATTGTATAGGTTGTCTACATCCATCATCGTCAAGTTCAGTCAAACCAACTGGAGTCATTGCTTATTTCATATTATATTCTGAACTTACACAAGCTCTCTCCGCTGTTAAGCAATGCAAGCATATATTATGGTCAGGCCATAAGTTCTTCTTTAGTCAGGACATAGCCAGAGCGACAGCTATTCATAAAAAAAAACTTCTGGACTTAAGACACTTTATTCACAAATGAGAGGTAATGGACCTTGTCAAAATTTGAATTTCTCTTAATTATTTAGACATTGGTTATATGGCATGCTGGTTGATAACTCATATCCCTTTATATTCCCTTTTAGGGGAATGGAATACTTTGCTTCGGTTGGACCACAGTGTTTTTTGTTCCTGTGTCTTCTTGTCTACATCTCCCCTACCTGGCAGATTGTTGCTATGTCCATGTCGGAAAATCTTTCTCATATTTCGATTTCATGGTCCACGTTATTCCTCATAGTTTTGTTATTTAATATGCTCGAGTGTTTCTTTCTCCACCGCGTCTCTCATAAGTTTCTCATATTCTGAGGGCCTGTTTCGGGTCGCTTCTTCGCTCACGCTCCACCCTCCTTCCTCTCTCTAAATTTTTCATCCTATATTCAATATTTATGGCTATAGTCATTCAGCTTTATGTCATCTTCTATCTTCCATCATTGGCGAGTCGTAGTTCTTCCTCTTCCTTTTCTTTTGTCTTCCCCCTTTTCACATAACTTACCTACAATGCCTGTGACTATCTTTATACGTATTGTACAAGGAGTAATTTGCATGTTATATCTTCAAATGCTAAGGGTCTCCGCTACCCCATCAAGAAACAAAGAGTTCTCACTCACTTATCAAAATTAAAGTGTCAAATTGCACTCTGACAAGAAACTCACTTTAAGGAACAAGACATGGGTTGAGCACCGTAGCTCTTCTGCTGTTAATAATAAAAACGGTGTTCTAATCCTCAATCATAAAAACGTACAGTTTCAAGTCGAAAAGGAGGTTAAAGATGATATGGGGAGATGGCTTTTCCAACACCTCAAGACACACAATATCCCACTCTGCTTATGTAATGCATATAGCCCCACCGGGGTTGACTCACAATTTTGGGAACGATTTTCTGCCCACTTACATTCCTGACCATCAGACAACTCATCGTCAGGGTATTGCAACCATTTAATGAACCCTTTTGTCAACAGAAACTCTCAGTCTAGATGCATTCCTAATAAAATGCTAAAATCTTTCCAAAACGCCATCATATCCAAAAGTCTAATATATACATGGAAAGGATTCCACCTTGATGTTTTAGATTATACCTTCCATTCCCCGGTACATCCCTCTAAATCCAGATTAGACTATATTTTTGTTACGCAAGATGTATTTCAACATCTACCTCATACACATATTGGCCCTAACCACATTTCAGCTAATGCCTGTTTCAGTTGATCTTGACATACTAAATGACACTTTAAATAAATGGAGATTCAATAATGATTTACTACTTGACATAGATATATGGCACCATTTTGTTTATTTTTTAACTAGTTTTTCAAACGTAATATTACTATAAACACTAAAACACTTTTGGATTGGGACGCTTTTAACCCAACTGCCAGAGGATTTATCATACACTATGGGCCCCATTAGGATGTCGGGCGGATCGACACCGCCCGCATGGTCGTAGCAATCCGCCCGACATCCGCCCGCCACCCATTTCCCCCTGCTATATTACTATGGCGGAGGGGCCCCGGCGGACGGAAAGACCGTCCGCCACTTTTCCGCCCGGTCAACAAGTTGACCGGGCGGAAAGGAGTTTAATATGGTGGCAGTGTCTGTTAGACACCGCCAACCATATTATGATAGGGCGGTCACGCCGCCACGGAAAGGCATGCGGGAATCACTTGCGGGGGCCCGTTGCGGGCCCCCTAGGATTCTGGGGGGTGGGGAGTGCACATGGGGGGGTACCTATTGTACCCCCCTGCATTTCAATATACAAAGGGGCAGGCACCGCACACCGCTTTTCATAGTAGGGTTCCTCTCCTCTTCCAAGACCTACATTCTAGATAGGGACTTCCCTCTAGTCATGCCACTCGTCACAAACACCTCATGGAGGTTATTTAATTTCCTCATCTACTCCTTTCACTTCTTCTGTTCTTAATTTCTCTCCGGAAGTCTGTGCCTCCTATGTTTATAAAACCTTGGACACCGTGGAGAAGTGTGGATCAATGGTTAGAGCGGCAGACCCTGATGCAGAGGTCTAGCCCGGGACCAGGGTTCAATTTCCACCTCGGCGGGTCTTGGGCTCAATTACCTCGGACCTGATAATTCTCGCCTCTGTGCCTATTCTAATCATGGGTCCCACTCTGCAACTCTGGGCAATAGCTTGCTTAATCTCCACAACTGCCCTAACAACGCTAGGATGCCTGGCTTCACCTTTGGGGTGCCCAGGAGTGGGCACTTCACAGGGAAAAGCCAGGAAGGGTTCCACATCGGTATGCGTACAAGCGCCGAGATACCCCTTCTGGGGTCGATTCGTGCGCTATACAAGTACTACTACATTTACATTTACATTTACAACCATCACATTGCCAGAATAAAGACTCAAACAGAATTACGTTGGGAACAAGACCTCCCAAAAACTTTTTCTCTTCAAACCACATTTGGTCTAAAATTCACTCTACCTCAAGTTCAGCTACCATTACACAAGCATTATTCTTTTTCTACAATAGATTGTTTTTTACTTTCATCTCTCTAATATTAATTGCTTGTCTTGTCAAAAAGATCTTAGGGATGTGCTTCATAAGTTTTACGAATGTCTGGTTACAGATTTGGGGTACAGTATCAGATATCTACTCTATAAATATACCCTTTGATAAGATATATATATATTTTCCTGGGAAGTTCATCACATATGAGGCACTATAAAAAAACGGCTGAAAAATGTGCCGATCTTCTCTAGCCATTGCGTTGCAGATCATCATGTCTAACTGAAAGGACAACACTAAAATCTTGTATACTCCTTCAGTTCCAATTCATATAGATAATTTAATGAGGATCCCTTTCCCTCTTCTTTTCTTTCATCTTCTTGTTCCCTCTTTCCCTAACACATGTTCTCTCATAAAATGCTATCATGTTCTTTAGAGTTATGTTCTTATACTACACCAGATTTAGATTACTGTATTCTATAGGTGCTTTTGTATGCCTCTATCAATTGTTGGCTCATGTTATTTTGCTTCTCAATTTAATAAAGCATTTTCAAACTTTAAAAAATAATTCCATTTCAGGAGCATCTTCCTACAAATCCTTCAACTAATTCAAAGACATCTGTATTGAACCCATAAAGAAACAATTCACATTGTCTGCTCTTTGTACTGAATTTGTTCAAAATTCTTTGTTTTAATTGTCCTGTACAACTGACTCTACTAATGCACAATATTTTGCAACCTGATCCGCATATCTATTCCCAACAGTTATCATATCTTTGCCAGTCTTTTGGGCGGCACTCTTTAAGACAGCAATACATTTTGGCTTTGTTAGCATTTCACAAATCTAAATTAGTAAACATATTTTTATGGGAGCTCCTGAAGATGTCATAAATCCTCTTTGTGACCATAGCGGAACATACTCATGAACAACATTAAAACCATACGGGCTATCTGAGTGAATTGGCACATTCAAATTCTCTGCTAGGCAGGAAGCTCCCTTTAAGGCAACCAGTTCTGCCACTGGCGCTGAAGTTACATTTGGCAAAGGAGATGCTTCTAACGTCTCAGAAATGGAACATACTGCATAGGCAGTGCCCAATTCTCCATTTTGGACTCTTAAACAAGATCCATCAACAAACAATGGCAAATCAGCCATTTCCAAAGGTTTCTTTAATGTCGCATCTTGGTTTTGTGCACAACTCGGTCACCTCTATCAAAATTATGGTCTAATTTTTCATTAATTTCATCATCATTTAACCTGTCTTCACAATTTATGTCTAAAATAGAAAGCAGTGCTGCTGGGTTTAGGACAATTGCATCTCTGAATGGAAACGTTCTCTTCTGCAAGGATGATCTGCTCATAACGAGCCAGTTTACTGTTTGTCATGTTGTGGGTCCTCGTCCTTGTCAAAAGGTTCTCAAATGAATGAGGAACTAAACAATGAAATTATGAGCCCCGCACAATCCCTTCACTCTGTTCAGTGGTGAAACAGACAGCTGCAGCTGATGTTTTAGTGGACTTACTGACTCCTATATGATATGTTTCAGATCGTGTTAATAATGTTAATGTTGAGATCACTACTTAAAGAAATTAATTGAAATATGATGTGCCATTACCTAGATAACACTTTTAGTGGTTTTAAAATAATATGTATACTGAAATAATTAGAGAATATGTAGATATAATGAAGATTGGTGGATGCCATGTTGGCACCTACCTTACTAGGTCTGCTGGATAGGGATCTACTTATGCACAGTTGCCGATTCCATTTTCTTTGTTATGTAGAGTTTATGCTGCAATTTTTGATCAGGACGCATTCCTTTCTCCTTATTTGATTGATTTTAGAGTGTCTTTTAAGAATATGCCAACTGGATGAACTCTAATTCCCTTAAACTAAATGGGATAAGACTGAGGTGCTCCTCCTGGGCAAAATTCCTCAGCTCTGAGGACTCCAGTTTTGGCCCGACACTCTGGGTTCCCTCCCCAAACCGGCCACCAAGGTGAAAAGACTGGGCATCTGGCTAGATGGCACCCTGTCCATGAAATCTCAAGTAGCCAAAATGACCTCTTTCTCCTTTGTTACTATAAAATGGCTTTAAACGATTCTATGGATGCTCCCCTTTTCAGCCATAGAGGCCTTGATCCTTTCCAGCCTAGATTATGGCAACATCCTTTATATGGATGCTGATAAGGCAATGATCAGACGCCTTCAAAACTCAGCTGCTTGGCTGCTTTCCTGGCTTCCCAAACATTTTTCAGTGTCCATCTTCCTTCAAGATCTCCACTGGCTTACCAAGGATAAACGCATTAACTTCAAGGCCCTCTGCTTCATGTTCAAAAACCGAGAGCCACACAGGTCATGAATTTTCACAAAAGCTAGCTGTGCCCTATCTTCCCTCTTGTACACTGTGTTCTAGTAACAAGTCTCTTTTTTCATGGCCTAAATTCAGACGCTCACGTATAGGTGGCCGGCCATTCTCTTTTATTGGCCCCAAACTGTGGAACACACTTCCTAAACCAATCAGAGGCGGCAACTCCCTGACCTTGTTCCACAAACAGTTAAAAACGTTGATATTCTAGGTAATTGGAGTAGGTTACTAACTAATATCCTCCAGCACTGGGAAACCTCACACGTTGCTATGCACTATACAAGAATTAATAATAATAATATTATGCCCATTAAGAAAGCTAATAGAGAAATTAAATATGGTAAGTTTTTGAGAGTGATTGCACAAAACCAGTATGATAATTCCACAGCTAAAAGTTAGGTGTCTTTTGAGTAGAGAGGAGCATGATTCCATTTGAACATATGACGAAAGAGTAGTAATAGAGATGAGAAAATAGGAAGAACAAAAAACTGCATTGGAGGAAATAAAGGTAGAAAAGGAATTTAGATTGTCCTGTAGTGTAGTTCCTCTATTCCCAATAGGCTCTGCGCATTGGAATAATATAAACAGCAGTGTAGACGTAGGACTGAGGTCATCTAGGTCTCTACTGACTATATTAGACTTAATTAGTTTTGCCAGCTAGCTCAGAGGTCACTAGAAACTTTTTTGAATGTTCAGGAAAGAGTTAACTCTCCTGATTTAGACAAGAAGGGATTAGCTTCTGACAACCGCATAAACATGACAACCTTTCTCCCTCAGAATAAAGAGTGTATCTCTAGAGTCATGTGAAAAAAATAGACAACTATTTCACTCAGTCAATCGTGCATACTTAGTTTCACCAGAGTGCAGAGAAATAGAGAGACGGGCGTTTTCAATAAAAGGTGTTATTTATTGAGCAGTCTTCTTTCTCATGCAAGAGAAATGAATTGCCACAATTGCAATACTTATCATGAAGTAAAGTGCGTACAGTAAAAGGAGTATTATGAAATAATACTGTAAAAGCATTGATATGGTTTCTTAGCCATATGATACTTTAAAACGGATAAAATATATACATACATAAAAACATTGACTAACGTACTCAACTGGTGCTTCTAATATACGTCTACCCCGGTGTACCTGACCTAAGCCTAATACGTGGGAAGGAGTAAGTAAGTTGCAGTTTAAGTTAAGATGGTTTTTTGCCAAGAATCTGAATCAAGAATTCTCTTAAGGGTTTAGTCAGCTCCGTACCTTGGTTCTAGAATGCAGGAGGTCTTGTATCTCTCTCTCAGGACTTGATCTCCCAGCAACCCGCAAGGGTGACTGGAAACACTGGAGCTGGAATTTCTCGGCTGGAGAAAAAGACAGCGTCTTTCTCAGTGCGTCAAAAGGGAGAGGCGGCTTCCTTCGACTCTCGCATCAGCTGGGCGTCGGGAAAGTAGATAGCCGCTCTGCTCCAAACCACTGTGTGTTTGCTTAAGGCAACGTTGGTATATTTATACATGAAAGGTGCGGGGTTTGACGTAAGGTTGGACATAAGACGTCACTAAGAACTAACAGTTCTTTCTGGGCTCCAGGAGTTCTTGTGCAAATCAAAACAAAAGCAGGGGGAATTCCCGGACTGCTGGAGGCTTGGTTTGTTTAAAGAACACATTGTACTTTCTAGGAGTCTATGGGAGTAGCCTTGCCGTATTTGGACTGCACGGGCTATGACTAGATACGGACATGATTCCTATGCCTTTATAAGGATATTTCTTATTATAACCACACAAGGGCATGAATCGGGGATATCTAATTAGGGTCCTAGATAGATTCACAACAGTCCGGTTTGCATCCCAGCTCGAGAATAGAGCAAGAAATTAGAGGTGAATAGTGTATGGTAAGGCGTAGATCCTCAAAGGGAAGAAATGTAGAATATGTAGGGGAGAGATTGTGTGATATAACATATAAAGTAAGTGGACATGATCTACTTAGTGAAGAATGTGTTTTGAGGAGAATTTATTATGTTTGTGGCAGGATTGCTTATTTCAATTTGCTGAGAAATTGGGTTGGCTCATGTTATTTAGCTTTAGTGTTTCTTAGAGGTTATCATATGGATGAATTGAATGATGAACATAGCTTAAGGAGAGTGAGACATAGATTTGGACATGAAGTTTTAGATATATTAAGTGCCATTATTTCTTCTAAAGGAGTGGCAATGAATGATGTGAAAATAAGGCATTTGTCTAGAGTGGTAGATAGACTTGATATAGATACCGCAGGATCTTCTAAGCTAGTAAATGTAGCAATAGTAGCAATTTCAGCTATGGTTATGCAAAATTGTCTTGCTTTAGATATTCTTTTCTTTTGGAAAAGTCTGCAAAGTAATAAAGGCAAAGAGGTGTTGTACCTATATCCCCGATAATAGTAAAGTAATTGATTATTTTATTACTAATATGACTAACTTAATTTCTGAGATGGAGTCTTTTGAGGAACCTGGCTTATGCGAAGCTGTAGGCTCACGGTTTAGCACATTGGGAAAGAGTCTTGGTAAGGTGGGAGAGTGGCTAGATAATATAGGTGTTCGTGTTTTTTGGACTATACAAACTCTTGTAATAACCATAGTGATTTGTGTAATTGTTCTTTTTCTTTTGCTACAATTGTTAGAGTGTATGTTTAGTAGATGTAAAAATAAAAGTAAAGGTGAAAGTAGATTGAGGAAAAGGAAAAGATCAATGGAAATGGAGGATTTTAGAGATCATGCCTACAACTAGTTAAAGGTAGTGGAGAGAAATGCCTGACAACCTAAGAAGATGAAGAGGTCTACTAATTAATGGCCAAATAATAAAGTTCATTTTTGGGTTGTAAGTGATTATTCAAAAGATTAAGTAGCGGTTGTTAAGCTTTGTTTCAAATGTGCAATTTGGGGTAATACATAATTTGGGCATACTAAGGATTTTAAGATGAATATAGCCATAACTGATAAATTATTGATGTTGAACTTAAAACGATTCAATTTTGATGTTTGGATGTGTATTTAAAATGTAGTTTAGCTATGCCACATTTGGTGCAGATACCATTTTAATAAGATGGATGCAGTTTCTAGTGTTTTGCTAATCTTGCTCATTCCCCCTCCTGATCAAAGTCCTCCTGGAAGTCCTTTCTAGCCACAGTTTTTGAGAAGCACAGCACACTGTGACGCAGTGGGCTATTTTTCTTAAAAAGCATGTATTGTGAAAGAAACTTTCCATTGTGTTCTTGATTTATCATTCTGAAGGACACTTCCGCTGGAAGTTCAGATGCAGGTTTGCTAACACATTAGTGTATTAGGGGCATATGTATGAAGAAACCGTTTTGAGAGTCCTTAATAGCGAATTTCAGCGATTCGCTATTAAGGACTCGCAAAAGGGAATGTATGTAGGCTTCGCAATAATAATTGCGATTCCTATATATTCCTTAATTGTGAATCACAAATTGCGATTCACAATTAAGGAATACCTTCCTATTCATTTCTATAGGAATGAATGGGAAGACATTCGCAATTTACGAGTACCAAATAGGTACTCGCAAATTGCGAATGCAATTTCAAGGGTGCAAGGGTGCAAGGGACACCCTGTTGCACCCCTGAAATAAGCATGTGTGCACATGTGGCGCACATACATGCCCTAAGGCATGTATGTGAGCCACATGGCACTTTGAAAATGAAAAAAAGTGCGTTTTTCAAAGAAATCGCAAATTACCACCAACTTGAAGTTGGTGGTAATTTGCGATTTCTAAAGGCAAAATTGCACAACGTGGGTGCTTCCAGAATTGCATTTAATAAATCACAATTTGCACTTCCTTAAATGTATTTGCAAAACAGGGAATCACAAATTTTGCGATTCCCTATTTTGTGAGGGCCTTTCGGGGTGATACATCCCAAAAGGCTTTTTCCTGTTCGCAAACGGGCCGAATCTGAGAACCTGCCCATTTGCGAACAGGAAATGGGCTGGATGCATATGCCCCTTAGTCTTTTAAAATGTTTCATAACGTATTTTACGTCTCCAAGCTGGTGTTCCTGTAGAAGCTAATGGAAGATTCTTGACGACCCTAAAAATGGGCACATATACCATAGCACATATTGGACAAATTAGAAGTGAGATTTTTATAAAAAATAAAAAAGTATTTAATAGGAGAGGGCTCTACACTATTACTGCAAGGGCGGCACACTTCATCCACTTGCGTTGCTTACTGCCAGAGTGAACACGTCTCGCAGCCTTCAGTGGTAGCACTACCATGCCTGCAAGATGTCAGGTTTGGGAGGAAGACAAGTGCTGGAGTGTGTGGAGATGCACTCTGTGCAAAGCTTGAGTCTTGAGACTTTAAATATCTGGGTGTCAAGCTTTCTAATCAGGAAAGCGGTGCAGTGGCAGAAATGTGCCTAATTCCAGACATTCGAGTAACAGTGGCTTGGTATGCAGATGTGTACTTATGTTCAAGGGAAGAGCTGTGCATGAATGGTGATACTGAAAATGCATGAGGCTGGATGCTGGTCAAGACTAAGAGGGTCATTTATGGTCCTGGACCAGAAGGTGGTCAGCCAGACCTCCTCATAAGGAATGAGGGTAATGGAGAGAGTTGAAGGCAGTTCTGATATAACAACAACAGTAGGGATGTGACATTCCACTAGAGGTACATACTGTGGTGATCTAAGGGCTGACATCAGAGAGGCCTCGTAGCCACATTCTTCTTTAGTAATGTTTAAGAGGTCCAGGTAGTCTGTATTACAGTTCAGTGGAATATTAGTAGGGGGTGTGGATACGAGTTTAATGGGGCATTAGGACAAGAGGCTCATTAAATCTAGCCCTATAGATAGGTTTCATTTTGATGGTTACAAGATATCATGTGAATGGTAGTTTAGAGTGTGCCATTTCTGTCACAGTAATTGCAAATAACAAAAACATGGGACAAAGCTGTAAGATGGGTTCAGCTTTCCTGGTTACTGCTTCACTTTCAAGTACTTTTCAATGAGTAGTGCCCGTTTAGTGTGCCAAGTGTCAGGATGCTGATGCGGTTTCCACTTCTTAAGTTTGTTCTAGACCATCCTAATTTGGGGGAGTCGCTAATCTCTTGCCCATCTCACCGTACATTCATACCTTTAAATTGAGACATTCTCTGCCGTGGATGAGGTGCATGGAAAGTCTGAAGTGCCCAGTGGGACATCAATTTACTGACCCTCTACTCAACAATAATCATAACCACAACGCAGCTCTTCCTACCAAATGTTCGCGAGGTTTCCTCAAAACTGTCATTGGCACACCACCATGAGCAGATTTTCTGTCTCTGGCACTGCAGCTTGGAACACCTCACCACATCCAGTTAGCTCGCATCAGGCCTTGTATTTGAGATCTGTTCAAATATAGCTGTAGGATGCATCAGTAGACTGCATAACTGCACGCTTCAAGGGTTCAAGTTTATTATTGTATTAATCATAACATGAATACAATAAATATACATGCAATGAAAAAAAAATATGCCACAATAAAAAGCTATTTTTGATTATGGTAGTATGAGCCATAAACAATGCACAAACTGCGAATAGAAAGCAACACATTGATTTATTAAATCCTTAAAAAGCTGTAAACCTAATCTAAACATCTGGATAATGATGTCAGAAAAGAAGTTATTTGATTAGCAAAACAGAATTCAATTGCTTTTTTAGTAGACTTAATATGTGACTCATTTAAATATTTTCAAAGATATAGGGCCAGATGGAGGTAATTCATATTTACCGACTCTTAAATACCGAATTTTACCGATTTGGTATTTAAGAGTCGGTAAATATGAAGGGGGGAGATGTAGGTATTACAGATTCTGTAAATACCGAATCGTTAAGATTCGGTATTTACCGATTCTGTAATTACAGAATCGGTATTGCCCATTGATTCCTATGGGCCTTGAAGCCCATAGGAATCAATGGGCAATACCGATTCTGTCATTACAGAATCGGTAAATACCGAATTTGGCAAGGGTGCAGGGGGTGTCACTTTGACACCCTCTGGCACCCAAAAAATAGGCATATGCGCCATGTGGCACACAGACATGCCCTAAGGGCATGTCTGTCTGTCACATGGCTAGGTGTGCATGCACACCTGAATTCGGTATTTTAACACCCAATTGGATTGTGTGTTAAAATACCGAATTTGTAGGACCTTTGGGACTCAGAAGAGTCCCACCTACATCTGGAAGGTACCGAATCGGTAAAAAATACCGATTCGGTATTTTACAGATTCTGTAAATTTACCGAATCGGTAAATATACAGAATCTGTCAAATCTGGCCCCTACATACCAATTCTTACATACCGCTCGGTAACGGCCGAAAATACCGATTTTCGGCCGTTACCGACCGACCTACATCTGGCCCTAAGTTTCCGCAGATTTAACAATTTAGGAGGGATACAATTTAGATATTCTATTGTTTCAAGTTTGTAGCCACTTAGGCAACATGATCCATGGTTGTTAAGGTGGGGATTCCAGGATTTTTCTAACTGATCCAAAGGAATATAGAATAGTCTGAACCTCGAGTATTTCCTTTCCTTTGAGGCATCTAAATTAGAATCGAGATAGGGTTGCTTGTAATTTAAATAAGAATTGTATTGTGTTTATAATTTGATAATGATTCAAAATCTATGTTAAGGTAATTCAGATTCAGAGTTATTTTTTTATCAATTGCTTCCGTTTTGAACGTGGCAGAGATGAGAATGAATCCAAGTGCGGAAGATTGTGTTGTCTAATTACTTCACTGATGTTACCCAAATTAAAGGCGAAATTTTGATTCTTGTTCTTCTTCAGGTCCTCAAAGATGAATCCTTATATTGAGAGACTCTTGGCATTGACACAGTCACACATATAGCGTATTATTGAGATAGTATGCAGAGCTGCCAAGCATTTTATATTTAATTCCAACCGTATTTTACTTTGTGGAGAGGTTTGCTGATTTAAGAGCTGCCTTATGCTCTGTATACATGTTTTTCCAGCTCCGTTAATGTTTTACTGCTGAACACCACTGATGCATAAAGCAGAAATGGACTAAGCTTTTATGTTAATGCTGTGATAGACTGGCTGACTGCTCTTCCTCCTCAAAGTTTTGAAAATCTTCTCATGGTTTTTGTAATTGTGGTTGACTTTTACTACTTGGTATCCATGTGAACTGACCAATAGAGATTTGCATCAACGGTTACTCCCAAATATGCGTAACTGTCTAGTTTTCTATTATTGCATTGTCAAGCTCCCTAGCAATGGGTTTTACTTTTTTCCCCAAATGTTACAATTTTAGCTTTTCAAAAATTGATATGCTAGTTGTGTTCTAGGTTGTAAGTGTTCAATTTGGATTACTAGTGTTGCAAAGGATTATTCCACTCACACCTGTTTCCTATTGGCCATTTGGTAGTAAGTATCCTTCCACCACCATTGCAAAGTTACAGGGCCGGTCTTACAACAGAAAAATTCACTCTGTCAACAATCATTTATTTTTATCATCCATGCATCATATACACAAAGCAATCCTTTTATTCATTGTTCACCACTAGAATCAAACTTATTGGCTTTGTCAATGCTTGATAGGTATTGCATTTGAGCTTAATGCTGTTTATTCTCTGCTGATTCTAGTTGTCTTTAGATTCAAGAAACCACTAGATGCTGTAATGCCTCTTTATACATAAAAAATCAAACCACTCAACCCAGTGTTCGTAAAAATGTTTTTTGTGATCAGGGATAAACAGAGTATGAATAGGACAATATTCTGAAAAAACTGATCAGGTTCTTTACCGAGGGCAGGCCGTTCCGAGGCCTTTGGCAGCTGGAGTCCAAGTGGCAGTTGATGCCCCGGAGTCCATCAACTGTGGGCTTCAGGTGCCTCGGTACCCAGCTGCCACTGGGCAATAAAAAACAGAATTGTTAACTCCTGGGGGCAGAAGCAGTGCATGCAGCTGTTGTATGAACCGCCCTCCCTGTGCCGAATCTGAGACGGCTTGGCAAACACTAAACTCATTAAACAAGGCCTAATCTCACAGGCCGTTGTAAAGTAAACATTTATACTCATCATGCCTTTGCTTGTGTGCATGCTTAACAAAAAAAAAAAAGAAAGTATTTTTGACACAAATGTTTTTTTTTTTGCTAGGAAAGGAAATCAAAATCTGTCAAGGTTGCCCGAGCTCGTAAATTAGGCATGGAAGCGGGTTCGGGTTTCTATTTTGGCACTGGGCTCTCGCGGTGTGAATTAAACAAACGAATAACTGTGCAAACAGATAAGAGAGGAAATGTCAGGGAGAAAGCGGAACTAACATGCCTCGCGCTGGCTCGCGGTGGATGGAGCAGGTGTGACGACAGAGAACAGCGAGGGAACAGGTCCCAGACAGCACAGGAAGGGCTTTAAGAAAATGTACGCTTGCCAGGCTTCCGGGGGATAAATACCGCGTCACAAAAGCCTCAAAGTCGCTAGACGGGATTGCTGGCAACTGGTTGTGTTTTTTACAGACATAACAAGTTACTCTGTGCTTTCAGTAGGATTGAATAAGGTGGTGGGTCTCTCACATGCTAAAAAAGTATTTGTAAAAATCTTTTACAAGCTTTGTGGCGTATGTAATGTACTGCAGGGCCTAAAACATGTGAGCTAGAATCCATTGCAAGATCCAGGGTGCCACCGGAATAATATTTCAGTTGCATCTGGGTGAATTTTCTGCGAGTGCATCCAACTAAATCATACAACAAACGTTTATACCGAAAAGAAGCCAGACCTTGGACATATCAATGTTTGTTAGTGGAGATTTTATTCAACAATTGATAACGGAGTAACGACAATGAAATTGTTGGAAATAATCATAATTTCATTTGGCACAAATGTGATCACAACTCTGTGCACTCTGCAGGGAGGCCAAAGATTGGATGAGCATGTAGTGTGAACACCATGTGAAAGGCAGTCTGACAAACTCCTACAACCTTCAGCTTCAAATCTAGAGCTCTCAAACGTACCCATCACATGAAAGTTCTTTAACCTCCCTGAACTGACCCAGACACTGAGAGGCGACTCAATTCGCATTATGTCGCATGAAAACAACTACAGAAACACATCAGGCAAAAGAAAAAAACTTATAAGCAATAGTGACCATGCAAACTGAGGTAATCATGAACTGCCCTGCTGACTTTGATTACTTATAGGGTTCTCACACTCGTTGAGTAAGAGATCAGAGTATTTTGTTTGCCTTTAAAGGACAGGACTACAGGGCACAGTACGGTCCTGTTCCAATGTCAGTTTGTATTGGCGACAGAAGTTCGCCTCATACAAAGGGGTTCTCATGCCATCTCGTGCAGTGTTTGCTGCACCTATTTTAGTGATACTGATGGAGGGGTTCTGAAACCAGGGCCATGATTAACCCCTTCCATGCTGATGACGGCCCCCATCCGTCATGCATCACAGTGGGCGTGGTCATGCATCACAGTGGGCGCGTGCTGATGACGACTGGGGGCCGTCATGATCCCGCCCACTCATTAAAACAGCCGAACAGGCGCAGAATTGCGGCCGCGCCCAAGGGGTTAATGAAATTGGCTCTGGATCGCAACACAACATTGTTCACTTTTTTGTGCCCCTAAGCTATTCGGTATAACGGGAGGGGCAAAGGAAATCTGCATATCCCCTTCTGTAATTCCTCATTTGCATAGAGGCGTGGCCCAAGACACATGAGGTGGTACATTTCCGCACACACCTCAGATGCAAGAGCATAGACAACAAACACTGGCAAAGCCAATGGGTCTGACTTGGCAAGCGTGCAATGTTTTATTTACTTACTTTTTTGGGGCAAAGACGTGCAATAGACATTAACATTTTAAATGAAAATAGTAAAAATAAATCACACTTTTTAAAGGTAGCAGGTATATATTGGGAAAAAATAAAGGGAAAAAGCCCGCAACAAAAGTAATTTAGAAAAAACATGGATTGAAAGCAGAGATTGGACCAACAGGTGTCGCACTGAAGTGGGCTACTTTTTAGGTAGAAGTGCACACATAATATATTGTCATTCACTGCGAAAAGATCTGACCCATAAGTATATGTATGAATGAATTAAACCAATTTAGAAAGCACACAGCTACTCCAACGGAGTGTCCCGGTGCATGCTGTGGTGGCGGCAGCAAAATGTGAATTACGTGAACGGTCAAGTGAAAGAAGAGGGCTACAGAAAGCCCGTCTGTCCCTCCCCTGGAGCATGGCTCAAGTACTGCTCCTTGCCAAGTGTCCTTCCAATGTTCCTGCTTTAGGAGCTACTTTTTTCTTTTAGTTGCAGCACTCTATAAAAAGTGCATGTGATTGCAGGCTGTCTCTCTCTCTGTCCTACACTGTGTTGTTACTTTTCACTGCCCCACTCCTGCGCTATTGCTTTCCAAATTCCGTTGCCTGACCCCTACCTTCCCACGTTGTTGCTTACCTTGCCTCTCCCGCCATCCTCTTATGTTGTTGGTTGTTCCCTCCCACTCTCTCCATCTTGTTGCCTGTTCCCTTCCACCCTTCAGTTTGTCTTCCTGTTGTAGATTCCCGCTCCCAACTTGTTCTGTCCGGTTATTTGACCCCTTCCATCCCGTTAATTCCCCCCCCCCATCCTCTTCAGTCCTGTGGCTTACAGTCTACAGTTTAAGAAAGACATCAAGCTTTGTTGAGTGTCCACAGCTTGAACCAAGCATTGGCAAAGCCAAAAGGTCTCGCCTACATGACCAATTGGCTTTGTCAATGTTCTTAACCATGTTGCACAGCAGCACAACTGCTGTGCAGTATGGTTGAAGGATTTTTTTTTTAAAGCGCCATGACGCAGCCAGCGCAGGTCGTGTCATAGCTCGTTTTTACTTCTGTTGGGAGTGCAGGGCTGGAGGCTTCGACACCCTCTGGTTTTACGCCCTCTCTCTCGCTCTCAGATGAATCCTGCCACATGCACCTGCCAACAATTTTTTTAAAGCGTTGTGACATGGCTAGCACTGGCAATGACACAATTTTTTTTTTTTTACTTTCAGCCTTGCTGCATAGCATCTACACTTCTGTGCAGCATTGCTAACAACAATGATAAATCAAATAGCTAGCATAGGCAAGATTCATTGGCTTTGCCTATGCTTTTTTTCTTCCACACAACTTCCACCCACCGGTTGATGTCCTCTGGTCACAAATTAAATAATCTGTTTTGAAGTCAAATTTAACAAATGAAAGCTGCCAGATAGTCTAAATAAATCCCTAGGGACTACCATTCTCCTGACTCTACTATGGGCATTTATCACTATGAAGAGAGGTATGTGTAGAGAGTGCAGTCCCTACCCACAGCCTACTTCACACATGTGTTAGTCTGGGAAGATGTGTCAGCTGACAGGTCAGTGTGTTTCCATATCATAGTCTGTACAGTTGTTATGCAAGACAGACTTCTCAGCATAGAGGTTATTTCATCCCCACACCTTACTTGTACACTTGTACATCTGTCATCCTGGAGAGAGCTGTGACCAGAGAGGTAAGCCTCTTTTCATACCCTAATTTGCACACCCATCATCCAAGACACAGGTGACAGGCTAGAGAGGCCAGTTTCTTCCCACACTGTGCTACACAGCCTTATCATAAAAGAGATGTGTCAGAAAACAGGGCAGTTCCTCCCTACAGCCTATTATGCATACCTGTCAGCATGGGAGGGGGTATGAATCGAGAAATACATTTTTCTCAAGCCCTACTACAGACACCTCTCACTTTGATAAGATGTGTTTGCGGATAGGTCACTGCCTTCCCAGACAGCACTGCATATCGCTGTTGTTCTGAAGAGAGGTGTCAGCACAGAGGCCACTGCTTCACTGCACCATACTGCACATCCATGTTGGCCTGGAGATACATGTTAGTGCAGAAGACAATGTTCATACTAATCTATATGTATATCATGCTGGGGAGAGTATGAATGGACAGGGAAAACCATTCCCACATCTCATATATATGGTTATTTCCCTGGGGAGAGGTCTCACAAGGGAGGCTAGTACTTGGTACTTACTATGGAATAGTGAGGTCTTACATGTGAGGTGAGTACCTTCCCCACCCTACCATGCTACTATTGAGCTTGGAGAAAGGTGTAATTGGAGAGGCAGTGTTTCCGCACCCTACTCTACACGTTGGTTAACTTCATTCAAGGTCTCACTGGAGACATCAACCCTACCCGTACTCTAGTAGTGGGGATTATAAGGGATGAGTATTGTAATGAAGGAAAGTGTAAATTCTACCCACAAAGTAATTTTACGATCCCGCAAGAGTCTTGCAGGATCCATGTAGTGGATGCGGAGGACTGTGCACCTGGCTCTCGTGAGAAGCTTGCGAGTGTCATAAAAAAAAGAGTAGCATAATACAAACAACAACAAAAATGAAAGTATAGGTATGAAAAGAGCTTTTTTCAATTAACATTTTTGAACAACTGTATTTTTTAACATTTTTTACTTTTTTGCCTTTTTCTAAAGTGTACAACAAAAACAAGAAACTGGGAGTAAACAAAAAAATAAAGAACATCTCGTTCAAAACAAAGAGGAGAAAAAACTAGAAAGAAAAATGTTTTTTTTAAATGTCTGTCTAGGTGGGCATTTATGATCTTGGACAAGTTTGTCCTGTGTAGCCCTACTTGTCTCAGAAGAAGAAATCATCTCCTTTCATAAGCAGCAAAAAGGGATTTATTTAAATAGCAGGGTTGTTATCTGCTTGAGTGTTGAGTACCTGGGCAGGCACAGCGTCACCAGGTTCAAAAGACGTGAACTCCTCATAGGAGTTATCAAGCTCTGCAGCACAGGCTAACGTAACATGAGCAAGACGTTGTGGGTGCATAGCTCTCAAATGTCACCACATCCCAGTGGTACTCATGCTGTATTGCCTATTCCGGCGGCCCCTACTGAACTCCTTTTTAGGTCGCGCATTCAAGACCTCTTGTACATACTTTAGTATATACTTATATACTTTAGTATATATTTCTATGTGTATGTACTTAGTGGGCTCTGGAGATCAGCCCTAAGACTTGTCTGCTTCCGCTTAGGGACATTTTTTCTGTTCAACTGCCTCTATTTAACTGTCTTGATAGAAAACGACCAGCAGAGGTCAGTAAAATACCAGAATTGCTTTCTGCTGAGGGATTTTCTTTTTTCTATTTATCTGGCAACTGCCCCTATTTAACTTTCTTGATAGAAAACGACCAGCAGAGGTCAGTAAAATACCAGAATCACTTTAGCATTCTCTAGATTCAAGTCCATAGAAACTGTCTTCCACAAGCACCGGTAGACAATAATATGTTTTTCATATCCTGTATTTTCAGTAATATTACCACCGAAGGCCCTGATTTTATATTTAAAACAGAGCTTGGGACTATACCATTTCCCACTAAAAGGCAATATTTCGCTCCAGGTGTTCCCATACCTGGCATGTCATGCAGTTTGGAGCTTACTTTCCCTCCATTTTAAAGAACAGCAGATGTTTCAGCACCCAGTCTAATGTGCTGCATAGCTAAATACATATAAGGTCCCAAAGGCGATACCGATTGCATTGAAATGCTTGTTGTATATTTTACATAGGCCATATTTCTCTGATACTTTTTTCCCACCTGGCCTCGTTTCGAACAATTGCCACACCAAGGACTCCTTGGGTGGCTGCGGTGGGTGAGTTGTAGGAACATCATTAGGCTATTCATCTGAATCTGATACCATTCTGGTGACAGAAAATCAGCAATGTTAGAGAGGTAGTCAAAAAGGTTTAACCACAGCAAAACCCAATAGCCAAATGAAGCAAAAAGGAGGAATCTTTCTTTACTGAATAAAGACATCCATATGAACCAATCACAATCCTTCCTTGGGATATCTTTCCTCTCCCAGGCATCTCGCAGGTGTACCGCAAGAGGCTCACGAAATCGTACTAAAGAGAGGACTTTCTTATATCACAAATGCAACAAGAGTTGTTCAATCCTAAAACAACTCTTCTTTTGAATCGATCCGTGAATGAGTGCATGAGTGTCTGAGTGTGTCTATCAGTGGGTGCGTGCGTCTCTGAGTGGGTCTGTGAGAGGGTGGGTGAGTGGGCCTGTCAGTGGGTACACAGTAAAAAAAATGTAGGGGGCAGGGGCGAGGCCAAGCAGCATGGCCGACAGGACGTGAGCTCCTTCGGCTCCCTGCCGGCCGCTGCTATAATCCTGCATTTCTAATCCTGCCTGCCCACCTCGGCGCTTCTTTTTACCGCCTCACGACACCTGAAGCTGCGGAGCTCCCTCGGGGCCCGTTGTGGGACAGGAGGCGGGCTCTTTGTGGAGGAATCCGGCCGGGAGACTTTGCGCCGGACCTGGTGCTACTCGAGGCCGGGGATCGCGGCCTGGTCCGGGCGTGTGCCATCCCCGGACGCCGACATCGGGGCCATCCAGGGACACCGGAGGTGTTCCGAGTGTCCCCGGGACTTTTGCAGGCTGCGAGACTGGTGGCGGCCCCCCCTCTGGTTCCCGGCCGCCAATACATCTGCGGCGGGGGGGAGGGGCCGGCCCCTGGGCGGCAGGCGGTGGCAACTTGAGGCCGTGGATTGGGCCTGGTCGGAGCTGGACGCGGATGGTTCCCGGGGGGGGCACTGTCATCGGGACCCCCCCTACAGGCGAGAGCGCTACCGCGTATCACCCGCACCGGAGGAGAGGCTGAGCCCGGGGTGGGATGCACAGAGAGCGCCCGGACCCGTGGCTGCTGGACGCTGCCGCAGACGTGGGCCTTAGTTGCTCCTGGTGGAGAGTGCAGCTCTGGGGCCTCGGACTTTGCGCTTGGCCTGGTACGTCGTGTGGCGAGTTGGAACTGGCTCATTGAGCTGAGCCGCCTTGTCTGTTACCGGGTGGGAGCCTGGAGAGAGAGCTGCTGCGGCGACTGGCCTGGAGGACATTTGCTGGACTGACCTGTGTGGTGGTCGGGGGCGGCAGGCTGGACCCGGGCATTGGCTGCCTTGGGGACCCGTGGTAGCTGAGGCGCGGGGGTGTCGGAGCCGCCTGGAGGTGGTGGGCCCCTTTGGAGAGGTCATCCTGCCACGGCTTGCCTACCTGTGGGGGCACGGCTCCCTGCATTGGGCCGCGGCGAGGGCCTGGCTGTGTTCTTGCCCGGGGGGTCTTGGAGGGGCCCCCGGCCTGCGGATACCTCATGTGGCGTGGCGGACGCTGACAGGGGAGGGCGCTGTGAGTGCGCAGGCTCTTCACTAGACTGTCTGCCCTGGAGCTGGTGCCGGACTGTTGAGTGGCGGCCCGAATGTGGCGGGGGCCCTCTGACGCCTGCTGAGTGGACCCTATGGCTGTTGGGACTTTGCTTGCGCTGCAGGAGCACGACGCGGGTGGCAGTGGCTGAGCAAGTTCTACCCGGAGTGAGTAACCCTGGAGTTGGGTCCTGTGTGCTGCGGCCTGGGCGGCTCTTTAAGGTTGCTTTGGACATCCCATCCCCGCGTGATTTGTGGCCCGGCTCTGCATGGGAGGCAGGTATAGGAGAGGTCCCCGGGTGTTGCAGTTGGAGACTGGACGGGCCGGTGCCCGGCTTGGGAGCGGCACTTGGACACACGGTTGGATTGGACTTGTGAGGGAGGAAGGCCCCTGCGGTGCCTCTGTCGCGGCCCATGATGCGGAAGGATAAAACGACTCGGGCCTCTCAGCCCAATACTATTACCCAATATACCACGCAGAGACTTCCCTCGCAGAGACAGTCGGGTCAGGAGGAAGGGGATCCGGCCCCGGGGGAGCCGTCGCGAGCGGAATTGTTGAAAGCCATTCAGGGGCCGCACTCGGCGCTGGAGCGGCAGATTGAGACGGTCTCCATTGATGTGAACCTCCTGAGAACTGACCTGCAGAAGGTGGCCGACAAAGTCACGGATGCGGAAGGTAATATTGCCCAGTTGCAGGGGGAGGTCGCATCCCTCAAGAAGACGGTCTCGCAATTGTCGGCCACGACGGAGGCCCTAGAATGGAGAGCCGAGGATGCGGAAGGGAGGGCGCGTCGCAGCAACATACGCGTTCTGGGGGTTCCGGAATGAGCAGAGGCGGGTAACCCGGAACACTTTCTAGAACATTGGATCCGTACGGTGCTGTTTACTGCAGGCCTGTCGGACGTTTTTGTCATCGAAAGGGCACACAGAGCGCTAGTCCCCCCACCTAAGCCTGGTGCCCCTCCAAGGGCTCTCATAGCCAAGATCCTAAACTACCGCGATAGGGACTGTATCCTAAAAGCGACACGGGAGTCCAAGGACCTCACCTTCGAGAATTCAAAGATATCCATTTATCTGGACTATACGCAATTGGTCCAGGAACGGCGCAAGTCCTTCCTGGCAGTCAAGCAGAAGCTTCGAGCGATGCAGCTCCAATACATGCTACTCTAGCCAGAGAAGCTCAAGGTTCTCTCTCTCGGGAGGGCCCACTTCTTTGAAACCCCTGCGGAAGTATGGGAGTGGCTAGAGATTAGGGGAGATGACCTGCCTCCCGGAGAACGTGCAAGTGACCGGAGCACATAGGGGACCAGACCACGAAGTCGGCGCAGCCGGAGAAGACGGCGAGGATCCCGCACGGATGGGAGCGTGGAGAGCAATCGGGTCACAGTGGGTGACGATGGTTCCTTGCGCATGGATTTGCCGGAGTCGATCCTGTCGCAGGGTGCGTCTCGACCTGCTTCCCCGGGAACATCCTGGTGCCTGACACTCTGTTGACCGCTTTGGAGGAGGTCGCCCTGACTGGTGTAACAATCCCGGAGACTGCCGGGGCAACGGGGCATGAGCCAAGCTGAACATCATAGGGTGGAGTGGAGATCCATGTCACTTCTGGACGCTGCTTACTAAGCTGGACACTTGTTGGACAGTAAGGGGGTCCGGGGGAAGGGGTGGGAGTGTTGTAGATGTTAAGGTCTGGGGGTGTTTAAGCGGGGGTTAGGGTCAAAAGGTTGGTTGTTTCCTTTATTATCAGCGCTGGGGTGGGGGGCTGAGGGTAGGTCCTGATGGGCGGTCGGGTGGGGGGTCGAGCGGGGGGGCAGTTGGGAGGGGTGTTTTCTTTGTTTTCTCTGTTGGCAGAGATGGGGTTGCTGTGTACGTCCTGGCACCAGCGGTGGAAGGATATTTCCGCATGTTTACCATGTTAGTTATTGCAGGAATATTGCTCGTGGGAGGGGGGAAGTGGGGTTGTTGGGGGGGTTTGCTGGGGGGGTTTGTTATAGGCATCAGTTGTATTGCAATGCGGGCACGGTTTGGGAGGCTTGCTGAAGGTGAAGATGGGGCCCTGGTGGGGCCTAGCGACTGGTCATGGGTTATAAGTTTTTAACGTGGAATGTGAGGGGGCTGGGCACGTGTGCTAAGAGACATAGAGTCCTTTCATTCCTCCGTAGACACGGGGTCTCTATTGCATGCCTTCAGGAGACTCACTTGGAGGATGACGGTGCCCGTAAATTGGGGAGAAAGTGGCGAGGCCAGTTGTTTCACTCTTCCTTCTCCTCCTATGCTAGGGGGGTACTCATTTGGGTAGCGCCCGGGGTCCCCTTTGCTATTCAGTACATGGAGGCGGATATACAGGGCAGATATTTGCTTTTGAGGGCGAAACTAGATGGGAGGGACCTCACGATTTTGAATTCCTATGCCCCTAACATGGATGACCCTGGCTTCTTCTTAACACTTCAGGAGGTGCTGGTCCCGGATTTGGAGGCCCCTCTGTTTTGGGTGGGGGATTTTAACTGCGTATTGGATCCCGTATTGGATCGTCACCCCCCCCCCGCGCGGGCACGAAGCCGCGCATGACAAAGCAGCTAGGCGAGGTAATGGGGAACCTGGGAGTGAAGGATGTATGGCGCCAGCGACACCCGACCCTGAAGCTCTATACGTGCTTCTCCCCTACACATAACACACATAGCAGGCTGGACAGGATTTTGGTCGCCAATGTTGATGCTACCATCTCGCTGGCAATCACACATCAGGCTCGCTTTTTGTCTGACCACTCCCCTGTGACGTGCATGGTGACATGGGAGGGGCGGCCTGCCCGCCCTCGAACCTGGCGGATGCCGGGGGATCTTTTGCAGGACCCGATAGCGAGAGACTCGGTCCAAGATGCACTCAACAGTTATCTAGAGTTGAACTGGCAGGGGGGGTCCATGCCCTACTCCACCAAGTGGGAGGCTCTGAAGGCGGTCATAAGGGGTCAGTGTATGGGCCTTACTTATGGGGTCAGGAAGCAGCTTCTCCGCGAACTGCGGCAGGCTGAGGATGTCTTGTTGCACCAGCAGACATTGCGGGACCCGGATGAGGCACAACAGGAGGTGGAACAGGCAGCCCGAGCCTGTGTGCATGATATCCTGGATCGGCTAGATAAGTACACTTTGGGCCAATACAGACAGCGGCTTCATAGGGAGGGTGATAAGGCAGGTCGCATGCTGGCCTTGGTTTTGCGGAAGGAATTTTCCCCAGAGAGGATAGTAGCGCTGCGAGATGAAGCAGGCCGAATGGTGCATTCTGAGGAGGCTTTACTCCGGGTCCTCCAGTCCCATTTGCCGACGGTGTATGCGGCCGACCCCGCAGTTTCGGCAGTCTCGTACCTGCCGTATTTGCAGGATTTAAACTTGCAGACCCTGTCGAGGGACGCAGTGGAGGACTTAGATGCAGCGTTGACGTTGGGGGAGGTGCGGGTTGCCGTGGCTGGTCTCCCGAGAGCCAAAGCTCCGGGGAGTGATGGTTTTCCCCCGGAATTTTATCAAGCTTTTGCTGACACAGTTGCCCCTAGCCTGTTGCAGGTGTATGTCGAGGCTTTTGAGAGTGGTGTTCTGCCGCCCACCATGAACCAAGGTGAGATCTGCATGATTTTGAAACCAGGGGGCGAAAAATGTGACCTGGCAGCGTATAGACCCATTACTATGATTAATACTGACGTCAAGATCTTGACGAAACTATTGGCAGCCCGCTTAGCGCTGCACATGACGCACTTGATACATTCGGATCAGTGCGGATTTATTCCAGGGCGCAATACCGCCATGAATTTGCGGCGGCTGTCTCATATTCTACATGAAGTTCGCGATCGGGTGGACAAATTGGTTATCGTATCTATCGATATCGCCAAGGCTTTCGATACGGTTGATTCGGGCTACCTCCTGGAGGTCCTCCGACTGGTGGGCACGGGACCCAATTTTTGTCGCTGGGTTCTCCTGTTGTATACGGCTCCTGGTGCCAGAGTGAGGTTGGGCGCGGGGCGTTCTGCGGAATGGCGGCTCGGTCGGGGGACGCGGCAGGGGTGTCCCCTCTCGCCGCTCCTCTTTGCACTGGCTGTAGAGCCATTGGCTGTCAGGGTCCGCGCGGAGATGGCACAATGGGGTATCCTGGTGGGGGACACGTGGAATATGGTCTCCTTGTATGCGGATGATGCTCTTTTCTATCTGAGGGCGCCGGATGAATCGCTGCCCGTACTGTTGCAACACTTTGACCGCTTTGGGGAGGCCTTGGGTTTGCAGATAAATTGCACCAAGTCCTTGATTTTTCCTCTGGCGGGTTATGGGGATGGTCCGGCGGCGGGCTTCCCAAGCCTTGGCCTGCGCTGGGAACAGGAGGCTTTTCGGTACTTGGGTATTCAGGTAGCCCCGACGGACTCGCAGGTACTGGCTCGGAACATAGGACGGATACGTACGTCATTACAGAGCTCGGTAACCTTCTGGAATACGCTGCCGCTCTCTCTTATGGGCTGGCTCGCTGTCGCAAAGATGGTGATGCTTCCCAGGACGCTATATGTCCTTCAAAATTCGCTTTGCCATATTCCGCCACGAATATTTCGTACCCTTAACACCTTACTGACGTCACTGCTTTGGGCGGGGCGACGTAGTCGGGTTGTACTACACACCTTGGTTCGGAGCTGGGAGGAAGGAGGCCTAGAGGCTCCGAGGTTTGATCTATATTATTACGCAGCACACTTGTTGCCGGCAGCGCGGTGGTTCGCTGATGCGGGCGGGTGGGAGATGCAGCTGTTGGCTGGGAGAGCCACCGAACGGATCTTGCAGGTGGCATTGATGAAGGGGAGGGGAGCGGATGCGACCTTGCCATATGTGGTGCGCCACACGGCTGCACTCTGGCAGAGATGTGTGGAACGGGTATTGCGGCGGGCCCCCTTTCATAGGGAGTTGCCGGTTTGGATCTTAGCGCCCATAGTGGCTATGGAGGAGCACAGGTCCTTTAGAGACTGGAGAGCTGGAGGCTGCGATACCTTGGCTGATTTGTATCCGGGCGACTCGTTTGTCTCTTACGAGGAAGCTGCGTGGGCTTTTGGGCTGGGGGGGACAATATTTACATTACCGCGGCATGCAGGAGGTGATGAAGGAGACGTGGCCCCAATTCCCGGAGGCGCCTAAGACTTCTCATACATTGAACGTCATCCTCTCCTGTGGTAGGGGTCGTAGGTTGATTTCCTTGCTTTACTCTGTACTGCGCCAGGACTCAGAGACGCCAGTTCAGCCTGCGTGGAGTGCTTGGGAGACGGATCTGGGGGAGGCCCTGGAGGCCGGGCAGCGTAAGCGTATAGGGGGTCTCACACGTAAGGTCTCCTGTAATGCACGGTTTAAACTCACACACTTTAATTTTATGCATCGCACTTATATGACACCGGTCTCCTTGCAGCGCTTTTCGCCAGATAGAGAGGACACTTGCCCTAGGTGCGGCATTGAGAGAGCGTGATTTCTCCACTTGGCCTGGGATTGCCCCCTGGTGCGAGGTTTCTGGACGGAAGTGGTGGGACGGATTGCAGCTGCTACTGGCCTTAGCATAAACTTGACACCGCTCCACTGTTTGCTGGCTCTGGTTCCCCGGCCTAGGAAAAGGAAAATCCCCTATAAACTATTACAGCTTATGTTGGTTCTGGCACGGTGTAGGGTGGCCATTACCTGGATGGGGTGGAGGGCCCCAGAGATTTCTGCATGGCTGAGGGATGTTCGGGAGTGGTCATTGGCGGAGGAGACCCATATGCAATGTGCGTGTAGAGACGTGAGACTGCAGGAAGACCTATTGGCATGGAGGGTAATGTGTACTGCTGGTCTGACCTTGAGTGATTCGGAGGGGACTAGTGCGGGACTGTTCACGTCTGAGGGGTCGGGAACTGACGGGGAGGGGGAGGGTAATGGAGATGGTTAGATCTGGATTGTCGTTTGCACCCAGCAGCTGCCTAAAGTTCACTGATGCTATGTCTTGATTGTACCATATGGTTGATCTTATAGCCCAATGTCCGAATCTTGATCAGTGACATTTATGTCCCTAATGTGCCTTAATGAGGTTGTCGTTCTGTATGCAACAGTTTTGTATGATGCCACAATTGGGGGGGAATGTTTATGTCTATTTGCATAACCAAAAATAAAGTTTATAAAAAAAAGAAAAATGTAGGGGGCACACTGGAGCAGGTCCTCATGCCAGCTACCCGGTCACAGCCCTCTTGTCCAGCTTCCCTGCAGTCCGCTACCATTTGCTACCTTTGGTTTTGTGCCTCCTCTGCTCATTTTCTGCCTCTTCTCTGCTTGCTCCTGCCCTTTCAGTTGTCTCTTTCTGCTCATCCAGCCCATTATTTTGCTTCTCTTTCCTCACTCCTGACTTCTATTCTGCTTCTTACTGCTCAATTCTGACCTCTATTTTGCCTCTTGCTGATCGTTTCTCACCTCAATTTTGCCTCTTTCTGCTCATTCTGCCTGGTATTTTGTCTATTTCTGTTCGCTCCTGACCTTTATTTTGCTTCTTTCAGCTAATTTCTGACCTTCATTCTGCCTCTTTCTGCTCGTTTATGACCTTTATTCTGCCTCTTTCGGCTCCCTTCTGGCCTTTATTCTGACCTTTTCTCCTTGTTTCTCACCTTTATTTTGCATATTTCTTCTCATTATGGCCCTTTATTTTGCCTCTTTCTGCTCATTTCTCATATTTTGCCTCTTTCTGCTCCCTTTAGACCTTTATTCTGCCACTTTCTGCTCGTTTCTCACCTTCATTTTGCCTCTTTCTGCTCATTACGGACCTTTATTTTGCCTCTTTTGCACATTACTCATCTTTATTTTGCCTCTTTCTGCTCCCTTCTGACCTTTAATCTGCCTTTTCTGCTTGTTTCTCATCTTCATTTTGCCACTTTCTGCTCGCTGCTGATCTTTATTTTGCCTCTTTCTGCTCACTTCTCACATTTATTTTGCCTCTTTCTGCTCCCTTCTGACCTTTATTTTGCCTCTTTCTGCTCATTTTTCACCTTCATTTTGCCTCTTTCTGCTCCCTTCTTACTTTACTCTGCTTCTTTCTTCTCTTTTCTGACCTTTATTTTGCCTCTTGCAACTCGTTTCTGACCTCTATTTTGCCTCTTTCTGCTCGGTTCTGACCTTTATTGTGACTCTTTCTGATAGTTTCTCACTTCTATTCTGACTCTGTGCTTGTTTCTCGTCTTTATTTTGCCAGCTTCGGCTCGTTGCTGACCTCTATTTTGTGTGCTTCTGCTCGTTGCTGACCTCTATTTTGCCTCTTTCTGCTCATTTTGCACCTTTATTTTGCCTCTTTCTGCTCTCTTCTGACCTTTATACTGCCTCTTTCTGATTGTTTCTGACCTCCATTTTGTCTCTTTCTGCTAGCTGCTGACCTTTATTCTGCCTCTTTCCCACCTTTATTTGGCCTATTTCTGCTCAGTGCTGATCTTTATTCTGCATCTTTCTGCTCGTTTTGGACCTTTATTTTGCCTCTTTTTGACCTTCACTCCGCCTCATTCTGCTCGTTTCTGACCTTTATTCTGCCTCTTGCTGCTCGTTTCTCACCTCTATTTTGCCTCTTTCAACTCGTTTCTGACCTTTATTCAGCCTCTTTCTGCTCGTTTCTGACCGTTATTCTGCCTTTTTGTGCTCGTTTCTCACTTTTATTTTGCCTCTTCTGCTAGTTTCTGAACTTTATTTGGCCTTTTCTCCTTGTTTCTCACCTTTATTTTGCATGTTTCTGCTCATTACAGACCTTTATTTTGCCTCTTTTTGCTCATTTCTCATATTTGGCCTCTTTCTGCTCCCTTCTGACCTTTATTCTGCCACTTTCTGCTTGTTTCTTACCTTCATTTTGCCTCTTTCTGCTTATTACGGACCTTTATTTTGCCTCTTTCTGCTCATTACTCATCTTTATTTAGCCTCTTTCTGCTCCCTTCTGACCATTATTCTGCCTCTTTCTGTGAGTTTCTCCCCGTTATTCTGTCTCTTGCTGATAGTTTCTGAACTATATTTGGCCTTTTTCTGCTCGTTTCTCACCTTTATTTTGCCTCTTCTGCTAGTTTCTGACCTTTATTCTGCTTCTTTCTGATCGTTGCTGACCTTTATTCTGCCTTTCTGCTTTTTTCTCACCTTTATTTTGCCTCTTCCTACTCTTTTCCCCCGGGACCGTGAGTGCCTTGATACTCCCCCCGTGATCCAGGGGAAAAGAGTAGGAAGATGTGCCTCTTGCGGGAGTCGGTATTGTTGCTGCACAGAGAGAGATACTGGAAATGCAGCTCCCTGAGTACAGGAGCCATCCTTTCATTTCCTTCTCTGCCTGCATGTGTGTGGGCAGGGAAAGGGATAAAACCTTCGCTTCGGGGGGGGGGGGGGGCACTTTGACAGCTCTCGCCCGCTGGAACCGGAGTGTTTGCTGTTGCTTTGCAGCAGCTGTCAGCTCCCCCAAAGCAAAAAGCAAACAGCTATGTACTGGAAGTGGGCACCCCTGGACATAGCAAGAGCTGACTCTGGGGAGTTTTATTTAATTTACAAAAGCCCCGGGGCTTAGGAGGGTACATGCGCCCCCCCTATTCATTTTATTTAAAGCTCAGGGGAGGTGGTGGGGCCTATGGGGGGGGTTAGTGTTGCACCCCAGCATTAAATTAAACATAAGCCCCAGGGAGGATGTGGTCCCCCATGGAGGGGGGCCACATGAGCCCCCTTTCTTTAATTTAATTAACTCAACCCACCTGAAAGTTTAATTAAAAACATGCACAGGAGACCTCCTCCTGTGCTGCCTGAAAAAAAACAGATAATAAATGAATTCACTTTACAGGTGTCTCTTTAAGGGAGAGCATAGTTTTATTTCTGCTTTGCAGAAGGACTTTATCTTTGTACCAAAACCTGAGACGTTTATTGAAAATTAAGAAAACCATCGGGACACCGGGACAGCCCTCTGAAATCCCGGAATAGTCGAGGGAAATTCCGGATGTCTGGTCACCCTACTACCACTCACCCGCAAGGATATATGCGAATATCTGCATTGATTCGGGCGTGAATACTCTCGATGAAAAGGTACCGAAAGGGGTGTGAGAGTCATCACGGACAAAGAACAATTGTGGTGTCTGTTTAATTGTTGATGTTCATGCTGATTCCAGGACCATTACAAGCATCTCTCTACTCTCCCCTATTCCAGGGGTTTTGAGGTTCACAGAAGCAGTGCGACACTAACCCTAAATTCCAGTTCTCAAATTACTTGCTAGAACCTCTGTCGGAAATTTGATTCTGGGACCAGTGAGAACTGCACCTGGTCTCCCTTGAACTATGTCCAGCACATCCTATTAGAACATTTGTCAATCCTCTGTATCTCCACCAACTGGACACAGGGCCTTTGACTTTGGGACGAGCCTATTATTGTTATCTGAAAACTAAGAACGATATGGCTTGGGCATCCCAGCTCAGGTTGGGTGGTGGGTTTTGAAGATTTTTGGAGGATTTCGTGCCACACATTTAAGACGATGAGCTAACTTTGTCTACACCTAGGACTCGGACAACTGACAGACATATCGTAGCATATTTGACATATTTGTCATTTTCCTTCTTGCACCTTTAGTTTTAGAGATACACTGCCCAGATGAAAGAACACAGGATTCGTAGTCTCAAACCAAAGGAATACATTGTCTCATTCATCATCATTGTATCCTTATCACAATGGCTTACATGATCAATGCAATAGAACTTTTTGAGCTCTTACCTTGACTAAGAAAGTGGTGTGAAAACTTCCAGTAAAGAAAGATGCATTCCCTTCACAGATATAGGGCCAAATAACTTCCAAGTCTTTTTACTTTGATTTACTGATAAAATGGGCGCAGGCGATGAGCCACTGGTCTGACTTGCACACTTTACTTTCAGACAGGCCGTCGCTGTTGGCAGGCCTAGGAATGAGAGGGCAGATACAGCCTTCCAGACTGGGGTCTGTGCATACTTTGGATAGATTTCAGAGAGAGAGAGTATATTTCTGCTCTGCTCCTTTGTAGACCCAAATCCCTAGTTTTTGAGACCAGCTACAAGCCTGTTGATTGCTTGTGGAGGGCAAGACCTTTCAGTGGGCTACCTGCTGGGGCACTCCAGTTCAACTAGGCAACGCAGAGCCTGTTGGGTACCCCACTCAGCACATGCTGTTGTGCTTTCTGCCCTCCAAACCTATCTCACTGCAGATCACAAGAGACTTCAAGCACGTTTTTGAAATCTTTGTCCAGTGCAAGGCAGGAAAGCCTCAGAGGGACTATCTTTTAGCCATCCTGGCTTATAGGGGATCCTTAGGAGTCAGCAAATGATACACTATTGGAGTCGCTCAGAGAATTGTATATGGTGTCACTGTGTCTCCAACCTCTTTTCAGCAAAGATTTCACTTGAGGTTTTCTCACAACATCCTGGTCTGTCGGGCTTAGGCTGCCCTCTGGCGGACGAGGCTGCTGCATCAACAGGGGCATCTAGTTCTGCAGCCCTTCATCTACTCCTTCCACCAGGCCTAGTATGTAGCAGCACTAGTCTCTACCTCTCAAGGTACCACCACCTCCATGGATTCTAATTTCCATCCCAGCATGCCTAGACATTAGGTTAGAATGTGTTTGATGAACCGACTAATATTTCTTGTCTGTCTACAAACCCCTTCTTTCACTACATGTAAGGAGAGTTTGTTTATATCCCATACTTTAAAGTGTGATAAGTATAGTTATAGGATATGTGTATTGTCATGACTAGGTTTATTTTTCTGAAGTGATGCCCAGTCACCTCCACCTCCATCTAACACAAAAGTTGGGAACCCTGATGAAAACTCTTTGGGATGTACTTACTGTCACCCTTTCCTACTTCAGATTTGTGTCACCTGTACCTTACTTCACCAATCCTCCATTGACGAGAGCAAATTTGAAACATGTTTACAAGCCTTGTTTGCGGCAGAGTGCCAATTTCCATCTACGCGAAGTACAGCAAGTTTGCACTACAGACATTAGCCATGCCCCTATTATTCATCTGACGTTTTACCTGGGGGTGTCCTTCTGCCAATGTGATCAAATCTAGCAATTAAGAGATTTCTGTAGTCATATTATTGTATTTAAGTATTGTTCGAGTTTCTAAGAATACGGTGTAGGAACCTTAGAAATGGCACAGTTAAAAAAAAAAAGTTGAAAAATATTCCAGCAAAGACACCTCATCTGTTGTGTAAAGTATCATTCGCACAGGCACACCAAGGGAACACTTTTCGAGATATGTGCTGTGAATCGTATTATCAGTTCAGACATACCTCTGGAAGGCATCTGAGCGTTCTTCTAGCTACTGGCAAAGGATACACTAAAAACAGATAGCTCAGCCTGGCATCCCGCATCCGTAGAGGGTTCACAAATTAAAAATGTGCCAATAATTCTTCATTTGACTCACAAAAAAAGCTGAAACTGGGAAACGCTCACTCTTGATGTTGCTCTCTAACACTTTCGCTGAAAATAAAATATTCTGCCAAGCCTTCTACAGATAAACCAGGGCATGTTTTGTGAAGTTATTAGCACCTTTAAAAAAAAAAGTTAAAAAATGCGTGTAACTTTACAGTATCGTTGATCTAAGGGGGGCTTAAAATAAGGCATATAGCTCCAAGAAAGCACGTCTGAAAGTGGTTCAGGAGGAGAGGAAAAGTGGCACAAACAGCCCTAGTCGTGCAATAATGTTTCCCATGATTCCCCACCGATTGCCCCAATTACAAAGGACAAAGTAGTGGGTGCAAAACCTTGCCAAGTACCACGGAAATGACACTGCAGAGACATATTAGCTGCACTTAGGCCTTCAGGTGAGTACAGGGGTGGCTCCTCCACTAGGGCGGAGGAGCGTGGCCCCTCCACTTTTTCCCAGTGCAAGAAGCAGAAACATAAAATGGTAATAATTACGCACTGCAAGAAAGCAAAAGGTTTTGGTTGCAGGCGGGCAGTGGGCGGTGCTGCTCTGCGAGCAGGGCGGGCAGGGTTGTGCCCAGTCCTGACTGTGCATGACTGGTTTGGTCGGCCCTACTGCAGCCCTAAAGTCATGACTGCAGGTCTCTCTACATGATGCGCCCCGGAGAGGAAATATTCAGTTTCTATCAGCCTTGACTGGATCATTGTTAATTCTTCCTGCAACTCCTCCTTGAACATATTCAACTGAGCATAAACATTGCTAAAGACAGTCTGTAGTGGGGAGGGATCGGAGCATGGTCCCCGAAGAAGTTCTTCAGCTTTTTCTGAAGTTGAAGGGTCTCTGAATGTCTAACAAGAGCAGCAGGAGGACACTTCCAAAGAGTAAGGGCCAGGTGTGTGCAGCCTTATCCACCCCATCTTTTCCAGTAAAATATTGGAGCTTCCTTACAGGTGGTGTGGTCCGGGAGGTCTGGACAGTAGGTGCTGGTTGATCCTGAGCAGAGACTGGAAGAGACCTTGACATTAACGAGTGTCAACCATGCAAGCAGCTTTGAATTTAATGCCTGCTTCCTCCAGCAGCCAATGCTGTTCTTTTAGCGCCTCACTCCTAAGGTCATATGGATTCACATACACGATTACTCTTTATCTTAATTTCAGTTTTAAACATTAGCGTGTTTCGATACTTTAACACCTTAGTCGCGGTAGGATTTACCGCGGTGCGCTGAGTTTTTTTAAAACCCGCGGTTCATGACGAGCTCAGCTCGTCATGAGCGTACGAGAGGTGTACCTCATGACGAGCTGAGCTCGTCATGAGCGTGGAAGGGGTTAAGCCCAATGATACAAGTCTTCATCATCAGAAATGCCAGATAATGCATATTGTCAGGTTTTTGCTTTTTATCTCCAGCACAGCATTTTGTTTTGTATCTGACTCTTTGGCAAATGCAGTACATAAAGGTAAGATTAACACCTTCCCCCACCTTTTTTACACCATATATCCAGAACTCTCATAGCTGAGGAAAATAAATCTTCGCCTCAGATGATAACTCATATTACACCCTACAGGGCTGTGCAGACAGTGTGAGACAGGATCTAATTTAAGACATAATTCTCACTGCATGACGATGTCATGTACAGAGCTTTCGAATTTTTACTGAACAGTACCATTATGTCAGAAGAGGTTAAAATCTCAATGCACAAATGCGGCTGTGTATGTGTTAAAATACGTTTTTTTGTGTTGAATATTCGAAAAATGCAATCTATTTTTCTGTGGGCTTCTAGTTTTTTTTTGCACAACACAGTCTGACATTTTCACCCTATTCTTACCTTGGCTGGGCACATCAGGCTCCCGACAGTGTCATCGAAAAACAAATACTGATCTTGACTATGGTTCAGATCCTGCAACAACTTGATATTAAGGGGCAAGAAGTAGTGGTAAAACACTTCATATAGGCCATAGGCCATTAAAGTAACACAAAAACAAATTTAAATACAACAGTACAACAAACTTCGGTAAAAAGTTACAAAAGATACTCCACTGGTTTGGATTACACAAGAAAAGTTAAAATGCCTTACCAGAGAGACAAACCCCAAATGGTTGCAATGTCTAAGTATAAAATTCATACATAACATGGCATGAATACAAATTTAAATTGAGTTCAATCACAGACCATTTAACAACTTAGTGAAGGAGATACCTCAGGAATTGACAGTACTGGTTCACTTCTAAATGCCCTGTGCCAGCAGGATGGCTCAGTGGGTTAAGCGCTAGCCGCTGAGAAAAGACGTGAACTGAACTGTGTCTGGCATGAATGATATTCAAACTCCTTTAACCCCTTGTATGCTCGTGATGGCCGGGAGCCCCGCCCACAAATGAAAAGTCCTGCACATCGGTGAAATTGTGCGCGCAGAGAAGGGGTTAAGCGAGTAAGAGGGCTATGTGGAGTAAGCAGCCCGCCTCAAGGAAATGTTTCCAAACGTCTGGTTGCAGGTTTGAACCTTACTCGGCCTACTTCCTTATGGTGTATTAGTATACATTGATTAACTTGTAAAACAATTAGTGTCAGGGCCCTCGTCAGGAGCAGTTTGCACCAACCATTGCCGCTGCCAGTGATAGTCCCTATACAACTACTAACCATCACACTGCTACATGTGTAACAATTCAGACTGTTCTAGGCCATCAGAGCTATAAGAATGGCTTTGGCGGCTGGTATTAGTCGCATTTAATGTATATTAAATTAATAAATAATTGTTATTCTGCTCATCGCGTAATTAACCAAACAGCGCCACCATGTGGCAACTATCATATCCGTGTTGACAATTAAGTGCCGGTGCCGAACACCGGAAACCACCAGCACAAATTAAGCACTGGGTGTATATGAAGGAAGTATCAGGAGGAGAATAGGAAACTCCATTCTCAGGTCTTTAAGTCTTTAATAACTTCACACCCTTTGAATGAGTTATTGTTGTTAGCAAGCGACATATAGTGCAGATATCATGTCAACCAATTGTAGTGTGTCGAATGCTAGCATTATTTGTTGCTATTTGCCTGCATTTTAAGTCCAGTGAGTGTGTGTAGCAGCCTGGGACAGAGGGCATGTCTGTTTGCCTTTGGGGGGTGAGTCTGGCGATGAAGACAGGTGTGATTAGCCTTATTGCCCATACACATGCAGAGTGTAAACATCAGTTAATTGCCCACTCCCCACATTATGCATCCCAATCCTAGGCTTGGGTCATAACTGCTGTGTGGGCACCTGCCGGTTACAATGGATCCAGCTTGCGTCCCAACCACCTTCAACCTTTTCAAAGTCAGTTTCTACACTCCAAATTCCGACATCCACTCTAACATTTACTTTTTGAGCGCCATGGCCTGTTCCCTGGGAGGGATTTCCCTTGAAACTCTGATGTCCCATCTTAACACAAACCCCAAACTCCTTTGCAGAAAAAATGGAATTTTGCAATTGGCAATTTTCTAACGCTTCCTCCAATCCACTCTTACTGCAGTATTTGGGTCTATAGGCAGTGCTTAATTTGTAAAAAAAAAAAAAGAAGAAATTAAGTGTCAGGGCTCTGGTAAGGGGCCCACTGCAGCTTGCCCCACATATTGCCCCTTCCATGCTGCCAGTGGTAGTAATAACACAACTACTAACCTTCACATGTTACAAGTGTGACAATTCTGTCTGTTTGAGCCCCCCAAAGTTATAAGAATGGCTTAGGTTGCAGGTAATACTCGTTTTTATGTATAATTAATAATGAACTGTTGGTGTGGTTATCTCTAAATGAGCCATTCAACGCCACCTTGTGGCAGACTGTCACAAGCAGCGGTGTTGACTATTAAAAGCCTGTGCTGAGCACCGAAAACCACTGGCTCAAATTAAGCACTGGTTGTATGTTTTAGACATTGCAACCAGTTAAGGCTGTTAGCGGTGACTTCTTAGGCAGACTAATAGTAACACATTAACACTGAAATAGAGACTACCCTAGGAGAAGATCCAGGATGCTAGGGGCTCTGGCAGTGAGACACTGGGTCAGTAAATACCAGACCAAAGACAAACTAATAAGGAATAAGGGAAAGAAGATGGGCAGAGGAAAGATCTGTCCCAATAGGAAGGAGACAGCAAACAAGAACTGAATATGTCACAATTCTATCATAACCAAGCTCAGCAATAAACTCTCCACAAATGAATTAAAGAGTTACGAACACCACCATGCAAAGCCTTTGGCATGCACCCACATTGGTTGAGGGCAGATTTCAAAACTCTTCTCTCAAATAAAGGTCAGCCAGTACCCCTCAAGTAACAGACACTCACTGCCATATCTGACATGGGTTAGTGAAAGGTCCCCAGAGCCAACCCGAATGATGCAGTTGACATTCAAGGGGCTTAGGATGGAGTGTCACAAGAAGATAGAGTCTGAACATACATGTCATTTGACACCCCTCCTCATCATAGGGACACTATCAGAAACCCACTGCTGCCTGCTCATGAACTAAAACCCCCTAAAACTCCGAGGCCGCCTCCAGGCCATCCAGAACTCGGCGGCAAGACTCACCCTCGACCTCCCCAGAAGAATCAGCATCACCCCTCAGCTTAGAGGTCTCCACGGGCTTCACGTCCAGGGAAGATGCCTCTTCAAGCTCCTCACGCATGCCTACAAAGCCATCCACAAGTCCGAACCTGCCTACGGCAATGACCGTCTGACATTCCACCGACCGACCAGAGAGCTCCGATCCACCATCCTTGCATTGGCCCACATCTGCCGCAGCAGCTGCGTAGACCGCTCCTTCCCCTATCTCATCGCTAGAGCCTGGAACGCCCTCCACCCGGTACCTTCCCATCTCTGAAGGACACCAGGAAGCAGCTCAAGACCTGGCTTTTCGACCGCCACTGCCATTCGACCAAATCTTGTACAGCCCACCAGCGCCTAAAGACCCCCCTGGGGCGACAAGCCGAGCTCTACAAGACTGCCTGATTGATAAAGTCCAAGGAATTGGTGAATGCTTTCCTACGTTTAACAGATCAGAACATAGATGGCACAATACAGAGAAGTAAAAAGGGATTTTGGGAGTAGCATTAGAAGTTTGCTCCATCAAAAGGATAATGAGTATATATTACTCTAGCACGAGTAGCAGAAAACAAGTTCATTATCACAAAAAGAGTTTTCATAATCAAACCTGTGAACAATTGCCCTCAAAAGGCAGCTGTAAAACTCGAGAAGACCACAGGAAACATACGTGTGGTGAGCAGGCATGAAATACTGAGGAGATGAGAATAATAGTGTTTACATTTAATAATTTTAGAAAGTGTCTAAGTAAAGAGACATGCACCCAATTCAATACAAAGTCAGAGAGAGTACCACTAAGGAATCTAACTGCACACATAACACACACATAACACGTGCCCATTGTGCCCATTGGCACAATGGGCACGTCTCCACATACTAGACAGTGTCAAGCCGCAAGATCAAGCACCTCTTGAGGATTTCCATAATAACAATCCACCACCTAAAATTACCAGCCAGGGTGCCAGGGAGCAGACTGACAGTTAGAGCTAAAACACATGACCACTAGGGACAACTTAACCACAGGTGCAAGACATTCACACTTAAGCAATAATAACTTCCACCCCCATGATCAGTCGTCAGTGAAATAGGGGCAAAGACAGGCAAAGCTTGAAGCCTCGACGAAGTCGTTAATGGAGCACCATCTCTTTTGCGACAACCCATCACCAGGTCACTGATATGAAGAAACAGCAAGCACAGTGAATTCCAGGGCAAACGTAAAATGTAGACACAAGTAGGAAGGACATCACATGACCATACATTAAAAAAGGAAGAGAGACAAGGGGTGGGGCTAAAGTTCCTTTCTTTGAGTTCACCATTGCTCACCATTGCTAACACTATAGACAACTCGGGATTGTCTTGCATGCTCGTAATACATAGATGATTATCTCCCCACTTGGTTGGCACACTAACATTCACACTCCTCTCCCCAAGTTGGCTCACTGATGCTGGCCAACTTGGTGCATAGATTTGCATTCATCCCTTGCGTGAAATGTTCGCAAACTAAGCCATATCCTCAAAAGAACCTTATAGGGCCCCATGAGATCCCCAATGACAATGCTACTGTTGGGTGACTCAACCAGGAAGGCCTCCTCTACCTCTAGTTGCGACAAGAAAGATCTGTTGCGACAAGAAAGATCTGTTACGACTGACTCGCGCCTCGTACGAAGGGAGGGAGGTGTGTGGTGTTGGTGTTTGCACTTTCCTTGAGCCCGAATGTTTTCAGTGGTGCATTTTGTCTCCATAAACGAGCAAGGTGCGTAAACAAAAATAAGGATTCTACGCACCGCTGAGTCCACACCCGGGATTGAGCAGCTTAGCCCATTCTCAGCACAGGTCAATTTTCCTCTTCTCTTTTCCCAACACAGATATGCCAAGCTAGTTGTTCGCAAGCTGGGGCATTTTTTTAAGTTTTGCCCCAAATATGGGTGACACCTTTTCAATTTTGCAATTACTTCTTCACATCTTTCACAAAAAGTACATTAACTAATTAAAAATGTCAACTGACGTGAGGGCCCAGGTCAAAAACGTTACGGAGGGCATTCGGAGGGACATACTATTACACCGGCCACCATGGTGCCTCATCGTGATTGAACAGCCCGGCTTGTTTTTAGGTCTCGCCTGCAGACAGTTTTTAGCTGTCTGTTGTCGAACACCTGTTGTGTACAATAACAATACTTTCAGTGAGATTTCAGTCAGCATATTGCTGATCATTTGTTGGTGTTCTAATCTCATGTGCTTGCTTCTTTTTCAATGACTTTCCTTTCTCTTCTTGTATGTGTCTCTCTTTTGAAGCAATGATTCTTTATCATCCTTTTGATTGAATGCCTTGTATCCTTCCACAACTCACATCAGGAAACAACTTTTTTTTTCTTTGAGCACGCCATGGAAGTGCATTTATTTTCTGGCTTTGTCCCTAGTACTGGTGGAGAAGTGTGGCTCACTGGTTAGAAGCGGCAGACCCTGAAGCAGAGGTCGGCCCGGGACCAGGGTTCAATTCCCGACGCGGCAGGGTCTTGGGTCAATGTCCGCGGACTCGATAATTATCGCCTAGGTGCCTACGCTAACCATGGGTCCCACTCTGCAACTCTGGGCAATAGCTTGCTTAATCTCCACAACGGCCCCATCAGCGCCGGGGATGCCTGGCTTCACCTTGGGGGTGTCCAGGAGGGTCCATCTCACAGGGATAGCCAGGACGGGTTCCCCAGCGGTATACAGCGCCAGGACACCCCGAGATGGGGTAACAGTGCGCTTTACAAGTATACTTACATTAAATTACATTACTGTTACACGCTCAAATCCCCACCACTGCACCCTCAGTACTGTCCCTCACCCCGTGGCAGCTCGTCCGCAAAAGCACAGCAAACATGTATAGTTTTCCAAGCTTTAACTAAGTAGTAGACTTTATAAGGTTGTTTTTCTTTAATCACCTGCTTTCCACACAATGCATTAAAAAGCTCAGGCCTTGGCGGACCAAGCCAACATTTGTGGCACTGTGAGAGAGGCAGGCTGAGGACTTACTCAGCATGCATTTGAGGAAGAAGAGTTTAACTGGAAAGGTGTTTCTTCTCCCTAAGGCCAATAAATGTGCTCCCCAGATTGTTGTCGAGCACCAAATGGCTGAAGCATTTGTCCAGTTCCTAGTCGTGCAGAAAGTAAATGGCAAGGATTTGCCTTTAAATTCTGACACTTCGACAGACAGCTATCATGTTCTTTTATGTACCTTCTTCTAGTTCCCTGTGTTATTTTTAAGCTAGATCAGGTGCAGATGGCTTTTTTAAATTCTGTTCAGATTCCTGTGAGAAATTGGAAATATAAAGCATGCGTTCTTTAAAGATTTAAAATACCGAATTAATTGTTTTGGGATACCTTAAGTTATGATTGCTTTTCCATCAGTATCTTGAATTTTGTTTATTTTACTTTTATAAAAAATTATTTGTTAACAAGCCTTAGTAAAGCCAGTAACTTATCGATCACATCATAATGGTGAGCCCTATTGGCCTTTCCAATTCTTGTTTATTTTATAAATACATTTAGTACTAGGAGTGTAAGTTCATGAGAAGTGTGTGAGACATGGAAAAAAGTCCCATCTGCCACCCTCACCTTGTGATGGCTCTGTTGGAGGCCTCGTCTATAAAAAAGGGCTAGTATGCAGTAGCGGCTGGCACGGATTGGGGTGGTGAGAGGCTAGAGGGGACGGGGGTGGCTGTAAAGAAAAAAGTACCTCCTTGCCACTCTCCCGCTCTCTTCCACGTCGTCTCAGTCTCTCCAGGGCCGGAACAGGAAGCAGTTAGGCTCTCTCCCCTAAGCTAATCACAACGCTGCAATGCAGCGTTGAGATTGGTCTGAGCGCTGTGGATTGGTGCTGAGCCAGGGAATGGGGGCCGCGGCATGTTCTCCACACACGCTGTGATGCAGCTTGCATGGAAGACATGCGAAGTGGACATGACTGACCGCCCAAGAGGGCTGGACAAGCAATCATTGCGCACTTGGAGTGGGCAACACTCCTCGCCTGCTCTCAGAGCAGATCAGCCCGCCCACTCCACAAAGCTGTGCAGCAGTAACAAATACAATGATAATAACAGGGCACAAGTCCTAAAAAAAGAAGTGGTGAGACGCTGACGTCACCACAGGAAGTGACGTCACAAAAGGTGGCTTGCACTCAGTTGCACTTTGTAGTCATCAGTGGGGGGGACACCGTCCACCCGCGTGGTACCCCGACTCGAGCCCTGGATAATAACCTCGAGTTATTATCGTTTTATTCGTTCTTCCTTTCCTTTCACTGCTTTGCAGCAGTTGGGTGACGCGGAGAAGCCGCCACTGCAATAACATTGCACTGCTGCCTAAAGCATCTATAACTACGACGTCAAATGCGTCGCTGCTGCTGGGAAAATCAAACAATCACAACATCAGTGAATGGAACAAAATGCGTGCCTAAAAAAATAGCTTCCTAGACCAGGAATCCCTTGCTAAGTAGTCATTGGATGCTGTATGGAGACGCCGCCAGCAAACAGTGTACCAGTACAAATACAGTGAATCCAGAAAAAAAGCAAAAGGAGAAAAGGTAACGTATTTGCCAGCCTGCTGTGTTATCTTATTAAAGGGAAATGGCTCTCAGGAGGGGTATGTTTTCACACAGATATCCGGTGACACGCTGCCAATCTGTTCCACAGGAGCAGGCCCAAGCTGGCCAGCGCCGGTCGACCTTGAAGCAGCTCAGCGCTCGCTGAAGGTGAACCTTTCTGCTGCTTTCTGCTCATTTACAGGCGGATTTAGCTTTATAGAACGCCATCTTTAACCTGGGGCGCGTATTGAAATGTTCTTTAAGACCAACCTATTTTAAACAAACAGAATAAGAGGAAAGCTGCACTTGTCCTCCCACTCCTGCAGTAAGGCTGTCTTGCCATTCCCGTTACTGACCCTAAAAAGGCCTCATCAGGAATTCCGAGCCACTTGTAATCGGGAGAAATGATCTGATCGATTTTAATAGAGTCTCCCTCATCAGATTAATCTTTTTTTCTGTTGAAATGTTAACAAGGGGCCAAAATCCTCGAATATCAGCCCTGTATAGCCTGAGATGTGTCGTTTTTTTGCACATAAACCCACACATGTCTATACACTGTAGGAGTTTTTTTTTATTTTGATGTGTTATGTTTACATTTGTTTGGGTGGTTGGTTGCGGGGTCCTAGTTCACATGCTAGGCTATGTTGTTCAAATTCGTATAATGCACACATCGTCTGACATTAACCCCTCCGCTGCGCCGAACGTTCCGCGCTGGTGCGGAACGTTCTATTGCGCGGGCGGGCCGGAACGTTCAGCAGACGTGCGCTGCACTACCGAGGTAGTGCACGCGACGTCTGCTGAACATGCCCTGCACGGAAGGGGTTAATATGGCCTCTTGGTTGCTGTTTTTTTTGCTCTGTGGAACAGCTATTCATTTTTTAATGAAGTTTTGCTGCATCACTCGGGGGATCCAGCAGGCTGTGGTTTGAGTTAGTGAACAGAAGCTTGTTCTATGGTATGGTTTATTGTCATGGTGGTGTTGTCCTCGCTGTGATAGAACTCTGGTAAAATCAGCCCCAACTCAGGTGTTTCCTTGTATCGGTTATTCTTTTCTTTAGGCAAGTGCTTATTTTATAAAAGAATAAGTGCCAGGGCCCTCGTCAGGAGGTCACTGCAGCTTGCACCACCCGTTGCTTCTGGGAGTACCGCTATACACAATTACTAACCATCACACCCTGCAAGTGTGACAATTCAAACTATTCCAGGCCGCAAAGCCGAAAGAATGGTTTGGGCAGAAGGCATTAGTCATTTTTAATGTATATTGAATTAATAAACAACTTTGTTTGCGTTCATCTGAAATTTAGACAAACAGCGCCATCATGTGGCAGACTGTCATAAGTGCAGGTGCTGAGCATCGGAAACCAGTGGCTCAAATTAATCACTGCTGTACGCCCTCTGGCCCCCATGTCCACAATAAAACACTCACCATGGCGTGTCCCCTAAAATTATGAAGGACACTAGTGAGAATGTGTGCAACACTGCTAAAAGAATTCTGCAGCACTCGACTGGCAAAAAATGCAGCACACACTTGGCACAAGTCACAAGGTGATGCTTTATGCATTTTTTTTTTAAATCTTAAATGTTGCCTTTACGAATCAATGCATGTATTCATTAGAATCATTTGAATTAGAGCTCCTCACCTTCACACACCAATCATGTATGCTCCATTCAACACAGTGAATCTTCCTACTCTGCTTCGCAGACTAGATGGAATGGGAGTGCAGGGCCCAGCCTTGTCTTGGCTAAGATCCTTCCTGTATAATCACACTTTCGGGTGCTTTCACATCAATACAGGTCAGAGCCACACCTTCTAGCATCGGGGGTGCTGCAGGGCTCTATCCTTAGCCCACTTCTGTTCAATCTATATGTAAGGCCTCTTGCCGAGATTGTGGAATCCCATTGGCTTACACTATTCTCATACGCCTATGACACTCAAATTGTGGTATCCTTATCCACCAAGGATAACTGCAATGTAGAAGCACTTAATACCTATCTTGCCTATGTTTCATCCTGATGAACATCAATTCGCTGAAACTTAATGGGAACAAGGCAGAGGTTCTGCTAGTGGGCAATGACCCTACCTTAGGGTGTCTCATCTCTGGCCATCTACTATGGGTATGACCACCTCGCCTGATCAGGTGGTAAAAAGTTTGGGAGTATGACTAGATGACAAGCTGTCCATGAGTCAGTCACCAGATTAACAAAATGGGTGCCACTTGCTTTGGCATCTTTAAGAGGCTAAAGAAAATCTTGGCATGCCTCCCGGTCCCTGCTCAACAAACAGTGGTCCAGGCTTTGGTGATTTTCAGACTGGACTACGGCAATGTTTTGTATCTGGGTGTTGCAGAATCCTTGCTCAAATGACTCCAAATTATCCAAAATGCAGCAGCTCATTTACTTCTTCACACACCCAGGTTCAACTCCTCAGTTTGCTACATACTTTGCACTGGGTGCCTATTGAGCGAGGAGCACACAATTAAGACCTTATACTATATGCACAATTGCCTTGCTAATACAGGTTCAAAGTATCTGAGACCATTGATGCCTGGATATTTCCCAAACCATGCACTACGATTCAACCATCATGATATGGAAATGGTTTGTAGAATTTGGAAGTCTCGCCGGGTTGGCCGGGCGTTTACCTATCTCGGCCCTAAGCTTTGGAATTACCTGCCACATTAGCTGAGAGCCTGAAAATCGCTCCCATTTTTCAGAAGCAGCTTACAATTGGGCTTTTTCCACCTCTATAATTGCTAACGTAACTGTTTGACTGTCCTTGGTTTAGTGAAAAGGCTAGCGCTGGGAAACCTTTTCTAGGTAGCCCTGTGCTTTACAAGTCACTAATAATAATAATAACAAGTTACATGAAATTCAACTTGGGTATCAAGTCAGGTTTAATACAATGATCATTTTGATACCTTGAAGTATCAGCTTTAGTAGTCTCATTCAGAAGTTAGCACAGCTGAGTAGTCAGCATGTAGCCCTGTACTCGACATTGGGGCTACTAAAGTATCTGCTGCAAAAACGACAATTTTGGGGTTTTTACTGTTAGGACATATAAATCTGCATGTCCTACTCGTTAGTATATTACACCCTGCTTTAGGACTCGATAGGCCTGCTGTAGGGGTGACTTATATTTATTAATGAGCGTGATTTGGGTTTTGCCCTTAGTTTAAATGGCAAAGTTGAGTTACAGTTTCAAACTGCTCTGCCAGTCAGCAGTGGTAGGTTGGGAGACATACTTTCACGTTGGCACTTTCAAGGTGGCACAATAAGTGCAGCAGCCTGGGACACTTTACCTTACAAGCCCAGAGTACCACTGGTACCATAAACTAAGGATTTATAAGTAAGTAGGTAAAAATTGGGTGTAAACCAATCAAACATATATTGTAGGGTCAGAACATTGGCCCTGAGGCCTGGTTAGCAGACCTCAGTGCACCCTTAGAGTCGAGAAAACCAGCAGCATCAGTCCAAGACTTTCGGGGTGATTAAGCAAAAAGAGGCATTTCCTTATATTTTTAACATGTTTATTTTCGTAACTGTAAATAAGTGTGCATTTTTGCCTGACAAAGAAAAAGACAAAACTAAAAACATGAAGTGGACCAAGGTAAACTCCCATAATGATTCTATTAAGCTATCTGGTTCGCTTATGACTCATTTCGTTACTTTTTTTACCGATAATTTACTTTTTTCTACAATCAGCAGAATACGAGGCATGTGTCTGACGATGTGTCATGTCCCTCATTATGTGGCAAATGCGCGGTCACTCCATCTTACAGTAGTCCTATGACTCAGCATGGAGATAACAGTCAACAAACTGAAAATTTTAATTGAAGGTCTGGGTATTTTTTGTACTATGTAAATTAGTAAGTTGTTGCCAGTGCCTGTAAAACATAGAGCCAATGTTTTTCTGTCAGTTTAACGGTGAGTGCGCTAGAAAGTACCGTGTGACAATTCTGAGACCTGAAAACACAGTAATGAAACCACACAACAACAGAGGAGGCGCCCAGGGTGCCTGGTTTCCCACGAGAAGTCTCCCATTAGCTTGCCGCCATCTTTAGAGCGACCTGTTCCAGCGAGTGGGCCAGGCGACGTCTGACAGCATTGCGTAACCATTCCTGGGCTACTTCTCTTAAGTATAATATGACATTTTGACCTCCTGTAACATGGGATTCAAAGATACGTCAAGGGTGGTATGAGCCCTAATGCAAGGAAAATGGGTTCCCGGTTGGCTAGAAATAGGCCGTCGTAAGTGTCATAGAAAAGGCCCCACCCCCTCTGGGAGGCTGCAGATGAACATTCTATAGCACCCCTTGGGATGGGGCACTCAATTCAAATCCATGCCTGTTTAGGCGTCAGGCCTTCACAGTGACAAAACCTTACACTGAAATGAATGTCAACATGAATTGCCGTTATGACATCAGCATGACTCAAGGAACCACATTCTAGGAGTGGCAATAGAGCAAATCTGCCAGTCCATAGCCATGGCAGGTCAAGCTAATGGGCATTTGAATTGAAAGGTTTTTCTGTGCTACAACATTGTCAATGCCGTGACATATATGCAATGGAATGCATGTAAAATTTTGTTGCTGAGACAGTAATCTCCCCCATATGATATTACAGGTTTACATCCCTACCAGAGAGCCATCCCAAATATAGGTTACCTGATATTCTGATATTTTTGTCCCAGCACAGAGATCCTAGTTATTATGTGGTTTGGGCGCGTGCACTAGGTGCACAATCTAGTCTACATAGAACTACTGTCCATGTCCTGGGATACATACATTATGCGGTGGTGACAGAATACTGCTTTTCCAATTGATTGTACTGACCAGACCTTTTATATGTTCAAGGATAAGTGTGGTGCTTACAGAACTCACACACGTAAAGGCCCCACTCGAATGCAATGCCAAGACCCTGCATTGACATATGTGTGTTTATTTGCTCGTTGTATGATTGGTGGCTGACAACAGGACTCCATTTTTGTTATTGTTGCAGTTCTATATAGCGGGGTCTAGACCCACAGGTATCAGAGCGCTTTACATGAGCACCAGTTGCATTACAGACAGACACATTTATTTCTAGGCACAGGGAGAGTAAGTGATTTGCTCAGAATTACAGGGTGTGTGAGCCTCCCGCCAGACTCGTACCTCGTTCCCCAGCTACAAAGTCGGCCGTGCTAGCCGTTAAGTCACACCCTTTCTTTTGTTTGTGAGAGTGTGGCTGAAGCCACTAGTGGGCTCCATTTTGGATAGCCCTGGCAAAACATAACACAAGATGGAGACTGAGGCGCAGCCTCCTCAGGCAGTGGAAGTGTATTGCTTGCATTCCAGAGCAAGAGGGTGTAGCCTCAAAGATGTTTGGGAAGATGGGAAACAGTACTGTCCTAGTATCTTAGTAATTCAACTGTTACCTACTAATTAATTATAGAAATTAATTATCTCTTGCCCCTTTGTCTCACTCTCCTCACTGATACTCCAGAAGGCTGATACTGGCAACATGCAGAGCCTTCACACTTCATTGTACTCTTGTTTTAGGTGCTTCAGTTGAAGCCATCATTGTCACTACTGACAGTAAGATCCATCAGGATTCACAAAGTCTGTATCTGTTCTGCAGAAGGAAAATGAACCATGAGAAGGAACCACTCCAAAATGGTTCCTGGACAATGACAATGTGATCAACACCACCTGTCTGGGAAATGTATAGACCCAAAAGTGGGACCCAAACTATCCTATTTGGATCCAGTTCCATGTTCTTCACTGACTAAGGGAGGCAGTGCTCCTCAAGTACTGCTTGTAGTCCGTCAAGTACTGCAAGCAGTACTTGAAGACTGCTGAGATTGATGTCTTTGACAGCCAGTCTCCCAGAGGTGCGCGAACATCGCCTGACGTCTGCGCATCTTGCTGGAGAACTATGTGTCTGCCTGTAGCCTGGACTGCCAAAAACGAGGAAAGACCACCTTATCCTGCAGGATGAAACTGCCTGTAGGGAAGAAACTCAGCTGCCGTGCCGTGAGTGTAGGGTAGTTCTAAAAAAAAGCATATTGAGCTGGGTGAGTAACCAGTGCAGAATCAAAACTGAAGATTGTCTCCTAGCCCCCATATGAGTTTCCAGCACAAGCCAAAGAGCCAAATCATTCTAAGACCTCAGTAAATGGCAGCTAACCTGACCACAATGTGCCTGACCACAGGTAAACAGCGTTTTGTTCGCATGCTAAACAACGCATGCCATAACAACGCGGTCTATACAACGACCGTGCTATTATTTCGCATACCGTTACAACCCAAGTCGGAAGAACGACCAGCGTTAGGGGGAAGAAGGTATTGGATTTAAAATCCAACACCTTCCCTAGTGTCCACACAGACTGGAGTTGAAATAGTAAATTATACTATTCCAATATCCAGTGACCCCTAAAAGCAAGTCGCTGTTCCGACTTGCATTGTAACAGTATGTGAAATAACAACGCGGTTGTTGTAACTACCGCGTTGTTATGGCATGCGTTGTAAACGCATGCGGAAAAAAAGGCCTATATTCCTGACCACCATGTGCCTGTAAAAAGAGAAGTATTCTAATCACACACCAAAATGTAATGCTACACATAGGAAATGTTTATAAGCTACACAGTTCTAAGTTAAGTGCTAAGGGGTTCTAGACACATAGAACTATTCAGGCGTAACTTTGGCACAAGCGTGAGCTCACTGCAGTATGGTGCTAGCAGTTTTCTTGGTTCTGTGATCCGTAGTGTGGTTCATGTAGCTCTCACTACTAATGTTCTTTAAGGCTATTCAGTCCCACTGGGTTAAATACCAGGCTGGAGTTGTTGCAGTGGGAAACAGTCATTGTTCAGGTTCATGAGGCTCATGTTACCTGATGGATGGAATGCTTGGAACACACAAGCGCCCCGGACCATCTGGTAACTGAAGCATTGGCGAGTGGTCCGGCTCACATCTCCTGGTGGGCAGACTGGCACCTCCACCTCCTCCAACTCTTGGCATTGGTGATTGAGTTAGGTGGCTTTAGGTGGGAGCAGCTTGGGTACAGCTCAGGTACATCTAGGCACTGCCATGAGTGGAACATACCCACAGAGACTCTTTTGATACGGCTCAGTTTTATTCTAACACAAGACCTCAATCTGAGCTGAAACAAGGCGAGGGGGCACCATGAGATAAAAAGAAAAGCGCAGTAGGTCAAAGATGCACAACAGCACCAACCCTAGAACTCCAGTGGGAACAAAAGAAGACTAGCGATCCAAGGAATTAAACTGTAGATCTCAGGACAAGACTGCCTTACACAGTACCATTAATGAACTACTTGATACTGACACACACATATAATCCAATCTGTTAAGCAATTGGGACAACACGCATCGCTCCTCTTCACTAACTCATAAGCTTTTGCAAGACCAGACCCCCCATGGACACTCACCGAGTGATAACACACAACCAGAAAAGATTAAATATAGAGTACAGGGAGCACATGGAAATTATAGGGAGAACATGTAACCCCCACAAAGACAAAAACGGTAGAAGCAAGTAATTCACCAAGAACTAATATGGGTACTTGCGCGTGGGATCCAACAACAGTATTAATATTTAAGACTAATTCTTCAGGGTTGAGTCAACTCATTGGCAACCAGTACTAGAGGGCTGCTGAAAATGGTGGACATTGCTCTGTATAAAGACAACATAATGTAACCAACAGCATCTGGAGACCAACATATCCAATGGCCAGTTCAGTGGTCTTGAATATTCAACAACAATTGCAATTAATGACAATAAGTATTTGGTGACCACAAAAAACTAGGGCGCTCTGTATTAGGTGCCTGAGTCACAAACCCTTATCCGTGAGTAAGTATAGTTTTCTCCACCTGGAATGTAGCTTACTCCTAAATATCTGGGAGTAAGTTGTGGGCGCTCTTGGAAAAAAGCTTTGTCTCTCTATCCAGTTGCTTCACAAAGTATATGTAGTATTCAATGCCATGATGTTTCCGGGTGTCAATAAGTTCAGTTTTGGAATGTTAGGAGTCACTTGACTGAACATCAGCAGTTGCCTGAATAAGATGCTCCTCCTTGGCGGTCTCTATAATGCTGATTAAATCTTCCTAATCCAAGAATTTGGCTTGGTTATTTACAACAGTATAGTAATAGTAATAGTTGTTTCAATTAGGGCATTTCCATGTATCATGATTGCAAACAGGTTAAGGAGCACAAGAATCCCGAAGGAGACGATAATGGAGACTCCTAGGCCCGAAGTTATCCGAAACTCAAGTTCAGGTTAGGTATCTCCTGAACGATATAGACTTTCCAACAAGAGAGAAGGGTTAGAGTCTACAAATTAAATTTGAATTTCCCCTCACTGTCCACTGAAGGTTTTGAAATACATTCCTTCTTCAGGAATGGGGCTTGTAAATAATTTAATTTATTGACATAATTTTGTGAAGCAAAAGGTGGACCTCATGGGTGCAAAAGCATTAAACAGCAGTAATAGTAGAGCTTGCACAGAGTAGGTGATTGATTTACGTTGTACCACAAAGGGGCAAGAATAGAGCCGACGATCTCAACTCAATTTACTATCAAGAGTGAAGCACAGCAATATAGGTCCAATATATGTACAGACTCTATAGATTAGTGTTGGTTTACACACCTACACAAGCGATCATTTGTACATTAAACAAGGAAAAGTATAGTTTAAGCAACAGCTCCAGACCTTGGTTGACATGCATGGCAATAGATAAGCATGAGGTGGAATCTAGACCAGGTAGCCTTGGTATTTGGAAACCCTGGTATTTAGTTTTTTTCTTTTACATAATAATCACTTTCAGGAATGAGCAAAACATGATATATTGTAATAGAACGCAAACAAATATTTGATTCCAATGGAATAATTTATTTTGTACTTTTATTTACAGATAACAAAACTGATGCAGATGGAATTCTTTTACTGTCAGTGATTCATCACACATTTAAACAAGCTTTGGCAAAGTCAACAGGTCTAGTGCTGGCAGCCTGCCTTTAAGCTTTGTTAATCCTTGTTGGGTTTTGTCATGGTTTTGGCAAAACTTTATTGTCAGTTGCTATAACCTCATCAATCTAAAAAAACACATTGGCTAAAAGGAAAAAAATATATTTGGGTCTCAAAAAGCAAACATTGCCATAGTAGACCATGACACTTAAGGAGATACTTTGTGTGTGGATGTGCTCATTATGAATGGACAGAGTGCTGTCACTCACAGTGAAGCTAGCCAATAGCTGGCATTGGCTAACCCTTTGCCCAATGCTGTAAGCTGTAGTGGGCAGAAGAAAAATTTGACTGAAACCGTAACAGACCAATGAATGACTAGGGCTGACTGAAAGCACCTCTAAGTAAGTATATAATACATATAATTTTAGTAAAATCAAAAAGTCTTGGCTAACACAAGACCTAAAAACCAGTGAATTCTTGGTGTTGTACACTTTGGGGTTACTTCATGTCTGCAGATCTCTTAGTGCATTTTCATCCCTGGCAAAATACTAAAGGGGTGATTATGACTTTTCGGCGGAGAAGTGGTGTGGCGGTGCAAACCACCACACCACCGCTCTGCCAAAGGTCGCCCCACCCGCCTGATTACGACTTGCAAGTAGACTGGCAGGTGGGTGGCATGGCAATGCCATTTTTATAGGCAGCGGTGCAATTAAAAAAAGGCACCGCAATGGGACCACACTACAAGGTTCCTGCACGGCATGGGCTCGAAAGTCCATGTTGTGCAGGAGTTTATGTGCATGCACACAGGGGGCACATGTTATGCCCCCCTGTGTGCATACACATGTGGTTGAGGCACAGGGGCGTCCTGTAGGGCCCTCTTTGTTTCCTCCCCTCCAAGGTTTACATGGAGAGAGAACCTCCATGTAAACCCTGGAAGAGAGGGAACTCGTAATATGTTTGGCGAGACCTTGGTGGTCCCACCAAGCATACTGCAACCTCTGACCGCTGATCCAACGCCAGGGAACAGCAGTTCCCTGGCACAGCCAGACGTCCCAGAGCAGTCTGACTGCCCAAGTCGTAATCAGGTGGTCGGACCACAGGGGCGGCTGGATCCGCCAGCACTGCAGCACCACGAGGCTGGCGGTCCTCGGACCGCCAGACTTGTAATAGGGCCCTAAGTTAAGAAAAAAACAAGTTAAAAGTGCAACTACACCCTCCTCCCTATTTTCCTCCCATGCATTGTTTGCCTGTGAACAATACTTAGCATTAAGCACAATACCAGAGGTATTCATGGACATGTATTATTTGCATAGATTCCTATTCATATTTCTGGGGATTTTTGTGTCTCAACAGATATCTAAGTCTTAGATTTCTAGCCATTATTAGATTCTATGCAGTGTAGCCCTTGTATGCACACTGCTCTTTCTTTATTGTGGTCAGAATGAAACATAGGCGAAAGACTCAACTCGAGACAGTATGGCTCCTTGACTGGAAAGTTTCATGAATCTTTATCTCCATAACATTTTATGTAGATAGTAAAATAGATCATTATCCTACTCAATACCTTTTTAACCATGATGGTATTGTGCTTTTTTAGGTCTCGCAGAGAGACCTAATGCCACCCATCCACAAAGCTGACTTTTACGATGCGGATTTTCAACAGTTCACGAGAAGCGAATCACGTGACAAGCTCCTTGTGCACGAGCTTGCCCGAGCCTTCCCTCTGCTGCAGCATTTGCCACATCAAAGGCTTCCGCTGCCCCGCCCCCACTTATTCACGGCCGCAGGCCGTGACTCGCATGTACTTCCCCGGCTCTGCTCCCCGCCCTGCCTCCTCTCTATCCCTCGCTCTCCGCCAGATGCTAGGCTTCCTTTTCAGCTGCTTGTTATATAGTGCATCTTTGCGATTTCTAAGCATGTATTGTTTCATCTGCCGTCCTGCAAGTGATCTACATTTATTGCGCACCCTGTGCAGAATTTCTGTCGGAGATGCTGACCCAATAAATACAAATACAGCTGACAGTCGGGAAAGACCAAGCTCCAGAGATGAATCAGGCCTGCGCACGCCAGCTTCTTCCAGCCGCTGACAAACATCTAATTCTGGTAATTGACATTGCTCACGACAGTGGCGCTTCACGGCGGACATTTTTATTGGCGCGGCGACATCTCAAGCAGGAAAGGGTGCATTATACCAGTGAGGGGCCAAGTTGCAACAGAGTTTTGGGTGGGGGAGGAGAGTTGAGGAGTGGACATGAAAATGAGACAACCTAACAGCATACTTTGTTTTTTGCTGTGCACGTTTTTACACTTTTTAAAAAACATGGAGCATCTGCCCAGAATTACACGATATTTTGGTCCAGTGGGAAGACCGTGATTCGAAGGTCAGCAACATAGTGTTGAAATTCTGTTGAGCTAACAGGTAACAATGTGACCTGCAGCAGGCTTCGTTTAATGATGCCAGACTGATACATTAACCCGAAGCCCCTGCTTAGCACTGAGACAGGGTTTGTGCGGGTGACCTGCAATGTCAAGTTAACAAATTGCTTTGTGTGTAAAGTAGTGAAGCATCAAGACTTTATTTAGATGCCTATGAAGGACACTTCCTCCCAGCCTCACTGCATCTCATGACCCCATTCCTGCGCCTACCATTTAGAATATTGAAAACTTTACCAATGTGACCTTATGCTAGAAGCTTCTGAGAATGGATGCCTTCCCCCTGCCAGCAGCATTTGCCACATCAAAGCGTTCCGCTGCCCCGCCCCCCGCCGTCACTTATTCACGGCCGCAGGCCGTGACTCGCATGTACTTCCCCGGCTCTGCTCCCCGCCCCGCCTCCTCTCTATTCCTCGCTCTCCGCCAGATGCTAGGCCGTGACTCCTTATCTAGGTGTTCCTTTTCAGCTGCTTGTTATATAGTGCATCTTTGCGATTTCTAAGCATTGGGAAATACGGGTGTCACTTTAACCAAATGTGATGCCACTGGGACATCTCTGGCTATGTCACTGTATTGTTTCATCTGCCGTCCTGCAAGTGATCTACATTTATTGCGCACCCTGTGCAGAATTTCTGTCGGAGATGCTGACCCAATAAATACAAATACAGCTGACAGTCGGGAAAGACCGAGCTCCAGAGATGAATCAGGCCTGCGCACGCCAGCTTCTTCCAGCCGCTGACAAACATGCGTGTGGGTACTATATTTGTATGTGCCCGTGTTTAACCATATTTGGTCGTTTGGCAATGTTTATAAGCTGGAAAGACTGGTAATTCAGTGGATGAGTGTGAACCTTTATCTCTCGTGGCCATTTCCCCTTACTTGTGTGTACTCTTTCTAGGACAGCCTTTTCTGTATGTAAACGTGAGGTTGAGTACTTTGCCCATGTAACTAGATATTAATGGCCCCATTATAAATGTTGTTCCTCGCTTCCCTGTGAGGTTTATGTATTCGAAAATCTTGCAGTGTGCGAAGCTACTGTTATTTGGCATTTCGGTTATTTACGCAAATACATTTATTTGTCGTTCCTTTCTCTATTTATTTGTCCTCCATGCGTGTTTACTACACAGTTTGGCCACTAGAATACACCCACGCCTGGCATCGCTCAATGTGAAGTCGTCTTAGTTTAGTGCACATTTTCCAGTCAGTCACATCTTAGTGGTTCAAAGACATTCACAGTACCACTCAGCAGAAACACTCACCACCACCATGAGCTAATGAGCTGCTACATGGAATGGTGTTCCCATTCAGCTGCTTAAGGCATCCCGATCCTTAAGCAGAGGGCGCACATGTCCTCTGCTTTTGTTTATTGATTGCTCTTGACCCGTACTAGCCTTTTAAGGTGGAGTTAGCTGATGCCTTTTTTTCCTGTATTATTTTGAGTACCTTTACATCTGCTGGAGTCGATAACATGGTTCTCACTCTCTCCTCCTCTATCCCTCTCCGTGCTCTCCTCTCTCTCTCTCCCTCTCTCAATCCACTCCCTCTCCTCTCCCTCCTTCCCTCTCGTCCTCCCCTCACTCGCTCACTCTCTCTCCCTCCCCTCACTCTCTCACTCTCCCTCCCCTCACTCTCTCACCTTCCCTCTCTCCGTCTACCTCTCTCCCTTTCCCTCACTTCCCTCTCCCTCTCCCCTCTCTCCTCTCTCACCTCTCTCTCTCTCATCTTTCCTCTCTCCCCCTCTCTCCTCTCTCCCTCTCTTTACCTTCCCCCTGCTCTCCTTTTTCTCCCTCTCCCCATCTCCCCCTCTGCCTGCTCTCCTCTCTCTCTCCCTCTCTCCCTCCCCTCTTTCTCCCCTCCGTCCTTTGCTTTCGTCCCCCCCTCTCTTCTTACCCTCCCTCTCTCCCTCTACCCTCTCCCCCTTTCCCTCTCTCCCTTTCACTCAATTCCCTCTCCCCCTCTCCCTTTCCCTCTCTTCCCTCTCCTCACTCACCCCTCTCCTCACTCTCTCCAGGCCTGACTCTCTCCTCCCCTCTCACCACTCTCCCCTCTCCCCTCTCACCACCACTCTCCCCTCTCAACACCACTCTCCCCTCTCAACACCACTCTCCTCACCACTCTCCCCTCTCCTAATTGCATTTTTTCACGGCCGCCAGGCCGTGACACCACATCAAAGGGCTTCTCCTCCCATAATTATTTTTTTACGGCCAGCCGGCCGGCCGTACTTTAAGTTTCACGCCCGCCATACAACATACAACCACACATACAACCACTCGCACAACCACACGCACACGCAAACCGTCAGTGCACAGTTTCACCAGGCACAGACACCATCAGTCGTCAGTGCATGTTTTCACCGGGCACAAACACCACCAGCTGTCAGTGCACTCTTTCACCGGGCACAAACACCACCAGCCGTCAGTGCACGCTTCCACCAGGCACACACCACCAGCCGTCAGTGCACAGCCGTCAGTGCACGCTTCCACCAGGCACACACACACCACCAGCCATCAGTGCACGCTTTCACCAGCCACACACACACCACCAGCCATCAGTGCACGCTTTCGCCGGGCACAAACACCACCAGCTGTCAGTGCATACTTCCACCAGGCATACACCACCAGACGTCAGTGCACGCTTTCACCAGGCACACACACACCACCAGCCATCAGTAAACGCTTTCACCAATCACAAACACACCACCAGCCGTCGGTGCACGCTTTCACCAGGCACACACCACCAGCGTCAGTGCACGCTTTCACCAGGCACACACACCACCAGCCGTCAGTGCACGCTTCCACCAGGCGCGTCAGTGCACGCTTTCACCAGGCACACACACCACCAGCCGTCAGTGCATGCTTCCACCAGGCACACACACCACCAGCCGGCAGTGCACACTTCCACCACAGCACCACTCAGCACCACCACAGCACCACTACACCATCACTCAGGGGCACCACAACATCACTATGCGCTACAACAGCATCAATGAACGCCACAGCATCACTTGTCCCCAAAACAACATCATTCAGCGCCACCACAACATCAATCTGTGCAACCATTCAACAACAACTGTTTCAAATATTTTCTGTCAATGTTTAAAGCTTTATTACAAATGTCATAAAAAGATGTTAAATGTTTTCACTTCTGTTCTTGTTAAAACATTGTGATTTGTCAGATCAATACATGTAAGACAGGGGGAAACTAAACATGTACCTTTACTAATGCTATAGATGTAACATTTGCTAACTTTATAACTATTGGCATTTCTAATAACAAAATTAATACTTTTATAATTTTAAAAACATAAACAACATTTTTTTTTTTTTACATTTTACACACCAAAAGCTTAAACTTTTCTATTGCGAGACCTATTGCATTGCAAATGCTTGTTTTTTTTTTTTAGCCCTTTAAGGGTCCCAGTGCGAGCTGAGCAGTAACATGGGTTAGTAATCCTGGGCTTAAGACTACTGTTACCAGGAGGCATTACCACCCCATTCACCAGAGATTTCAAGGACAAGACCCCGGAATCAGGAAAAAATATCCGGGCTGTTTATCACAGATTCAGTTCGATGTTTGTGCCCTTGTTTTCTCCAAAATTCTATCTGCTTTGAGCAGGTGGAAGATGTGACTGAAAAGCAAGTGTTGATGCGGTATCACCATCCCATATCATTATCTCTCCTTTGCCTTCTACCTCAAAAAGGCTGGTAGTCCAGGTGCTCATTCTTTCTCGCCTAGGCTATGGCAATTCGCTCTACTTTGGAGCACCTAAAGCCACAATAAAGAAGTTACAGATAGTTCAGAATTTGGCCGCTCAGATGCAACACATCATACAGAGACATAAATCTGCCTGACAAGCCTTATGCCTCCTCCACTTGCTTTGTGTGGATAATGGCAATTCGCGATAAAGGGCCTTTGACTGTCCTTGATTGTCCTTGATTTGATTGGACCTTTGCGGTCTCTGCTATCCTTCTACACACCTGGGAGATCCATGCACTCCTCTAATCCCTATTTGGCTAAGATCCCTGTCATTAAGAGAACGAAACAGGAGGGCGTGCAATCTCATACAATGCTGCGAAACTGTGGAACAGCCTTTCGTTCTCTCTTGGATCAATTGAAAAGGAACTTCTGTTCTGGAATTCACTGAAAACGTGGCTCTTCCAGAATGGGCGCCTGTTCTTTCCCCTCATGGCCCAAGTGAACTCTTCTGTGCCACACTATCAGATCTGGAATGCTTACAGTAGCTATGCTCTTTATAAGTGCTTTTAGAATAGAATTGAATAGGTGTGGTATGGCCACCCAGTAATGCCATATCGGGCGGAGAGGTATTACCATTGAAAACCATGTGGTAAAACACCTGCGTACAACTTGTAATGAGGGCATTAGGCAGGTGAGTCAAAGAAAACAGATAGATTAGCTAAAGGAAATACCTATAGCCAGGACCACTGGAATTATGCAGCAGTGGAGCAGCAAATTAAGCCGCAGGGTTAACTAAATTATGCGGCAAGAAAGGGAAAATTATGCAGCATAATGCACCAGGGCCGGACTGGGAACCACAACCGGCCCTGGCAAAGTGCTCGGCCGGCCCCCCTCCCCACTCAGGGGGAAGGGATGGGTTGGAGGTGCTGCCGAGCTCTTTTCTGGGGCTGGTTTTCGGCCGATTTTGGTACAGGGCCGATTTCGGCCCTGTAACAAAAACGGCCCAGAGGGGCCCAAAACCGGCCCCCACCCGAGCGGCACACCGGGGGATTGCCCGGTGCCCACTATGGCCAGTCCGGCCCTGTAATGCACACATTTGTTGATAGTATTACTTCAATATTTTTTAATTTTGACACATGGAAATACTGTCTGGTCAAAGATTTCTCATCATTAGTACCAGTTCAATAAACAAATACAGAACTAAGCAACTGAAAGATGGCCAATTAATCTTTGAGACAAGCTTTCCACTGAGCTTGAACATATGTGGCAACATTTGTAGTAACTTTTAATCTGTTTGAGATAGAAACACATTTTTCTGTTAAAATCTGCAGATTATGCAGCAGATGATTGATTACACGGCAGACACAGCAAATCCATTATGATGCCGAAAAAGCAGCGACCAAAGAATCACATAATTCCATCAATCCAGCAATGTGTACATGTATCTGCCTTTACATCTAAGGCCATCATCTGAACTGGGCAGAGGTTCTGCTTCTCACCAGGCCATAGCTCCACCACCATTTTGCCACAGCCACAGACAGTAATTGTCTTTGATTGCTAGGGCGGCTGGCAATGACTGAAAAATGAAAGATATGTGGCAGACATCAGCATGAAAAAGGCCTACTCATGTCAATGAAAGCACCAGCAGACAGACATGCTCAGTGTTAAGTGTTAAAGGAGGAATACAGGTCTAAGTAGTATTCTGTAGCAGGATAAAAAAAAAGAGCACAGATGGAGACAGGACCCCAGGGGGAGGGAAGTAGATATGAGCTTCAGTAGAATAGAGAAATATAATTAGGCATAGAACAAATGGAAGGTCAGAGGCCCGCATTGCAAGAATACATAGCTGAGAAAATATGTAGATGAGGCAGCACAGAGGCGCAGAATAGGTGGGCGGTTAGGCTTTGCCAAGCAGCAGATGTGTCTGGAGCATAGCATTGCTAGGCTTCAAGTACTAGACAAGCCGAAGACATCAGTAGTGTAGCTATGGTGTGGAAGAGTAACTAACAATAACTTGTGCACCTGAATCGTATTTCGTAAACACGTGACTAGCTGTTTTTGCAGAAATTATAATCTTTTGATAATAATGTTGTGCTTTAGCAGGTTTACTATGCAAATGTATGACATATTTATGTCTAGACATGTATAAAAGAAGCTGTTCATCGCATTGTAAAGTCAAAGCTCAGATTGCAGTTCCACAGAGCTGACCGACCTTCCGCGTGTGCGCTTGCCTTTTATAATAAAGTCGGTGCTATATTGCCAACAGAAGTCATGTCGTCTTTTTCTTTCGTTCAGAAACATAAGCACTGCCATTATGATGTCCCTGCTCCACCTCTTAACTTGACGTTGGGCAAAACATGTCGCAGTCTGACAGGCTCCCCATCCCATACTCAGTCTCCCCTTCGAATGAAAAGCATTTGGTGGGACGAGGCAGCAGTCACTCCTATGTCATAGTGGTTCATTTTATTTTTGTTTATTTTTCGCATTTCACACACCACCAACTACCACTCCCAAAAGTCCCGAACTTAGGGGCATATTATCAAAGACCAGTGTTAAAATTATCTCCGTTTTATCGGCAGGAAACTGCAGATAAAACGGCGATAATGGGCTTGATAATAAGCCCTTGTTAATTCCCATAGAAGCCCATGTTCTGGTGTTAACATGGGCTTCTATGGGAATTAACAAGTGCGTATTATCAAGCCCATTATCGCCGCTTTATCGGCAGTTTCCTGCCGATAAAACAGCGATAATTTTAACACCGGTCCTTGATAATATGCCCCTCAGTACCTGAATCTCCAAATTAAAGCAAAGCACACAAGGGCTTTCAGAACTATCCTTGAAGCTTATTAACCCCCTCCATGCTGATGACGGCCCCCAGCCGTCATGCATCACGGTGCTCGTGTGCTGATCACGGCTGGGGGCTGTCATGAGCCCGCCCACTTTTAAAAACGGCCGCACAGGCGCAGAATCGCGGCCGCGCCCAAGGGGTTAAAATATCCGTATCCCCACCACAGTGCCTTAGAAAAAGACTCCAATGAAAGTCTTCCTAAAGAAGGAAGGAAGATATGTTGTATTAAAAAGCTTCCTTGCAGCAAGGCTCCAAACAGGCATTGAGAGTTGGCCATCACAAAGAGGCACAGATACTGTTATGTTCCCTCCCAAAAATCTCATTCAGACCAACATTTCGTTACGTTCCAAAATGTTTTCTTTCAAGTGGCTTACATAAATGTTTACACTGCGAATTCCCACGACACAATGCCAAAGAAAGCGTTCCCAACTTTCTATTAAACAGGCGGCCTGCTCAGACTTAAAAGGTTAGGTGAGAGAGAGTATGCCATGTGGTTTGGCAACTTTCCTCAGGAGGGGAACTTTTAGAGTAAAGAAGTCTTAAAGATGCCCAGGAGGTCAGCAATCATTCCAAATAAATTTGTGATGAGCTGATCAAGTCGGTTTACTGCCCTTGAAATGTATTCCATTGTCTGCAAGTGAATGTTGCATATCAATATGATACCTTTACGAGTACTGAACCAATTATATTTCTGAAAATCAGCATAATTTTCCATTCTTTAAAATGTAAGTTAATTTCTGGATGCAGCATCTAGCGTGAATCTTTGATAACCACTGTTCTCTATTACTTAAATATATGGCATTAATTATATATCTTTCCTCCGATTTTCAGGGGAAGCATCGAAATGGAACTAATTCCTGAATGCACCGATTTAAGGATGAGCGTCACTGGTTAGAACCCGTGAACCCTAATTCTTTGAAGAGTGCAAGAGAAACAGATTTAGATGTGATTTCTTTTTTTGCTCAGACATCCACGATTTTATACAAGGAACCTTTTCTCCTTAATTATCTGCTTCACTTCTAGACTGCAAAATTTAGCAATGCTTCAAACTGTTGTGAAATGGAACTGGCTTTCAGTCAATTTAGGAAAGGTTCCAATCACATTTCTGGGAGCCCCTCAGGAACGAGTGTTTGTGTAGGGCTTTTGATTTCTCCCTCTCTTTCGCGGGCGCCTAATTTATTCCTCCTGCTTATGCACTATTAGGTTTGTATCTTTCTTCAGAAATATTAAAATTGTCCTGTAATGTTGGGATGCATTTTAATGTTTTATTTTGTATAGTATGGTACATTAACGCACTTCGGTGTAGAGTTTACACTCAAGAAAATAAATGGATTAAATAGATATATAATTATAAGGCTCCCTGTTTTCCCTTTTTACTGATTTTTACAGATAACTACAGACCGAGAACCATTTATTTTCCTGTCAGTATTTATTTTTAAATGTGGATAAAAACGGAAATTGGGTTGTTTGAGTGATTTTAAATGCTGTCAATCATGACTATAGCTGTGCGGATTGACAGGCGAATGGATTAAAAAAACATAGGGATTTTAGTAAAGAGCCTTAAACAGCAGTAGATTTCCACAACATTGATACTAAAAAGTATGTATTTTCTTACAAGTGCATATTTTACCACCTGAGTGTGTATATATCATTGAAACCTGTCAGGCGTTCAGACATGAGTGCACATTAACTAGTTAAATACATGCAGAAACTTGTACATTTCAGCTTCATTTTTTCACAAAACAAAATAAATATGGATAAACACAGGTAACATTTGCAAAAATAAATATAGATAAATACAGACAGAAATAAGAAAAATATAAATACAATAAAACCGGGAGCCCATTATATAAAATATGTAGGTATGTGTAGTTAATCATTGTTGTCACCAGCTTTGCACTCAGTTACACGTTAATGGAATAATATGGACCAGTAAGCGGGTTATTAAGTCTCCTATGGTGATATGTATTGATTACTTTATGTCATTATGATAACGTTAGTTATTGTTTTATGTTATTTTTTAATTGTAAAGCACACATCTGCTATTCCTATGGCCTTGTAGCACTGTTTACGTTCCACTACGTAGTTCTGCTTGGATGGGGGGTTTCTAGAGATCAAATCTTTTTCAGATATGCAAAATCTGTGCTTCAGTGTCCATGTCTACTCATCTCACTGTCTCTGTGGGTTGTAAAATGTTTTTCAAGGTCAATGATATTGCATCTGGTACATCGCCTACTACTACGTAGTCATGAAAAATATTATTTTAACTTTATCTGATCTACCTAATCCTATTAACTATTGCATACACCTATTATACGTACCTATTGTTACCTCACAAGTTAATGGTTAGGTTGATGTGGTCAATTAAATATTATTGTCATGCAGTATAATTCATACAATATGGCGGGAGCATACGTCTCAGGGTATCACATTATTCATGCCTTCTGTGATGAAAAGAATGACTTGAGGACGAGAGACAGCTCAGAACAAAATGCAGTTGTTAAGATTTTGTTCCATTACAGACCCAAGTCAGCTCCAAGGTTAGTTGCTCTTTTTTTTTTTTTGTGTTACAATTTTTTATTGACATTTTGAGTAAATTACATCATAAGTACAATAAACTTATTAATAACTTACAATTTGAATATGAATAAATATACGAAATATATGGAAAAAAAGAAAAAAAAAAGGAGAAAAAAAAGGCATATATGACAATTACTAAGCACCAATAAATAACACAACTATAAAGATAAATAGTTAGATAAGGTTAGTTGCTCTTGAAGAGTACGTCTCTGAGAGAAAGGTATTCAGAAATTCCATATAAAATTTAAAATGACAACCGAAATAATAAAGCTAAAAGCAACCAAATATTTATTTTGGTTGGAGTTGTCTTTTGCCACAATGGTTTTAGGACTTATTTTGATGGGTCTTATTTTCCGACACTTCATAAGTTAACACACTCCAGTCACAACACTGTTCGAAACAACCTTACCTGATAAATACCCTAAGAAGATTTTTTCAGAAAGGATCTATGTCTGTGTATCATTGTCGAAATATCAACATCTAAAATCTCCACAATATCAACAACCATTATATGATCAAGGTATTTATACATAGGTAACTATATGCTTACTACCCTTAACACATCCACTTACCTTGACAATATAATAGAAGTCAATACTGTGGATTCAATATTTTTGTTAGTTGACGTTTCGGTCATGATATAGTGAACCCCCCACACATCAGAAACAGCACTCCAGAATCCACTCCCTTAAATTACAATTAATAATGGGGTTGTGTCGGGAAGAGGGAGGCTCCATCTCAAAAATAAATGGCATTCCCGCTTTACAACCAGAGTTTTATGCCAATGGAAGAAAATCTTTCTTTGCTTCCCCTTTGGGGTGCATGAGCAATATCCCATACAGGTCCACAATTAGATACCCGGTTTCCTATCAATGTGCACAACCATATAGCCGGTTCACCATTCACATACCCACCTGAAAAAACACACATTGTAATCCCTTAATTTAATCCTGCTGTAGAAAATAAGAAGCCTACGATGAACCTGAGAAGCCATCATTTGTTAGATGAGAAGACTACGTTTTTTCCATTCTCCTTCTAGCAGTAGCAAACTAAAGGTTACAGTATGGGAAAATTTCCTAAGTGGAAAATATCCACAGCTTTTCCAGCACTCCGTGAGATCACCACTCAATTCACAGGGTATTCTCTTTTTCCAGAATGGATCAGATAAGGGTTAATGCACGCGCATTACTGCAACCACAACATCTTTCTTAGTCTTGGATCCACAAGACGGGGAATTTAATTCTTGCTCTTAAAAGCAAATTTCAATTTAGTGACTGGAAAGACTATCAAGAGGTGATTGCTTATACCTCCAGGGACTATTAAAAAGAACTACAACCAAAGCAATAAAAACTGCTTGAAACATTACTCTGCAATGAAGCTAATTTAAATTAGTGTTTATGATCAAATTTGAGAAACTGCATCCTTGGAACTGGTACAATGAAGGATTAGCTCACTATCAGTAGTAATATAAGAGTAGTGGAACATGACATAGGCCTGGGGGACTGAACAATCTGTAAGGATCAAGAGTGTTCCTGCATTGTGCTTGAGGAACTTAACTATTATAGGACTGGAAAGACATGCGCTGGCAAAGCCAGGAGGTCTGGTTTTAATTTGATAACCTACACAATCAGAGACATGAACACATGCTGTGTAGAGGCATTAGCACTTTAAAGCCAGAGCTATTTTCTTTGCCTGTGGCCGCTCAGTATTCAACCTCAGAAGCGTATAAAGAATGGTTACACTGGGTGTCAATCTCCCAAAAGAGTGGTGACATCAAAACATGTCTTCTCAAATATTGTAACTTTTTATACTGCTCGGAATACAAAGACAAGCATCAGATCAACATAGGTCCCAGCTACTGAGTACCACCATGTTAGGTGAAATACCGGGGAAACTTTTGTGCAACATACTCAGGAACATGGGAGACAGATAGTGAAGCCAATGATTACATTAAGCACAGGTTAGTACAGTTTTCATTCCTGGACTGCATAGTAAATTCTGACCAAGAAAGCAGATAAAATGGGTAAGCAGATGTTCTACCTACTATGTTAAATTAATTATTATTAACTATCATCCCTAGAGTTAACTACTGTATTAGAAATGTCTTAATTTGGGCATCACAGTCTTTCAAATCTTAAAGCCTTCCTTTTCTAGGCCAGTCTTTATGTGCAGTTTCATCTTATGGATTTTTGGGGCACCAGGCAGACATATTTTGGGGTTCCCGGTTCAGAACAAAAGCGCAATATCAGTTCATTTGAGTGACTGACAGAGGTTGAGATAGCACAAGCTGTATATTCATGCAGACATTATGAACGTAAAATACAACTGAAGGATACCGCATCCACTATTGGAACGCTCCATTGATTTGGATCCCAATTGTTACGCGGTCCATCAGTTACTTATTTAAATGCTTGATACATTTAGAATTGATGCTATCAAAACCGTATTCGCATTTAGGAAGTCTGTTTTTTTAGGTCACAGACATTTTCAGTTTGTTTTTGCTATGCAGGAAGTATCAAAGATTTGATAGGATGGCCTATTTGTAAACAAACCCCATGTCCTGACTTCTCAGAATGAAAGTATATACCACAACCGGTATTCTTAGAGTTTTAAGGCAACCGTCTCGACGACCAAATATAGTAAACCACAAAGTTGATATTCTACATGTTTCTTGTTTTGTTTGCACACTTTGTTTAAGAGCGAAGATAGTGCGCTGAATGGAGCTCACGAAAGCACAGGTATGAATCTAGGACCAGAGTAAAGAATCGTTCATTTTGTAAGTTTAAGCTTAATTTACGCATTCAAATGGCTTGATTTATGAGTACAAATACACATCTTTTGTACAGAAAACATCAATTTGTACGTCTATATCTATTTTCTCACATGTAATTTTACCATAGCATTGTGGAACAGTATTTACAACAAATTTTATTCCATTGGTGGGGAGTGGTCTTTTAAGGCCAGTACTACCCTTTTAAGGCCTGTACTACCCTATACATTTTGTGCTCACTCACAACTCATGAGAATGGGAATTCCGACATATTTTCTCAGCCCAACCCCACTAATGAAACAGCCGGAGATTGGCATCTGTGAATGGCAGGCTTACACCCGTTTCTAGCCTTTGAAACAAAAGGGAACACCCTTAAAATTGAGAAAGGTGCAGTGGAAGCTAATTCTACACTGGGAAAAAATCTTGTGAATTTAGAAAAAAGTTTCAGTGTGAATGCAGCAGGGGCTTAATGCGGGCCCCTGCAGCGCAGCCCCCAACGCTTCAAGGGGGGCCCCTGTACAGCCAAGGGCCAATTAATATATCCAAGATATAGGAGATTCATGGGCCCCTCATTATATGCTGCGCGGGGGGAGGGGGGTCATTTTGTGTTAAGCGAATGAAATGCACATTTGTTAAGTATATTGACAATAGGTTGATCTCTATGTACAATTGCGTGTGAGTATCTGCTGACGATTGTAAATACACCTGTATAACTGAATCTGTAGGAGCTTTCCAGGAGTAATTGTGGAATTCCTTGAAGATTCCAGAAATGTGAAAATCTAACCCCAAACTTACATATAAACCCTAAAATGTAGATTTTTAAACTGTTTTTGGCCAATAAGCACCTAGTTTAAAAGCTGTAAAACCAGTTACTTTAAGTGAGTCAAAGGGCCAGGACATGGCATGCCAGTCTGGTGTCATGACTTGCCGCCACGCTCCTGATTGCCAACACAGTGCCTGACTCACTAACCCATGAAATACCCTTGTGACTCGTATTCTTGTACAAAACGTGCTTCGCCTCCTTCATTCTACCAATGTTTCAAAGCAGATGTTCCTAGTCTTTTTCCCCCTTCTTTTTCCAAACAACTAAACTTCTTACCAAATGTGTTTAAAACTTAATCAATAATATTTTTTTTTATATTTTGTATATAAACTGGCACCTCTCCGCCCTTGACATCTGAAAAACAGGCACTTCAAGAAATTAACGCACTTCACAAACCAGCCAAGATCTGACAGAAAGGGAAATGCTCGCTATCTTGAACAAGCTAAACACCGACAGAACACACTGTAGCTCATACCATATAGACCCAGGTTCTAAGGGACACAGAGTAACCCCATTATTTTTTATGGTAAGATTTAAAATACAGCAAGATTCACAGCCAAAAAGAAACAGACAATTAGACGATATTGGAAACCAGGTATACCAACGGCAAACATAGCAGCATAGAACATTGCATATTTTAAGGCTGTCACACAATTGTGACATTGCCAGATGAATTCATGCAGCGAAACCTGCACCCAATTATCAAAAAGATGTATATGTAAAGGAGATATATTGTTGCTTGATTTGTACTGGTGCTTGCCAGTGGGGACACCCAGGGTTGGATTTGGATTAAAAATTGGCCCGGCACTCTAAAAAAAAAAGTGGCCCACATTTGCATATTGCCATTCCGCAAACCACTGCTTCTGCGAAATTTTATTTTTAAAAAAGGCGGGGGGAGGGGTTTATAAAAAAAGCACGGATTATTTTACACTGGTGAAACACACCTGAAAACAAGTGAGGCAACTTTTGCTCAAGCCCCCTGCCCCCGCTCAATAGGCATATATTAATGGGCCAGCCCAGCGAGAAAAAGGGAGTGACACATCTGCCCGTTGATAAAAGGGAGGTATTGGACGTTCATCTACCTCCAGAAAGGCCACTCAGGCACCCACTGGGCTACTGGCTGCATCGAACAACGCAGAAACCGCCCAAATAGGCCCCCCAGGCTGCTCAAAAAAGCAGCCCACAGCAGGAATTCAGATACCGGCTCCTCGGGCATTGCCCAAGTGCCCACGTTACCAATCCAACGCTGGGACCACCGGCACTCAATTTTGGAGACTGGAACTTATTTTTCATCATCAGATCATCACTCAGTGCAAGGGAGAGAAAGGTAGAAAATGGATAAAGGAGGGAATGAAAGTGTAAAGATGAGTCCAAATAGATTGATAAAATTGATATCTTTATTGTAGAGTTTGTACAGGGACCTCCAGCTCATCCACAGCCTGCTTCACAGCTCAGTTTGATCTACTTCAAAGATAACATTCTAAGCTGCTAGGCAACTCATTTGCATTCCATATGAGTCATCTCTACACACCTCCCCCCTTACATATACCACAACTAAAACTTGAAAGAAACTATAATACAGAAAAACAAAGCAGAGAAGATCAATTTAAATACAAGGAGAAAAACACTTAGTTACATTTCCTAAGCAGTGAAGATCAATTCAAATACAAGGAGAAAAACACTTAGTCACATTTCCTAAACTCCAAGTAGACCCATCACACAAAGTCAAGACACTTTTCTTTACTTCTTTCACTCGAACAGGTTTAGAAAATTTGCTATCACCTTTGGCAACAAAACCCCCACGTTTTACTACTACCCAATCACCTGATTTTATATTAGGAATTTTGACTCCTTTTAAATGATCATAATGTTTGGCAGCAATGGTTTGTTTGTTGACAACTTGTTCTCCAATCACATCACGATTCACCCATATACATTCCCTGTCTTTCAACCACCCTGGTATCTCCTTCAAACCCGGTTCCCTTCCTTTAAGAGAAATAAAAGTTGACACTCCAGTCATGGAATGTGGTGTTACTCTATAAGACCACATTAGCTTTTTTAACTCTTCAGACCAGGATAAACCATTGCACAAAGAAAGTTGTATATTGTCCAAGATCAAACGATTAATTCTCTCAACTAAGCCATTGGCTTGTGGCCTGAATAAAGCAACCCTTTCATGCTTAATACCTTTTCCACAAAGAAACTCCTCCATTTTCCTAGAAATTAACTGAGGACCATTGTCTGACACCAAAACTTTTGGAATTCCTTCATTCAAAAACACCTTTTCAAGAAACTTAATTACTTTCTCAGTTGTAATACTCTCAGACTTCTCGACCACTAACCACTTGGAGTGATAACCAACAAAAACCATTAAGAATTTGCAATTCGTTCCTAATTTGGAAATAGGACCAACAAAATCTAAAGCCAACCTTTCCCAAGGACGCTCAGGAAACTTCACAGAAGCAAGAGGAGGTTGACGTAAAACTTTGGTTTTGTCACTAGCAGCACAAGCATAACAGTCCTTGACAGCTGCCTCAACCTCATTATCTAAACCTGGCTACCAGTATGACTGACGTACACGTCGCTTAGTCATATTTCTTCCTAAATGACCTTCGTGTGCCATAATGACAATTTTAGACCTAAGAGTCTCCGGTTGTACTAATTTATCTCTCCTCCACAATTTTTCTTCTCTTACACTTAACTCTTCTGCAACATTGATGAAACCTTTAAACCGTATATCATTGCACAATTGCGCATCCCAACCATTAGAAATAGAAAACATAACTTTTTTCAATACTTCATCTTCCAACATTGCAGCATTCCATTGCTCCAACCCAAAAGCTTGCTCTTCAGTATACCTCACTTCCTCAACATCAACCTCAGACTCAATATCACTCACCACAACCGGTATTCTTGACAAACAATCCGCTATTATATTCTTCAATCCTTTCATGTATTCCACTTCAAAATTATATTCCAACACTGATAAAATCCACCTTGATATCCTCGGAGTAACACTCCCTTCCAATCCTTTGCCACCCTTAAATAAATGAACTAAAGGTTTGTGATCAGTGCAAAGTCTAAATGGTAAGCCCCACACAAAGTATTTGAAATGTTTAATGCCCCAACAACACCCCAAGTCTTCTTTTTCTATCACTGAATATGATCTCTCAGCACCCTGTAACCTTCTAGATGCAAACCCAATAATTCTTTCTTCCCCATTACACACTTGCGTTAAAACAGCACTAATACCTATAGCGCTCGCATCAGTGGTAATAAAAGTTTTAGCTCTAACATCAAAGTGTCCAAGGCTGGGCGCAGACAATATTCCATCTTTAATCTCCTGGAATGCTTTTCCACATGCATCACTCCATGCAAACTCGACACCACTTTTCATCAAAATCCGCAATGGTTCCACAATATTAGTAAAATTTCTCACAAACTTGGAGCAATACTCCGCTAAACCAAGAAAGCTTCTTAGTTGATCTTTACTAGTAGGAACAGGAGCATCTCTAATGGCAGAGACAATACTTTTCTTAGGTCTGATCCCTTCCTTAGAAATTTCTTGACCTAGGTAATTAACTACATCCTTCCTCAACTGGTATTTCTCTCTTTGTATAGTTAACCCATGTTCTCTTATTCTACATAAAACACTCTCCATTACTTGATCATGATGATCAAAATTTCTACCAACAATTAACACATCATCTTGGAAACAAAGTACATCACTAATACCATGAAGAACTTTTCCCATAACCCTTTGGAACACCGCTGAGGCAGAAGCTAATCCAAAGGGCATCCTGCGGTAACGGAAAGCACCCAGCGGTGTTACAAATGATGTTAAATGTCTAGATTCTTCATTGAGGTCAATCTGGTGATATGCTGATGACATATCAATAACACTAAAGACACTCCCCCCACCCATTGACGTCAACATCTCTGAAATGTTTGGTAGGGGTTGGCGATGAACCCATATATTCTTGTTAAGATCGCGAAGGTCAATGCATAAACGAATTCTCTTTCCCCCATCTTTAGGAGCGACGACAATGGGTGCAAGCCACTCAGAAGCCTCAATAGGCTCAATTATGCCCAATTTCAGTAACCTATCAAGTTCATCTTGTAGAGGACCTTTCATAAGGTGGGGAACAGATCTAACTTTGTGAACTACCGGAGTAGCATTACTCTTGAGAATAATTTTATGAGAAAAATTTCTTAGCTTTCCCAATTCATCACAAAAAACATCAGAGTACTTTCCCATAATTAACAAATCATAACTCTCACTATTCACTAAACATATAGACTGCACTGGAATAGTGGCATTAGGATTCAAAACTATACCTAAGTCTCTCTGGTGACGCCACCCCAACAAATTTGATCCTTGCTCGGTCCGATACACTCTACCATAGAGTTTCTTGTTGTCAAATTCAATTACCATCCATTTTAAACCCAAAATGTCAATGTTCTTCCCTCCATAGCCTACAGCTCTAATGTCTGAGGGATCCCAATCATTTACATTAACAGACACTCCCCACGACTTAATGTACATTTCTTTTGACATCAAGGTATATAGACTTCCAGAGTCAATTAACATTTTTACTCCCACAGTATCAAATTTGATAACATAATGAGGCTTATCCAGTTTGTCAGTGCTCTCCCTAGGAATACCTGACAAATCAATATTGTTAATTTCAACATTATCATCAACATTAACTTGATAAGCCTTGATATTATCAATAGAGGGAATAAATTCACAAACATCCTCACAAGAATCATTAATTTCATGAACAGAGGGAATTTTAGTTCTACAAACCTTAGCAAGGTGGCCTCTCATACCACACGTTCTACATATTGCGTTCCTGGCCATACACTTCATACTGGAAGCAATGTGGCCAGGTGCACCACATCGGTAACATTTGACAGGTCGCGTATTAATAGAGCTACTGCTTTGGCGAAATTCCTTATTTTTATCAAAAGCTTTACTATTAGGTTTTTCATGCACTTTACACAAAGGTTTAGTTATTTTGGTTTCATCAATATTAGCATGAATTTCTGAATCTTTAGAACTAGAAACTTTCACTGCACCCTCCTTATTCGCAATAGAATTGGTACATTTATCCATCTCCTTGATCCAAATATCAGTATGCTCTAACCCCTTTGCTATTTGAATAGCCTCTTCTAGTCTTGAATCTCTTATTAATAACTTTTCACGTACTCTTTTATTATTTGTACACCTAACTATCTGATCACGAATAAGTGAATATGTTAAAGTCCTAAATTGACAAGTCAGTGACAACCCTCTCAAAGCAGCAACATATGATGCAATATCTTCGTCCATTTTTTGTACCCTACAGAAAAATTTGTGTCTTTCAAGAACTAAATTTACTTTTGTGGTAAACCTTATTTCAAGCATCTGCAAACTCATTTCATAAACATTTGCAGCTTGTCCATCTCCACTACCAAGGGAAACTTCTGGGAGATTTTCATATAGCCTGTGACCTCCACACCCAAATTGTGTAGTAAAATAGCTTGCCTACGCACTGGACCATATTTATCAGCACCAGTGGCAAGAATGTAGGTAAGAAATAATTTCTTCCATTCCTTCCACGGTATGGTTGGCTCACCAGGAGTTGGTAAAAAGGCAGGTGGAGTGGACAAAGCTTGATCACTCATAATAACCAATTTACAGAATTAAAACATTAAATTTAAACTTTCACCTGCAAATGAAAGAAGGTTAGTTTAAAATAAAGAAACTAACATAACAAATTAAAATAAAAACCTTCATGTCTTGAAACTTGAAAATCGTTTTTCCTTCCAAAATAATGACAGTAAGTTATAAAGATCGGTTTCAAGTTTTTTCTTCCAAAGCGATGACTCCAAACACTCTTTTCTCGAGCGACGTGTCCAAAATGTGCAAGGTTTGCACTAAAAGTCGAAATTCAACGTATCCACTGTAGGAAGCAACGATTTCCCGATTTTCGCCAGCAATGACAAATCAGCAAAAAGGCTTGAAAATCAGAAATAGTTGAAAGTAGATAATTCAGCGCTTGTAAATACCGATGCAGAAAGAGCCAACGCTCGCACATAAAACACCAATATTACTTCAGGTATTTCAGTAGTTCAAGCTCTGTGTCCAACCACAATAAGGCACAAGTATAAGTTTTTGTTATTTTAAGACTTGAAGCGCAAGAAAATACTAGTAGTATTTCACAAGAATTCCATTTTGATTGAATAAAAGTTCATATTGCTTTCAAAATTTTGTATTCTCCTCTTATCAAAGGTAGAGTTAAAATAGCTGAAAGTCTGGATCTAAATAGATTTAAGTTGGGTACAGAATTTAATCAGTTGAGTACAGAATTTAATCAGTTTACTCACTAGATGGTGGATGATGATATGTAAAATATTCCAAAGTCCAAGGGTGGAGGCACCAGCATCTGCCCCTTGCGCAGAAAGGTTTCCCTCGTCGCCAATGTAAAGATGAGTCCAAATAGATTGATAAAATTGATATCTTTATTGTAGAGTTTGTACAGGGACCTCCAGCTCATCCACAGCCTGCTTCACAGCTCAGTTTGATCTACTTCAAAGATAACATTCTAAGCTGCTAGGCAACTCATTTGCATTCCATATGAGTCATCTCTACAGAAAGGCAGGAAAACTGCGGCAAAGAGAGAATGCAGGGAGGAGAAAGAACCTTCAAGAGCGAGTTTAAGAGACAGTATGAGTAGGGTGATGGAAGAGCGAGACATGAGGTGGAAATTAGGTAGAATAAAGACTAGGAAGTCTTGGCATTTGGGAACCCTATGATTCCACAATGGGTTCCAAAGAAAAACTTTGAGTTCTTGCACTAATTGTTTCATTTATTTTCTAAATTTAGTACTGACAATCAACCATAAAATAACCATAAATATCACTGAAATTGCAAAGAAGTGACAAAAAAGTGGCATGCCAAGATAATGGACAATGAAGATTACGGGCCAGGGTCCTTCAGATGCCCCAGTGAGGTTGGGGAAACTGTGACACTCAGCCACAGGTTCTACCGGGATTGGTTCATCAGGACTCGATCAGGGTCAGATATTCAGGATTTCCACATAGGATTACAAAATCCAATGAATGTAACTGGAACTTATACACAAATCAAGTGTTTAGCCTGAATATCAGGCATGGATTCGGTACTCCAGGTCCTATGTCGGACACCTTTGCAGGCAGGGCCGGCACAGTTAAGATCAGTTGGGCGGGGCGGGGAGTAAGTTGACAGACAAAGGGATAGGTAAAATGGAATAAAAAAATTAATTAAATCGCTTACCTTGCACTCACCACATCACTGAGTGTCAAGGAGTCTAGTGAAACCTACAAAGCTAGTATCTCATCTAAGGCTCATCAGCACACATTCTGAACCTGTGGAAAAACAGGAAACATAAAAAAATGGGCCTGCTCCCACTTGTACCCAGGACAAAGTAGTGGACTCCACGGTTCAGCTGGATGACCTTCTGTGTGGCTAAAAGAATACAACAAGCCGCAAGGGGATTTTTCCTGAAGTGCCCACCTGACCAGTTGCAACTGGAGCTGGACTGGACCCTTCTCGTGGCATCTGCTGCAGTGAGGTTTGACCCCTTGGTGCAGTTTCTGAGGACCCAAAGGAGTTATTCTGCACTCTCTGTAAGATTTGGACTTAAGCAAATTTGGGACTTCCAGACATCTGGAAGGCCGAGACCAGCCACAAAGTCACTAGCTCAAGGCTTGTCCTCGCTGGGCAAGAATACCAAGTGGGTCCTGCTCCAAGTTTTTTGCCTTCAGCGGACCCAACAGCCAGCCTTTCTGACTTCGATGTGACCTTCCTGGATACAGTCTACAGTCATGCCCTGCTAGGGGAATATGTGCTCCAAAAAACAGACTATGTTCCAACATTGAAATCTTGACCGGGAGAATGCATGAACGTATCCAACCAAGTGGGCTTCCCTGGGCATGAAATGTGAACTTTACCCATTCAGAGTTTTTCCTACCAAAACTAGCAGCTTCAGTGGGACCTCGTATCATGACTATCCGGCTTCCAGAGAACTTCCTCGGATACAGTCTGCAACCTGGCCCACTGAAGGATTTTGCCTTTCATTTTAGAGACTAGTTTCTAAGGTAAAATATTTGACCAGGACAAACCTGCTTGGCATATCTAAGCTGCTCTCCATCACAGTCAGCCTGAAATTGTGCCCAGTTCCCGGTCACCTGTGAACAGTGATTACTGTTGCTACCTTTTCTCTTAAACATTTGGTGTAATTTTGTATATTTCATTTTACTATGTTTTTCTAAATTGGAGTTGTGTTTTTATTTGTGTTGTGCTTTTGACTTTTTAACTGTTTTGGTACTTCTTTTTTGTTTTTGTTTTTAAAGCCTTTATTGTCACGTCAAAACAATTACAGAGATGGGCCTACAACCGCCAGGGTCGGCCGCTAGTTAGGTTCCACCACAGTAAATTAGCACAACTCAGCATCCCATGAAGCGGAAGCACCACAGTTTCGGTTAAGAACGTGTCATCAAATGCACCCACTAAAGTACAATAGTCAAATAGGCTCCATTTTATAATATAAGAAATGAGGATCAGGTGCCATACAGTAATACAACGTCATATGAAGGGCTTGCCAGGAAGAAAGACAATCACAATTAGAAGATCGTAGTTAAAATAATGACGCAAAGGCATATGATTCAGGATAATAAAGCATTCAATCACAGTTCGCACAAGGGAAGAGCTCGCCCAACGATAAAGTAGTACCCTAGAAGTATTGGCACAAATAAAGAAGGATCAATAATAAACAGAAACATGTACCCATAACACTGACCCGAGAAATAGGAAGCAAGAGAAAGGAGAGGAAAGAACGAAAAAGAAAAAGGCCATAGAAACGAATAATGGAAAAACAAAAAAATCCCCACCCCCCAACCCCCCACCCCGCACCCCTGCAGGTGACTACGGCCTACCCCCCCTAGCAGCGTGCCTGTCGCCCCAAAGAACTAGAACCCGAAATACAGAAAAGAAAGAAATATAAGAGGTGAGTAAACCCCGATCCTAAAAGTAGGAATGGAGGGGGATAGTGTTGTACGCCATACCGGACTCTCCTCCCCGCCCCAACAGTAACCACCCATTGGTAGATGTCATCGTGTAGAATACAAGGGGAGAACACACTGGATGAAACTGTAAACCCCGCCCACACTCCGACGTCCCAATGGAGCAAATCTCGTCCCCGATTGGACCACTACAGTAAACCAAAAACAACAATCTCAGCCCTGTCCCCTTCGATCAAGCGTGCTGTCTCCTCCCGACAAGTAGGACTCTCTCAACAAAGTGCCAAAAAATATATGAAAAGCCCCGAAATACAGTTTGCGAGATGAAGGATAGATGGGAAACCCCAAAGTACATGGCCGATGCTGACTACACTCTCCCCCTGCTGTACGGTCCGATATCTCCTCCTCCGCCATCTTAGCGGACCAGCCGGGAAGGGGGTGCGACACAGTCCAACTCAGTTCACAATCCCGATACGAAATTACCAGAATGGGAATAGCAGTTAGAGGGTCCACAAATAGCGAATCCAGTGAGTCGGGCCCCACAGTCGATACACAGGACGCAGCATGATCAAGCAGTTCCAATTCTGTGGGGGTAGTCACGTGTCCATGTACAGGGTCTAAATGCGCCGCCGGGGTGTCTGTCGAGGATAGGGTCACACATCGAATCCCGTGCGATGAGTCGGGGTCCGGTTCCAATCGCCGTATGCCATCTGCCGCCGACGTCAATTTACAGACCCAAGCCTCCGTTGTCTCCAGAAGTGCCTCGAGGGCTGCCAGAACAGTTCGCAATGTCTGGCCACACTCAGTCCGCCCCGCCATGTTCGCACACAAAGGCATCAGCGAGGCGAATACTAGATCTCCGGATCAGGAACCTCCGCCACACCGTCTGGGGCATCACACGCCTCTCCCCCTTCAGTATGAGACCGGTCGGCAAATGGGCCACAAAGCAGGCTAAAAGATGCCGCAAGGCCAACCAACCGGACCCAGCCGCCCTCTCCAGTCCGCTGTCATTCGATCGGGACCCGGCAGGGCAGCACTCCAGACCCCGGCTTCAGACAGGGGCAGGGTGCAAGATCAAACCAGGACAATACTCCACTCCACAATGACGGGAAATTCTCAGGATTGCCATCGGGCTGTAGTACTGTTCATGGACACTGATGTGTGGCGGAAAAACAGGACATGGGACAGGATCTGTGAGCTAAGGACGGAGGTCGGGGGTCCCCGGCCTCACGCCTCCTCCCATCAGCGCTAGGCCGATGTATTCACTGCGCTCCCCACGCAGTCTGGAGTGGTCAATCAGGGCCCATATATGTAGGCTCAATATGTTCGACGCAGCGTCTCAGGGGTCATTTTCCGCCGGCGCCGCCGTGTGTTGGAGGCCCAGCGGCCCAGACGGAGCCGGGGGCTAAAGTAAGCGGTGCGCTCGATCCGGGGCAGCAGGCTCGCAAGGCACACACAGTCCGGCCCCTCTTCCCGAGACTCCTCACCGTGGGCGCCGATTGCTGTCCTTACGGCTCCGAGTCAGGTGTCCCAACGTTCAAGTACCCCCGGGCGACGGCAGCCGTGGGGCGCACCAGCGCAGGCTTATCAATGTCTTCAAGCCCAGGGAAGTAGCGTAGCAGTCGATCCCGTCCGGAGCTTGCCCAGGCCCTCAGGAGTGCCTCTCGCCGTCGGCTCGGAGCGCGGAACGTCTCTCGTGTGCCCCCAATGTTCCAACACGATGTGCCAGCGTTCGTAGGCAGTGTGGCACCGGTAATACAGGATATTTTGTCAGGATATGAAATGCGGCGGAGGAGCAGACGGCTCAAGCGGCCATCTCCGTTGCAGGCTAGCTCCGCCCCCCCTGTTTTGGTACTTCTAAATGCTTAACACTCTCTAAGTTAAGTCAGTCTGCTTTGTGCCATAGATACCAGGGGTCGAACTCAGTTTTAAATTATTAAAACCTTTGCCTGGATATGACATGTTAGTGACTTTATTACTTGTTTTGGGCTACCACCATCACTATTTTACAGTAAAATTCATTTGAAGGTGTTCTTGGATGATACAACAGAGCTCCCCTACAACCAGACTCGAAAGTAGAAAATAAAATGACGTCTTTAGGGTTTAGTAAAATAATTGAAATCAACGCCTCTTTGATGCCTTGGAGGAATAGCAAGCTTGAGGCATTATGTGGATAAAGGATATAGGTAGTGTCTAATTTACTTTCATTTCCGAATATCCAATCTACATTCACTATAAATAGAGCATCTTTATTAAACTCAAGGTCGCCATCTCAAAGATTTGCTTTGGATCCTGAACTGGTCATCTGAGGTTACTGACAATTCTCACTTCCCAAGGACATGCTGTATAAAAAATATAGAACATGATACCTGTAGCGTCCGCTCACAGATGACGGACGCCAAATGTTGATTATAACAGGAACCTTTATTTACTCAAAGTAACATCTTAAGAGTAAGCGACCTCAGCCACAGCGAGCGCCCTGCAGATCACCCTTCAGGTCACGGGCGCTCAACTTAGAACCCTGGTCGCGGTGACATTCGGGATGACGTCACCGCGAGTCGTTCTAAAGTGAGCTGAGCTACCGGGGGGAGAAGAAGTGGTGGAAGATACCACACATCCCCCTTCCCTGCGGAAAAACATTGAAACTAAAGCATTGCAACCAGATAATTACAGGCAGATTACATCATCACATATTGTTCAAAATGTCTGGGTGGTCTGGTCATTCTCAGGCTACTTCTTCCACCAGGTTGGGGGTCCGCCTCCCGTTTCTTGGGAGAGGGGCCACTGTTCCCTTCGGAGTCGTCCTCCCCAACACTGCCTCTATCTGAACCTTGCCCGGGTGGGTAAAACTTCACTACTCTCCCCAAGTTCCAAATCTTCCCTTCCTGGGTCTTAATGGCATTCCTGAATAACTTAGTGATTTTGGTGGGCCTACTGTATCCTGACTCACTTGCCCTGCCAGTGGGTGTTCTGATCTTGATGTCATCACCTACTTGGAACCCGGCCTCCCGTGTAGAATTAAGCCTGTCGAATCTTTCTTTCCTCTCCCTCGTTGCTCTTTCCTGCCTCACTAACCCTTCCGCTTCTTTGGAGTGGTCTGACCAACCTTTGCGCCATCCCATCCACCCCGGAGACAGTTTGGTGTTGGGTATCCTTCCTCGGAGCATCTCGAACGGGGTAACACCCGTCGTCTGGTGCGGGGTGAACCTATACGCTTCGATGCGCCTCCACACTTCTTCTTTCCAATTCATGCCGCTGGCTTTGGCTAACTGGATGCTCTCCTTGAGGGTCTTATTAAAACGCTCCACCATGCCATTTGTCTCTGGGTGGTACAGGGCACACCGCTTGTGCGTGATTCCTCTCTCTCCCAGGAAATCCTCCATCTCTTTTGAACACAGTTGTACTCCATTGTCCGTGAGTAGACTGCTGGGTAATCCTTCCTTTTCAAACAGCCCTTGAAGGAACTCGATGACAATCTTGGTTGTGATTTCGCTCACCAATTTCACTTCTGGCCATCTGGAGTACAGGTCCATGAGCACCAGGATATATGGCGTGCGCACCTCTCCTGTCAATGGACCGACGATATCCAACGCCAACTCTTCCCAGGGTCCTGATGGCGGCGGCCTGCTCACCATTGGAGGTGTCGATTGCCTCAGCACTTTGTCGCTGATGCTACACGGGATGCAGTCTCTCACCTTCCTTTCAATTGCCAGATCCATGCTCGGCCACCAGTAGTCTTCCCTCAACCTTTGTTTGGTCTTGGTGATGCCCAGATGGCCATCGTGAGCTATGTCAATGAGATTCTCTCTCACAGTTGCGGGGGGAACCAACCTCGATCCCCTGAACAGACATTCGTCGACCACAGATAACTCATCCTTTACAATCCAGAATGGCCGAAGGGCCTCCACGCGTTTATCTTCCTGTTTCCATCTGTCTGTTACTCTCTTGCATACCTCATCCAAAACTTCGTCGTCCTTTAATGCACATTTCCAAGTTTCCTCACCTATTGCTCTTTGGATGGCACAAACATTTCCCATCTGGTGATTATCCAAATCATCTTCCAGTTTGTCCTGCGATTCACTCCCATCGCCTCCTTTCACCAACCTCGATAAACAGTCTGCCGCCAGATTGCGAGCTCCAGGGACATATTCCACATTGAAGGTGTACTCCTGGAGGCCAACCACCCAACGCCTGATCCTACTGGAGATCGCGTCCAGCCCCTTCTTACTGAAGACCTCCACCAATGGCTTGTGGTCGGTGCGAAGGATGAACGTCGTGCCCCACAGGAAGTCCCTAAATTTGCTCAACGCCCAGAACACTGCTAAGGCTTCTTTTTCGATCACGGAGTAGTTGTTTTCTGACTTCTGGAGGGACCTTGAGGCGAAAGCTATAGTTTCTTCTCCGTCTTTGCTTACTTGAGTGAGCACTGCCCCTAGCCCCTTGGCACTTGCGTCCGTGGTGACTATAGTCGTCCGGTTAGGTATGTAGGACTTCAGACTGGGTGCTTCTGCAAGCGCATTCTTCACGTCCTCGAACTCACACTGACACTCCTGACTCCAATTGAACACCGTGTCCTTTTTCAACAGCAGCCTGATAGCATGCGTTCTCCCCGCGAGGTTCCGTATGAACTTCCCATAAAATTCTAACATTCCCATGAAAGACTTAATCTCTTCCTTGCTCTTCGGGGGCGCCAGGTTTACGATGGTGTTCTGGAGCTCTGCTTTGGGACGGATTCCTTCCGCAGTCACTTTGTGTCCCAGGAAGTCCAGTTCAGCACACCTAAATACACACTTCTCTCTCCTCACTGTCAGACCCTGTGACCTAAACCTGGCTAGTACTTGTCTCAATCTTCTGTCGTGCTCTTCATGGTCTCTGGCGAACACTAGGACGTCGTCCTGGTAGCACACGACCCCAGGAATCTCTTTCAGGATGTTTCCCATGATCCTCTGGAAAACGGCGGCCGCGGAAACCAACCCAAATGGCATCCTTTTGAATTTGTATGCACCCATGGGTGTCACGAACGCTGTGAGTTCTTGCGACTCTTCATGAAGTTTGATTTGGAAGTATGCTGACGTAAGGTCAAGGGTGGAGAATACCCTTGCGCCCTCTAACATGCTCATCATCTGGGTGATGTTGGGCAGCGGGAAGCGGTCGACCACAACCTCCTTGTTCAGGGCCCTGAGGTCTATGCACAGCCGAACCGACCCATCCTTTTTCTGTGCAGCGACGATGGGTGCCAACCATTCCGTCGCTTCTACCGGTTCAATTACACCAGCCTCGCACAATTTCTCAATTTCAGTCTTCACTGCTTCTTGGATGGCAATGGGTAGCTTCCTGACCTTGGCTACCACTGGCCTCGCCTTTTCTTTCAATCTGATCCTGTGGCAGTAGTTCTTCAAACATCCAAGCTCTTCCTTGAATACTTCCTTAAACTCCGTCACTAGACCCTCTTCCGGCTCCTGTATCTCTTGTATCAGAATTTGGGGATTGCTGTTAGGATTCAGGTATACCCCCAACTCCTTCTGTGCTTGCCAACCCAGGATGTTATCACCGACAGTGGACACATACACTTTGGACGTCGTTGTTCTGCCTTTGTATTCTATCACGTCCCAGAAATAACCTTTCATGGAGATGGGGCGACCCGCATATCCCCCAGGCCTCAGATCCATTCTCTTCAAGACTACCTTCCCTTTGGACACGCGTGAAAACTCTTTCGCACTGATGATGGTTATCCTTGAACAGGAATCGAACAGAGCTTCTAACTCGATGCCTTTCACTTTCACTGTGTCTTTGGGGCTGCAGACCAGGCCTTCTTCCACTTGCACGATTATTTCATCACAGACCGTGTTAGTCCTGTCCCTATACTGTCTACTGGGTCCCTGACCACTTTTGCAATACTGCCTGAAGTGACCCCTCTTTCCGCACTTGTTGCATGTGAACTTGAGGGCGGGGCACTCCTTGTCATTTGCCATGTGTCCTTGTTTCCCGCACCTGTAACAGGCACCCTTGAATGACCATCCTGGTTTGTCATCTTTGTGTTCCTTGTTCACCACCTTCTGGCCCTTGATCACTGACACTGCCTCCAACTCAGTTGTAACTTCACTTACTTTGGGTTTCTCTTCGCTTCTCTTCTCCCCATTGTCCAGTTTTATTTCACTGACGCACTGAAGCATGTGTTCTACCTGTTTGGCTATTATTAAGACTTCTCTTAGGGGTGGGTCATCCTTAAGCCACAATTCCTCCCGTACCCGTTCCATCCTGCATGCCAACACGAACTGGTCCCTGATCCTTTCCTCACTCGCACCACCAAATTTGCATGTAGCAGCTAGCTTCCTGAGGTCTGAGACGAAGTCCTCTATAGTCTCCCCTTCCTTCTGTACTCTTTTCCCAAAATGATAACGCTCCATTATGGTGCTAGTCTTCGGGAGATAGTGCAAATCTAGTTTCTTTAAGCTTATTTCAATTTCATTGAGACCCCTCGCTTCTTGTGCCCCTAGGTCTGGGAGGTGATCAAGAACCTCTTCCCCCTCTGCTCCCAGGTAATAAGCTAACAGTGCCACTTTCCTCTCCAACCCAAGATTAGGGCCACACACAGTAGCATAGTTTAAGAACACTTTTTTCCACTTCTTCCACTGAATAGCAGGTTCCCCTGGGTTGGTCAAAAAAAATGGTGGGGGCGTCACACTTTGCATGCTTGGGGTAAGGTGGAGCCTCCCTTAGGCAATGGGAAGCCTACTTAGTGAGTGCACTACACACAGGAATGGGGAGGAAGTCTATCACAAGCCAACTCAGTACCTACACATTGCTTAAAAGTCCTATGAGAATAACACAATTCCTGCACTATTACAGTTAAACTCAACCTATCCCCATGATAACCACTGGGTGGCACTGTGGTGCGTAAGTCAGTCAGCTCTGAGGAGAATTCGCGCTTGACAAATGTCCAGTTGTCGTGCAGAACACAGGATGTTTCTTTACCGGGGGGAATCCCAGCCGATTTCCTCCTCCCTCACTGGAGAATTCAACAAGGTTAGTCCACAGGGTCGAACACGAGGGACTGAGAGGGGGCCGCTGGTGAGCTCAGGCGTTACACAGTGAGTGGAAGCTTATCCTCCGATGTGCTTATCACAACTTTAAACCATTCTTCAGCGCGCGCTGGCACCACTCACCCCCCTAGCATGCACCCTGACTGGTAGGGTACGAGCTCTGAGAGGGCTGGTTCGGGTACACACTGCAGGGGCAAGTGTCATATGAAATCGTGGTTGGAAGGTTGCCAAGATCTCGACAGGGCGTGCATTAGCTTTTCCCTCTACCTCACGATGTTAATGCCTCCAGTCCTCACATCAGCCCGGCACTTCCAGACTTCACCAGCACTACAGGAAGCAGTCCGCCCCCCCCTCTCGACCCTAGTCCTTTCCTCCTCCGACGCTCCTCCCGTTGAAACGACCTCCGCTGTCCACACGGGGATTTTCACACGCGGGATGTCCAGCTCATTCAGTCCGTCCTCACGCACAGCTGGCAGCCCAGTCCGCCAACATTCAGCCGTCTCTACTCAAAGCGCAGAAGTCCGGATACTCCGTGAGGCAGCTCTCTCCGCTGGCGTCAGTCGGCTCCCGCTCCTTATCTCCTTGTCCGCAGCGCTTCAGTCTGCCTTCCCCGCCTTATATTTTCATTCCGACAATATCTTTTAAAGACTTGCGTGTTGAGGTCGCTGTAAAGATGGTCCTCGTCGCCAGTGTAGCGTCCGCTCACAGATGACGGACGCCAAATGTTGATTATAACAGGAACCTTTATTTACTCAAAGTAACATCTTAAGAGTAAGCGACCTCAGCCACAGCGAGCGCCCTGCAGATCACCCTTCAGGTCACGGGCGCTCAACTTAGAACCCTGGTCGCGGTGACATTCGGGATGACGTCACCGCGAGTCGTTCTAAAGTGAGCTGAGCTACCAGGGGGAGAAGAAGTGGTGGAAGATACCACAATACCAATGCAAAATACATTTGGAAGGAGCAATTCATTACCCCCTTTCCCAAAGACAGGCAGCCATCTCTCTGGAAACTACCTGCCATATTCAAACTCTCCCCAGTTTAGCACGAACTAAAATCATTGTATTGCAAAGGGAATATTGGTACCCTAACAAATTGTGTAAATAGTGTCTTATCTCGTCTAAGTTGTCTTAAAAATGCCAGTGTGACGTGTAGGGCCTTTTAGACATGCTGCTCTCTACCGGGACATTTTAGGATTCTGCATTTACTGCTGTGATATCCTACAAGTAAAGTTGTCTCTCAATGATCTAAAATGTCTGGAATCCCCTAATATAAATGAGCACAGACCCTTCCCCCTTAAAGTACAAACTTATTAGACTGTATTATTACTTTAGCCATAAAAACAATACTTTGCAGCTGGAGGTTTTACTCACGTTTTCAAATCATTCCTGGTGGGCCTTTTTTTGTTTTGTCATAAGTGCAGATGTTATAACATCCCTGTAGCATTCTTTCGTGTGCTTGATCAACAGATTTGAGCATTTATTTGGAACAATTGAGGTGCAGGGTGGCGTTAGCAAAACTCTGCTTACCCTCGGACAAAAGGGGTCTTCGGTTCTGCATTTCGAGCAGTACTACCCCGCAGCCCAAATCCAATGGATTGCCAAATGGCTGGCAGATTTGCGCCTATCAGACACAGACACATCCAGCCAGCCATTCTGCATCTATTTCACCCATGCAGCAGAGCGCCTGATTTGCTACTGCTAGGGGTTGCGTATCGTTGCTACCGTTGATGCCTCCGCATCACTAAAAATGTGATCCCTATGCCCCAGGGTTGGCATTGCTGTGAAAGCTTAGGACTAGTGAGCCCTCATCGACAACTGAATTGATCACCTGGCACGCTGTGGGCTACACACAATGGGGGACCTGTACAGGGACGGTACCTTGGCGACATACGAGATGTTGATGGAGAAAGATGGCCTATCCTCAGGTCAATTATTATTTCACAATTCCCTGATTGCCACACATTAGGTAATCACTGGGGAGATCTGAATAATGAACTGCCCATTCACCTTATGGTCCAGTATTACACGTCATGAGTGGAGGTAGACATCTCAATCGCTGGTTTGCTGACTCCTTCCACTCCCACACTATTCCCCAGCCCCTCTCTCTATGTTAATGCTGGGAGGCAGCCTTAACACGCCCCTGTACTGATAAGGAATAGCCCGCTTTGCTAGAGAACCCAAATCATGTGGGGCCTTATTCAGCTCAACATAATGCTTAGGGCTTATCTCACACCTGCCAATGCAAATCGATTTTATCACAGAGACGATGCAGCTGGCATGTAATGCGCCTACATAGACGCTGACTTGGGCATTATGCTGTGGACCTGCCCCTTCTACATACCTACTGAACTAGCATCACATCCAGTTTATCTGCATGCACCAAGTCCTCGAATCTGCACAAGTGGGAAATATGCCTCCATGGGGTGTATTGTAGACACAAGAAACACAGAGTGACTTCTCGCTTTTTGGACGTGGGTTTCATAGTGGTTAAATGTCTTATTACTCGCAGATGGAAATCCACTGACACCCCACTGTTCGTAGCTTGGGAACGATCGATGCTTAACTGGGCACAAGCCGTAAGTGTAGTCCTGCACAGTGAAGACACACTAGTGCTGAGAAAGTATCACATTGACACTTACTGGGATACTATTTTATCTAACTTGCAGTGTAATCTAGCACATGAGTCTTAGGATAGCACTGATATTGTGGTAGGGCCTCTGGAACCGTAGCCTAAGATTGTTGTCTTCTACTAATGGTCTTATCCATCACGACGTCTCTCATGCACACACCTTTCGAAGTTGTTAGAACTGGGTATGTCAGGCGATGGCCTTCAGAGATAATGAATGTGAAGAGTGATGGTGGGTCGCCAACCTATATATGCGGTCTTTTAAGTTGTTGCTTTATTACTATCAAACTGTATAAATCAATTTCCAATGCCACAAGTGATCCGCACGGTGATTTGCCTCTGTATTATTGACAAAGCATGTTTATCATGGTGACTTGTTTAGACTCTATGTCATTATATGTTATGAAGTACTCTGCACTAACCGTCAATGGCATTATTGTTTTACTTTATAAATGAAAAACTTCAATAAACAGGTTCAAACAAATAGGTGCAGATGTTATATTCCTCTCGCAAATTAGAGCATTGCCTACAGAAGATAAAACCACCTTAAATTATATCAAAGTTGCTCTGAATTTGGCTTATGTCTGAAGGAGACCCTCCTTGGCAGGTATGCACGACTGCATAACTAATCTCTCTGTTAAGGACAGGTCATTTGATACCTACCTCAAGCTTTTTATTTTTTAATTTGCCCTTTCCTTTTTTTCCCCTGCTATAAGTAGGTGAACACTTCTCGAACATACCTAACTTCACTAGAATTATTCACCGAGTCTTTTGTTTAGTATTTGAGCCAGGTATTAATGTCAACTATTAGAAATAACATTTAACAACCTTAACACATGCCAATGTCTCTGTTTGGATTATATTTTGCCTGATCCTGTAAACTTTCTTTAGTCGTGTTTAATGCTCTATGATAATCAACAAAACAGTGGCGGCTGGAAAGTATGACGATTGGATGGGCAGGAAAATGGGTTCATACATTAAAAAAATACATAAATAAAATTAAATACATAAAAGAAAGAAATAAAAAGGTACTTAACATGCTTTCCGGAGACACACCCTCCTCACTGCGGTCGTCTTCTTCTGAGGTCTCGTCCAGCTGGGCTTAACCAATCCTGCAGCTACTCTCATGCTGTTGAGAGCAGTGCCAGAATTGGAGGGAGCGGCCTATCCCGCCGCCTCCGAGGACACTGGAGGCTTGTGTAGACTCTCAACCAGGCTGTCTAAGACAGCTGGGTTGAGAGGTTTATAGTGCTCATGTCATGGTCGCTAGACGGCCGGCCAAAGGGACATGCGCACTATAAACTAGCGCACAGGCAGCCCACCACTTCTGCCACTCAGCAGGCCCTGCCCTGTCCTGACAATCGGTTCAGGGTGGGTCAACGGAAAATAAAATTGTAATGAATTAACTTCATTCCATTTTATTAATAGTTTCTGGGTCAATTAAGTGGGGCAACGCTCCTCCGCTCAAACAGAGGAGCCGCCCCTGCAATAAAACATTAAGTACTAAAAAAATAATTTCCCAAAGTCTGTTAATCCTAGGCTTCCACAGCACAGAGATTCACAGTGCTGTTGTTGCTTTGACAGCCACAGAACTGAATAAGAAGTTAATGGTTACTCGTCCAAGACTCATCCAATGATGTTTCTTACAGACTGGGAGGTTAAACCGAGATCTTTTCATGACGTAACTCACCTATATATTCTGGAAGCATTCATACCTCTGGCATATTTTGGGATATTTACTGGGAAGGAACACCACTATATAATACCTTACACTTCTACGCACCTTCCCTCACCTGTAGCTCCTAAAATGACTTTGAGACAATGTTTGGTCCATGGTTTCAATCCAATCCAGCCTGCTCGATGGAACACAGAGGCTCGTCCTCATCAAAAACAAGCAGCTTGCTTTACAACCTAAACGTTTAAATGACCAACAACCTGCTGTTAGTTACACATTACACTGACAAGTTCTAGAAGACCTATCAGCACCCGGATATGTGCCACCTGCGAACATATATGCTCTGTATGATGGCACAATCCCCCAAATGACTTCCTCTGGTCCTACCCATAAACATCAAAGAATGTTAATGTGGTGGTTGATCTGTGTCTTCAATAAAAACATATTATTTAGTAATGAACAATAGTAAGCTTTTTTCACCATACATTTTCCATCCTAGAGCTCTTATGCTTTTTCAGGGCCATGTGTGAGTAGTCCTTCCTATTCCTTTGCATTTTGGGCATTCCTTTAAATTAAAAAATAAAATAATGATAAAATTAGGAATGCAAGTCCCAAAATACAGTGCAAAAATATGGGTTTGTTGAGCTATTTACATGTGAACCTGTGAAACTTCAGTGCTCTGTCATCCCTTCATGATGTTTCACATCAACATAACCAAAAAATTCCTCAACATCAGGAACTTTGTTCAAATGTGTCGCAGAGGCACTAAATTCCTGAGAATCTATGACACAGTATGACAGCAAACAAATGACCCAAACATGCCCAGCTACTTCATATACTGTTTACAATGAGGCCCTAGACCTCATAGTTAATGTCCAATATCTGGGTTGCTCAAAATTAATTGTGGATATCTATGAACACGGAGGACTTTATTCTTGCTACAGGTTACCTATGATCCATATCTCAGTGTGAGATAATGTCTCTAACACTGTAGTTTCTCAAAGGCTTCTGTGTGACTCACACTTTTAACAAGTCATTCCCCAGCAGCGGCTCTGGGGACAGGAATACTGTGGGATTTCACTAGCCCCCATATATTCCCCCTTAATACCCTGGAACTTCTGCGCGAGAAATGGATTTGTATGTCTTGCACCCTTACCAGGCCTAGCCCGTCTTCTGACAATAAAGTCCTCATTTAGAGATTAATGTGTGGCTTTCTAGTCTACTGGGTCAGTGGAGGCCCTGGCCTCTTCCTCCCTGGCAGGGAGCCAGCTGCCATACCTACAGATGCCCGACTGCCAAAAAGGGATCTCTCAGCCTTCAATGCATCGACCAGAGTGGTGGATGCGCTCAATAGCAAGCAGAATGCAGAGAGGGCAGCCAAAATTTTGTAGCCCACCTCCTCATTATGTTTTGGAAACATTCTCCTAGTGGAGACATTTGTTTAAGAAAGAGAAACAAGAAAACAGTGGCTGAGATACACTAGGAAGTTTTCTTGGTACATCAGGGTTAATGTTTTCTTTCCCTACCTGGTGGCTCTGTGCAGGAAAATGTATTATAAGCGACCCACCTTGAATAGGATGGGCCTACCTTCAGTGTTACCTGGTGGTCTTGTTGTGGATAGATAGCCGGGTCAAGGGTTTCTCAGGCTGAGGTACCACCAATAGAAACCCAGCAGTTCCCCAGCTCTAAATGTGGTGCAAAGAGCTCTAGGTTAGCTGATGTAGCAAGTGCTCCGCATCTGCCCTGAAAGTAATTGACAATTTGGCAGGGTACATAACAACACCTAGAAGAAAGGTACACATTTCTACAAACTGCATTAATGGATGTTCATGATTACTAGACCTCTTCCTACATCCCCCAGAGGAACTTTGACTTCTCATTAAGCTGTTTTGCCCAAATCACCAATCAGAAAGTAGAGTTTGTTGAATAAAGGTCCATTGTTAAAAGTATTGATAGAAATAGCCACACAAAAACAGCAAAGAAAATGACAACCTGTGGAAAACAAAAACCCATGAGGAACCACTGACTGCCTTCCTGACCGTAGGAATATGGCCTGTGGTCCAGAAACAGCTAAGAATATGGAACTCATTTTCCAGTCAAATATGTTGAAAATCCTATCTATACGTAATGGCGACCCCACTGCAGAGTGAAAGATATAATAATGGGTATAATATTTCAGATCAACCTTGTGTTTTCGACCGGAAAGTGGCCCCTTGGACACACCATCTGCGTAAGGTGAAATACACTGTTAATGACCCTGGCCATCTGTTGGAGAAACTGTTGCCACCTATCTGGATTTCAAATTTAATAATCTAATGGCGCCTGTGCATTTGGAGGAAAAAGGGAATGCCCCCGTGTTTCCCTTGTAAAACATGGGAACATTAGCATTTTCTTTTCTTTTGATCAACTTTTATTTAAATAATCCACAAAGCAACTGACAAAATAACCTTCTAAATTCATGAATAATCAAAGTTTTTGAACTAAAACGCACAGCTCTAATAAAGACTGCATATAGACTACGTGGATCACACAATATGATTATTATTTTAAAAGTATTCAGTTATGCTAGTATCACAATACAAACGTATTTGAACATTTTAGTAGACAGTATCGAGAATTTCGCCTGGGCACACTTAGCAATAAATTTCCAAGAAAGATGACCACATTTGCTTAACCTTGAGTAATGCAAATCTTAATTTAATGACACTCTCGCCATAGAAGACTATTAGCTCATATTCTTTATCCAGTTTTCAATGTTCTGCAAATATGTGGTATTCCAATTTTATGGATCAGGTTTTGGTCAATAACATCACTAATAAATAAAAAGATATTTTTCTCACGAAAGAGACAAGAATTATATTACGATTTTTCCTGCAATCGGCGAGCCCTAATATACTGACCCTCTTCTCAAGAAACATGCATAACAAATCAAAGAGATTTCCCCCATATGTGGGAGAATACATTGAAAAGTAAGACATGAAAATTCATAAAACCGCTAACTTTCCTTTACTTTCAACAAGTTGCCTCATCTGATGCATGTCCTTTTTAACCAAATTTCATTTTCTGAAGCATCTGGAGCAAAAGCTCTATTGAGTCTTGGATAAAAATACAGAGGCTTCAACATACAGGTAAGGTCACTGCAACGGGGCGGGGCAGAGGACACTGTCAGCAAGCCATCACTAGTCCCAATGTCAAGGACACTCTTGTGTGAGCACAGATTAAGATAGACTTGCTCCTCTCAAGAGTCATAGTAGCCGGGGGCATATATTTTGATAAGGGTGTGCGTTCATATTGGTGTGGAGTTCACTAAATAACTTCATGCTTAATAAAAGATTTCTAGGTTCTAATGTGCGTGAGGATAACGTGCTTGCCACACGAGGGTGGTGGTTGATGATTTTTCTTATGATCCTGATGCCTTCCCGTTCAACCAAAAGGTAGTGTGGGCCACACTGTGCTTCTTTGGTGCCTGCATTGGGGTCTGCAATGGGGGTGAAATCTTTGGGGTTTCAAGGATCAACAGGTGAGAACCAATGGCTGGTATGCAGAAAGGCCACCTACTTCACATTCTCATCTTCAGCATATTGTCTGAACGGACGACAAAGGAAGGAATTGATATTCACACACACTAGCTGGTTGCAGGTACGATCCAACATGACAGCCGCAACACATAGATAAGCATAGATAAGCATGCATGAAATAGATACAAGATGTGGGAGGAAGAGTAGGGTTCTAAGTTACTTTTTAGTTTGCCAATATATCTCACGACCACCATATCTCCTCCATTACATTGTGGGAATTAGGGGATTGGCAAAGCTTTCAGTCCCTATCCTTTTGTAAAACTATTCAATGAAGTAACTCTTGACTTATATTTAATTTTTTTAACTATTACCCTTAACTATGTTATTATTGCTTATCTTTGCTGATATAAAGCCCCACTACGTAGAGGTAATAGAGTGGTCAGGCAATGCACTGGAAGTGATGTTTTGTGGTTATACCATCCTTTATCTGTTTACGTTTTTTTTCTTCATCTACGTATTCCTCCTTCTCCTGTATATGTAGAGGGTATTATACATTTTACTATTCTTAATATTAGCAATCTACATGTGTAAATGTACTGTTATACTTTTGAATAATTTTACTGATTTTGGTTACTCACCATTTACAAGTGTAAAATTACGAAGAAAGGTAGGCGTACATGTCTCCACTCCCTGAATTTAGGAGTGGAGACTAATTTACAAGTGCAAAGTTACTACTTATAACTTTTCACATACAGACGGTGGTCTTCATCATGGGGTCTTATATCTCCCTATGGTAAAATATAGGAGAAAGTTTAAAAGTGTATTAAACATAAACACAAATTAGCAAAAATATTTTAATGTTGCCTAATGATGTCAATTAATTTAAAATACTTATTTTAAATGCAGAAGTAAAAAACTGAGACAGCATCAGCGTATATTTTAAATGAAATATTTAATTATAGTTAATATCTTACATTAAAATTATTTTTTTAAGATTTAGATTTGAATTATAATAAAATCCCTCCTGAAGTATAACATTTAAATTTATTTAGTAAATATATTTAAAGTTATGTATAGAATTAATTTAAAATAATGTAATTTTTTATTTTTATTTAAAAAGTTACATTAATGTTTACATTTGAAAAGGTTATCAACAGGTTTTATAGTAAACCAACATATACGTATTATTTATATTCATTTTTTAACAATAAATGTATTTGTATTTTTAAAAAACATAAGATAAGTTAATTTAACTTTAGTTCCTGTGTGCTTTTATTTTAAGTCCCTGCCTCCATTATTTTCTATGTCAGGGGGTGTTGTAGTACTAGTGGTTGGCCAAGAGTGGTGCTGACTTTAATTCATGTCTGATGTGGAGTACATTTATGACTGTGTGGGTCTTTTTTTTGGCTGTAGTAACCAGTGCATGATTTGAAACAAAAATAAGTGCCAGAGCCCTCGTCAGGAGGGCTTTGCAGATTTCAACACCAATTGGCACTGCCAGCTCTGCCGACGATAGTACGCACATAACTACTAACCATCACATTCCTACAAGTGTGATAATTCAGACTATTTCAGTCCCCCAAAGCTATGAGAATGCGTGGGAGGCAGGTATTAGTCGTTTTTAATGTATATTGATTTAATGAGCAACTGTTGTTCTGCTCATCTCTAAATGACTCAAACAGCACCACCAAGTGGCAGACTGTCATAAGTATAAGTGCGGGTGCTAAAAATTGAGTGCTGATGCCGAGCACCAGACACCACTGGGGCTGGGCACCAGACACCACTGGCAGAAATCAAGCACTGGTAGTAATTATACAGGTGCAGTTTGTGAACATTCTTTTTTGGTTGAGTGCATGTCCTTCTCTAAACCCTTCCCTAGCCTCCCCTTAACCACCCCCCACTAATCTCCAAGCCCCTCACATTTATTCAGAAGTATTCTCTATTTTCCAACCACACCCCATGTCTCTCCCACATTTACCACTAAAACATACACCTACATGTGTGGAGATCTCTGCAGGCAGGGTGAAGATCTATGCACATAAAAGGAAGAAGAGTCGGAGATGCAGGCCTCTGTACATAGCCTTTTGAATAGCATTTTGTAGTCAGTGGCGTAGCTAGACCCTTTCCCACCCATGTCGGGCGGGGCGGCCGCAGGAGAGATGGGGGGGAGGGTTAGCGACTGTCTCTCCATCTGCCGCCCTGCGACGATACAGGTAAGAGTGCCACAAAACTCGTGCCACCCGGGGCAGACGGCCCCCACCTCCTCCCCCTTTGCTACGCCACTGTTTGTCGCACATTCGTGGAACTACTTTAGTAGTAATGAACACACTAAAAAATGCAGTTTGTGAATAGGCCCCTTTGTGTCTTTGATGCTCAATGCTGTCATGAACAGCAAGAGCGAAACACTCTGAATACTGAAGTTGTTAAAACAAGAACAACACTTTCTGCCAGCACTTTCTGGCAAGCTAACTGTGTTTGCAACATCACAAAGTATACAGCCTGTATTTCCTTGGAAGAGTCTAGACTTTACCAAAAAAAACTACTGGTATGTGAAATTGCAGAGCAGCAAAAACATAACCTTTTTCAGTCAAAACAAGACTAGAGTTATGTGTCACCCATACACAGCAAATCGGTTTTACATTTTTAGTAGGAGCAAGGGGCTTTTTAAGCATCGTACTGAATTTCAGTAATTGTAGCATTAATGCCTCGGTATTTATAAGTTATTTATCCTTATAAATCGTCTGAATGTTTTACCTTGATGCTGTATGGACTACATGTGTTTGTTTACACAACTCACAATCTACAGCACTGACATCCATTTCCTTCATTTCAAGAACTATTGTTCTCTATAGGATTTTTTTTTGTTTATCACACGTTCTGAATTACTTAGTGTATTCATAAAAACATGATGAACATGTTGCAGGCACGTACAAAAGAGAAACAAGGGTACCCCGATGTAGTATGCGCTCTAGTCTATGAGCGTGAACGCGATGACGCGTCACGCTATAGACAGGAGCGCGAGACGCGCGCATGCGCAGGAGGTGGTTCGGTGAGGGCGCGAACGGGGAGAACGGCAGTTGGTGACCGGAGCTGTCGCTGTGCAGACGCTCGGCGCCCTTATGCTCAGATTCTTTTGTTATAGATGAAAATAAAGAATTCATACACCTACAGAGCCTCTGTGTACAGTGTGGGGGCAAGGAACATTACATTGGCGACGAGGCTGGGACCACGAACACCAGGGAGTGCAGTGGTCAGGAGTAGGCACTCCACAACAGCCCCACACCAACCAGCAGAAGGACAAACAGCAACAAAGACGAGCAGAGGGTGTGGCAGTAGCGGAACAGCGCGATAAATAACCAAATACAGCTCCAACAACCAGGTCAGTGCCGGGCTAGGGAAGGAGAGCACAGCCAGCACCCTGGCAGCCAAAGGCATCACCCCCAAGACAGAGGAAGGGGCACAAACCGACAACCCCACGCAGGCTATAAGGGACAGCACCCCAGGTAGTCCCAGAGGGCAAGGTAACACGGCAGGGAGTGCAGGAGCATCCGGTGTACCCATTCAACACAGTGCCCAGGTGGTAGACCCCAGAGGCGAGGCCAGGATGGCGAGTCAAGCGTCGGCTCTGATGGCCCCCGTCCCATTCCTGCCTAGACCGGGAGAACCACAGCTAAAATGGGAAGATTGGAAGGAATACTTTCAAAACTATATTGAAGCACTTGAAGATGAAAACGAAGGGGCATTCACCCCGGAAAGGAAGAAGAGACTGTTACTCCACAACCTGGGCCCGGAAGGGGTGAGAGTGTTCAAGAACCTGGTGCCCAAGGAGAGGGGAGCGACTGAAACAGACGTCTTTAAAAATGCACTGGATGACTTGGACAGCCATTACCGTCCAGCAGTTTGTGTCTCCATAGACAGGTATAATTTCCAACAGAGGAAGCAGGAGGCTGGCGAATCGATTGATGATTATGTGGCGGCGCTCCGACGCCTGGCCATCACGTGCCAGTACGGGGGTCTTCAGGAGGAGTATATCAAAGACCAGATTGTCATGCACACCACATGCAGGGCTGTCCAGGACAAACTTTGGGCGCAGAGCGAGACATCGCTTAAGGAAGTTGTTGCAATGGTCAAAAAGGCTGAGATGTCAAAGCGTGGTGCTGAAGCAGCCAAACGTGAGAGCGCACCGAGACAGATGATTAACAAGATAGATGAGGCACCCCAGCCCAGCAAACCCAGAGGGATGTATGGAGACCAGAGGAAGGACTCGAGATGGACAGGGAAACAGACGGTCCGCCCTGGCCCAGACAACAAGTTTGCGTGTTACAGATGCGGCAGCACGGCACATTCGGCGCAGGATAAACGCTGTCCCGCGTTCCGCGCCAGATGCTCGTTTTGTGGCCTGGTCGGCCATTTTGAAAAAGTATGCCGCAAGAAGGGGAAGAAATCCACGGTCAAGTGCGTCGATGCGGCCGCAGCGGACGTCGGCGAGGAGGACGACCTGGAAGACGACGATTTGGTGTTATGCATCGAGGACCAAGTGCTAGAAGTGACGGGGAAGCGAAGAGATAAGCCTCGCACGGACATGCTGATAGGGGGAGTGAAGGTACATGTGGCCGTCGATTCAGGATCCCCTTGGACCATCGTGCAAAGATCCATATGGGAAGAAGACTTTGTGCCTGTGGTGGGACCAGACCTATGGCCGCCGGACATCAGACCCATCTCGTATACTGAGAACGCCATTCCACTGGTGGGGTGCCGAGACTTCACATTCGAATTCAGAGGGAGGTCAGCCACGTGCACCCTGTATGTAGCAGAGAGAGGTCCTTCAGTGCTGGGGTGGAGAGACGCAGGAGATCTAGGAATCATACTCAACCCGGGTGGAAAAGAGCAGATTCTCTTGACGGACGAGTGGCCCCTCACGAGAGATGAAGATTGGAAGTCTGCATACCCCAAAGTCTTTGATGGCTCAGTCGGGAAACTGGACAAGTTCGTCCACAGAATGGTCCTCAAGGAGGGCGCAGTACCAGTGGTGCACAAAGTCAGGAACATACCCATATCCACCAGCGGAGCGGTACAACATGAACTCCTGAGGCTGGAGGAGCAAGGCATCATAGAGCCGGTGGACAGTGCGGAGTGGCTATCCCCCTTGGTAGTGGTCAAGAAGCCCAATGGACAGGTTCGTCTCTGCGTTGACCTCCGCGAGCTCAACAAAAATCTCATTGTGGAGAGATTTCCCCTGCCTAGAATCGAGGAGATGCTCGCCAAGACGAAAGGTGTAACTCACTTCTCCACCATAGATCTCACGTCTGCTTACTATCAGATTGAGCTGCATCCATCGAGTAGGAAGTACACCGCCTTCATTACACCATTTGGGTGCTACCAGTTCCGGAGGATGCCCTTTGGCCTGGCATCCGCAGCGGCTGTCTTCCAGAAGCTGATGCATCGGCTGTTCAAGGACATTTCGGGGGTACAGTACTTTCAGGATGACATCCTGGTGATGGGCTCTTCCAAAGGAGATCACGACAGAAAGTTGCATAGAGTTCTGGAAGTACTACAAAACAAGGGGCTAACGGCGGAATGGAGCAAATGCAAGATTGGGACCCACTCGGTGACATACTTGGGTCATGAGATCGGCACACGTGGAATTTCACCCAAGGAACGAAACGTGAAGGCCATAAAGGATGCCAAGGCTCCCAGCTCCAAGGAGGAAGTGCGGTCATTCCTTGGGATGGCCGAGTATTATAGCAAGTTTGTGAGACACTTCGCCACCAGGACATACAGAATGAGGCAACTCATCAGAGACAAGACAAAGTTTGAGTGGGACTCAGAAGCGCAATTGGAATTTGACACGATCAAAGACTGCATCAGCCATGCCGTTCCATTGCAAGGGTATGTCCCCTCGGGCAAGACTGTGGTGACAACAGATGCCAGTGATAAGGGCTTAGTGGCTGTCCTAGCCCAAGTGAGGGATGATGGAGCTACTGAAACGATCAGCTTTGCTTCACGTGCGTTGTCTCCGACGGAGCAAAGGTACAGCGTCATTGAGAAAGAGATGCTGGCAGTCACCTGGGCTTTGGGCAGGTTCCGGCAGTTCGTTTGGGGCACAAGATTCAAGCTTCAAACTGATCATAAACCTTTGATCAAAGTCCTGACTTCCTCGGGTCATGAGACGGCGACCCCGAGAATAGCAAAAATGACTCTGAAGCTGCTCGATTACACCTATGATGTCGAATACCTGCCAGGAACGCAGAATAGGGTCGCGGATTATCTCAGCAGAGCTGCGGCGATGGAAGTGGCGCCGGAGGATGCCCTGGATAAGGAAGAGATGGTGGCAAGCATGGAGGACCATGAGAGGTCAATAAGTATCCAGGAATGGGCGGCCGCCTATGGTCAGGACGTGGAAAAGGTTGAGATAAAGAAACATCTGACGTCGGGCTGGCCTGACAAAAGGAAGCTCACCGATGGAGTACGGAGGTTCTATGAAATAAGAGAGGAGCTGTCCCTGAGTGACTCGGGAGTGTTCATCTACAGAGGTGAGAGGGTCGTGCCGCCAGAGTCACTAATACCCAGATTACTAACTCTACTTCACGAGGGCCACCTAGGTATTGTAAAGACCAAAGCACGTGTCAAGCAAATGTATTGGTGGCCAGGCATGGATGTCCACATTGAAAGGCAAGTAAGGGAGTGTGGCCAATGCCAAGGCGCTGACAAAGTGCTGAGACCACTCCGACCGGCCTTGGGGAAGTTTGACACGCCACAGGGCCCCTGGGAGAACGTGGCCATCGACATACTAGGGCCTGTCCTGGACGGAAATGGAGTGAACAAGTATTTATGTGTGGTAATAGACAAGTACTCCAAATGGCCTGAAGTGGACATTTAAGAATCCATGGATACTGACACGATTCTGAAATTCCTGACGACGGTATTCTTAAGAGAAGGCATTCCCAAAACGATCCTCAGTGACAATGGCCCGCAGTTTGTCTCGGACAAATGGATTAGGTTTATGAGGAGGAATGGGATTGAGTCTAAACACACGGCAGTATATCATCCTGCATGCAATGGTCAAGTGGAGCGGTTCAACCGCGTGCTAATGGGCTCCATACAGGCGGCCATCACGCAGGGAAAGGATTGGGAGACCGAGGTGATGAGTATGCTGTGGGCCTACAGGATCACCCCCACGGCTGTGGGGTACAGTCCATTCCAAGTGCTGAGAGGACGGCATCCATTCACCCGGGACAATGTAGTATGGAGGGAGAAGACCATCACTAGCAAATGGTCCCCCGCGGTGGTTCAGCACAACTTGGAAAAGGCCCAGAAGATCTATGCCGCAAACTATGACAAACGTCAAAATGTGAAAGAGACAGAGCTGGAGGAAGGAGAGTGGGTCAGGGTTAAACTCCCTACCCTACAAAAGAAAGGTGACAGCAAATATAGTCAGCTGTTACAGGTCAAGGAGGTGCGAGGTAGGGCAGCCCTCCTCAGCGACGGCAGGGTGTGGTCCCAAGACCGCATGGCCAGAGTAAACAAGATAGTTGTATGGCCCAAGCTGGAGGAGATAGAGACACAAGTGGACTCCCATGAATCCAGGCCTCAACCAGAGCAAGGTGATGAAGTCCTTCCCGATGGAATAGGAGAGGACAGTGAGATGGAATATTCCAGCACAGGGTTTACAGCCAGAGATGGTACACCGACCGGCGTAACCCAGAGTGGAGATCAGAGAGATGGAGCGAGATCAGGCGGAGAAAGAGAGGTGGAAGAGAACATGCCGGTAAGACACACCCGTAGTGGCAGGGCAGTCACTGTGCCCTCTCGATATAGAGACTTTGAAATGAGTGGACATTAACCATAGGCGTGTTAGACATGTGTGCCAGCCAGAGAACATTGGGGATCATGGACACACCGTAGAGTTGGAAAAAAGTTATTTTGTTTATTGTTGAAAAGGGGAGATATGTAGTATGCGCTCTAGTCTATGAGCGTGAACGCGATGACGCGTCACGCTATAGACAGGAGCGCGAGACGCGCGCATGCGCAGGAGGTGGTTCGGTGAGGGCGCGAACGGGGAGAACGGCAGTTGGTGACCGGAGCTGTCGCTGTGCAGACGCTCGGCGCCCTTACGCTCAGATTCTTTTGTTATAGATGAAAATAAAGAATTCATACACCTACAGAGCCTCTGTGTACAGTGTGGGGGCAAGGAACATTACACCCGATATGTGGCCGGCGAGACCGGAATGTCATGATAACCTGATCATTCTTTATACTGTATTTTGAAAACATAAAAAATTCTAATAAACAGATTTGACAAAAAAAAAAAGGTACCCCGATATGTGAACCTGGGGTGATATAATGTTTAGGCGCGACCGGCACAGGTAACAGTGGTGGGGTGAGGGGGGGTGAGGGGCGGGTGGGGGGCGAAGAGGACAGACGACGGGATAGGGAGAGTAAAATAAAAAAAATTAAAAACACTTACCTTGTGCACGCCGCTTTTAACTCCACCAGCCATGCCAGTGTACATTCACTTTAAGAATATCGAGATATATGGGATGGTTATACATGCGTTTTTATATCACTGTATTACACGTCTAATACCTAAGCAATTGTAAATTGTATTTATATAGCATTTTCTACCCCTGAAGACGCATTGAAGCCCTTAGCTTAAGATTCATTGAAGTAGATTAGTGAAAGTGTAATGCAGTAGAATCAGTATGCAGCAGGCAAACGGTTCTATAGTGCCTAGAAATGCTGTGCATAAACGCATAATGAAATGTACTGTTCATTCATTGCTCCAAATGAAATAAGAATAAGAAAAACTCCAAGCACAGCTAGAGAGGAAAGAAGTGGAAAAACATTTATGTGTGAACATGTGCATGCTATCAACGGGTATTGAAGGCATTATCTACTTAATATCACCCAGGGATACGAGTGTTACAGCGATAACGTTAAAAATACAGCATTTTACTTAGAAAGTTCATAGTGTTTCAATATTTTGACTATAAAGGCTGGAGCTATCCTTCGTTATGTTACCATAACAACAGAAGACTCCGAGAGTCACTGCATAATTATAAAAAAAGGCGGCCTGTCTTCATAATCTCATTTAGTCATATTCTTTGTTGAAGGCTGCGTCCTTACATCACCAATTTTACGTACTTATATGAAAGGGAAAACCATGTAATCCTACCTGAAGGATACCCTCCCACCCCCAACCAGGCCTAGCCACACCTGGCAATAAAAGTGAAACAGAAGGCACACAGCTGAAGAAGGAGCAGGCTTATGCTCTGCATTGCAAAATGAGTCCAGAAAATAGATGGATGCATAGGCTTATGCATGGTGTCAATTGCAATCCGAATTGCTGCCCACTCATGATGCATTTACCATGCAGAAAGTTATGACCTAAAAATGCATGCCTCCACAACCCCCCCACACCCATATTGCCTGGAATGCCATTTGTGTGTTTTGCTGTTCACCCAATGTGGGAAGGGTATGCCCAGACGTGGGTCCCGTGCTCACTAAGCCACTGGAGTCAAGCTATCCTGGCTGAAGACGGCTGATAGCCAGAAACCGGTCCTCATGGCTTGGCAGTTTGGGCTGGACTGTTCCCATGAGGCACAGAGTCAAGACTGATTTGCATATGGCCATGTCTGAACTGGGGTGGCTTGGTGAGCAAAATAACGATGGATTAAACCCAGATCTGTGACTGGGAGTGAATGTTTTGCCATTGTACAACATTCCGTCCATAATCTTGTGTGTTTTATTTGTCCAACACACAACTTAGAATGTTTAGGTATAAAAATGCACTTTCTAAGTCTTTCTGAAACACCTATACCATACATGAGGAGATGGTTTAACTCCGTAGAAATGTATGGGAAATTCTTTACAAATGTTTGCGAATAACCACAAAGTTACAGTTGTATATGTGCTCACCTCATTTGTACTACACTTCCCTGACCACTTCTCTGATGCCCTGTGGATAATTTGAACCACTTTGAGAATACAGTAATCAAAATATCGTCTAACAGAAATATTCAGGTCTTCTCACAAAGGCATTTTGGAGTATGTAAAGTGGTACTCCTGTAATTGGCCCCACAACATCTGATTAAAAGTAAAATCGATGTGGGAGGTAAGGCAGTCCTGGTATTGTTAAACCGTCAGCAGCTTTTGACACGCTCCCGCATGCCAGGCTGCTCGACTGTCTTCAGGAGATTGGCAGCAGAAACAAGGCTTGGGAGTGGATGAAATCTTTCCTAGAAGACAGGCAACAAGAAGTTTAGTTACCTCCTTATTCGTCAAGCAACCAAAATGTTTCAGTCAGGGCCCCTCGGTCGGCCCTTAGCCCTACTATATTTAATATCCACATGACTCCCCTTGCCAAGTTAGTTGAATCATTTGGGGCTAAAATAATTTCCTATGCTGATGACGCACAGATTGTTTTCTCCTTTCACAAGGGAGTGCATATCAAACAAGATGCTATTAAACCATGGCTCTTGTTTTTCCATTTGTTGAGTTTCTCCCAATGTTGTTTTTAGATTAGTCTGTGGCCACTGTATGGTACTCCTCTGTTCCAAGGCGAATGCGAGGCCACATTTTGTCTGGTGGATGCAGGTTATAGCATTCTCAAGGTCATTTATCTCCTTTTCTAATGCAAGACATTGTTTGGTGCTCTCTTGTTTGTCCCCTATGTCACCTGATATAATCCCTCTCTGTATTGTGGCTTTATAGGCCTCCCATCATTTTGTAGCGCTTGTTTCTGTGGTGCTATTCTCTGTGAAGTAGTGTTCCATGGGCTTGTTAAGGTGTGTTCGTTAGTCTCCAGACTGCCATTCTCCATTCCGTTCTCCCCCTTCTCTGTGTCATATTTAGGTTGGGGCTTGGTGGCGAGTAATCTGAAATTCGCCTTGCTCTATATTGAGCTTCTGTGAATCTGCAGAGCATTCCTAGTGGTGGAGAGAAGTAATCGACCCTAGAGGGGGGAATAGTCTTTGCGTGCTGCATGCAGTGTTCTCCAGATGTCACCCGTTCCCAGTGCTCGTGGGAAGCTTTCTAGTTTCCCGGTCAGTTGACTGCACGCCTGTGATATTTTAGATCTGTCCATGAGTGGGTGCATTTTCATGTTGAAGTCTCCACCTAGTATAGTTGCAGCTTGTGGCAGATCCAGGAATAAGTGTCCCAAGCGCTACAGGGTATCAGCCTGTAGTCCTAGTTGGGTATACACATTTACTAACGCTAGCGCTTCCCCCTCCCAGCTCCACAAGACCACCGTATATCGTCCTAGGCCATCTGATCTTCCCTGTGTTATGTGAAATGCTACTGTTTTCTACGCTAGAATGGCACCCCCTTTGGAACCTGTGGTATAACTGGAGTGGTTAGCTACTGTATAGTTTCACTCTTTCCAGGAATCCACAATTGGAGCCCTTTAGGCGTTTTCTTACAGAAACACCACATCTGATGAAAATTTTTGTCAGTGCTTTACTCATCAAGCCTTGCATAATTTGGCCCACCAATCAACTGACATTCCATTTTAATAGTTTTGGAGCGTGCCTCCTTGTATTTGCCATGTCCGGTCCAACCTTCCCTCCCAGGGGTGCCCCCCTCACGAGTTCCTTCTGCCCCTGTGCCACTGCTGCCTTACGTTTATCCCAATCTGAAAAATAGTGGCAGCTAGTAAATCTGTCACCGCACGACCTAACGCAGTCACAGGTATGAAACTAGCAACAGTCTTGCCCACGTCAAATGACCAGCTACCAAATGGTCAAAAATTAAACGATTGAGAACAAAGCAAGAAAACATAAGTTAGAGTCCAAAGTTGCTTTCTGAAGTACACAAGTCTGTTGGTGCTTGTATGTTCTTTTATTTCTTTTCGTTCAGCTTAAGAATAGAGACACCAAAGGCAGGCAACGTATTTCGCCCAAACATGGGCTTTTTCAGGGCAGTATTGTTCTTATAGCATTAGTGATACAAATGGTAAGTGTCACAGTCCTAACGAAGTCCTACGTCGTTTGTTCCACACTCATTAGATACACCTAGAGTTTTAAGAGTTCAGCAGCATTCTATAATCTTGCAAGTCCTGGTTCACATAGGGTAGTCCTTAATTCAGGAATTGTAATTCCAAGACATAAAGTACCTTGTTCAGCATAGCCTCTGGCCAGCTGCGTCAGATTTTTTTTTCAACTTGCAAAATCTTGAAGCATATCAAGCAAACTGTAGACCACTCCACCAGTTCCCACTGGGCCACAGGCCCAGAGATTGCTACTGATTCAGTGGTGTGTTATTTATTTCTAGGGATAGTATAGGAGAGCAGATTTGCAGGCAAAGCCATTGCTACCAGGCTCAGCTTCATTGGCGCTCAGACGTGAAATGGGGGCCTGGGCATGTTCTCCACCCAGGCTTTTTTTTTTATTTGATGTCTCCACGCAGGCTTAATGCAGCCTGGGTGGAGAGCATGCTATGTGTGCGCATGAATGTTTGGCCGAACCGGGACGGCTGGCCCAAGATGGCCGGCCAAACATTCATATAAATGTAGGAAGTGAAAACCACTCCTCCCCTCCCCTGCTCCTTCAGCAGAGCAGACCCGCCCAACCCGCTTCCCAAAACTGCAGTGCCAGCAAAAATAAAAAATTTGCTGACACTGATGAATAGCAGTAAGGCGATGCTCCTCCGCCTTAGTGGAGGAGCCGCCACTGCGATTTCTAAAATCTTTATGCACTATATGCACTATTTGGAATTTCAAGCACACAAGTTGACTTTAAAGGTAATCCTTTAAAATATTATTAAAATCACTTCCGTACCAAGTTGTAGTAAAGAATATCAATGTATTCTTTTTTACTGATCAATCACATTTTGTATAATTGTTGAGTAAAAGAATTTAAGAGAGGTCTGCGCTGGGTTTTCCAAAAACCCTGTTTCAATTTATCAACAAACAAGTAATAACACAGCAGGTAAGGCGAAAATATAGAAAACACAAGTAACAGTGTTTAACAGGAAATATTGTAGTGTCTTGCTAAATATGTATCTTCATTTTTATCTCATCCGGTGTTTTTAAACAATTCTGAGAACCCAACTATGTTTACTCAGGTGACAACACAAAAACGTAATGTTTCGATCTATAGTACAGGAAAAGAAACATATCATCAGGGCCACTGCATACATACAACGTAACTGTTTGAGAAAAAAATATAACAATACAGTACTAATGACACGTGAACCTACAGTGCAGAGAGAAAACCGCTGACAGCCAAGATTTACCTTGAACTGAAAAAGAATGAGCGCATTGGTCAAAAGATGGTGATCGCTACCATAAAGAAAAGGTTTCCTGTTGACAAGGGAACAAGAAGTTTTTTCATAAACGAGTGGTATAAAGACAGATTTGCCTATTATATATTCCAAAAAAAGTTAAAGGATTATTGAGTATTATGTTATATGTAGGAGTGTATGGCATATATATTCTATGTATTGTCTTAGCATACAAAATTGGCATATTTCACCCATATCCCAACATTATTACATCTTGAGTATTATTTTGAAGACCTTATGGAGGTAATGTGAGATATGTCCAGTTTGATACAACCTCTGTGTAAAGGAACGAAGGAATGGAAGCATGTTCTCAGCATAACCCTAAAGGAAGAATTGTCAGCATTACATTGGAATTGTAGTCTAATTACCAACAAGAAGACTGATAATATGTATGTGTCCCCTGTGATTTGTTCTTGCGTTGCACAGCCATGCAGGATTAGAGAGAAATACCAGTGACGCTCATGGTGGTTCATATTTAAAGGATAAGGCATCAAGAGATTTTCATAGTTTTCTATGGGAAGAGCGCCAGGGAGAAGAGTGTAGGGAGATATTATCCACCCCTCTGAGGAAAGACAGTCATTCTTGCCACATCTTGAAGGAGACTGCTTTTGAGTTCTTTCAATAATTAAGAATTCGTTTGCAAGCGAGTGTAAGCATTACCTCTAAAACAAACTGGTCATTTTCCTCTTTCGGACCGGAGGTCTTGGAAGCCCAAGAGGATATAGGAGAATTCCCTGGGAGGTTGAATGTTGAAAGTGCTTTTTATACAGTTGAATATTTTATCACAGTAGGTTTGCAAAGTAGGGCAATGGAATAGCATATGGGCTAAATCACCTTCCTGTGCTTTACAATTCCGGTATGTAGGGCTTTGACTGAGGTTGAGCTTAAAAATTCTTGCTGGAGTCCAATGTGTTCTATTATTAACGTGAATTTTGTTTGGGATAGTACAGGGGAGATTTTATTTTAGAAAGGGGTTTTATGTATCCTATTTCAATCGAAGGAAATATTCTTAGTGTTAGGTTCTGACTCCCATTTCAGTTTGTTACGCGAGTGAGATTTGCATGGTTTTGGAAGTAGTAATTTGTAGATTTTAGATACGATGTGTCCTGATTTTAGGAGTTGAATCATAAGTGTGTCAGGATTCGGCAGCGTAGGGTCGCTGTCCGCCTAATGCGGGACAAAAGGGCCACCGCAGTGGCCAGACTACACTTCCCTGAAGACCGGTTGACGACGTCACGTTGTAACGTCAGTCACGCACAATCCCGGAAATAAAGACTCTGCCGTTCCTCTGCAGCAGTGCCGATAATTACAGTCAAGACGTTAGAGGGATCGGTAAGGCGAGTAAGCGGTAAGCTTCTGTGCTGAGGATTGTTTTACGACTGAATTCCTTTTCATCCTGTTCTGGGTTGGATGGAGTAAGGATTGTATTCGCCGACTCGGTGCACACGGCTGTGTGCACATTCAAGGATCTTGGAGAACCCTGTGAAGCAACAGGGGTTCTTTCTCTCCCTGTTGGACGAGACGGCATTCCGCGGTCTCGATGCGGGGAGAGGTTTGTTGACGGTCTGGTTAGATCGGACCTATTTTCATAGTCCAACCAGATGAATGTATAGTAGTGACTCTCATAAGGAGATTGGAACCATATGGATTAACATTGTTTATTTAGTTTGTTACCCTGGGCTCAGACACGGACGTGTTAAGAAGCAGATCCCTCCCTTATGGGACAACCATTACCACGTGGCAGGAACTGATCAGAAAGGATATTGTAATTAGCCTGCCGTTTCTTTCTTTGTGATTCCTTTTTGCCCCAACATGTTTTCTATGCTTTGTATCTGAATCTGCAGGGGAGAGAAGTCAGGGGGTACGTGATCAAGGTTAATGGTATAACCTAAAGAAGAACACCTTACATGAGTGGTATGTAGAATTGTTATAGGCGATTACCTTTGCTTCTCAGGTCACAGTAGCTCATTGTGTTTATATGCATTTGTTGTTGCAGTTGGTTTCCATCCAAGATCACAACCCCGTCATTCCTCCCGAAATACAAAGCTTCTTGTATTTTCCTTTTCAGGTAGGGGCATAGATCAAAGGTGTGTATTGTAAGGAAGGATCGTAGACGTAGCTAAAGTTGTCGGGTATCTCGGAGGGTGTTTTCTAAACCTTTGTCCTTATCGTTTCAGATCTCCCTCCCCGCTGTCCCCTTCCTTTCCCGCCCTCACGGGACCCCTTCTGGCAGTCTGTGGTTCTTATTCCAGGCTCTAGGGGAGTCGTGTGGGGGAGGTTATAGGATATTCAGCACAGCCCCGAAGAGAACCAACGCCGAGCCTGACAGAATTATCGGCCCACGATTGTTTTTCTCTTCTTGGCTGTGTTGAAATAACCATGGCCTCTATAGATGACGTTCCGGCAGCTCTGGTTTTGGTTCAAACGGAGCTAGCGGCCTCCAATAGAGAAGTGGCGGCCTCTAGATCTGAGAACGCTCAACTTAAGGCTAGACTGGACCGGATGCAGGGGAACCCCTTTGATGCTGGGGCAGGTCCTCCTCCCTCCACCTCTGTGGTGGTAGAAATGCCTACACAAATACCCCTGGCACCTCCTGAGCGGTTCTATGGGGACAACAAGAAAGTCCAGGTGTTCATGACACAGGTGTTATTACATTTTATGTGCAAGCCCAAGATGTTCGCCACCAACCAGGCTAGGGTTGCTTTTCTTATTTCCTATCTGGGAGGGGAGGCGGCTCAATGGGCTGTCCCTGTGGTTCGGCGAGATGATCCTCTTCTCTACGATTGGGATGAGTTCAGAACAGAATTCGAAAAGACCTTTGACCGTAGAGCCGAGACGTTCTCTGCCGACAGGGAACTGCTGGTCTTGAAACAAGGTAACACCGACTTGGTAACTTACTTGAATAGTTTCCGTCGTCTGGTAGCAGAAACCGACTGGCCAGAAATCAAGCAATCCGCTTTATTCTACTAAGGCTTAAACGATGAGATGAAGGACGTTTTGGCTCACATTGATCCACAGCCTCGCTCCTGCGCGGCTCTTATCGAGCTGACTTTACGATTGGATCACAGAATAAGAGAGAGAAAAGGAGACACCAAGAAAAAAGAACAACTCGTTATGTCCTATGAGAAAGGGGGACCCGGGGAGAAAGCAGGTACCTCATCGGATTCCATGGAAATCGGAGCGGTAAGGGCTGCTCTAACAACCCATGAAAAAGAACACCGCCGAAAATACGGTCTTTGTTTATATTGTGGCAAGAAAGGGCACTACTTGAGAGATTGTCCGGTAAAGCCCAAATCAGGGAAGGCCAGAACAGGACAAACTGCAGCAGGAACCAGTGAGAGAAAGTCGGAAAACTCCAGTGCTTGAAGGCGAGTGAAAGGGACCTATCGAGCATGAACATCATCCCTTCAGTAACGCCTGGTCGTGATCAAGAAAACAACCATATGTTTTAAGCCATTACGCTGATCATTGATTCAGGAGAAAAAGACATCAAAGCCATGGTGGATTCCGGTACAACGGGATGTTTTATGGACTTTGCTGAAGCAAAAAGACTGGGAGTACGGCTCATCACAAAAAATAAGCCTTAAATGGTATATGCTGTGGACGGGAGTGAACTCATAGCCGGGCCTATCACATTCCATACACCCGAATACGAACTTATCTATAATGGGATCCATCATGAAACAATGTCCTTCAACATAATCCAAGCGCCTCAATATGGCATTATTTTGGGGCTTCCCTGGCTACAAAAAAATTAACCTACCATACACTGGACAACCAAGACGGTGCGATTTGCATCTGAGTATTGTAAGACACAGTGTTTACTGGACTCAGAGGGCCCCTCCAGGGCTTTGGCTTTGGTACACGAAATAGCCACGGCTGCTGAAAAAGACGTAGTATTACCACCTTGCTATGCAGCATACAAGGAAGTATTCAGTGATGTTCGGGCTGAAGTGCTTCCACCACACAGAGCCTATGATTGTCGGATCGATCTCCTCCCAGATTCGGTGGTGCACAATGGAAGACTCTATGCCCTCACGGTGCCCGAAAACGAGTACTTGCGGGCGTATCTGGACAAATATCTGGCCATAGGGTATATACGGCCGTCAAGGTCACCTGCAGCCTCGCCGTTGTTTTTTATACCCAAGGCCAATGGAGAAAAGAGGTGTTGTATCGATTATCGTGCCTTAAACACCATCACAATCAAAAACCAATATCCATTGCCGTTGATTCCGGTGTTGTTGGAACAGGTACGATCGGCCACCATTTACACCAAGCTCGATTTGCGTGGAGCTTACCATCTTGTCCGCATACGGCAGGGCGACGAATGGAAGACAGCCTTCAAGACGCGGTACGGGCTCTTTGAATATCTAGTGATGCCCTTCGGGCTCAGTAACGCCCCGGCCGCCTTCCAGTTCTTTCTAAACGAGGTGCTGAGAGATTATCTCGATCGTTTCGTTGTCGTGTATATATAAACGACATTTTGGTATATTCCAGCACCTCCGAAGAACATACAAAACACGTGAGTCAAGTACTTCAGGCCTTGTTGCTTCATCATCTGTATTGTAAAATCACGAAATGTGAGTTCTACGTGACCACGGTCGAATTTTTGGGGGTGATGCTCACTCCCTCTGGTCAGGTCATGGCCGAGAGGAAAGTGAAGGCAGTGAAGGAGTGGCCTCGTCCGAACACTGTGAAGGACATCCAGTGTCTACTGGGATTCGCTAACTTTTACCGACGGTTCATCCGTGGCTTCTCTGCTCTTGTAACACCGTTGACCCGTCTCACACGAAAAGACGTACCATTTGTCTGGGATTCCGAAGCGCAAAGAGAGTTTGATGGATTGAAAGACGCCTTTTCCACGGCTCCCGTTCTGACCCACGCCAATCCTGACTTACCTTTTCTGGTGGAAGCCGACGCTTCCGAAGTGGCTGTAGGGGCTGTGTTATCGCAACGGGACGAATCCACTGGGATGCTACACCCCATAGCCTTTATGTCACGAAAACTCAGTTCCGCTGAGATAAACTATACAATCGCGGAAAAGGAACTGTTGGCCATACGTGATGCCATACGTGATGCCTTTGTGGAATGGAGACACTGGTTGTTGGGTGCTACTCATAGGGTCACGATTTACACGGACCATCGGAACCTTCAGTTTCTACGGGCAGCTCGTCATCTTACACCCAGACAGCTACGCTGGATGTTGTTTTTTGAGGAATATCGATTCATCGCCACATTCCGACCCGGCATAGAGAATAAGAAGGTTGACGCTCTGACGAGACAAGAGAACCCAGCCATGCATGCTTTAACGCCTCACAGATCCATCATCGAGCCCGCTAAAGTTGTGGGGGTGACTCAGACGAAGGACTTCCTACAAAGCGTCCGTAAAGGCACACAAACCTGTGTGTGGAGAACCTGGCTTCGGCATCATACGGAATGGAGAATGAAAAACGGTGTGCCTATGAGGGGGTCACAGGTACTCGTACCCACCAAGGATCTGCGTAAGACTGTATTCACATGGTGTAATGAAGCTCCATGTGCTGGACACATGGGATCGGTAAAGACGCTTTAAAAAGCCTTGAGACAGTTCTGGTGGCCATTGCTACGATCTGACTTAACTCAGTGGGGAAAAAGGTGTATGGAATGCGCCCAAATGAAATCTGATCATCAAAGAACACAGGGATTGTTACAACCTTTGCCCACACCTGAAACACCGTGGGAGAGGTTTTCAGCGGACTTTATTGTCGGTCTCCCCAAGGATCAAGGGAAGACAACTATCCTGGTGGTGGTGGATTATCTGACCAAGATGGGGCATTTTATAGCTTGTAAGCAGGTCCCTACTGCGGGCCAATTGGCACATCTTCTTTTAGTGAACATAGTTCGGTTACATGGTCTCCCGAGGGTAATAGTGTCGGACAGAGGGGCCCAATTCACTGCCCGGTTTTGGAAAACATGGTGTTCTGCCTTACAGGTCTCCTCTTCCTTGTCGACTAGCTACCACCCCCAGACCGATGGGCAGACAGAAAGACTGAACCAGACCCTGAAGCAATACCTGCGTTGCTATGTTCAGGCCAATACGGACTCGTGGGTGGATTGGTTGTGGGTGGCAGAGGTGGCATACAACAACACATAACATTCCTCCACGCTTCATTCACCTTTCTTTTGTTCCTATGGTCACCATCCTCGGCTTAGTCCCTTGTTGCTTCCAAGTGACAATGTGAGGCTGCCAGACGTCAGAACCAGGTTATTGCGCATACGCCGGATACTCACGGACGCGCGCAAGAATCTTGTTCTTGCCAAAAGTAGGTACAAGGCTCAGGCTGACAAACATCGCAGGCCTTGCCCGGTCTACAAGAAGGGTGACCTGGTGTGGTTGTCTACCAGGTGTATCAGGTTTAAGAAACACAGTGTGTTCAATCCTAGGTTTATTGGGCCGTACAGAGTTGTTGGCCATGTGAACCCTGTGTCAGTTCGGTTGCGCTTGCCTGCGCATTTGAGGATCCACCCTGTTTTTCACGTGTCCCTGTTGAAGCCCTATGTTTGTCCTGTTTGACGTACCCCGTCGCCAATTTGGGTCAAGCATGACCGTGAATTATGAGGTTCAGGGGGTTCTTGATTCCCGGCGGGTGAGGGATCATCTGCAGTACCTGATTTCCTGGAAGGGTTATGGACAGGAGGAGAACTCCTGGGAGCCTGCGCGTTTGGTTCATGCCCCCCGTCTGGTGGCGAAGTTCCATCGCTTGTTCCCTGGGAGGCCTGCTGCTGGTCAGCGCCCCTTGTGAGGGGGCATGTGCTGTCAGGATTCGGCAGCGTAGGGTCGCTGTCCGCCTAATGCGGGACAAAAGGGCCACCGCAGTGGCCAGACTACACTTCCCAGAAGACCGAGTGACGACGTCACGTTGTAACGTCAGTCACGCACAATCCCGGAAATAAAGACTCTGCCGTTCCTCTGCAGCAGTGCCGATAATTACAGTCAAGACGTTAGAGGGATCGGTAAGGCAAGTAAGCGGTAAGCTTCTGTGCTGAGGATTGCTTTACGACTGAATTCCTTTTCATCACGTTCTGGGTTGGATGGAGTAAGGATTGTATTCGCCGACTCGGTGCACACGGCTGTGTGCACATTCAAGGATCTTGGAGAACCCTGTGAAGCAACAAGGGTTCTCTCTCTTTCTCTCCCTGTTGGACGAGACGGCATTCCGCGGTCTCGATGCGGGGAGAGGTTTGTTGACGGTGTGGTTAGATCGGACCTATTTTCATAGTCCAACCAGATGAATGTATAGTAGTGACTCTCATAAGGAGATTGGAACCATATGGATTAACATTGTTTATTTAGTTCGTTACCCTGGGCTCAGACACGGATGTGTTAAGAAGCAGATCCCTCCCTTATGGGAAAACCATTACCACGTGGCAGGAACTGATCAGAAAGGATATTGTAATTAGCCTTCCGTTTCTTTCTTTGTGATTCCTTTTTGCCCCAACATGTTTTCTACGCTTTGTATCTGAATCTGCAGGGGAGAGAAGTCAGGGGGTACGTGATCAAGGTTAATGGTATAACCTAAAGAGGAACACCTTACATGAGTGGTATGTAGAATTGTTATAGGCGATTACCTTTGCTTCTCAGGTCACAGTAGCTCATTGTGTTTATATGCATTTGTTGTTGCAGTTGGTTTCCATCCAAGATCACAACCCCTTCATTCCTCCCGAAATACAAAGCTTCTTGTATTTTCCTTTTCAGGTAGGGGCATAGATCAAAAGTGTGTATTGTAAGGAAGGATCGTAGACGTAGCTAAAGTTGTGGGGTATCTGGGAGGGTGTTTTCTAAACCTTTGTCCTTATCGTTTCAGATCTCCCTCCCTGCTTTCCCCTTCCTTTCCCGCCCTCACGGGACCCCTTCTGGCAGTCTGTGGTTCTTATTTCAGGCTCTAGGGGAGTCGTGTGGGGGAGGTTATAGGATATTCAACACAGCCCCGAAGAGAACCAACGCCGAGCCTGACAAAGTGTAAGGAACGATGGGTTGATAGGCAGTATTGAGTGTAACATGAGTTGTGCTTTTAGTTTCAAAAACTTATAAAAATTCAAGGTATCCAGGTCAAAACGAGCTTGAAGGTTGGAGAAGGGGGAGGGGAGGTTTCCCACAAAGAGGTCTTTGACTAGGTTTATGCCATTGTGTGACCATTTTTGCCAGTGTATCGTTTCCCCGTCTATCTTTAGGCATGGGTTGTGCCATAAAGAAGACAGATTGGACTTGTTGATTTTCACAGTCGAAAGGTGATCTAGACGTATGAGGGCTTGTCTTGTGTTCTGAATGATATATTTAGAGTGCTGGAGGTTAGAGATGTTCATTGTTAGAAGAGCAGGCCGAGGGATGTCATTGATGAGTGCTTTCTCTATGTCCACCCAGACTATGAGATACTTTGGGTTGTTTACGAGCCAATTGAATCCTTGTTTATAAAGGTAAGCAGTTTCATAGTTCCTGAAGTTGGGGAGACCCAAGCCCCCTTTGTCTTTGGTTAGTTGGGTTTTTTTATAAGGGAGATTCTGGGTTTCTTCCCTTGCCATAGAAAATAGTTGAAGCTATTATATATCTTGGTTAAGAACTCGTAAGAAAAGGTCATGGGTAGCATGCTAGATAAGTAGTTGACTAATGGAGTAATCATCATTTTTAATGTTTCTGCCCTTCCCCACCAGGATAAAATCTGGCGACCAGTCTTCTAAAAGCGTGGTGATTTTTTTGAGAAGGGCATTTTCGTTGGTCCGGAGGGTGGTTATTAGGTCCTTGGTAAAATCCAAGCCACGGTATTTGATGCAGTTTAGCTGCCATGTCAGACCCGAATTACCAATTATTTCTTCATTCACGATATTATTGAGCATTGTGTTTTTAACCTTGTTGTACAGCAGTGCTGCTTTATCTTCCCATCCGTTAAAGTTTTAGTCATCCTTGAGTGATCGCATTACATCTTTATGTTACAGTATTCCAAAGGCAACAGTACATTTTCTTTGAACAATAAGAAGCATATTTCCGTTAGATGACCATTAAAAATTCAAATATTTTCTATGCTTCTTCTAAATACACTTGCCTGCCAGAAAACCCCCACACTGTTTTCCATTTTCAGATTGTTTTTATTTTGTGGTATTGCTTACATAAAAATGACAAAAATAGGCATCACACTAGGATGCAAAGACCAAACCCGCCGGCTATATATAAGTGCAGTTTGCTAAACCACAGCATACGCTGATATAATCTACTTCCACGTAGACAAGAAAGCCTTCTGATGAAGCTCAAGGTGTAGTACTCCATTCAAAGAAAACAAGGACATTCTTTCTTTCCCACGCTTATGTTATGACTGGCTGCGTTCATCTGATAGATATCAGTGCGCATTGAATCAAGGAAGGGTTTTAAAGCTGCATGGTAGTTACTGTTTACTGATGGATGCGTTACTAATAAGTGCTGTTCGGAACAGGATCAAGATGTAAAATTATAGTATAGTTGAACGTGGGCATCTCGTCAGGCTGGTGTTCTTAATGTGCAGCGGCTACCAGGCGGAGACTCGTGCTATAGTCTTCGACATTCAGGGAAAAAGCCCTGGAGAGGATGGGCAGGGGATATCATGCCTGGATTTCAGTATTACTGAACTATCAATGGCCCTTTGATGGCACACAACAGAAAAGATCTCAATAAAAAATTACCATCTGCTGTCCAGTGTCTAGAGGAGCTTACCTCACACTGATCTCCAAAGGAGTCATTGGATAGGTGTCATGCCACTCAACGCCGCACATACCAAAACAGTTGGCCCAGTTTTCACTACTGAACTGAAAGTTAGAACAAATTCTGGGCCTGATGTATATGTTGGCGGGAAAAGGTACTCCGTCGCAGAGTACGGGGACCCTTTCCACCAACATAATGGTCCGCCCGCCTGATTTAAATGCAGCTGAAACTTTGGTGTAACGACCGCGGAGACTTTTCTGTCTCCACTGTGGTTACACCCCTCTGACAGCCAGATAGAGTAAGGGCCATTGGAGGTTGGCCTGTATGTCCGCCCACCTAATTTAGATGGGCAGACATAAAGGTCAGTTGTTACTGCTGATCACCACCAGGAAAACCCTGGCAGTAAGGGGCAGTGAAAACTGCAAAATGCCTCTCTCGCCAAGGGAGATAACTCCTATGGAGCAGGATTGTGTTTTTTTAATTTTTAAAACCAAGATCCCATTATGTAGTTTTGTTCTTGAAATTAAAAAAATGTGTAACTGCCATATGGCTCTGTTATGTTTGATGGAGCCTTACGGCAAAGATATATTACATTGCAGGAACCGTCTTGACGTCTTGATAATTCCAGTGACCCTGTTTATATTATGCACTTAATGCTGTGAAGCAGCATCAGATATGACCACACAGAGTTTCCAAAGGGACAACACCACTTTCTGAATATAATGACATTTGAGGTGAAGTTTGGGAGGATATAAAAGGAGGAGCGCTCCAATGAGCAATGTCACAGCTCCATGACAGAATGGAATTCATTATAATTATGTAACCTTTCTATTTGTATTGCGATACATTGTCCCACTTTCCCTCAAATATCTCAATGAATGCAATCCTAGCCTTTACAAACAAATACTTCTTGGACCTTTTTGTAACATGTTAGCGGGTAAGACTCTTAATTTTAGTGCAGACTACCAATTTTTTTTTTTTTTTAAATATGAGATTATTGTACCTCTCAGTCAGATATTTTGTTCTGTTTATGCAAAGCACACTGGAATGGAAACTTTTTTAACAGCATGGCATTGTTAACAAAGTAGTGTCATTTGTTAAACATGGGCTCTGTTGTGCTCCTCTACTCTCCTAGTGTGATGACACCATCAAGGCGATGGAGAAATAGCTCAGTAAGATGAACTCTCCCTCATTGACCAGAGCGTCAAGCAGCAGATCCTGAATCTGAATCCCAGCCCAGCCCAATCAGTCTTGCGTTCTCCCAAAGGTGGCAAAATGTTTACCGTAAATTGGGAAACAGTAAGATCTATTATCTACAGTGTATCAAGAACAGTATATGGGTGGGATCAAGGTGTACCCATCAGCGACAAGGCGGAATAAGGCTGAGTTGAAAAGTATGCTGATAATATTCCTACACAGTGCCCTCTAACGGTGCAGCAATCTAAAAACCCACCCAAGATGTCTTAGAAAACCTAAATGGACCTTTAAGGGTGGTGACTGAAGGTTGTCTACAATAGCGAATAACAGTTGGAAACTCAAAATATATTGTCCATGGGGTGCAACTTCTGTTCTTTTTAGTCAACACAAAACAGTGACCAAAGAATGCATTCTTTTTTTGTAGGTCCCTGGTCGAATCATTATATGGCCTTTTTTAGAATTATCCATGGGGTAGGAAAATGCCTCTCTGAAGACATCAAATATGACTGTTTTTTCTTCTAAAAAAATCGATTCCTTTAAGTGCATGTAATGGCCCAGATTTCAATTTATTTGTATGCACTCATATCCTTTTCAAGATCGGGGTGGGTTACGGACGAAAGCAGTGTGTGTCTGCTGCCTGAAAGAAAGACCCCTCCAGCATTCATGTTCTTCTCTCTTAGGATTGGGAGGTGCTTGGAAGCGGCTTAAGTTTAGGCTCTCTTGAATGCCTTCCGCAACCTGCAGACCTGACTGTGGTATGTTATGGGATGGCTAGGGCCGACTTTAGGCTGGTGTGACTAGTGCAGACACAACTGGCGCTGCCCTCAGGGGGAGGGGGGCTCTCTGTTTAGAACTAACTTATGGTTTTAAAAGCACTCACTGCAGAGTTCCTTGGACACCAAATACACTTTGCCAGATGGCTACAACGAAATCTCTCTAAGCCAGGGATACTCAAAGTATGTACGGCCCGGGGGCCGCATGCGGCCCTCCTGACCATTAATTGCGGCTCCCTGGTGAACAGCAGCACTGGACTGCTGTTCACTTGACAGAGCAGGAACATTGAGAAAGCTGTGAGACAAATGGGCATTTTTTATTTACATGTTAACTAAAGTATCGGTAAATAAGAAAAGAAGGTGTTCTTGATAAATTAACTTTAGGAACACATTGTACTAAACATGTAAACACATGATAAACTCTGCAAACTTCAAAATAGTCTTAATAAAATGCATAAGTGTTTTACCTTAACAAATTAGATGATATCACTGCATTGAGAGGCATTTATTAACAGTAACAGTTTTCAAACATGCTCTTGGAAACGTTCATGACACCCTCATTCTGAAAACAATGCCATTAGTGATCCAAGAGGCAAATCATTTGTCAGGTGCACCTTGTGTGTAGCCTTGTTCGTTATATAATTGGAACAACATTACAGTTTCTTAAATAAAACACAAGAGAAGGTTTTGCACAGCACACATCCTGACCTCGGATAGTTTAAGGGGCGCTCATAAGTGGTAATGAAAAAATAGGAGGCCAAGTGAAATTAACCAATTGCCTACGATCACACAATTTGATCAAGTGGGGAAGCCAGGACTGGTACCAGAAAACTGTTTCACATTTTGCAATTCAGCCCGCCTGTTGAGTATTTCTTTCCCTCTTGCGTTTTACATTAGAAGAAAATGCTTTGACTTTAATTCTTAGTGAATGAGAATAGAGTGTAGGTGGCAGACAGCAGTCAGGTGAGGGCTTGGTTTGTTGGCCACACCATGCATCTGCTTTGGGTCCCCCTACGCCCACCTTTCATCACCCCGACCCTCGCATTGCTGGCATCGGTGCCGCCCTCCGGCATACCACAGACAGTACTTTGCGGCCCCCGGGGAAATGTTTGCGAGTACCCATGCTCTAGGCACTTACTTTTCCAAAATGCTGGCACTCTGACTACTTGTTTGGTGGCAGCGATAAGCAACGGTCGGAGCATGAGCACAGCCTGCAAAAGGATTTTGCTAAAGGGGTTCACCGCATTAAAGCTCTGTTTACAGCCGCATTATTTCAGTTAATGTCGGATGTTGTGGGAGGTGAGCCAGTTTTCTGGGTTAATGCCAAGGTAGCAGTTGGTGAGCATCGCCTCCAGCCTGATACAGACAAGTGACAGACGACACGTGCTCTTCTGAAACACAAAAGAGAGAGCTGTTTTCTCAGAAAAAAAGAAACCATTCTAAGTAGTACAATGAACCACAGACTGCTGAGAGGAGATGGTTTCCTGCCCCATCCCGGTGCAGTTTGCAGCAATAACACGGATGCTGGCCAGTGTGAAGTTCTAGGAAAGACCTCCCAATACAAATTCATTTAATTATTGTACGGATTAAGATCCACCTTCCTAACCACTGCGTTTGAAGCGTTATTATTGATGATTTTAATTCCTTGTAGGTCTACATTTCTGGAAACAAAGGAAAATAACGTCGACATTTGGAGACGATCCAGAAAGAGTTTGTACTGAAAGCGAGGTGCTCGCTGGGTTAGCTTGAAAAAACTATTACCATCCTTGCACTCAAAAGCAATTGTAATAGCGAGTGCAAATCGCCTCTCGTACACAGTTTGAGCTCCACTGGAACTATGCGGCACGGGAGGGTCAAAAAATGCAGCAGCGTTGAGTAAATTATGTGGCAAGAAAAGGCAACTTAATGTAGCACATTTTGTGATAGTATTATTCCATTATTTTGTCATTTTTAACCATGTTAACACTGTCTGGGCATTAGTTGCACCTAATTAGTATTAGTTAAACACCGAAATATAGCAATATTATATATATTATATAATATAGCACCAATTAAACGTTGTGATGCACCATCACAAACATACAAGTGTGCAGTACAAAGAACCACATTGTTTTACCAAAATGGGATAAAACATCTAACCAAGTGGGAAACACCACCCATAGCATTGAAAGGGACTAAAATGATAATTATGTGCTGCAGGTTAAACACATAAAGAAAGGTGTAGAGGGTCTATTGGGAAAGGAGTGCTCCCTTCATGGTAAATGGTGCGTACAATGCCATGAATGCCTGACTCCAATAGAAACTTGTATACGGACTTTTATTTGGACCCAAGTGTCATGCTAATCTATGCACAGACCTAGGCCCGTCCCTGAAAATGTGAGGTCCCTAACCTGTTCTGTGGCCTGGTTGAGTGAAGTGCACTACTGCCCCTGTCCTGTCTACATAATGTAAAGCATTAAGTATTAAAGTGTGTTTGGTGGATTTGTAGTGTGACCATATCTTTTTAGGTCTCGCCTAGCGACACAGCGCCATGCGCTGCCCACCTAGGCGAGATCTATTGTTGCCGACTAGCTTAGCGATGCGGGACAGGATAGGTGCACGTGAGTGAAAGACATCAGCTGTGCACACGTACGGCTCAGCTTGCCGCGTTATCACAACCCCTGATCGCACCATACACGTGCACATCTCACGGCGCCCGGACATGCCATGTGCACGCTCACGCCTGTTCTCTACGCTGTCGCTAAGGGGGCCAGGAGATGTGCACTTTCCCCAAGACAGCCCAGGTGCAGGCTCACGCCGTCTGTGTCTGTTTTCATGATGCGCGCTCCCACCGCGCTCGCCTGGACAGCCAACGCTATCTTTGTTGACTGGCGGCCAGACAGCATAAGTGCACTCAGGGCGTCGCGCGCTCCCACCGCGCTCGCCTGGTCATCCCGACGCCACAAGGACAAGTGTGCACCACTCGTGCCAGTGCTCCCGACTCATGGGGGATCGAGGACATCCTGAGCTGAGCGTGCGTGTTAATCATAACACGACCCCGCCCCCATACCAACCAGCCAGCCACTATTACCGTGCTCAGCCGCTCTTCCTATCTGCCCGGCACGCGCACACAGAATCACTCACCTGCTGGTCTCACCCAACAGCTCCAGCTGTATCTGGGGGAAATTTCTCGCAAGCTGGTCACTGCCTGGGTGAAAGCATTTACCTTTGAGTTAACACACGTGCGTCCTGATAGAAGTTGAGCTGAGAGACGTCACTTTCGTAAGTAAATTCTACAGAAAACTGCACGGGCACATTGAGAAAGTGAAACTGCATGAGGCTTAAAACGGCTGACTTGCGTGCGCAGTGCAGGGAACAAAATCTTTACTCTGCACGTCTGGCGCACAGCAGTTTCCATTTGGTTGGCAGTACTTCTGTAGTGGCTTCAGGCGAGAGCTCCAGGGGCACCAGCGGTAATATTTGTTGTCCTGGGTTTGGCACGAAATCTTCTTTTTAAATGTTCCGTGGAGTGTTTCTCTTTTCTATGCCTTTCAACGTCAGAACTGAGCTTTTACCTATAGTCGAGCACAATGTACAACAACAGCACCCACAGCCCCTCCTCGCCTGCTCTAGTGACGTTTTCAGGAAGACTTTGTGAGTTAAGCATGGCTTTAGCCGTCCACCTGGGATAACCGCAGACATGTCTGGGGCTGTGTCTCATTCCTCTCCTGATAACCGCAGACATGTCTGGGGCTGTGTCTCATTCCTCTCCTACATCCTACACGTCCATCTCTCTGACCCATTTACGGCTGCATCGCTGATTGGCGACATCAATACTAAAATCAACGGCGCCCAATCAGGGCATTAGTGATAGATATTCACCTTTCCCTTGACTGGCTACTTAATTACTAAACTCACAGTATCAAACTGAGACAGAGATTACAGCGATCTTTTTTTTTCCCTGTAATTGGCGATTTTCATACTAAACTCGCAGTGTCCAATCCTGGCTTAGCGATAAGCGATGGCTGGAGACCGGCTTCCAATCAAAACAAATGCAGTCTGTCCACCTTCAGCGATGGCCAGTGCAACCGCTCATATGCAGTGCACCATAACTACAATATTTGTGAGGCAGTTCAATATGTATGATCCATCGTACCCCCAAACAGACCAGAATAAAAACATAACATAGCGTATTTCCCCAGCTTCCATAACCCAGTGGTATCGCACACGTTAAGTAGTGGTATTGAGGATGCCGGTGCTTGTGGGTAGGTCATTATAGATTATGTTGGGCAGAATGAGGCTGCAGACCTGCCTTCACCCAGTGGACGGTGAAGTTTCTCAGTTACCAGAAGTAGTGCAGATGCAGTAATGTGTGCAGCCCTAAAGCCGTTTTAAAAAAATATATACATATATTTTTGAGTAAATTTTCCATACATAGTACATACTTTTATCATCCGGGTATACCGCCGTTGGCATAGAACATGGTATAAAGAACATTTATTGCGGGTCACTCTTTGCTGGCTATATTGTTTTGTAGAGTAGAAGGTCTAAGGTAGGAAAGTACAGAAAAGTTAGGAATAAGCAAAGGAGAAGGATAGGACAGACAGACTGCTTTATATACCATTCTGACATGGCAGTAGAGTGTTCTAGTCCCCGACATGACCCTTGAGCGGTAGGTACTGCACGGGACGCAAGTGGGTGCAGGGCGTTTTTTTATAGTTCGTGCGGGACCAGGGCTTTGTTCAGAACTTCCAACAGGCCCCTTGATGACGTTTTCCAGGAAGAGTATTGCAGCGTCAGGTTGTCTGCTCTTCTGAGGTGGGTGACCCAATTGAGCCAACCTTTGTAGGTGGTCTTTGAGGTGTCCTTCCAATTCGTTAGCACCAGTTTGATTGCTGCTGTCATGAGTTGGTCCATTAGTTCCCTCTCTCCCTCTGAGGGGAGCTCGGTTCGAATAAATGCCGTGGTGAGTGAGACAATATCTCTTGTAATCTTGCACTTAAATACATTATCTATGAAGTACCCCAGAAGCTCTTGAGTGTTGGACATTGGAAGATGAAGTGTTCCAGGTCCCTCTTCTCTGTATTGCAGTTCCAGCAGAGTGGGCTATCTTTGAGGCCTAATGTGTGTAGGCGGGCTGGGGTCTAGACCTGTATAGAGTTCTAAAGATAAAAGCAGCCCTAGCTAAATCAAAAATAGCAGACACTAAGGCCGTTTTGAGATGTATCCAGGAACTTGGTCAGGATGCTTTGAACGTGTTTCTCTGTTACCTTGGCCAGGAAAGGTAAAAGGGAGATGGGGCAAACGTTTACATGCTTCGTAGCATCCAGAGATGCTTTTTCCAGCAGGGCAATGACTTTAGCATGCTTAAATGGACCAGGCATGGAGGTAGAGGACAGGGAAAGATTGATAGTTTCTAAACAGGAAGGGAGAGGAAAGTCCTGAAGATTAATGAAGAGTCTAGTATGATGGAGTCAATGTGAGAGCCTGATTTCACTCGGCTACAAAAGGCTTGTAACAAGCATTTGCAATGCAACAGGTCTTGCATTTACGCGAGTTTGAGCTATTACCATTGCAAATAACAATGCCTTTTATTTTTGTTTTAAAAACATAAATAAAGGGCATTGTCATTTACAATACCAATAGCTTAAACTCAAGTAACTGTGAGACCTATTGCATTGCAAATGCTTGTTCTCTGTGTTAGTGAGAGTGTGGTATACAGAACCCTTTCTTGTCAAATGCAGCTATTATGTTAAACCCAGAACCTTGCACTGACATCCTGTGTGCATGTGAGTGTGTGTGTGGGTGGGTGAGCAGTGCAAGTGTATTACATGCATGGTAGAAGGACTGAGTGAGTATAATTCGGAGTACTGGTGACAATGGGATCCATTTTGTAAGCCCCTGATTTCGCAACTCACAGCACGTCAGTTGAGGATGGCTTCCCCAGACATTGGAAGTGTGTTGCCTGCAACCCTTTGGCTTGAGGGTGGAGACCCACACTCTGAAGTGAGGAATTTATAGTCAGGCTCCATTTTGAAATTTCATGAGGTCCTTGTTAGCAAAGGACAGCTGATTGGCTTTTCCTGAACACTTCCATTTGGAAGTAGAAAAGGGGAGGTGCTAACATTTCTGTTGTTCAAGGTGAGGACTTCTTTAGGCAGGGTTTGCCCTTTTGTTGTACCGTATTACTGCTTCAGAAAGGCTTATGACAGCTAGGTGCAGGAACACACATTACAGTGTGCCCATATTTTGGGTACTTCTGCTTCTGTGCTAATTTGTAAAACACTAATTGCCAGTGCACTCGTCAGAAGTCCATTGAAGCTTGTAACACCATTGCCTATGTCAGCACTGTCAATGTAAGTACCAACACAACTACGGTCTACACACAACTACAAGTGGCACAATTCACACTACTACAGGCCCCCACAGCTATAAGAATGGGTTGGGTAGTAGGTATTGGTCCTTTTTAATGTATGTTGAATTAATAAACATCTTTTGTGTTCATCTCTAAATTAGACAAACTGTGCTACCATGTGGCAGACTGTCAGAACTGCGAGTGTTCACAAATAAGGGCTGGTGCGGAGCACCGGACACCACCGGCTCAAATTAAGCACTGTTCTGCTTGAAGCCAGCCCCACTGCACTTTACACAAAAGCTGTGTCTGGATTGCAGCTTGGAAAAGACATTTGAAAGAAAGTCATCCCAAAGCGGTTCTGAGATCGTAGACAAAGGATCCACATCCTTAACTGGAAAATGACAATAAAAGTGAGATACAAACCACACTACTTGGTCCCAATCTCAAGACCTACTTGACAAGGAAGCGAGTGCGCTGGACAGTACTCAAAGAGCAGCTGTGGTTACACAGCTGGTGTCTGCCTGACAGTGAGTTTACCAGAGGTGAGGGGACATTTCTTGAAGCCTGCACTTTTCTGCTGAAAGAGTGGAGGTTCTACCTAGAGAGCCTTGAATCCAGCATGCCTTTTGTGAGAAGGAGGAATGTATCTGATCTTGCAGAAGGAGAGACTGCCCAGGAGCCTCAGCATGTGGAGCACCCAGAGGAAGCTGACTGACAAAGATAGCAAGTCAGGACTGACCAATGCTGCAAATGTTCCCTCAGTCTCTCTACACAGTTCCTGAAGGAACATATATCACAATTGCACCAGAGCAAAGATTACTGTATTAACTGGCAACCTGCTGCAGGCTTGAGATATTTAGTACTGCCACTGTTGGCAGATGAAATGAAAGCTGCATTGCCGCCGAAGTGGAAAGCCTGGATAGGCCTGGGAGGCCGCAAATGCCCAGGCATCATCGTAACAAAGTTGGTCAGTACGCTGCAACTGCTAGATCAAGTCAATGGTCTGCAGCAAGCCACGAAGACAGCTGCAACCAAAGACTGGAGTGACCACACAGACCTGCCCAGCGAGCGCGTTCTGCAAAATGTGACTCCCAACAAAGCTTCTGCTGCGGCTCCCCAAAAGTCTAGCTTCGTAAGTGTGAGAGTGCATCCACCGAGCATCCGGCAGCCTGGACTGTAACACAACCAAGAGCAGGCCTGAATATGGCGACAGGGAATGATGCGTACAGGTAAGAACACATGTTGCCACCAAGAAATGGAACAGGGTTGTTCCGCTAATGAGTGAGACTGCTTCGAGCTATGCTACTTTTTTGCTACTCCTTATAGCATTGGGATCTGGAGCGGCAGAAATGGCCATAGAGGAAAGAAGTCAGGTGCTAGGGAGAAGGATGTGGGGGGTGTAGTGATTCACTGTAAAATGAAACAGATTACAACCCTGTCTGTATAAAGCATGTTATGCAATGCAGTATTTAGTTCTGATGTGTGATTAAAGCTCTTTCTTTTTTAGAAGACGATAAGCACTGGGCTGGACACAACTTTATGTCAGTTGACTGGCTGTTAAGTTCTGAGCTCCTGATCCCTCCCTACTAACCCCGCCTACCCCCCCGACCCTGATAATGCCTCCCTGAGAAATCTGTGACTGCGTGCCCTCACGACCCTTACAGTCAAGTGCAGAAAGGGTTCTACGGGCCCAGTTTGTAGAGCCATAGTAGTGTGGACGCCAAGACGCCACCAGCAAATGACCTTACTCACTATGGTGGGCACCCAGGGGCCCCTGTGGCTCACAGACCGGGTATGACAAGGTTTAATGTGTGTCTGGTATGTCCAGAGTGGAGTGGAGAAGTGTGGCTCACTGGTTAGAAGCGGCAGACCCTGAAGCAGAGGTCGGCCCGGGACCAGGGTTCAATTCCCGACGCGGCAGGGTCTTGGGTCAATGTCCGCGGACTCGATAATTCTCGCTTAGGTGCCTACGCTAACCATGGGTCCCACTCTGCAACTCTGGGCAATAGCTTGCTTAATCTCCACAACGGCCCCAGCAACGCCGGGGATGCCTGGCTTCACCTTGGGGTGCCCTCTCACAGGGAAAGCCAGGACGGGTTCCCCAGCGGTATACAGCGCCAGGACACCAAGTAACGAGGTAACAGTGCGCTTTACAAGTATACATACATTACAGAGTCAAGCCAGATTTTTGGGAGAAACGCAGAAATGTAATATACATAGAACAGAACTCCTATCCCCAGACTGAAAATGTAAGGCAAGCAGGTCAGAGCCAGTGGCGGTCGGTATCTCGGAAGAGTGGTCGGCGTTGGGGACACGGTGGGGATGGACGACACAAATAAACAATAAAAAAGACAACTTACCTGCTGCATAGCACGCTACCAGGATCTTCTTCTCTCCAAGCACAGGCACCACTGGCCAATCCTGACTCAGCTCTCATGCTGCTGGGGGCAGCATGAAAGCAGTGTCAGAATTAGCCTGAGAGCAAATGATTTGCGCTCCGCTTGCTCTCTCCAACCTGGCAACGTAACTGGATTGGAGAGAGCTTCAAGGCGCATGACGGTTAGGCCGGGCTATAACTGCCGGCCAAACAGTCATGCGCACTGAATTGCAGTGCTATACACCTCCTCTTGTGCCTTCCCCCCACTCGGCCCACCCCCAAAACTCGACGGGAGAAGAAAAAACCCGAATAATAAACAGTTATTATCATATTAATTTTTGTATTTAAGGCTCCTGGTGAGGGGGCGAGGCTCCTCTTCCATAGCAGAGGTGCCACCACTGGTCAGAGCTCTATCGTTCACGGACGCCTGTCCGTAGTCCGTCCCTCGTCCTAAAGCAAGGCGATGAGAAGGCGCAACACTACGGCCAAAGCGGTCCACTTTGGAACTTGGGAACCATATTCTAGTCTGGGTGTAGGTGCAATATCCTGTGGTTCCGGGTAAATCACCTCATCTTCTCCTGCATAAAAAAATAAAAAAGTACAAAATGTAATGTGACCTTGTGTAATGTAACTAGTGACCTTGTGTAATGTAACTAGTGACCTTGTGTAATGTAACCAGTGCTCATGTAAAGAGTTCCAATACATTCGGGTCGAGTTTACGCTATAAGAAAATTGCAAAAAAGGCAGGCGAAAAGACCCCTTGGGCGATGACAGCTATGCTTACATTCAATCTAAAATTACATTTACATAATCACTCGTTATCCCGAAAATGTGGCATGGATCCGAAAAACTAAGAACCCTTGTGATTATATCCCTTTAGTGCTCTCTGTGCACTGCGAGGTTGCAGCTGGAAATTGAAAATGACTCCTCTGGCTCGCCCTGAGCCGAGTCTGAATAAACAGTGTGGGTGGTGACCATTCTGTGAGGCCCTGTTAAGGATGCAATCACTTTCTTACCCGGTGCAGAGCAGTAAATCATGCGACGCGCGCCTGATTGCTGCGCACGCGGTGCCCAGTCTGTAATGGCGGCTCTCACTGCGCAGAAGAAAATCCCTTTCTGGGCCTTCTCAAGCGAGAAGAAAAATCATCCATTTACCCGGCCCCTGAGTGTTTAATTAATGTAGCAAGTTCGGCGACTCCCGGGGCTCTTGTCAGATGATCTTGGGAAGGCCTGTGAGAAGTATGCCAGGAATGCAGTGATGTGGGAAGAAACGACGCGAGTTCACGCCACAAAAAGCTTTCAGCGCTGCCACAATCGCCGAGTGTGCAGAAAGCGCCAGAAAAAAAACACAAGCTGCTTGCGGGATATGGAGCCCGCCATTCTAGTCACTCGGCTTATTTACAAGCCCCTTGCGCCGTCGTTACGTCACTTGTTCCCATTTTAAAAGTAACGCACGGGGGGAGCAAGGTTCTTGTAAATAAGCCCCTCAAAACGAGATCCGGCCCATGCAAGGTAAAGAGAAGCGTCTCTTAGGAATTACATAAGGCAAAACATGTAGCGCTGACGCATTCCATTCACCGAATAATGCAAGTCAGTTGTTCGTTGCAGGTCAAGCGTTCTTATTCTTTATTTTCGTTTCATTTTTATGCTGAATGCAGCTCATTGCTAAAGGTAACTTCTAAGCTATTGACTACCGGATAGCTTACAAAATGCGCATGCTTTGTAATTCAAACTGTTCATTTCTCATTGCTGCTGCCAGTAGAATGTAAACAGCCAAGCCAGCAGCACGCTTGGCAACATTATCCAGTCCGGCAGAAAAAAATCGAAAGCATTTAGCCATTCCTCAAAAAGTAAAGAAAAAAAGGAAAACATATTCTTCATTGCTCAGGCAAACTGGAGATGAATTGCTCACACTGCGACGCTTGTGCTCAATGTATGTATAAGGTGGCGAAAAGGCACAATGCCCCATGGACATCAATAAGATGTTGTCAGGGTCGCAGAGCTGCGACCCCTGGCTTGCCCTCTGGTACCCCTGCACTGCCTTTGCGACTCCTGGGCTCAGGGGTTGCAAATTCAGTGCCAGCAACACTGGGGCTATACTCTCTTTATTTTCTGTCAATTTTGTTATTACACTAATAGTGAATAAATAAAATATATAATTCACTAATAGTGAAATAAAAATGGAGTACAATAAAACGGACAATTCCCTTCAATAGCAGCTGAGGTAAGTAAAAAAGGCTTTAAAATATATGTTGTGTGCATGCTTGCAGGTGAGAGTGTGTTAATGTATGAGAGAGTGTATATGTGTGAATTTGTGTGTATGCGTCAGTATGTGTGTGTGAGTGAGTGAAAGTGGAGGTCAAAGGGCGTGTGATGTCACCTGCGCTACCACTGGCATTTCGGTGAATAGGCATTCATGCAATGCTATGTGAGAAGCTACCTCATTTTTAGAAATCAATGTTGGCTCCCCACCATCTGCACGGCCAACGTCATCATCGGGCAAATCTCCTTCGGTCCTCGGAGTCGGTAGCCTGTTTGGACGACAAAGACTCAGAGAAACACTGACAGGGAACCACAGACTCTAACTGACCCCTGCATTGGCTGCATTCTGAATCAGGAGCACCCAGTGTAACAAAGAGTTGGAAGTCAGTCTGAGAACCACACATCAACTTCATGGTTGATGTCACAGAAGCTCACTGAGCAAGCCACACCTCGCCTCTAGGCCACTCATGGTGACTGCTCCTCACCCGCGCCACCGTGGTTATTCCCATCATCAAGCCTCCATATGGCTGTTTGCCCCATCAAGCCATGCCAAACATCTGCCACCAGGCTCGCAGTGTTATGGTAATCTCGCACAACATGTGGTAGAACTTTACTAAATACATCATCAGCCAAGGTCACAATCGCATCTCCCTTGATTAGCCTGCATCTTGCCAGACTCGCCTCCCCAAGCTTGGAGCAGCCATATTCCATTGCATCACCTCTCCTTGTGTCCTCTTTTACTGCTGAAACAGACAGACCATAGGCGTGTGCCACCACACTGGAAAATAACCTTTAAAGTGAATCAACAGCCCAAAATCCCTCTACTGAGTTAGGGCCACACACACCTCCAAATTGCCCCATTGCTTCTTCACTAGCCTGCATAACAAGAATCTGCAATACAGCTCGGTACACCCACAGTAGTCCCCCGTCAACTGTCTCAGGCCCCATCCCATTTTCTTGCTACCTCCCATTCTCATCTTCTACACGTATACGCATCCCTGGAACATTTACCTGTGGTTTGGTCCTACAAATGCTGCGATAATTTGGCGTATTTCTCATACAATGAGAAACAAATATGCATCTTGCAGTGATTTGATGCCAGCCATAGAGGGCGCATTAAAGCTGCAGCCTTACCCCACCTTATGGAAGCGCCCACCCTGCATAGAGCAGTAAGGATAAGTAGGTCCTAACAAGAAATGGGACAATAGAACAAAATAAAAAAACATTAAAAAACGAAAATAACAAAATAATTAATTTCTTTTAGCCCAGCCAAAAATACACTACTACTGTGTAGCCTTAGAGTTGTCAAGGGATCAATGGATATGTTGTCAAGTACCTACGTTTTCTACTTTGCAGCCTAAAGACATCAGGTGTGATACTTACTTTAAATCTTTCCCAACGATCCTGTGATTCTTGTAATTCTGGGAAATCCCTTAATCTCCATTTATATAAACATTAGCAAAGCTCTTAGGCCTAGCATTGGATGTCAGTATTTTGGCTTTGTCAATGTTTGTTTTGTCATGGTTTTTGAAAAACTCTATATTTGAGGAAGCTGCTGTGCTCTTGTAAATAAAATAAAAAATTGGCTAAAAGCAAAATTCTTTTTTAGTCCCAAAAAAAACACATTGCCATAGTAGTTTCTGGCACTGAAGGGAACTATCTTGTGCATCAGTGTGCTCTTTGTGAAAGAACAGAATTCAATCACTTATAGTTAAGTTAGTCAGTGGCTGAAGTGGGCTAACCAATGACCCCAAGCTGTACACTGTGTGTGTAGGGGGAGAAAAGTGTGAATGACCAAATATATATATATATATTAAAAAAACATAACTTACCCGAACAACGCCACTGCCTGCCACACGCCTGCCTGCGCTCTTCTACTCTTCTTCTGGGCACAGGCGCCCAGACTGCACTGCGACCAATGCTGACGCTGCATGAAAGCAGTATTAGGGTTGGCATGAGCGCTGTCAACTTGCGCTCCCAGGCAGACTGGGAGCCTGTGCCTGATCTCTCCAGCCCCAGCAACGTAGCTGGGGCTGGAGAGATCTTCAGTGCACATGAAGGTTTGGCCAGCTTGAGGCAGTCGGCCAAACCGTCATGAGCACTTTAACAGTGTCCACCACTCCCCCACCAGCAGTGTCATCGCCCTGGACCCGCCCCAAGACTCATCACAGTCCTGGTGGTGGGTCCAGAGAGATCTCATCAGAGTCCTGGCGGTGGGTGCTTGTATTTGGTACCTGGGTCATTGTCCTGCAGTTTCCTGCTTCAGCATGGAACATTCCTACTGGCAGCGACCTGCAACATAGTGATCAACACTTAACTATCCTCTTTTTTTGTAGGAACCTGTAGCAAATCTGAGGCTAAAACATACCTCAATCTCTCCAACCTGCAGCTAGTTGAGTGTATCCTTGCTTTTGACCCAGAACAACACTCTGATGCCTTTTGGCTACACAAATAACACATAAATACATACACACTTTGGCTAAACACACTTACCATTAAGACCAATTGGGTAGGTCCTGCATGTCGAACAGCAGCACATCTCAGAATAAGCCAGATACCTTCTGCAACCCACAAGCAAAGCAGCGCAACACATTTGCAGTTAAGTGCACATTGCTGAAAAAAAGTATTGCAAACATTTCATACAACTGCCCTCATATGCACAATTGCCTCTGATGGTGTAAGCAATTGTATAGATCCTATTTCTGCTATTGTATAGATCTTATTTCACCTTGAAACAGCAGGAATAGCACTGCCTACGGTATCACCCCACCTGCCTCCATTATTTCAGTCAGGAAGTTGTGCCTGTTTTTTTAAACCTCCCTGGCAGGTGGTCGAGATACAGGGTCATATTAGGGTCTGCAAGACTAGCCTCCCCATTTGCATAGCTCAGTAGTCGGCTGTGGGGTTTTCTAGCCCATATAAAACTAGGTAGCAACTCATCCAAGTCCCGATGGAAGATACACTGTATGTGAGAAATAATGGGGCTTATTTACAAGCCTCTTGCGCCACTTTTGCGTAATTTTTAACATGGGAAAAGGGACGTACGGGTGGCGCAAGGGGCTTGTAAATAAGCCCCAATATTTTGAACACTGAGGCAGGTTCACCTTTTTAACTACTGTGTTTCAAATTATCAATGCCAGCCAGGCGCGGCGCTCTAGAAACAACAATGTTTAATTAAAGATTGTAGCATGCCTAAGACAGCACTTCACCAGTTGTGACAAACACACCTAAGTACCCATCTCTTTATGGTGCCCAGCTTTGCGGTGTTATGAGATCCGGCCTAACCACGCTGTCTGTCAATGGATAGAGTCTCATTTAATCCAACTAATTTTTACACCTCATGCAGGTCTAAATTCATCAGTCGTGTAAATATCACAGATTGCACTGAAAGTGTGGGGCGTAAATGCATAAGAAGCCTATTGATGGTATAAAGTGCAATTAACCTATTAAATCCACATATCCTGATGGCTTGTTCTCTATTGTGTTGTCTGGCTATCCGCCTTAAGGTTCAATTCCTAAGACACACAATTTGAGTGACATTAAACATTACTGTTCTGTACCACTGTGAGGTTGAAAGTTAAGCAGATATTACAACATTTGCTTCAACCCTCACTGTTAAATAATTGAACAATAGTTTCATCCTTTATACGAGTCCACTATGAAATAGCAAACAATGCAGGACACAGCTAAGGAAGTCTAAAGCCTTCTCTGGATCATGTCAAAACTCCTTTCCCACTGCAATTCTCCTTCCGCCATCCAGGATCCAGTGCAAGCTTTGAAGGCTCTACGTGGTGTTTCTAGCTAACACAAACCGTGTTCCAAAGGAGAGTTCTACCAGATTGACATCTTCCAAAATGCTAGATACTAATACCCCTGTCAATTTTCTATGGCACTTCAGCAATGAGAGTAGTCCGTATTGTCTGTACTTCGAATGGTTGTTGTTCGGTTTAGATTAGTTTGCAATCTTCCATTCTCCTTTTCTCTTCAACTACCGACCAGGTCTCCCTCCCCGCCACACCATGTCATTGGATTGTTGTAAAAAAATAGGCAGAGCAAAGTCCTTCTCGTGTCCGAATCGGAATTTGCGGGGCACTTTTAATGTTGAGTTGAGCGGTCAATCCTGGTCTACGAGTCGCGTCATACAATTACGTGGTATTTAAGGTGCAAGGCTTCCGAAGATCCCATTTGCCACACTCATTCAGTACAAGTTGAGTATTTCTGGCATCCAAACCAACTACAAACGATACCCAATGCCCACCTGTATCAAATATAAATTTAAAGTCACTGACCCAGTGATCGAAGAAGCGGAACACATGTTACGTAGCTATACAGTTTTCCTAAACTTTATGGACCTTACAATGTGTGCCATAGTAGTTAGGCATTTAAATAGGTCTACTTCCTGCATAGTGACCGTATAAGAGATACCCCCCTCTCTTGGCCATCATTGTTTAATGAGGTTGAAGACATAATACACCGGACAGTGGAAAGCTTGCGATCCCCAGGGCGGGCCATCAGTCTGAGGTCACTGCTATGTGTTGCAGGTTGTGCAGTGAATCGCTATTTAGACAAAGGTACCCCCTAAGAATTACTTAAAAGGTCAGAGAGCTAGGGAGAAAGAACAACAATTACTAAATAATGCTCCCTCGTGACCTGCATTGCTTTCTGAGAGGGTAACTAGAGCTCTAAGGGCAGTCTTTTGTATATTTTATTGTGTTTTTAATACAACAATATTTTTTTACATACTTTTTTAAAATTTCCAATTAACAACTAACATTAATACAAAATATTTCCCCCCCACCCCCCTCCGGATTATACATAGTTAAAAACATTTTTATGAATCCCAAGTAGTTCATGGATGCAAATATACTCATTACTTTACATTGTAATGCATCAAATATGGCTTGCATCTCATGCGAAGAGCCTTTTTGGAACTATACATACAACGATGGAACAACAGTGGTACTAACATGACATATACCCCCTATATGTTTAACCACACACAACCATTCTGACCTCATACCTGTTACGAAGTACTGTGTCTACCTGCATAACTAAATTAGCTCCATGATGGACAGCCCTTAGAGCTCTAGTTAGCCTCTAAGGAAGCAATGCAGGCCACGAGGGAGCATTATATAGTATTTTTGTAATGATTTTGTATCATACATATTTACTTTTATTTATTATAGAGATGCAGGATCCCTTCTAACAGCAGTGCAGCTTGTTCTGCAAGCACAACAAAGTCAGTGAAGCCACAAAGTTCAATCAGAACAGTGTTCCCTTTCTATTCCCTCTTAATTTTAGCTGGACCGGATTTCCGTAAAACAGCAAATATTTGCTTTTCCAGAGAGTCTGTCACGCTGCCACAACCAGCCTGTCAGTCTGTGCAGCTTTCAATTCCCTTTCCATGCTTTTAGTCATGTGCCGTCTGGTGGGTGGGGGTGGAGGAGAGGAGTTTGGTGATGTCGACTGTCTAGAGTCGACTGTCTAGAGTTGTTATTGTAGCAGTAAAAATGTAAGGCGACCCGATACGTTTGCAGTAACTGACTGTTTTGTAAACTGTTTAATAAACTGTAATTGCGTTAATATAGCACTTCACACCCCCAGGCAAGGCATTGATGCGCTATGGCAGACGGTAGCCTGAAAGTCGAGCCGGTTTGTAGTGTTTTCTGTCGTGCATGATGACCAGACGTGTGCTCTTACCTTGTTCTTTGTCACTACATTTGGGAGTCAAGCAGTCGCTGGCTGTCAACCCCACTTACTCCATTTTCAACTTTGACTTCATCTGGTGAGGTTGTCTGACAGAGGCATGCGTGGTTGAACCACGCGTGCCTCTACAAAGTCGACCCAACCACGAATGTGTCTGAACCGCGCGTCCCTTTACCATGCATGTCTTTACCACACAATTTCGTTAAGGCACGATTGGTAAAGGGCTATGCGTGGTAAAGATCACCACTACCCGATCTCCCCTCCCCGCACTAAGCCCTAAAATATTATCTACTACCTCACTCCCCGCCCTGTGGCCTGAAATCTACCCGTCCTTCCCTTAAAGCCACCCCTTCCCCTCCCTGAGGCCTAAAACCCTGCCCCTACCCAAAAACTACCCTGACTCCACTCCCCCCCCCCGCCCTGAGCCCTAAAACGTACTTCTCGCTGCCCTTAAAACTACTCCTTCCCCTGCCTGAGGCTGAAAACCCTGGCCCCTTAAAAAAACAAACTACCCCAACCCCCGTCCTGAGCGCTAAATCCGATACCCACCCCTAAAAAACCCAAATCCAGCCATAGTCCTTAAAACTACCCCTCCCCTGCCCTAAGCCCTAAAAGCCTGCCCGTTCTGAAGACTGCCCCACCCCTCCCCCTAAACCGAACCCCTCCCGCCCTAAACCACCCCACCCCTAAAAACTACCCCCCCCCCAATATCTGGACCCAGCCTTTAAAACTACCCCGATCACTCCTGCCCACAGCCCTAAAATCCTGCCCCCTTCCAAGAACTACCCTAACCTCCATGAACAGTAAAACCTGACCCACACCCCTAAAAACTCCCCCTCCAAGCCGGCCCCACTTACCTGTCCGCGTTTGGAGCTTCCTGTTCCAACGCTTCCTCTTCCTCTCCGGCCCATCCTGACACTAGAGTGCTATCTGCCTTAACCAGGATGCGTGGTTCTGATAAGCATGGTTACTCTTGCAGGGAAAGGGCACGTGTGGCTCAGCCCACGTAGTAAAGGCCGCTTCCTCTCTGGCGACCATGCCACAGTATCCAACTTGACTCATTTATTGGTTTGAGAAACCCTGATTGAAGTCAAGTCGCCTTAACTGATTCATGACGGGAGACTCAGGCGTAACTTGAGGCAGCTCTTCACAGACATTGTGGTAACTGTATTTACCACCTTCCAATATGAGGTGTGGAGGCAGACTCAGTAACAGGATTCAAAGAGGAATGGAGCAGCCGTAGTACAGGAGCAAAGTACAGGAGCAAAGACAGAGCTGGAGACCAAGCAGAGTTTAGACAGAGTTATTACAAGAGACCGATAATCCAGAAGAGTGCATTGGCACATGACTGTTATCTGTTGTGACTATCCATCTTTCTATTTTTCTGAAAATGCGCAGCAAATGCAATTCTCCCAACCGCCTAATTTTTTTTACTTACACACTGAAGGCCACATTCAGTAGAAACCTAATGTAAATCGGAGTTTTCTGCATCTCCGTCGACAGTATCTATCTGGATGTTGTTCTACAATCCAATTTCAGGTACTTCCTTGCAAGCCATATATTTCTTTGTATGGAAGGTGATGAGACAAGCTTTCAAATTTGAGGATATTAACCATGCACATGACACCCATGGTTACTTCATGCTTTAAAATGGCCCTAGTGCCTCTAATAAGATATAATATGTTGACATCATGGTTTCTCAATCTCTTCTCGATCAATGATTCAACGTTTATGTCACTGCAGCATGGCATTCCCTCAAGGCAGTACTAGGGATCCTAGATAGCAAGGCTCATGATAACACGCGGAAAAGAAAACCTATTATGGTCAATAAAAGCCAATAAAAAGGACAGTTATGAAGCAATAGAACAGGATACGGATGCTACACAAACATTTCTTTATTCAATATAGAACTATGAAGGGCGGCTCGAACAGCAGTTCATAATGAAAACAAACGGTTACAGCACATGTGAAGGTTTTGTGGAGGTAAGGTGGGTTCCTGAGGCCAAGTAAGTCACCAGCCTTAGGTCCCCACCTAGTAGTGACTCTAATTTACTGCAAAAGGGCCAAGAAAGGATTTGCTCCAGTAGGCGTCTCCAAATCCTCGCACTTTTGGACCACTGATGATATACATTTTCAAAGAGAGTGGAAAGGTGGATGTTGTAAGCCATTACATGCAACTTTAGGCCTCCTCAGAGCCCTCTGCAAGTGCTACCAGTCTTCAAGGCACTACCGACAGAAGATATTGCCTGGACGATTGCAAGTTACTCGCAGCTACATGAAGGAGGGTCGTACTTGACAGGCAGCCAGGGATAGATTGGTGAAGACACCTGCATTAACAGACATATAGCCTTAAAACACAACGTGTCCCTCAGAACCACCAGTAGTTGGCCATGAGAATGATGATCATGTTGCTTAGATGCCATTGTAAGCAGGCCAGTAGCACTTGAAAATCAATCAGTGGATCAATATAGCAGCAGTACCTGCATAAAGAGAAATTAGATGACCCGCGGGCATTCATTCAGAGACCTTGCAACAGTGCCTCAAAGGTTTTCGGAAAAAGGCTGCATTTTCCAGAGTAGCTATTGGCCACATTTACAATTTAGGTTTTCAGGGACCTTCTGGCGTCAAGAAGGACCTTTACATTCGTAACCTGTAATCTGGGGTCAAGCGTTTTAAAATAAGAAAGTGACAATGTTACACTCTGAAATGAAAGACCATGCAGGAACCCAGGCTTCATCTTGGCAAAATGGAGTGGGGACAAACTGTATTTCATCCGGACATTTTTTGCGATATAGAAATACAGATTACATGACAACTATAGTCTTCCAGAGTGACTACCTTAAAACTGAAACACATTATGACTGAAAGGAATTCCTTAGTTCAAAAACAAACTACATAAACACATTCAGCAAGCTATTCAAATCAACTGTGTAGGTAGCTCTAGAGAAGTGAGTTAAAGCCAAGTTACTTATTTATGTGGAACTCCATCCAAATAAAGATTGGGCTTCTGGGTACCATGGTTTCCCTCAAAAAAAGAATACAAATATGTTGATTAAGTCAGGCCTTTCGAGCTTTAATACATGTTGGACATCATAAACCCAACCTGAGTTCCCTATAATTATCAAAAAATAGTTCCACACTCTGAATGGGCAAATCTCGTTAATACTACAGTTTTATTTTCTACAAAATCAGCAATTAATAAACATGTTAAAAAAGCTGTACACAATTTTCTATTTATTTTTTATTGTGCTTTAGTTTGTTCTTAACTTTATCAATAACTGTCCATGATCAGGCTTTTCAAGAGGTTTTTGGTCCACCAGGGGCTTACATTTTCATTATTATTACTTTTGTGCCTCTTCCTGGCATGACCATTGACCAACAGGAATCCATTCTAGCGCTTTAACATCTAATACTGTCAATGTTATGGTTTTGAAAAACAAGCACTGGCAAAACCAAAAAGGTCTGACTTGTGGGTGGGGTTTTGAACTGGACAGTCCAAATGTAAATGTAAATGTAAATGTCATGGTACTTATAGAGCGCACTGTCACCAGACGGTCACCTTGCGGTGTCACCTATGCGGTTTCCTGGCGCTGATACTCATACCGCTGTGGAACCCCTCCTGGCTTTCCCTGTGAAGTGTCCACTCCTGGGCACCCCCAGGGTGAAGCCAGGCATCCTTAGCGCTGTTGGGGCCGGTGTGGAGGCTAAGCAAGCTATTGCCCAGAGTTGCAGCGTGGGGTCCGTGATTAGAATAGGCACCGAGGCGAGAATTAACAGGTCCGAGGAAATTGAGCCCGAGACACCGCCGAAGCGGGAATCGAACCCTGGTCCCTGGACAGAACTCTGCATCAGGGTCTGCCGCTCTAACCATTGAGCCACACTCCTCCACCAGATGGAGTTGAAAGTCACACTGCTTCACATTACGGATACATTGGGAGGTAAGTGATATAGGCTGTCCTCATTGTTCTTGGGTCTGACAGGCAAAACGAGATATAGCTAGAGAGTGTAAGGAATGGAAAAGTGGCCTTGATTACTGTATGGGATTGGAGGTGGCAGTGTATAAGGCTTGGACTGTCCACAAAAACACCCAAAGATATGGCAGGCGTGGGCGATACAGAGGCATTGTGCTGGAACCTGTCTGTTCTATGCGACAATTGGGGAATGATGAGGTTTGTAAGTTTATGGGATAAGATGTGGTCGAAAGGGAGTGATCAATGTGCTCTGGTCTTTGCACATGTTAAATGTTATGTTATGTTAAAAATGATTTATTAAGCGCACTGACACCGATTGGTTTCCTGGCGCTATCGAAGGACAGACGACGTGACCAGAGGTTTTAATGCGTGCTGGTGTTATTGATATGCTTGTCTGTAGAGCCAGGTCTTTAGTGTTTTCCTAAATGACATGAGGTCCGGACAAGTCCGGATCTCAAGAGGGAAGGCATTCCACAGGCGAGGAGCCAATGTGGCAAATCTGCAGCCGCCCAAGCGCTTGCGTTTAAAGGAAGGTGTCTGAAGAAGGCCCAAATGGGCTGAACAGAGATTGCGGGACGGAACATACTACGTGATAAGTTTATCAATGAATTTAGGACTTTTACAATGAAGGGATTTGAAGATCGTGCAACCTGTTTTGAAGGTGCAGCGCTGGGCCATGGGCAGCCAGTGGAGTTCTCTGAGCAGTAGGGTGGCCGATTGCCATCTAGGTTGGCTTAGATTCAGTCTGGCAGCGTAATTTTGTACCATCTGAAGGCGTTTCAGCAGGGATAGGGGTAAGCCTAGGTAGATAGCATTCGCATAGTCCAGGTGGGAAAGCACAGTGGCGATCACCACCTGGATAATGGCCTCCGGGGTGAGAAGGCGCCGAACCTTCCGAATTTTCCTAAGTTGGAAAAAGCACTTGGAGACCACCTGGCCCACTTGTGTTTTCAGTGAGAGATCACTATTCAAGGTGACTCCAAGTGTTTTTGCCGAGGAAGAGGGGATCGGGACCTGGCCCATGTCCGGTGGCCAATAGTGCGGGCCCCAATATTTGACACTGTCTCCTGGGAGAACCAGCTCAGTTTTTCCCGGATTTAATTTTAAATGATTTTGGTCCATCCAAGCTTGGATGAACCTCATAGTGGACTGAAAGTTGGAGATGGAGGTTTCAGAGTTATCTATTGTGAAAAGCATTTGCAAATCATCTACGTAATTAAACACCGCCACCTGTTTATCTCTAAAGGCCTGGATTAAAGGGAAGATATAGAGATTAAACAAGTGAGGTGACAGGGAGGAGCCCTGTGGGACCCCGCATGTGATGGTCTGTTTGGTGCCGACCAGATCTCCAAGGCGGACTGCCTGGGATCGGTTCTCCAGGAAGGACTTCAGCCAACTGGCTGCTGTGCCCCGGACGCCGGCCTGGATGACACGGTCGATCAGGATGTTATGGTCGAGCGTGTCAAACGCGGCCGACAAATCCAGAAGCACCAAGGCCTGGGGGGAACGTTTATCTGCGCAATCCCGGAGAGTGTCTAGTACCGTAATTATCACCGCCTCCGTTGAATGGGCGGGGCGAAACCCCGCCTGGTGAGGCTCAAGGCAGTTTGATTCCTCTAAGAAGTTGGACAGGCATCTTGCTACGTGGGCCTCCATTACCTTTGCTAGGAAGGGGAGTAAGGAAATAGGGCGGTAGTTTACCTTGCATGTTGGATCAGCCCCAGATTTCTTTAGGAGCGGTATACCGTAGCTTCCTTAAATGCAAGGGGCACTAGTCCCGAAGTCAGTGAGTCGTTCAGGAGAGTGCAGGCCGGGACAGGAAGAACAGAAAAGCACTCTTTTAAAATATACGGGGGGCATCTGTCCGACGGGGCGCCAGATTTAACTCTTACGAGCAGCTCCTGGAATTGCTCTGGGGTGATAGGAGGGAAGCTGCTAAGTGTGCCGATGTTGTTAGTGGTGGGCGTTACAGAAATGGAGAATTCAGGGGTTGTGGGATACTAGCTTTGATATCCGCAATTTTCTCGATAAAATAGACATTAAGTGAGTCACTGAGGGTCTGGGTCGGGGTCACGCTGGGGCGGACACTGTCTAAATTTGTTAACTCATTGAATATGGAAAAAATGTCCTTTGGTCTATTTGTCGAGTTAAGGATGCGGGAGGAGAAATATGTAGCTTTAGTAGAAATAATGGCCTTCATGTATTCTTTCCTGGCCGTGGTATATCTGATCTTTAGCTCGGGGCAATAACTGCGACGCACATGCGCATCTCAATACCACCGTCAATGTCCAGAGTCGGTTCACACCAGCAAACCATGTATTGGTGTTTCCACAAACATGATGCTATGTGGATGCCTTGGGCATCAGCCATGTGAGCCGGGGCGGCTACTGTAAAAGGTAGCTGTTTGCCGCAATCAGCTATTCCACCTCACTTGGCCAGCAGGGGGTGTGGCAAAGGTTTTGTCTTCAATGGGGATTTTACAATTGTTATTGGCAGCTGTCTTGACACCTATACACACTCACTTCCACATTCCAGGGCTAAACAGAAGAGAGTGCATTCTTTCTTACATCAACTTGCAGCTAGGGGTTTGCATGGTCCACCATTACATGCCTACTCCAAAGGCTAGGACCTTGTTATTATTCATTTTTGCCAAGCATCCTACGATTTAACGAGTGTGACGTCGGATATCTTTTTTCACTGTTAATAAACGACAGTATGTGCCAAAGTTCATTCCTGTTTATTGAACAACATATTATCCCATCTCCTCTGTTTATATAAACAGCTTTCTTGCAGGTGCGCAGGCAGTTCAAAACGCCTTGCCAACTTTGTGTTGTGTACAAAAAGCCTCCAACTCTCAGCATAAAAGCTGTATTATCCTGGCAAGTGTCGTCCACTGGACTGCTTGTAGGATATATTTTTTAAGAGGGGTTGTTCCTATCTAATATTGACAAATCCCATCACACACAGTCGGCCGCGCCAGTCCCATTTGGACTCGAGGAGCTCGGTCTTTGTGTTTCTTGCTATCATTTAAAGACATGCTAACAGTTTTCAAAACTCAAAAGTAGAAAAACAGCCGTAAATGGCATAAAATAGGTGCAGTTTGTCGAAATAACTTATTTGAAGTGCAGTTACCCTCACCAGTATGGAGTAGGGCATTAGGCTTTTTTATAATTACAATAATCAAGTATTTTTAATAAGTAGCAGGGAATCACAAAAGCAATGAGCACAGGAGTGTGCAGGGGTGTGCCATATGGTATGCACAGAATACAGTAGACCTAATTGGAAGCCAGATAATCACATATTAAAGCTATTTCAAAAAGAGAACCAACTGGAGATGGAAGTTTCATTTTTACAGGTAATTTATATAGATTTTCATAATGTTTATTCTGAAGACTAAACAATATATGAAGTGATGGGGGCTCATTAAACCCAAAGAATATCTGTGAGATATGAGAGACTATTTGGCTATTCTCCATATTCTGAGGAGGGGGGGGGGGGGGGGGTCATTATGTGTTACGTCACTGACTCTGGACTACCACCATCCTTAGTGTAGTGGAAAAGCTCAGACCTGAGTCTTTCTAATTTGCTGAAGCATAAGGTAGTTATCACACCGCACAATGTAATCTGATCCCACCACAGCTCTGCATATGTAAGTGTTTGAAATCACTGAAGAAAAGAGCCAATACAGGTTGCAATATGTGAAAGAGTCCGAATAACTACATTTTTACCAGTTTAAAAAATAAAGGGGTATTTAAAAGGATTTTTATTTACGTCTGGCGTTACCAAAAGAAGTTTGATATTGCTAAAAGTATATTATACCTATAGGAGGAGCTTTTAGCCCGCACTCTTCATCCATTGGTCTGTTGTTGTGTCCTTCACTATTTTAACTACCCCCGCTACAGCATGGGATTTGTGGGGCAGTCCACTTCAGCCAATGGCTAACTTCACTGTTGGTGATGACATTTTGCTCTTTAACAAAAGGCACATTCACATTCAAAGTAGTTTCATTCAGTGCCAGGACTACTATGGCAATGGGTGCTTTACCAGACCATAAAATACCTTTGCTTTTACCCATTTATTTTATATTGTCAGGTGTGCAGCAATCCCACCAACAATAAAGTATTACAAAAACTATGGCAAACCAAAATAAACCTGACAAAGTCAGAGGCTGGCAGCCAATGTCACACCTAATGGCTTTGCCAATGCTTGTGTTTAATTGTTCTGTCCTTTGCCACTCTCTCTCTCAACTTCCCATCCCCTTCATCTCAGTAATGAGTAACTTTCCATCCCCTTCAATCATAGTAAATGAGTCAAGCCTGCTGTGCATGTTAGTGTGAGTGAAGCGTGGAAGTGATACTTCTATTATGGCTTACACAGGATTTGAGAACTAGTCATAATTTATCAAATAAATTATGATATCAAATTTCTAAATATCATTTAGTATTTCCAACAAAGGCCTTTATCGAGACCAGCCGCTACTTTTCAAACGCGCACTCCTATGACCTTCGAAAATTGGTCAACCCACCTACCACAAATTTGGCACACAGAAATATCCTGGATATGAAAACAGAATGGGTACCAAATTAAGATTGTATACATTTTACTAAACTCAATCAGAACTATGTGATGAAAATACAACGTACGAGACGGCAATATTGTGCCTTATGTTGGTGTCCTCTGACCTTTTTATATGTTACAAGCAAATTTTGCCTTTAGTTCTCAACTTTTTTAGGGAAGGGATCACGTTTACTATAAAGATCTTAGGGTGTACCCTCAGCATTACCCTTCGACATAACACCTCGAAGCTCTGAAGGTTGCAACTGTATCAAGTAAACAAGCATTTGCAATGCAATAGGTCTCTCATTTAAGAGAGTTTGAGCTATCGGCATTGTAAATGACAATGCTTTTTATTTATGTGTTGTTGTTAAAACAGATAAATAAAAGGCATTGTCATATACAATGTCAATAGCATAAACTCTCGCAAATGAGAGACCTTTTGCATTGCAAATGCATGCTATAATTTTTTTTAGAACGCCTTAGGTGAGAGCGTGTCCTGCCTGCAACAGCAGACAGGACAAAGCTATTTGAGAAAATAGTGCTTGGGGGCTGTAATTAAAGCCTACCAGGTGACAACATACGTACCAGGTGGTGTCGCCCTGGGAGGTTGCAACATGAGACAAGACAGAACTAAGGAGGGACTACTAAGCCTATTGACCAATGAAGAGCCACAGTTTACAGTGGACAATGACACAAGTCAATGGAAAATATGGGCGGAGAGTTGGAGGAGCTTCAAGTCCCTCCTTGAATACAGCATGCCTAGCAGAGCAGCACATGTGCTGCACAGGCTCGGCCTAGAAATGTAACTGCAAATGGCATCCCTGCCAAATCTTACTTCCTGGCCTGACAAGTTTCTGGGTAGCCCAATTTCTGCCATAAATCAAAACTAATCTTTCATTGGCAGGTGACACATACCCTTGTGGGGGTGTTACATCTGCCAGCCTGCCCATTTCACCTGCCTGTGTCGACTTCTGCTGTGTTCTACAGAATCTTGTTGCAGTTCTGAGGCTAGGGCATGGAGGACCAGGCTGTCTGCTGGTAGTTTGACAGCAGAGCGTTAAGTGCAGCAGAAAGAAGTCCTGGATCAAGACAGCAACTCACAAAATTAAGTAACCTAAAAATGTTTGTAAAAACAAGCACTGGCAAAGGCAAGAGGTCTGGCTTCAATGTTGTTATGTGTGCACGCCTGCGAGTCCTGGTGTGGAAATGACAATAGAAACTGATATAGTTAAAAATCAAAGAAAAAAAGGGATTGCTTTGTGTTTACAATGCATTCACGACCTAAAGAACTTAATGAGCGTTGAGTGTGCTTTTTAGATGGAAAAATAGCCTATCATGCATTGCGAAGGAAGGGGGGAAGGATGCACCCAAAAAACCAATAGCATGAGCCTAAGACCACTCTAGGTATATGGTAAAGCATTGGTAACAATAGGGTGAGCAGAGAGCCACACTGTTAAGCCACGCTTTAGCAAAGCATAGTATCATTTAAACACAGTGTTTCAACTATGCTCAGAAAAGTAAAATAATGTAATTTTGGGGTTTCAAAAATTGGGACTAAGCCCCCAACGAGTTGTGGCATTTTTAATAGCATATGCTGACATCTCACCAGCAAAGCTGCTGTAAATGTTTGAGAGGTATGTTTCTGCTCAAAAGTTGATTAAAAACCACAGGGATGGCCAGCGACAAGGTTTGCCCACACTGCAGTTGTGCACAAATGATTCCATTTTGGGCCTGATTTTCAATCCAGTGCAAATCACCATGCAGGCACAAATAAAAAGTTGCACTTAAATAGAGATCACAGCTGGGGTGGTAATATATCATGCCCCCTGCCCCCCCCCCCACTCCCCCGCACCCTGCACACATTTCAGCAGGTGAAACCCGAAGGACATTTTGGAAGGAAAATACTTTTCATTCTGAAATTTGAAATTAAAAATGAAGGAAAACATGCAATACTAATGTCTTTTCGATCAATCAGAGGCGGAGAATGTGACTGTTTCAGTTTCCATTGTGTGGCCCTGGCAACCTGAAAGAATTCCAGGCATATAAAAATCTTCACCCAAATGTAAGTGGAAAGTCTGAAAATTCTTTGTGAATCGTATCAAGAGTCTTTAACTCCTTACTTAAAGGAGTCAAGAGTAAACATGATTACATTTGGGAGTAAAACATTATCGTTTAAAGTTTAATATTAAAGCAGAACATTTGCAATAAAAAGATATTATTTTAAACAATGAATAAATCGTGCTCTAAGAAATGCATTCTTTATAACTGTATAGGTAACAAAGTAAAAGCTGAATTTTCACTATAAAATGCATCTTCACACCAGACATAAGTGCAGTGCCTTCTTGTGGCACATCAATGCTAATGCCAATGATGTGGACATATCCATAGAATAGAGTGGATGGATAGTTATAGAGACTCCTACATATCTGTCACTCCCTATTTTTCTTTTGTCGGTATTTATCATATCAAAGAATGGAAAACTGGCTAGAAGGCTTATTCTCTGGTGGACTCAGGGCCGGCTTCAGCGCTGGTGGCACCCGGTGCGACAATCATTTTTGGTGCCCCCACCTCCATGACTTCCTCCTCGGATTCTCTCACCCCTCATCTCTCCAATCATAAGTTATTGCTAAACACAGCACCACTCCAGAGGTCAGCGCCGCCCTCCACAAGTCAGCGCCCAGTGCGGCCGCACCGGTAGCACTGCCCTAAAGCCGGCCCTGGGAGGACTGCTCACTCACTTCAGTTTTCAGACACCTGTACATGTCCTCTTAACTAGCCCAAATCAACAAGGTTATTGCACTCCTTCCATGCCAGTGCCCATGGATCTAGTTAAAAACAATAGGCCTGATTCAGAAAGGTAGCTGACACTTTGAATAAGTTTACACATTGGAGTACGTTTGCTGCTTTCAGTATTGACAAACTTCGAGTGTAAACTAAGCATAAGAGACGTAAAGGTCTCCACCCCCAGAGTAAAGCATTTATCTTACTCTCCTATGGATGAGTGATATCCCTCCCTAAGCCCCTATCTGACCCTTCTGAAAACTTATCTCACACCGTCCTACTCCCATCCCTTCTAGGAGCTAGTCTATCCCTGTGTCCCGACCCAATTTGCTGTTAAAACGTATACTTACGTGTGCTATGACTCTGCAGTCGCGGCTTAGAACTACACACACATAAGAATATGCAAAACATACATTTTGTAGTATGTTTTGTAGTGCTACAAATCCTATTACAATGTGCAGTTTGTTAATCAGGCCCAATGAGTCTTGTGTACAAAGTAATCATCACCAAAAAGCTACTCTACCTTCCAGAAAACGTCTCAATGACCAACGGGTTACCAAGAGCCTGCAGACCTGCAGACGTACGAATGATCTCCCACTGACCATCTGACTCGCCCAGTCACTTCTCTGATTGAGAAAAGAACTGGAACCCTTCCCATTGAAGGAGCATCATCCACCCAACATCAGACAATGCAACGTCCTGAGCTGTCGCTTGCGAATCGTCCCCCTCTCAGGTGTAACTGATGCTACTATGTCCCACTCATTCGACTGCCACTGTGATTCATAACCACTTGCACCTCTTCCGCCTGAATTCCATCCCGCCGCCTGACATTCCGAAAGTGGGCCTGTGCTTAGTTACAGCTCCACAACTCCCCACACACTGACTTTCTGCTTAGCTTGGTGACCTTCTCAGAAAACATTTTCATTTCCCTCTGGAGATACGGATAAATGGAGATCAGAGACTCCTTTTTTTGGTTGGGTAATATTACCCTGACACTTCTTTCAAGTCTCCAGAACTTGTCTTGTTTAGTTTAAGCCTTTTAATTAAAGCTTCTAATATTGTTTAGATCGACAAAGGAAGTCAACACACTGCACGCCTTATGTTTTTGGAACACTATCATAAACATCCATGTTTTCTGGAAATGTATAGGTAGGTTTGTCTGGTCCGCCTCCAGGTTTCTCGTCCTGTTCCCTAGCAACATTTCGATAAACATGGAAACACAGATAAAAATATATATATTGCATTACTTTGCTGGGTACCTTATTGGAAACAGTGATTGTGACAAACCCACATTTGAATACCAGTTTGTTGTAAGTGTTACTGCTCTATTGAGAAAGGGTTTTCATCTTGATGCCAAGAACAAGGTCTTCCAGGAAGGCACTGCTTCAAAGCTTCAAGAGGAAGATCTTATCCTCTTGCAAAATTAAAATAAGACAAAGTTTGAAATAAGATGGAGGATACTAAACAATTGCCTTCCAAAGAGAAACACTGCATATGCACTCAGCCGCTCGACTTCTAAGGCAAGGTCAGCTCGAGGAGAAAAGAAACTAATTTTAGAAGAGTCAAAAAATAATGCTACGCTTCTTTTGAACACCAATCACTTAATAAGTTATTGCATTTCGAGAAGGAGTGTAGGAAAGTAAAGTTTTTGAAGTTGTTTGAGACCCTAAATCTACCTTTTGAGGGCAAAGAGCATACAGTAAGAGCTCACTAAAATGGCTAAGGCTGTTTCTGTTCAAAATTGTAGCATGGCTCGGCTGCTTTTCAGCTCTGTGTGGATTCCTGCTGATATTCCTTCATAATACAGAACACACGAACAGGAGAATATAGGGAGGCTGGTTGCAAACTTCTACAAATAAACGTAATTGTCAGTAAAAGGTATTTATATAGCACTTACTACCCCTGACAAGGTGTTGAAGCACCTTGCTGCGAGTAGCACAATACTGAGGAACACAAGGTTAGAATTAAATATTTAGATTACTAATATGTAAGTGTGGTAAATGTGGGCTCTCTTGGTCATATGCTTTTCGTAAAGCTTTGAGTAGGGATAGAATAATGGAAGTGGATCAGAAAATGAAACTTCTGAGTTGTGTATTGAGAATAGCGGTCATTGTTTTAAAAAAAAAATTTCAAGACGTTTATTAGTAATCAACAGAGCAGTACATATAGCTTAGCCTACAACCCTTGGGGCCGGCCGCAACAATACGATGTATTTGAAGAATAAAGAGGTGCAAAAGATAGGCGTACACTCCCATAGCTATGACCATGGAATATAAGTCTCCTTCGTGGCACGGGTGCTCATATATCAATTGTGCATTTTAAAGGACGTCTTATTTTATTTGTTATAAGGAAACAATTTAACTCTGTGAACTGAACGGTTCTCATCGGTGTGTCCCACATTGTTGGCCGTGTCGTCAAATATCATTTCAGTGTCTACTGTACTGAAACCAAGAAAGGTCACGTATAGGCCTCGGCAGCATGTCAATAGAAGAAAGGTATCAGATACACGTGTGCGGTTTATCCTCGCCGCGAGTCACTCCATCCATTAAGGACGGCAGAGCCCCACGGAGTATCGATGCATGGTGTGATGCGTCATGTGGATAACTGTTATAGCCTGACTATAAGGTGGGGAGACACAACCCGTGTCAGTCCTCGCGACCGGTCGGGTGTCCGAGTGTGCCTCCTGAATGCGGTGTGGGAGGAAAAAAAGGGGCTATGTATGGGAGACAAAAATCCAAAACAGTTAAACGGGGGGGTATGTGGGAGGGGGGTGGGGAGGGAGAGCGTACCTAAGGGAGCGATGTCGTGAAAGGGGGGCCAGGAAGACAATATAACATAACTTGCACTGATGTGTCTCCGTGTGGGTGGCTGTCCGGACCTCCGGTCAGCGTGCCGGACGTGTGGTATGGTCATTTGTCAGTTGTCAGGGCGGCTAGGGAGGAGGCAATCCCACCAGTCTGTAAGCACCACATCCCCAGCGTTCCGAGTGTGTGAGTGTCGTGAGGGGGAAGCACTGTCTGTGTCCTTGGCGTCTCCACATCCGTCTCGTCTGCGTCCCCTTGCTTGTGGCGGTCCCTATCCGAATCCACTGGTCGCGCCCTCTTTCTGGAGGGATCTCAATATGTCATCCCAGAGTTGTGCGATTGGGAATTGCCTTAAGCCCGCTATCTCCTCCCGGTGTAATGCCATGCTTTCTGCCCTAGCCCAGTTGGTGAAGGAAGCATACCAGTATTTAGGGATCGGTGGCTCCCTCTTTTTCCAGTGTTTGGTGAGTAACCGCTTGGCTGTGATGGGGCCTAGGTCCCATAATCTAGCTTGTGTCTTGTTTAGCTTATTTCTTTTATATAATCCTAGAATGCAAGTCTCCCATGTGTATGGCAGCCCTGGGCCAGTACTGCGTGTCCGGAGAGACGTCACCTCCCCCCAGTATGTGGCTAGAGAGGGGCAGTGCCAGAGCATGTGCAATATGTCCGCGCCTAGCAGGTCGCATCTGGGACAGGTAGTGGTGTTAATCATGAAGTATCTGTTGATTCTGTCTGGCGACAAGTACGCCTGGTGCAGTATGTAATATTGTATAGTCCGAAAGCGGGAGTTGCGTGGGATATTCATGGGGCAGGCGAGGATCATGGTCCACTCTTTGTCCGTCCAGTCCCTCCCTCGGTGGGCCGCCCATTTGTCCCGTATCGGTTGTGTGGACCGTTGTGTGTGCATGAGGAGGGCCTGAGCCAGCCAGCGGATGATGTGGGAGCCGTTGCCCATGACATGCAGGTACTGCAGTAGGTGGTGTATCGGCGGTTCATCCCGAACATCTCCCCAGGATTCCGTGTATACCCGCAGTATGGACGCATGGAGCAGGAACTGCCCTGCCGGCAGACCCGTGCCCTCCGCCAATTCCTCGAATGGGAGCATGGCCCCATCAGCATAGAGGTCGCCCATAGTCTCCACCCCAGCCGCAGTCCAGCTCTCTAGAATGCGCAGCGTCACTGTTCCGCCCCTCCTGGGAGTGCCCAACAGGGGAAGCGCAGGGGCATAAGGCGTAACTTCCCGGGTCAGCTTTAGGCTACGGAGGAAACATTTGCGAGCCACAGCTACATGTAGGGGTAGTGGGCGGGGTCCCTTAGTCAAGGGATGGAACAATGTGCATATTTGCGTGTGCGTCCATGTGTAGGTAGCGGTGGCCGTGTCATCTAGGTGTGTGCCGCTCAGCCAGTGTGTCACCCATTGTAGCTGTGCTGCCAGATAATACAGCTCCATGTTAGGGACTGCCAGCCCACCTTCAGCAATTGGGGAGTAGAGTTTCACCAGAGCCACACGGGGGCGCCCAGTGTTCCAGATCAGGTTGCGGATCATTGATTCCAGATCACGGAATATTTTTGCGGGGACATATAGTGGGATGTTGGCGAAGTGATAGAGCAGCCTGGGCAGTGCTATCATTTTGGATAGTGCAATCCTACTGGGTACGTTTAGGGGCAGTGTCTTCCAGAATGCCATCTGGGCTCGTAAAGAGGATATAGCACGCACCAGGTTACCCTCCAGTATGTTCTCCGCATCTCTGTATATGTGCACTCCAAGGTATTTAAAGGTGGTAGGGTACCAAGTAAGCCTGACACCTCCGAGGCTCACGTCACATTCCTGCGTGTCCGGGTTGAACGAATACACTCCGGACTTCGCCCAAATTGAGAATAGCGGTCATGTGCACCTGTTAGTTGGGTGAATTGGATCAAAAGTAGGGACACATTTGAAAAGGATGTTTGGGAGTTCATAGTAGTCAGAAAAGTTTGTGATGAGTCATAGAGGATGGATGGGATAAGGTTGAAAGAAACTATTGTTGTTTAACAAAAGTTATAACTTTATGTGTTGGCTGTAAGCAGTGACAAAAGCACGGAACTGAGCCATGCTGTCCATCGAAGCACTTACTTTAAATGCACCTTTGGATTGTAATAGATTTTTTTAAGAGGACGAAGCCTGCACTTCCTCTCTGCAAAATACAACCTAAAGTTTGCTGACGAGTAACTGGTATATTGTATTGTAGTGTATTGTAATATTTACAAAACACTTACTACCCCTATGTAGGACGCAGAAGCGCTTGCCTACGCTGGTCGCACGCTACATGTAGCAGGGCACGTGGTTGAAAGTGTGTTGTCTTCGTTATAATCCTGTGTGAGAAGTGTTTCAGTGGTGTGCGTTAGGCCCACTGAGATGCAATTATCGTGTTATGGGACACAGTGTGATGGATAAAGAACTGTGAGAAATACGGATGTTGTTTACAGGTTTCAGTAAGCTAGCAGCTTTGAAAAGCTCTGCAGTTCACTTTATGATATTTCTAATGTTCATATCCACTTAGCTGGGTACTGCACTAGGTTGTCTATTCTGAGATATTTTGTTTAAAGTTTATGGTCCTGAGCAGTCATAGGTAAATGAAGTAGCCAAAGCCATATGTTCAATGACTGCTGAAACATCCACGGCTTAATCAATATACCCATCCAGCTACAGGCTTTTCCAATACCTGGGTCCCATGAAAAAGAAAGGACAGTGTCAAAGGTCTGTAGACAACGGCAAGTCATGGCATAACAATATTTGCAGAATTCAAACATCTGATGATTAGTCGTTTTGGTTATTTTTGAGTCTTGCAGAGTACAATATGCCTCATTGCGGTGGTTTCTGGTTTTTGTTGTTTGCTTGTTTGTAATGGGGTGGATTGGCAGTCCAGCAGTTAATGTTGATCGGTACTTAAATTGAGTGATACAGATGGTGTGTCAGATATGTCAATAGAAATGTCGTTTGTGACAAAGCCTGCAACCGGGAGGGATTCGTGAAGCTTAGGGAAGGCCTTCAATTGTATCGCTAACTGTATCACTGGCTGTTGGATGCTTGTTTGAAAAGGACAGATATAAGTCTTCCCTGAACAAATATTGGTGCGCTCGTGATCTGATTGTGATAGGCAAATTATTCCCGTTAATGGCCCTTAGAACACTTTTTCTTTTTACACACACACTTAGGGCCCCATTTTGATGGCACCGTAACGGAAAATGGGACCGACCGCCAGAGGTGCGACGGTCCCACGAGGCCATTTAGGATGCGCCCGCCACACTGGCGGGCGCATTCTGGCCTTTAACATTGCGGACGGTGCTGCTGGGTGCAGCTCCGTCCGCAATGTTAAAAGTGCATGGTATGCATTACCATGCACAACGTGACAGGCACCGTGTGGTGCCTGCCACCTTGTGTATGGCAAAGTAGGGGGGTACTATAGGTACCCTCCAAGTTCAGCCCACCACCCCCTTACCCCCCGGGGGCCTGTAATGGCCCCCAAAGCAATTTCCGCAGGCCTTTTCATGGCAGCATCGCCGCCGTGGAAAGGCCTTTAAATTTGAATATCATAATATGGATGGCAGTGCCTGCGTGGCACCGCCACCATATTATGCCCCAGATCCACACGGCAGGCAATCGTAACAATTGCCTGCCGGCGGGAAAACAGAAGACGGTCTTTCCATCTGTTGCGGTACCCCCGCCATACTAATATGGCAGGGGTACATCAGGTACAGATGGCGGGCGGTTCGCCACCGCCGGCCTGGCAGTGGCGATCCGCCCACCATTATAATAGGCCCCTTAGTGTTTTTGTTCACTCTGTGTGTTTTTTTCTTTCGAGACTGCATTGTATGTGATTCTATGTGACCATGTTTTGAACGTGGGTGTTTTAGGGTGCCTGTCAAGGTGTTTTTCTATATAACGGGCAAAGTGACAGTAGTCCGTTCTACCTTATTACTAATTTATGCAAAGTTTTGCAAACAGCAGCATGTCATTGTTCTGCTCTCTAATGTATCGCTCTGTTTAGATTGCATTTGGTCAGTGCTGTATGCTTTCTTTATTGATTTCCGAGTTGCCGTTGATGGCGCGGTCAGGGACCTTTTGCAGGTAACGATACCCAATTTGGAGTGCCTCCCCTGTGAGCCAGGCATTTTATACCAACATATGGGTTTAAGTCAAACTAGATCAAAATGATACCCTACCTCAAAAGATACCCACCAACCAAGGGTAAAACAGGGGTGTTTGCTGGGCCCCTGTTACTTAAACTATATGTGGCAGACCTGGCTAGTTCCCTTTATTCAATCTATGGACCCCTACCCAACGGGGAGCATGGAAGGTCCAATGCTCAAATACCTTTATGATATTTCAGTATAACACAGATTGGGCTTGAACGGTTGCTCCTGTCACTCGAGACCTTTGGAAAACATAAGAAGTTGAAAGTAAACACTGCCAAAACAATAATAATAATAATAATAAGACAATTGAGGAATTTAACATCTTTGAAGTTAAGAAAAAAAGTTGATATGGTGTCCAAAGACATAAAAAATTACAACAAAGAAAAGACGTATGCCTGCTTAGTAGACAACATTTACACTCAGAACCACACCGACAACAGATTCCAAACATCGGGCAGACTAAAAAATCAGAAAAGTGTATCGTTTTCTGAATTATTGGGTGGGTCTGACGACTCTGACCCACAGGTGGGCACAAGCCCAGGGGCCTCTTCAGGGTAACAATTTTTTAACAGATGGCTCTGTCAAACAGGACAGCCGCATGTTGCACTTTTAAATAGTTTTTCTTTTTCAAAAACTAACTCCCAAGGCAAGGGTTTGTTTTTTAAAAATTAAGAACAAATGGAATTCCAAACCATGAGAGTTTTCTCCCATGGTATGGGGTCATTTTACTGTCAGGTAAACCTGATAACTCAGATAAGACCGGAGTTCTATTCTTTGGTCCTAAAACCATACCGACTTCAACCTCTGGTCGCCACTTGAGTTTGGCAATCTGCCTTGTCCTGCTCCTGTGGTCAGAAACTTGGGGGTTACATTTGAAGCAGAGTTTACCTCTGAACCTCAAATAAAATCTCTGTCTAGTTTCTGTTTACTGACAATTAGATTTCTGAGAAGTATGATGCATTTTATTCCTGTGGAGCAGCAGAAGACTATTGAGCATGCCTTGATTGTTTCTAAACTGGACTATTACAATAGTCTATATCTTGGACTCCCTTCCTTTCTTACACATCGGCTGCAGATTATTTAAAACGCTGCTGCCTGACTGATCCTGAAACTATCTCTAATCACCTGCGTCAGCTTCACTGGTTGATGATTGGCAAAATGATTCAGTTTAAGGCCCTGATTTTTGCTTTCAAGATCTTTAACTCCAGGGGCCTGTTATATCTTAAGCATCAGTTCAAACTCTCATCCCAGGTATGATTCCTTTGCTCTAATAATCTTAGGCCGTTTCAAACCCCTAGTATTTTTAAATACAGAAGAGGTGGTTGTTCCTTTGCATATCTGACAACCAGACTGTGGAATGCCTTACTTGTGGCTTTGAGAAGCTGCCCATCTGAAACAGTCTTCAGGAAAAGGATTAAAGTGTTTCTCTTCTACTCAGTAATAATCCCCTCCTGAGCTGGTTTCTGCCCTTGAACTCAGTGGTCACTATCACAGTTAGCGCCAGTACACCTTTTTAGATAGCTGTGCCCTCAATAAAATGTATTGTTGTTCTTGGTAATCAGGACAGCAAACAAACAAGAAAAATTTGATCACCCGTTCTAAATTGGGAGTGCAGTCGAATGGCTAAACTCCGACGGCACACACTCTGTAAAGTCATCAGAGGAGTATTTCAGCAACTGAGCCGAAGTAGGCTCCATCGTAGACATACTTAAGGTCCGCAAGCCTCTAAATCGGGAATAAAGACTACATAATCCCCCTCTTCCATACTCTAAAGCAGCCTCTTAGTATTTTGCAACCACAGCATTAGGTAGCACTGGCAAAGAGCACCTAAGAAAGCTTTAGGGACCTGCAATTTATTTTTAACAAATTAAGCAATACTTATCATAAGAATTGCCTAGTTGCCTTTGAGTACCATAAGTTCTGAAGAGCTACCCTAACCGTGATGGTTTTATGGATCATTACATTTAAATAAAATTGTGTTAACGTAAACAAGTTTGTTTGTAGCTCTACTGTTAAAAAAATGTTGTGTGTGATGCAGACAACATAAAAATGCAAAGGGCCTCATGGCCTCATTGTGATTGTCCTTGATCCTCCCGATTTGGGTGAAAAGGGAGTTTGCTTCCAAATCAGAAATTCCAGTACCAGTTTAACACACTCTGGGGTTGTTATGGTGCACACATTTCGTCATGAAAAACAGGAAAGATGAGAAATCTGCAGAAATCGGGTTTGTAAGCTACAATGGCGTATGTTATGCCTCATTCTGACCTCTCCAACTGATATCCAACTGGTAATTCCGCCCCGTGGAAGTATTAGCGTGCAAAAATACCAGGGCACCTGTAATGAAGCTCAATGATGGCGGCTTACTTCCTGCATCTGGTTCAATCCGTTAAAAATGGCGGGAATTTCAAACTGCACCATCACGCGCACAAACTTTAAATGATGTTAGTACACACACGTATTATGTTAATGATTTATTTGTGCTAAGATCGTCATTTGAAAATCTTATTCGGCTGAGAGGACATATGAATGTGCACAGACTGAAAGTCTTGACTTTCTTTGCCAAGGGTGCATAATCAGAAATGACCCATGGTTTGTGAGAAAGGGCATTCCATACTGCGAGGCCAAGATAGAGCCTTTGGCATTCAGAATGACTAACACGATTATTACTGCAACAATACGTGTATTTTAAGAATGTATAAATGTGTACTGCACACATAGACCGGATGTGATGGAACACTTCTTTCCACATAATCTTCTTGGCTTCGGATTGCCGCCGTGCATGTGGGAAACAGCAAATCTACTGGTGGGAAGTTTACGCACTTGTAGGAGAGGGAAACCACCGACCTGTAAACGCTCCGGGCTGCCAGTGAGCATGTTTTGAATACAATAACTTAAAGGTCACGGTACATACACTCCATTGTGATGGAATGAAAAGAGCGACGCATGCTTAACCTCCGGGCTGCACCTCCCAGGCTTAGCCTGTGTAACGCTCTTTTATCACTGCCTTGAAAACGTCACTCTTCAGACTGATAAACAGAAGGGTGCCCCTTTAACGTGCCCCACGGATTAACACTTCCCGAATAAGTCACGCTGTGCTGGTGTTCTTCTCAACCCGAGTTGCAGGAGACGCCATGGGGCAGATTTATGACAACTAGCGCATCCCCAGGGATGCGCCAGTTATATTGCGCCGCTGCTCCGCCACCCATGGTGCGCCGCATTTACAATGCGGCGCACCATGGGGCAAAAACGGCACAGATGCGTGACGCATCTGTGCCGTAAAGGTGGCACATTGCTGGAGTTGCGTCCCAAGCGCGACGCAGCTCCAGCAAGGCTCGGGGGTGCCCCATCTTTACAATGCTGCGCCAAGACCTACACCTGCTTCAAGCAGGCGCAAGGTTTTGACGCAGCATTGGCCTGAAAGTGACCGAGTGAAATCTTATAGAGGCGCACCTGCCCCGGAACGCCCACCCTGCGCCGGAACGCCCACAAGTGGCGCAGGGCTTTACAACGTGACGCATCTGCCTAGATGCGTCACGTTGTAAATGGGTCGTAGGGATGCGCCACGATTACGCCGCAGTTGCGTGACGCAAACGTGGCGCATTTCCAACATAAATCTGCCCCCAGGTGTTTAGGAGGGTGATCCCATTAAGGTCAATGGGGAATGAACTCTTTTTTTGGAGGGTTCGAAAAGTGGGTGACTCTATTAAAGTCTATGGAGGCATTTTATTTGTCATGCAGATGAATAGCAGTAAAAAGTGGGTGACACCTATTTAAAGAAAGCTTCACATTTCCATGGAATAAAAATAAGAAGAGAAAACAGGTACTGTGCAGAGCGTTGTTTATTTGGGTCCAACTCATGACAGGGTACAAGTAAGAATGCCGTAAACCGCCACCTCCTGTGCCTATATCCCCCAGTGTCCATTCAAACACATACATCTCACGCGGTTCTCTTCCAAACAATATCACCCCGCGTGGAATGATATTTGAAGTAGACACGAGCGCGGATGCACTTGTGTCAACTTCAAATAACAACACATAACAACCTGCCAGGCAACAGGCGAGTTGACAGGTATGTGTTGAAGTAAAGGGTTGTATGATGGAGCAACACAGAGAAATACTCTGAATGCCTATACCATGCATTTTTTTAAGATCTCATATGCATTCACAAAGTTTGCCTTTACCACGCATTGTTTAAATATATATATATTTATCTATATATATGAACAATGTTTTTGTGGGGGGTGACCGCCCCACACCTCCGAACCTACCTTAAATGCGTAATAAAGGCATATGTTGTAAAAGCATATGATTCTAAAAATGCCTAGTAAAAAATGTGCGGTAAAGGTACAACGAGGTAAAAACTTTGTTGTAAAGGCTGTTTCCCGAAGTAAAGGCAAACACGAAAGGGGAACAACTTGCAAGACTGTGGCACATGTCCGAGCATTTAGTGGCACTAGTCGCAATGCGGACTGAGGAACGTGTGGTGCATCGCAGAGTTGGCTCTCTTCAGGTTAGACCGGGGTCTCCAACCTTTTCTGTAACAACAGCTACTTATGTGCAGTAAAAATCATCCCGAGCTACTAATAATATTAGCGTTGTATTAGTGACCCACACCAGACAATATTCCATGAGTGGTTCCATATGCAAGATTACCAGCTGTGATCATCTGAAAAGGGGGGGCTCTTGGCCCCCCCGCCCGCATGGCGGCGCGGCGACCGCCTCCCTCTCCAGGCTTCTCGGTGGTGGGGCGTGCCCTTCTGGGCGCGCCTCACCGCCGATTGGGTGGCGCCCTCCCTGACCCGGATGTCATTATAGGACTTCCGGGTCAGGGGGGCGGGCCGCAGGAGGGGCCGGGTGGGGGGGCGTAGCCGCCCCCCCCCCTCGGACCCCTGAGGAATAAAGAGGCAGGGAGCGCCCGGAAGACCCTCTTGTTCCCTGGACGCTCCCCCACAGCCTGTCGTGCCCCGCGCTCGGGGGCCTCTTGTTTTTAATTCTTTTTCGATTTTTATTGCAGGTTCGTTTGCGTGCGGCCCGAGCCCGGTGGACTGCGCTGGTGGTTGTCCTGTGAGCAGTGATCGTCGGGACTTTCGAGAGCACCCGAGCCACGTGGAGCGCCGAGTAATTCAACTTGCCGGCTGTGTAGGCGAAGAACGAGGTATTTCTCGGCGGGCGCGGGTGCGTGGGGGCGGGACACGCGCAGCCGGAGTGTATGCTGCATTTTGGTGCCCAGGAACTCCGCTTTAAGTGCTACGGAGAGATTCCTTTGAAAAAGACCCGGCACGCGGAACCCCCCGCATTCCCCGCTCCTCCGCAGGCGGCTTGACCGATTGTTCCCTTTTTTCCCCGCATTTTGCAGCTACTGAATATCCGGCTGATCGAGTGAGCTCAAGTAGATTGCGAAGCAGGGTCGACCAGGGCAGGACCCGGATGGGAGACCAGAGGGAAAGGGTGCATGTAATTGCTGAATTAAGCAATTGAATTGTTCATACATTTTGGGGGCTGATTCAGGTGGATGCATATTGTTTTTTGGTTAACAATTTTGGGTGTTGCTTTTAAATTAAGAACCTGTTGGAGTAGAAAGCAGGGGGGCTTTTAATTGTTTGGGCATACAGGCAGAGACAGTTTTGAGGGTGGAAATAGGTATTGCAAGACCCCCATTTTCAGATAAGTGTTTTTAACAACTGCTCCCGCCGCATACTCCCAGGTATTAATACATTTTCTATTACAGGCATTTAAAGAGAACTTTACAGCCTTTTGACTGGTCAGCGCGAAGGCGTGGACGTGGGGCGCGGTTGCAGACACGATACCGGCGGAGAGTACGCAGGATTGGTCGGTAAGAGGGGACGGGGGGCTAGCATTTCATCGCTCTCGGTGGCCGCCGGGTGGGTCTACACTAGGTTTACTCACCCCTGACATAGCCGGATAAGCCGGTGGTGTTGCGGTTGCCGTTGCATGGTGCTGACAGCCCCCTAGACACCCTCCATCTAGTGAAGGTACACGGCGCACGTACGCTCAAGTGTGACATTACGAGTGTAGGCAGTGGTTTGTGGCTTAGAACATGCCAGGGCCAAGGGGTGGTAAAGGAGGGTCCAAGATGGAGGTTATGATGCGGGCCATGATGCGGGAAATGGGCAACATGAACAAGCGATTGGGTAAAATTGATGAATTAGAAGCCCGCATCAATGAGAAGTTTGATGATGCTCCTGGCCCATCGGGTAGGCCTGTTCGCCAGAGGGCGGCCCCCTTGCCAAGGGGGGATTTTGCTACCCCGCCTAGGAGGTCTAGGGCTAAGAAGCCCAGGTACACTGCCCCCGCTCATGAGCCGGTAGTCCCGGTACTTATTACACCAGTACCTGCGGTCCCGACCCCTCTTACATCCCTGCCCGTGGTCCCAGCTCCTGCGGCACCGGCTCCAGCCATCCCGCCGGCGCTCCCACCTGTGGGGCCTGCCCCTTCAGCCGTGGTACCAATCCCAGTCACGGGCCTGCCGCCACCGGCCGCACCCTTGCCCATTGCTCCTGTGCCACTGGCCATGCCCCCAGTGGTGCCTGCAGGCCCAGCAGGTAACCCAGACTCAGTTCCTTCAGAATTGGTATCTCGGATAGCGGACTTGCTGCCGTGGTTGCGAAAGGGGGGTGTGTGCTTTGACTCATCTGATCATGTAGCAGAAGCCGAAAAGTTGGTAGAGAAGATTAAGGCTGCAACGGCGGCAGACAGTAGTGCGGGTTCATTATCTTCTTCCCTTACAGGTTCCAATCCCGCCCAGGCGAATTTTGATAGTGTTGTACCGGCCCAAGTGCCCTTGAATGGTAAGGAAGTGTCCCTGCCTCTCTTAGGGGACGGCCTAGTGCCAACGAGAAGTGAAAACTTGGGGCAACATGTGTCCAAAGAAGTGAAGGAGATGATTTGGGCGGGAAAATATGTATACATTTTCTCTTTATTGCTAGACAATAGGGAAATGGAACAGGCCAAGGTATTGAAGGAGTGGATGCATCCAAGTGAATGGAGGGCACAATGCTCCAGGTTTAGAGTAGAGGAGACTTTGAAGAATTGGATCAGGGCCTTTGCTGTCCTTTCGGCCATCACGGCAGAACGCCCTCCAAATGTGCAGGCTGCAACGGCTTGCTACCTGAGCAGGATTGTGGGGTGGAGCGATCAATACACTGGGGATGCGTGGAAGGAGTATGATGTTAATTTCAGGAAGGCCAAGGAATTTGACGCATCACTGGCGTGGGACAAGGTGGACTCTATGTCTTGGCATAAACAGTTCTCAGGTGACACAGCCCCATCTCAGGCCATCAGTGCAGTCAGGGTGTTCTCCGCAAGGCCTCAACAGCCCTTTCGGTCAACCCAGGGGAATGAGGTCCCGGGGAAGAATAAGGGGGGGGGGTCAGAAAGGAGAGGGGTATGCTGGGATTTTAATAAGCGCACATGCACAAGACCCCAGGGCACCTGTAGATTTAGGCATGCGTGTGCAGTATGTGGACACCCGTCACACTCCGAGACAACCTGCAGGTCCAAGCAAGGCAACCATGGTCATAGGGGAAGGGGGAAGCCAGAGTAATTTAGACCAGCCGGGCCCCCCCACACCAATAGATGTGTTAGCATTGATCCCATGGTTAAATAGATACCCTGACCACGCAGCGGCCACCCTACTTCAGGAGGGGTTTTCACAAGGTTTTAGGATCCCGGCAGAAGGTTACACAGGTAGCGGTAATTGCAGGAACCAATTGTCAGTGAAACAAAATCCAACGGTAGTGTCCGCTAAGATTACCAAGGAACTGTCCTTAGGCAGGATAGCTGGCCCCTTCCAGGAGGTACCTGTCCCCAATTTTGTGTGTTCACCGCTTGGAGTAGTACCCAAAAAAGAGAAAGGTGAATTTAGACTGATCCACAACCTATCTGCGCCGAGAGGGGCATCCTTGAACGATGCGATTGATGAAGGGATTTGTAGTGTAAAATATGCCTCTTTTGATCAGGCGGTTGCCCTATTGCGTGCCCTGGGACCGGGGGCATTGATGGCTAAATCTGACATAGAATCCGCTTTCCGTCTCCTCCCGGTGCACCCGAGGGACCACCACCTTTTAGGTTTCACTTTCGAGGGCAAGTTTTACATGGCAAATGTATGCCCATGGGCTGTTCCATATCATGTGCCTATTTTGAGACATTTAGCTCATTTCTAGAATGGGTCATGAGACAGGCGACGGGCCACCAACAGGTTATGCATTACTTGGATGATTTCCTGTTCCTAGGCGCGGCAGCGTCTCAGAAGTGTGCTTGGGCACTGCAGGAATTTTGCGTGCTCATGCGGGCTTTTGGTGTTCCGCTGGCGCCCGGGAAGACGGTTGGCCGGCTACTTGCTTGGAATTCCTGGGCATCGAAATTGACTCAGTACAGGGATGCTTCAGGTTGCCTAAGGACAAAGTGTCTAGGTTCAGGGCAGCTCTGCGTCAATGCCTATGTAAAGGCAAGGTTTCCTTGCAGCAGCTGCAGGAAGTGGTGGGGCAACTGAATTTTGCACTGCGGGTCATCCCAATGGCGCGCCCATTCTCGCGCTCTATTGCCCAGGCTATGAAAGGACTACGGGAGAAGCACCACCGCACTAGGCTGTCAGCTGAGGTTCGCCAGGATATGCATATATGGATGGCATTTCTGGAGGACTTTAATGGCAGGGTAGTGTGGTCAGGTCCTCCCGCTACATCAGCAGAATTGGGTTTATGGACAGACGCTGCTGGTAGTGTGGGCTTTGGCGCCAATCTAGGGACCAAGTGGGTCGCTCAACGGTGGCCGGAGGAATGGAAAAGATGGGGCTTGACCGCCAACATTGGCTTCCTGGAACTTTTTCCAGTGTGGGTGGCATTGAAGGTCTGGCCGGAACTTCTATGTAACCAATCAGTGGTGTTCTGGTCGGATAACATGACAGTGGTCGAATGCATAAACAAACAGGGGGCACGCTGTCCGTTCAACTTGCGCCTGATTAAAGAGATTGTGCTTCAGTGCTTTAAATGGAATGTACTCTTCAGGGCCAAACATGTCCCAGGCGTCCTCAACAATGCAGCTGACTCCCTTTCTCGCTTTAAAATACAGGTTTTCAGGGAACATCTTCCTGCAGCAGATCCCTCGCCAGCACAATTCCCGGCAGTACTCTGGCAGATTGGTGCCCCAGATTACAGGACCTCGTGGTTGCTAGCCTAGCCCCCAGGACCACGACAGCTTACGAAGGGGCGTTTTTGTCTTACCGCGCTTTCTTAGGGCAGGATTGGGAGGTTAGGTGGGCACAGGAGGACAGCTTTGCGGACTATTTGGAATGATGCACAGGGAAGGGAGATCAGTGGCAGCCGCAAGCAGACATAGGGCGGCGGTCTCCTTCTTTGCGCAGGCTAAGGGCATGCGAGACCCCACCAATAATTTTATGGTGCGCAAGGCCATGAGGGGATGGCGCCGGTTACAGGGCCACTCTGCGGATACGAGAAAGCCCATAGGATTGGCGCGGCTGGCAGCTTTATTACTGGCATTGCATGAGGTTTGTAGCTCAGAATGGGAGATACACTTGTTCAAAGCCGCTTTTTCCCTTGCTTTCTATGGGGCTCTAAGAATTGGCGAACTGGTGGCAGGGTCAAAAGGAGATAAGTTGGGCGGCCTACAACTAACTAGTGTTAGGATTAGAGAAGGTACCATGTGGGTGACAATTCAGAGGTCAAAAACTGATCAGGAATCTCGGGGTCACACCATAGTGCTCCACCGGGCCGTGAACAACACCTGTTGCCCGGTTTCTCATGTGGAGGTTTTCCACAGACAACGGGAGGGCACGGCGGGGGGTGCACTGTTGTGTCATGCCGATGGGACACCATTGACTAGATACCAGTTTAGGCGGGTCCTGGAGCTGACGGTTAGACAGGCAGGACTGGATCCCAAGGAATTTGGCACGCACTCCTTTAGGATAGGGGCGGCAACTGAAGCAGCGCTAGGGGGTCTCTCGGCTGAGAGTGTGAAGAAAATTGGGAGATGGTCATCTGATTGTTATAAACGATATGTACGGATCGACATGTTATGACAGGATGATTCTCACGCTTGGTATGTTTTCTGGTTCTTGCAGTTTCTCAAACCTGTGACGCAGGGGAGGAACTCACCGCCAGGAGTGAAGGAGCTACACCGGCACAGCACAAGCAGCATGCTGGACGCGGGAAAATGAAGATTTGGATTGTGGGCCACTCTTATGTAAGGCGGGTGCAACATGTTTTTCTTTCAGGAGACCGTAAGAGAAGGGCGGCACTGAAGGATTGGCGCGGCTGGCAGCTTTATTACTGGCATTGCATGAGGTTTGTAGCTCAGAATGGGAGATACACTTGTTCAAAGCCGCTTTTTCCCTTGCTTTCTATGGGGCTCTAAGAAATGGCGAACTTGTGGCAGGGTCAAAAGGAGATAAGTTGGGCGGCCTACAACTAACTAGTGTTAGGATTAGAGAAGGTACCATGTGGGTGACAATTCAGAGGTCAAAAACTGATCAGGAATCTCGGGGTCACACCATAGTGCTCCACCGGGCCGTGAACAACCCCTGTTGCCCGGTTTCTCATGTGGAGGTTTTCCACAGACAACGGGAGGGCACGGCGGGGGGTGCACTGTTGTGTCATGCCGATGGGACACCATTGACTAGATACCATTTTATGCGGGTCCTGGAGCTGATGGTTAGACAGGCAGGACTGGATCCCAAGGAATTTGGCACGCACTCCTTTAGGATAGGGTCGGCAACTGAAGCAGCGCTAGGGGGTCTCTCGGCTGAGAGTGTGAAGAAAATTGGGAGATGGTCATCTGATTGTTATAAACGATATGTACGGATCGACATGTTATGACAGGATGATTCTCACGCTTGGTATGTTTTCTGGTTCTTGCAGTTTCTCAAACCTGTGACGCAGGGGAGGAACTCACCGCCAGGAGTGAAGGAGCTACACCGGCACAGCACAAGCAGCATGCTGGACGCGTGAAAATGAAGATTTGGATTGTGGGCCACTCTTATGTAAGGCGGGTGCAACATGTTTTTCTTTCAGGAGACCGTAAGAGAAGGGCGGCACTGAAGGGGTTAGACATCTCATTCTTCGGGAGAGGGGGTCTGTGCCTTTGTCAGTTTAGGAACTTCTTTCAGGGACTCCTAGCTCAGCAGCCCGACTTCCCGTCAGTAGTGATACTTCACCTAGGGGAGAATGACCTGGCCAAACTGGGGAGGCACACCCTCATTGAGGAGATCATCTCCACTGCGGGGTGGGTGTCCAGGACTTGCCCGGGTTGCACAGTAGTATGGTCTCAACTTATCCCTCGGTGGCAGTGGCGAGGGGGGGACTCGGTCAGGGCGTTGAATCACTCGGTAAAGAGGATCAACACACAGTTGGACAAACTATTCCGAGCCCCCCGGTTGCAGACAATTCCACATGGGTGTATCTGGGGCGCACAATTCTACCTGGGGGATGGGGTACACTTGACTGAAGCAGGCAACGTCCTGTGGTCTAATAATGTCTGGGCCTGGTTGGAGGGTTTTGCTAGGTGAGCACTTTCTAGGGTGGGTCAAGACAGGGGGAGGCCAGATCGTCAGTTAACAATGCTGGCCTGTGGCGGTAAGGTCATGACCGGTGACCGGTGAGCAGCTAATTTTAAGGTCTGAGGGGGCGGGCATCATCCCATGGAGGTTCCCGCCCATTGGCCCCTCCTAGAACTTCAGGGGCAAGGTAACTGGTGCTTCAAAGGGCCGCGGGTTGGAGTAGTCACGCTTTCCTTAGGCTGGTAGCCACCCCGCGCGCGCATACTTATGACGTCACCGGATGGCGCAGAGTAAGGGCCCTCCTTTAGTGGGTAAATGGAGTTCACGGCGTGGACCGGGTAATTACCGGGCCCGGCTGCGCATGCGCACATCTCTAGGTAAGGCGCAGCTCGTAGGACCTGACACCGGTTAGCGACCTTGCCATATGGCCAGAAATGTAATATACAAAAATCTAGATGAGGATGTTAGATTCGGTTAGGAAACAAGCTGTATTAGAGTCTCTGTTAAGGTTAGGCTCTCACATTTGTTGACAACATTGTATCTAATGTCTTGATGATTTTTGTATAAAACGTTTATCATGCAATTAAAATTTTTATGATCTTATATCTTAATAAATACGGCCGGGGGGTTTCGCGACCCCCCGCCTTCCAAAAGTTAACCATGTTTCATGAGCCTGTATCCTGGGTTTGGTGAGATTGGGGGAGGGGGGCGGCAGCCAGTCGCCGACCATGTGAAAAGGGGGGGCTCTTGGCCCCCCCGCCCGCATGGCGGCGCGGCGACCGCCTCCCTCTCCAGGCTTCTCGGTGGTGGGGCGTGCCCTTCTGGGCGCGCCTCACCGCCGATTGGGTGGCGCCCTCCCTGACCCGGATGTCATTATAGGACTTCCGGGTCAGGGGGGCGGGCCGCAGGAGGGGCCGGGTGGGGGGCGTAGCCGCCCCCCCCCTCGGACCCCTGAGGAATAAAGAGGCAGGGAGCGCCTGGGAGACCCTCTTGTTCCCTGGACGCTCCCCCACAGCCTGTCGTGCCCCGCGCTCGGGGGCCTCTTGTTTTTCCCTCCCACCATCCCTGGAACAAAAAATGGTCAATGCTATCTCTAGGGCTCTGGCCAGACACATTCCTTAGTGTTTTCTGGCATCTGCCTAGTGATTCGTCTTCGCTGTGCTGTTTTTTTAGTAGCGTTGACCTGATAGGCTATAAGTAATTTACGCGTGCCCGATGTGGCATATTCTGTGCGCGAACGAGCACGGCCGAGTGATTAATCTTAATTAGGAGCTGTCAGAGTGCCCGTGTAATGCAATCCAGATGGTGCCGCGTTTAACATTTAAGTTCCCGTGTATGTTCGTTTCCCAGAGCCGCTCCTGACAGACACTGGACTGCGCGCGCCCTGTCACCAGCGGAGCGGGGTTTGCAGTCGAGCACGCCGCAATTCACAGTTTAACATTTAAGTTCCCGTGTATGTTCGTTTCCCAGAGCCGCTCCTGACAGACACTGGACTGCGCGCGCCCTGTCACCAGCGGAGCGGGGTTTGCAGTCGAGCACGCCGCAATTCACATTTCAGAACGACGAGGGCTGGCGGCTCTGCCCGCAAGCTCCGCTTCCTCCATTGAGCTTTTAGCTGTCTGCCTAAAATACTTATTTTCACATGAAGGAGGGAGCATTTCTCGCCGCTCCCGGAGGATTACGAATGCTGGCCATGTCTTCCGCTCCAGGGCCGCGGCCAAAATTCGCTTATTTATTGCGCCTTTTATCCAGAAGCCTGTGGTTAGACAGTGTAAAGCAATTTAGCAAAGTAGAAAAGGAAATCTTTACTTAACAATGCAGTTCGCTAGAAGAGCCAGGGAAAAAAATGCCAAGCCCCCGTAGCAGGGTTTGAATAGCCAGTACCACAGAAGGATCTTAAAGGGACAGACGAAGAAATGTACAGCGCCGAGAGTCTGACTAATGGCAGACTGCGCTATACAAGCATGATAGCTATGCGGCGAAGGGCAACATGTGTGTAGCTGGGCACTGACCGACTGCGCCCCACAATGGAGAGAGACATTTGAGTCCCATCAAGCTCCTTAGGGACCAACCGTGATCTGTATTACAGTGTACCCGGCCACGTACATTGAAATCGGTTGGACTCAAAAGTAAAACAATGGGGAAAAAGGAGGAGGGAAAACAAGCATTGGCAAAGCCAAGAGGTTTCTAAGTCTCACCTATACAAGAGCCTTTGGCTTTGCCAAGGTTTTTTTAGCCATGTTGTTGATCAGCACTGCTGTTTTTAGCATGTCTAAAGGTTTGCGGTGCAGAGGAGAATGGCATGGAGTGGCGTAGAGTAGAATGGTGTAGATTGGAGTAGAGTGGTGTGGAGTGAAGTGGCGTAGAGTTGAGTATCGTAGAGTGGAAAAGATTGGCATAGAATGTACAGCGCCGAGAGTCTGACTAATGGCAGACTGCGCTATACAAGCATGATAGCTATGCGGCGAAGGGCAACATGTGTGTAGCTGTTCACCTTTAAAGGGCGAGTGGCCAGTCTGAGACCTCCATGTGTTTGGCTAATTAGAATAGAGCCCCCCCCCACCCCCATGGGTGCCAGAGTAATAATAGTGAATTTAAGATATTAGCTATTTATGCAGAATATTCTGCCTTCCTTCGCTTCCAAACACCTGAAGACACTGTGCCATAGACGGAGACATACACAGACACGCAGCTAACTCATTACTTATTTATGCACTGAAGTATTTCTTTTATATAGTGCGACAAACCGTAGGGGAAGGGGGTCGAACACGCTCCAGATAACGAAAGGGGTCGCAATTCACCGAAAATGCCTCTTTACAAAATATAACATTTACAGAAAAAAAGAGGAAGTGTGAAAGGAGGGGAAGAGTAGAGCAGAGAGAGTCGAGGGGAGAGAGAAGGAGAAATGAAGGCGGCGACAGATCTTTATTCCATCAGCAGACTGTAGTGAGTAGTGAGTAGTGAGTAGAGTAGTGAGTAGAGTAGTGAGTAGAGTAGTGAGTAGAGTAGTGAGGTGAGTAGAGTAGAGTAGTGAGTAAAGTAGTGAGTGCAGAGTAGTGATTAGAGTAGTGAGTAGTGAGTAGAGTAGTGAGTAGAGTAGTGAGTAGTGAGTAGAGTAGTGAGTAGTGAGTTGAGTAGTGAGTAGCCTCAGCCAGACTCATCCTCGACATCCCCCGACGCAGCCACATCTCCGGACATCTGAGAGACCTGCACTGGCTCCCTGTCAACAAGAGAATCACCTTCCGTCTCCTCACCCACGCACACAAAGCCCTACACGACCAAGGCCCGAGCTACCTCAACAACCGCATCAACTTCTACGCTCCCAAACGCCACCTCCGATCAGCCAGTCACGCCCTCGCCGCCGTCCCCCGCATCCGAAGATCGACAACAGGAGGAAGGTCCTTCTCCCACCTGGCCGCCAAGACCTGGAACTCCCTCCCGACCGACCTGCGCCTGACCCAAGACCACCTCTCCTTCAGGAAGAAGCTCAAGACCTGGTTGTTCGAGCAGTAGCAGCACCCCCCCCCCAAGCGCCTTGAGACCCTCCGGGTAAGTAGTGCGCTATATAAATGTCCATGATTGATTGATTGATTGATAGTGAGTAGAGTAGTGAGTAGAGTAGTGAGTAGTGAGTAGAGTAGTGAGTAGTGAGTAGAGTAGTGAGTAGTGAGTAGAGTAGTGAGTGCAGAGTAGTGAGTGCAGAGTAGTGAGTGCAGAGTAGTGAGTAGTGAGTGCAGAGTAGTGAGTAGTGAGTAGTGAGTAGAGTAGTGAGTTGAGTAGTGAGTAGAGTAGTGAGTTGAGTAGTGAGTAGTGAGTAGAGTAGTGAGTAGAGTAGTGAGTAGTGAGTAGAGTAGTGAGTAGAGTAGTGAGTAGTGAGTATAGTAGTGAGTAGTGAGTAGAGTAGTGAGTAGTGAGTAGAGTAGTCAGTAGAGTAGTGAGTAGTGAGTAGTGAGTAGAGTAGTGAGTAGTGAGTTGAGTAGTGAGTAGTGAGTAGAGTAGTGAGTAGTGAGTAGTGAGTAGAGTAGTGAGTTGTGAGTAGAGTAGTGAGTAGAGTCGTGAGTAGAGTAGTGAGTAGTGAGTAGAGTAGTGAGTAGAGTAGTGAGTGCAGAGCAGTGAGTGCAGAGTAGTGAGTGCAGAGTAGTGAGTGCAGAGTAGTGAGTAGTGAGTAGAGTAGTGAGTAGAGTAGTGAGTAGTGAGTAGTGAGTAGTGAGTGCAGAGTAGTGAGTAGTGTGTGCAGAGTAGTGAGTAGTGAGTAGACTAGTGAGTAGTGAGTTGAGTAGTGAGTAGAGTAGTGAGTAGTGAGTAGAGTAGTGAGTAGTGAGTAGTGAGTAGAGTAGTGAGTGCAGAGTAGTGAGTGCAGAGTAGTGAGTGCAGAGTAGTGAGTGCAGAGTAGTGAGTGCAGAGTAGTGAGTAGTGAGTAGTGAGTGCAGAGTAGTGAGTAGTGAGTGCAGAGTAGTGAGTAGTGAGTAGAGTAGTGAGTAGAGTAGTGAGTAGAGTAGTGAGTAGTGAGTAGTGAGTAGTGAGTTGAGTAGTGAGTAGAGTAGTGAGTAGTGAGTAGAGTAGTGAGTAGTGAGTAGAGTAGTGAGTAATGAGTAGAGTAGTGAGTAGTGAGTAGAGTAGTGAGTAGAGTAGTGAGTAGTGAGTAGTGAGTAGTGAGTAGAGTAGTGAGTAGTGAGTTGAGTAGTGAGTAGTGAGTAGTGAGTAGAGTAGTGAGTAGTTAGTAGAGTAGTGAGTAGTGAGTAGAGTAGTGAGTAGTGAGTAGAGTAGTGAGTGCAGAGTAGTGAGTGCAGAGTAGTGAGTGCAGAGTAGTGAGTGCAGAGTAGTGAGTGCAGAGTAGTGAGTAGTGAGTGCAGAGTAGTGAGTAGAGTCGTGAGTAGTGAGTGCAGAGTAGTGAGTAGAGTAGTGAGTGCAGAGTAGTGAGTAGAGTAGTGAGTAGTGAGTAGAGTAGTGATGAGTAGAGTAGTGAGTAGTGAGTGCAGAGTAGTGAGTAGAGTAGTGAGTAGTGAGTGCAGGGTAGTGAGTAGTGAGTAGAGTAGTGAGTAGTGAGTGCAGAGTAGTGAGTAGAGTAGTGAGTAGAGTAGTGATGAGTAGAGTAGTGAGTAGTGAGTAGAGTAGTGATGAGTAGAGTAGTAAGTAGTGAGTGCAGAGTAGTGAGTAGAGTAGTGAGTGCAGAGTAGTGAGTAGAGTAGTGAGTAGTGAGTGCAGAGTAGTGAGTAGTGAGTGCAGAGTAGTGAGTAGAGTAGTGAGTGCAGAGTAGTGAGTGCAGAGTAGAGTAGAGTAGTGAGTAGTGAGTTGAGTAGTGAGTAGTGAGTGCAGAGTAGTGAGTAGAGTAGTGAGTAGAGTAGTGAGTGCAGAGTAGAGTAGTGAGTAGGACATCACAGGCAGCAGCTGTGCAAGCTTCTTACACTCACAAGGAGACCACAGGCAGCTGAGGTGCAATCTTCTCCTACTCACAAGAACGACATCAAAGGCAGCAGCGGTGCAAGCTTCTCACACTCACAAGAACGACATCACAGGCAGCAGCAGTGCAAGCTTCTTACACTCACAAGAAGGACATCACAGGCAGCACCAGTGCAAAGTTCTTACACTCACAAGGAGACATGCCAGCAGAGGTGCAAGCTTCTCGCACTCACAAGAAGGACATCACAGGCAGTAACGGTGCAATATTCTCACACTCACAAGGAGATCACTGGCAGTACACACCACATGAACACACTCCACAACACATAGCAACAATACATTGGCATTTATAATGCCATTAGCTCAAACTCACATAAATCCGAGCCCGATTGCAATTCTAATGCTTGTTTCCTTTTGTAGATACGTTGATGTGTGATGTGATTTAGCTGAGAGTAGTTGTACATTAGAATTTTTCCCATAGGTCGTCGTATTTATTAGGTGTGGGGCATGCGGTAAGGTCATGACCGGTGAGCAGCTAATTTTAAGGTCTGAGGGGGCGGGCATCATCCCATGGAGGTTCCCGCCCAGGGGGAGGGGCCATTGGCCCCTCCTAGAACTTCAGGGGCAAGGTAACTGGTGCTTCAAAGGGCCGCGGGTTGGAGTAGTCACGCTTTCCTTAGGCTGGTAGCCACCCCGCGCGCGCATACTTATGATGTCACCGGATGGCGCAGAGTAAGGGCCCTCCTTTAGTGGGTAAATGGAGTTCACGGCGTGGACCGGGTAATTACCGGGCCCGGCTGCGCATGCGCACATCTCTAGGTAAGGCGCAGCTCGTAGGACCTGACACCGATTAGCGACCTTGCCATATGGCCATAAATGTAATATACAAAAATCTAGATGAGGATGTTAGATTCGGTTAGGAAACAAGCTGTATTAGAGTCTCTGTTAAGGTTAGGCTCTCACATTTGTTGACAACATTGTATCTAATGTCTTGATGATTTTTGTATAAAACGTTTATCATGCAATTAAAATTTTTATGATCTTATATCTTAATAAATACGGCCGGGGGGTTTCGCGACCCCCCGCCTTCCCAAAGTTAACCATGTTTCATGAGCCTGTATCCTGGGTTTGGTGAGATTGGGGGAGGGGGGCGGCAGCCAGTCGCCGACCATGTCAGAATTGCCAGTAGCATTATAAAAAAAGGCTTGACCAGTTTTAATGCCTACAACGAAGTATGACATAGCAGTGATAGCTGCAATGCCCCTGGAACCTAGGTTCTGATATTACTAATATGTCTATCCAATGCCATATTATTTATCACTCAAATATCAGCTTTAAATATATTTTGAAAATGTAGCCATTTTTCTTGAAACATCAGCTAATGAGTTCTGAAAATACACACATTTTAATCTCAAATACGCTCTCTCAATTTTGGTATACATATAATAATTCAATCAAGTTAAAGTGTCTGATTGAGGAAGCAGGGTGGCACACAAGAGAGCTACTTACAAGCAGGTGAAGAGCTACCAGTAGTTCACAAGCTACTTGTTGCAAAAGCCTGGGTTGGACTAACACAAAGTGGTTAATGTACTACATTACTGCACTGAAATATTTTCCCATGCAGCGCAGAGCTCCGCCATTTTCTCTTGAATAAAGCGCAAATAACAAGTGTAAATTAATTGTCAGGGCCGACTGGGCATAAGATTTCACAGTGCAGCATTTCTCTGCTGCTGCCGCTCTGAGATCGTGTCCGGGTCAAAGAGAGGTCACAGGGTTGTCAGGGTAATGGCGCAGACATGTTGGCAGCAGCCTCCTCCTGATTTCTGCCAAGTGGCCGCACACACAGTTATGATGGTTGTTCTCGCACCGTGAGCGAATGAAGTTATGATATGCTCTCTTCCTTTCAGATAAGTCCTTCAAATCCCAGAACTATCACTGGCACTGACCGACTGCGCCCCACAATGGAGAGAGACATTTGAGTCCCATCAAGCTCCTTAGGGACCAACCGTACCCGGCCACGTACATTGAAATCGGTTGGACTCAAAAGTAAAACAATGGGGAAAAAGGAGGAGGGAAAACAAGCATTGGCAAAGCCAAGAGGTTTCTAAGTCTCACCTATACAAGAGCCTTTGGCTTTGCCAAGGTTTTTTTAGCCATGTTGTTGATCAGCACTGCTGTTTTTAGCATGTCTAAAGGTTTGCGGTGCAGAGAATGGCATGGAGTGGAGTGGCGTAGAGTAGAATGGTGTAGATTGGAGTAGAGTGGTGTGGAGTGAAGTGGCGTAGAGTTGAGTATCGTAGAGTGGAAAAGATTGGCATAGAGTGTTGTACAGTGGAATATCGTAAAGTAGAGTAGAGTGGAGGGATGTATGACATTACAACGCATGCTTTTACCACGCATGCCTTTACAACGCGTTTTTTCAACGCAAACCTTTACAACGCATAGCGCTTTGGGGTGCTGGATAGTGAATAGTTTAATTTACTATTCCACCTCCAGTCCCCGTGGACACTAGGGAAGGTGATGGATAGTAAATTAAACTTATTCCCTATCCTAGAGCGCCCCCCCAGCGCAATGCGTTGTAATGGTTTGCGTTGTAAAAGTTGCGTCGTAAAGGCACTACGTGGTAAAAGTTGCGTTGTAAAGGATGTTTCCTGAGTGGAGTGCCGTAGATTAGAGTGGAGTGTCATAGAGTGAAGTGTCGTAGAGCAGAGTCTAGTGGAGCAGAGTAGAGTGGTGTAGGATAGTGTGATGTAGAGTGGGTTAGAGAGGACGGGTGAAGAGTGGAGGTGCATATGTTGTTACTGTTATTTATATTGCGTACAACTCATCCGAGAAGCAGCAGTCACAAATAATCAGCTAAAACAATTCCGTTTTAAGTAGCGTCCTGAATTTAAAATGATTAGAACACTGAGATATTTGAAAGGGGTAGAGCATTCCAGTAAGAAGGGGCCAGGTAAGAGAAAGATCTGACCCAGAACAAGACTTTTTCATCCGAGGAACTGTCAAAAACATTTTAGCACGCAATCTTAGGGCTTTTCCTGGACAGTAAAGAGTAAGCTTCGAAGATAGATAACAAGGCCCCTTTCCCAAGAGCGCTTTGTGAGTGATATAAAAGATTTTGAAAATGATCCTTTTAGGAACAGATAACCAATGTAGAGAGGGTAAAACGGGGGCAGATGTCGACCTTGCAGAGACATTACAGATGAAGCGGGCTGCCGTATATTGCACCTCCTGTAACTTAGTTGAGAAAGACTCACTGATAGAGGCAAGTAAAGCATTATAGTAGTCCAGGTGACTCACACCTAAGGCCTGGATTAAGGTTACGCTTGTAAAAAGCGGAAGAGGAAAAGCCCTCAAGTTAGCGTAACAAAAGAAAGCGCAAACCTGGCAAACCTGTTCTTTCATATTTAATGGTAATGAATTAATAAAGCGTACTTATACCAAAATATGCGTCTTGGCACTATTGGTTACAACCCTAAGCATTATCAATAATCAAATACAAAAGCAATCCAAACTTAAGGAGTACAGGCCCGTTGGTCTAAGGAGAAAAGCCAGGTTTTAAAATCCTTTTGAAATTGCAAGACATTAGGTTTTGCCAGTAAATTACACCACTTTGCTGCCAATTAGGTAAAGGTTCTCCCACCCCAACCAGCTTTTCTTATTCTGTGTACTTGGACTATACTGGCAGTACTAGATCGTAAGTACGGGAGGATACTGGTTAAAGATTTCCTGCAAGAAAAAAGGGCCACCTTGATACAATCCCTAGTGAACCCAACCTAGTGAGGGATTGATCCAAGTACATCCCTAGGTTTTTTATGCTCATTTGTGGACGGGGAGCTTGACCAAGTTCAGATGGCCACCAGCCAGGAGCCAATATATAGGGGGCCCTCTCGAACAGCATAATTTCTGTTTTGATAGCAATAAGCTGGAGACAGTTCTTTGTCATGCAGGCAGCAACGAATCTCAAGCCAGTGCCAAAGCATTCTTTCACTGCACTTGACTCACAGTCAAGAGAAAGCAATAGCTGTGTGTCATCCACATAGGAGTACAGTTCCAACCCATAGAGTGGAGTAGTGTGTCGTAGAGTAGAGGGGCTTAGAGTGGTGTAGCACAGTGTATCATAGAGTGCAGCAGAGTGTTAGAGTGGAGTGTCATAGAGTGGGGTGTTATAGAGTGGAGTGGTGTAGAGTGGAGTAAAGTAGAGTGGCATAGAGTGGAGTGGCATGGAGTGTCATGGCATACAGTGTCATGGAGTGTTGTAGAGTACAGTGTCATAGATTGGAGTGGCGTGGAGTTGCTTGGAGTGTTGTGGAGTGTCATAGAGTGGACAGGCACAGAGTGGAGTGTCCTAGATGTCAATGAGGGGTGTAGAGTGTTGTGGAGCAGAGTGTAAGGGATTAGAGGATCATAGAGTGGAGTATATTGGAGTGAAGTGCCTAAAGTGGAGTAGAGTGGCCTAGAGTGGCATAGAATGTCATAGAATGGCACAGAGTAGAGCAGAGTGGAGTGAAGTACATGGAGTATTGTGACATAGTGTAGAGTGGAGTAAAGTGGTATAGAGTGGAGTGGCATAACATGAAGTGTCATAGATTGGCGTGGCATAGAGTGTCATGGAGAGTTGTAGAGTGGACTTTCATAGAGTGTTGTGTAGTGTCATAGTGTAGTTCATCATACAGTGGAGTAGAAGGTCGTGGAGGGTTGTAAAGTGGGGGGTCATATAGTGAAGTGTCGTGGAGTAGAGTGTCATGGAGAGGATTGGAGTGTTATAGAGAGTCATAGAGTGGAGTGTTGTAGAGGGGAGTGTTGTACATTGGAGTGTTGTGGAGAATTGTAGAGTGTTGTGGAGTGGCATAAAGTGGCGTAGAGGGGCGTGAAGTGTCAGAGTGTGGTAGAGTGGTGTAGAGAGGCATAGCTTAGAGGGGAGCAGAATGTCGTAGTAAGTCATGGAGTACAGTGTTGTAGAGTGGAGTTGCAACGAGTGGAATATGCATGGTGTCGTAGCGCACTTTTACAGACAACACATTTTCCGTTGAAATTATCATTAAATTTGCAACCACATTTTTACTGATAAACTATACAGTGCACAAACGATAATGTGTGGTAATGGCATCACCAAGAGAATTGATTTGTTTTGACTGTAGGCTGGACAGCCTAATGCAAATAAAGCCAGAAAATAGAAAGCAAGTAAATGTGAGTTACAAACCACAAACCCAATGGTAAGCATTAGGTGGAAGGCATTCACAGAGACTCTTTCAGAATGTCCACAAGATGGCTTTGCAAACCAGACAGCTGTGTTGTCTGGTAGGCTTCGATCTATAAATGTGTTTCAAAAGATCCACTGTCAGGAGGAGGCAGGTAGGGGCAGGTTCGTGAACACCTCGCTGGCTTTGAGAGGGTCGGCAGTTACTTCGCCTCTGGCACCCTTGCTTGGTTACATCTTGTGGAGTAAAAATCTTCTACGTGTATAGTGTTAGTGTCACAGTATGGCTTGTTAAAAAGCTCTGTTGCGGCGACAAGTAACCAAAGTCTCTTACAATATATCAACATTGAAATGTAGACACTTCTTCTGTTTCTCAATATTTCTTATCTGGCTACCTGAAAATGAAAACAGAGTAGTTGCTGCCAAAGGACAGTAAAATGGTATTTGATTTGGAAAAATCAAAATTATTACAGAGGGGCTCCATTTAATGAGATACCAATACAGCTCTTTTTGTGCTACAACTTTTAGTTTAATCATTTCCATTATAATTGCAGGTTTAATTCTCATATTACCTCACACTTCATAGGCAACAAGCCAAGAGGATAACAGGAATGGGCAAGCTAATCCATTTGAAATGTGTTATCAATGGGGGGTGAAGGCATTGCAGTGAAAATACAGAAAGGTAAATCTGCCCACTATTTAACTCAAGCAGTTTGAGACATTTCTTCTTACTTCTAAAGGAATGATTGCAATCTGCTCCCAAACGCCTTACACATTTACTTGTCCACTTTGTCTATTAGCGAGAGAGGAAACAACGCCACAATTCAACTGATTACATCTCTATATGTGGATTCAGTAGACCACCCTCACTACTCAATCACGATATCAAGATCTTAAGTAGGTTCCTGACATTATACATTCTCATTGATCGGTATTTCTCTCTGGACACTGTGGTCAACTCAGCTTGGCTAGATTGTTCAGTGTAAATGTACACTTGTGTAATTGCGCACTTTAACCATGTCCTTATAAGTGGGTGCAGCTAATAAGGTGTTGTTTAGCTGAGTGGGAATGTTTGTTTGAAGTGATTCAAAAGTTGGTGTGAGACAGCACATAGTGGGTTTAATATATTCACCCTATAGCCAACATGTGTACAACTAGAATATGAGAGTCATTTCTACTGTTGGATAGAAGACATCTCCAAGGCCCAATCACTATCACTGGTTCTGCATCCCCATAACGCTAGATCTTTTGGCAGTGGTTACACCAGTACAGAGGCGGCTCCTCCACTAGGGCAGAGGAACGTCGCCCCATTGCTTTCTCACAGTGCGAGAAACAGAAACAGAAAATTGGTAAAACTACCATTTTATGTTTCTGCTTCTCACACTGCGAGAAAGCAGAAGTGTTTGGGTGGGGGCAGGCAGGTGGGTAGGGCTGCTCTATGGCAGGGGAGGAGTGGCTTTCCCACTGCTGAGGGCGCTGACTGTTTGGTCGGCCCTCTAGGGGCCGACTAAACCAGTCATGCGGATTCTGCCTTTTCTCCATGTAGGCGTCTGGCTGGTCGGTGTCCCAACCAATCATGCTGCCATTGCAGCGTAGTGATTGGCTTAAGGGAGGGGAGGGAGGTTGCCTACTTCCTGTTCCTACCGGAGGCAGGAGAGAAGCAGACACGACATTGGACCGGGCCGGCGAAAATAAGTTCACTTTAAAAAAAAGCATTTGTGAGCGTCCCCGCGTGACCCTCGCCTCCCCATTCGTGAGTCATGTTGGCCGCAACCGATCCAGTAGACATATATAGTGAGGCATTAAACGCCTGAGGTACTAATGTTGCTACAGGCAGAAGATATTTTGCTCTTTGAATGGATGAGATCACAATGATACTGTTTAATTTATCGCAAACAATGTAATCATATTTGAAGTGCACTTCGGCCTGAAAATTATTGGGAAATGTCAGAGATAGCCAACGATGAAAGCATCAGCTAATGCGACGTGGCTCTCCTTTTCAGATGAACCCAGACACTATCAGAATTTGGTTGGTTTCTGGTTGTTGGGATCAAGGAAAAAAGTCTGCTGTCAATAACCTTTCTGTGGGAGCCTCCGTAAGTAAGCTTCTGAGATTGGTTCACCTTCAGCTCTCCCACTGACAGTGTATCATCATGAAAATCACTGTGATCCACACACTGCTTTGCTGCTTCTGACTATTTCAATATTTCTGTCAAAATCATAATTTACGCAACTAGAATTACTGATGTTCAAGCTTGTTAGGGGTGCTGGAGATGCAAAAGAGTTATTTTTAATTCTCGCTATGTAACAACCTCCAGGTTATACATTTATCTTTACAATTAGGATATGGTGCAGACGAGGTTAGATGATGGAACTAGTTGGTGGATCTTCCATTTGGGAAGCGATTTGTCGAGATAACTAGAGGAAATACCAAACTTCTTCTCCAGTATTACCATGTGAGAAGTAAACTGAAGATGATGCAGTTGCCATTCCCTATCTCACACGAGATTTCCAAGGAGGAGAAATACATAACACATGCAGTGAGTAACCAATCAGATCAATATTGTATGTCATAGGGAAAAATGAGGTCTTTGGTGATGCCTGTCCACCTAGAACCCATTGGGATATGGAGATGGATCACCCACCCACTTACATCCAGAAGTCCGTGCCTTATTCACCATTAATAGATGAAACATCGGCTTACTCGCTGTGTTCGCTACTCGTTTCTTCGATAAAGACACAATGCTTATGTGCTTTATGAAACCATTACAGCGGTTGTATACACTCCTTGAACTCATTGAAACTATTCACAGTGACTCATTACCAAAACTTGGATATACTCTCATATGATGGCTATTTGAGCAGACGGTTAAACTTCTTGCGGCCTCTATTGTTCTAAACAGCCCTGAAGAAGTTGAGGTATCATTTACTGAATGACGAAACACGTGTTGGCTGTATCAAGTAACAGAAACTGAAGAAATATATGCTGATTACGTGAAATGGATTAATTTTGAACTCTGTAATGAATCTGGATTGACATTGACTGTAAAAGAATTGGATATCGATTGACCCAAACTTAATTCCCTGGATTAAAAGTGGACATCGATACCACTTATGTTGAATTACATTATAGACTTAGGACTTCTTAGTGTGCTCGGATTGGAGTTTTGATGACCATTAATAGATAAATGGCTCTCCATTCGATATACTATACACTTTTGTGTAGGTAGGATTTACCACTCTTAACGTTGTATAAGTAATCCACCCAAAGAATTTCAGAATTCTGCATCAGATGTCCAACCTCACTGAAAGACCTCCCACAGATGGGACCACACTGTCCAGTGACTGCCAACGCTTGATAGAAGTTTATGCCACATTTTATTACGTTTTATGTATCCAGATGACACCTATCCCACTCGGCTGCCTCCTTGGCATTGTTAAAACTCCTATATCTACTAAACTGAAGTAATTCCATATTGCTGTTTTGATGGCTTGTAGGAAGCTTGTTGTCTGTTGCTTGCCAAAGGGTTATTGTCAGTTGCATGCAGAACGCTTGTTGTCTTTTGCTTGTAGAAGGCTTGTTTCCAAACCAATGGTCATGTAGGAGCGATTTAAGGCATATCTAGCAAGCCTGGCGCAACATAAAACAACAGTTTCATATAACCTTAATGGAATGTTCTTCGGTCACTAAACTGACAATTGACCAAAGTGCTGCAAGTACCTATAAGTAGCATTAATGCTTTGTTCACTTGAACCTTGGTATACAATATGCATGTTAGGTTCTCTTATTAGGGAGCGGTAAGCAGAAAGGCAACAGGGAAATGCTTGTTTGTAATAATGCAGCATCTTTCAGTTTAATCCTCAAAGGCTGTTATTGGCACTACGTTATATGTATTTAAAATCTAATAACATGCATTTAGAAGATGACCAGGGTACATTAGAAGAGACAATCTATAGAGATAATAAGTGGGAGGTCAACCATTATTTAATAAAATACAAGCAACCTTTTTGGCTACGATAACAGGGAGCAACCTGTTGACTGTAACAGTAATAAGAGATGATTGCTCCTATTACGTCAGATTGGTAAATTGGGATTTCAATGAAAATGAGACTTCTTTATATGAAAATGAAGGAGAACAGTAGCAGTTCTTACTCTGAAAAAATAACAAACTTGGCTTAGAGTATATATGTAGAGCATGTATGTCTGAGTTTAAACAGCCGACTTGTTAATCACCTTTGGAGTAATATAGCTTAAGTCTAATCGGAGTAGAGCCGATAATGCTGGAGTTCCTTGACAAAGAGTAGAAATCAAGAGGCTGTTTGTAGCAAGAAAAAGGTGGGTAATGTGACAGAAATAACACCCAAAAATCCCAGCGCCGCACAAAAATAGTCAAGTGACACCCCTTTTTTCGAGTGCCCAAGAAACAAGAGTTACAATAACACTCAAGGACTGAATTAGGACTGCGACATCCTCAATTTGAATGAATGGTATTGAAACATAGTAGATTTCAAAGTCTTCTGTAAGATTGTTCGCAACCAGGTTATAGGAGGGCAAGCACTGCTAGCCCTCTGCCTTCCGGAGGGATGAAACATCGAATGTAGATGACCATGTAGATGGAAAACCTATTACGTGGCGGGCCACTCAAGCAAGCCCGCCAATGATTATGTCAATTCCTGCCAAACAGTGATGGTGAATTTTGGGCGTGACGACAGAACGTCCCCAATCACGGCCAAGAATTAGATCAACTACCTTGTCCTGAGAACAGCAGGGGAACTGCATGTGTTAAGTAATGGTATTTATTCACACTTCTAGAAGAACACTGTAGACTATGGAAGATGTAGTACCTGTCAAATGGTGAATTACATCTTTGAATTACACAATTCCACTACTTATATTTACAATTCCATTTCATATATTTACATTTTCAGGCACAGGCACATCTAGCTATTTGCACAGAATCAGTAGATTTGTGGTTACGTGCCAAAGCCGAATTTGAACCTAGGACTCCACTTTCTAAGGCCGCCACACCACAAATACTTCCCCAGCTGCCTCATCAGCTCATCGATAGCTCTTCGGTCACTAATCACATAATACAGATATGGACTGGTAATCTAGTGGTGAAAAGAACCCCATAGATGGACACCATTTGAGATATCTAGCCTCAGCTGGACACCATTTGAGATATCTAGCCTCAGCTGGACACCATTTGAGATATCCAGCCTCAGCTGGACACCATTTCAGATATCTAGCCTCAATTGGACACCATTTAAGATATCCAGCTTCAGGTGGACATCATTTGAGATATCTAGCCTCAGCTGGACACCATTTGAGAAATCTAGCCTCCGCTGGACACTATTTGAGATGTCTAGCCTCAATTGGACACCATTTGAGACATCCAGCCTCAGCTTGACACCATTTGAGATATCTAGCCTTAATTGGACACCATTTGAGATATCTAGCCTCAGTTGGACACCATTTGAGACATCTAGCCTCAGCTGGACACCATTTGAGACATCTAGCCTCAGCTGGACCCCATTTCAGATACCCAGCCTCAGCTGGACCCCATTTGTGATATGTAGCCTCAGCTGGACACCATTTGAGATATCTAGCCTCAGCTGCACCCCATCTGGGATATCTAGCCTCAGCTGGACACCATTTGAGATATCTAGCTTCAGCTGGACATCATTTGAGATATCTAGTCTCAGCTGGACACCATTTAATACATCTAGCCTTTACAGTGTTAAATAAATGAAGTTTGGGATACATTGACACAAAGTACCTATGTATATTTGACACTGTAAAATTAAAGGCATCATAGCAAGAGTAAAATAATGTTTACATTTCCTTCCTTCCTCTGATATGCAACATTTGTATCCTAAAAGCCTCAAATAATTGTCATACTCCCACCTACAAGGAACACATGTATTTCCAAAAGATGCCACTCCCTCATCCAGTAATATGTTAGAAAAACATTATTGTATATAAAATATAAAGAGAGGGACCCCTCAAACCAAAGGGACAGAGCACTGAATAAGACTTACATTTCAAATGTATAATTCCCTTTATGTTCACCTATTTTTCAGCCACTCCACATATATTTACATGCATGAAAACAGTCCTGAAGGGAGCACACATTGACGGGATATTGAAGTACTTATGAATTCAGTTTAATAAAAACATTCAATAAAGTATGCATCAAGTTACAAAATAAAGACAAAAATCTTAAAAGCATAAATCTAACAACTTTTGTGATACATAAATTGGAAAAGACACTAAAAAGACGATCACACCTGTCATAGACACGTTAATTCGTGAATATGCATAGAAACAACACATAGCAAAAATACAGATTCATTGTCAGAATGTGGATCGATGTTACATAAATTTAGCAACAAACAAAGCGCTGACGCATTTTGGTGGGTTAAAGCGAATAGAACCACCTTCTTCAGGACAATAAACATATCTCTTCTCCTCTTCTAAATATTTTCATTAAATCCGATACGTGATACTCGTCCATATGTTGAATTTTTTGTGTCTTCATATACCGGATCTCAGAGGTACATCTGATCCTTTATAAAGTTAGTGAGTGGGCTGGCTATGCTCCACCCATTGTCCAAAACTCCCCGACTATCTGTGAACGGGATCCCAGCAGTGGATTAATATCAGTAAAACCCCATGTAGAGAGTTAAAAAGCTTCCCTCTGTTGTTTAAAATTTGACGGAGACTTCTCAATCTACTTCCGTTGTTTAAAATTTGGACGGAACTTCTCGATATGCTTCAGTTTGCATAACGTCAGGAAGGAGAAGAGACTCTTCTAATTAAAAGTCATCCCGCGACACGTGGGGAGCAACATGCTTTTATAATCTGATTTATGAAAAGTATTAATCCCAGAACACATCACAGTTCTATTATCTGAGTAAAGCTCCAAATAATTATATATATTTTGCATATGTGGCCTCAATAGGACATGAGTATGCAGCACAGTTGATGACCCCACCCCCCCAAAAAAAAGCAGTAACAAGTATCTAATAAAAAGACAACAATCGTGAAGTGTATGGTGCTGTAGTTGGTGACAGGGACAGCTGAAGGCAACACGGACTAGCTACTTTGAAACCGGAAGTGCAGAACTCTATCCTACCATGTCCAAAGCTAAAATGGAGGTTCATTCACTTCAATTAAAACATAGTTAACATTGACATTAAATAAAACAATATATCAGGTATCTTGCATCTATTGGCCAGAAGGATTAGTGATGAGGCAGCTCAGAAATACTAACAAGCACTGCCAATACCAATAGTCTGGCTTTAAAAGAATGTTGTATAGTAATATGGAGTATTACATGTAGATAGTGTGGGGATGGATATGTATTTGTGTAGAAGCAAAGAACTGTAGAATAATATTGGTGTAGGTTAAAAGTTCAAGTGACAGCTGCACTGTTAAGCCAGACCTAAACGTCCATGTAGGCTAATGACAGCCTGTGCTGCTGTCAAAGAAAAACACCATAAATTATCTAGTTATACAATTCAATTTAATGGCACCTATGCCCTTGAAAATTCAACCTCAAGCAACTGGGTAAATAAACAAAATGATCACAGCTGTGTCGCGAGCAAGCATTTTTTGTGGAAGCACACAAATTATGCCCAATCAAAACATGTGGGCAGAGACAGAGTCCCTCTCCTGGTGTCCTCACATAACTGTCTGGTGACAGCTGTGCTGTCAAGCCAGACCATAATAAAAAGTTGGGATCTCAAGTGGTGGATCTAAATGTTTAGAGGGTTATCTTCCAGAGTGGGATGGAAAGAATTCCATCTTGGATGGTTAGAGTTTGTGTAAGAAGCAGGGCATGCTGTTCATAAAGTTTTGTGTTTAGAACGTTGGATCTCATATGCTTTAATGTTTAACTGGGTGGCTTTTTAGGCTGGAGTTGCCCCAAATCAAACTAACAGATTTATTACGAGAAACAGAGAAGGAAATGACATGGGAATGCATTACAAATGGTGAGTGACAATCAATATGGTAGGGTTGGAATGTTGGCTACAGTAAGAGAATGTCTTGCCCTGATGAGGAGAGGGTTAACAGCAGATGTAAAGGGAAGAGGACTGTAGCCCTTTAAGTAATAGGGAGACGAGAAAATTTGACCTGCAGGATGAAGGGTAATAAAGAGTAAAGTAACACTTCTCAAGTGGTGGTAGGTTGAAGGCTTTGAACACGGCATTTAGAAGCATGTAGGATACAGCATAAAGCGGCATTAATAGTATTTAAAATAAAAGCAGTGGGAGCAGTGATCTGTAAAACAAGGACCATGGGCGTGTAAACCAAAATGTGCTACCCTGGCGGAAGGGGAGGTTGCAAAAGAACCAGGTTTTACACAGAACCATACCACATACGAGAAGCCAGTGCTCAACATTCCAGTGATTGCAGGTGGTAGGTACTGGTAATTTTTTTCTGAACCGAAAGGTTTTTTTCAATGTCATATTTTGTTCCAGAGAAAAACAGAAAAAGTGGAAGGAAGTTGGAAGAGTCTAGTGGGAAAACAGTGACAAGGTTAGAAAGTAGGATTTATTTATTTTTATCTATAAAGTTTTACATAGCCGAACATGACCCGTGAGGATATTGGAATGCTTTACAAGATGGGGAAGTAAGAGTCAAGTGCAAATGGTCACATATACATGAGGGGTGCAAACAAAGAAGATTAACAACATGATAAACTAGACCTCCATAGTAAGCTAGCAAAATAGTAGTCATGATCAACAAATGAGGATAATCATGGATAAGATCAAGGGACAAAAGGAGTGATCCTAATGCAAAATTGTGTTCACCAGTAGTGTTTTCACTTTTTTTTTGAAGGGGGCGGTAAACGAAATCAGGTGGATTTCCGGAGGCACAGAGTTCCAAATTTTTGGGGCGATACCCGAAAAGGCTCTGCTGCTCGTTTTCTGTTGGTGGAAAAGCTGAGGTTTCAGCAGCAGAGAGCAGGTTGGAAAAAAACCTCAAGAAAGCGGTAAAGAGACAAGAAGTGTAGGCTGCTGCAAGGACAAGGCATGAGGTGGAATGAAAACTAAACAGCATTAGTATTTTGAAACCACGAGGACTACTAAGAAAAAGCTTTCGGTCCCAATTATTTTTTTCTTTAGGATTAACTATGTTTTCTTTATTTCCGGTTTCTTTAGAATGCATACCATTGCCTACATCCTTTCGGCCCATGCATTTTAATCCATTTACATAATTGTGGGTAAGATGTGTGATGGTGCAGCTGGTCAGAGAAAGAGGTGGGTACCGAGGCTTATGGTTATCCCTCATTACATGATACAGTTCTATTTCAAGCACAGGTTGTTGTGACATTTCATGAGGGATTATATTCATAAACCTTTCAAGTATCTAGGACAAGACCCCTTCCTGTATGTACTCTTTTGCAGGGCATTTATTTGGATTGGTGGCCAGTCCACGTCAAGCACTTCGATTTTAATTTTTAAAAACATCATCAGTCTTTCCATCGCTAACAGTGTCCAAGCAAGTGATATGCAAACACTCCATGTCGGTTTTCCCACCTCGTCCCATTTTGCCAGTATTGAAAGCGAAATGTGTTTGTTTCCGTTTGCGTGTTCAAATGGTGGCTGAATCAGAAAGCGCCAGTACTATCACTCTTGTATCGTAGGGGATGGTTACTTGATTTTTGCATTCAGTATTTCATCCCAGAATCTACGCAGGTTTGTGCAATCCCATAGAAGTTGAAGTGTAGCCTTACGGCTAGAGTGGTCGAACTCGAAGCTGGGGAACCGTGTTCGAGTCTCAGCAACAACGCTCAACATCCTGTGATTCTGGGCAAATTACTTAATCTCCCTATGCCTAACAAAAATGAATGTGTCCATCTGTAACAAAACTGGTGCTCATGGAAAGCATGCTGATACCTGATATCTTCGGGTCTCGTTCGCGCTATATAAAACTAAAAAAAAAAATGTATGCCTGCAGCGTCACAGTTCCTCCAGCATCTATCAGATTAATTCCCTTACCGTTTAGCCAATATCAGGTGTAAGGTACCAATATAGGGTCAACTTACAAAAATTCCCTGCTACCAACATTTTTTGCAGCTTTCAGAAAAGCAGATTCCCTTTCTTTATCTTTACAGCTCCACGTAGCTATCTTTCACATCTATAGTGTCGTCTGATCTGTTAAACAGGATGAACCTATAGATTGTTTAGATAACTATCTTCTCAAGCTCTCCACCATTTCTCGAAAATCATGAGCCTTCTGGAAGCCCCTGGCTTGGTTGATGGATGCATGGTCCAGCAGCTAATTTGCATAAAATGGAAGAATTGAAGCTCAGATAATAAATTCAGTCTTCAGGTCCTAAAACGTATGTTTTTTAAACACTAGAAGAGCAGACCTGGCTATCGGACACATCTGATTTAGAAGCAAGTGTCTGCAATGAGAAAGGTCTATTATCTATAGGCAGGGCCACTGGCGGGGGAAGACCAAATCAAGCAGCAGGGTTGACTTTATTATATGGCAAGAAAAGGCTAATTATGCGGTGCAATGCGGCACATTTTGTGATAGCATTACTTCCTTATTTTTTTATTTTACTCAAGATTAGCATTGTCTGAGCAAACGTTTCAACTCATTAGAACCAGGGTAGCACCCAAATACACATTAAGCAACTTATGCCAAGGGCCTTTCACGGCACCGCTACACGTGTTATCATGCTTTTAGCAACTTTTGATCAGGTTGAGCTAGAAACAAAACTTTTTCTTTTAAAATCTGCAGATTATCCAGCAGAGGGTGCATTATGTGGCAAATGCAGCAAATCAATACCTATGCAGAAAGCGCAGTAGCCGCAAAATCGCATAATTCCATTCGCCCTGTCTACAGGTGAAGCTTACATCACCGACCCACGATTACTGTTGTCAAAGTGTTGAAGAAAAATCGAGCTGTCTGTAATCTGCAGTTCCAATAAGTACAGTACTGAGCCACTGGCATCTGTTATCCTGCCATGCCCGCTGTGTAAGGCCTGAAGGGCCAAACGACAACATGTAGCTATTAGTCAAGTACAGAAAAAGTACTGCAGCGAGAAGTTTAGTTTTCCTTGGCGCCAAGCGACAAGGGAATGTTCTGTGCAGTGGCACATTTCGTAAGTGGGGCATGGTTAATGCGAGAAAAAAAAACATAAGAACTCCTGGCACATATAAAGATGTGTTAATAGAAAGAAAAGCGTCTCAGGGTATAGGAGTCCTTGATTTACTCCGGCAAGGACACGATTTAATTAAATGAATTATAATAAGCATGCGGTCATCCACAGCCCCTCATTAATCAGATGCACATGTTTATTATCTGCAGTGTAGGATGTACAGGAATACAGTAAGGAGGCACTGAGCTCTGCGGTCTGTCATCTGAGTCCAAGAATGGCAGAACAACATTTGGAGAACCAGGATCTGCAAATATCTAGGGATGCAGATTATAGTATGCAAAAAGCCAGGTCAAGGGAAGATTTTCTGAGAGGGAGGAGAGAGGACAGAAAAGAGAGGAGAGAGAAGAGAAGAGAGGAGACAGGAGAGGGGGAGAGAAGAGAGAAGATTGGAGACAGGAGAGATAAGAGAGGAGAGAGGACAGAGGCGAGAGAAGAGAGCAGAGAGAAGAGAGAAGAGAGGAGAGAGAAGAGAAAAGAGAGAGGAGAGAGACGAGAGGAGGAAGCAGAGAGGAGAGAGAAGAGGAGCGAGAGAAGAGAGGAGGAAGAAGAGAAGAAAGAAGAGATGAGAGGAGAGAGGAGGAAGAAGAGAGGAGAAAAAAGAGAGAAGATTGGAAACTGGAGAGATAAGAGAAGAGAGAGGACAGAGATGAGAGAAGAGAGAAGAGAAAAGAGAAGAGAGAGGAGAGAAAAGAGGAGGAAGAAGAGAGGAGAAGAGGAGGAAGAAAAGAGAAGAGATGAGATGAGAGAGGAGGAAGAAGGGAGGAGAGAGAAGAGAAGAGAGAGGAGAGAGATGAGAGGCGGAGGCTGAGAGGGGAGGGGAAAGGAGAGAGAAGATAAAAGAAAATAGGAGAAAGGAGACAGGGGAGAGAGAAGAGAGAAGATTGGAGACAAGAGACAGGAGAGATAAGAGGACAGAGGCGAGAGAAGAGAGAAGACAACAGAGACAAGAGACAAGAGAGAGGAGAGGAGGAAGAAGTGAGGAGACAGAAGAGGAGACAGGCGAGATAAGAGGACAGAGGCGAGAGAAGAGAGAAGAGAACAGAGAGAAGAGACAAGAGAGAGGAGAGGAAGAAGAAGAGAGGAGAGAGAAGAGAGGAGATGAGATGAGAGGAGAGAGCAGACATGAGAGAAGAGAGGTGAGAGAAGAGAGAAGAGAGGAGACAGACGAGAGAAGAGAGGTGAGAGAAGAGAAGAGAGGAGAGAGGAAAGAGGAGAGAGAAGAGAGGAAAGAGGAGAGAGAAGAGAGGAGGAAAGAGGAGAGAGAAGAGAGGAGGAAAGAGGAGAGAGAAGAGAGGAGGTGAGAGAAGAGAGAAGAGAGGAGACAGACGAGAGAAGAGAGGTGAGAGAAGAGAAGAGAGGAGAGAGGAAAGAGGAAAGAGGAGAGAGAAGAGAGGAAAGAGGAGAGAGAAGAGAGGAAAGAGGAGAGAGAAGAGAGGAGGAAAGAGGAGAGAGAAGAGAGGAGGAAAGAGGAGAGAGAAGATAGGAGGAGAGAGGAGAGAGGCGAGATAGAATAGAGGTGTGTGTAAATGTGCATAGATAGATAGATAGATAGATCCACAGCCACAAATAAGCCACGTTACTGGTATTTGGGGTGTATTTCTCATCCTATCTGCCACGTAGTTACACCCCAAAAAAGTGGGCATAAGGGTCGCAATTAGGGTGGGAAAGGGCATGTACAACACCATATCTTGCGGGGATGAAGGAGAAAGAGTTTATCCACATGGAAAGATGTTTCCATCTGGCGAAAGAAGGAGAAACAAACGCACTGACGCTCACTGTAGGACAGGGGATTCTCAGCCACGTGGGATCACAGCCATCATCGGTTAGGCCTAAGTGCATGCCTGCAAAACCACGAAAGGCGCAGTATCCTCAAACACAAGCTGTCAGTTTCCTGAATTAAAAATAAGTAATGGCCCGCAAATCAAAGACGTGAGGCATCGATTTTGTGGTAGTCCTCGCTTTTTTGTGAATCTGGCCCTTTTTAACTAGGCAACCTTGGGCTTTCATTACTCCCTCATGTAGTCATTATCCGCTAAATAAGGTTAATGGGCGTAATTCGTCTCCAAGAAGATATCTGCAATGAATTCCTGAAATGACTTTTACAACAGGCGCTCATAAATCAGACTCATTAGGAAGCCTCTCTGACAGGCACTTTAGTGTGGGGCAGGGTGTGCTAAGGGAGGCAGTTCGCATTATTTACCTCCCGCCACACTTCCGGTCGTCTTCCGCCTCTTCCATTATCAAGTTAAGCAACACAAACAGGCCTGTGTGTCTGGTATAAGAATAAAAGCAAAGCTTTGTACAGTAAAACATACAACTGCACCTAATTAAACAAAGCCATTAAACATATTTTCATCACCCACAATGAATCGATCCCATCTGATGAACACGTTACATCTACATTTAAAAAAAGCAAATACAAATGTCACTGAACAAAATGTCAATGATGATCCAGGGTGAAATGGCAGCCATTAAATCCAACAGCCTGCAATAATTCAAAAATTCATTAATACCAATAACATTTATTTAATATCCTGAAATGCTATTTTACTAGACCCAGTTCCTACTTATTTTTTCTGTATTTTCCAGTTTAATGTAAATCAATCAATCTTGCAAAAACATTGTCTCGAACTAAAGAAATTCAATAAATGCAAAGGGAAACGTTGAGGTCTACTTTCCCTTGGCCAACAATGACCATCTTGACTACAATCCTAGAGAAAGAGCCATGAAGGCAGCACCCCCTTTTTTAGTCACAGCCGCGAAGACCGTTCAGTATTAGTCATTGGTGTAACAAATGGTTCAATGTCATATTTCTCATAGCCAGAGTGCATGCTGGGGTTTCTGCACCAGCTGCCTGGTATTTCTCGCACACATGTTCCCGACATGCTGATAAGGCTGTGGCCATCCTGAGGGCCCGTTGCAATCTAGGCTTTGATCTCTTGTCGATGCAACCTCAAGGAGATACTGGAGTTGGTTATCTGCCTCTGGTCTTATCCCATTCCTCTGCCCCACAAAGCATGACAGTGCATGACCCGCGGCCACCAGTACAAGACTATCCGTAACATGTCGGCTTCCGAACGTTGCACAGAAACATACAATCCCAGGGATTCCAAGAAGTAGGTTTCAAATAAGCTCTCTCAGTCCTACGGTAAGCGGCAATTTAAATATTCTGTCGAGGATCACTTGCTAGGTTCTCATTTTCCACGCCTTCTGGTGTAGGGTCAGCGAAACAACGGCGGAAGCCCTGAGGTTGCCACATTCCGAAACTGATCATCAGCAGCTGTGTTGCAAGCAGCATACTGCCAAATAGAAATCACTTACCTATACATTCTTAGCATCTTGAACCCTAAGCAAGGAGCTGCTTACATGCAGTTACCGATCCTTTTGATCTGTAAATGCATGAATCATCAATCCAGCTTGCCTTTCCTCAAGTGCTCCCAGGTCTTTTTTTATGTTGGTGACACTGATTCTTGAATCCAATTTGAAACACATGCAGGCCTTGCTCCATTTTAAGGGTCTGCTATCTGGGATACCCATAGTGGTAATAGCTCTTGTATTTTTTGAGACTCCCACAGATCTGGACTCTGGTTCTATATTCGTTTAGCTATTCTGCAGAGTTAGACTCCATGTTTCCTTAGATATGTATAGAGTTGCTTTCCTGTATTCCTTGTTGCATTTTGTACACTTGCCTTTCACTTTCCCGAGTTATTCCATACATTTTCAGTTAAATATTTTGTTAGCTATTATACAGGGTTATAGCCCTATGTTTTTATCGGGTATTCCATGGAGGTACTGATCAATATTTCAGGAAATATTCAATATGTCTACAGTTGTATGTTTGCAGAGATATTCCTTAAATGTTCACACGATATTTCATTCACCTTCCATCACTTTGCTTGAGATATTGTACAACTATTGACTTCCAGGGTGCCGGAGACTTGTGCTGTTCAGGATTTCTGAAGATATTTCTTACACTTGACTTTCTGCGTTTCCTGAGATGTTCCGTAGGTTTCCAGCTTCCTAGAATATCCCAGTCATGTTTTCTGAAATATTTCATAGGCTTGCAGTCCTAGGATTGCTGAGACATTTGGTAAATATACAACCCAGAGAGCTTCCATTCCTACATTTGCAGAGCGGTCCTACAAACAGTCTGGCTTTTCCTAAGACTTCCTGTTTCTGAAGACATTGCACAAGGCAGCACTCCAATGTCTACGGCATTCTGAAGATGCGCATTCCCATGTTTCCAGACATATACCCTGGGCTTACAATCCTATCCTCCGGGCATATTCTGCAGACTTGCAGTCTACTGTCTTCCTAAAATACTCCATAGCCTAGTTATTCATCCTTTTTAGGTCGTGCCTACTAGGGGGTGCAGCAAACCAAGAACTTACAGTGGGCTTAGAGCTTGCCCATTGCTTGCCACTGGTTAGCTTCATTGCCACGCTCGGACTCCTGCTTCTTAATCAATGACTTGCCTTGTCCATCTAGTTCTATCTTGTGTTTGCCCCTCCCCTAAATCATAACCTCTTTACCATCCTCTTGATTTGACTGACTTGTGTCCTTCCATTGCCCATTTTTAGAGGACTACTTTTTTCTTTCTGATTAAAGACTATACGAGTACATGTGTTTTCCAGCCCGCTCCCTCATGTGCTCCCTTAAATGCCCCCATGCTCTGTGTTTCTCTCTCGCTCCCAGGCACTCCACGATGTCCTCTCCCTTATGAGCTTCTCCTCCCACTCCCCGTGTTGCGTCACCCTTGTGTGCTGCTCGCTCTCGAGTGCTTCTCCCTACATCCCCATGCTCTGTTCTCCTCCCTCTGTCCCCCACTCCATTGTGTGCTTCTCTCTCCTCATTGGTCTCTCTTCTATCCTCTGCATTGCTCTCCCCTCCTGTGCTGCTATTCCTTTTCTCCCCCCACCACCCGCTACTCCATTGCCCACCTGATGGTCCTTTTTTTTTAAAACGTTTGCACTTTCGAGCTAAACAATCTTCCATTTTTTTCAATGGGCAAATAAAAAATAAAGAAAATGGCGCCTTTGTCGCTCTGTAGGTGCGCTCATGTGCTGTGATGCATGCATTCGTCAGCTGAACTACACGACTAGTCTTGTCCTAACACCTTTTTTTCCTCATCTTTTTTTCAACAGAATGGAGGGCAAGCAATTTGTCCCCCACCCCATTCCACGAGGCTGTAAGCATTGCAAAGAGCCAATGGCAAACACGATTGGTACCAGAGCCAACACCTACCAGCTTTGCAAATGCTTGTTCTAATAGATGCCATAGCACTGCAGTCAAGTGTTCCCAGTGTTATTTCCTAGGCCTGTAGCCCATGGTTTACTGACACATTCTGTATGCCTGCAGTGTGGTGTTTTGTGATGTACTGAGTAGGCTCGCAGTACCTGATATATTCCATAGTCTCTCCTGTTTCTATAGATACTCCATATACTCGTGATTCAGTGCTTTCTGAGATACTCTTCAGATATTTAGATGCCCTGTCCTGTATATTTAGAGATGTTTCATAGACTTTCAGTCTTGCTGTTCCAGAGATATTTCAAAGACTTCCTGTAGAATATTTTGTGAGGCATTGCACAGAGTTGTGCAAGTTCTATGTTTCCACAGACTTCCCATTTTTTGCCAATGGAAATTCTGATGATTTTATTGCATCGTTTACTTTTCAAATAGAAATTGATATTTCTTGTGGCAATATCACATCTCCGAAGAAGATCTCCCGAAGCTTCACATTTGCAAACTTGCTTACAAGAACCCCAATTAACCATCTTTGAAAAGACTAACCTGCTGTCAACAAGCGATGCAATCAACCCAAGGCCGTCCAATAGCAGTCAGCACCCAAGAACTAGCAATCCGACTTAAGGAAGAGAATCAAAGGCAAACCCATTAATCTTTGGTTTACTCCCGAACTAATGAAGCAAAGCAAGACTTGTGCAATCTTGAAGGAAATGACCTGGTAACATTAATGAAGCAAACAAACCCTCCCTTAAAATTCCACTAGAAACTGTACAAAATAAATGTCTTAGCAGTTAAAGGTCATTTCTTCAAACCCAATTAGACAAGTAAGGAAACCTCTGTTGTTTCTGATTACATTGCAAACAGATAGTCTGCTTCTAAATCCAAAGGTTCCTTTTTGACCCTTGACCAATATTTCACATTTTGACAGAAAATGTACCCTCCATAACTTTATTTATGAAATTCATTTTCTAGGCACCACTTGCACCACCATCTCCTGTGGGATGTTGTCTAGACTACTTCATTGCATACTTGTTAAGTAACACTCCCCGACTCGCACTCCAAAAGTTAATATTAAGAAAACAAGTTTGGGCCTTCTGCAATGACTGTCTGTCTCTTTTCAATGAAAGTTGACTTTCTGTCCTTAACCCCCTCTATACAGAGTATTCTCTTAAGTGCGTGGAGGGACGCCTAGAAGCTACTTAAAGGACTTAAATGCACTGGTCATTTGTTTTCAATTTTCATGCATTAGGTTTATGGGAGCATATTTCACAAGTGGAGCTAATGATAACCAATGTTCGCTTGTCATATGCCATTTGTCATGTTGACACTTACAGGCATTTAATTTTCCGGTTTTTGTTGTAAAAGCAAATGACAACTCTGTGGAACACATGTTCTGGTCACTCAACATCTGTCGATGGGAACCAGGCGACTGTTCTCACTAATAATGCTCTATAACTCCAATGAGATCAATGCAAGTGCAAATGTACCACCCACTTCTATACTTCCATCTGCCTCTTCCTCCCTTACACCTAAGAGGTTAGTCCTCACCAGGGGAAAGGACCAAAGGCACTTCCCGTAGTAAGGAAGGCAATAGAAAGCTGGGTGCATGTGAGAGCTCCCCTTCTGTTGCTTTTCCCTCAATCTGAGCAATCAATGCTCAATATTAACACACAAAGATAGGGATCCTGTACTGGTAGTAAATAATTCACAGCTGTACTTCCTAATGAATCCTCAGTCTCCATTCCTCCGATGCGCAAGTTCATTTAATAACACAACACAGGCAGGAAGTGGTTAAAGCGGGTGCAGCCTTTACAACGTGAGCTGAGCCACGCATGCCGTTTCCCGCATGCGTAACCATGCTTGCCCGAACCACTCATCTGCCTTAACCGCGCGCATATGTGGGGTTAAGGCAGATAGCGCTCTAGTGTCCGGAGGGACAGGGAGAGGAAGCATCGGAACAGGAAGCACCGGACATGGAAAGGTAAGTGGGGCTGGGGCCGGGTTTGGTGGGGTTGGGGCGGGGGGGGGGGTTTAGGGGTGTGGGTCGGTTTTAAGGCTCGGGGGGTCGGGATAGTCTTTTTGGAAGGGGTTCAGGGATTTTGGGCTCAAGGCTGGGTGGGAGGGTCGGGGTAGTTTTAAGGGCTGGCGCAGTTTTTTTAATGGTGGGGGTTCCATTTAGGGCTCAGGGCAGGGGGGTCAGGGAAGCTTGTTTTAAAGAGGGGCACGATTTTAGGTCTCAGGGGTAGGGATAGTTTTAAGGGCAGCGTGGAGTAAGTTTTAGGGCTCAGGACAGGGGGGCTGGGGTTGGGGTAGTTTTTGGGAGGGGGCAAGACTTTAGGCTTCAGGGTGGGGGGGAGGAAGGGGTAAAGTTAAGGGCAGGGTGGGTAGGTTTTAGGCCTCAGGGCAGGGGGGCGAGGTAGGGGGATAGGATTTTAGGGCTTTGGGTGAGGATGGGGGGTCGGGGTAGTGGTTGTGGTGAACTTTACCACGCATATCTCTTAACCAATCATCATGCCTTTACTACAACATTTCGTAGTAAAGGCATGCATGGTAAAGGAATGCGTGGTTAAGACTCATTCATTGTTGGGACTGCGTTGTAGAAGCACGCGTAGTTCAGCCAAGCGTGACTCTATCATACAACCTAGAGAGGGAGGTAGCAAATATCAAAACTCATAAGGGTTGTACTGGCCCTAGAGCTAACATCCACACATGTGAATTGAAAGCTACTGATCTGGTCTTGACCGTGACCGTAGCTGTACACATTGATCGCTGTAGGAGAAGAAGTCTCTAAACAGAACAGCACTGAGGAATTCTACACTATGTAGGAAGCAATGATGACCTTGAAAGTCATTGTCAGAGTTAGGGATTAATAGGCGACAAAATACCTGTCAGAGAAAAGATTCTCTCTTTCTCTTTAGATTTACACTGATAACTTTTCAAATGTCAAGATTGCGATGGGATAGGTGAAAATAAAAGAAAGAGAATCTCTTAATTGATACTAGTGTGCGATCAATCTATTTCTGAAACCATTCTGATGAGTCTAAAAGGTGCAACTTGTACCAGTTTCAACTAGCAGACTTAACACCTGAAAAAAACATTTTTCATGTCAAAACTGTCACTAGAGGAATAGGTTCAAATGGTTTGCGACATAACAACAAAATAATAGTGTTTGAAGACCGAAATGGATTAGGACTAAATCTGAGGCATGGAGTTATAGTAATCCATTAAAATGTCTTTTCATTACTTCAACATCAACAGAATAAAAACATCTTTTGAGTTCCTTTAAAGACTAATCACAGACAGGTAAAGCCTAAATAATTCAATTAAAAAGTCAGAACCAGACAGGCGAGACTTTCCAGACATTGAGGGGCCTTTCCTCAAACTGCATTTTGTAGTACACAAAGTAGTTCTGCCAGCTCAGCTTTGAAAGCAAGCCTAGCATCATACTTTGCCACTCACATGTACTGAAACAGACTCCCATAGGAAATAATAGAGGCAGGGACTTAATATAATGTCACATGAGAAAAAAGAAAATACTGGAGGCAGGACTTATTATAACATCAGATTGGAAATCATCTTAAAATGGTGTATTTGTTTTCCTTTTTAAATTATATATCCGATATATACATTTATATATATCAGATATATAATTTCTATAATATATGTATATAAACAGATAGACTTTAAAAACCAAAGGTTATAATGAGGTGAAAATGTCAGTTTAAACTCAAAGTTTTAAACTTAAAAAACATCACTGAAATTGAACAGTTAAAGTTATTTCATGGGACATTGTCTCATTGCCAACAGTTTGTCTACCACACTGATTAGGGCTCAGGGGAGCAAAGTTATGCCCCTGGATCCGATCAAATTAAAAGCAATCAGAGACTAATGGTGCTGACTGTTTTCCATTTCAGTTGTGTGACGTCTGTGTGCTGTTCACATTGGTAGTCAAAAAACAAAAAACAAAATAAACTCGGGAACCGATGAAAGCTCTTCCCTCTCCTCCAGACACTCTAAAAAATAAAATCCTTCTGGTACTTCCACAGGAAGAACTTGTTACTACAGTGCGGTGGACGAACCATTCGCATCCACCGCACTACAGAGGTAACGCAGTGGATGTGCATTGTGTGTCCACCTCCTTTTAGAGGTTAATACCATTAGTATTGCACCTAGGGGGGCAAACAATATCACCCCCTCCTGTAATAGTAGGAGAATTATGTCCTCATGGAACAGCATGTGTGAGGACAGTTTCCTCCAACAAGTGGAAAAGAAAATTCAGAACCACAAAGGTAATGGAGACCAGATAATCCCAAAAATTTCCACCTGGGTTCCAAACAAAGCTAAACCTCACTCTGGAGCCCCACATGGGGCATTACCTAAATAGAGGAGGTCGACAGGCCAGTGGCTCTAGAAAGCCACTGTGTCGTGGGTTTCTCTCAATTCAAGTGATGTGCTGTTTACTTCCATTCATCATGAAGACAGGATCTTACATGCGTGGGTGCCTGAAATGGTCAATCTGTTTAGTATTGATCCTATGTGCTCATGATTGATTAATCAAAAAAGGCTCAAAGGTGAATGAATTAGTCAGTGATTTAAGTATGGACAGTCATGTTCAGAGCTCAGTGGCCAACGGGCCCCTACTACTACCATTCAATCATTGCCCTTTGAATTGCGGCTCACTCTGATAACACATACCAATTTAGACATAAACCGGAGTAAGAAGATTTGTGTGTCCAGATATCAAAATGAAAATAGGCATAATCACATATGCAGCAAACACTGAATGAGTACCAAAGTTAGAATCTTATTTTTTTTTTGATAGATGGAAATTCAGTAGATGCAAATTACGTAATTATCCCTCTCCAATCTGTGGAGACAGATTAAAACCACAGTTTCATCTCTGAGAATGCACTGCGACCGAGCCCGATAGCGTGAGGAGGCAATAGAAGGCGCTGAGGGTCCACCCAGTAAGCCTGCTGATCTCACCATTTGTCCCTCGGTATGAGAGAGCATAGTGCTGCGCTGACCCCCTACTATGCTGAGTAGGACACATCCCATCTTTCCTTTGACCAGTTCCCGCCAGGCGAATGGACAGTGGCCTGGGGCTCCAGGGAGTGCACAGAGGTTCAAGGGGATTCCTTAAGGGAGGTACGGAAGGTGGGGTTTCCTGTTATATACCTAAGAAGTGCCCAGTTCTCCCCCTTTGTTCCGGCCATCTGCTGAATCGCCTTCTCTGAGATCAACAATTTCCCATCCACCAAGCCCCAGATACAGGCACCTCAGGGGGTTCCTTTAAGTTTCGGGTGAAAGAAGACAGAAAAACCCTAATTAATATCTAGGATAGACAAATATATGACGCCATAATGGATCGAAAGCTGGGTCCTAATTACCGTTGATGTGGGTTTGGGTCTGGCTGAAAGGCTAAGTTGGTCTGAAGGCAACCTGGCATTTTAGCCGACCCTGGGGTTGCTCACAGCTAGATTTCACTTTTTGACCTGACTTATCGTCCCTGTAATTATGTATTATCGCATGATATTTAAAAGTCCTTTGACTTTTAAAATGTGAAATGACAAACTGTTAACTTTGTTGTGTAAAAAGTAAAAAGAGCTAAAGCAAACACAAGTCCGTTCATTTTGTGATGGGGAATATTGGGTGGCGTACCCAGGTACACTTCCTATGAAACTGGTTCTGGCACCTCCAGTGACAGAGGTGGAGTGTTTAATATGTAAATCTTAAGTACAGGGCCTCAAAGATGTTCTTAGGAGCTCACCACCAGTGCTGCCTCATGAAGAGGTATATTAATACTTAGGCACCCTTCTCTTCATTGCACCTCAAGTCTCTTTGTTCCACCACCATTCGCTTTCAGTCGGAGTTGTTCCAATGGGGCTGTCTCAAAGAGGATATGACAATCCATAAGTGAGGGCAAAGAGGTGACTAAGGATTTTCTGGATTTGAAGACATCATTTTCCAGTGCCGTTTGTAGCAGTGAGGAGTACCCCATGGAAGACCCTGGACATGGAGAGATTGACCTCCCTTTTAACATGTATCTAGAAGTTGGTGTTAGCATAAGGAACAAGGGGACACAGAGGAGGCTTGCGGTTGCTTGTCATTGGAATTACAGTTTTGCAAAGGAGTTCAGTAAGCGACCATGATGTGTCTTGTGTATGAGGCAATGTGTTTTAAAGATTTGGACTTCAGAGCCAGTTTGATGATATTATTTTATTTAAGACCAAGCAACTGGCGGGATGCATAGTTTTGAACTCTCTGGAGTTTTGACAGCGATGGACTTAGGAGACCAGTGGATAAACTAATGCAATAATCTAAGTGCTACATGACCATAGCAAGTGCTTGCTATGGTCAAGTAGCACTTAGGTTATTGCAATTGCCTTGCGCGATTCTGTGAGAATAGATGAGCATCGGCAGAACCCCTTTTAGCAGAAATAATGGTTGTTTGCTGTTTTCGAGACCCTGGCTGGTGAGTGCCTCATCGCTATTAAAGAGCAATCCCAGATTATGGGCTTTACCAATGTAGACTTGAGAAGTGTCCAGAACCTATGATCTAACTGGAAAAGTTGATATCTGGTAAGAGAGTACTTATGGAGGTGGAGTCCTGACAGCATGGGCAGGAAGATGTACTCGTCAGAACGAAGAGAGGCTCCGCTGAAGGGTGAACTGGCAAAGCTGCATTTATACAGTAAGTGTATGTTTTTACAATTACATAAATGATTTCTGTTTCTACAGAGTACTCGCTGTTCTTTTATTTATTAACTACTGCAAGTAATACTTATCTATCTGAACTCGCAGTAGTTGCAGGCGGCGAACCGGACACCGGGCCGCTGACTCTCACTTAATTATACTGGTGTGACATTTATGAAATAATTCTTGAATAATAGTCCGCCTGTCTGACTGTGTCCGCTATGTGCGTTTCACAGGCTCTCCTAAGGCTTCACCAGCAATCATGGAATCACACATGTGCAGCTTGCGGCGGCCGAAGTTACCTGACTAATTAATGTATAGTCCGGGCCCAGGTCCTACGTGGGACAGAGAGAGCGGCATGGAGTTTAGTGATTCTCCTCGCCTGGTTAGTAATGTGAGCTCTCTCTAAACCGCTGCAGTGACATCAGTTGACAGACAAGTACTCTCATCAGCGTGCGTCGTGACCGTCACTCATGTCAGACTACTTTTGCACTTAGCTGGATGTGTCTGGATCTGAAGGGGGGAGGTGGGGTGACATAATTTTTAATAAACTAGGGCGACATATGAAAAAGGAAGAACACAAAACAGATGAAATCCTAACATCTGGATTGGTCCTGGATTGAACTCGGGAAGACTGCGTCCATAAAAAAAAACATTGGGCTCATGCTCAATTGCATTGGCGAATATATACATAATTGACCTACTCATCCTTTCCCTTTTAGCCATGGGTTCTGTTTTTAAATGTTGGAATTTGCTCACGTCCATATGGCTCCCAGATCTCGTTCTCACTGAGCAGAGGCCCCGATTTGATAACATTACTCATTCTCCTTTCCAGGGCGGTTAAATAATTAGCAGCCTGGTTGCATTTATTAATATGTTAAAGTTACTGTGTCTGGCACCGCGCAGGTGACATACGTTGGGGCATCTCTGACATCGGTTCCCTGTTGGGACAGGTCACTCATGTGACATCAGAGAGAGGCCCAGACGAAACGCTCTCCTGAATTTGCAGGGAAGGAGGGACCTACCACAAAGGCTGGTAATCTATGTTTGGAAAAGGTTGGAAGCACAAGCCTCAAAACAACACACAACCGACAAAACACAGCTACTGGGCTTGAGTGCAGAGACTTGATTTAAAATATCGCAAATCTCGTATTTGTGTGATTCTAAGTATATGATTTGGACATGATTATGATAAATGGAAGTCATTTAACAATTATTTCTTACGCTGTGCACCAGTTAATTTAGAGTTTCTAATTCCTTAAATGAGTGTAATGTCTCATATTTATGTTTTCCTCATCTTCATAGCTTGATTTTGCTCGAGAGAAAGTGTCACTCATAGTCGTTAAAATGTCACTCATAATTACTCTGAAATGATGACCATGTCACACATGGCAATCTGAAAACTTGGCAGCTATGTATGCTCAAGGTAGTGGAAGGATGGGCTGGATTGACAGAGCTTATAAGCAGGATTTTATGACTTAGGCATAGCCAATTAAACTGCAACCACAGATGAATCTGCTTAGAGTGCGCCGGCAGAGCCTAGGTTTTCTTTGAGTTTATCAACACCAAGCTTTGTAAAGCATCCTGCTATTGAGTATGTGTTCCTTGCTTTACATGGCACATCATACCAGTGACATTCAGACCGTTCCTAAATAGAATCATCAACATTCTAGCAGCAAGATTTAGAAATTTAATTGAGATTGTAAATGATTTTTAATTTTTTTTTTTAATATTTCTTTTTATTAATACAAGGCATACAAACGAGTGCATAGAACATAGGGTAAGCATTCCCACATATCACTTCACATATTGTAAATGATTTTTTAACAGTTTTCGGGAAGGTTACACAAGCAAAATTGTGCTGGATCAGCTTTGCCTATGCTAAAATTTATGAGAAAGAGTTACTTTCACAATAAGCACGTAAAGTAGCTTTGGACTACAGGAAGAAATTAATTCCTCCCATCTTCTAGTCTAAACTCTGAATATCTTCAAACTATGAAGCAATACATACAAATACAATTTTCAATTTAAGTTAAAAATCAATTTACAAGAACATAGTAAAAGGTAGAAAATTGAGGAGAGCGTACAAAACAGAAGCAAATAATGGTCTTCAACAAAAGCAGAAAAGGAGCTATAACTCTAAATGTGTAAGGAGGATCACTAAAGAGCTCTTGAGTGGTAGACTGCCTGGAAAACTCCTTGTATTGTATGTTCGCCAATGGAAATGTAGAATGCAAGAATATAGGTAATAAAAAGGAAAAGGCGTTTCTCCACAGACACTAGATGATGCTTTGCAGCTGTGAGGAAAGACGTTTTCCCATTTGTTTTCACTACAATCCCATCAAGTGGGCCTCTTTTATGCAATCTAACCCTTCACACAGTCCTCTACAGAAAGATTTCTTCATAACATATTTTTGTTTTCCTCGCCAGCATCCTTACTATGATAGGAAGAAATCGAAGAGGGTTGGCGCCGTATTCTAAAACACAGATGTTGGTTAAATCGTACAAAATAATTGTCTTATAGGGGTGCCATGAATACGTAACTCGTATGCTCAAAGTGAGCTGAGTTCAGGGGTTTATTCAGTTCTCCATAGAGTGGAACTTTGAGATTTATACCTCATGTGTGAGCACATTTGAGTCTAGTGGCCTAGTATTAAAGTACTTTTGTGGGGGCAAAGCTTGTGAATCATGCTTGTGACCTGTACGCAAATTGTAAAATCTATCTGAAAAAGGGAATCGGGGGACATGAAAGAGGCGTTCCCCTCCACTTTGTGAGTCGCAAAGTAAGATATCTGTTTGGTGACCTCAAATATGGTTAAACCATTGAAAATCTGTCACCTCTCAAGTTGAGATGGTCACCAATTTACAAAGAGGAAGCTGCCCCAGGCACAGCTCTGCCTTTGGTTAATTGCGTAAGATGGCCTCAGGGGGTGCAAGAAGTATAGTCCATGGGACCGCTGCCTGCTTGCCCTCAATGTCTTCCATGCAGGAAATCTGCATGGATGATGTCCTCATCAAAAGCAGTTTTTAAAATATATTATTTGTAGGAAAAAGGGAACTTAGTAACATTTTTATATTTCACATTATACTTTAAATGCTGTATATATCCGGGGATACTACTCCCCAATTTACAGCTTCTCCCTTTACTGGCTTCTGAAAGGGGGAGGACTGCATTGGCCTTGCAAGGGATTAAATGTGTCAGTCAGTCAGTCAGAATACTTTATTTCGATAAATCAATATCATAAAAAGACAATGGTACAAAACAAACACTCACGTTGAATACATTATTTACACATAATATTAATATAAACCAATTAAGAAGGTGTTCTCAGTGCTTTCATGGGTTAAAAATCACAATAAATAGAATAAAAACATACCAAAATATTTGCCCTAGCAATCAATTTTACAGTGAAAACATCCTTGCAAAATACAACAAATAAATGTGATTACTTGGAGATCACAACACGCCAGTGGTGACTCACTGAACCATCTTCCCTGCAGCAACGTTGTCACTAAGGACATGCAAATTCACTGTGTCAGTCTATGTTATGTATATATAAAATATGGCATTTTATCATTTATAAATTTATAACAGGACACAGAAATTTCTGCAAGAAAAATAAAGCTTATTAGCTCAATCTTTAGTTTGCACCCATGTCCTGTCTGATAATTCACATGCCAGTTGTTAATAAAATGGGATAGATTTAAGCTTTCCTTATGTCAACAAGTATGACAGTCTATTGAAAAATTTACCCAAAGGCCTAGCTGGCTTTATTTTCAGTGATTTAACCTATGGTTTTGTTATTCATCTCTCTTCTGGCACGAGCTCTAATGAGATGATGCAACATACCTTGAGATACTCCGATGAGAGCACCCAAATGTTAACCTAGACTATTCCACCCTTAGATATTCCCAGTTTCCACTCAACCCAGCGCTTTAAATGGATAAATAGAAGTGCAGGTACCCTGTTCTAGGGTACCTGCTTGTTTTCTGAGAAGTTCCGGTACTCTCCAATTTAAAGTATTACGTCACTCTTGAGAAGTTTCGGTACTCCCCCTCTCAAAATAAAAAAGTGCAGGTAATCAGTACCGGACCATTTAAAGCACTGACTCTACCACTGCACTGATTGCAAGGTATTTTAAAATGGAGGATGTGACAAGCTTAATCATCATTAAGGCATATCCCGACAGTGTGTCGGGGTGGGGAACACACAATGGCGTAACCAAAGCCCCCGCAGCCCCCACGGTGCAGGGGAGCCCTGAGCTGCAGGGTTCCCCCCCCCGGCACGCACAGTGCACGGGCAGTGGGCCACTTGTCTGGAAGCTCCTGAATGGGTCTGGAGAGTGGGGGCACGCCTCCATGTACTTTAGCAGGGCGAGCCATCAAGTTTTGTTACGCCACTGAGAACACACAGGCTCTTACAGAACCTGGAGAAAATGAGCTGTGATTAACTGGATGCACAAGTCTGCCACCGGGGAAGCTGCAACATTCTGGCCTCTGTGTGGGGGAATAGAATAGGGCGGGGCACGGATCTATCCCTGTTTGTGTGAAGCATGGGGTAAAACAACATTTTCTAACTATATAAGTACTGTTTAGTCATGAGAAAGTGGACATTAAAACAAAGTGGTGTTATTTTCACAACCGGAAATTTTATCAAGTCAAGTCAAGTCAAAAAAGTCTTTATTGCGAGTATTTCATCATAAAAGACATGCTATACATTTCATAATTTATGCAATTAATACAATTAATCCAAAATTAACAATATGAAATTGATTATCCATAGTATGAGCAGATAAAATGAATAAATAATTAATGAAGCTAAAACCTGTTATAAAAAGTTATTAAATATACAATTTAGCAAAAAGACTTATTACTTGATAAAACAATTTTAAAACAATTGGGACTCTCCTCAACTACTCTTAGGGCCATAAATGTGTCCTCTACATCAGTAGCCACAGGATAATCCTGTGGACCAGATAATCAAGAACGAATCTTCCGGGCCCTAAGTATCCAGGCCCAACTAATAAATTTAGCCACACCTATATCCACGAGTTTTGAAGTATCAGTTTTCAATATTCTACTCGCTACCTGTGCGGATCTTGTTCCCATTATCCGACATACAGGGCGTGACCACAACCGTCTAGGTTGAATATACTCGGGGCAAACAAAAAGGAAATGATCAACGGTTTCTATCTGGTCCACACAAAAGGGACATTTTCCACTGCCAGATGTATTCCAACTCTTCGTTAGGCCTCGTAATGGTAGGGAACCAACTCTATTCTGGTGGAATAATTTGCGGTCCTGTAACTTTGTTATAATATCCCAATACTCTTCAAGGGAGGGAACATCCTTGATAACCAAACATGTTACAGTCAAGGAACTGCCTGTCATGGAAGCATGTCTCTTAGCCATGGTCATATTCATATTCCAATACGCTTCCCTAAAAAGCTTTTTCGGGGGAAAGACAGCTGTGTCAGGGTTAGTCCAGACATATATGTCATATATACATATATGTCAAAATGGTTTTAATTTAGGACAGCCAGGTAATCCTGTGTGAACCCCTTAGACCTCTGACTTCTAGTAGGGCCTTAGCGTATAGGGACAGTTCCGGTGTTGTCCACAGGCGTCGCCAAAACGCGAGCGGTCTATACCGCACCATGTCCTCAACAGGCTGGAAACCTAAATCATATAATAGGGATATAGGTGGGGATGATTGCGGTAACCCAACTGTAGACCTAAGAAATTTGTTTTGTGCCACCTTTAAGGCGTCCAGATTACTAAAACCCCACAATTCAGCACCGTACATTACAGCTGGAAGAATTTTAGAGCCAAAAATCAGGGGAGCCATAGGTTTAGTTAGAGAATACCTATGTTCTTTAACCCCATCGACGCTCATGACGAGCTGAGCTCGTCATGAGTTACACCTCTCGTACACTCATGACGAGCTCAGCTCGTCATGTAACGCGGGTTTTTAAAAACCGCCGCGTACAGCGGGAAAACCGCTAGCGCGCATGCGGTTAAGCAAGGCTCCACCTAATTGGGCATGCTTTAAGGTGAGTAGGTCTATCTGGGACTTCCAGCTTAGGATATCACTGAAGGTAACCCCCAGATAGGTAAAAGAAGATGTCTGTTCCAAGGGGGCTCCTCCCATATAAACCTTTGCTTTGACTGGTCTAGATCCACGCAGGACCATAAACTTGGTCTTCCCCACATTAACCTCCAGCTCATGTAACCTCCAGCTCATGTTCGCGGCAAAACAACTCAAATCGGGACAGTGCTAGCTGTAACCCCTGTCACGTCTTAGAAATTAAAAGAGTGTCGTCCGCGAACATGAGCAAGGGGACTTTCATACCAGCTATGGAGGGTGCATCGGTCGGGTGGTTGGAAAAATAATTTATAACCCCGTTAATAAACAAAGAAAACAGGGTGGGGGCCAGTACACAGCCTTGTCTGACCCCCTTAGACACCTCAAACCTTGCTGTCACCTCCCCTGGTTTGCCCCAGGGGACCTGAGCATATGTGTGTTTGTGTATTCTGATAAAAAACCTCACCAATACTTTAGGCATACCCATCTCCTGAAGAACCTCCCACAATTTGTGCCTTGGGACAAGGTCGAACATGGACCCGAGGTCCACGAAAGTTGCAAAAAGCATGCCACCCCCAAGGAATACTTCCTTCCAATACAGGAGCACGAACCTAAAAGCTTGGTCAAGGGTCCCAATGTGCATCCGAAAACCCGCCTGTAGAGGCGTTAAGTTATCAGTTTCGGACATCCAGCTCTGTATACGTCCCAATACCAGACGGGCTATAATTTATTTGGACTACGTCAATAAGACTGATCGGACGATAGTTGGCCGGGGCGGAGCGATCACCTCTCTTATAGATTGGCAATATCTCTGCCCCGAACCAAGAATCAGGAACCGATGCTCCACTAGCAAGGGCGTTGGCAAGAATTGTTAAATAAGGAACCCACAGGTCTTGCTCCTGTTTAAACAAATCTGCGGGGATGCAGTCAGGTCCCGGGGCTTTGCCACTCATGATTGATTTCAAAACTGTCTTTACCTCACTAGGGACAAATATCAGATTTGAAGGGAAGAGCAAGTATAGTAGCCCTCTGTAAATTTTATAAGATTGACTAATCAATACTAGCTGTGGAGGGAAGAATGAAAATGATGTGTACCAGGATCATGTGAGGGGAAAGGATAATAGGAAAAGGTAGTATAGTAGGAACAGAGGTGAGACATCCTTAGATAATTGCCTTCCAATAAAGGCTTCTCTCGATAGAGAATAAAAGGAAGAGGGACAATCGATGAGGTTTTAAAAACAAAGTATGCCACCCCTAATGAATACGAAGCACCTATGCCGGAACAATAAGACAGTTAGGCTCTTCTCAAATGGGAGGGGATCCTTGCGGGCCTTGCTTAATTTGAAATGGTGGTTTCCAGTGCTCAGCACATGTCAGCACAAGCACTTATGGCCGCTGCCACATGGTGGGGCTGTTTGTATAATTTAGAGATCAAACTTACCCATGGCTCATGCAGTTCGAACAGAGCTGAAGAAAGATCTATCACACAATGATTATTCCCTTGAGCATATGCATGCTCTCGCGCTCTCTCTCATTCTACTAAGGTAGAAATAAATTACTGTAAAGCAAACACCGGCAAAGACAAAAGATCTGGCACTGGCTTCCAGCCCTTTCATTTTGTCAATCCTAATTTTACCATGGGTTTTGCAAAGTTTTAATCTTGGGGACTTTGATGGCTTATATTAATCTAATAAACTATGGCTGAAAGCAAAACTATTCTTTGGTTTCAAAATCTAACCAATGCCATAGGAGTCGCTGGTATGGAAGGGAACTACTTTGTGTGTGAATGTGATCCTTGTCAAAGAGTAGAATGCAGTTACTCCCATTGAAGATGGCTAATGGCTGAAGCAGGCTGATTCATTGCCCCATGCTTTCTGTTGCAGTATGTTAAAGTAAAATGTGAATGACACAACACCGACAATTGGATGAAGAGGGCTAATAAAAGCCCTTATAAGCGCGTTTGTCATACTTATCATTTTAGTAAAATAAAAAGGTCTTGGCTAATTCAAGCCCTAAACAGAGATTGACTTTAATATGTGGTGATTGTTTTCAAACAGACTTCTATGTATACACGCACCTCAGAATCTCCATTAAAATGTGATAGATAACATTATGTGTACAATGGTAACTGTGTGTAACGTAGTTTGCCCTGAAGAAGAAAAACATTAAAATGACGTCTCACTCTGGACCAAAACAAACAGTGCAGCTGCTTTAATTATATCGTTGTGGGAGAATAATATTAGATGGCTGCCAAGAACTCACAACAACAATGGAACAAGGAAAATCATGAGGTTGTTCCTCAATGAAGTCAACATCAAAGACAAGAATTAACACCAGTGAACATAATGAAGCAGGTTACTAAGCAGCAGCTGCTCTGTTAACGCCCTTGCTAGACAACTATTAGCATTTACCAGTTCTAGAACGTCTAAGAACAATTTACCTTCAGTTGAAAAAACATATTTTTGATAACAAAATATAGTTACATTTAATTTATACTATGTCCAGAGTCAAATTCTATAAAGCTAGCAGTGAAATGTGAAAACATTGAAAGAAAATGAGCAATTATTTTGTATTTTGGTATTTCCCTTTCAATGAAAATTGAGTGGATAATGAGAGTCCCGAAGCAGATCAGGAGCAATGTTGGTGAGGAGAACAAATGATACACAAAAAGGTGATTATGGGTCTAAGAAAAAAATGTTTAAATGAGCCTGCCTGTCAACAGAACATAGACAATGGAGGAAAAAAGAAGAAGATACAGTTAAGTACCACCGGATATCCCCACGATTGTGAAGGTACCCATCAGTTTTCGATCGGTTCCGCCCTGTTCATCATTTGGGACTCCTCACACCGAGGAGAGTGGTCTTACAACCACCTGATGTCAAACATAGTGGTTGCCCTAATGTGTCATTTGGTGTAAGGCTGATAACCGTGAGAACTGAGTAGAAGCAGTACATAAAAATAATAATTGTAATGGTGTGATAAAGGTGAAGGAATATAAAATTGCAGAGCAGGGAGAGAAAAAAACTTTATTGAATATCTCCCATGTTTCCAACATTAAAATGTGTGCTCAGATATAGTAGGAAAAACAAATATCTACTATGAATAATCTTGTGAGGTCACAAGATTATTCATAGTAGATTTTTTCTCTCCCTGCTCTCCAATTTTATATTCCTTCACCTTTATCACACCATTACAATTATTATTTTTATGCACTGCTTCTACTCAGTTCTCACGGTTATCAGCCTTACACCAAATGACACATTAGGGCAACCACTATTGTTGACATCAGGTGGTTGTAAGTCCACTCTCCTCGGTGTGAGGAGTCCCAAATGATGAACAGGGCGGAACCGATCGAAAACTGATGGGTACCTTCACAATCGTGGGGATATCCGGTGGTACTTAACTGTATCTTCTTCTTTTTTCCTCCATTGTCTATGTTCTGTTGACAGGCAGGCTCATTTAAACATTTTTTCCTTAGACCCATAATCACCTTTTTGTGTATTAACTGTTATTTGGGGTATGTGATTGTATGTGGTCTCTAAACCTACCCTTGGACCCTCTTTCTAAAATGGTGATGTTATGAGGAGCACAAATGACAAAGGAGGAAGGAGAAGGGCAAAAGCGAAAAATTTGCCAAACAAGACACTATGTAACATCACACAGTGGCACCGGGCCACTGCTGATCTGTACTACATAGGAAGAAAGGGTGAGCGAGTGAAAGGAATCTGGGGGGAAAGGAGTGAGTAATAGTGAGCTTGCACTGAATTCCGCTGGAATATGAAGTTAAAATAGCATGCGGTACAGAGATCTTACCTGCTATACCCGCTGTATATCAACCAACATGATTTAGATCAAAACCCTTCAAGAAATAGTCTTTTCATCCAGCTACTTTTAAATAATTCAGGGCTTAGGGTTTCCACCACAAATTCAGAGGATTTCCTATTATTACTCTAAATCAGGCCACTAAATATAGGCTGAAGACCATTGTCTCATTTATCATGTAAGATCTACTAAAAATCCTAAATATGGCCTAATGACTAGCAGAAAAAAAATCAGATTTCTGTGTTGCCATGTACCATTCAGTTACCGGAATGGGATATGGCAAACATGAACTGCCCTGAAACCTAGTGCCCACCCATCGCAAATCTCTGTGCACATTAATTCACAAAGCACAGGTGTTTCATACATATATGCTAGCCAAGTGTTGATGGTTATCGATGAAAAATGACATCTATTTCTCTGTAATGTCATGGTTGTTTTAAGAGGCTAGCATAACAGATTTGAGTTCAACATATTTTTCTATCAGGCAGGCATATGATTGTGCTGTTTCTTATTTTTACAAGGTAATAGGAACTAAGATTTTGCTTTGGCTTCTAGGTACTCTAGGCAACAAGTTTCTATAGCTAATAACAGAGTTCAACCGCAAAAGATTTGTGTATGCTTAGGATAGGAAAATAAACCACAAATTACAGTAAGCCGCCTCAAATTGCACTCCTCCATTATTGAAATGGAAAATAAATGCTCAAATACAAACCCGATCCACTCTTAATAAGGAATATTCCACAGACCCATTATATACAGGCCAGTTGTAAACCCACACTTCTTTGCGTCCATGTATAATTTTTTCCTCATATTGTTCCTCATGACTAGCGGTCAAATGTATGAATATCTGGTCATGAAACACTGGTCGCAGACTGTGATAAATATTTTTATGAGCAGCAAATATTTTTAAGGACAAACTTCTGTAGTGAGTAGAAATACAATCTACCCCATGTGGTAGGTTGCAAATTGAGGCTCAATACGACTGGATGCCATCACAGGGATGGTAGCCTGCTCTAAGGAGCAGACCACCATGTCTGTGATCACAGTTCGGTAACCTAAAGATATTTTTAATGCAGCCCCTTTTACCTTAAAGCAAATGGGTTACTACCCCCAAATTGGGGGTCAGTAACTTGTCAATGATTTACAACGCTATTTTGGTCCTCAAACATTATTGCGTACATATAGGAATTACTATTTAGAAGGGACACCTACAACACACCCCTTCCAAATACCCATTCTTTATCCATTTATAAGCCCACCTTAGAAGCCGGAAAAAAGTTACAGACTACTAAAATAGGTTTAGTACATTGCTTAAAGCAGGTATACAGTCAGAAGCTTTAGCGACTGAAAAACTGCTTTGTATATCTGGCCCCAAGTTCCACATACTTGTACTTGCAGACAAGATTTGTGCATGCAGATGTTATAGTATTGATCGCACACAGAGAAGCACTTACCTGCTAGACGCTGCAACGCCGCCACCGCCAGGAGTCATTTTGGGGCAAACAGGCACCTGGTAGAAAGCCGCCACCGCCGAGAGTCATCTTCCCTCACGCCACACGCGCCGCCGCTCCGGGACTTCAATTCCCGGCAGCCTACGCGGCGGCGCGCCTACCAACGACGCGAGGGCGCCAGGAGGAGGCGCAATAAAGCGCCTCAGTTACCAGCGGAGCAGGGGGACACAGAGAAGCACTTACCTGCTAGACGCTGCAACGCCGCCACCGCCAGGAGTCATTTTGGGGCAAACAGGCACCTGGTAGAAAGCCGCCACCGCCGAGAGTCATCTTCCCTCACGCCACACGTGCCGCCGCTCCGGGACTTCAATTCCCGGCAGCCTACGCGGCGGCGCGCCTACCAACGACGCGAGGGCGCCAGGAGGAGGCGCAATAAAGCGCCTCAGTTACCAGCGGAGCAGGGGGACACAGAGAAGCACTTACCTGCTAGACGCTGCAACGCCGCCACCGCCAGGAGTCATTTTGGGGCAAACAGGCACCTGGTAGAAAGCCGCCACCGCCGAGAGTCATCTTCCCTCACGCCACACGCGCCGCCGCTCCGGGACTTCAATTCCCGGCAGCCTACGCGGCGGCGCGCCTACCAACGACGCGAGGGCGCCAGGAGGAGGCGCAATAAAGCGCCTCAGTTACCAGCGGAGCAGGGGGACACAGAGAAGCACTTACCTGCTAGACGCTGCAACGCCGCCACCGCCAGGAGTCATTTTGGGGCAAACAGGCACCTGGTAGAAAGCCGCCACCGCCGAGAGTCATCTTCCCTCACGCCACACGCGCCGCCGCTCCGGGACTTCAATTCCCGGCAGCCTACGCGGCGGCGCGCCTACCAACGACGCGAGGGCACCAGGAGGAGGCGCAATAAAGCGCCTCAGTTACCCGCTGCGCGGGACGCGAGCGGGACGCCCGGGGCTAAGCCCGGGCAAAGGGCGGGCCCTCTTAGGCCCTCAGAGGCCCGAGGAGCCTGGCCTGTGCCAGACACCCTGCCCGGTTGCAAGTAGCCAAAGGACATCGAGACTGCATAACTGTAAGTTGGCTAAATCCTGCTGTAACATATCATTGTGAGCCCCTGAGTTCCTGTTGTACTGAGACTGGTACTGGATATTGGCCATAAGCACTTCCTGCTGTACAGTGGGTTATTTTTCGGGTTTGCCATGAACCACCCACAGACCAGAAGCATGGCAGCCGTTGGGGCAAAAAAAACTAACTGGTACCTTAGATGATTTTATAGTACGCACAAATGCCCTTATTGATGAAGGGATCATCCTGATGGACAGAAGGGTGTCTCAAGACTTAGCTATGGCAAAGCGTTCTTCACTGGGTCATATTGCACTAGCTTGCACACCTAATAATGTATCTGCTCCAAAAACACTTGTAATGGTACATAAGGACCAGGGTTGTGACTTACCAGCCTCGCAGGAAGGTCTGGAGGCAACCCCAAATCTCTCCTTGTTGCTGGAAAATGGCCCGGCTGCAACCGAGAATGAAACCACAGTTAGTACCCTAATTGAAAGGGGGAGGAAGGAGGGGGCAATCCCTAAACAAAAGCCCATTAAAACGACCACTCAAAAAGGGAAAAACCGCCAGATTAGTAAAACCCATGACCCGATTCCGTTGAATGTGAGCACCAATCTAGATGCTCACTCCAATATTAATGATACTGCAGGTGGGCCCCGGGTAAGCGTGGGTATAACACTAAGTCTGCCAGAGGAAACCATCTTGGATAGTAGTTTGGAGGGGATTTTGGAACTAAGTGGGGTAGTTGATAATCAAGCTGGAGGGGGTGAGGACAGTAGTAGCCTAAGCATGGTTAATAATGATATCTTTGCTATGCTAAAAACTCTTTTAGAACCTATAGAGGTTAGGCTACGATGTCTGGAAAAAATACTGACTAACATCCATAAAGATATTAGTGCCCCTAGCTTCGACTTGAATAATAAAGTTCCACAAAATAAACAAAGTATGATCAAACCACCCATAGCTGCTAAAAACGATGTTACCACTAATCCACCTCCAAAACCCACACTAACATCTAAAAACCCAACCACAGCTGTTAAAGTAGTGCCACCCACACAAACTCCCAAGGATAAAGTTAATGTTGAAAAAAGGGAGACACGTAGAAATATACATCTACCACCAGAAGCCTCCCCATATGTTGTGGTCCTTACTGGAGTCCCCCAACCTGATAATAAATCAAATGAAAATAATGGGGGACTTGTAAATAAAACAATACATTGGTTAAATGATAATTACCCTCTCCCACCAGCCTTTAAAAGTAACATCCTTATGGTCGAAAGGGCTCCTTGGGTGGGGTATAATAATAATTAAAAAAGGACACACGGTGACTGCGTGGTGATAACATTTGAGAATCCGCGCACCGCAGAATTTATTACATCGAGGCCCCCAAGAAATTGTGGTTTGTCTATTGTGGCTAGGTCACTATCATACTTTTACCCTAAGGGTGAACAACCGGATAATAGGTGGAGCTGGACCAGGGATAAACGACACTATGGTGGTAATACTGGTCAGGCTTTTGATAATAACTACCACAACACACAGTGGAATGGGAGGCATGAAGATGGTTGGAACACTGTGAAACACAAAGGGAGGCCTCCTTATTTTTATCCACAAGGTTGTGACCCTGAATGGACAGGCAATCTGCAATTTCCTCCATTTTTTCCGTGTTATAACCGGTTTGATTGCTTGGAAGCAGTGGACTGACTCCCCAAGAACAAGGAAGATGTCCGGCTGTTTAACAATCCTGTGGGCTTGGGTTCTATAAGTTGTCTAGGGTTTGAGGAAACTCCAGAAATACAGGTGGGGGATGTGCCTATACAAGGGAGCCTGGTCAGAAGTCTAGGGGATACCCAAGATATTTCACCTGTAGGAAAAGATTACTGTAAGGTGTTCTTTTGAAACGTGGCTGGGTTAAAACAAAAGATTACCAATCCAACCTGGGATGAGGCCATTACCAACGTGGGAATATTAGCCCTTCAAGAAACTTGGGCCACCACGCCGATACATCTTAATGGCTACAAAACTTACTTTACCCCGGCGGTGGGTGGAGTACATGGGAGACCCAAGGGGGGGCTGATTGTATACATATCTAATCTCCTAGTATACGATAAAATTTCTTTTTCCCCTGGATCTAGTTACTATCAAAAAATAGTGATACATACAAGGAAGGGTCCAAAGGTGGTTCTTTTTAATTTTTACAATAACTGTTCAGATAGCATGATTAAGGACGTACTTGATACACTAACCTCAGAAATGCAAGACGAACTTGATAAGAGCAAGAGGGCAGAAGTTATGTTATTATGGGGGGGTGATTTTAATTGCACTCTCTGCAAAAAGGGCCAAAAGGGTATCTGTGGTTTAATGCTGGAACAAGATGTCAACTTGACGCATTTTGAACATACCCTACTAGGCGACTCACTAAATGAGATGATTTTTAACTTTAACTTTGGGTTTTCAAATGAGATAGCACATCATACAACGACATTTGTCCCAACTTTTGTTGGGCGGGGTGCCTCATCCATTATTGATTTTAGTTTATGTACACTTAGCTCCGCGAGCAGATTGATCAGAGCAAACATCATGGACTTACCACTGAGTGATCATCTGCCACAAGTATTAATAATGGAGAACCTATTTGCCGTAGTCGATACTAGAGAATGTCCGAACCAAATGGTTCAGGACGTGAGGTTGGGTGCCCAAAATGGCTACAACCTTAAATGGAGCAGACTGGTCCCGGATGATTTCCAGCATAAAATATTGAGTAAATGCATGAGTAGTTTCCTGATCTGTCTAGATGAACACGCAGAGAACCGTGACATAATAACACATTTTAATATCATCTCTAGTACAATTAAGGAAGCTTTGTGGGTTGAAAGGAAAAATTCTCTAAAGTCCAATAGGAAATGGTTTGATAGGAATTGCACTAGAGCCTTGACAAAGCTCAGACATGCAATTCATAAAAGACCACGGGATGTAATCCTAATTAGAATCGCAAGGAAGGTCTATAATTCAGCATTGAATGACAGGAAGGCCTCGATAAAAAGGGAGGCTTGGGACAACCTATGCGCTGCCTCAAAATCAAAGGATCCGGCTGCTTTTTGGAGGGTTATTAATACCCCCCTTTTACATGAACAAAAAGCTCGCATGGAAATTGCCATCTCAGAAGATGAGTGGGTGGCTCATTTTTCCTCCCTTTATAAGGTTGTGGAACTAACCACTGAAATAGACCAGGATGCGGGGTTGCTAAATTTAGATACATCTAGAACTTTAATTGTAACCCTTCCTGAAGTTACAGCAAGCTTGAAGGCGACAAAGGGGGGCAAGGCAGCAGGACCAGACGGTATTCCAGCCGACCTCTATAAGGCTAACATCGAATTATGGGGGCCACTGTTGGTTCAGCTCTTTAATGCCGCTCTGGTAAATAGCCCAATTCCTACCTGGTTTACATCGGTAATAGTCCCAATCTTTAAGAAAGGGGACAGGCTAAATTGTACTTGCTATAGGCCAATTTCCTTATTGGACTCTTCTATAAAAATTTTGGGGAGAGTGATTTTAGCTAAACTGCAAAGCTGGGCGGAGGATAATGGGGTGTTAAGCGATTTTCAATTTGGGTTCCAAAAGGGTTTAGGGACCATAGAGCAAGGTTTGAACCTTTTCACCTTGCAACAGAAGTATATAAAGGTTAAAAAACAACGTCTATACCTCACTTTTGTTGATTTAACATCAGCCTTTGACTGTGTGTCACACACTAAATTATGGTCAATTATGGCCGAATTGGGGGTAGACAACGCCATTATATGCTTCCTGAGAGAGCTTTATTCTGGGGCCACTGCTAGTGTCAGATACGGGAATAATGGCGAATGCAGCAGACAATTTGGGATTGGTCGGGGTGTGCGCCAAGGGTGCGTCTTAGCCCCCTTTCTATTTTTGTTATATATAAATGGAATGGAGCAGCACCTCGTGCAGGAGGGCAGAGACATGCCTATGGTGAGAGGTAGGCCTGTCCCTGCACTGATGTACGCTGATGATGCTGTTTTGATGGCACGCACACCAATGGCTTTACAAACTTTGGTTACAGCCTTTAACACTTTTATGCTTGGTTTAGATTAGAAAATCAATTGTTCTAAAACTTTATCAATGTACTGTGGGTCCAGAACAAGCAAGCACGTGAAGCCAATTTTCATAAACTCCAATCCCCTTGAAAGGACCCCAACCTTCCCATATCTGGGGATATTGTTCCATGAAAGTGGCTCATGGACTACAGCAATTCATGCTAGATCTTTGTTATTTTCTAAGACTATTATGGCCCTAAAATGCTTTATGAAAAAATTAGGTAAAAAACCCATAAAGGAGATTTTAACTGTTTATAATGCAACCTGTATATCTGTAGCTACCTATGGTGCAGGATTATGGGGGTATTCAAACATCAGTGCGATTCAGATCTTGGAAAACAAGTTTCTATGCCACATTCTGTCCGTTCCCCAAAGTACTGCAACAATGATATGCCATGCTGAATTGGGAACACCTTATGTTACCGATACCATTAAAATTCAGCCAGTCCTCCTTTGGCATAGGGTTTGGACAAATGATGAATGTGTTGTCAATCGGGCTATTTTAGAGGATATTATGGCATTGGACAATATCAGCAATTTTAAATGGATAGGCTACGTTAGAAACTTTCTTGAAAAAATAAGTTGCCTCCAATACTTTGAGGACCCACAATCAATGGAATATATATCTAGAAGAGATTTGAAAAATCTGTGTATGGTGTACCTCAAGGAAAAGAGACACATAGAAGAGGCGAGGAAAAAGACTGTCTCTATCCACCAGGATATTCTATGTGGAGAAAAATTGCAGCCATATCTTTCATTGTACATGACCAATCATGAACGTTATCTTTTGACCCGCTTTAGATTGAATATTGTCTTTAGGACACTATCGTTCCCTGTGATGAATTGTTGGTCGAAGGATTTATGTCTTTGTCCATGTGATGATGTATCCCAACAATCCGATATACATATATTATTCTTTTGTAAATTTTATACTCTTCCTCGAAAGAAACTTATCATCCCTATCCTCAAGGATTTAAAAGTATATAGATGCCGCCTAGCATTCACAGAGTGCCAGAAAATGGAAACTGTTTTTATGGTTGCCTCAATTGCAGAATTTTTAAAATTAGTTTTTAAGTGCCGTAAATCTATCCAAATAGATTGATCGTTTTTATTGTATATATGAATTTAATTCTGTTGCTTTTCTTTTCTTTTTTGTGATTTTTAAAAAGATCATTCTACCTCTTGTAAATTGTACTTTTCATGCTACTTTCATGGTTATCTTGTTTTTTAACCGAATAAAGTATTTTTGAATCTTGAATCTAGTATTGATCGCATTTGAAAGTCAGTTTGGTCTTCCTTCCTTGTAGAAGCAAGACCAGGCTGCAAGAGATATCAAATTGGAAGCTGATTTAGTTTTCACTTTCCACAACATTAGTATGAAGAGTAAAAAAAAAATCCACAAACCATTAAAATCCTAGTTCCGGTGATGAATCAGTATTGAATAATTACCCTCCTTGAAAATTTATAGTAGGAAGCCTCAACTTCTCATTAAACTCAGCAACTAATAAAATAACACATTTCTAGCCTGTATGTTACGTCAGCCTACAATATCAAACCTTATGTTATGTTATGTTATGTTATCTACATTTATACCGCGCTCAGCTGCCCCAGCAAAGGGGCGTCCCGGCGCTTTGCAAGGTACCCAAAACACAACTCTGTTATAAGGCCAAAGGAAAACAACAAAGAAGCAGAAAAGAATAAACTACACAAATAAAATAGTCTTAATGGCGCGTCTGAACAACAAAAGATCTTCAAGGGCCCAGATCTGAGGGGGGAGAGAATTCCACAGTTTCGCCGTTAGCACTCGAAAAGAGCGACCCCCAACTCTACTCAATAAATTAACATGATTTATGGAGAAAGCAACATATGAAAAGAAGGGGATATACATTCTACTCAGGGAAATATAAACATTTAATAATGGACTATAGTATAGTAGAAAAAGCAATAGTCATAGATTTAGTATGTTGATTATGAGCCTAGAACTTACTCTTACCATTCGACATTAAAGATGTTTGAGAAATCGGAGGCTACCTCTCGCATGACAGCATGATGGACATCAGACAGATGATATATTGATTTGAAAGAAATATCTACTCAAAATGAAAGTACAGCAAATGCCCAAAAAATATTGGACTCTTTTAAGGATTGCATAAGAGTTTATTTACTAATCGCTCAATTGGAAAACCAAGACCCCACATTCAGAAAGCAATGATAGCCAAATGTCTTGATAAGGGTTTAGAAGACAAGAAAAGTCAATAAACCTTCAGTTTTCCTAAGTATCTAAGAAACAATTAACTACAATGTAGAGAAAGAGTTCAAAGAAATAATGGGAGATCTTTCATAAAACAGCAGCATACACATTGCAGAAAAATTAAGTTAGAGTGTTTTATTTCTGTGAAATAGTAGAGATAGCTTAGGGGCAACTGAAAAGAAAGTTACAAGTTAGTGGGTGATTATAGTTTGGCAGAGCTAGAACCGCGCTATAAATTAACAGGCCTTCCACCAACCAAACATATGGTTCTCGTGCCTCCGTTAGAGGTGGGGAACTGCTAGATATCTGATGACGGAGCCTCAACTGGCTCCACCGTCAGAATCATATGGCACAGCAGCCCATCCACCACAGAAATGCCAAGTTGATGCATTTGAAGGCTTGTTCTGCAAAAAGTGAGCCTACTGATTCATGTTTTCCTTCCCGGGACTGCGCTGCAATGCATTGAATACCCAAGCAAGAAGCAGGGCTAACATTTCCTGCACATCAGGGTTATTAATTATTTTACATATATCAAAAACAAACCCCTTTTATGTTTTAAAAACCAAAAATGCAATCCGGCTGTGGCAGCTCACAGCCTTGCAGTTTTGACCAAAGCGCTCCCACGTGGCTGATAAGAGTACAAAAATATCTCAGGCAACCCAATGGGGATATCTAAATTCAGCAGGCGTCCCTCCACTGGTATAGCAGAAGAAAGGATCTTTGCCAAACTGGCAGCTTGCTGCAGAAGTCTAAATAATCTTGTACCTTGGAAAAATGATAGATTAGTGAAACAGAAAGAGAACACATTGTAAATATTGCAAGAATCAGTGCGGAGAAAGTGTGGGAATTTTTGGGGGGGTAATGCTTTATTGAAAACAGTTAAGCTTCCAACACTTGGTACTAAAGGATAATACATGTTGAGGCGAAACATACTAAATATATATGGTTGTTGCTGTTTACATATCAAGAATCTGAAAGAGTCTCTTGACTCAAGATTTATTTAGATACAGTAGTATACAAATGTACAGATCTCAATGTCAAAAAAGCCCTCAATGCTAGTCAACAAACTACCAACATCAGCTATGACACGACATCTCTACATACAGCCAAGCTTTGATTACAATAATATTAGAACATTGGAATGTTGGGAGCTCCATTGTAAACAATGGAGTGCTCCATGTTTCTACAAGCCGGTAAAAGACCGCAGAGCAACCTTCCAATGTTTTACAAAGGCCCTCTCGGAGCTCGAGGGGATTTAAATCCCCTTGAGCTCCAAGAAACCTTTGTTTTATTTGTTAGAACATTCTGCCCTCTAGTGGCTGATAGCCCTTCGTAGCAGGGCTATACTGGCTAATAAAGTCCCGGTCCCTTGTTAAAGTCCCTCGCTTTCGGCCTTTAACATGGGAGCGGGGCTTTATTAGCCAGTATAGCCCGCTACGGAAGGCTATATTAAAATCTGGTAAAAATCCAACTTGATATGCCTAGAATTGCCTAATCTCTCTTCTAAATAACAATTATAAAATTATAACCATGGTATCACGGGCAAGCTTAATAACGTTATTGGCTGAGTGTTAGCTGATAAAAAGAAATGTGTGCCTGCCGATTAATGACGGATCTTACTGAATCGCTAGTAGCTACAATGTAAAACACTCAGCCCATAAGATCTCTTTATCTGATACAGCTCTAGACACAGAAAAGGACATTTGCAGGGTGAGCTGGGCATATGCCCGGTTCTTGTTAACTGGCTAGGGCTTTGGTCAAACGCTTATGGTGGTCACAACTGCCTTATTAGAAACGTTAAAGAGTGACACCAGGCAAGGGGGCCCAATCTCTTCCCTTTTGTTTGAGGTCTCTACAGAGTTCTCGGCTATGATGATTAGACAGCATGATGGTATTGTTCCATTAACCTTGAAATACTTCCCAAACCGATTACCTTGTTTGCAGACATTGCTGATTTAATCATCTCTAGACTGTATGGAACACATTTGTTCAGCATACCGACCATTGTGCTGACGTTTCGGGTGATAAAAAAAGGGCAACATTTTGAGTTAATGACCTGGGACATCAATTCAGTGTATTTAAAGTTACAAGCGGGATGAGATATTATTGAATACACTTTAATGTGAATAGAAAATGTATATAAAGCAAACTCCGAGAGGCTTGTAAAAGAGGCCAAAATGGTGAACGCTCCCATTAACTTTAGTAGGCCAGACACCAGCAATAATATCAATTCTCCTGTCCACTTGCAATTTAATCTTTTACACAATACACTGTTCCTGTCCAAAACCAATGACTGCAGAGGCTCTATCAAGGCATTTAAACAGTCACAAAATATATTGGAAAAGGCTTCATGATTGGAGGGTAGGCTCTCCCAGACCTACACTGTTATATAATATAACTCAAGAAAATGGAACACACTATGAAGAAAGATCTTTGGATTTATAAAAAGACAGGCCTGATCATACACCTCTACAGTCATAGCGTACAAATACTCACATTCATTCCCTTTCATGTAAAGACATTTGAAGATGATGGAGGCATATCAAAGGAAACTCGGCAATATCATAACATGTATGAGATTGCCGTACTATATCAGGGAAAAGGTTTTGCACTTTTCTCCAGTTAATCCTGCTTTGTTAAGTAATGTGTCTTTAGGACCAATATTGAAAGTTTGCATGACTCAAGTTAAAGATTGTTTACATTGAAAGGAGTAGTGAAATACAATAATGTTCACCTGAGTGGCTAAGTCTTAGATCAGTAGCGTTCAGCTCCCTGGTTTAACCCCCACCTCAAACACATGAAACAGGACAATCATTGAATGAAGTCTACCTGGAGAAAACAGAGTCAGGTAGTTGATAAAGAGACGTACCGCTCGATGATGATCTAATATAAATTGACCACTAAAAAAACAAAACAATATTGGGTCGATTGTGTGGCAGCAGCTCAGTTTCAACTCAGAGACTTTTTCAAACTTGTTAACAAACATTCTGCCTCTTTGCTTATCCATTGCTGCTTAAGGGTCCAGCCACAGCTCCAACTTAGTGAGGTTCTAAGCTCTTTTATTGCAGTGAAAAAGTAATTCATTATGGCAAGAGATGGGATAGACTCTTAAACACTCCACTCACTGCTCAATTACCTTTCTGGCCTCCCTCCGCCATTTACACTAGAGAGCACTACTAGAAAGAAAATAAACTCAATTCTGATCTCTCTTAACCATCTAGATTCCCCTAGCGACCTCACACGAGCACAGCTACTTAGATGATTTCCACTAGACACTTCTCCCGCCATCTTCCACCTACTCGGTATCTCAGTACAACAAAGGCCTATTTCAAAACAATTAGAAATGGGTCTATTGCTCTCCGTATAAAAAAAGCCCAATATAGGTCTAACTTCTTTGGTCAATGAAAACCAATAACATACATACTGGTCTTACCCAAGGTGTTCAAAAGTAGCTGTATCCGTTATATATGCTTTTGCAGGACTTTAACTGCCTTTTCCTTCTTGCGCTATGGTTTCAGACCAAGATACTTCCCAGAAAGTGTTCTGCTGGTATTCAAGATGCATTGATGTTCACAGAAGAAGCTGTGGGTTGTCTATTGGTCTACTGTCTTCAACCCAGTGGATCACCCTGTCTTGTCGAAGAGGCTATTATTAGTGACAAACACTAAATGTACCATTCTTAAATGGTTTCAGTCATTTCGGCATAGTCGCTTTTAGCGTGTATCTCTAGGCTCATTCCTTTCTCAGAAAGCCATAGTGTTCCCTGCAGTCTCTCACCTTATTTAATATGTACCTTGACTTTCTTTTTAATATCCTCAAGGACTTTCAAACATATACTGAAGCAACAGAACTATATATCAAGCGGTCACATGACAACAACTGTTTGACCTACCACCACATGCTCCTCTATATATATGCAGACTTTTTGCAACTACACTGAGAAATAGTTACCATCTTCCCAGAAACCTAAAAAGCGAGGCTAAGGCATATTTAATGAAGGGATATCTCATTATAGCTTACAGCATAGTCTGTCTCTGTCCTCTTAGACGGTCTTCAAGATATACTTGTTTTGTGTGGTTTACGTGAGGACACAAGAAAAGAGATCGCCCGTTAGTGGAGTATAAGACATGCTATAATTTATCGACTTATTCATAGTAATTCATCCAAAAACTGGATGAACCACTGAGCAGGTTCAACTGTGTTCAAATGTTAAATTTTCTTAACTAGGATACACAATGGAATTCAGCTTCAGAAGAAGGATTTTTCGATGTGGTACAAAAGATTGGGTGAGGTAGCCAATAAATTGCAAGGAAACCTTGATTTTCTGATCTCCAGTTTCTTTCGGATTCAACTCTTGACAATACTAGCAGTTTATTTGTGAAATCAATATGTCTTATGTATAGGCTGGAATTCCGGCGAATGTGGAAGGAGCGTCATAGCTTTGTCCTTATTAGACTATATCAAATTCCACATAAATTAATACATTGTTATTGAGCACAGTTATATTCCACCGAATAGCAACTCGCAGGACAGGATGATATTCACTTCACGCTAAAGTGTCCAGAGATGCCAGAATATCAACACACTGCCAGTACACAGTTGCAAATAACATTTCCAAAGGCAATTTGAGGCAGTGGCGTTGCAAGGGATGGGCGGTGGCGCATCCGCCCCGGGCGGCATGAATTTTTGGGGCAGCGGCGCCCCTCCCCTCCGTCCACCCCCGCTCTTACCTGCGGCCATTGAAGAAATCGCCAGCGACAAACCCCCCAAACGCAGGGACTGCCGCAGGCAGCACAAAATCGAGCTTCGCCACTGATTTGAGGGGAGTTTTTCCTGCATACTGCTTCCACACTTGGAGCAGATTAGTATACAGGCTGGATTTTTATTTTTAATGTCAGTGGTAAAATGTAATCTGGTTAGGAACTGAAGTCTTGTTTTCTTTCTGGTCTCACATGGGTTGCTTGGATGTCACATTGTATGTTTTGGGGAAGAGTTAGAGGTACAGAGTAACTGATTCAGCAGGAGAACTAGGTTCTGGGCAAGTCTGCTCTCATGCTTATATGAAATTTGAGAAAAAACAGCAAAACAAGGGGGAATATGTACAATGAAGGTGCGGAGCGTGTCGTTCGCCTTCCTGGCTTAACGCCTCTTTCTCCGCCACTTCGGAAACGTAAGGCTGCACCATATTTACAAGATTGTGGTGCCGCCGTGCGTTTCTCCCTGCGATGCGCTACATTTAGCAACTTAGCGCCAACGAAGGTACCCTTGCACCAGAGTGCAAGGGTGTCTGTGTGCAGGGGAGGATTTTTTATGTGTAGGAAGGTGTCCCTTCCTGCACATAAGCAATCACAGAAATGCCATTCTGTCACTTTCATGAGTGCTGCTTCATGCAGCACACATGAAAGTTACAAAATGGCATTTTTAAAAAAGTTTTTTTAAACCATAGCGTGAAAGGGGGCCTTATGTACAAGGCAGCATTAAGCCACGCGCTGCCTTGTGCAAAAGGCGCAGCCCCTATCGCCACCACAACGCTACTATAGGTGACGTTGTTTCGGCGATAGGGGCTTGTACATATGCCCCAAGGTGTCATTATGAAAGATTATCGCCGAATAAGTAAAAGGCCATCTGCAATACACAAATCCCCTTCATTGCATAACATAATTCTATATGCAAAGAAACAGTTGTGACGCTAAAGTCCTTCCAAGCACACGGAGAAGAGGCAGTTCTCATAGGATTTTACCTTTCTACGGGTGTAATCGCAGTTTTCGGTGATCCTTACTTCATGAGGTAGGTTACCTGATCCTGTTGAAAACTTGCACCAGTCTAAATGCCTTTTTGAGAATTTGCTGAATGATTAAGGATGAATTTATAGCAGCCAATTCAGAGAAGAGAAATCTATGACACGTCCAGGAAATTAGAGTAGTAGTTGGGCCTAAAATTAACCCTGGGCGAAGTACTACGCTACGCTCACCTAGTTTGAGAAGTTTGCGCTACTTCGCACTACGCAAATTGCATGTAGCACAGTGCAAACACGCGTAGCAGTCATTTTTTGCTTGCTTGCGGTCCTCAACTTCAAGTTGGCAACCGCGAGCGAGCAAAATGACATCTCGGCGTGACTTTTTCCAGGTTCGCGATCAGCAACAAGTTGCCGAACGCGAGCTTGGAAAATAAACCTCCCAGCGAGATTATCAACGCTGGGAGGTCAGGTTTCTCATTGCGAGTGGTCACGTATGCTTGCGACCGCTTGCGTTGAGAAACTACCAGTCCGTGTTGAGAAAGCTGCCGCTTGAGTAAAAATCTACTCGAGCGGCAGAAAATGACCGCTTGCACTGTGCAAGATGCGGTTTGCACTGATTGCACAGTGTGGACAAGCATCCGGCACTGTGCAATCAGTGCGAACAGCATTTTGTACAGTGCGCTACGCAGTTCGCTTAGTGCGAAGTGCACTTCGCGTAGCTATGCTTATCGCTACTACGCGAACTACGCCCAGGGTTACCTAAAATACCCAGCTGGAAAAAAACATATTTCCATTGACCAACAGTGAAATGAAATATACGATTTCTACGAATGGAGGAGCGCCAGGTACAGGCCCGGACTGGCCGTTGCAGGCACCGGGCAATCCCCCGGTAGGCCGCGAGGGTGGGGGGCGGTTTTGGGCCCCAGGGGGCCGGTTTTGTTACAGGGTCGTTTTTTGCAGCTTAGCTGCAAAAATGACACTGTAACAAAATCGGCCGAAAACCGGCCCTAGCAAAGAGCGCGGTTGCACCCCCCAACCCCCCGGGGGAGGGGGGGCCGGCCGAGCACTTTGCCAGGGCCGGTTTCGGTTCCCAGTCCGGCCCTGGCCAGGTAATGGTAATAGGCTATGAGCAGTGTCAAAAAAGTTCTTTATTTTAATTTCATAAATAAATTCAATAGTTAGCATGGCTCGGCGATACATACGATACCAACTACCCACAGAACTAATGAGAACTTTTCAGGTGAATCATGTGATGTACAGTAAGTACAAGGGTGTACCGGCCAGATAGTATGCGTTATAATGTCAAGTAGTCTCATGAAACATGAAAGATAGCAGTGTTAACTGAAAATCAGACTGACGTCACAAAGTGGCTGCTAGCAAATAATAATCTTACACATATTACTGGAAGTATTTGTGCGCCTTTACAAATGTACTGAATGTACAGACTGGTCGCGATTGTGCAGGAATTGGCATAAACGTGCTACATATTTTGCAAACAACAGCAGGTGGCATGTTGAATGACTACTTTCTTGTGCTAAGCAAGTTACAAGCCCCCCCCCCCTCTTTTTATCCTACTTAGCAAATCCTTCACCTAACAAAGGTGGTTTGACAGAAGCCTGCAAATAGTTTCTCTCCATGAGAATTCAACATGCAACATGCGAGAACAAGTCAGAGCTTAACTGGTGGCAGTGGTTGCAGATTGTGTGCACTCGAACACAATTTTGTGACATAATTTTGATGATCTTATTTTTATTCATCTGACATTGACCACGAGCCTGAGAGAGAAAGGCAGAAAACGGAGAAAAAAGAGAGAGAGAGAGATAGGAACACAGTGAAAAATAAAAAATAGAAAGGAGGTATAAAGAGTGAGGGCTTGTGTGGGGGGGGCTGTTGAAGGCACATGCATGACCCAATGAGCACAACTGCCCTTTGCAAAGGGCAAACACATGTAAGGAAGTACCACTAAGTCTCATGAAGGACTCCTAGCGCAGAGACGCGACCAGAGCTCAATTCTCAGAGCACTTGCATTCTGCAAAATGCAATACATGAAAAATATACCCCACCATAAAGTGCGGCTTCTCAGGATATGAATGTTTTTTAGGAGGTGACGGAGTAACATATACGTGCGTATCTACATAAATACCAGGCTCATATATGACTATAATTAAAGTAATTGAGACGTGAAGGTATATCCTTGGGAGCTGAGCGTTCCAGACATGCCCCCCCCCCAACTCTAGTCTGACACCAGAAACAAACAGCCCAGATTTCTGAAAACAGAGGTGTTCAGAATGGCAATCAGTATATGATCAGTAGCAATGCCATAGTGACCCTCCACTGAAGCAGCTGGAGCTTGAGTGGCAGTAGTACAAAAATGGGGCGACTCTGTGTCCCTCAGAACCTGGGTATATCGTAATAAACAAAAAATGGTTCTGTCGGGTTTCTGATTACTTCTGCTAGCGCATTAGGTGTCACAAACGTATCTCAAATGCCTAGATGCTGAATTTTTCTTTTTACAAACAATAAGGCACATGTCTCAAATTGCTGTCTAATGTGTAACTTTATGTTCAAATTATATCATTCACATATTTTACACATATAATCACAGGCTGTCAACACAAATAAAATATCACAAATAAGTGGTGGCCAAGTGACATTGGTGCTCAGTGCTCAGTGGTGTGCAATATATACAGGGTGGTGAAAAATTATGTACAGATGGGTAATGGGCCAGATGATATAGGGAAATGCAATAGTTCTGCCGGATGACGATTCTTACATTGGGCAGATCCTTTGGACGATCTGGGCCTAATATGGTCGTCGATGTTTCGACTCAATATATGCTCCTTTAGGTAGTCAAGGGTGGGTCTTCATCAGGACCAGGCGGGCGGGGAGAGGTGGACGACAGCCCTAAAAGGACCAGAGTAAATCCTGGAATGAGACCTGGTGGCGCAATTGGATGTGGCCCAGGCGGTAACAGTCTTAAGAGCAGGTAGCTCGGTCATTCAAAGCATGATGTTGGTGTACAGGCATGAGTCCTGTAACGCCGCTGCAGTGTCAGTGACTGGTTTGGGCAGGAAGACAGTTCTAATATGAGCTTGGCGAACGTGATATTTTATTTGTGTTGACAGCCTGTGATTACATTTGTAAAATAGGAGCTTGAGGGGCAGCAGAGAGATGACTTGTAGGCTGATGCCACTTAAATGTTGATTTGTTCTTTAGGGACCTCTTCTCTCTGAAGGTCTGCAGGCAATAGTTCATACATAACCACAGTAGCAAATATCCTGTCAGAAGTGAGCAGTGTGGGCCCACAGGTGCCAAACGAACTAACTATGGGGAAGAAGAAGGAAAAAAAGAAATGGTTTGAAAGACATACAGGCAGAGAGGCAACGAGAAAGAGTAAGAATGACATATAAAGGTAAGGAGGGAAAATGGTCTGAGACAAATACGGAAATACTAGCAAGGCATAGTTTAATAATGGCAGGCCTGAATGGGCCAGTTAGCATATACCTGAAATATGCCTCCGACGTCAACTACCCAAATCAAAGAGAAATATAATTACCTCTAAGTCTGCCAATCTGGCATTTGTACCATCCAAGAGAAGGATTTCTATGTCCTCTAAATCAACCGCGGAACCAAGACTGCCAACCTGGCTCATCAAAGAGGGTAGAAGCTATAAATGAAAACCTCTCATGATTTACTCTAAGATATATCAGACCTATATCAAGAAACACATAGGACAGAATTATATTAACTTTAGCAAACAAATCCAACACAATGCCACCATGAACAGGATCATTGCCACGCCACTCAGGCAAGTTGCAAAGCACAACTTTCCTGTTTCCCGCCTCTGAATAGTCTTCCCTTCTTTTATTGTGTGTTATGTTACAGTGCCTGTCAAAAGCGCCAGGACGCCCCTTTGCTGGGGCAGCTGTGCGCTCTAGAAATATAAATAACATAACATAACATAACTATCAAGAAAAAAATACACATACCAATATGAGTTGTGTTCCTTCACGTCTACACCAGTGAACACCGCAATAAACCTCACTAGGGTACCAAGAGTACAAAATGGCTGACACACACTAGGCCATATTAAATAACTTTACGACAGATTGGTTGGGCAGATTTAACCAGCAGTGCAACAAGCATCACCTAAAAGACCAACCCCCTATTATTCTAATATATAGATGTGCAGACGTCAAACCACAGGATACTGCAATATGAAAATGTTAAGCAGTGTTATTGATCACCAAAGTTCATTTTGTATGTTTGGTTATATAGTCTACAGTTAAATAGTGCACGGATGCAATATGCAGAATATGCAGTGGAGGGTAATTTCATCAAATAAGTTGAGGTTAATTTAATGAAATATAATGTCTAACAGTGAACAATGCTCTGTACTTGCAAATAAAGCAATACACATCAATTTAAAAAAGGTAACAAGGGCAAAGTTAGAAGGGGAGAAAATAAAGAACGATAGGAGGTTGAGAGGGGACAAAGGAAGGTAGGAAGGAAGACTGAAAAGAAGAAAAGTCAATAAGAAGAACGGGTGAAGAAGACAAAATGAAGGGTGAAAGAATGCAGGCATGTGAGGCTGAAATAAGGCAGATAGGAAAGGGTGGATGTCTCAAGAATGAAGATAAGGTGGATGGAAGGATGAAAGAGGAAAGGAAGAATGAACAGGAGAACAGGAATGGTGAAAGAACGGTAGGTAGTAAGGGTGAAAGGAAGCAAATACTGAAGGGTGAATGGATGGACAGGTGATGGATGGATCAAAGAGTGAAAGAAGAGGTGGGTAAATGAGGGATGGGTGTAAGGGTGAAAAGATGAATGGATGAAGGGCTACTTGGACAGAAAATGGATGGATGGAAGAGTAGGGGTACAGAAAATATAGATGGGTGAGTAGATAGGTTGACGTGAGGATGGGTGGAAGGAATGGTGAAAGGAGAAGGATGAAGGTGGAAGGAAGGACTGAGGGTGGCAGGACGGAAGGATGAAGGGAACTTTTCTAGGGAGGATTGAGTTCTCTCAATTCTATTGCTCTGAACCATTATAGATATGGTTCACAGCGGGGTAAATTAATTCCCTGATAACACCTTTAATCAGCAGCTGTGTGAGCGACTTTCGTCCTGAGGGGGTCACGCCACTCATCTGGCTCGATGCTAACTTCCAGCAAACTACCGCTCTGTACATTGGACTAGACTTTCAAGCGCCCATTAGTGGTAAGTAAAGGGAGGAGCCACACAAACTCTACATAAATCAAGGAACAATCAAATAACTACTGCTTCCAAGCCAACATGAAAAATTAATTTTCATAAAACATAGCAATGTCCTACTTGGTCCAGGCTCCTGGACTTGTCATTCATATTAACCAAAGCAGTTCAGAAAAAAACAGTTCTGTGAGCATCATACCCGTATAATAGGGTCAGCTCCAACTAATGCACCCATAACATATTGTTGTTGAACTAGAACTGCCTTCCAGCTTCTGCCTTTCAGTGTATTCTATGCATAATTAATATACTTTTAATTCATACGAGGATGTGCATTTGAAATAGAATTATTAAAACGAAGGGAATGCCAGAAAGGAGATGAGGGAAATGAATTAGAATTTGTATTTAAGATATTAAAACAAGAATATAGTGGTATATAAATATTTCATCGTGAAAAATGAGGCTACGGGAAAATGAAAGGAATGAGTGAAGGAAAGTAAAATCCGATAGACACTGGCTAAACAGAACGTATTAGGAGACCTTGCCTGCAGACATTGTTATTATTAGCGGTCGTCCAAATCTTCAGAAAATACGTGAAAACCTGTTGTAATATGTTTGAATTTCTGGTGTGGGGCGGAAGAAATCTGTGAGGTCACCCTTGGAAATCAGTGGACGCCACATTGAAAAAGAAATAAAAGGTTCTCGGCTCCCTTTCGCGTCTTGTTTCAGTGACTTGCTCCACAGAACACAGCCGTGCTCGCTAAGATCACTCATGAAGGGTGAGATAGACCCTCCATTTGGGGACAATGAATCAGGCGTGTCCACTTCCCTCCTCCAAAATTTTACTTTGCAGGTGCATAGGCCACTCAGCCCGGCTAACTTTTGTAGACCCCCCCCCCACGCCCCACTTCTTGGGCCCTGTTATCACTTCTTCTTTTCTAACACTTTCCTACAACACTGGTAGTCTGGTACGGCCCACGTACTATTTTATGCAGTACGTGGGTGGAACCCAACTATTTATAGCCCAAATAACAACTTCTACAAATAGTTTAGCAATTGAATAAAACAGCATTGATGTATTCCCACTAACAATATTTGTCACTAGTGTAAGGTATTATTAAAATGTAGAACATTTCACAGCTGAGCTGTTCCTCCACCTTGTTAAACTCTTTCAATGCTTACAGGAAGGTCATAGGTCATGAAGTAGATGACCCAACAAATGTATTTGAAGAAGTGTGGAGATGTGATTCAGTTATGAGTTTGGGGCACCCAATACTAAGAATGTGTGTAAGATTGAAACAGGAGTCTTGGACAAAAACTGTGGAATCAAATTCTGCAATATGAGCTCCAAGTAACAAGAAATTGAATCTGAAATTGACTTCCAAAATTCCAGAAAAATAAATGTTGCCTGATATCAACATACTATGAATGATAAGTACAGCGGTCAAAGGGAAGCCCTAAAAACTATGGTGATGAGCTATCCAGGTGGAACTTCACATGGGTAACTCCTAACACAGTATATTCGGAAATTGTAATACGCAGGGACCTCATACAGTGTTGCATAAGGGAATATCAGGCTTTGGACCTTCCTCATATTAACTATTTTCAGGCAATATTGCATACTTTTTTGTCTGTCTGGAAATTCAGACACAGAGAGAAAATCTTCATGAAATTTCCAAAATGTCCAAAGCATGCCCCAAAAAATCCAAAAGCGGTGGAGAATTTCAAAACGCATTTCCACAGAGAAACTAGACTGCAGATTTAGATTGACCATATGTATTAGCTATGGCTAACTTAAAGCAGTAAAAACTTAATTGAACAACCAAAGTTAGAAGAGGCAAAAGCTGATGGGTAATATTAATGGCAGTCAAAGGGATTTATCCTTATTTATTTCTCAAAGTTAATAACATAAACGTGTGTGGCCCTTATACTTCCAAATGTTTCAATCTTGGTTTAAGAAAGTTGATGCTTTCGGGTGCAAAGGGTTTGACGTTCTACATTTATTTACTGTTGACTATTTAATCGGTGCATTCAATGCTCTTTGCATATATGGCCTAGGGCAACTGAGAGACAAAAATGTGAGGACTTACAGTATATTGTCCACTTTGGCTTCTGTGGGAAAACTTAGAGAGAGGAAGAGTCCGATGCTTCCAAGGCAACAAAGAAGTCCTGGTATTGCAGGCATGTGGGAAGGAAACAGATGTTTCTTTGGTGCAAACTCATCAAGAGTTAACTAAGTCTGGGCAGTGAACTCCGCTCCACTCGCGGAGTTTTCGCACTCCGTGTTACGTGGAGCTCACGGAATTCCGAAAAACTCCACTCCGCGTAGCAGTGCAGAGTTTTGTTTCTCACTCGCGTTCTTCAACGGCAAGTTGGCGAGGGCGAGCAAGGAAAATCCACCTCCTGGCGTGATTTTTCCTCATTTGTGATCGTCAATGTCAAGCTGGCAAGCGCAAGATTGAAAAATCAACTTTCCAGCAAGATTTCTCAACGCTGGCAGTCGGATTTCTCATTGCGAGTGGTTGCAGATGCTTGCGACCGCTCGGATTGAGAAACCATCCGTTCTCGTTGAGAAAGCTACCACTCGAGTAAAAAATCTACTCAATTTGTCGAAAGGAAGCAGCGCCTGTTTGCGCTGGGCATGGTGCAGTTTGCGATGATTGCACAGTGCAGACAAACACCTGGCACTGAAAATCCCAATGAATGGCATTTATCTAAAACACACCGCCGCTTTCGGAGTTCTGAGTAGAGCGGAAAAGTTTTTTGTGCATTTCGCGGAGTTCCGCATCCGTGAACTCCACCCAGGCTTAGAGTTAACCTGAGGGAACTGGTTTGGATCTTGACTAGACATGGAATGTCGCCATATACAGATGTGTACACTTTCTAATAAGATGGTAGCAGACATTTATGCCCATATGTGGGAATTTCAATGATGGCATAGCTTTCATTGAGGTGGTGTAAGGAGAAGAAACTCATTATGTTAAATCTAGGTCCAGAATTAAGAGTTATTCTGGCCATCACAATAGCAAATTTAACAGCCCTGGAAAGCACCCACAAACCCTAGGTGGCATACTGGGTCCATAAACACTACACTCATAAATGCCCCATTGTTAGCGAACCCTGATTCACCAGGCAAGTGCCTTAAAGTCACAGGAAAGGTAAATGTGTCATTTTAAAGTGACAAAAATACGTTCTGGACAGCCATTTTTGTTGTCTCAATAAAAGCTTCCAATCTCCTGTGCAGGTCAGCATCAACTAAGCCATTCAAATCCTTGTGGAAGCCATATGTGCCTTCGAAAGGACCACGGAGCATCCGCAAGAGAATTCATAGCCATTCAGGCACAAACAAGCAGTCACACCAACACGATGACACCTATGAGGCAGCGTAAGGTAACATGTTCTGAACTGGAGGTCCAGGTCACTTCATGACTCCGATATGTGGAAAGGTGAAGGCACAACTGTTACAGAATTTAAGTGACAATTTAAATGCAGACTTCATGGTCCTACAGATGGTGGAAGGCTACAAGAAGTCATTTTGTGAGCTATGGAGAAAGAGGGGATCTTTTTTAAGCATAGTTATGAAACCCTGGCTACTGGAGGGAGTCTAGCATCAGAATGGAAACTGGAGCTTTGGAAGGAGCAGGTGGGGACAATAATTTACTCAACAAGCCTGCAGGGACTTTCTCGTGCCAGGATAAAGGCTGAAGGGGACAGTGAACATGATAAGCAGATACCACCATGCCCCACTGACATTTATTTCAGACAGGGAAAGCATGTTTCCTCATAGAACATTTGGCCATCCAACATGCTTGCGGCCCCATATGATTTTATGAAAGTGTCTACTCAGAATTGGAAAGTCCATCTGTCGTGGTGGGAATTTCTTCTTAGGAAATTACTCAAAAGAAATCTCATGCAGTGGTTTTCTCAAGGGTACACACCCCAATCCCTAAAGGAAATTCTGACACATGCCAAACCTTTGCACATGTATGGTCACATTGCATGCACATGGACGCAACACACATTTTGATGATGGAGCGAAATGAATATACTAAAAATGCCTCATGTTGGCACAGGGCACACTGTGGCTATGCCCTTGCCCAGCCGGAAGACCTCTTGCACACATCTGTGAGACACGTATTCCATCATTTCATTGACAGCCTGGAGGTGTGCTATCCATCAAGTGGGCTGTAAAAATGTCACTTCAATGGATATCCCAAATGCTATGTCTACCCATGTTGTACATAATGGGCATGATTTTACATATGCATGTACCTTAAATATGTGCCTTTTTAAATGATATTGCCCAGAAGAGTGAGGGTCAGGAGGAGGAACACTCCCCTACCAGCCATGCCCTCCACCCAAAAGACTATTTAAAGAGAATGCTCAACTATCAAGGACAACATCCTTCACAGTAGCAACAGATTCCACTGACACTATCTCCTAGTCACAATGGTTGTCAGTACCACTACTGCTGGCACCACTATTATGACCACAACAGTAGCCCTTGCAAGTACAGTTGCCACCACAACTGTGGGTACTTCAGGCACAGCTGGTGCAACCACCTATGACTCTAAAACATTCTACTTATCTACCCCAGCCACTACCCCTTTAACCACCACCTCCAGATCGATGTATTGTCCCAGTACCATGCCAACAGAAATGTGTACCATACCAGAGGATGAGCCTGGCGCACCAGCTACAGAAGGAAGAGGAGGCAGCCAAGTGGCTGAGGAATTGTAGCTGCAGTCCTCTGTGTAACAGGAGGCATGGGACAATAATTCTGGGTGAGATCTCAACACTCATTCTGCAGACCCTCCTGAGTCACAGCACTCTGTAAGAAGCATGGCCATGGAGTTGGAGGGTATTTTTGAGAGGATAGTGGCCCTGCATGTGGGATGGCCATGTCAAACTTGCAGCTCTGAAGCCTGTCACTGCACCAGCAGCACCCCAGAATATCCACGGTGGGAGCTGTCAATGGTGTAGCGCCAAGACTCTAGGTTGACACTCCATCACAACAAACAAATGAGGTGTGGCATAGAGCCACAAAAACAACGAAAGGTGTTTGATGGAGGCGGACAGGGCGGTAGTGAGGGAGTCAACCAGGCAGATGACTCGTGCATGTGGCATTCCAAGGCATGTTCCAACAGTTGGCATGGGGTCTGCCTGCCCTTACAACAGCAATTGAATCACACACATGTGTTCTGGAGAGACCAGTGACCCATATGTTGGCCCTGGTACCTATCCTCCATTAGCTCTCTGCCTTTACTCTAGACCCTGTCTCTCTGAACGCTGACGCTAAGTTAGGTTTCACCTGGGCTGAGGGTACAGGCAGCTACAGGCTCCAGCAATCTGTTCCCCGAGCCCTCGGAAAGCCTAGCATCCCCTCATTTGGATTGGACTGTGGGGCCACCAGGCTGCCTCCCCCTGCAGGGACCAGACGACAGGCCGCAGGGAAGGGCACAATACAATATGGTCATGTGTTATGTAATATAAATAAATATCATAGAGGTGGCCTTGCTATAACTATATATATATATATATATATATATATATATATATATATATATATATATATATATATATATACTATTGCTTCCCCTGTCAAATTACCTCGGCACAATAGTTGCCCACTCTTAAAAAAAATTTCAAATAACAGCGGGCACCTGTGAGCTAAGGATAGCCTTGGCCGCCATATTATGGCAGAGGATAGCTCAATGGTATAGCAGTCATACTCTGCTCCCGTCTTGGCATCTTGGTGGTCCTGCTTGGGATAGCTGTGGTCACCCCTTGCATAATGGGGCGCTAGGATGTTGTAGCCACCCCTGGATTAATCACCGTACTGGAATATGATGCCTACAGTGGCATTAGAATGCTTACCGCTGACATATGTCGGCACTCCTTGGCCTCTTATGGGAATACCTGGCATCTTCTGGCTACCAATGGATTACAGTAGACAGTCTAAGAAATTGTTCATGATACACGTGCATGATATGTTGATATGGCATTTGTCCAGGATCACACGATGAAAATGAAAAACAGACATTTGAGGAACACATGGTAGGCAATATACTAACATGGAAAGCTGGTGTTCGAGGAGAAAGGGTTAACTTTAGAGGGAAAAAAGCATATTTTTTGACGACACTCGGTTTATTTCCACACAGTATTTTCAGAAA